>NC_083409.1:74692791-75906958 GCF_020745735.1 Hemiscyllium ocellatum | reverse complement strand
AGCCCAAATCATTTGTGTTGCTTTTGTATGCATTCAAGTAAACAGCAATAGATTCTTTCCGGGAGAAGCTTGGGTCAGGTCTAAAGCCCAACTCCTCGGTTGGGAGTCATGGCTTGGGAAGTTGAAAGAATTGACTAGAAGTCAACACAAGTTAAACAAAACAAAACAAAAAAAAACAGATTTCTCCTAAAAACTTCAGAGCAAATCTTTTTCTTCTCTTAAACTGAACCTTGAATTTCTATATCAATGTTAAATGTGCTATAAGTTGAAAGTCTCACAATGTTGCTATTGGAGCTCTAACAGGTGATGGGGACAGATAAAAATAATGTAGCTTGTTTTAGGTTGAAGGCCCACTTGAGCACAATCAGTATTAAGACTCCAGTATATGACAAAGCAAGTGTTGACTTTTGGATGGAATATTAAAGTGAATCCCTGTCTATCCTCTCTGGTATAGCTAAAAGATCTCATGGTGCACTATTTTGAAGAACAGGGAAACTATCCCAGAATTCTGATCAATAGTTACCATTCAGTTGTCAACGCTAAAAATTGATTATCTGGTTAAGAATAATCGCTGTTTGCAAAGATTTGCAGTGTGAGAGTTTCTTATAACAGTGACTATATCTAAACAGCATTAATTGAGTACAAAGCATTTTTGGTTGTCCTGAGTTGGGAAAGGCACCACCATAATACAGGACAAGCTTTTCTCAAGATTAAACTAAACTGACAGGGGAATGGGCATCAGCGTGTAAGAGGAATCAGGAGCAAAACAGGAATAAAGGAGAGAGAGGAAGCAATTTTTAAATCTGCAGCCATATGAAGAGATTTTCTTGCATGTCTTAAAATATTCCATCCCTATTCAATCTCATGTGTTCCCTTTCAATGTGCTAGTTGAGAAATCTAATGGCATCTCCATTCAACCACCAGAAGCCTAACCTCAAGTATATGATGTGCTTTAGAAAGGTCCATGTAGAATAAGTCTGGCCTCATTAGCAATTTTGTAAATATGGTCCAAACCAGCATTTTTTCCCCACCTTGAAACAAAAATGGCAATCTTGACAGAGGTAAACAAGATTATGACAGGTGTGCATAGACAGGCAAGGTTAATATCCATAGATAGACAAGGATAGATTTAGTATTCTGGGCAAGACATGCAGGAAGAATGTGAGGAAAAACTTTTTTTGTATGGCTAATCATAATGACATAGAACTCACTGCTCATGCGAATGGTGGAAATACAGATTGTCTATGATTTCAAAGGTAAATTGAAAGGACACTAAGGAAATAAACGTGCAGGCATAGAATAGAAAAATGAGTCTGACTGCATTGATCCATGGGGCATTGACATGAATTTGATGGGCCATGTGGTTTCCTTCAGTGCCATAAATGACTTGTACAACTTTTTCCATTTATATTCCTTTAATACCTTGGTCACACTCACAGTAAATACCAGATGAGAAAATATTCTTGTTCATTGCGTATGAACTGAATTTTTGATACATTTGTGCTTGATTTTCATTTTTTTTCAGAAACACATTGTATTTTGATTTGTCAAAAGTATGTTGCCAGCTACTTTCTGTTGATATCCATTCCTGGTATTGCAAACATCAGTTATATCCTAAAGTGGTGTTCTAATTTGTAAACATAGTTAGGGTAGGCTTATAATATGTATGGAAAGATGTGCTTTACAATAATACTAGTTATAACTGCTGCAAATTTTGATCAGATACAATTTATCTCCTCCATATATCAAATAAACAAATTTATCTTCACTGATTACCCAGTGTGTTATGGTACTCTTTAGCTTGATGTTGAACTATACAGATCAAAGACATACCAGATTGAGTCACTCTTTTATAGAGTTATTTCTTGCTACCAGGTAGCAACTGCATGATTACAGTTTGCACCAACATTTCTAACTATTGCCAGGTATAAAGTGGATGCAGAGAGGTGGGGTTGAAAAAGCTCCTATTACCTCCCTATGCATTTAGTGAACAGTGCATTTGTACAGGAGATGAGTGAAAGAAAGACTGGAGATTGCTGTGATATCTTTCCCCCCAAAAAACTGTTGATATTAATTGTACAACCTCACACATGATAAAAAGCAATTTAGTCAGAAATCAGAGGGATGTCAATGCCTTTGGAGACAATATGAAGTTAATGCTGTTCAGACAGATAAAGCTGTAGACTGGGAAAACAGAAAAAGAAAATGCATTAACAGACACTAACTAATCTCTCTTTCTAAAAAAAGAAGAGCAAATATAGTAAAGTAACTGTCTTTCAAAAAACCTTTTTTGCAATTAAAAAGCTTAGAAGTTGTGCAAGAGTTCTTAGCATTACTTCACCAAACTTTTTAATAAGCTAATACTGAGGCTGAATTAAGGGAGAACAATGCTGTGCTAAAAGGATAATTGGCTGCATTAACAATTCAAGCAGTTATTTGTGCAGCTTTCCAAGAAAATGAACCAGTGCTAAGTAATACTTTTAGCCAAACCAGTACAATAAGATTAAAAGTAAAGCAGAGATGGTTTCCTAATCTGCACTGATCATTTACTCTTTTTTTTTTACTTGATCACAATGGAAATAAAACACATTATGACTAACTGTAACCTTTTAAAATATAGTGGTGGGAAGTCAAATGTGACAACTATCATGTGACAATGAAATAAATCATTCAACAAGACACTAATAGGAATTAAGGGCTACGAGGAGAATGCTGGTAAGTGGAGTTGAAATGCCCATCAGCCATGATTGAATGGCGGAGTGGACTCAATGGGCCGAATGGCCTTGCTTCCACTCCTATGTCTTATGGTCTTATAATAGTCTGCATTAGAAAGTCCATGTCACTATAATATCCATATTGAACTGGGTGACAAATAACTTATATATTTAGTGTTGAGGTGATCAATGTAAAGCACATCTTTCCATACACACTATAAGGCTACCCTACCATACTTACAAATTAGAAGACCATTTCAGGATATGATTGATGCCCCCAATACCAAGAATGGATATCAACAGAATCCAGGTGGCAACATACTTTTGACAATTCAAAATACAATGCGTTTAAAGAAAATTAAACAAGTATACAAAAAATTCAGTTCTTAAAGAGTGGACAAGAATGATTTTCTCATCCAGTAGCTTGTTTAATGGGAGTGTGTCCAAGGTATTAACGGAAAAGCATTGTTTAGTGAAAGAGGAATGAAATTCATTGTTGACTGAGCACAATTGCCAATTCTAATAAAATCCCAGAGGACTGTAAGGAAAACGACTCAACAACCCAGTTATTATTGTTTAACTAAACTTCCAAAAAGCTTTTGATGAAATACTACAAAAAAAAACTACCAAACGCATTAAATTTATGGGAAGATTTTTGAGTCAGGCTGTCATGGAGACAGGAAATAGTTATTTGTGATAGAAGCACTGCATAAGAATTGATTAATACTGAACTTCCACAGAAATTGGTACTGGGGCAGTTATACAACCACATCTTTATCATTAACTTAAGTGAAAGCATCAACAAAATTATTTGCAACTTCATAAATTCAAAATGAGATCTAGATGTAATAGATCTAGATGTAATTTACCATGAAAGTGCAACACATAGCAGAAGGAACAATTGCAAGCATGAACGGGTGACTGCATGAGCTTATTAAGTTAACAATAAGATGCTTAAGCTGTATAATTTATTGAAGGTCCACTAACAAAAAAAAGTGAAAATTATTAGAGAATTAATTACATTGATAATTAAAGGAAAGTCGTACTATTCCTTCCTTGAACAAAAAACTCTGTTCTAAATATGGCTTGAACTAAAGTGTGGGCCAAGACTGAACACTTATTATAGGCGATCAAGGCCCAGCAAACAAGTGGCTAGCTTCGGAGTAGGTTCAGAAAAAGGTTTAGCCTTGGAGAAATATGATTGAAATCTTTATAATGTAAAGATTACACTTAGGCCTCATTGATCTGCTATTGAATAAGGACAGGAACAGAGAACATAAGTAAACATTGCAAGGATGCAGAATTAACTTTGAAGCCAGGGGCATTTCTTTTTTACTGGGTGTTGCCAACTGCTAGAATAAATTGTTGGGATAGTGTCGGAGTTTAGATTTGTTGCAAACATTCGAAGGGGAGTTGGATGAGATCACGTAAGTGACAAGGATGTGGGTCACTGAGATTGGAGTCACCTATCTGGTTTCCCGAAGCTTAAACTCTTGCCGTCGGCAATCATGGCAAACTTTTGTTCTGCTTTCCTCCTTCCTCATATAGGCATAGGTTTTTCTAGCCTTTTCCAGGAGATTACATAAGTGTAAAGCGACATACAAGATGGGTCATGCCATGACATGCCAGGCTTAATGAACCCAGTGCTGCGCCTTCTATTTGCTTTCTGTCAGTTGAATTTCTGAGGATGCTGCAAAGATATTTATAAACATGAGGTTCCAAGAGTGAGCAAAGGGTGTGGGGATGACTTCTACATTACATACATGTTGCTTGATTCTAAAAAGTCTTTATTAAATACCAGTGTGGAAATTTGAGAATACATTAAAGAACTCATCAAATTAGCAATGCCTTCCCTCCTCAAATAAAGTGCAAAGCAACATTTTGACAAGAAAAATTCAAATATTCCAACTTATTGTGTACCTGAGGGTCAACGTATAATCTCCCTGCATCTTAGTAGAAGCATCCCGCACAAGGAACGTACCATCTGGCATGTCACGCAACTTGTCATTCACTTCTTCCCTATAAATAAAAGTGGAGATTAGACTAAGCCAGTAGCTATTTATCATGAACAAGTTGTTTTATCCTGGCAAAGCTGCTCCTTTTAAACCTGCATGTGCTAGATTACCACATTGACAAAACTAGTAATATTGTTTTTTTAAAAACATTAATTATACATTGTTGTCACTCCAATTTATTATACAATGCCTCATCATTTTACCCTTTAGTGCGTCTTTTGTATCTTCTATTTAAGACAACTAGCTTTGCTTTCCTGCTTGATCCCACATGGGTAAGCCCATTAGGAAAGTTCCTGCTTGCCAGGCAAGATTTTGTTTAAAAGCACATTGTTTGATATAATTTGATAAAAATTTTGCTTGACACACAAAAACTGACTTTATGATATTGTTAGAATTAGCACAAATGGATCTATGTCCTTCACTACGAAGTCAACTGGTTTTTTAAAGCAAAGTCAGCAGCTATATCTCAACAGCTGTTAGGATGCACCAGACAGAGTTGATATACTGACCTAGAGATATCTCCCCAGTACCATTCAGCATCTTGTAGAGAGATGCTTCCACTATCTTTCATTCCATTGGCAGTTATTGACGTCATGGGTTTAGGTGGCTTCGGAGGAAGAGCTGCAAGCAATAGAAAGAGACAAAACAAGAAATAGAAATTCAAAAGTCCTCTATATTTCTTCTTCACAACAGTAAAATACCTGTGCTTGAACAGAATGGTGATACACAAGCAGCAGAGATTTTGGCTGTTAATTTACTGATTACTCATTTTGATTTGCTATGTTCTTATTTTGTTAGTTTCTCTGGTGGCAATCTCCATAGTAGGTAAGAAATTTTGGATCAAAGCTCCTGAACCACCTGATGAATGCTGCAGGTGAACAGGAACAATGAGCCAGGCCAGCAGACGTTAACAAACAAGGGGAAGAATGACTCAACAAAAACAGAATAAAAACAGGAAACACGGGAAATATTCAGGTCAGACAGCATCAATGGAGGCAGAACAAAGATACTTTTTTTTGTTTAAATGAAAGGTCATTAATTTGAAACATCAATTTAAAGGGAGCAACTACCTAATGGGATACCAACAATTTTTAAAGTCAGAGTTGAAAGTGTGTTGCTGGAAAAGCACAGCAGGTCAGGCAACATCCAAGGAGCAGGAAAATCTAACCTACTTGGATATGTTACAACATAGAGGGTAAAGTGACCTCTGATCCAGAGGTAAGGACATTACCATTGTGCCACAAGATCAAAAGGTAGCCAAATCTGTTGACTACCTATTTTCCACCTAAGGGTATTAAAACAAGGTGAGGAAATTAGTTGATTGTGGAATTGTCCCCTTTGAACAGAAGACAGTCAATAACATCCTCTTATTCCAGAAGGGCAAGAGATAACCTAGGATGTTTAGGACACGTTAGCCTAATATCAATTGTAGATTTGTTAGGTACAGCAGTATTGAGCTTTTGAGCAAACACGAGTCGACCAGAAAAAGTCAGCACGGACTTGCAAATGATGCACCACATTTGGACACAGGAATTACTGGTAAAAACAAACATTCATTGTCTGTTCCTAATTGATCTTGAAGGCAGTGGTGAGCTGTTTTCTTGAATACAATTGAATGTTTTTTTTAGGCCATTTCAGAGGATAGTTCAGAGTCAACTACATTGTTGTGTGCAAGGAGTCACATGTAAATCAGATTAGATAAGAACAGACAGATGACTTTTAATCTGAAAAAACACCATTTATGAAAGTTACAGATTTTTACAAAACTCAGTATTTTAATGATCACCATTAATATTGTTTCATTAATTGAATTTAAAGGGGGTAACTAATGAAATAGATAAAAGGAGTACCTATGGATGCCATTTATAAGATTTCGAGAAGTCATTTGACAAGATTTGATACAAGACAAAGATTGGGCTGCTAACTACTCGCCTGAATCGGAATTGGTTCGGACTAGAATACCAAGTAGGAATAATGAGTATGCACCCAAACTGGCACGATGATCACTGGCATCTTCTGGGCATCTGTACTGGTTTGCAAATCTTACATCATGTTTACAAATGATTTTGATGAAGAGACAGAGAATCAGACATCTAAGTGTGCCACTTATTTTAGTGCTGTCAGCAATATAAATGGAGCAAATGGAAGGAAATAATTGCAAAGGAGACGTGATAAACTAAATGAGTGGGGAAAATCTCAGGTGGAGTCCAATGTAGGGAGATTCAGAGGTCACCAACTTTGAACCCAAGGAAAGACCAAAGTATTTTCTAAATGCTAAGAATCTAAAAACAGTACATGATCAGACAGATTGAGTTATCTACGGAATCAGTGAAACCTATTGAACAAGTACAAAATAATTAAAAAGATTAGCAGAATGTTGGCTTTCTTTCAAGAGGGTTGAAATAAAAAGGGGCAAATTGTGTACCAGACTGTACCAACATTCTAACTAGAAATCGACTGGGGTTTGGTCACGCTACCTCAGGATAGATGCATTAATTTTGGGGGGAGATGACGATGCACCAGAATGGTAATGGGGCCATAGGTATTACATTGAGAAAGATTGCATTGACTTAGACTTGTGTTTTCTTAAAAAAAACAAACATTCAACAGGCCAATTAATTGAGGTTGAAAATGTGTAGCTGGTTAAAGCACAGCAGGTTAGGCAGCATCCAAGGAACAGGAAATTCGCAGACCTCACTTTTTACTCAATTAATTGAGGTGTTTGAGATGATTTAAGGATTTGATGGTAGGGTGGGGCTGGAGAGGAAAAAAGAGTCGAGAGCAAGAGACCACGCATTAGACAAAGAACAAGAGAAAATAAAATAATTTCCTTTGATGGGAGAGACCAGAATATGTTGTTCAGGATGAAGTCAAACACCTCCTCACATGAGGGCTAATGGAAATTTACAACTCATTCCTAAATCAAAAAACAATGACAATTTTTAGGGAGTTGGCTAATTCAGTTGGCTATAAGGCCAGTATGTGAATTGATTTCATGTCAACAGCATAGGGATTGATTCCTAGGGTTTGATTCCTAGGGTTCTTGTGGCACAGAAGTTTTGTCCCTACCTCTGGATGAAGAAGCCTGGTTTTAAGTTTCTCCTGCTGCAGAAGTGTAAGGACATCTCTGAACAGGTTGATTAAAAGATCAAGGGTTTGATTCTCATTCTGGCTGAAGTCTACTTAGGGTCTACCTGCTTTAACTACCCATGGCTGAAATTAAAAATCATGGCACATTGCTGCAGTCCACCAAATAATACTTAAGGGCTTGTCTTAAAGTAGAGAACAAGATTTCTTTGTGTTCGGCAAGGTTATCAAAGGTAATTTGGCCCAGGCAAGTAAATGGAGTTGATATACAGGTCAGCCATGATCCAATTAACCGAATAATGAAGCAGACTCAAGGAACTGAATGGCATACATATGCTGCTGTGAAAAGTAGTTTCCAGTTGATTGAAATAGTGTCTACACTGAAAATATTTTAACACAGTTAAATTATCAGATACAATTTTGAAGATCCAAGGTTAAATTGAACCAAGTTTCTAATCCAAGTGATCCAAGTTTTGGATACTTCAGAGTTCTTAATCTAGAAGAATTTTGCAGAAATCAGTGTTTAAGACAGTGAAGATAACTTACCCTATCTGCACTGAAGATAAACCGATGAAGGCAGTGGTCATTTAGGAGTAATTATTAGTTTCAACATTGATGGAAAATTGTTATGCAAAAATCACAACAGTGCAGAATTCTACTGATGTAGGAGTCACAGTTATACTCTAAGCTTTAAAAATAAAAGTCTTAGATAATGATAACTACTAGATATCAAGTTTCATAAGCCAGCTTAAACATGTTGAGGAACCCTAAAGGGTTTGCCCTCATTCAAATAATGTGCTGAACAGTTTTATGCGCGAGAACCATCATCTCTCAGTTTCAGTTTCACTACATTGTTGGAAATTATTCACAAATGATACAGAATTCCCACTGGTAAAGAGTAAATGGAGATGATGATTTTCATTTTGGGTTTTCCTTCCAACTGATTTTTCTATTTTATTTTGATTCAACATCAATCCCCAACATGTGAAATAAGCCTCCACGTATTCTGGTACTTCCTACCCAAATGAAACTTGTATTGAGAAATAAATTGTAACATTTATCTCCAATTCCTCTCTGTGCATCTTTCCCTCAATATCTGAGATCTCAGATTATTCCCCCAAACGGTCAAGACATTTAATTCAAGAACTGAGCAAATTCATCTAAAGACAAAATGGAACATGTAAGAAGCATGTTATTGTTATAGATGTTAGTACTGTCTGAGCTAACAGACTACAGAAAAAGAAAGCTGAAAATGTGTTGCTGGAAAAGCGCAGTAGGTCAGGCAGCATCCAAGGAACAGGAAATTCGATGTTTCGGGCATAAGCCCTTCATCAGGAATTCCTGATGAAGGGCTTATGCCCAAAACGTCGAATTTCCTGTTCCTTGGATGCTGCCTGACCTACTGCGCTTTTCCAGCAACACATTTTCAGCTCTGATACTCCAGCATCTGCAGACCTCACTTTCTCCTACAGAAAAAGAAACTAGACATTGTACACCTCCGGAATTGGCACAGTGATCCAGCAGGTTCAAGTTTAAACTGAAATATCCAGGTTCAAATCTGAAACATGTTGATTGGATAAGCAGCTCTTTTCGTATTAAGTATGGTAAACAGCATGCCTAATCCATAGAACAAATTAATCACAATTTGGCTCTCGTGCCAATTTTGCCATGAAATGCAGTACAGATATATGGTTTAGTAATTCAAATACAAGGTAAGTTCACACTCATACCTTTCTGAGAGTTGTGGCATCATGTCGCAGCTGTACAGGACATTGGTGGGACCACTTTTGGAAAATTACATTCAATTGTGGTCTCCCAGCTCCAGGAAAGAGATTGCCAAACTTGAAAGGGCTTAGAAAAGATCTAAATGGATGATGCAGAAGACGGAGGGTTTGAGCAGTAGGGAGTGACTTAATAGGTGGATGCATTTCTTCCTGGTGCGTTGGAGGCTGAGGGGTGACCTTATTAAAGATTTATAAAATCATGAGGAGCATGGATGGAATGAATAGTCAAAGTCCTTTCCCTGGGTTGGGAAGTCCAAAGTGAGGGCATAGGTTTAAGTTGAGAGGGGACAGATTGAAAAGGGACCTGAGGGGCAATGTTTGCATGGAGAGGGTGGTGCATGTATGGAATGAGCTCCTTGGGGAGGTTGAGGAGTAAAAAATGAGGTCTGCAGATGCTGGAGATCACAGCTGCAAATGTGTTGCTGGTCAAAGCACAGCAGGCCAGGCAGCATCTCAGGAATAGAGAATTCGACGTTTCGAGCATAAGCCCTTCATCAGGAACCAGGCTAGTACAATTATAGCTTTTAAAAGGCATCTGGATAGGTATATGAATAGGAAGAGTTTAGAGGGATAGGAGCCAAATGCTGGTAAATGGGACGAGATCAGTTTAGATGTCTGGTCGGTGTAGACGAATTGAATCGAAGGGTCTGTTTCTATGCAATATAATTCTGACTCTGAGGAGTTTTATTTCTCTTCAAAGCAGGAATTACTGGAAGACGTTTTATTTTCTCAAACACTTTTGCACATGAGACAAATTTGAAGGTAAAAATTAAACCGTAGTAATTTAGTTCTGGCATGCCATTCACCCTCAACCCACTAATTTTCTTTGTATTTAACATTAGATGGCAATGACTCACATGCTAGTCTTCACCCAAATTACCATCATTCATTCTGCTGTGTTGACAATTAATATTCTCTATTCAATGAGTTATCACAGCTAAACGCATGCTAATTCTCAAAAATCACAGATCACCTTGGCTAAATATTTGTTCACTACCTAAGGGGTCTAAGTCTAACCTTGCACCTTTATTACTGCACTAAGTTCTGTTACAACAGACTGATGATTGTACCTATGCCCTGCCTTCTCGATCTGAATTAACTGTGTTCAGTTAGTCTTAAATTACCAATCTGGAATGGATCCCTTCAAACATATCCATTATATGGGCAAATTCATTAAAAGGTTTTCCCCCTCCCTTCACATTAGTTCTTCCGCATGCAAATGATAACTGGACACTAAATGCATTCCACCTCACCACAAAAAAAAACGACAATGTTTCCAAAATTACAACCCATTACAACTCTTAGCTTCCAAACAAAAGAAACTTCACATCAAGTTTAGGGCAAAGACGATGAAAATAGAAGTAACTTGAAACAGCTCTATTAAATGGAGCTACATCATTTTTGAATTTATATTTTGCTAGCCTATATTTCTTCCAGAAAAAAAAAGTAATTTCAAGTCAACATAGCTCAAAAGGCTCATTATCCAAAAACAGAAACACTAGTGTTTTGTCTCTTGCCCTTCATTTCAAAATAAAATTAACCTTAAGCAATTACAATTTCAGGTGGCAATCAATACTGCTAATCTTTGTATCATTTTCTGTATTTAAATTTTAGCATTTGTTCAAACATGAACACAAGTTACTCAGGATAAAGAGAAGGACACTAATTCAAATCAAAACTGTAGTGTAATCCAAGACAGTAAAGTTAGTAGTTTGAACATTCCATACTAGGTTGCGACTCAACGTTGCAGAAGCTCATTTAACATTCCTTAAACATTGAGCACATTAAACCCATGCAATATTCACAACTAATCAAACAGACCCTTAAATTGTACACAGCACTCAAACAATTCAATTAAAGAAACTTGCCACTTATGAAAATTTTATGATAATTCTTTTCAAAAAATGTCTAATTACTAAGTCTTTAGATAATTGGATCTAAAAGCTATAATTACTCTCTGGCTCTGTTGTCCAATAGAACTCTGTACTGTTAGTTTAGTTTGGCAATTGCTATGGTTACATATTCTTAACCTACAATCATTCTTGCTGATGCAACACAAACGTAGAAATGTGCTTTCCATGAGATACTTCAGGCTTAACCTTTTCATTATATTATGCACCACAAAGTAATGTCTGGCATTTGTATGATACATTTCCTTTAAAAACAATTACTCCACCAATTCACAAAATTTCATTAAAAAAAACATAAGGACATCTCGCTAGGAGCTCATTTAAATAAATATGCTTTACTTTGAATTAGACTATGCAGACTCCTTTTAATCTCAAACAGAAGTACAAGCCCAACTCTTGATTCTTACTTGGTTAATTATTTAAGATTGCAGTAAAAGCCTTTGATTTAACTACTTAATAAGAAATTCAGAGAAACATTGCAAGGCATGATCATAAAAACTCAGTCACAAAAATAAAGAGGGTGATGAATTCTAAAATCAGGTATTTATGAACCCAGAATAACTAGTTTGAGGATATTCTAATGACTGCATCCTTAAATTCAGTTCAAAAGCAAGCAAATTCAGTCCGCTGCTAGAAGCCAACTGGCTCTTGCTTACCCAATGATTAAGTGAGAATGGGGGCATTTAAGTTTCGAAAGACTTTAATATAGAGTCAGAGAGATGTACAGCATAGAAACAAACCCTTTGGTCCAACTTGTCCAAGTCGACCAGATATCCCAAATTAATTAAGTCCCATTTGCCAACATTTGGTCCATAACCCTCTAAGCCCTTCCTATTCATATACCCCTACCAATGCCTTTTAAAACATTGCAATTGTACCAGCCTCCACCACTTCCTCTGGTAGCTCATTCCGGACACAAACAACTCTTTGCGTGAAAAGATGCCCCTTAGGTCCTTTTTTTAAAAAATCTTTCCCCTCTCACCCTAAACCTATGCCCTCTAGTTCTGGACTAGGGAAAAGACCTTGTCTATTTATCCTATCAATGTCTCTCATGGTTTTATAAACCTCTATAAGGTCACCCCTCAGCCTCCAACACTCCAAGGAAAACAGCCACAGCTTATTCAGCCTCTCCTTTCTTGTAAGGGAAATGATTTTGTGCGAAGGGAACAAAGAGGGCAATGGATACAAAGCTTCTAAAAAGGTGAATGCTACAAACATAAAAAAGCATGCGTGCAAGAAAATTGTGGTCAACATAAGAAAAAAAATCAAATGCAAATACTGCTTTTCTCAATATTTTAAATCAGTGTACAACAGGAAAACATTCTCTTGGCAAGCTCACCAGTTCAAATGGTTGAGAAGTGTCTGTGATGCTCCCATTAATCTTGAGCTTAAATGGTGGGTACTCCACCATTTTATCCCAATGAATGCTACACATGAATATTTTCTGAACATTTTAAACAGTGGAATTTCAAAAACTTTTAATTTGCATCAATGAATTTTTTGCAAGAGGGCAGAAGCTTTGCAAACATCTGCAAATGCATTAGAAAAGTGCAAGTAGACAATAGTCTCTCAAAATACTCTATTGAAACAAGACTTAATATTTCCTTTAACTGGATCTGCCTTCAGTAATTTCTTGACTGAATAATAAATGTACAAATTCAATATATTAAAAAAACACTACATCCAGTATGAAAGTCTGCTCCAAGGCTGCACCTGAAATGGAAGAGCTGTACTCATTATTATGCAGATACAACAAAACTGGCAACTATCAGTTCAGATTCACTACAAGTCAACCAGACTAAACTCGTTAAAATTATTGAATGCAAATACAATTGCAAACTCTGAAAACACCGAGTAAATTCTTTTGCGGCTGTTGGTGGGTTGAACTAAATCGCTTTTGCTCCAAGTTTTTCCATTAGACAGAGTTGAGTTTCATGACTGACAAAACACAAAAACATACATTTCACCCTAAAACAAATGAAACGAATAAAGTCAGCCCAGATTGATCACACAATCAAGAACCATGTGCTTGTGTGTGGTAACACTTTACATAACCCTCCACATTCCTTTCGAGGATTACTTCAGGAATGGGTGAACTTCTACATACTGAATTCTACAGAGATCTTTTCATAGTTTTAAGGCCAATGGCGTCAGCATGGTACAGTCATGATTTGGTTATGGAAAACACATCCTGGGCTATTACTATTTTGTACTGGATTTGGAAAAGAAAAAATGGTCCACAGCAATCCATTAATTCTTTCCAAATAAAGGATCATGGGTATTTTTACTGGCATAGTCATTATATCAATCACATTCTGAGAGTTCTTTAAAACGTGAATATTGATCAAAGCTGACATGGTAAAGCCATTTTTTTTTAAATGAATGGACACTCTAGTTGAAATCTTTTTAGTAGAGATTTTCTTTCCAATTTTGATGACCATTAAATAAATTGAAGTTATATATTAGTTTAATTCACATTTCATCACATTCCCAGCTACTCCAACTGCCCATGTTATGTCCTTTAAACATTGGCCCCAAAACACAGTTGGTTATGTTGAATGAAAGTGTACCAAACACTTGCGTTATAAACATTGGCACTTAAATTTAAGATACCCTGGAGTTTATTACAAAATACGCTTATGTATTTCACTGAATTTCTGGTCAAGACCCTTGATGGTTTGTCAGTCAAAATATACCAGCAAACCTTTAAAAATACACCAAATATTAATATTGGCTCAATTTGAACCAGCAATGCCCTGTTAAAATAAATATGCTCCAACAGCCCATCTGTAGCAATAGTAAAAAAATAAAAATTTAAATACTTCAGAAGGAAAATGAGTGACAAACCCACTATCTGAAACAGCATCACGTTTCTGTATGTGGCCCAGTGATGCCATCCAAAAGCCATTTCACATAAACTGTAATTCAGGCTAAACCCAACAAATCACGTCATTTCACTATTTCCTAATTTTAACATAGCTCTCACAATGCTGGCTAAAACGAGACTGGGTGGGAAGTCTCTTGCTGATCTTACATGTCTAAAACTACCCTGAGTTTACTGCATCATTGAGCAGAGAGGAAGGTATTTTGGAAAAATTAGAAGATCACTGCCTCAAAGCACCTTTTTTTAAAGTAGCCTATAAGATGGATTGCTATTTGTTTTTAATACGAGGAACACCCACTAGAAGCGGTAATTAGTTTAGTAGCACTCTAACCTAAGCAAATATCACTGGTTACCAGTGAAAGCAGTTTTAGAGTAATAGTAAAATAGTAAAGGGGGGGACAAAGTTTTATTCAAAATAAATGGATTTTATCACATAAATGAACAGAGAAAATCTAAATGATTTTCAACAATAGCCAATTTTAAGATTTTAGTCTCCATCTTTTAATACTCTACACTCCAAATGACGTTTTCCTTTTCAATAGAGTTCAGAATGTTGCATCTTTATTGCCTTACCGTGTATGGTGAATGATTCCGAAAGGAGGTTGGCATGCATTACTAAATGCAGCATGTCTACTTGGTGCATTGTCAATTCTTTTATATGTGCCAGATTCGCTCCTTGGTAGCATACTTGCTAATGAGGTTGAACTTGGCATTTGCTGAACTTAAAGCCCTATATCAGAAGCTCCTGCCAGTATTTACCTTTTGAATGAAGACGATGTTCTAGCCAATCAGAGTGCTGCATGAGGATCGTATGTTTCTGACGTTATGGAGGATAGTAATAAAGTGCAAGTGTGTTACAGCAAGCAGCAGACATTAAAGACACCATCTCTCTCTCTCTCTCTCTCTGTCTCTCTCTCTCTCTCTGTCTGTATACAATATCTCCACACACACGGGGACCTAAGCTGCCCTTCATTCCATTCAAAGCTGATGTTTGGAAATATACATTTTCTCTGCAATAAATTTATAAATTTCAATAGCCCTTCACATAACAGACTTTGTCTTGTTCAGAGCCTATTTACCAACATTTGCTTACTGCCCAATCTATCCTAATTTTTGTTCCTTTAAACCTTTTGCTGAGGGTTTTGATAACAGGGCTTTAAGCACCTGAAAATGAAGACCATTTAGACAAACCATGTGCTGTTGAATTTGAAATAATCACTATTTCAGAAAAAAACAAAATCGATGAGATCAATTTTACATGCCCCAATAATTGCATTTTGCCTTTCCTTTCTCCACAATTATTACTGGCAATGAAAAAAAATCCATCAGCATTACTGTCAAACTGTCTCAGAACACTATTCAAATGTCCTGATTCATCAACAATTTTTTTTCCCACTGGATCAAAGTTTTAGAATAAGTGTAGATTGTTACAATAACAAAGAAAAACAGCTACACATCTACATTTGTTACCACTTGGTATAAATGCAGTTTGGCATAAGTCACTAAAATGCAAAGCAAACCCCATCACACATTTACGCAGGAGTTTCAGCTGATGTTTAATCCTTCAAAATTTGTAATTAAGTCAAAGTTTTTCTGGAAATGTAGTACAGATGGGACATGGATTTAAAATAGCACAGAACCAATATTATACAGGACAGAAGGAAACCATTTGAATCATTTTCATCTGAACTCTCAAATTTGTAGAGTGCATAAAATTGAAATGTTCTGCATAAAATAAACATTTAAAATGCAAAGCACTTTTACAATTACCTACAATATGTTCTTCCTTCAATTGTACGAATTGAGTACTTTGGGTTCTTAACAATACTTTTCTAAATGGTGCAGGTACACCGGCATGTGGAAAACACTGTAAACCAAGGTATTGCGTGAACGCTAATGAAAGACTGGTTCCCATCTTGAATTTATTCATTTTCTTGTAACTATCTTATTAGTTTCATTACATTCTACTCGGAGGTCAATAAAACAGTGAAGATTAGCAGTTAGAACAAAATAATAGTTTAAAGAGATGGACTTCAAATGTAAAATTGTTAGTGTGCAAGCATTTTTTAGACTTGAAATGTTAAGTTTGTAAATTAATTTATATAAGCTGTTGAGTCATGGGGTTACAGAGTTCATAAACTAAACCCAGTTTGCCTCAAGTCCCATTACATGCTCTTACATATCTATTGTTTCGAAGATGCAGCAACAGAAATACAAAATCACTCCATTTTTTTTTCCAGAAGTCCACAGATTCCTTGACTGTGCTGCATCCATCAATAATATTATGTTCATCTGTATCAAATCAAGTTGGATCTGAGTAACTGCTCCAAGCTTGGTTTGCTGCTTCAGTTCTTGGTAACCGAGAGAAGTTTTAGTAAAACACGACAGAAGATACTCCACTCAGTGAGTGAATCATCACAGAATAAATGGTTAAATCTCCAGCATTTTTATTTCCCTTAGGAATTACTGTAATCCTTAACGTGAACTTTAATTCTTCACACTACAAGAAAATTACACCTGTTTAAACACAATGAAACTCCTCAGTATCCTTCACTTCTGCCTCAAATTAAGAATTGCTGGATATTTATTGCATGTACATGAGGAACAAATTGTCAATTATATAATTGTTACAAACCAACACAAAAAGCTGAAATGCACAAAGAATCTTGTAATATATGACTCAAGATTTAAAGAGCTGCCTGAAAATAAGGTGACAACCTATCATATAGTCCAAATTAGTTTATACCTACTCGTGTGAGCTACTTGCCTGACTTAATCAAACAGAGTGCTTGTGACCAGCTGTTCTAAGGTTAGGTCTTTCCTGGCACATAGCTTCTTGCTTTTTAGTTACACCCTTTAAGCATGAAAAGTGGCAGTCCTATTAAGCTGCAGCTGTCATACAGTGAAGCAGAGTCCTCACCACCCACCAAGTTGACATTGCACTGTTTGAATTACATGGTTAATTACGTTTTGGATCATATTTTGAAAGTTTGGGAAAATGTAAAAGTGAGTGAGGAAAAGGGCAAGCAAGGGAGCAAAGAGGATAGAGATATGCAGAGCCAAGGAATATTTGGATAATATAAAATTTTAAATTAATTCAGTTAGACGATAGCTAATCTCAATTTGGGGGCAAAATGCTTTCAACAGACATCTGTATTGAATCCTGGGCCACTTATTTGTGGATTGATCAGCTTTGTCAAAATATGTATACGACAAGCAGTTGACTGTTTAGTTAGCAAGAGCCCAAACCCTGCTGAGGCCTTTGTATGAGTAGAACAGCTTCTATTTCAAAGGGATGCGTGACAATACTGCCTCTGCAATTACATAAAGCATCCTTGTATATAGGTGAATTCTCACATAGAAACGAAGCTCAAATTGAATAATTGATTAATTCTTGGGAGACACTAAACAGTTCTGACAGAAGTCAGTGCATGAACAGGGCTGATAACGTGACATTACATACACACACTATTATATCACTATTGATACACACAGATGAAATACAGAATGTCTTTGTATTATTTCTTTTCTCAATAATTAGTAATTGCTGCTAAAAATAATCCTTACATTCAAACTCATCTTAAAATACAAATCTGCCCTACCACTGTAAAATGCAGCATATTTTGTATTTACTATGAAGATGTATTTGGCTAAAAAGAAAGAATTATTAGCATGGAATTAGATTTATTTCAAAATTTGATTCAGAAACTTTACAGTGTGCCTGCAATATGTTCCATATCTTTTTCTTACCCTGGTCTCGCATGTAGGACTTGGCAGTTTAACAATGGATTCAAGTGCAGCATAATAGTTAAGCAATACCCTGACAGAACATTAGCATTAAGCTCAGCCCCTTAAAGAGGCTTGGTGCTGTGACACTATCAAGGATCTGAGCCATGACCGCCTTCCCCTCTTCCCCATCTCGTGGTGGTATACTCTTAGCTGCACAGTGTACATGGCTGAGCTCCATCAGAATGTGAAGGCTGGGACGATGAATTCAATATAGGTGGTGTTAATTCCTACCACTATGCATTTGATGACTGTCTGTAAACAAAAATATTGGGTAAAAATATGTCATTTCTCTGTTACAACTGCATTGTTACTTATCACTTTTGCAGAGAGGTTTTGGAAAAATACTTGAAATATTCTTGACTTTTGCAAAGAGTTCTCTTCAGAATGCTATTGTCTTCTCAAATCCAAGTGACATCATTTGCAAGGACTCGATATGGCTGCACATCTTCAGAATACAAATGAAATTCCTGCCAGCATCATAGCATCAGTACCTAAACTGTACTGTGCCTTAAATTTGTTGTATTCTTTAAAGAGAAACATTATTTTCATCTGCTGAGGTCAACTTTCCAGTTTTAACAAATATTTTTAGTCGATACAAAATGTTTAGGGGCAAGACAGAGCCAGTTGGCACTGATAGAGTTGCTAAGCAATACATTTCTTTGAAAGTATGCATCAACTACTTTTAAATTCACTCAACACATCTACTGCATTAACTCACCAAATACAAAAATAAAATAAAAGTTAAAATGGCTGGTTGTAGAAATAGCTATTTCCTCTGTAAGCTCACCTAAGAATCCCTAGACATTGCAATGCGATCTGCAGTGATCCAAAGGGAGTAGCAGCCAGAAGGGGAAAGTCTGGCCAAACTCTTATCATTACAATCACATCCAGAAAGTCGCCAGGCTACCAGGATTTCATGGTCTGTGTACAGCACTCTGCCGGGAAGAAGCTGGCCAGTGGATCGGTGTAGTGCTGAGTTCACACACCGACTAGGTATTCAAAGCTCACAAAGCACACTCCAGCTTCCAACAGAAATGACGCCAAGTTCAAGCAGAATCATGTTTCTCTTCAATAAATATTAAAATGAAACATCTGCAGAAGCTCCACCCTCCTCCCCCCCACCATCATCACACTCTTTTCCCACCCCCAATCCCCCCATACCCTGATCTGAAAACGGTTAGATCCTCTCACTGGCTATTGTCTCCTAATCTGGTGGGTCTCTGTTTTTAAAAATGGAGCATTATTAAACTTTTAGCATTTTGTTATTAACTCAAAAGAGGTCCAGATTTCCTTGGAAACTTCCACAATTAGTCATTCCAGCCCAAACCATCTACAAAATTGGAAATTTGGACAGCAGAATTGAAACAAAGCAAATTAAAAATGATTTCATTCAAAAACCTTGGTGAATAGAAATGTCGCCAAAAAAAAATCGAAGTCGCAGCACTCAAAGGGTTAATGATTATTTTGCAGTTTTCCAAATATGCCCTGAGAATGCAATAGAGTTAGCATTCCAAATTTCCTGAAATTCTTCAGACCTTTGCAAAATAATACCCTCTCAACTCTCCTTTTTATCTTTTTCATTTCAAAAAAGATCTAGGACAATATTAGACTTTAGGAATGTTGCTTGTAAAGAAAAAGTTGTTTTTTTTCCTGCAAGGCTAATATGGCCTACAAAGAAACCCTCTTATTGCCTATGCTGTTCACATTAACTCCCTTACATGCAAACTTACCCTCTTCTCTTCATGAGAACAGAGATCCTGGCATTCTACAGTGACTTGCTTTTATATTCAAAAGTTTGTTTTTAAAATTTGAAAACAATTAAAATGTAAAAATGCAATCAAAATACTTTTCTTTGACAAAGCTCTTTAGACACTCAAAATTAATTTAACACTGAAGATCTTCTTTATAAAGTTTAACACGTACATATGAATTCCCATACACAAAACATTTTGTGGTTTTCAGACAAAAAGTATCAACAATAACTTGATGTCAACATCCAGTATGTAAAATACTTTAAAGAAATAAAAGATAAAATCAATGTGATGCTCTATAAAGTAAATAGGGTACAGGCCTGACCATCAATTTGACAGAAGCTGCAAATCTCTGTACAGAGCAGTGAAAACACAAAAGGACAAAGGTGGGGGCAACTCTGGTTTAAAGTAGCAAAAGAATGAAAAAAAAACACAGTCAAACATTAAGAATTGTTACCTGGAGGGTCCATTTCAATGTAGAATATTAGCTCTGTTGAGTATGGCATCATCACTTCTCGCCAATCTGCATCAGATTTGTCCATATTCCAAACTGTGTTGTACATTGTCTACGCAGTATTAATATTTTCTTTTAATATAAAAAACTATCATACAGCTTTTACACTTTAACAGTATTTCTGAAGCCCTGCTTCAGATGTACTCTTAAAATCTTTTGTTGCTGTTGGTGCTGAGTTTAAAGGCTTCTGGTTGAAGAAGAGAAGAAATAAAAGCAGTAACAGTCATGGGATGAATGAATGTAGAAACCAGCTCTACGATTGTGGGCTCAGTGGAAGCAAAGCCTAGGCTTCATGTTCCAGCTGGAGGAGGAGGAGGAGGAGGAGGGGAAATGGAGGAGGGGGGGGGAAAGAGGAGATGAGATAGGGGCGGGGCAATGGGAGGGGGCGGGGCTGACCCGTGACCTTTCACATCAACGGGAAATACCAACCACGGCCAAGGTGGAAGGGGAAGACGTAAAACAAATGAAGACGACGGGGGTCGTTCCGTGCAACAACATTTGAAACGACCCAAAGTGATTTTATTGCTGATTTAAAAAGAGAAAAAAAAAGTTTTGATGCAGGTGTACTTGGATCGCTGCCCGGTTTTGCCACAGTCTCTCTATCTCCCCCTGCTTTCTCCCCCCTCCCCGTGGTGGTGGTGGTACGGGCCAGACCGGGCCTACTCCGCTCCGTTGCCGCCCGGCCGCACGCAAACGGCCAGCGGCTCCGCTGCGGCTTTGTCTCCGCTTTTTCCACAGGCTCCTGACCAAAGAAAAACCTCAGCTCTTTCCCCTCCCCCCCACTCAAACTCCGAGCCAATCCCCTCACGGCAGCTCCAGCAGGCCGCGCTGATTGGCTGAGCCGTTACCAAGCGGGGACAAAGGGGGTGATGATGAGAGCGGGGGGGGGAGAGAACCGGGAGGACGACACCACCACCAACAACAACTGCGGCCGCTGCGAAAAGGCGCGACCAACTGATGGCCGAGCAGCCGAGCCGACCTCTCAGCTTCCCTACCCCTCCCCCTTTTCCAAGACGACCTTCCTTCGCTGCTCATTCAATTGTGTTTCCTGCCATTGTGTGGAGTGCCCTGAAAGGATACATCTTTTAAAGGGGAACAATCACCTGGAAGAGAGCCCAAATCAATGAAACTACAGACCGTGCTCAGCAACACCAAAACACCCCCTTTTTGTTTTAAATTCTATTTGGCTGCAGAGATGAGCAATAAGACCTGAAATCCCCAGAGAATCCGACCATCGTTTAACCCTTTGTTCCACTGAGCGACATCTAAGTCACCACAGAAAGCACTAAAATCATTTTCTTGCAGGCTCTAGGATATTTTGCAAGCATTTCTTCCCTCTCTCAGACAACCCGGTGTCACTGTTGAACAGACCTGACAGATTTTAAGCAGAATTGGCTGCTTCACCGGTTCAAATAATCATGGGCTTCAGCCGAAACTGAGAAGCTTGCCAATCCATTTTTTTTTGCATTACAAATATATAGAAATATTAACTATTTCGCAAACAACCCTTGATGTTAGTGCTTTATCACGTAAAAAGAAATTTCTTATGTACTCATAATATCCAAAAATGTGTATTTTCCATGTAATTATTGATACAGCTTTTGTCCTCCCTCCTTTCCCCCTCCCCCCAACAAAACATTTTTAAAAACTGTTAAAATGAGTAGACTGAGTAGTTCTTGTGAAGAGAAGAATGGTTTATACAGAAAAAAGTGAATGTTTCTTTTGTTATAATGTTCTACAATAGGGATGCTTCTTGAATTAAATACATTCAGTTCATTGTTAATTTATATTCAGGTTTGCATTGCTGTCATTCTTCGCGTTGTGCAGCCAAAATTCGTTTACGGAAATAAAATCCACATAAAACAGCTACAGTTCAGCAAATGTTTTAACTTTTCTTTACAAGCTAGTGAAATAAGAACCTCATTAAAGTTCACAGCAATCATTGTCAGGGACTGTGTACTAAAAGTTGTTTGCAAAGAAAGAACTTCGGCTTTAAATCATATGTCCCTTGGCTCACACAACCACACTATTTTGTGCACTTAATTTGGATTTCAGGATTGTCAAAGCCGAACATCCCTTTTTAGCCGAAGCTATAACAAATATTGAATTCTTGAAGTTCAGAAAGAAATTTGTATGAGATATTTGTGAAATTACTCCAGGTCTAAACTTCGGATCTAACTAATTGAGTTTCAAACGGGACTTAACGAACATTCTTGATCACGCCTCAAGAAATTGATTCTCATGAATCAAACTCAATTGCTTAAATCTTAAGCAGGTCAAAAGCATTTTAAACCTGAGTTAGACTTTCCTGGATACTTTATGGGCGATGTGTAACATTACAGTTAAACGCAACTAGAAACAGGTAATTACAATTAACGTTTGACATTCTTCACTGTATCCACTAGGTGGGGTATCTAATCACTACCCATTATGGCTCAAAAATTATGCACAGTGGCTCCTGAATCATGAGACTAAAAATGAACAAATTTACAGATAGATCCCTCTCCTGCAACTTGAGTGAAGAATAAGTATGGTACAATTTGTAACAAATTGAAAGAGGATCAGGATCTTTTGGAAAGCATCTTTGAAAGTAGTTTGCTCAATCCTGAAATGCTCAAATTCCTCCAATTCATTCTCGAATGAATATAGCATTCACAATTTTCTGCCATTTTAGAATCTCTCAGCTCTGTTGACAAGTATAACTGCTTCCTACGCAACCGTTCCTGAAAGATCACTGACCCACTAAGTTATTCACTGTGAAATGCATTCCCCCTGCCACCCCCTGAACACCACTAGAAGTGTTCTGACTGTGTTGTGCAACAGCTTGCACTTTTCTCGTTTCTTTTAATTTTGATACTATGGGACGAATGGATATGATGTATTAAAGTTTACAACTGAGCTTAAAACAAACATGTTCGCATGAGCCCCAAAGTACATCCCATTCTGGACCACAAACAAACCTTCAGTGAAGGCAATCTGAGTAGCAACATCCGATTCTAACTATGTACCCACCAATTGCATTGGTTCAAATTAGAATCAATCTTTGATAATTTAGAAGTGGGACTGTTAGTAACAACACAAAATGTAAATTAATTTTTAAAACATATTAGATGCAGCGAGGACATTTCATTATTAGCACAAGTCAGCTTGAAGGACCTAGGTAGATATTGTCCTTAAACAGAACATATTATTTCAACACTTATTTTAAAAAAAGATTTTCTGCAGATTCTTCTTTACAATGGAGAAAACTATTTTTGTGTGGATGAGGATGCAGAAATACTGCATTGTACGGTTAATAGCTAGGATCGGTGAGATTTCTCTGATACACTCATTACATTAGCTCAGAATTGCTTCAGGGAGTTATGGAAATCCCTGATTCTAGCTACTGCATACTTAGTTTCACACCAGCTTTAACCAGCACGGTGATGTCATGCCTAGTTGCAATGTGACCTCCTCTGCTCGCCTGATAAAACATTCTACCAACCGTTTCTAGCAAGTCATTCCTATTCCAAGCTATTATCAGCTGCAAGCGCTATTCTGCCTCCATTAGGAAGAATGAATTATGTTTTGTTCTTCTGAAGAAAGAAAAAAAATGTAAAATATAGTTTAGTTCTTTTTTTAACAGAGCAGGTTTCAATACAAGCTGTATAATTCTGACAGGTTTCAATATTTTGTTTCTATTCTATTTATATACCGGTTTCTCCTCCAGATTTAGTCTTCGAACAGTTTTAATTCCAGTTGGCCTTAATAGCATCCCATTTATTTCTGATCCGGGGCTTTTGTTCTCCCTGTACCAAATTGCTAACCATAATCGTTTGCTGGACCATGATGCCTTATTTTCACAGTCCTAAAAGTGCCAAAATTGGCTAAGAAGCCTTGGATTCAGGATTAGTCCCAAATTTAATCCCATTTCATTTTTAAAAACACTATGCAGAAATTCAGTTAATGGAATGCCCTTGTTGGGTGAGTTGTTAAATGCATCATGTTGTCACAAGTCAGACAGCCAGAAGGTTGGGGGTTTAATCTATGCTGATAAATCTAATCTCAGCACAGTTAAATTGGGCATCGATGAAAAAGATACAGCAAAATTTCCCATTCCCAAGCCCGGTTGAATAATATCTCTTGGTTAAAGAAAGCATAGTTATTCAGGTTCTGCTGTGAAGATATACACAATCAATAGTTTGTTGTTGCTAGGTTCTGGTGCAGCCTGCCTTCCCATACTTTAAGCAGGCAATTATCTTCTATCCATGGATCATCATACTCAACCCTGATCCTGTCTTAAAGTAGGCACACTTTTCAGCATAAGCTTGTGGTTACTGACTTGGCAGACATTCCTTTCCCAATAGTTTGATGGTAAACCAGATGAAGTGTCACACTGCCACCATTGATGAGATTAGCTTTTCCAAATCAAACTGGGATCTTCCTTATTTTAAAGTCCATTCACACACTAGCAATGCACTTCCCTGATGAGTCATCAGGAATCTCTTGGCGATATCTTTTGTCAGAAGATGGGTGCAGAGATTCTGCATTGACAATACCTATCTCATCTTACCTAAACAATCCAATGACAAAGAAATAGTTTGCAAAATATTTTTGCTGCAATACAGAAGTATTTCAGAATTCCTAATATGGAGCTTTCTTCCAGACATTGTTGACATGTTTATTAGTCGACACTGATCGGACCAGAAACAGTAAAGCAAATTTATTTGCAAACATATTTTGTTTGAGTTTGCACATTGGTAAACCATAGGCATGCTCTCTTGTTAGAGAGAGAGAGAGAGAGAGAGAGAGAGACAGACAACTGTTGGTGGGTCTAACCTGAGGGTCACCACACCTCAGGCAAGGGTGAAGTTCAGAATGCATAATCTATATTTTGACCTCAGTTTGGACGGGAAGTGAACCCTTACTGTTGGCATCATTGAATTGCAAACCTATAGCTTATAGTCCTATGGGTTGGTTAGCTCAGTCCAGCCAAATGAGCTAACCAACCCATAGGACCATAAGCTCTAGGAGCAGAATAATGCCATTTAACCCATCGAGTCTACTCTGCCATTCAATCATAGTTAATATGTTTCTCAACCTCATTGTCTTGCTTTTGCTCCTTAATGTTTGATCCCCTCACTAATCTATCTCTGTCTTAAATACACTCAATGACTTGGCCTCCACAACCTTCTGTGGCAATGAGTTACACAGATTCACCACCCTTTAACTGAAGAATTTCCTTGAAGTGGAATTTCTCCATGTTAACTCTGTCCAGGCCTCTTAGTATTCTGTAAGTTTCAATGAAATTTCCCCTCATTCTCCCAAACTCCAGTGAGTACATACCCAGAATCCTCAACCACTCATCATATGACAAGCCCTCATTGTTGCAAAGCTCCTCTGGAGACCCCCAAAGCTTCCTTTGGTATGGAGCCCAAAACTGCACACAATACTCTAAATGCGGTCGAAACAGAGCCTGACACAGTCTTTGCAGTACATCGCTGCTCTCATGTTCTTGTCCTTTCAAAATGAATGCTAATTTTGTATTTGCCTTCCTGTCAACTGAACCTGAAATGCTACCTGAAATAACTCCCAAACTCTCGTAACCAAGTCACCCTTTATTCACACGTGGAGAGTCCTTGACACAGAGCCAGCTCTCTGAGTGAACAGGATTCTGACCCTCCTGTTTATTTTTTTCTCTTAGGCCCACACTACCGTCTAACTGTGGTAGTACTTATATTTTCCCCAGCACCCATGTCGTGTGTGTGTGTGTAGGTGTAGGACATAGTGAAGAACAACAGGTATTTAAATCCTTATTTGTATTCCACCACCAGGAAGAAAGGAAACACTCGAATGGCCAGTGACAAGCAGTGCCCTTCACAAAAGGCAATGCTGTGTGATCTAACAGTGAAGGGGAGGGCAGGGATTAAAGCAAAATAGATTTGGAGGGGGAAAATAATGCACTCCAATCCCTGCGGCACCCACCTCTCCCTGAACAACTCCAGGGTGTTGGTGGAGACCGTGTACTCCTTCTCCAAGGACACCCGGGCTCTAACGTAACCGCGGAAGAGGGACAGGCAGTCGGCCCTAACGACCCCCTCCACGGCCCGCTGCCTGGACCTGTTTATGGCCAGTTTGGCCAGGCCCAGGGGCAGACCCATGAGGAGGTCTTCAGACCTGTCCTCCCTCCTCCGTACCGATTGCCCGAAGATCAAGAGCGTGGGACTGAAGTGCAACCAAAAGCAGAGGAGGAGGTTTTTAAGAAAATCAAACAGGGAGTGCAAATGCCCACACCCAATATACACGTGGTCCACTGACTCCACAGCGCCACAGAACAAGCAGTTGGGCTGGGAGTCCGTGAACCACCGCAATCTGCGGTTGCAGGGGACCGCTGCATGCAGCACCCTCCACCTCAGATCCCCGAGAGAAAGGGGCAGGACTCCAGCGTAGAGAGCCCTCCACTGGGGATCACAACCGCCCGGTGGCAAATGGGCATGCCAAGGCGTGTGTGGACTGTGGATGAGGGAGAAGAGGTGGACAGTGTGCAGCAGCAGTCGATACAAGGCCCGCCTTTTTACATTCTTAAAAGGGACAAAATGAAAATTCCGGAGGCGGCTCAGGTTGTGGGGCACAGGTTCCCGCGGGAAGTACGGGACTTTGGAGCCAATGTGAAATTCCGTCCGGGCTGGGGTGAGTGTGGACGGGATCCCACTGCACACTGAGCATCCTCCAACTGGTGCACTACGTCGGGTCCGAGCACCGCCGTTTTAAGGTGTCGGATGGCGGTGGTCACGTACCGGACGTCTACTGCTGCCCTGCTCGCTATGTCCTGCAGCAGCGTCCAGCCCAGGCCCCCGGCATCCAGCACGTCCCTGACCCTGGCCCTCCCCTCCGACAGCCACTCGAACCCGCGAGTGCGGAGGTGCGGATTCCTGAGCAATGGCTTCCTGACAACAGCCGTTCCTCTTGCCGGAGGGTAGGCGCAACGCGATTCGGCCATGTTCCAGCCAGTGATCAGGTCCTGGTAAAAGACAGGCAGCGTCTTGAGGGTGACCTCCAAACCGTCACGGTCGACGAATAGGAGCTGCGTGTCGTAGTTGAGGTTACGCACCTGACGGATAAAATACGTCGCCAGGGCGCACCACCTAGGAGGAGGCTCAATGTAAAGTTATCGCTGCAAGGTCTGAAGGCAGAACATCACGACCTGGGTGTGGACGCGCACCCGCGACTGACCGCCCTCCTCAATAGGGAGACTCAGAACCTGCGCAGCGACCCAGTGCATCTTTTTGTTCCAGAAGAAGTCGACAAACGTTCTCTGGATGTCAGCGACAAAGCCAGGAGGAGGGACCAAAGTGACCAGCCAGTACCACTGCATGGCACCCTCCTGTTTATCTCTGTCAGCCAGGGCTCCCTGATTGGTCCAGATTAACAACTTCAATCAGGGAACTCATAGCGAGTTTTGAGATGATTTGTAGATTCCAGGTTGAGGTTCTGGATGTAGGTTAGCTCAGGGTTCATTTCCAGACGTTTCATCACCATATATCAGTGAGCCTCTAAATGAAGCATTGCTGGTGTAGCACATCTGGAAATGAACCTTCCAGCTCAGCGAGCAACCCCACATCCAGGGCACTCATATTTGATGAAGCCCACTTGGCTAACCTTGTTACCATCACTGAACCAATCTTCAGAGAACTAGTATTAGGCAAGAACCTTTGAAAACTGATTGGAGGTAGATGTTCGCAGGTAGAGACAGCTGGAAAATGAGAAGCCTTCAGAAATGAGATAACAAGAATCCAGAGAAAGTATATTTCTATCAGGATGAAAGGGAAGGCTGGTAGGTATAGGGAACACTGGATGACTAAAGAAATTGAGGGTTTGGTTAAGAAAAAGAAGGAAGCATATGTCAGGTAGAGACAGGATAGATCGAGTGAATCCTTAGAAGAGGAGAAAGGAAGAAGGAGTATACTTAAGAGGGAAATCAGGAGGGCAAAACGGGGACATGAGATAGCTTTGGCAAATAGAATTAAGGAGAATCCAAAGGGTTTTTACAAATATATTAAGGACAAAAGGGTAACTTGAGAGAGAACAGGGCCCCTCAAAGATCAGCAAGGCGGCCTTTCTGTGGAGCCACAGAAAATGGGGGAGATGCTAAACAAATATTTTGCATCAGTATTTACTGTGGAAAAGGATATGGAAGATATGGACTGTAGGGAAATAGATGGTGACATCTTGCAAAATGTCCAGATTACAGAGGAGGAAGTGCTGGATGTCTTGAAACAGTTAAAGGTGGATAAATTTCCAGGACCTGATCAGGTATACCCGAGAACTCTGTGGGAAGCCAGAGAAGTGATTGCTGGGCCTCTTGCTGAAATATTTGTATCATCGATAGTGAGGTGCTGGAAGACTGGAGGTTGGCAAACGTGGTGCCACTGTTTAAGAAGGGCAGTAAAGACAAGCCAGGGAACTATAGACCAGTAAGCATGACCTCAGTGGTGGGCAAGTTGTTGGAGGGAATCCTGAGGGACAGGATGTACATGTATTTGGAAAGGCAAGGACTGATTAGGGATAGTCAACATGGCTTTGTGCTGGGAAATCATGTCTCACAAACTTGATGGAGTTTTTTGAAGAAGTAACAAAGAAGATTGATGAGGGCAGAGCAGTAGATATGATCTATATGGACTTCAGTAAGGCATTCAACAAGATTCCCCATGGAAGACTGATTAGCAAGGTTAGATCTCATGGAATACAGGGAGAATTAGCTATTTGGATACAGAACTGGCTCAAAGGTAGGAGACAGAGGGTGGTGGTGGAGGGTTGTTTTTCAGACTGGAGGCCTGTGAGCAGTGGAGTGCCACAAGGATCAGGGCTGAGTCCTCAATGTTTTGTCATCTACATAAATGATTTGGATGCGAACATAAGAGGTACAGTTAGTAAGTTTGCAGATGACACCAAAATTGGAGGTGTAGTGGACAGCGAAGAGGGTTACCTTAGATTACAACAGGATCTAGACCAGATGGGCCAATGGGCTGAGAAGTGGCAGATGGCGTTTAATTCAGATAAATGCGAGGTGCTGCATTTTGGGAAT
The DNA here is from genome assembly GCF_020745735.1 of Hemiscyllium ocellatum. Classification (NCBI taxonomy): domain Eukaryota; kingdom Metazoa; phylum Chordata; class Chondrichthyes; order Orectolobiformes; family Hemiscylliidae; genus Hemiscyllium; species Hemiscyllium ocellatum. The sequence continues at coordinate 75,877,446 of NC_083409.1, read as the reverse complement.
GCAAATCTTAGCAGGACTTATACACTTAATGGTAAGGTCCTAGGGAGTGTTGCTGAACAAAGAGACCTTGGAGTGCAGGCTCATAGCTCCTTGAAAGTGGAGTCGCAGGTAGATAGGATAGTGAAGAAGGTGTTTGGTATGCTTTCCTTTATTGGTCAGAGTATTGAGTACAGGAGTTGGGAGGTCATGTTGTGGCTATACAGGACATTGGTTAGGCCACTGTTGGAATATTGCATGCAATTCTGGTCTCCTTCCTATTGGAAAGATGTTGTGAAACTTGAAATGGTTCAGAAAAGATTTACAACGATGTTGCCAGGGTTGGAGGATTTGAGCTACAGGGAGAGGCTGAACAGTCTGAGGCTGCTTTCCCTGGAGCGTCGGAGGCTGAGGGGTGTCCTTATAGAGGTTTGCAAAATTATGAGGGACATGGATAGGAAAAATAGACTAAGTCTTTTCCCTGGGGTCGGGGAGTCCAGAACTAGGGGGCATAGGTTTAGGGTGAGAGGGGAAAGATATCAAAGAGACCTATGGGGCAACTTTTTCACGCAGAGAGTGATACATATATGGAATGAGCTGCCAGAGGAAGTGGTGGAGGCTGGTACAATTGCAACATTTAAGAGGCATTTGGATGGGTACATGAATGGGAAGGGTTTGGTGGGATATGGGCCGGGTGCTGGCAGGTGGGACTAGATTGGGTTGGGATATCTGGTCAGCATGGACAGGTTGGACCAAAGGGTCTGTTTCCATGCTGTACATCTCTATGACTCTATGACCCCAAGTCACTTTTTGCTTCAGGTTGCTAACATTTTTCCCAATTTAGAAAATAGTCTACAACTCTATTCTTCCTAGCAAATTGCATAACCTCGCACTTTCCCACATTGTATTCCGTCTGCCACTTCGTTTCCCACACTTCTAGCCTGCCTAATTTCTTCTGCAGCCTTCCTACTTCCTCAACACTACCTGTCCCTCCACCAATTTGTGTCATCTGCAAACATAGCGATAATGCCCTCAATTCCTTCCTCCAGATCATTAATGTACATCATGAATAGTTGTGGTCCCAACACTGATCACTGCGGAATTCCATTAGTCACCAGCCGCTATCCTGAAAAAGACCAATCTACCCCTACTCTCTGTCCTTCTGCCAGTGAGTGAATCTTCTTTCCATGCCATATCTTACCCTTAAAACCAAGTGCTCTTATTTTATTTCGCAGCCTTCAGTGTGGCACCTTTGTCAAAGCCTTCTGGAAATCCAAATCAATCATGTCCACTGGTTCTCCTTTGTCTAACTTGCTCATTACTTCCTTAAAGAATTCTATCAGATTTGTCAGACATGACCTCTCCATGACTAAGCCATGCTGATTCAGCATGTAATTATTCTCATTCAGTACTGGGCAGCTAATGGTATGTAAAGAAAATAACCTAAAAACTGTTAAACAGTTGTTTCCCAGGTTGGTTGAAAATTATTTGAAATCTTGAATCTTCATATTTTCAACAATAATGAAAGACTAAGAAAAGAAAGTCATGGAAAGTCAACTGGATTATATTGCCATAATTTATCAAAAAAATACTACAATTATTATTTGCAGGATGTGATGAGAAATGTCAAATCCTACAATAAATTGCTGACACTTTTTCAAAATTACTTTGTGCCTTTTTCCCCCTTCAGCGGGTGTCTGCTAAATGATTGCTACAAGGCGACATAAGATTGATTATACAAAAGCCACCTTGTACCGAAGTTCAGCCTGTGTAAATGGGGTTTCTATCTCATTCTCTGCCAGTGTCAGCCTGTGTAAGTCTGGCTCTGAAGGGCTTTCCTTGGTTGACTGCCTCAGAGTAAGCCGGAGTGCAGCTATAAAGGAAAAGATTGAAAGGAGCATAAGGCATCACCTTTTCAAATTTGTCTCAACAAGTTGGACCACAAAAGAACAGAAAACACTTCCACAATGAGCATAATTCATGATCTTTGACTTCCAGAAGCAGTTGGAAGCCATGCTTATTTACATTTAATTTTTATTCTCTCTAAACTTAACACTTTCAGTGTACTGAAAGTATTGCTACTTTTTTATTCAGTTAACTTTCTTTCATTTTTATCTCCTATTTCAGTTATGTTCTTCTTTCTGCCAATGTTAATAGAATATTCCACCTTAAGGCTCTAAAATGTTCCTGTCTGGTGTCTGAAAAAAAAAAGTTCTTGTATGCAATTTCAATAAAATGCAAACAAGAAGGGTATGGCAAACAAATATTTTACGAGAGAACAGAGAACAAATACTTAAATCATCTAAACTCACAGAGACATTTTTTTTAAAGCTGAATGAGAAAAATGAAAATGTTGTAAGGGCCTGAACCTGGTGTTCATTAAAAAAGTACGCTTATCTATTTTTCCATTAATCATAGGTGGTATTTTTTCTTCAAGACCATGGATCTAGACTACAGTTGAGATTTCCAGTATTGTGTGAAAGGACGTTTGTTCAACAGTTACTATTTGAGCTATAGGGTGAGGTTGAATAGGCTGGGGCTGTTTTCCCTGGAATGTTGGAGGCTGAGGGGTGACCTGATAGAGGTTTATAAAATCATGAGGGGCATGGATAGGGCAAATAGACAAGGTCTTTCCCCTTGGGTGGGGGAGTCCATGAGTAGAGAGCATAGGTTTAGAGTGAGAAGGGAAAAATTTAAAAGGGGCCTAAGGGACAACTTTTTCACACAGAGGGTGGTGTGTGTATGGAATGAGCTGTCAGAGAAAGTGGTGGAGGCTGGTATAACTACAGCATTTAAAAGGCATCTGAATGGACATATGAATAGGAATTATTGAGAGGGATATGAGCAAAGTGCTGGCAAATGGGACTATATCAGGTTAGGATATCTAGTTGACATGAACGAGTTGGACTAAAGGGTCTGTTTCTGTGCTGCACATCTCCATGACTCCAATTACTATTTTTCATGTCTTTCTCCCTGCTCCTCCCCCTCATTCTCTTATTCCTAAAATCTGAACGTTTACTGTCTCATTGAAGGTATCTTCCTACACTTTATTCCGCCTGACACAAATAACAGCAAAGACAGAGCTGGGGGACAGGAAGGGACTACTAGAAATCTAAAATAACATGGCGTATAATTTGTCACGTTCAGAATACGATAGAAAATCCAAGCCCCCAATCTCTACAGATCCAAAGAAAACTACAGATAGATCGATTTCTTGACTCATTTTAATACCATAGGCATGTTGGATCTCACTATAATTTTCAAAGCTGCTATTCACAAGAATTGTACATATACCATTAAAATAACATGTATTATTTGTATGTGGTGTATAAGTGACAAATAAACCATTACAATGTATAAAACAGACATTTTGAATGGACAGTGTCACTCTATAATAAGCTATAACAGCCTGAAAATACAATTTTAATCATATTTGTTGTTACAATGGTGGTGAGGCAGCAAGCTCTGTTTGTATAAGGCATTTTAACCCGCCATAATTCTGAGATGGGAGGCGTCTATTTGATGTGTTGAAGCTGCAGCCTGGTGAGGTCATCAGTGTCATGACACAAGTTTAACACCAGAGGTAGGGAGGCTCACAAAGATGTCAGAACTGTCAACAAAGCAACAGAGTTATCATAAGGGCTAACATAAGTATTGTTTATAATTTCTGTGAGTCTTCCTTATCGGCAAGAAAGGGCAGGTGTGCTTTTCTACATATTAATCATTGAATCACTACTGTGTGGAAACAGGCCATTCAATCCAACAAGTTCACACTGACTCTTTGAAGAGTATCCCAATCAGACTCACCCCTCTATCCTACCCCTGTAACTCTACATTTTCCACAGCTAATCCACCTAATTTCACATCCCTGGACATTATGGGATATTTAGCATTGCTAATCCATCAACCTGCGCATCTTTGAAAGAAAACCGGAGCACTTAGGGGAAACCCACAGGGAGAATGTGCAAACTCCACACTGACAGTCACCCAAGCTGGAACTGAACACGGGTCCTTGGAGCTGTGAGGCAGCAGTGCTGGCCACTATACCACCGTGCCACCCGTAAGAAATTTTGAACTTCTTAACTTTTAGCTTCTTCCTCTTGTGCAAGGCCACTTTTCCTGCAGGGTACAATATCTATTTCCTGGAATAGACAAGGAAGCACCCCAGGGATCCTCACTCATTCTCTTAGGGCCCCCTCACTTTGTGCCTACTTTGAGGTTACATCAACCCTATCTTGCTCTGCCTTGTCTTTTGGCACATTGCTCCCTCAGTTGCACCTTAAAGGGTCTGAAATATTCTGCCTTGGCATGTTGCTTAGTGCACTCACAAAGCCAGGCAGCTCGTCACGATTGTTAGCAGTCATCAGACAAGAGGAATAGACATGCTGCTATGCAGCACCTGCAGCCATTTTGTTGAAGCCTCCTCACATCTTCCTCACAGTTCACAATTCCACCCAGTTTAGTGTCATCAACAAACTTGGAAATGCTGTATTTGTATCCCTCATCCAGGTCATTTTTGTTATGAGCATCACTGGCTGGCCAGCATTTATTACCTGACCCTCGCTGCCCTCAAGAAAGTAGTGGTGAGCTGCCTGCTTTCCCACTTCAGTCCATATGCTATGGGTTGATTGACAGTGCTGTTAGGGATGTAATTACAGGGTTTTGACACAGGCAAGCGCAGAGTATTCCATCACATTACTGACTTGTGCCTTGTAGATGATGGACAGGCTATGGGGAGTCAGGAGGTGAGTTACTCAGTGCAGTTTCCCAGCCTCTGGCCTGCTCTTGTAGCCATTGGGTTTATGTGGTAAGTCCAGTTAAGTTTCTGTATCAGTGTAAGTCTGAGTTGCCTGGTTGAATCACCTGTGGTTTGCTAAATGAGTTCCATTTACAAAAGAGTGAGACATATGAAAACATCTGGAAATTCATTTGTAAATGTATCAATTGTATTTAATCAGATGTTGGTATGGGGAATTCAATGATGGCAACATCACTGAATGCCATTTAGATATATCCAAGTACTGATCCTTGCAATACCTCATTGGTCACTGCCTACCACCCTAAAAAAGATTTATTTACTCTCATTTTCTGTTCCCCACCTGAAATTCAATTCCTAATCCATGCCAATATATTACCCTCAATCCCATGTGCTTTAATTTTCCCAGTAATTCATTAAAAAAACTTCCTAAAAATCCAAATACACCAAATCCATGAGTTCAGCCTGATCTATTCTACTTGTTACATCCTTTTAAAAACCCAGTAGGTTTGTTAAGCCTAATTTGCTTATCATAAACACATGCTAGCTTTATCCAAACCCATTCATGCTTTCCAAGTGTTCTGTTGTCATGTGTTTTATAACAGACTCCAGCATCTTCTGCACACCAATGTTTCACTAGCTGCTGGGGTGTCACAGTGGCTTACACAGTTGCCTCAGAGCTAGGGACGCAGGTTCACTTCCACCCTTGGGTGACTCTCTGTGTGGATTTTGCACATTCTCCTTGCGTCTGCCTATGTTTCCTTCGGGTGCCCTGGTTTCCTCCCACAGTCTAAAGATGTGCATGTTAGGTGGATTGGCCATGCTAAATTGCCCATAGTGTCCAGGGATGTGCAGGCTAGGTGGATTAGCTATGAGAAATGCAGGTTGATAAGATGGGGGGTGGAATGCTCTTCAGAGGGTTGCTGTGAGCTCAATGGCCTATTTCCATACTATGATTCCACAGTCTGTAATTAAATGCAGTTGATACATTTACAAATGACTCTGCAAATATTTTCATACGTTTCACTCTTTTGTAAATGGAACTCATTTAGCAAACCACAGGTGATTCAACCAGGCAACTCAGACTTACACTGCTGTCCATCTTATCAATATATATATCCTCAATTGCACAGTGTGTTTGTGTGAGATCGTAAACAATGATTAATTAAAAATTCTATCATACAGGTGGTAGTCTTTCATTTTCCCTCTAGGCATATATGCTTTCGAGCGTTTATATCTTGCATTAATGCCAGGCATTGCCATGTAGTTTTCGGTATGATGACCTGAGACAGGATGGGGATTATTTTGTGAAATTCTTACTTTTATGTAGATAGCATATTTCACATCCTCAATATGTCTTGGATTACTTTGAACTGTTGAAATACATTTGAAGAATTTGCAGGTAAATATGGCAGACAATCTGTGTACAGAAAATTTCAGAAATGGCAATGCACAAAATGAACAGTTAATTTGGCTTTATGGTGGCATTGGTTAAGGGACAAATCTGCAACAGAGCACTTGGGCAATATTTGGACAATTCCATGTTTTTCCATTAAAAAGTTCCATAGGATCTTTTATATTCATTGAATGGGGCCTCTGTTTAATATGCAATGCTGTAAGTCAACTCTAATGATGCAATATTGAACAGATGTGACAGCCGAGATTAGATGCTGTAGCCCCGGAGTGAGGATAAGTTCTGCAAATGTTCTGATTCAAAGGCAACAATAATAATACTAAGGCAAACCGTTATATAAACAGACACTTTAGTGGGGTTATAATGGGGTAAGATGATAGAGAAAAAAATTTTCAACAATTTTGTACTTATTCCTGAGCACACTATATTATAAAAGGGCAGCAGTCTTCCATCCACTATAACACTGTGATATAAACTGACCACTGCATTAAAAAAAACACACACACACTAATTATGTTCTGAAAATCCTCAGAAGATTTGCCAAATGTTCCCAACTACTATACAATGAAGAGCATTTTTTCTCAACTAACAGACAAGTCAGTACATTAAAAAAGACCCGTCACAGCACAGATGCTAAGAAGGTATAGTCATTATTTTTAAAAGCCTCAAGTTGTCTAGTGGTTTACTTGGTAATTATACCAGAGTGTAACAACCACACATTCCAGGAACGACCAAGTTCAATTCACAGTTTGTGATGTGCTCCATGAACTTAACTCGATAATTAAAATTCTCTCAATACCCCTGGGCTAGGGAGAAAGGGGAAAAGAGCATAAACAGGGCTCCACCTCCTGATCATTATCCAACGACCAGGTTGGAAGGTGAATGTGAACATTGTGCAATGAACATGTTCAACCTGCTCAGCACTGACATCTTTCACAGCCATATAGCTAAGAAGAAGTCACCATTTAAGATCGTAATGAGAAAAGAATGCTTAAGCAAGATATTTTGAGAGGATAATGCTCTCAATTTCCTAAAGTTAGTTAGACTTGTTAGGGGAGGGGCAAAAGTGGAATGGTAGAAAGGACAGAAAAGGAAAGAATCACACAAAGATTTCTAAATCTTGCAACTGTCAGCATAAACAGTTTGGTAGGGAATGTGGAAGGTTTGGGATAAAGGGGAGACAAAGAGGAAAATTAATTGGAACAATGAGATGCCATTTACAATGCCTTCTCAAGAAGAAACTAATACTTGAATATACTTGGAAATAGGCCTACAATCATGAAACATTGATTGAACAGTTTTTAATGTCTGCTTTGTGGAACTGATGTAATAATTAAGCTCTGATAATGAGAATAAAGTACTCTGTTAGTCCCACTGCTCTGAAAGTGTAAATGCTGATATCACATTTATCAACACTGGTACTAACATACAGTCCAGGCCCAAAGCCCATTTTTCCTTCTGGAATATCAGTTCTGCCAAGTTTTTTTCTTGTTGAGTCAGACTTGCTGTTCCTGCATTTTTAAAACTTAACTGTTTCCATACTTCAATATCTGAAAAATAAATATTTCAACTGAGTATCAAATGTTCATCATTTCAGTTTTTAAAATGTTCCTGTTGTCTCAATAACGTGTACTGCAAGAACATCTCTATAATACAGAAGTTGTCTGTTATTATAGGACAAGTTTTTTTTGCATGAAAATGATTTTGTGCACAAGCTTCATTATTTGCATTATTCACATCTTTTTTGAAACATCACCAAATATTAGATACACCCCCATATTTCCTGTGAAGAACTGACTTTTACAGGCTGTGACACAGACGAATGAACGTTAATATGGCAGAGGCACAGACCGTAATTTCATAGGAAAGCCCGAGGTACTACAGCTGATATGATCTCAAGCCCATGTGGAGGACAGTGACTCCAAGAGGTTCATCTCTCTGAGCCAACTGCCCAATCAGAGGACTGGCAGCTTGGTAGCGTCATCAACATAGGTGGTCACTTGATTAGATTACTTACAGTGTGGAAACAGACCCTTCGGCCCAACAAGTCCACACCGACCCACCGAAGTGCAACCCACCCATACCCCTAACCTAACACTACGGGCAATTTAGCATGGCCAATTCACCTGACCCGCACATCTTGGACTGTGGGAGGAAACCGGAGCACCCGGAGGAAACCCACACAGACACGGGGAGAACGTGCAAACTCCACACAGTCAGTCGCCTGAGGTGGGAATTGAACCCAGGTGCCTGGCGCTGTGAGGCAGCAGTGCTAACCACTGTACCACCATGCCACCCTTAGCATAGCAGCAGATGGAAGAGAAGAGCACCATTGAAGGGAAGGTAATTTTTTAATTGAAAGACATGAGGAGGAGAGGTAGGTGAGCTCCAGTAATTAGTAGGGTAACCCACTAACACCAGTACTGGTGCTCCAGGGGTTGCCACCACTTCAGTAGACCCCTCTATGAGCCACAAAATTGTCATAAAAAGGCTCAGTCATCTTGAGACAGCTTTGGAGGCACATTTGCTCTATCTGGCTGTCTCCCTACACAGCATGGACTTATCCAGATCCAGTAAAATGATGACAGGGGCATGAAGTGGTGGCGAATTGGGCACTTAATTGTATTGATTGTTCATCCAGCTTTGTTCATGGTGTGACCACATCACAGTGCTATTGCTCATGTCATTGACAATATATCAAATGTGGTGAAAGTGAGGACTGCAGATGCTGGAGATCAGAGTCTAGATTAGAGTGGTGCTGGAAAATCACAGCAAGTCAGGCGGCATCCGAGGAGCAGGAAAATCGATTTTTTGGGCAAAAGCCCTTCATCAGGAATGGTGAAAGGCTTTTGCCCGAAACATCGATTTTCCTGTTCCTCGGATGCTGCCTGACTTGCTGTGCTTTTCCAGTACCACTCTAATATATCAAACGTGTTTAATTATATGCAAATTGAGGGCATTGACTGGGTTTTGCATTTGTACATGTATAAAATTACACTTACTGAAACTGCAATTGGTTACAAGCTGTCCAATTATAATATTTCACTTTATAAACATGAGTAAGACTGAGAAAACTTGATTCCAATACTGTCCTTCACTAACTGCTTTTCCAAAATAGTACATATCCCATGGTGTCACAAAAAGCTTCTCTCCCTTGCTGTGTACAACTGCCATTTTTTGAGCTCCCCCTCCACCAGCCTCAGAACATATCCAGAGGCCTGATAAAATTCTGTCAGAAGTACAGAAAGTTGCAGCAGCTTGCATTTACAGAGCATAGTTTATATAGGATAATATCCAAAGGAGTGTAAATATGCAAAATTGGACACTGAGCCAAAGAAGGATATTAGGAAGGGTTATTGAAAGCTTATTCAATGATGTAGATTTTAAGGAGGATCTAAATACTACTGTTAGAGTTTTACAGCTGTGAGTTAAAGTATCATCTTGAGAACAAAATAAGATAACAAAATATGACAGTTCTTTAATGGGACAAAAAGATGGATGTAAACAACAAATTGCTGCATTGCCAAAAAAATGCACTTTAAGCTTTGGGATTGAGATTTAGAAATGAACAAAAATGAGTATCTGACGCTTTTGCTGCTACATCTGCACAAAATATTTGGAGATACTGAATGACAGGCCTGAATCCGCTGACAGGTTGTTGAACTAGAACATTATCATATTTACGCAAAATAATGAGCAGTCTGTTCATGAGCTTTAATGAGATAAATCAACAAAAGCAAAATGCCCACACAGCATAGCGGAAAAGTATTTTCAAAGCTACTTAATGCTAGGTCAGTAGGAGTTTCTCCTAGTTCACCCCAGTAAATGTTGTGTTAATATATATAGAGGAAGATGATTGGCTCCCTTCTTGTCGAACCCCTCTTGGTCAGTTGCGACAAATATTTTATTTCAGTTTGATCACATTGCTAACTAACTACAATTCAAGTGTGATAACCATGTAGGAGGGCCAATTCCAAGGGTATTTGAATGAAAGAGAGTGGAGTTTTATTACCTAATAAACCCAAGGAAATTAAGAAAATACAGTGTCAAACAGGTACACTCAAATAGATAATAAAGTTTCAACAAAAGGGGAGGAGGGAGGCATGTCTTGTGTAGAAATGGCAAGTAAAAGCAATTGCAGCTACAAACTATGAGTCCCTTGGTTGCAAAAATGAAAAAAAAACCTAGTCCAGTCGTATAGCTGTAGTCTTCTTTCTCCAATAGTGGCATAGCTGCAGATATCCTAGAGTTCTCAGTGAAAGGTGTTGTTGTTGCAAGTTGCTTTTTATCAGCAAGTTTCTAAATTTGAGGGAGATTGACAGAGGTAGAGAGAAGAGATTTCAATATTCTCGCTGCCATCAGTATAGGTTGTTTCCTCTCTTCTTTGTTACTCAAAGTACATGCTGCTAATGTACTGTCCCCTTCCAGGGTCTGATTTGCTGCTGGCTACTGTAGGCCAACTTTCATCTTTCAGTATGGGAATTTATCATGCAAATTTCTTGACGGTTCAGTAAGTTTTAGTCCTCTTGATTTAAATGGATAATTCTGATGCAATTGCTTTTGTATATTCCATAACCATTCCATATTCCATACAGCCTGGGCTTGTCCACAGCAACCACTTTCAGTCAATAGTGTCTTTTGTAAAACTATTATTAGTCCATGAAAGGTCCAGGTATTAAAGTCAAATGATGAAAGTTAAATATTGATAGTCCATTTTCACTACAATTATAGCAATTACTGAATTTTTATAACAGGAAATTGTTAAGCCAAAATAGATTTAGTGGACTGTTGGTACAGATACTTAGCTGGAACTGGAACATGCCACAGGTCAGGTGCAGCAGGAAAATATTTAATAAAAACAATTATCATGGCTGATGACGGAGGAATAGACATTCTGGTGTTATTTGCAAGTAACTGAATTATTGAGTTTAGTCTCGGTTTTGCAAGTGTTGCACTCTCACTCCTCATTATCCTGTACGGGAAATTCTTCAGCTTTAATGGATATGTAAATCTGGCATCATTACAGAATGGGAAATGCAAAGAGTAAAATTCAAATACATTCAGGATGAAGCTAGAGAGCCACAAATAGAAACAGAAGTGGGTCATAAGAAGCAGATGGAAAGGGTTGGGATGTGTGTGGGTCACGCATACATTCAATATCTCAAACTGCTGTGTCAGCTACAGTTCAGTTGATCAAACTGTTTCCTCTGAGTCAGAAGGCTGTAGAAGGTTTCTATAGTGGGCTAAATTAAAATTTGAAAATGTACAGTTTTAGTTTCATTATGCCACTGTCTCTTCAAAAAATGCTTGAACTTTTGGCCCATGTATAAGGCTCTTAGAAGCAAGAGAGCTCAGAGGTTGCTATGGGGGTAATTATTTGAGAATGAAGCTATGTTCTGAACAGAAGCTTGTTTTTTCTTTAAAAAATCAGTAAGCAGAGGAACACTGAACTTAGAGGTGGCTTCCAATGATGAGTCATAGAGCCACAGAAATGTACAGCACAGAAACAGACCCTTCGGTTCAACTCGTCCATGCTGACCAGATATCCGAAACTAATCTAGTCCCATTTGCCAGGACTTGGCCTGTATTCCTCTAAATCCTTCCTATTCATGTACTCATCCAGATTCCTTTTAAATGTTTCAATGGAACTAGCCTCCATCACTTCCTCAGGCAGCTCATTCTATACACATACCACTCTCTGTGTGAAAGTTTGAACCTTAGATCCCTTTAAATTTTTCCCCTCTCACCCTAAACCTATGCCCTCTAGTTCTGAACTCCCCCGACCTAGAGAAAAGACCTGGTCTATTTACCCTATCCATGCCCCTCATAATTTTGTAAACCTCTATAAGGTCACCCCTCAACCTCCGACACTCCAGGGAAAACAGCCCCAGCTTATGCAGTCTCTCCCTCTCACTCAAATCCTCCAACCCTGTAAATCCTTTCTTAACCCTTTCAAGTTTAACAATGTCTTTCCTATAGAAGGGAGACCAGAAGTGAATGCAGTATTCTGAAATTGGCCTAACCAATATCCTGTACAGCCACAATTCCCATACTCAATGCACTGACCAATGAATACGATCATGCCAAATGCCTTCTTCACCATCCTGCCCACTTGTGACTCCACTATGACTTGCACCCCTCGGTCTCCTTATTTGGCAACATTTCCCAAGGCTTGACCATTAAATGTATAAGTCCTGCCATTAATTTGCCTTTCCAAAATGCAGCCCCTTATAGTCATCTAAATTAAACTCCATCTGCCAGTCTTCAGCCCACTACTACCCTCTGTCTCATATCTTCAAACCAATTTTGTAACTAATTGACTATCTCTCCCTGAATTCCATGTGATCTAACCTTGCTAACCAGTTTACCATTCTGAACCTTGTCCTGCTGCTTATTTCCTTACCCTTTGTTCTTTTGTGTACTGTATTCTTCAATGGTTATGTTTGATCAAGTCCGATGTCAACAAATGTCTGGTTTGTCAGTATTCTTGTGTGGGATCATAATACACTCCAGGACTTCAGCACAATAATCAAGGCTGACATTCAGTGCAGTCCTTTGTCAAAGGTGCTAGCTTTAAAAGTAGAACCTTAACTGCCCTTTCAGGTAATTATAAAGTATCCAAAAGTATCATGTTGGAGAATAGCAGCAGAACTATCCTTAATATCCAGGCCAATTGTTATCCTTTGATCAAGATAGATGATCTAACCATTATCACATTACTGTTTGTGGTGTTTGCTGTATGTAAATTTGATGTAATTTCTACTTTACACCAGTGACTGCTACAACTCAAAAGTACTCATTGGCTATGAAATGCTTCCCATACTGATCAAAGAAACTACATTAACAAAGGTAATGCTACCACAGTCTAACCGGACTATAGGGCTGTTCTCTCATTACAGAAGGACAAGTGATGGTGGTTTAACCTGTCGGCCACCACGCTTCAGGTACGGAGATAAGATGAGCAGGAGAATCGTTCATGTTAACCTCAGCTGGCTTGGAAATTGAACGCGCTCTGTTGGCAAACCAGCCGTACGGCCAACGGAGCTAAATCAACCCAGAAAAAATCTACATCAATACAACGACTTCTTTAGTTTATGTTCAGGTTTGAAAAAAAAGATATCGGAAGATAGGGCTATCAAAAGATTCTTAACAAATAATGGCTGTTCAATCGGCATGAATATAAATCCTGGCAGTAACTCAATAAGTGCATCATTTTCACACAAAAAGGAATTTGTGCTACTGCAGACTAATAAGGAAATGAACAGCTATAAACAACTAAAAATCTTTCAAGGTATTATTGAGACACCTGACTAGATATTAATGACAATTTTGTTGACATTTTCTTAGATCCAATTAGCTTTGGAAGTGGCACAAAGCTCCAACAAACATTCATTTCTTTCAACTAAGAAAACTTCTCCAGGGAAATGTGAATCATGACAAAATGATTATGGGTGGAGATGCATCTGAAATATAACCAAGCTTCATGATGCAGTCAAATCAAACCATCTACCAAGCAATATGCAACACAGCAAAGAAATATCTAACTGTAGTAGATTTCAATGCAACAGTACACATGACTATAAAACACTGAATGTAAGCAAAGACAGTTTATTGTTGCAAAAGTAAGTGTAATTACCCTACAATAAAGATACAACAACTTCTAATGAATAACCCACATTGAAAAAATGGCTTACAATTGGCAGTACTTGGTTTCTGCAGAATATGTTAGTATGCTACAAACTACTCTGATAGCAGCCTCATATGAAATCCCAGTAGTTATTAAATCTGGGCAGTTTGGTGTATTCTTCCTGAATATGGAGTTCAATGTAGCTAAGTGTGAAGTGATTCACTTTGGTAAGAGTAACAAGAAGATAAAGTACTGGGCTAGTGGTCAGATACTTGGTAGTGTGGATGAGCAGAGGGATCTTGGTGTCCATGTACACAGATCTCTGAAAATTGCCACCCAGGTAAATAGTGCTGTGAAGAAGGCATATGGCGTACTGGCTTTTATTGGTAGAGGAATTGCGTTCCGGAGTCCTGAGGTAATGTTGCAATTGTATAAGACTCTGGTGCGGCCGCATCTGGAGTATTGTGTGCAGTTTTGGTCGCCATACTATAGGAAGGATGTGGAGGCACTGGAACGGGTGCAGAGGAGGTTTACCAGGATGTTGCCTGGTATGGTAGGAAGATCGTATGAGGAAAGGCTGAGGCACTTGGGGCTGTTTTCATTGGAGAAAAGAAGGTTTAGGGGTGACTTGATAGAGGTGTACAAGATGATTAGGGGTTTAGATAGGGTTGACCATGAGAACCTTTTTCCACGTATGGAGTCAGCTATTACGAGGGGGCATAGCTTTAAATTAAAAGGTGGTAGGTATAGGACTGATGTTAGGGGTAGATTCTTTACTCAGCGAGTCGTGAGTTCATGGAATGCCCTGCCAGTAACAGTGGTGGACTCTCCCTCTTTATGGGCATTTAAATGGGCATTGGATAGGCATATGGAGGAAAGTGGGCTAGTGTAGGTTAGGTGGGCTTGGACTGGCGCAACATCGAGGGCCGAAGGGCCTGTACTGCACTGTATTTTTTATGTTCTATGAATTTGATGCATAGCAATGGGTTAAGTGGCAGTGTGGTGTTGTATTGAATTTCAGGGTGAGTGTTCAACGGTTAGGTTAGCAGCAGCTGCACTCTGAAGTGGGCTTTACCCAGGCCCCTGCTTCCTTCCAATAGAAATGCAATTGGTGGAGAGAGAGAGGTTGTCATATTATCTAGTTGCATTATCTGTGGGCTTTTGACAAAATTACACCAGAATGGTTTTAATAACAATTTTATACCAGTACACTGCCCGCAAGGCAAATTAAGGCAAATTGCTCCAAATAATGTTTTCTATAAAGTTGAAACTCCTCCATTCTGATGCATGAAAACTTGAATTATTGTTGATGTAGATATGATGTTTCAATTGGCCTCCTTCCATACTGGCAACAACAATGGTTCTATGGCAGCAGCATCTTTTGCTACAAAAAGCTAAATAAGTTCATCCTAAAGTCAATGTGAATCCACAGTGGAGTTTCTTTTCCAGCTCTCGCAGAGCATGCACCTGTTTTGCTTAAGAACATTATAATGGTCCTAATGGACTGGAACTTTCAAGCTTCTAACTCAAGGTCCATCAGCAAAATATCCTTAAATATGTCACATGTTTTCACACATTGCTCCTAGCTGATCTGAATTACAACTGAATAGTCAGCGCACATTTCACAAAAGCAGAACATGTATTATTCAATCATGAGATGTAGGCATTCAGTCATGGTAATTCTGTGAATATTAAGGGAATTGCTTAAACACATTTTGGAGTTAAAGGTTAGACTCTTGTTAAACATGTAATTGGTTGCCAAGAAACCATATATTGGCCCTTGTGACTTACTCCCTTCAACCTCTTAAAAATGTATATGTTTAAATGAACAAATCTCCTGCCTAATAAGTTTGGATCAAGGTCAATGAAAACACAAACAACAAATAAGAATTTATGTTCTGGCCTGAATTTATGGAGCTATGTGAGTTGGTTTAAACACATAATAGTGCTACAACAGTTGAAAAATCTAAAAGAAAGTTTCACTGTATTGTTTAAAAGGTTATTGAAAAAAGTGTAACTATAGAAGTGTTCTTTTTGTTGTTTTTTCCAGTTCAGCTTGATACAGTGTGTGTCAGACATTTATAGAATATATATTTAAGAGGTGCTAGAATGGTTATATTTAAACAATGAATGCACAGTATCAGCAACAATGTTTCACACCCAGACAACCTCACTTGCATAAATATTGTAATACAGCCAACAATGCGATAAATAATAGGTCCAGTCCTAAATAAGGTAGCAACTAGAATGACAGTCATGCCAGTAGACAACTATATTAGTGAATGAGATCCAATAGATTACAGAGTTACAGTTACAGAGTAAAGTGATTAGTCAGTTAATATGGTTAATAAAATAGTCCATCGACATTATATAAGAATAGCCAATGGTGGGGAGGTACTGTGGCCTAACTAGGTCAATACTTCTCAAACTTTTTCCCACTTTGACACCCATTTCATGGCTTGAAAATTCTTGTGACCCCTTGATGAATAGTTGGCTTATGAGTAGAAAATCATGTGTGTCACAACATGTTTTTAGGAAAGCACTGACCAAGGAGGAGTAGGAACTTTTTTTAGATTAGGTTAGATTCCCTACAGTATGGAAACAGCCCTTTGGCCCAATAAGTCCACACCGACCTTCTAAAGAGTAACCCACCCAGACCCAACTCCCTCTGACCAACGCACCTAACACAATGGACAATTTCGCATGGCCAATTCACCTGACCTGCACATCTTTGGATTGTGGGAGGAAACCAGAGCACCCGGAGGAAACCCAAGCAGACATGGGGAGAATGTGCAAATTCCACACAGTCGCCCAAGGCTGGAATCGAACCCAGGTTCCTGGCATTGTGAGGGAGCAGCGGTAACCATTGAGCCTCCATGCCACAGAAAAAAAGAAACACTTTCATTATTTCATGGGACATAAAATATGTGGCCATTCTAATCTAAGTAGCGAAATTAGAATTGATTTGATTGGATTGGTGAATTGTTTTATTTTCCATCCAATTTTGTTTTCCAATAATTTTGTTGTGAAGCAATTTAGGTTAAAATGGTTTATCTAATGCCTCTAGAAGTGAAAATGTGCCTCACATGGCAGTACTTCTTTATAACAGGATTGCCTCAGTACAAATACCATGCTTTTGTACCCTGGGTGATTCAATCTTGACTTAAGTGTGGCTACAGATCTCTGATGGTGCCATTTTGGAATATAGTTAAATGAGATTTGAATGCAAAACTCTTGTTCCCCAAATCCACCACTTGAAGCTGAGGGACCTCCATATTTGATTATAACATTCAAATGCTGAGTATGTTTCCATCTGTACAGATTCAGAAACCAATATAAAAATTGATTAAAAGTGATTATATTTGTCAACAAAAGGAACGTTGGCACAAACCATTCAATTTGAAAAAAATCTGGCTCTTATAAACAAGATTGTTGGGACAGCTATGGCACCTTTATGTACTCACAAATTCCCAAATGCCTGCATGATAGCTATACCATGAGTATTTCTTTGGCAAAACCAACCAAACTAATCAGGGTCAACATTACTTTAAGTTTCAACACAGAAGTTCATTAAGGCTTTAAACTACACAGCAGAGTATCCTTTATCCAGTCTAATTCTGATAAACATATAATTGGTTTGCCAAGAAACCGTACACTTCAATAAACCGGTCAATTGGAAAATCTCTGAACTGAAGCCTATTTACTCAATCAGTCACTCAGCATTTTTGTCTGATCGTACAATGGTGCATACTGAACTAAAAGCTATAATTGAACAGACTTCAGAGGTTTCCTGCTGTCTCAGGTTTAATTTGAAGGCAGACAGACCATACTTCTTGCTGAACTTTAAAAATTTGTTAATTAAGTACATTTTAGTTTTCTAATTAGGAAATGTATGGTGTAAGAGAAAATCGAAAGTTAATTAATCCACTGGAATTGCAGCCTGTGCAAGTGAATGGGAAGTGTGTTGATGTATTGAAACAAGGCCATGAACTGTAAATTTACAGTCAAAAGTGGGAGTGACTATGATTAGAATTTTACATAGAGAATGGCTTTGGGGAAGAATTCTAATAATTGACTCATGTTTTAGCACTAAATATCAAGACTGACATTCCAGTACAACACAGCTGGGTTTGCTGGAGTAAGTGTCATCTTTCAGAGAAATATTAGATTAAACCCCTCATCTACCTTCTTAGCTGACATAAAAGAGGTATTCCTGATGTCCTGACCAATATTTATCCCTCAAACAGTCTCAAAAACAATTTGCCTGATCATTATTGGTTTGTGGGAGTTTGCTACGTACAAATTGGCTGCCATGTTACCTACATTACAAAGATGGCTACAGTTCAACAGTGCATCAATGGCTGTTTGAGATGTCTGGTGATCATGAAAAGTGCTAGATAAATGCAATACTTTATCATACAGAGGTGTAATTGGAAAGTGGGTTGGTCCACTACAATTCCAAGATTAGAGTACATTTAACTTGACCAAGGCATAGCATATTCTCATATCCTCTCTTCTCAATCCACAAACTGATTGCTACTGGCAGCCATATTTTGTAATGATGAGTATCAATGCAGCATCTGTTTCTTTTACCCTCCGTCCCTAAAATAAAAATATGGGGTGTTGACAAAACTGCCTGTGAACTGAGACAACTAAGGTTGTACAGGAAATGTGTCAGTGCACATTATTATTGTGGGTACACTTAGGAGAGTTTGGGTGCTTACTTGACAATGGTCGTTGGAGTCTAAAGATATCTTAAGGTTGATATGTACTCAACATTCTATGAAATATTTACTCTCTTAGGCCACGATTTTCCAATTTGTCATACAATCATTGAATCCCTACAGTGTGGAAGCAGGCTATTTAGGCCATCGAGTCAACTGACCCTCCAAAGAGCATCCCACCAAACCCACCCCCCAACCCAAACCTGAACCCTGCATTTCCCATAGCTAATCCATAAAACTTGCACATCCCTGGACACTATGCACAATTTAGCTTAGCTAATCCACCTAACCTGCACATCTTTGGATTGTGGGAGGAAACTGGAGCACCTGGAAGAAACCCACGCAGGTGTGGGGAGAATGTACAAATTCCACGCAGACAGCTGCCCAAGTGTGGAATTGAACCCAGGTCTCTGGCGCTGTAAGGCAGCAGTGTTAACCACTGAGCCACTGTGCTGGCTTTTGTTCAAATACATGGGACACCCCTCACTACTACCAAAGAAAAAGCTGTGGATCAATTGCCTATCGTGAACCCAAGTCACCGTTTGGGCCTGTCACTCCTGGGTCAGCACTGCCTGAAGCTGGCAGTCAATAAGAAGTCAACAGTCATTGTGAACAGCAGCACTGCTTCAGAGGCTGCGGCCAAGTCTGTACAGCGACACTCAAGTCCTATCGTAATAGGCAAGCGAGGTCGCTTTGGGCAGGGGAGGTTTTCAACAGTCACTTCCCTGGCTCCCATCTGTGCCTCTGCTCACCCACAGATTAGGGCAGATTTAGGAATTTAGAATAGTGGGAGTGGAGATTAGGGTTGTTGAATGTTCCTCCAGCAGTATGTGGGAAGTAAGGGTCACCTCTAGAGTTCCTGCTGACTTCATTTGTGGGAAGTGCACCCAACACCAGCTCCTCAAGAACCATGTTAGGGAACTGGAGCTGGATGAACTTTGGATCATTCAGGAGGCAGAGGAGGTTATTTAGAGGAGTTAGAGAGAGGTAATTACTCCACAGCCATGTGAGTCACAGCCAGGGGTAGGAAAGGGAACTGGCAGGCAGTGCAGGGATCTCCTGTGGTGGTTCCCCTCAACAAGTATACCATTTTGGATAATATGGGGTGGGTGGGGTGACTTACCAGGGACAAGCAATGTGGCACAGGTCTCTGGCGCAGAGTCTGTCCCTGTTGCTCAGAGGGGAAAAGGGAAGAGGAGCAGAGCTTCAGTCACTGGGGACTCCATAGTTCGGGAGGGGGGTGGTTCAGAGGTTTTGGAAGAACGAGAGAGACTCAGGCTTGGTGTGTTGCCTCCCATGTGCCAGGGTTCCTGACGTCTCTGATCGTGTTTTGGGGATCCTTGAGGGGAGGGTGAGCAGACCCAAATCATGATCCATATAGGCACCAATGACATAGGTAGGAAGAAAGATGGAGATCCAAGGCAGAAATTCAGGGAGCTAGGTTGGAAGCTTAGAGCTAGAACAAACAGAGTTGTTATCTCTGGTTTGTTGCCCATGCCACATGCTAGTGAAGCGAGGAACAGGGAGATAGCGGAGCTGAACATGTGGCTGCAGGAGGAAGGGTTTCAGATTCTTGGATAATTGGAGCTTTTTATGGGGAAGGTGGGACCTCTACAAACAGGATAGTTTTCACCTGAACCAGAGGGGCACCAATATCCTGTGGTGTGAATTTGCTAATACTCTTTGGGTGGGGTTTAAACACATGCAGCAGGGGGATACAAACCTGAATTGTAGTTCCAGCATAAAGGAGGTTGAAAGTAGTGAAGTCAGGGATAGGGTTACAAGGTCACGAGAGGGCATCAGCAATCAGGATGTTGGTTTGAAATGTGTGTACTTCAATGCCAGGAGCATTCGGAATAAGGTGGGTGCACTTGCAGCATGAGTTGGTATCTGGGATTTCAATGTTGTGACCATTTCAGAGACATGACTGGAGGAGGTACAGGAATGGTTGTTGCAGATTCTAGGATTTAGATGTTTCAGTAAGAACAGTGAAGATGGTAAAAGTTGGAGGGTAGGGGACATGTGGCTTTGTTAATCAAGAGTAGTATTACAGCTGCTGAGATAACATTTGAGGACTCATCCACTGAGGTAGTTTGGGCTGAGGTTAGAAACAGGAAAGGAGAGGTCACCCTTTGGGAGTTTTCTCTTGGCCTCTGAATTGTTCCAGGGATGTAGAAGAAAGGATAGAAAAGATGACTCTCAATAGAAGCAAGAATAACAGGGTAGATGTTATGGGGGACTTTAACTTCCCTAATATTGACAGGGAATACTCAAGTAGTTTAGGGTCAGGTTTTGTTCAATGCGTGCAGAAGGGTTTTCTGACACAGTATGTAGACAGGCCAACAATGGACAATGCCATATTGCATTTGGTACTGGGGCTAGAACCAGGCCAGGTGTTAGATTTGGAAGTAGGTGAGCACTTTGACGATAGTGACCACAATTTGGTTACATTTACAATAGCAATGGGCAAGGCTAGGTAGACACTGCAGGGAAAGAGGCATAACTGGGGGGAAAACAATTATGATGTGATTAGGCAAGATTTAGGATGTATAGGATGGGGAAGGAAACTGCAGGGTTTGGACACACTTGAAATGTGGAGCTTATTCAAAGAACAGCTACTGCGGGTCCTTGATAAGTATATACCTATCAGGTAGGGAGGTAGTTGTCGAGAGAGGGAGCCATGGTTTACTAAAGAAGTTAAAGCTCTAGTCAAGAGGAAGAAGAAGGCTTACGTGAGGATGATGCATGAATGCTCAGGGGCTTGAGAATTATAAGTTAGCCAGAAAAGATCTAAATAGAGATCTAAGAGCAGCCAGGAGGGGACATGAGAAGTTGTTGGTGGATAGGTAAATCAAGAATAAAAGAATGACTAGAGTAAGATCAGGGCCAATCAAAGATAGTAATGGAAAGTTGTGTGTCGAATCTGAGGGCGTGAGGAAGTGCTTAATGAATATTTTGATCAGTATTCACATTGGAAAAGGGCAGTTAGTGAGAATATGGAGATATAGGCTAGGAGATTATATGGGATTGCTGTTGACAAAGAGGAGATTTCAGCAATTTTGGAAGATCTGAAAATAGATAAGCCCCCTGGTCCAGATGGGATTTATCCTCAGATTCTCTGGGAAGCTAGGGAGGAGATTGCAGAGACTTTGGCTTTGATCTTTATGTCATCATTGTCGACAGGAGTAGTGCCAGAAGACTGGAAGACAGCAAATGTTGTTCTCTTCGTTAAGATGAGGAGTCGGGACAACCCTGGTAATTATAGGCCTTTCTTTGGTTGTGGGTAAGGTGTTAGAAAAGGTTATAACAGATAGGATCTATAATCATCTCGAAAGGAATAATTTGTTTAGGGACAGTCAACACGGTTTTGTGAAGGATAGGTCGTTCTCATTAACCTTACTGAGTTCTTCAAGAAGGTGACAAATAATAAGATCATAAGACCATAAGACATAGGAGTAAAAGTAAGGCCATTTGGCCCATCGAGTCCACTCCATTATTTAATCATAGCTGATTGGCATTTCAACTCCACTTCTGCACATTCACCCCATATCACTTAATTCCTTGAAAGATCAAGAATTTATCAATCTCTCCCTTGAAGACATTTAATGTCCTGGCCTCCACTGCGCTCCGTGGCAATGAATTCCACAGGCCCATCACTTTCTGGCTGAAGAAATGTCTCCTCATTTCCATTCTAAATTGATCCCCCTCTAATTCTAAGACTGTGTGCATGGGTCCTAGTCTCCTCACCTAACGGAAACAACTTCCCAGCGTCCACCCTTTCTAAGCCATGCATTATCTTGTAAGTTTCTATTAGATCTCCCTTCAACCTTCTAAACTCTAATTATTACAATTCCAGGATCCTCAGCAATTCATCGTATGTTAGGCCCACGATTCCAGGGATCATCCATGTGAACCTCTGCTGCACACGCTCCAGTGCCGGCAGATTCTTCCTGAGGTGTGGGGCCCAAAACTGGACACAGTATTCTAAATGGGGCCTCACTAAAGCTTTATAAAGTCTCAGTAGCACATTGCTGCTTTTATATTCCAACCCTCTTGAGATAAATGACAACATTATATTTGCTTTCTTAACCACGGACTCAACCTGCAAATTAACCTTTAGAGAATCCTGGACTAGCACTCCCAGATCCCTTTGTACTTCAGCTTTATGAATTTTCTCACCGTTTAGAAAGTAGTCCATGTCTGTATTTTTTTTTCCAAAATGCAAGACCTCGCATTTGCTCACATTGAATTTCATCTGCCATTTCCTGGACAACTCTCCTAAACTGTCTAAATCTTTCTGCCTCCCCACCGCCTCAGACCTACCTACCTGTCTGCCTAACTTTGTGTCATTGGCAAACTTCACCAGAATGCTCCCAGTCTCTTCCTCCAGATCATTAATATGTAAAGTGAACAGCTGTGGCCCAACACTGAACCCTGCGGGACACCACTTGTCACCAGCTGCCATTCCGAAAAAGAACCTTTTATTCCACCTCTGCCTTCTGTCAGACAGCCAATCTCCAATCCATGCCAGTAGTTCACCTTGAACATGATGGGCCCTCACCTTACTCAGCAGCCTCCTGTGTGGGATCTTATCAAAGGCCTTTTGGAAGTCTAGATAGATAATATCCACTGAGCTTCCCTGGTCTCACTGACTTGTTACCGCTTTAAAGAATTCTAACAGGTTTGTCAGGTACAACCTCCCCTTACTAAATCCATGCTGACTTGTTCTAATCCGACCCTGCACTTTCAAGAATTTAGAAATCTCATCCTTAACGATGGATTCCACAATTTTACAAACAATCGAGGTTAGGCTAATCGCCTAATTTTTCATCTTTTGTCTTGATCCTTTCTTGAACAAGGGGGTTACAAAAGCGATTTTACAATCATCTGGGACTTTCCCTGACTTCAGTGATTTTTGAACAATCACAACCAATGCTTCTGCTATTTCCTCAGCTACCTCCCTCAGAACTCTAGGTTGTAGCGCATCAAGGTCAGGAGATTTATCAATTTTTAGATCTTTTCGCTCTTCTAGCACTTTCTTATACTCAACTCTGCCCCCGACTCTCCTTAATTGTTGGGATATTACTCATGTCTTTCACTGACGCAAAGTACTTATTAAGTTCTTCAGCTATTTCCTTATCTCCCAGCACCAGCCTTCCAGCATCAATTTTGAGTGGCCCATTGTCTACGTTTGCCTCTCATTTGTTTCTTATGGATTGAAGGAAACTTTTACTATCATTTCTAATATTACTGGCTAGCTTACCTTCGTATTTCATCCTCTCCTTCCTTATTTCTCTCTTTGTTATCCTCTGTTTGTTTTTGTAGTCTTCCTAATCTTCTGATTTCCCAGTGCTCTTGGCCACTTTATAGGCTACTTCTTTTCCTTTGCTACATTTCCTGACTTCCTTTGTCAGCTATGACTGCCTAGTTCCCCCCTGTTCCACCTCCCTGAGATAATCTTTCTTTTCTTTGGGATGAACCTCTGTACTGTGTCCTCAATTATACCCAGAAATTCCTGCTATTGTTGCTCTACTGTCTTCCCCACTAGGTTCTGCTTCCAGCCGATTTTCGTCAGTTCCTCTCATGCCCCTGTAATTACCTTTATTTAACTGTGACACTATTACATCCGATTTTGCCTTCTCTCATTCAAACTGCAGACTGAACTCGAACATATTATGATTGTTGCCTCCTAAGTGTTCCCTTACTTTAAAATCTTTTATAAAGTCTGTCGCATTATATAGCACTAAGTTCAGAATAGCCGGCTCCCTTGTGGGCTCCAAAACAAGCTGTTCCAAAAAGCAATCCTGTAAGCATAGCATGAATTCCCTTTCTTTGGATCCACTAGCACCATTATTCACCCAGTCCACCTGCATATTGAAGTCTCCCATGATCACCAAGACCATGCCTTTCTGAAATGCCCTCTTTCCTGTACATCTTGCACCCCTGGTCCTGACACTGTTAGGAGGTCTGTACGTAACTTCCCATTATGGTTTTTTTTTTGCCTTTGCGCTTCCTCAACTCCACACAGTCTCTGCATCATCTGACCCTGTTATTCAGTATCATAGATTTAATTTCATTCTTAACTAACAAGGCAACCCCGCCCCCCTCTGCCTGCTTCCCTGTCTTTTCGATAAGTTGTAAATCTTTGGATGTTTAACTGCCAGTCCTGAATTCTCTACAACCTTGTCTCTGTGAAACCTATCACATCATAATCATTTATGATGATTTATGCCGTTTATTCATTTACTTTGTTACAAATACTACGAGTATTCAGGTAAAGTGCGTTAATGCTAACTTTCTTATCATTGTTAGAGATATTGGAAATCAGAAATGTCCTAAGTTATCCTTCCTTTTTTGCTGCATTCCTCGTCTGCCTTGAACTTAAACCCACCTGCACACATGCTATCCTGCTGCTTATCTTTCCGTTTAACTCCATACTCCCTGTCGCTATTGCATTCCCTGCCCCCCCCCCCCCCCCAAACTCAGAAGTTCAAAAGTCCTACTGACCACCCTATTTATCCTTTTCGCTAGAATACTGGTTCCAGTTCGGTTCAAATGGAGACTGTCCCAATGGCACAGATTCCCCCCAGTTTCAAAACTGATGTCAATGCCCCATGACATGGAATCCCTCTTTCCCTCACCCATCCTTTAGCCACGTGTTTATTTCCCTAACTTTCCTATCCCTATGCCAATTGGCATGTGGCTCGGGCAGTAATCCGGAGATTATTTGAGGACCTGTACTTCAATTTCCTTCCTAGTACTTGATAATCCCCAAACAGGTCCTCCACCCTAGCTTTGCCCATGTTGTTAGTCCCACAACAACTGGACCCTCCCCCTCCCGCTCCAATATCCTTTCAAGCCAGTCAGAGATGTCCTGCACCCTGGCACCAGGCAGGTAACACGCCATGCAGGACTCCCGATCCAGCTTGCATAGGATACTACCTGTCCCCCTAATTATAGAATTCCCTATAACAACTACTTGTCTTTTTGCTCCCCCCTCTTGAATGGCCTTCTGAACCATGGTGCCATGGTCAGCTGGCTCATCCTGGTCACAGCCCTTTACGTCATCCATATAGGGAGTAAGAATCTCATACCTGTTGGTCAAGGTCAAGGGCTGAGGCTCCTGCACTCCTGAGCTCAGAATCCCCCTACCTGCCTCACCACAGTCACATCCTGTTGTCCCTGAACACTTACTGAATTTGAATGACTTAATCTACTGAGTGTGACTGCCTCCTGAAAGAAGGTGTCCAGGTAGCTCTCCCCTCCCGGTTGTGCTGCAGAATTTGAAGCTTAGATTCCAGATAATCAATTCTGATCCAGAGTTTTTCCAACAACACACCTGCTTAAATAGCAATCACTTGCCTTCCCAACAGCCTCCCTGCTCCGACCTCACTTCTGCCCAGCTCCCGCCACTAAAGGAATGCTGTAGGTTAGATGGGCATCAGATTAATTTCACAGCTCGACGTCCTATGTTCCATGTTCTATCAAGACACACCTTAGCCAACCCAGTAGGAAGATTGCTCCATTTTACCAGTTCCCATGTGCCGAGCTCAGATGTAATTGGGGCTGTTGAGTAAAAATATTCTTAACTGGATTAATGGATAATTCAAAGGCCTTAGTTGAGAGTGGGCCAGGAAGATCAATCATGGGCCTTTCCTGGCCAAAACAATTTCTTTGATAGCAGGAATAGACAAGTGCCAGCTCCCTCAACTATCTGCTTTTCCCATCACATTCCCTGCCCCTTCTCTGGAGACAAAAATTCTGCCCTTAGACATACCACAATGCTAATACAATGACATCTCTCTTCAGAGTCTCTTCATTACATGATATATATATGAGCCCTTATCTAGCTTACAACTTACGTATTGAATATTAATACTCTATTCTGCAGACATTCCACTCTCTTTCAAAGCTAACAATATTTATAAAAGGATATAACTGAATGTACATGGTGCTCAAAACAAAACTGATGAACTGATACATGCAATACAAAGATCTCTTAACCATCACAAAAACATGGTCACAGGATGACATAGGTTGGGATAGAAGGGTACAGGATGTTTAGGAAGGAGAGGAGGTTAGAAAAAGGTGGCAGAGTGGCTATGTTAATTAATTGTATTATTAACACAATGGAGAAGGCTGACCTAGGGTCAACTAACCCTAAAGTCTTCAAAGAAGTAGGTACGGTAGTAGTTTTAGATTAGATTCCCTACAGTGTGGAAACAGGCCCTTCGCCCAACAAGTCCACACCAACCCTCCAAAGAGTAACCCATCCAGATCAATGCACCGAACACTATGTACAATTTAACATGGCCAATTCATCTGAATTGCACATCTGTGGGAGGAAACCGGAGCACCCGAAGCAAACCCACACAGACAGGGAGAACGTGCAAATTCCACACAGACAGTTAACCAAGGCTGGAATTGAACCCAGGACACTGGTGCTGTGAGGCAGCAATGCTAACCACTGAGTCAGTGTTCCGCCTGATACGTTGAATTTTAGCTTTCTAATTTCCCCACATTTGGGGGAGGTTTCAAAACTTCGAAAATAGTGAATGGAGCTTCACATTCTTGACTCTGATGAATTTCATCTTAGGGGTTTAAAAGTGGGGCTTGGTGAGATAGTTTATACATTGGTTTTAATTTTTGTTAACTTCCTAGATTCAGGGGAGGTTCCATTAAATTAGAAAATAACAAATGTAACTCCTTTATTCAAACAAGTTTCGTTCATTTATTTATTCAGTTATTCATTTACATTGAGTATTCATTTATTCGATGAGAGACTGAAAATAGGACACTATAGATCAGTTAACACCACATTAGTCTTAGGGAAACTGTTAAAAGTCTATTGTTAAAGATGTAGAACAGGGCACCTGGACCAGTGCAATGCACTCAGCCAAAAGTCACATGGTTTTGTCAAAAGGAAATCACATTTTACTAATCTATTGGAGTTTTTTGAAGAAGTTACCTGTGCTGTAGATAAAGGAGAGCAAGTGGATACATTGTATTTTGATTTCCAGAAGCCATTTGATGAGTTGCCACCTCAAAGGTTATTGTTGTGTAGGGGGTAACAAACTGATAACGATGGAAGATTAGCTGGATAGCAGGAAGCAGAGTGTAGGAATAAATGTATCTTTTTCAGGCTGGTAGAAGTGGTGCACTATAGGGATCAGTGCTAGGGATACAACTGTTTACAATTTATATAAATGACTTTGATGAAGGGACTGAGATATGGTTGTTAAATTTGACACAGAGAGGAAAGTAGGCTGTGGATGACATAAGGATGCTACAGAGGGACATGAATGGGCACAGATCTGTCAAATAGAGTATAATGTGGGAAAATGTGAAATTGTTCATTTTGACAGGGAAATACAAAGAAAGGCATATGATCTAAATTATGAAGAATTGCAGAGCTCTAAAATGGAGATACATCTGGGTGCCCTAGAGCATAAATTGCAAACTGTTAGCATGCAGATACAGAAGTATCTCAAAAAGCTAATAGAATGCTATCATTTAGTGAGGGGAATTGAATACAAAAGTATGGACGTGATGCTTCATTTAGACAAAGTATTGATGAGACTACATGTGGAGTACCATTTAGAGCATTGGTTTCCATACTTCAGGAAGAATGTAAATGTATTGGAAGTAGTTCAAAGAAGATGGCTGGACCAATATCTGGAATAGGTAGGTTGTCTTATGGGGGAAAATTGGCACGAGATGACTTGTATCCAAGTTTAAAAGAATAACATGCAAAGTGATGAATCATAAAATATCCTGCAGTGTCTTGAAAGGGTGAATATGGAAAGATGCTTCTAGGAGTCATTGTTTAAAATGAAAGGGTCACCCATTTAGATAGAGGTGAGGAGATTTTTTTTCTCTTGAGTGTCACAGGTCTTTGGACTCTAGTCCTCAAAATAAGGTGGCAGCAGAACCTTAAAGAGGGTAGAGGTAGATATTTTCTTGATAAGCAAGAGGGTAAAATGCTCTTGGCATAGCTGAGCATGGGCACTAATCAGATTATCCATGATTTTATTGAATGACAGAGCAATCTCCAGAGACTGAGTGGCCTAAACCTGTTCCTAATTTGTATGTTTGTCTATTTCCACAGGGTTCTATTTTAATCTGTTGTTCTGAGGAGAGGTTAAAGAAACTCATAAAAAAACTGTTTGGATTACTCTTTACCTGACAGGTAAGGCTTTAATTATGGTGTCTGATTGTTATTTTGCCAATAACATGGGCGGGATGGGGATTGGAGATTTCCTGCCAGATGAATCCAATGGGAAGAAGAAGAGCCAGAAAATGTTCAATTAGGTGCGATTTTAAATTTCTATTAAATCTTCATCTTGGAACTAGCAAGACAAGAGTGGGCCCTGGTTCCAAAGGGGAACATTTCAGCTTTCCCCTCCCAAAACTCTTCCTTCCACTCTGAAGCCCCACTGAAAACCTGTATCAGCAATTTACCTGAGTATCAGAGATTGCTCTTTTCTGTTCCTGCTGTTGGCAGCCTCCTGTCTCCCCACAGCTTGTTTCTGTCCAACTGCCAAAGGGCTTTTCCTGCCAGTTTTTAATTGGTAGGGAACTGATTACAGATGAGGCCAAATAATAAGGATCAACCAGATCCAATGCTGCCAAGTCCAATATTCGCCCAATGTTAAAATCAGAAACACAGACTCATATTTAATGAGTTACTGCTACATTGATTGATTGATTTAACAAAGGCATTATTGCTCTTTTGAGAGTTTGAAGGAAGTTTGTGCAATGGCCTGGAAGTTCTGAACCTTTTTCTCTAGAGCCATAAAACAAGGAGCTCATTTTACAGTAAATACAATAACTGCTGCACTTTATACTTTCATGGCATGCGTTGTGAGGTAATTAATTTTTCCCTCCCATTTCTCCAGTTTGCTCATCAAGGCCTGGTTCTGGTTCTTGCTCGTATGAATGAATCTAATTTTCATACTGATAGCATCATCACATTTATCACCGAGGCTGTACGTGAAGTTACAGTTGAGCGTCTGGTGCTGGGAAAGCACAGCAGGTCAGGCAGCATTCAAGGAGCAGGAGAATTGACGTTTCGGGCATAAGCCCTTCATCAGGAATGAGGCTTATGGGCTGGGGGCTGAGAGATAAATGGGAGAGGTTGGAATTAGGGGAAAGGTAACTAAGAATGCAATAGATAGAAAAAGTGGGGGAAGAAGGTGATAGTTTGGAGAGGAAGGTGGAGCGGATAGATGGGAAAGATGATGGATAAATTGGGAAATACACACACACACACACACGCACGCACCCCAACCAGCCCTCACGCCAACCTTGGCACCTTCCCCTGCCACCACCAGTGCAAAACCTGCACCCACACCTCGCCCCTCACCTCTGTCCAAGGCCCCAAATGATCCTTCCACTAATGTACTTCCACTAATGTCATCTACTGTATCTGTTGCACCCGATGTGGTCTCCTTGACATCAGGGAGACAGGACACCCATTTGCGGATCATTTCAGAGAACATCTCAGGGACACCTGCACTAACTAACCCCACTGCTCCTTGGCTGAACCATTTAACTCCCCCTCCCACTCTGCAAAGGACATGAAGATCCTGGGCCTCCTCCATCATCAAACCCTAACCACCTGCCACCTGGAGGAAGAACGCCCCATCTTCAGCCTTTGGACCCTACAACCACAGGAGATTAATGTGGATTGCGCAAGTTTCCTGATTTCCCCTCCCCCCACCTTATCCCAGTCCCAAGCCTCCAATTTAGCACCGCCCTCATGACCTTTCCCATCTATCTGCTCCACCCTCCTCTCCAGCCTATCACCTTCTCCCCCACAGTCATCTACCTATTGCATTCTCAGCTACCTTGCCCCCAGTCCCACGTCCATCCCATTACTCTCAGCCTCCCACCCCACAATCCACATTTCTTATGAAGGGCTTATGCCCAAAACGTTGATTCCCCAGCTCCTCGGAAGTTGCCTGATCTACTGTACTTTTCCCACACCAACTTTCCACTCTGATCTCCAGCATCTGCAGTCCTCATTTTCTCCCTGTGCTTGAAGTTACAGTTAAGAACCTGTCTCCAATTACAAACATAGAAAATCACAAACATTGGCCTATGAGTGGAACCCTTCCAGGCTGTTCAGCAATCTTCAGAATACAAAGAAGGAAAAAATACAGAAGTGTTATGCAATTACAGCACAGCTGAAGGACATGGGGGGCTTGGGGGGGGGCGGGGTGTGTGTGTGTGTGGCTGTGTGGATGCAGGCGGATGGTTTCTCCAGGTACAATTCAGTGATCTCTGTTTGAGTACATCTATTTTTCTTTTCAATTGCATTTCCAAATACCTTTTGAAAGTTATGAGTGAATCTGCCTCCATCCGCACCCACATGTAGTACATTTCACTTCCTAACCATTCACTTATAAAAATGTTTGTCATCATTTTGCTATGCTTTAACCAATCACCTTAAATTGGTGTCCTCAACCTCTCAATCCTTCCACCAGTCAGAATTCCAACTCACTATTACTGTGTCCATATCCCTTGTGATTTTGTACACATCCATCAAATCATCTCTCTATTGACATATTGCAGAACCTTCCTTTGAATGGCACAATCCATTGTTTTTTTTCCCCAAATATGTCAATCACATATTCTGCAATCAGGAAGTACAGCAAGATTTTCTCATTAAAATTTTACAAAATGTTGATTTTGACAAAATTATCTTTTTTTAAGAGACTTCAATAACCCCAGACTAAGACCAATATATCCATAGGAACAGTAAAACTTTCCAAAATACTTAGATTGAATATCCATTGAAAAAGACACCATTCAATGTGAGATAACTATTTAAGTAGAGGCATAGAGATGTACAGCATGGAAACAGACCCTTCAGTCCAACTCGTCCATGCCGAAACAGATATCCCAACCTAATCTAGGCCCACTTGCCAGCATCCGGCCTATATCCCTCCAAACCCTTCCTATTTGTATATCCATCCAGATGCCTTTTGTTGCAATTGTGCTAGCCTCCATCACTTCCTCTGGCAACTCATTCCATACACGCACCACCCTCTGTGTGAAAAAGTTGCTCCTTAG
This sequence comes from Hemiscyllium ocellatum, assembly GCF_020745735.1. NCBI lineage: Eukaryota > Metazoa > Chordata > Chondrichthyes > Orectolobiformes > Hemiscylliidae > Hemiscyllium > Hemiscyllium ocellatum. Next base: position 75,845,872 of record NC_083409.1, on the reverse strand, counting down.
GTCTCTTTTATATCTTTCCCCTCTCACCCTAAACCCATGCCCTCTAGTTCTGGACTCCCCCATCCCAGGGAAAAGACTTTGTCTATTTACCCTATCAATGCCCCTCATGATTTTATAAACTTCTATAAGATCACTCCTCAGTCTCCGACACTCCAACCTATTCAACCTCTCCCTATAACTCAAATCCTCCAACCCTGACAACATTCTTGTAAATCTTTTCTGAACCCTTGCAAGTTTCACAACATCTTTCTGATAGAAAGGAGACTGGAATTGAATGTAATATTCCAAAAGTGGCCTAACTAATGTCCCAAACAGCCACAACATGACCTCCCAACAGTTTTAAACTTTGAAGAATTTTAGATCTGAACTCTATTTCCTCCAAAGTATCAATGTTTAAATTGGGGTGGAATTGCTTTTGAATTATAATTCCTTACTGATACTATTGCCTTCGTTTATATGATTGACCTCTGTGGTAGCATTCTCAATTGGTTTCAAACCCAAGAGTTTCAGCAGATGTTGTGGGCGACACGGTGGCACAGTGGTTAGCACTGCTGCCTCACAGTGCCACAGACCCGGGTTCTGGGGAAGGTAGGACCTGAACCAGAAGGGCACCAATATCCTGGGAGGTAGGTTTGCTAGCACTCTTCGGGGGGGGGGGGGGGGGGGTTTAAACTAATTTGGCAGGGGGATGGGATCTGGACTTGTAGTCCAGCAAGTAGGTTAGCTGTTTTTCAGGATGTCCAAGAAAGTAGGGAGGCTGTGGAGAAGGTAGCACTGACAGGGAATACCTGTGGACACAGAGATGGGTTCAAGTGTGTATAATTCAATGCAAGGAGTATCAGAAATAAGGCGTGGATCGGTACTTGGGACTACGATGTTGTGGCCATCACGGAAATGTGGATAGAAGAGGGACAGGAATGGTTGTTGGAGGTTCCTGGTTACAGATGTTTCAGTAAGATTAGGGAGGGTGGTAAAAAAGGAGGGGGTGTGGCGTTGCTAATTAGAAATGGTATAATGGCTGCAGAAAGGCAGTTCGAGGGGGATCTGCCTTTGGAGTTGCATGGGCTGAAGTCAGAAGTAGGAAAGGAGCAGCCACCTTGTTGGGTGTTTACAATTAGACCCCAATAGCAGCAGAGATGTGGAGAAATAGACTGGGAAACAGATTTTGGAAAGGTGCAGAAGCCACAGGGTAGTAGTCATGGGCGATTTCAACTTCCCAAATATTGATTGGAAGCTCTTTAGATCAAGTAGATTGGACGGGATGGTGTTTGTGCAGTGTGTCCAGGAAGCTTTTCTAACTCAGGATGTAGATTGCCTGACCAGAGGGGAGGCCATATTGGATTTGGTACTTGGTAACGAGCCGGGACAAGTGATGGGCTTGTTAGTGGGTGAGCATTTAGGTGATGGTGGCCACAATTCTGTGACTTTCTCCTTGGTTATGGAGAGAGATAGGTGCGTGCAACAGGGTAGATTTTACAATTTGGGGAAGGGTAAATACGATGCTACAAGACAGGATCTGAGGAGCATAAGTTGGGAGCATAAGCTGTCAGGGAAGGATGTCGTTGAAATGTGGAACTTTTTCAAGGAACAGATACAACGTGTCCTTGATATGTATGTACCTGTCAGGCAGGAAAGAGATGGTCATGTGAGGGAACTTTGGTTGACGAGGGAGATTTAATGTCGAGTAAAGAGGAAGAAGGAAGCATACATAAGGTTGAGGAAACAAGATTCAGACAGAGCATTGGAGGGATATAGGATAGCCAGGAGGGAACTGAAGAAAGGGATTAGGAGAGCTAAGAGAGGGAATGAAAAATCTTTGGCGGATAGGATCAAGGATAACCCCAAGGCCTTTTATGCGTATGTGAGAAACATGAGAATGTCGAGAACGAGGGTAGGTCCGATCAAGGACAGTAGTGGGAGACTGTGTATTGAGTTGGAAGACATAGGAGAGGTCTTGAATGAGTACTTTTCTTCAGTATTTACAAATGAGAGGGACAATATTGTTGAAGAGGAGAGTATGAAACGGACTGGTAAGCTAGAGGAGATAGGAAGGAAGATGTGTTGGGCATTTTGAAAAACTTGAAGATAGACAAGTCCCCCGGGCCTGACGGGATATAGCCTAGGATTATGTGGGAAGCAAGAGAGGAAATTGCAGAGCCGTTGGCAATGATCTTTTCATCTTCACTGTCAATGGGGGTGGTACCAGGGGACTGGAGAGTGGCGAATGTTGTGCCACTATTCAAAAAAAGGAATAGGGATAACCCCGGAAATTACAGACCAGTTAGTCTTATTTCATTGGTAGGCAAAGTAATGGACAAAGTACTGAGGGATAGGATTTATGAGTATCTGGAAAGACACTGCTTGATTAGGGACAGCCAGCACGGATTTGTGAGGGATAGATCTTGCCTTACAAGTCTTATTGAATTCTTTGAGGAGATGACCAAGCATGTGGATGAGGGTAGAGCAGTGGATGTAGTGTACATGGATTTTAGGCAGGCATTTGATAAGGTTCCCCATGGTAGGCTTATGCGGAAAGTCAGGAGGCATGGGATAGTGGGAAATTTGGCCAGTTGGATAGAGAACTGGCTAACCGGTCGAAGTCAGAGAGTGGTGGTAGATGGTAAATATTCAGCCTGGAGCCTTTTACAAGTGGAGTTCCGCAGGGATCAGTTCTGGGTCCTCTGCTGTGTGTAATTTTTATTAATGACTTGGAAGAGGGAATCGAAGGGTGGGTCAGTAAATTTGCAGATGATACGAAGATTGGTGGAGTTGTGGATAGGGAGGAGGGCTGTTATCGGCTGCAAAGGGACTTAGATATGATGCAGAACTGGGCTGAGGAGTGGCAGATGGAGTTCAACCCTGTCAAGTGTGAGGTTGTCCATTTTGGAAGGACAAATAAGAATGCAGAATACAGGGTTAACGGTAGGGTTCTTGGTAAGGTGGATCTTGGGGTCTATGTTCATAGCTCTTTGAAAGTTGCCACTCAGGTGGATAGAGCTTGTAAGAAGGCCTATGGTGTATTAGCATTTATTAGCAGAGGGATTCAAGAGTCGTGAGGTGATGTTGCAGCTGTACAGGACGTTGGTAGGCCACATTTGGAGTACTGTGTGCAGTTCTGGTCGCCTCACTTTAGGAAAGATGTGGAAGCTTTGGAGAGGGTGCAGAGAAGATTTACCAGGATGTTGCCTGGAATGGAGAATAAGTTGTACGAGGATAGGTTGAGAGTGCTAGGCCTTTTCTCATTGGAACGGCGAAGGATGAGGGGTGACTTGATAAAGGTTTATAAGATCATCAGGGGAATAGATAGAGTAGACAGTCAGAGACTTTTTCCTCGGGTATAATAGAGTGTTACAAGGGGACATAAATTTAAGGTGAAGGGTGGAAGGTATAGGGGGGATATCAGGGGTAGGTTCTTTACCCAGAGAGTGGTGGGGGCATGGAATGCACTGCCACTGGAGTGGCAGAGTCAGAATCATTGGTGACCTTTAAGCTGCAATTGGATAGGTACATGGATAGGTGCTTAAGCTAGGACAAATGTTCGGCACAACATCATGGGCGAAGGGCCTGTTCTGTGCTGTATTGTTCTATGTTCTATGTTCCATGTTCAATTCCCACCTCAGGCGACTCTCTGTGTGGAGTTTGCACATTCTCCCCGTGACTGCGTGGGTTTCCTCCAGGTGCTCCGGTTTCCTCCCACAATCCAAAAATGTGCAGCTTCGGTGAATTGGCCATGCTAAATTGTCCGTAGTGTTAGGTAAAGAGTAAACGTAGGGGAATGGGTCTGGGTGGGTTGCGCTTCAGCAGGTTGGTGTGGACTTGTTGGGCCGAAGGGCCTGTTTCCACACTGTAAGTAATCTAATCTCATGATCTAGGTAGATGTATTCAATGCAAGGCTGAATTGTAGGTCTATCATCTGACAATGGATATATTGAACGTGATGGAAAATGACCAGTGAACAGCTGGTTAATTGGTTTGGCTGCAATTTGAATGGGAATCCTTTGATACAATATGTAGCCCATGAGCAACGAGAGTTAGTGATTGTTGGGAGTAGATATTGCAGTGGGTGTGCAGAGATTAGTTGGAAGGATTGTGAATGATAATAAGGCATTTGAAGATCATGAGGATGCCAGCGTAGGCAGTGATCATTGTGCTTTGGAAATGAGGGATATTATTCAGGCAGAGAGAGTGGGGTAAATAAACATTCCTGCTCCTCTTAGCTCACAAGTAGTTCTGTAAAACACATCATATCATACAGATCCAGTCCATTTTCCTTCTTTATTCTGCTCAGTTTCCTGATTTCTGAGAAACCAAGCTCATAAAGGTTAAAAAATAGAAATCTGTAAATTGAAGCAAGTAGTCTCATCAAGTCATAGCGTGATACAGTATGGAAACAGACCCTTCGATCCAACTTGTCCATGCGAAACAGATAACTTAAATTGATCTGGTCCCATTTGCCAGCATTTGACCCATATCCCTCTAAATCCTTCCTAATCATATAACCATCCAGATGCCTTTTAAATGATGTAATTGTACCAGCCTCCACCACTTTCTCTGGCAGCTCATTCCATACACACATCACCTGCTACATGAAAAAGTTGCTGTTCAAGTCCTTTTTAAATCTTTTCCATCTCATCTTAAGCCTATGCCCTCTAGTTCTGGACTCCCCTTCCCTGGCTACTTACCCTACCCATGCCCTTTATGATTTTGAAAACCTCTGTAAGGTCACCCCTCAACTTCCAATGCTCCAGAGAAAAAGGCCTCAGCCTATTCAGCGTCTCCCTATCGCTCAAACACTCCAATCCTGGCAATATCCTTGGAAACCTTTTTCTGAACACTTTTAAGTTTAACAACATCTTTGAAATAGTCAGGGAGATCACTTTGAAAGTTTCAGTAACTGACCAACCTCCTCAGGATGGATTAATCTGCCCTGCTGAACCCCATGCAAGTTCCTGTTTCAGATATTTACCATTTTAAAATCCTACCTGACCCAAAACAATCATTATTGGGAGTTAGAAAGATCTCCAATAAGTGTATGTGAAATCATGTCTGAGTGCAAAGCTGAGTTTTCATAGGACTGAATGATGAGTATTACTGGCAGAACCTTTTCTGTGGTCTTTCGCACTGTGAAGAGCGAGGCAATACGCATGCAGGCAGTCATAGTCCTCTGGTACCATAGCAGTAGCTGGTGATCTTACATGGAAAGGTTATCACAAGGACTGCATTAGTTCAAATAGGCTGACCACCACTTGCTCAGAGCAACCTGGTATGGCCAAGAAATGTGGCCATCCCAGTGTTGCCATATCCTTAGAACAAACATTTCAAGGGAAAGCACTGACTGCAGGAAAGTTGGGAAGCCTAAGTTTCAATCTTAGAATAAAAGTCACACTGCATTAATAAGCCGCTTCTATTTCTTAAACCAGTCAGAATGTTGCCTCCTCTCAATGAATTCAGTGTAAACTAGGACATCCCTTTTGTCAGGGGGTGAAAGTGAGGACTGCAGATGCTGGAGATTAGAATCAAGTGCTGGAAAAGCACAGCAGGTCAGGCAGCATCCGAGGAGCAGGAGAATCAAAATTTCAAGCAAAAGCCCTTCATGAGGCTGGGAGCCTGGGGGTGGAGAGATAAATTGGAGGGGGTGGGGCTGGGGGAAAGGTAGCTGAGAGTGCAGTAGGTGTACGTAGGTGGGGGTAAAAGTGATAGGTCAGAGATGAGGGTGGGGTGGATAGGTGGGAAGGAAGATGGACAGGTAGGACGGGTCATGAGGGTGGTGCTGAGCTGAAAGGTTGGATCTGGGTAAGGTGGGGGGGAGGGGAAATGAGGAAACTGGTGAAGTCTATATTGTTGCCATAGGGTTGGAGTGTCCCGAGGTGGACGATGAGACATTCTTCCTCCAGGCGTTGGGTGGTAAGGGAGTGGCAATGAAGGAGGCCTAGGACCTGCATGTCCTTGGTGGAGTGGGAAGGGAGTGAAGTGTTCGGCCATGGGGCAGTAGGGTTGGATGGTGTGGGTGTTCCGGAGATGTTCTCTAAAGCTCTCTGCTAGTAGAAGTCCTGTCTCCACAATGTAGTGGGGACCGCATCAGGAGCAACGGATACAGTAAATGACGTGTGTGGAAGTGCAGGTGAAACTTTGATGGATGTGGAAGGCTCCTTTGGGGGGGGTGTGCTGTCCTGATAAGATAGTCGTGGAGACAACAGTCTTTACGGAAAGTGGATTGGGGTGGGGAAGGAAATATATCTCTGCTGGTGGGGACTGTTTGTAGGTGGCAGAAATGGCAGAGGATTATGCAAGATATATGGAGGTTGGTGGGGTGGAAGGTGAGGACCAGGGGGGTTTCTGTCCTTGTTGCAGTTGGAGAGGTGGGGTTCACGGGCAGAGGTGCGGGAAGTGGATGAGATGCGTTGGAGGGCATCGTCAACCATGTGGGAGGAGAAATTGCGGTCTCTAAAGAAGGAGACCATCTGGTGTGTTCTGTGGTGGGATTGGTCATCCTGAGAGCAGAAACGGCAGAGGCGGAGGAATTGGGAATAACGGATAGCATTTTTGCAGGAAGCAGGGTAGGATGAGGTGTAATCTAGGTAGCTGTCAGAGTCCATGGGTTTGTAGAAAATGTCAGTGTTGAGTCGGTCACTGTTGATGGAGATGGCGAGGTTCAGGAAGGGGAGAGAGGTGTAAGAGATGGACAGGTGAATTTTAGGTCTGGGTGGAATGTGTTGGTGAAGTTGATGAACTGTTCAACCTCTTCATGGGAGCATGAGGTCGCACCGATGTAGTCATCAATGTAGCGGAGGAAAAGGTGGGGAGTGGTGCCAGTATAACTCTGGAAGATAGACTGTTCTACATAGCCGACAAAGAGACAGGCATAGCTGGGGCCTATCTGGGTGCCCATGGCTACCCCTTCTGGACAAAGTAGGAGGATTTGAAGGAGAAATTGTTGAGCGTGAGGACCAGTTCAGCCAAATGAATTAGACTGTCAGTGGAAGGGTACTGATGGGGCCTTCGGGAGAGGAAGAAACGGAGGGCTTGGAGGCCCGGTCATGGCAGATGGAGGTGTATAGGGACTCTCTAATGAAAGAGCAGTCCTATGGTTTGGCAGGATTACGCAGACAGAATACGATACTTCCATTGCTTAGATCACCTATAGTCTTATCAATGACATTGCTTTCATTCAGGTTATCCTTTTTGTTGGAAAGACCAAATTAACATTTAAAAAAATAATAGGACCATTGCCCAGGGCAAGAAAACAGATCATACTCCTTTTCAAACAGCTGGAAACTACTCTGTGAAAATGCTAACTTCACGCGATACTGTTTTCTGAAAACAAAAGGGGCTGACATGGACACCAGTTCCAAGAACTACATTGAAACTTGGCTGACTGCCAAAGATTGCTGTTTAACTGCTTTGAAATGGTGACCCTGTGTATAGGTTTTTAATATCTTTACTTCTGTTTTATGGTGAGAGCAACCAATGTAAACAAGTAACACTTCATTTTAGTTGCATCCCAATTTATTAAGTAGTAAAAGTAATATTTTTCAGAATAAACATAACAATTTGTTTTCCAAAAACTAACTTTTCATAGCATATTTGCAACTGCAGCTATTTCTGAAAGAAATTAGATTAAATCTCCTTAGTTTATAATCCTTGTGTATGGTATAAATAAAATGAAAACGTGCCTGTGTGATGCCACATTCCTGAAACAAAATCTTCCGCAATAATTTCAACTGATATTGTTTAAAGGCAGACTGTGATTCTACCTCACTGAATGCACAAAGATAGAGAATAATGCGTAGCATAGACAAACTACTTGACATTTTTGAAGCGAATCATAGATGATTTTTTTCAAAAGGCTTTTTAAACTGGCATTGGCAAGTTGGGGGGTGAGTAATGATGGTTATAGCTTAGAATGCTGCAAAAAATTCTTAACAATCATAACAATTGTCTCTATATCAAATCAGATATAAGATGCATTCTCCTTTCGGCAAATTTGCCATGAAAAGTTCAATTATTTTGTTGAGTAAGATTCATGGCACCCGCTCTGCTGGAACAACTATTCTCAAGCAGTCTTCTACTCCTCACCTCGTTAATTGTGCAGTTGGACTTGATGATGCCTTTCTCATGGAATTGCACAGCAGGAGAGGTGGAAATGCTCACCACTGCTGACAGTTCGGGTTATATGTCGCTGGTGCCATATTTAAAGCCCAGCTCCACACTACTTCAGCTGCAGCAAGCCAAACACTATGCTCCACTGTCCCTGAGGAAATGGCTCACAAAGGCAAGTTAGCTTTCTGCTTTGTGATCAAAGACCTGGAAGTAATGGCAGCTAGGGTGGTGGAAAAGAGGATGAGTACTTTCCCTGCAGACAACCAAAGGACACCATAGAACTGGACTCAGCCAGCTGGACACAAATAGTGACCCGAATCAATGCTATGTTAAACAGAACATACAGTGTACAAAGCTCAATTATCTTCTCAAAGGGTTAACACACACTCTACCATTGCACACACCTCTCACCAAAGGTCATGGGCTACACCTCACCGTACTGCACGAAGCATGTCCAGCCAGCAGGTCTCACCTAATTCACTCTTTCAAGTTGTTATTCCTTCTTGTCTTCTGCATTTCCGACTCGCACACTGGGGATGCCTCATTGAGTGTCTCCTACTCCTGCAACACCACCTCTCTCATCAGCATCAGCCATACTCAATCCCTCCCTTCAGCTTGTTGCAGGAAACACTGGCCCACAACTGGCTGAGATATCCAAGACTGGTGACAGGACTGGACATTACGGCACTCACTCCTTTTGTGATGAAAATATTCAATTTGGTCAGAGATGAGCTTCACTGCCATTCTAGTGATGGGATGACCCCAGCTACAAACCAAACTGCTAAGTTTCATTGTGCTGTGTCCAGCTGCACCCCCATTAATACGAGTGTCAAGTTATTCCTATCTTTCAACGTTTTATCCCTCTTGCACAACCAAGACTCTCTTTTCACTTATGCAGGCACTAGTGAGAATCAGCGCACATCTGCCTGGAAAATGGCAGAATTGGAGACCCTTAGCTGCACCTTTCATGCCTGAAGAGGAAGCCTCTTTGAACCCTTCCAGATGCATTCGAAAGGTTCTCACTTGTATCCTCCCTTTACTCACTTTACTGGGCTCTCCATCTAGACTGGACTCAGGAGCACAACCTGGTGAACATTATGATGCCATATCTCTGCTACAGATTGAGGAACAAATGCACAAAGTATCTGGCACTCAAAGAACTGTTAGAGATCAGACAGCTGCTCAGCCTCCAGCAGAAGACAATCCAATGGCTTAGCCAAGGATTACTTCATTGAGACATGCTCAGGAACAGCAGACAGCTTTGTCCCAGGAAATTGGTAACAGAAGAGTCCACCAACATTTTCAGTATTGTACCGGCACCAGCATGCATCTGGTTATCTCGAGGGACATATGTTATGAGAGCTGGACCATGAGCAAATGCCATGGAAGCCATGTCCAATGCACACAGTTTCTGATGGATAGGAATATGGACCTGTATTCCATCCCTTTAGCCACAGATGTTCAGCATCAATGGTGAGAGGGGGCAAGACATCTCAACTTTACTCCAGGTGCCCCTCCCTCTCAAGGAGACAAGGTGTATCAGCAGGCATCCAGAGAGAGTGGTGCACAGCCATCCCAAAGCTTCTTACCAGGTTATTACAGAGATGACTGGATTCTCCATATCTTCCTGCTGCGCTTGTGGTGCTGCAACCTGCAGAAGGCTAACCTGAAGAGGGTGAGCCAGCATTGGACCTCTTTAGCCCAAACTGCCCTGGCGATGACTGCTCTAGTCTGCCAGGCTGACAGGGCCAACCCCATTGGATTCGAGGACTGTACTTAGACATAGTATGAAGCACAGAGGAAGGAAAAATCTACTTAGGGCACAGAGGTGACACGAGTGACACTTTATTTACACTTTGTAAATATAGCCTCACTTGGACTCATAAAATGTCTGCTCAGGTGTCATTTTTGCTGTTGGACTTGGTTAAGGTGCACACACGAGCAAGATCAGCAGCCTCTTCAGAGATCCCAAAAAGATGTAATGTCCAAGCATTGCTCATCTGTCATGAGCAACTGACTCCTTGACTGCAGAAAGCGTCAGGGATCCTTGAACAGAGATATTGAGAATTGCACCCAAGGCATTTTGAAGTGGATAACACTAAATAGAATGAACAGGGATTATGATAGGAATGGCCTGCACATATCATTCTATACTTACAACCACCTTGTGAGTGACAATACAGAATCTGAGATTATTTCACACATCACTAGCGAGAAAGGCTCATATAGAATCCCTACAGTGGGGAAACAGGCCTTTTGGCCCAACAAGTCCACACCGACCCTCCAAAGAGTAACCCACCCAGACCCATTCCCCTACCCTTTTACCCTACATTCACCCTGACTAATAGACAATAGGTGCAACATAGGCCATTCTGCCCTTCGAGCCTGCATCACCATTCAATATGATCATGGCTGATCATCCTTAATCAGTATCCTGTTCCTGCCTTATCCCCATAACCCTTGACTCCATTATCCTTGAGAGCACTATCCAACTCTTGCTTAAATGAATCCAGAGACTGGGCCTCCACTGCCCTCTGGGGAAGAGCATTCCACACAGCTACCACTCTCTGGGTGAAGAAGTTTCTCCTCATCTCTGTGCTAAATGGTCTACCCCCATATTCTTAAGCTGTGTCCTCTGGTTCGGCACTCACCCATCAGCGGAAACATGTTTCCTGCCTCCAGAGTGTCCAATCTTTTCATAATCTTAAATGTCTCAATCAGATCCCCTCTCAGTCTTCTAAACTCAAGGGTATACAAGCCCAGTCGCTCCAGTCTTTCAGCGTAAGGTAGTCTCGCCATTCCAGGAATTGACCTCGTGAACCTACGCTGCACTCCCTCAATAGCCAGAATGTCTTTCTTCAAATTTGGAGATCAGAACTGCACACAATACTCCAGGTGCAGTCTCAACAGGGCCCTGTACAGCTGCAGAAGAACCTCTTTGCTTCTATACTCAATCCCTCTTGTTATGAAGGCCAGCATGCTATTAGCCTTCACTACCTGCTGTACCTGCATGCTTACCTTCATTGACTGGTGTACAAAACACCCAGAACTCTTTGTACTATCCCTTTACCTAAATTGATTCCATTTAGGTAGTAATCTGCCTTCCCGTTTTTGCCACCAAAGTGGATAACCATACATTTATCCACATTAAACTGCATCTGCCATGCATCTGACCACTCACCTGACCTGTCCAGGTCACTGTGTAATCTCCGAACATCCTCATCATATTTCACCCTGCCACTCAGCTTAGTATCATCAGCAAATTTGCTAATGTTATTGCTAGTACCATCTTCTATGTCATTAATATATATTGTAAAAAGCTGCGGTCCCAGTACTGATCCCTGCGGTACCCCATTGGTCACTGCCCGCCATTCCAAAATGGAGCCGTTTATCAATCCTCTTTGTTTCCTGTCAGCCAACCAACTTTCAATCCAAGTTAGCACTTTGCCCCCAATAACATGCGCCCTAATTTTGCTCACTAACCTCCTATGTGGAACTTTATCAAAAGCTTTCTGAAAGTCCAGGTACACTACATCTACAGGATCTCCCTCATCCATCTTCAGAGTTGCATCCTCAAAAAATTCCAGAAGATTCATCAAGCATGATTTCCCCTTCATAAATCCATGTTGACTCTGACCTATCCTTTTACTACTATCCAGATGTGTCATAATTCCATCCTTTATAATTGACTCCAGCATCTTTCCCACCACCGAGGTCAGACTAACTGGTCTATAATTTCCTGCTTTCTCTCTCCCACCTTTCTTAAAAAGTGGTACAACACTAGCCCCCCTCCAATCCGCAGGAACTGATCCCGAATCTATCGAACTCTGGAAAATAATCACCAATGAATCCACGATTTCTCGAGCCACCTCCTTCAGTACCCTGGGATGAAGACCATCAAGCCCCGTGGACTTATCAACCTTCAGACCTAACAGTCTCTCCAACACCAATTCCTGGAAAATGTAAATTCCTTTAAGTTCAGGTCCTTCAGCCACTGTTACCTCAGGGAGATTGCTTATGTCTCCCCCAGTGAACACAGATCTGAAGTACCAATTCAATTCTTCTGCCATTTCTTTGTTCCCTGTAATATATTCCCCTGTTTCTGTCTTCAAGGGCCCAATTTTAGTCTTAACCATTTTTTTGCCTTTGACATACCTAAAAAAGCTTTTACTATCCTCCTTTATATTTAAGCCAGTTTACCTTCATACCTCATTTTTCTCTGTGTATTTCCTTCTCAGTAATCCTCTGTTGTTCTTTAAAAGCTTCTCAGTCCTCCGTTTTCCCACTTATCTTTGCTATGTTGTACTTTTTCTCTTTTAACTTTATATGTTTCTTAACTCCCCTCGTCAGCCACGGCCACCCATGCCTCCTCCTAGGATCTTTCTTCCTTTTTGGAATTAACTGATCCTGCATCTTCTGCATTATACACAGAAATATCTGCCATTGTTCCTCCACTGTCATCCTTGCTAAGGTATTGCACCATTGAACTTTGGCCAGCTCCTCCCTCATAGCTCCATAGTTCCCTTTATTCAACAGAAATATTGTCACTTCCGATTGTACCCTCTCCCTCTCATGTTGCAGATTGAAGCTTATTGTATGATGGTCACTACTTCCCAATGGCTCCTTCACTTCGAGGCCCCTGATCAATTCTGGTTCGTTGCACAATACCAGATCCAGAATTGCCTTCTCCCCGGTAGGCTCCAGCACCAGCTGTTCTAAGAATCCATCTCTGAGGCACTCCACAAAGTATCTTTCTTGAGGTCCAATACCATCCTGATTCTCCCAGTCTACCTGCATGTTGAAATCCCCCATAACAGCTGTAGTAACATCTTTGCGACAGACCAATTTCAGCTCCTGATTCAACTTACGTCCGACATCTAGACTACTGTTTGGGGCCTTGTAGATAACTCCCAAGAGGGTCTTTTTACCCTCAGTATTTCTCAGCTCTATCCACACTGATTCTACATCCCCTGATTCTAGGTCCCCCTGCGCAAGGGACTGAATATCATCCCTTACCAACAAGGCCACCCCACCCCTTCTGCCCCATCAGTCTGTCCTTACGATAGCACGTGTAGCCTTAATATTCATTTCCCAGGCCCTGTCCACTTGAAGCCACGTTTCAGTTATCCCCACAATATCGTATCTGCCAATTTCCAGAAGAGCCTCAAGCTCATCCATCTTATTTCTAATACTTCGTGCATTCATGTATAGTATTTTTAATTTGTTACTGCCCTCACCCTTCCTATCAACTCCTATTTCACTCAACCTTACATCATGATCCCTTTTTGAGTTTTCTGCCTCATTGACTTCCCTTGTTCTAACTTTCACTTCAATTTCCTTCTTATACATCCAGTCTGTCCCCCCGCCCCACTACTTAGTTTAAACGTAGCTGTGTTACAGTAGCAAACCTGCCTGGCAGAATGCTGGTCCCTAACCTATTAAGGTGCAAACCGTCTCTCTTGTATAATTGATGCTTACCACAAAACATACCCCAGTGATCCAAGAATTTAAATCCTTGCTTCTTGCACCAGTTCCCCAGCCACACATTCAAGTCCATTATTTCCCTGTTTCTGGCCTCACCAGCCCGAGGAACTGGAAGCAAACCGGAGATAACCACCTTGGACGTCCTGCTTTTCAGCCTTCTTCCTAGTTCTCCAAAGTTCCGCTGTAGTATGTTCCTCCTCTTCTTCCCAACATCATTTGTACCGACATGTACCACCACCTCTGGCTCTTCACCTGCGTCCTTGAGGATTTCCTGCACTCTGTCCGTGATGTCTTTAACCCTGGCACCAGGGAGGCAACACACCATCCTTAAGTCCCGCCTGCTGCCACAAAAACCCCGGTCAGTTCCTCTCACTATGGGGTCCCCTATTACCACGGCTCTGTGCGATGTCCGACTCTTCCGCTCTGTCTCCACACCGACTTCTAATTGACAGACCTGGCCGCCTCACGGACTGGCAGTGTCAGCTGTCTCTAATGCACCTAACCTACACATCCCTGAACACAATGGGCAATTCAGCAGGGCCAATTCATCTAACCTGCACATCTTTGGATTGTGGGAGGAAACAGGAGCATCCGGAGGAAACCCCCGCAGACACGGAGAGAGTGCAAACTCCACACAGACAGTCACTTCAGGCTGGAATTGAACCCGGATCCATGGCGGGTTGAGGCAACAGTGCTAACCACTGAGCAACTGTGCTCTGGCCAGGTTCATCGTTCCAATAGAGGCACAGATAGATAGGATAGTGAAGAAGGAGAATGGTATGCTTGCCTTTACTGGTCAGATCTTTGAGTATAGGATGTGGGAGGTTATGTTACAGCTGTACAGGACATTGGTCAGGCCACTTTTGGAATACTGCATTTAGTTCTGATCTCCCTGCTATAGGAAGGATGTTGTGAAACTTAAAAAAGGGTTCAGAAAAGATTTACAAGGATGTTGCCAGGGTTGAAGGGTTTGAGCTGCAGGGAGAGACTGAATAGGCTGGGGCTATTTTCCTCAGAGCATCAGAGGCGGAGGAGTGACCTTATAGAAACTTAAAAAATCATGAGGGGCACGAATAGGGTGAAGAGCCAAGGTCTTTTCCCCAGGGTAGGGAGTCTAAAACTAGAGGGCATAGGCTTAAGGTGAGAGGGGAATGATATAAAAGGGACCTAAGGGGTAATTTTTTTCATGCAGATGGTGGTGTGTTTATGGAATGAGCTGCCAGAGGAAGTGGTGAAGGCAGTACAACTATAACATTTAAAAGGCATCTGGATGGGTAAATGAATAGGAAATATTGAGAGGGATTGGGTCAAATGCTGGGAAATGGGAATAGATTAATTTAGGATATCTGGTTGTCATTGAGGAGTTGGACTGAAGGATCTTGTTTCCATGGTGTACAGCTCGATGACTCTATGAGCTTTTCAAGGGAATGTGCTGTCATTTCAAGGCTGGGAGATATACACTGGCAATACACATGTCCATTCTCCTTCATTTAGCAATGGTCTGACAAGCAAAGCTGCATAATATGCTGCCGCTTGAAAGTTTAATACTATCATAGAAGATGTGCAAAGATTCAGGGGAACTTTGTGGATGCAGATAATGAAATAGCTAAGCATTACTGATGGTGCAAGGGTCAAGAGGAAATCCCTCAAGGTTCCTCTCAACCTCTTGACTATCCGGTTATCCTGATGGCAGCCTTTACCATTAATTCTCATTACCTTTACCATCACTGACTGCTGTTTCTTCCTTAATGGTCAGTAGGACACAAAGTGTAAATACTCAAAAGTGGGATCAGCCAAAATTATTGAGCATACAATCAGATGGATAATTTGACATTTAAGTAGCAACACAGAAGTTCAAAGAACTGCAAAAATAATAAGATTCACATATCTTATACACAAAACAAGGGCTACTTGCCATATTATTAATTGTTTAAGATTCTGTTGGTAAACTCCAAGCCCAGCTCATTCATTCTGGAAGTGGTTTTCAAAACGGTTCTCTCTGGCTTTTCATGTTTGACAATGCATTGCTTTGTTATCTGTTCTTGGCTGACCCTCCTGGTCAATATTCTAGCCTTCATCCTCTGAGGTCTTCTGTTGATCTTCCATTTCCTTTGCATCAAGGACACTCCACCTTTGTTGCCTCTAGTTGTGAAGGGCACAGCATGGCATAATGATGCGGGGCACCTTTTCTGGTTGAAGTGTGAGCAGCATTGTATTTTCACCCTGCGTCTGTCTGAGATTTCATAAGAGTGTTGTGAGCCATGTTTGATGGACATACCCCTTTTTCCCCATCAGCCAACCCTACATGGCCTAAGAATCTTGGAAGGACCCAGGAACCTGTGAGTTAGTATGGCAACTCACACAATATCTTGCATAGACCTCCAGAATTTAGCATCGATGGTCACATATAATTTAACATACATGGACTGGAAGGCTTTTTTGTTAGTGAACTCTGAAGATTGATATTAGGGCACTTACATAATGTCTTGGATGCATTTGATGCTGCTTTTCCCCTGGGGAAGCCAGTGTTGGTTCAGGGTCACACTACCTGGGTTGCTTGACTTTCTGCATCATGAGGAAGGAAATAACTGATGTGATCTGGAGGGTGACTAGTGTGGTAACACCACTGTCTCTACAAATTCTACACTCTCCCCATTTGGAATACAGAGAGACCATGACCTCTCAGATTCTCAACTCCCAGAGCACCAATACCCACAACTGCCTGTAGTGGACCACATGACAGACTATAGACCTCGTGACCCCACTAAGAATGGCTGCCCTCTGATTTTCAGCCATGCTAATTTGTTGAAGCACATCCTGCTGGTACATACTGCAGGTTTGACATTGATTGCAGTGAAATGTTATGTCTACCTCCCCGCACAACTCCCCCCACCCCAGACTATTTAGTCCTCGCCACTTCACAAACAGATTCTGATTTTTAAATTCTCAATTTTCTCCCCTTTCTCATCATTGTCCAAACTGCAGCAGGGAGGGGAAATTTCCATCCACAGTGTCTGTCTAAGGCTATTGGATGTTAGGTTTTAAAAATGCTACAAACTTACTGCTACTAGTAAAAATACCACTAAAAGTACAACACTCAGAAAAATGAATTAATTGAAGCAAAATGCTCACATATTACTAGTCTCATAGTATCCACTAACATTTGATATCATCAAGAACTTTCAACTCTCCAACAAATAATTTTGATGCACGATTAGCAGTACATTTTGAAATAACTGGATTAAATTGATGAGATAATATTCTTTCAATCAGGGAAAAAGATTACACATGAAGTACAATGTGTAGGTACATTGCAGCATTTAAAATAGAGGCATGAGGAAGGATTCGCAACAGGGCAGCGAAGGATTATTTTAGATTATTGAGGTGTGAATAGAGGATGCATGAACTGAATGTATTCTCATTAGAGGGTAAAGTGAAATCAATACTTGCCCTTATTTTCCTCACTTTCTTTCCTCAAAATACCGTCTCTTATATTAAGGCACAATTACTAAATTGTACCATCGGCATTATGGTAACTTACCCCTGTGGCCATTCTTAATATTGAATCTACATGTGAACGCTGGCAAGCTGTTCTCTCATATTAATTATAATGTACCTATTACTCCTAAGGCAAAGATTTGCCAAGTCAGCACAGACTGAAAATCAAATACAATGCATCATGGTATATAGTGACAGTGCTTTGGGTAATGCTTTCCCTCTCTAAAACAACTGGGGAAACTCTGAAAATACAGGAAGAAATCACTAAAATGGTTGTGCACCAGTTTCACATCAAGAATAAATAAGCTCAACAACGTTCAAACTTTTTTTTTAACATTTAAAATTAGCAGGGTTGTACTTCGATGAACAGCCGCTCAGATAAATAATATTAAGCTGAAGCCCTGTGAAGGAAACTGGATTACTTCTCATACAGTTGGGAATTAAAATAAGCGGGATAATTAAACAGTTCCAAAGTAGAAACTTGATGATAGGGTGGTTTGAAACAGATGAAGGACATTCCTCTATCCCTGCCTTCTTTTGTTCATTAATACGAGGAAACTGCCATTTTGTTTTACAATAGTAGTCTTTTTTATGAGGCACCACAGTTATATAAATACACTACACTTCTATAAGAGTCGTTATCATCTTGTTTTAGCCAGTAGAATATGAAGTGTATCAATTGAATTCATAAAACTCCAAATTCATGTTTCAGGGTACAGATGCCCAGTTAATTGATTATCTGGAACATTATAGTAGTGGGTGTAACACACACAGGCTCTAAAATTGATCTGTATTGATTTGGCATCAATCATATTAGGAGAGAAATGTAATCATCTCAGTCAAAGGAAAACGAAGTGGGTGTTTGATCAATGATTGTGTTGAAGGGCTGTGAAATTTGACGAGAGGTCAACACTGCTGGAGCAGATCTGCCAAACAATTTATCCCCAAAAATTCTTTATTCTTTAAATGAAACTACAGCAACCACTTTCAGATGATCACTATAGACAAGATACTTCACTCTTGCTGATTACTCATTTTCATATATAAATTTGGAGTTCGTAACAGTAACAGAAAATCTAGTTTTGGCATCTTCATTTGTATGAATCATTTTAAGTCAAAGCCCATTCAATAATCCTTAAAATGATTATAATAATGATGGTTTCTAGTTAAGACGATGGAGGCGGCAGAGTAGGAGGTGTTTGGGCTCCTGGCCCATCTGCTCACTCTCGCATGACCAACCGCGTCCTTTTTTCAAATTTTATTTTTCTTCATTTAACTCTTAAATCAGATTCATTTTCTCATCTTTCTCTGGCTGCTGTGGTGGAGAGAGGTTGGAGGAGCTGTTCAGTGGTGGATCTGGAACATTGCTCATGGCCATGGAGGTCACATGTTGAGCAACTGCTCCAGTGTCGACGGACTGAGATCTGTCCTTTTCCGTTGGCGTTTTGGCAGCATCTGCAATCACGTTGGAGTGATTGATCCCTTGAACCTCAGAAGTTAGTTTGAATGGGCTGTCAGTCCTCAGGAGTTGAGGATGGGCCCCAGTTCTCAAGAGTTGATACAGTCTCCTGGCTACGGCAGCGATTGGAGTACCAGCAGGAATGAGCCAGCTTTGGCTAAGGCGATGTTCTGGGTTAAATTAGAGGTGGTGGGGCTGCTTCAGAGTGCTTCCTCCTTGGTGCTGCATCCTCAGGGACAGCTTTTGGCAGAGGCGATGTTCTGGGTCTAGTCAGCAGCAGCAAGGTAGTGTACTTCCTCCTTGGTGTTGCATTCTCAGGGAATAGTTTGGCAGGTATGTAGTGTGGCAATGTCCTGCAGCCACTAGAAAATCAAGAAGCCATATATGGAACAAAAAAAAAT
Organism: Hemiscyllium ocellatum; assembly: GCF_020745735.1. Classification (NCBI taxonomy): domain Eukaryota; kingdom Metazoa; phylum Chordata; class Chondrichthyes; order Orectolobiformes; family Hemiscylliidae; genus Hemiscyllium; species Hemiscyllium ocellatum. The sequence goes on along the minus strand of NC_083409.1, from coordinate 75,826,930 downwards.
TAGGTCTGTCCTAACTTTGTATGATTTATTTTATTTTTATAATTTTGTAATTAAAAATGGCTCTGGCTTATGGCAACTTACATACATTTTGCTGTATTTTCATAAACATATGTAACAATAATAAATTATTATTACTATTTCCCATGGTACAGCACATGATGATTTAACTGTCACCTGCAGTTACTAGAGTTAGAGGATGGAGATTGGAGAGATGAGGTTGACCAAGTGTAATTCTGGCTTTATTGTGCAGAGTTGAACAGCAAAACTTGGCTGTGTACAGATAATTTCACGCAGCATAGTCTAAGTAACCAAAATATGAAAATACAGAGCCATGACCAGTGGATGGTGCAATGATGTGACAAAGTTACATCGACAGTTTCTATTATAGTACTGGCATAAGAATTTATCTAAAAAGGTGAAAATAGGAAATAATGCTTTGTAGGTAGGAACTGGATAGAGATACAAGGCATCAGAATTTCCTGAAATGGCACAAACATCAAGTACTGAATGAATTGTGCAGTTTTGTGCCCCAATCTTCCTTTTATAAATACTTTCTTGTAAAAGTAATGAATACACTAAAGCAAATGCAAATGTCATTCAAGTGTCCTCATGTTATACAGCTAGTGGTTTGATCCATTTGTATCAATTAAGCAGCTCAATATTAGCAAGTCATAAAATTCTGTACAATGCTGAACTTGATCAGCAATATGTAATTATTTGAGTTAAAGATGCAGTCGGCTGCAGCACTCAAACAATTCATGTTACATTCTTGTAAAACCTACTAAAACCATTTTTTTCAGCCTAAATGCTTGGGAGAAGAGGGCTAGCATGCAATCCTGGAAATTTACAACTGGTATTGACTTGCCTGAGGAGCAGTGTAGCTACAGTAATTAACTTTTCATTGTTTTTGTGGAGCAGTGTAAAAAGTCCTAGGATATTATGGTGTGGTCAGAATAATGAGGCCATTTAATACATCCAAAATTTCCTGACATGTATGTGGAAGAACTAAGGTACTATTGCAGACGCAACATTACAATGGCATAATCTCTCCAGGCATTATTGGGCTAAGGTTTTTAATAGATTGTTAGGACCCACTGGGATACCGCACCATAAATTCAGCCATGCTCATCGCAGATATTTGAGATTTGTTTTTAAGGAAGTACACAAAGCATCCCAATTTACCTGATTTTCAGACTAGGTTGATAGAAGACTTGGGTCAGGTTCTGTGCTGAATCAGGATTATTATTTATTATAAGTAATTAGACCATAGTGACAAATAGAGATATAAACGATTAGATTATATCCTAAAATTCTAATCCCCTCATAGAATTCCACGTATACACACAAACAAACAAACAGGGAAAATAAATAATTGGTGAGTTAGAAAAACTCATAAGTCAATTTGATAGTTCTTCGCTTCCTGATTCTGATATGATCCGATTTTGGAAAGCCAAGCTCTAGATTAGATTCTCTACAGTGTGGAAACAGGCCCTTTGGCCCATCAAGTCCATACCACCCCTCTGAGGAGAATATGCAAACTCCACATAGACAAGCGAGAATTGAACCCAGGACCCTGGTGCTGTGAGGCAACAGTGCTGACCACTGAGCCACCATGATGTTCAGATGTCGTTCTTCTGGAAGCTTCTATTGGCTTGTAAGAAGAGCAGAGTAACTGACTCATGTAGAAAACATCTCCAGCTTATCAATTCAAAAGTCACAGGTGACAGCCATCTGCTGGGGAAAGGCAATTTTAAACTGTCTTCTTTACTGGAGAGAACAGGAAGTTTCTGCTGGGGAGAACAGCAGCTCTTCTGTATCTTTCTCTCTCTGTCTCTGTGTCTCTGTAATTCGCTTCCAGTTCTAAACTGCTCAGTTAGATGAGAATCAATCAGCTTCAATTGTAAACAACTCTTTAGCTCCAGGTTGTCTGCTCATTGCAAGAACCCTAGCCACATAAACAGAGATCACAATAGCTATCAAATTCCTTGCTGTGAAATTATGCAGACATCCTGGTAAATTCCTGTTTTTAATAATAATTCCTCCTCGTAACCCATGGTTTTTAAAGACTCCAGCCATAATAAAATTGGAGGCAAGGGAATCAGTGGGGAAACTCTTCACCGGTTGGAGCCATACCTGGCACAAAGGAAGATGGTTGTGATCTTTGGAGGTCAGTCATCTCAGGTCTAGGCCATCTCTACAACAGTTCCTTATTAATGATCTTTCCACTATCATAACATGGAAAGTGAGGATGTTTGTTGATGATTGCACAATATTCATGCCAGTTAACAACATCTCAGGTACTGAAGCTACACAATATCCAGCGTGGACTAAAAGGTGACAAGTAACACTCATGCCGCACAGATGTCAGGCAATGACCATTTCCAATAATAGACACTCTAACCATTGCTGCTTGATAATCAGTGGCATTACCATCATTGATTCCCCCATTAGCATTGATCAGACAGTGAACTGGTCTAGCCATATACAACAGCAAGTCACAGGATAGGAATACTGTAGTGATTAACTCACCTCCTGACTCTCTATCATCTAGTAGGCACAAGTTAGGAGTGTGATGGAACTTCTAGACATGAAATGTTAGATTGCTCTCTCTCCATGGATGCTGCCTGATCCACTGTGATTCCCAGGATTTGTTGTTCGCAGTACAGATTCTCGCATCTGCAGTGATTTGCTCCTGGATGGGTGGAGCTCCGAATACACTCAAAAAGCTTATTACCATTCAGGATAAAGCAGTCTGTTTGATTGGCACATCATCCACTGTCTCCACCGCCAATGCTCTGTAGCAACCGTGTGTACCCTCTTCAAGACATACTTCAGAAATTCACTAAAGCTCCTGAGACAACAACTTCCAAACCCCTAACCACTTCTATCTTGAAGGACAAGAGCAGCAGACGTATTGGGAACACAATCACATTCACCTGGAATACCTCCCTCGCAGTCTTATGGGTCTCCCTACAGTGCATCTATGGCAGCAATTAAAGAAAGCAGCTCATCACCACCTTCTCAAGGTCAACTAGGGATAATAAACGTTGGCCTGACCTGTGAAACCCTTATCTCACGAAGTTCTTACGGGTATAATAGTGAACCTAAAAGCTCATCCTTTTATTCAATTTAAACTCAGACAGAATTTAAACCAATCTGTCCCAATATGAACTCAACAAAATTGATTCTAACTCCAAAAATTGCTGTTACTGGAATAGATTATATGTCAGACTCAATTCAGGAACAGTATATGTGTTGCTGATTTGATTGTTATAACTCAACCCGACTATCTCCTGAATCCCTTGACTCTCTTTTCTTGTTGTCCACCGGTTAGCAGAGAATTAAATTGAACATTCAAGTGACACGTGCAAAGAAAATTATTCTTTTTAAGCTGCCCTCTTGAGAGCTAGTACTAAAAACAGGTCAACTCCACTTAAATGTTCAAAATGCATTTGACTTACAAGGTTGGATTCTGTCATGGTTTCAGTCGTAGCGCAGTGAGGACTAATCTCCACAGGTATCAAATCTCTTTTAACTACTTATACAACTAAGTATGACTTTTGATGAACAGCAAAAGAAATCTTTAGCAGATGGAGGTGCAATTTATACCTGATCTGAATCCTTATTAAGAATGCATGACAATAAAGATGGGTGGTTGGATTCATGTTTTAGTGTTGATCAATTTATTATTGCGTTTTTGTTTCATAAGATGTTCCTGCCAGTACAACCCTCAGCACTTGACAAGTTAACTTATGAAGCTCCATATCCAGTATGCATTATAACCCACACTTTTGTACTGATTGTGAGCATGTCAGAGTGACCCAAACTGAAATTGATCCTGCAGTGGAGACTGCCAAATGACTTTAGGCAGCAGGCACTTTTGAGTCACCTGTCCAGTGGATCAACATCACTGGTTTCCAACAGAATGCCTGGATGATTACACTTAATCTCTAACTTCTTCTCCCACATATTAAACAATCATTTGTGTCTGAAGTGTTTAATCTCAAACTCAACTTGAGTAAAATAGAGTTAATGGCATTGAATCAGGCAGGAGGGTGGTAGATGGAGACACTTCCTGCCACCATTTGAGGCCCTTAATATGCACTTAGCAGCCTTAGCCTGCTGTTGCCAGTACTAACTCAGTGGCAGATGGAGACTTGCCATGCAGGAAACACAACTCTGGCATAATTGCTGGAGTCTTCCTGGGTGTTGGAGCTGTTTGCTTATTGCATTTAGAACCTAATTGAGCAACTGTCACTGCCCATGATTGTCGTGAAGACGCATCTGTGGCTTGGGATCCAGAGACAGTCCTAAGCTTCAGGATGGTGTCATACCTAAAGCAGCCACCGCTTTTGTAGAAGTGTACAATAAAGCTGCTGGCCCCTGCCTGATTGGTAGCTCTCAGTGCGGAAAAACAGTGGTACTTGATCCCAGAAGGAGGATCAATGCTAGCCCGTCAAGTGCCTGACCTTACCAGAAAGAGAGCTGGCTCCTGTGCTGGAGGCTGAGAAGTCAGTCACCTCCACGGGATCCTGGGTGATGTTTCAGGTCGATTACCTTTTGTCCAGATTCACATCATCAACCTGAAACGTTAGCTCTCTTTCTCTCTGCATAGATGTTTCCTGACCTGGTGAGTACCTTTAGCATTTCTAACTTCAGATTTCCAACATTTGCAATATTTTGCTTTTGTTTCAATTTTTACAAACAGGGGGTGAGGACATTGTGTAATATATTACTATTATTTGGAGGTAAATGGATTTCTGGCTTTGAGTTCCGTGAAGGTTAAAAACTTTTTTTAAGCAGTGGTAGGTCAAGATGCAATTCCAAGAAATCATGGGATTAAAGTTAATGACTAGACAAGCTATTTGATGAGATAATGGCTGAACTGTTTAACTAAGTTAAAAATCACACAACACAAGTTATAGTCTAACAGGTTTAAATGGAAGCACTAGCTTTCGGAGCACTGCTTCTTCATCAGACCCACCTGATGAAGGAGAGGCACTCCGAAAGCTAGTGCTTCCTATTAAGCCTGTTGGACTATAACCTGGTGTTGTGGGATTTTTAACTTTGTACACCCCAGTCCAACACCAGCATCTCCAAATCCTGTTTACTATGGTAAGATTTACAATCCAGGGAGAGATAGGTGGAGAGTTCCGATACCAGAAGCAGGATCAGTTTGGAAGGAAATATTCACATTAGCAGATGTGTTCTATAGCAGCGTCAAAGCAACTTACAATTCAGTGAGAAAATCCATGAGTCAGCCTATGTCTGTACGTGTCAGAGAGAGAGAGAGAGAGACAGAGACAAAGACAGAGACAGAGAGTTGAAGACAATCACATCTGGTGCATGTCCAGATATTTGACAGAAAGAAATACTTGCAACCTCATCAATTGAATAAGATATGTTAGAGTGAAGACAGGAGTGAAACTTCATTGAAGTTGTGTCTGAAAGCACATTGCTTAGAAGAATAGTTCAATGTCTCTTTTTGCTCTTTATGAGAAAACCTTTTCAAACTGTCGGACATATACATGTAGTTTTCTTTTCTTGTGTGCAACCAATTTTGATGTTCTATTGTTAAAAGTCCATTGTCATCATCTTCTGAGTAAGTTCAGTACCTAACTACCATAGTAAATACATTGCTAAAATGAATCTCAGAATCAGAGATTCATACAGTATGGAAACAGACCCTTCAGTCCAACTCATCCACATTGACCAGATATCCCAATCTGATCCCATCCCATTTGCCAGCATTTGACCATATCCGCCTTAAACTCTTCCTATTCATATGCCCATCCAGATGCCTTTTAAGTGTTGTTATTGTATCAGCCTCCAACACTTCTTTTGGCAGATTATTTCATACACACACTACCCTCATTATGAGAAAGTTATCCCTCTGGTCATTTTTAAATCTTTCCTCTCTCACCTTAAACTTATGCCCTCGAAGTTTGGATTGCCATCCTAGGAAAAATTCCTTGATTATTTACCTTATCCATGCCCCTCATGATTTTATCAACTTCTAAGGTCATTCTCAGCCTCTGATGCTCCAGGGAATGTAGTCCCAGTCTATTCAGCCACTTCCTCTAGCTCAAACCTTCCAGTCCCAGCAACAGCCTTGTAAATCTTTTCTGCACCCTCTCAAATTTAACAACATCCTTCCTATAGAAGGGTGACCAGAATTGTACGCAGTATTCTAAAAGTGGCCTCACCAACATCTTGTACATCCACTACTTTACATCCTAACTCTTGTACTCAATGCACTGACCAAGCGTGCCAAACACCTTCTTCGCCACCCTGTCTATCTGTGACTCCAGTTTCAGGGAACTATATACCTGCATCCCTCGGTCTCATGGTTTGGCAACACTCCCCAGGGCCTGACCATTAACTGTATAAGTCTTGCCTTTCTTTGCCTTACCAAAATGCAACTTTTCACATTTATCTAAATTAAACTCCCTCTGCAACTCCTCGGTCCATTGCTCTATCTGATGAAGATCCCATTGTACTCTGAGATAACCTTCTTCACTGTCCACATCTCCAGTTTTGGTGTCATCTACTAACCATACCCCCTATATTCACATTTAAATCATTTATCTAAATGATGAAAAACATGGACCCAGCACTGATCCTTGCTGCACATGCTCCAGTCCAGAAAATAACCTCTTACCACCACCCTCTATCTCCTACCTTCAAGGCCATTTTGTATCCAATTGGCTAGCTTCCCCTGGATTCCATATGATCCAGCCTTTTGTAACCAGTCTACCATACAGAACCTTGTCAAAAGCTTCGCTGAAGTCCATATAAACAATTACCATTCTGACCTCCTCTTGGTCACATCCTCAAAAAATTCAATCAAGTTTGTGAGACAGGATTTCCCAAACACAAAGCCATGTTGACTATCCCTAATCAGTTACATGTTACGTCAGCCAACCCCATCCCTTGTATCTAGCTCCAAATGAGAAGTCTATGCTATCAGGATCAAGGTGAAGAAGTGTGTTTTCCTCGCTGTCATGCAAATTTCTTTTCGGGTCCAGTGAGTATAAGTATAAATGTGGTGCTACAACCAAGCTTTGGGATATGCTTATGAAGCACTGTTGAAACATCCTTTTGTACTTTTCCTGTATGCCTGAATTATGCAGCAGGTTTTGTTTGCAGATGGAGGAGGCAATAAAAGAGTACTCAGAAATTCTGAATAAACTTTTGTGGTACAATGATAGTATCCCTACTTTGAGCCAAGAGGTCTAGGTTTGAATCTATCTGCTCCAGAGGTGTGAAATAAAGTTTCTGAACAGGTTAATTTTACAATATCTAAACTCCCAACTTTCTGAAAACAGTGTTTCCTCCACAGTCGGTGTCCCTCTTTCACAGGACAAGTGATTCAGAAGTTGTCCCTTGTAAAATACATATACAATAATTATACAATACAGGAATCCATAGGTTTAACAGGACCTGGGATTACAGGTTTAGGTAAAGTGCCTCAGGGACTGTTGACCCTTCAATAAATTCCCTATGTAGCCCCAAATCTACAAAATGTTCAGGATGTCTAAAGGGATATTCAAGTTCATTTCTTTATATGGTGTGATCTGAATACCTGCAGCTATCAAGAGCAGTGAAAGAAAGTAGTGGCAGACCTCCCCATTGATATAAACTAAAATAGAACAAAATGTGATGTGAGTAAAATAAAGAAACAAAAAGTGCTCCAAATACCCACTCTCCAGTTTCAAATTACCTTTTATGGGTAATGATTAGACTGTGGGCCAGGTTCCAACAGAACTCATTAAAGTTGGACAATTTTCAGAATTTATTCATGACACCACTGCACATAGCCCATGGCCTCAAAATGCCATTTGGAAAATAGGGATTTGCAAAATTAGGACCATAATTTCAGGTACAGTGCTAGTATGCTTTTGCAACTACTACTATAACATTTGCAAAGAAAGAGTAACAAGCAGGCTGTTCCCATTTATTTCTGCCTTGTACCTTTTAAATAGGCGAGACTTCCCCTTTAAGCGACTAGTAAACATTGCAGTGCATCAGACTTTATGACAAGCCTCAGGCTAGTTTCTAATCAGATGTTTGATCTGTCTTGGTGTTATATCTCATTGAAACTGAACCAATTTGTTTATTTAAAGAGAGAAACACTGATGAGAATCAGGGTCCTTGGCTAATGAGACTAACAGATGAGAGAAACCACAACTAACCATTATTGGAGTATATCTTGGGAGCCAACATACAAACTTTATCATGAAGTGTTACAGCAACTACCTGGCGATTGTAGATTTTTTAACCTGTGCCAATAATTGTGGGGGAAAACACTCTTCAAACAAATAGTCGCACCTTATAGCCACATTTGCTTGTGCTGAGGGGCTTCTTCAGTCCCAAGAGGAATACTTTTTAGGTAGAGTTTGAATAAAAGTAAATAAGACAGTAATACAGGCTGATTTGAAACAAATTAGTGTTGCATACACTTTACATTTGAGTGAATTGAAAGGTAATGCACATTATATACCAAGACTTTTAAACCATTTTTACCAAGAAAACATTTGAAATTTAAATAGTGATTCTTTAAAAGTAGTAAATTTGTACAAAATTAAAAAAAAAGTCCTTGAAAAATAGGTAGCTAATATTTTAATATGTGTTCTTTTCTCAGAGACTATAAGAAAGAAGCAATTTGTCAGCACTTGATAATTCCTCACATATGTTGGACAAGTAGATGCCTCTGCTCAGGCAATCAGCAGGGAGTCTGGCATTGACCCTTCTGTTGGATTGTGTGTATAAGACCAGAGACACAGATTCACTCATGCTTTCATTTTAGAAACAAAGTCAATCAGGTTTGAACAGCAAGTTGTGAGGCCAAGCTTTGGCCAGAAGAATAAGCAGATTTTCATTCATCCATTCAGTCTCCAACATGTAGATTGCAACTGACTTGGTGATCGCAGAGTTCTCTGACAGTCCACCTCACCATCTGCCCCAGGATTCCTCACACATCAAAAACCATGCTGCTGCTATTGTTACTGCTGCATGACATCCACTTCCAGGAGTCACGTGGCTAGAGAAAAAGGCTTTGCCAGTTTGTTGCATCATGTTTCAGTTTGGTTCAGATGGAATAGCACTGCAGGGTAAAGTAAGTTTTGAGATGGCAATGCAACCAAATGAATAAGAAATATATTAGGAACTAATGTCTGAGGCTGGTATATTACAGTACTAGAAACTAGAAACGAGAAACTACAGAGTTGTGAACACAGCCCAGTCCATCACGCTCGCCAACTCCCATCCATTGACTCCATCTACACTTCTCGCTGCCTCAGGAAGGCAGCCAATATCACTAAAGACCCCTCCCACCGGTTATCATCTCTTTGAACCTCTTCCATTAGGCAGAAGATACAAAACTTAACAAATTCAAGAACAACTTCTTCCCCACTGTTATTAGATTTCTGAATGCCCTCTCAAATTTTCAATTTAATGTTGATCGTGTTCTGTTCTGCAGCCATAACATTGTATTCTTCAATCTGTTCTGTAGCCCAATGCACTTTGTCTGGTATGATCTGCCTGTATTGCATGCAAAATAAAACTTTTCACTGTACCTAGGTACTTATGACAATAATAAATCAAATAAAAATCAAAACATATAAGGCTAGTCAGCCCATCATGTCTATACAGACAGAGCAATAGAGCTAGTCCCAATCCTCTGCCCATTTTCAGCAGCCCTGCAGTTTTCTCTTACTTCAGCTGGTTAGCTAATTGATGTGTGCAGGACTAAGACAAATTACTGGGAACGCTGTTGCACCCCACATCCAAAATCTGAGCAACTCAGTCTGACCAGGGGCACTGGAAACAAATTGCAACCCCAGATGTGATCTCTGGGACAATGAATTTCTGTTCACAACTGTAAAAGAATGTTTGCCTTATTTATAGGAGTATAGGAGTTGGGATGTCATGTTGTGGCTGTACGGGGTATTGGTTAGGCACCTTTTGGAATACTGTGTACATTTTTGGTCTCCCTGCTATAGGAAAGATGCTGTGAAACTTGAGAGGGTGCAGAAATGATTTATAAGATGTTGCTGGGTCTGGAGGGTTTGAGTTATAGGGAGAGGCTAAATAGACTGGGGCTTTTTTCCCCCCGAGTGCTGAAGGTCGAGGGGTACCCTTACAGATGTTTATATTGTTAAAGTTCACTTGAGAATGTAACTTTTTAAAAAAAGTTCTGGGATTTACGTATGAAAGAACTGAAACCAACGTGGTCATTCTAAAAGATGAGAGACTTAACAAACAATCCCGGTCTTTTTCAACATATAATTTCAGTTTCACCACACTGTAAACATTTGCTCTAAATTCTGTGTCTTATGATCTTATACTCCACAACCACCTGATGAAAAAGCTGCGCTCTGAAAGCTTGTACTTCCAAATAAATCTGTTGGACTACACCCTGGTGTTGTGTGATTTTTAACTTTGTAAAATCATGAGGGGCATGGTTGGGTGAATAACCAAGCTCTTTTTCTTAGGGTGATGGAGTCCACAACAATGGGGAAAGCTGACAGGGAAAAGGTTTTAAAAAGGCCTGAGGGCTAACTTTTTCATGCAGCGGGTTGTACCTGTATGGAATGAGCTGCCAGAGGAAGTGGTGGAGGCTGGGACAATGACAACATTTAGAAGGTATCTGGATAGGTATATGAATAGGAAGAGTTTAGAGAGATATAGGACAAATGCTTGCAAATAGGGCTAGGCCAGATTGGAACATTTGTTTGATGCAGACAAGTTGAACCAAGGGGTCTGTTTCCATGCTGTATGACTCCGTGACTCTGTTACAACTCACAGTGGCTCAGTGGTTAGCACTGCTGCCTCACAACGTCAGAGACCCGGATTCAATTCCCGCTTCAGGCAACTGTCTGTGTGGAGTTTGCACATTCTCCCCGTGTCTGCGTGGTTTCCTCCGGGTGCTCCGGTTTCCTCTCACAGTCCAAAAGTGTGCAGGTTAGGTGAACTGGCCGTAAATTGCCCTAACATTCCCAGCGTTAGGTGAAGGGGTAAATGTAGGGGTATGGGTGGGTTGCGCATCGGCAGGTCGGTGTGGACTTGTTGGGCCGAACGGCCTGTTTCCACACTGTAAGTAATCTAATCTAATCTAATCTAAACTCTGATATTAGGGGGATGTGATTTATGGCATGCTACCCTAGTGGGGTCATAACACTGTCATTAATAAACTTAGTCTACTCAGAATTTTACATTTTGTTTATTCATTCATTCACAGGAGGAGGGTATTTCTGTCTAGCTCAGTATTTATTATCCATTCCTAATTGCCCAAAGGACAGTGAAGAGTCAACCATTGCTGTGAGTCTGGAGTCACATGTAGGCCAGACCAGGTAAGGAGAGCAGTTTCCTTCCCTAAAGGACATTACTGAACCAGGCAGGCTTTTCCCCAGCAATGGATTCATGATCATCATTATATTCTCAACTCCAGAATTTTTACTGAATTCAACTTTCACTATCTGCTGCGGCAGGATCCAAACCCAGGTCCCCAAAACATTACTTAGGACTCCGGATGTACCACTAGACCATTGCCTCTCCTCCTGTACTGTTGTTGACTTCAATAGGTATATCATCAGAAAATAGCTTTTACAACCATGGTAGTTCCAAACAAGATCCATTCACAATGAAGAAACTTGAGTAACTTACAGCTTTGAATTGAGATGTACCACAATCCAAAAATATTTCCATGAATAACTGAAATTACATATTAATTATCATTTATCTGAAGATTCAGACCACGCACCCAAAATGTGTAGCTAGACTGACGAAAAGGGTGAGTGAATGTGTGCACACAAGTTCAGAACAATTCTGTGTGCAGTTTCCACTTTTCTTTTGAAAGTGCAACTCTTGGCAGTACTGCCAGTTTAATCAGCTAAATGTTTATTTATTTTTCACATAATAAATGTAAATACATTTTTTCTCTGTTAACCAGTTCCATTTGAGTGAACTGATGCATGAATAACTCTTTTAAATGTATGGGAAAGAAAAGGAAAAATCAGGCCATGAGATGTTTCCATCAACTGTCATTCCTATTAACCAAACACTTTCTCCTGCTAAATGAGTACATATTTTGCTCAAATGAAGCAATTCACTTCATTTACGGTTCAAATTTCACATAGTCAAGTTTTCCATCATGTACTGAGTGATATCTTCTTTGTGGCTCCATTCCCAACAACTTAAAATTACATCAACAGTATTAAAAGATTTGAGTAGGGGTTAGGGGCCCCATTTACAATCATTCCTGCTAACTCAGTTCACAGTAAACAACGACTAACTAGAACATCAGTTCTGGAGATGTTCCCATCTAAAATATTAACTTTCCTCTTTGAGATTCTGGCTGGCCTACTGCACACTTCCAGAATCTCTTTGCCTTCTTCAAAATTGATTTTCAGAATAGTGAGTACAATTCTGGTCACCCTTCTATAGGAAAGATGTTGCTAAACTTGATGGGTGTTGAAAAGATTTGTAAGATATTGCCGGGTCTGGAGGATTTGAGTTACAGGCAGAGACAAAATAGGCAGGTCCTTTTTCCTGGACCATCGGGAGACTGATGTGTGACTTTATAAAGGTTTATAAAATCATGAGGGGCATGGATAGGGTGAATACCCAAGATTTTTTCCTAGGATGTAGGTGTCCAAAACTAAAGGGAATAGGTTTAAGCTGAGAGGGAAAGATTTAAAAAGCAACTGAGCGGTTACTTTTTCATGCAGACAATGGTGTATGTGTGGAAGGAGCTGTCAGAAGAAGTGGTGGAGATGGGTACAATGACAACATTTAAAAGGCATCTAGATAGGAAAATGAATAAGAAGAATTTACAGGGATTTGGGCTAAATGCTGACAAATGGGACTAAGTCAGATTGGGATGTCTGGTCAGTGCAGACAAGTTGATCTGTAGAGTCTGTTTTCATGCTGTATGACTCTATGATTGATGTGGAGGAGCCAGCATTAGACTGGGTGGACATAGTTAAAAATCACATAACACCAGGTTACAGTCCAACAGGTACCTTGGATTAGTGTTGCTGGAAGAGCACAGCAGTTCAGGCAGCATCCAAAGTGTAACGAAATCGATGTTTTGGGCAAAAGCCCTTCATCAGGACATTGGCTTTCAAAGCACTGCTTCTTCATCAGGCAGTTATTCTATGAATTACTGAAATCAGTTCAAGTAACACAGCAGCTTTGAACCAACTCATGAAAGGGTTAATCAGACAATCCCATCAACTCCATTCCTTTGAAAAGTTTTCCTTGCAGGCATTTCAACCCAAAGACACACAAGGGAATAACTGCTGGTAAAGATTTCTTGAAATCCAGTAGCCTTTTTTACCATGGAGTCATGTTTTGTGTCCAATTTAAAGAAAAGGTGGGCAATATCCTTCCAACCATAAAAACCTTTGAGAAACAGAGGAATTTGAACAATTTGACTAAACTTCATAATACATACATAAGCTATTTGATGGGTCTCATGTTGCAGCAGTAATGTTTACCTTCTAGAGGGCTGGAGGCTTTGGTTCAAATCCTACCTGCTCCAGAGATTTGTAATACCTCTGAATCAGATTGATTAGAAAAATATCTACAGAAGCTTTTTAGGTCAATTGTTTACAAGATGTCCGCTTGTGGTATCTAACAATATTGTCTATGGCTTAGGCTGTCTTGATTAGATTATGTTGTTGCTTAACAGGCTGGTGCCTCATGTTAATTGTTTCCAGTACTTGGATGTACTCAGTGATGACTTTCCCAGACATATAAATCTGCTAGTAAACAATACAGACTTATCTAATTTCTTCCTGATATACTTAATAGTGTCTAAAGAACAGAAGTCAATGTCCCAACCTATAGTTGCAGGAACTATTTTACAGGCACTACCTTTTTGAAAGTGTTCTTTAAGATAACAAACACAATAGTCAGAGGAAATACACCAAAGAATCAATCTGTTCTGTCACAATATGCAGCTGCTTCATGCAACAGTGGACAGAGCATTTTGAACTTGTTATTTCAAGAAGAGTGGATACCGGGGAGAGATAACAGGATTGGATCTCATTGAGAGTTACATATGGCTTACACGAAGAATATTAGTGACTTGTGAATCTTTATCAGTACCCAATCTTGCATTGAGGGGTACACATGGCATTATACATCAGGTCAGAGAAATCCCATTGTTTGAGAAGCCTAGGCCATCATTATGTTTTAATTTAAATTGTAGGTTCATTTTTCCTACTGACCAAAAGCTAGCATTACAGAATACATTTTAAATAATTAATTCATGAGAATATTTGCACTAAATAATGAACTATTATTTCAGTTCTACAAATTTATTGTAAAATTATATCTGTAATTGATTGTTAAAAATTCTCTAGTAAATTGGTTAGGTCACTTTTGGAACATTGCGTGCAATTCTGGTCTCCTTTCTGTCAGAAGGATGTTGTGAAACTTGAAAGTAGTCAGAAAAGATTTGCAAGGATGTTGCCAGAGTTGGAGAATTTGAGCTATAGGGAGAGGCTGAATAGGCTGAGAGTTGACCTTGTGGAAGTTTACAAAATCATGAGGGACACGGATAGGATAAATAGACCAGGTCTTTTCCCTAGGGTGGGGGAGTCCAGAACTGGAGAGCACAGGTTTAGGGCGAAAGAGGAAAAATATAAGAGAAACCTAAGGGGCAACATTTTCACACAGAGGATGGTGTGTTAGGAATGAGCTGCCAGAGGAAGTGGTGGAGGCTGGTACAATTACAGCATTTAAAAGGCATCTGGATGGATAAAGAGGGACCTCGATTATCTGAGTATCGAGTGTCTGAATCTTGGATTATCCGAAGGTGATTTCAAGGTCCTGCATCAAAGAGGTAAGTGTATTCGATTTACCTGTACTGAAGAACATGTGAAAACACTGGCAAAAACAAAAAAACACAAGCAGCTCAAGCATCAGCGATTGGATTTTTTTAGGTAAGGATTGTTACACAGTCCCTTGCAAAAGTAAGTGTTTTACAGTATTGTGCAGGCATTTCTGTCACTGGCCGGCATGGATGAGTTAGACTGAAGGGTCTGTTTCCATGCTGTATACTTCTATGACTCTCTGAGTTGTAATTTGTAGAATTAGAGATGGGCTGGGAAGTTAAGCCTGATTGTATCTCATTAGTATATCACAGAGTCAGATTTAATTCCTTGAGCTGCAATAGTATATACCTCATATACAACAGTAATCTTTTCTTCAACCCTAACCCGTGGTGATTAGGCAAATACCATTTAAGTCTATAGTTTTGTCATCAATACATACAGTGGGGAAAATAAATTGAATCCATGGAAATATGTTCATGAATAAAATGGTGTTTTAGCTTGAATTGTTCATAATAATTTTGATCATTCACATTGTTGAATTTAGCAAGGCTCCAATACAATTCCGGTGACAAAATCATCAGCATTGGGTTATAGTTTTCATCATTGGGTTACTTATGTCTTTTTGATTATCAGCTTAAACTCCCTTTGACTATTTTAGCTCCTTCATATGGCAATTACATCAAATCTACAACTAGAAAAATTAAAGGTGGAAGACTGGTACTTTTAGAAAATAAAATTCTAAATAAATAAATTACATTTATATTTCATGACCCTAGAGACCCCAAACTACTCAATTAATGTGAAAAATATAGTAAGCAATTTGTACACAGCAAGGTTGCATAAATATGATTAAATAAATGATCAAATTATTTGTTTTAGACATATATGTTGAGGGATAACTATTGGCCAGGAACATACAGAACCCATCTGCTTTTCCTCCACAAGGATGCCTGATCCTTTATGTCCATCAGAGAGGGTCTCAGTTTAACACCTCATGTGAATGGCAGCACTGTGGAACAGTGCAGTATTCCATATATACTACACACTGACATGTCATGTTGTGTGGTAATTGGAATTAAGTTTGACTCTACAACCTATTGTGTCAAAGGCAGAAAGGCTAGCACTGAGCAAAGGCTGACACCCTATCAGACAAATTTACAAAGTCTTTATCTGTCTAGAGATGGCAACCCTTTTCTGCTAGTTTATATTATACATCCAAATCACTTGTATATAATCGCTGGTTTAGATAAAATTGATTTAATGCCTCAATTGGATTTCACAGACTTGGTTGTAGTATTTAATCATTGACAAAGGTGTAACTAAAACAGCATTTGAGCCCCAAGTCCATCTGGTCAGGATCAAATTTAAATATGCTGAGGAAAACCTCCATGGTCTACATTAAACTTGCCTGTCTACACAGGTGAATGCTTGCAAATTGGCATTATTCAAACTAATTGATTTTCTTCGAAAGAACTGATTAGTTGTGGCTTATGTAGGGATAAATACTTGCCCTGATACTAAAACCTCCTTTTGATTTTTAATTGCATTCCCAAGTTAAGTAAACATGTTTATAAATTTCATAGTGCACATAATTAACTATGAGCACCCTTTACAGTCTCCAGAGTATACACTCCTGAGAGAAGGCACCTCATACTTGTTCTCAGACAGATGTAATACAATTCCCATGGTAGTGTTACTTTGTGTTCTGTAGCCTGCTTTTTAAGTGTGTTATAAGGCATTCAGGAGAGTTTACCTTCTTTGGACTGTTTCCCATTGTGACAACTGCCAAGCTAATGCCTTGTTTTTACAGAGGTTGGGAGGGACTCTGAGGAATGACACAGTCACATTAAAGGTCAAGGCTATTGAGTGCAGTCATTAAACTATAACTGCACAGTTTATTATCATGACTACTAAGATAATGATAGTGCCTGAAAGAAATGTTCTTAAATCAGTCTAAATACAGGACAGCATTGTAAGCACATCAATTAGAAAAATGTGACCTGGATCAGCATATTACTGCTCTTGAAGTTCCTGAGTTTTACTGCTCTTGTCTAATGTCAGAAATCACAAGACACCAGATTATAGTCCAACAGGTTTATTTGAAATCACAAGCTTATAGAGCATAGCCCCGAGTAATAATATTGTTCATCAGTCCACCCACACATTTGTATGATCTTTTGATCTCACTGCCTATAAGTCCTGTGTTCTTCTCTCTCACTTCACCTAACCAAGGGGCTTCGCTCTGAAAGCTTGTGATTTCAAATAAACCTACTAGGATATAACCTGGTGTCATGTGATTTTTTGACTTTGTCCACCCCAGTCCAATACGTGCACCTCCACATCTTGTCCAATGCAGTTAAGAAATTTTCTGATGTTGTTAAAACTCAACATGATGTAGTCACAGTGAACAAGAGCATCGCTATACAATGCATTTAAACTGCTTCATTGGAAATAGGAACTCGAGAAATGCTGATGACCTGTACATGTTTTCTGCTCCATTGCCTCTGATCCCAAATCCTACTTGGCACCTCCAGACTAAAGAGTAATGATGTACAACAGGGAGGGCAGTTTATCATGGTAACAATCTGCATCTACTTAATCCCCTTTAAAGATTATTCCTTCAAAAGTATCTTGTGATGACATCATTGCCGAGTTGCTTTTGGATAAATCTCTAGTCATTGCTCATTCCAGTGTTAGGCAGCTTCTGATTGGATTATTAGGTCTCTATCTATTTAATTTAATCCTAGCTTAATGAATCCCTGATATCTCAACACCTGGCAGTCTGCATTTTGCAGATGTTATGAATACAGTTTAGACAAATGAGGAGCTTTCTGTATGAATACACTAAACAAGATTAAATTGTTACCAATTAGTTGATAAAAGGCTTATATTTTTAGCTGCTTGTGACAGCTAAACTGTCTTTTCTCATTCTGAAATTAACTACTTAATTCCCTGCACACATGTTGCGTCAGAGTGGAAGATATTATTAAATAAGGAAAATAATGTCGAAACTAAGAAACGCACATCGGTAAGTTAAATAATAATTTAGAAATTGCTGTTTCTACTTGTTAGATAGCCTGCACTACCCTTTGCAGAAAGCTTCTGCTGAACAGATGAATATTACATGATCGTATTCCAAGGTCACCAGCAGCAGGTGCTAAAAAGATTCTTCAGAGTGCTGCTTCCATCTGCATCAAGTGATCAAGACTAAACAATGGCATGGATAGGGTGGGGGAAGGAAAAGTACAATCAAAACTTCAGACACTACATCTTCAGGTGAATGATTTTGGGCACAGCTGATTTGCACAGGGAATAAAGTTAAAAATCACACAACACCAGGTTATAGTCCAACAGGTTTAATTGGAAGCTTTTGGAACGTCGCTCCTTCATCAGGTGGTAGTGGAAGACACAATTCTAAGGCACAGAATTTATAGCAAAAATTTACAGTGTGATGTAACTGAAATTATACATTGAAAATACCTTGATACCTTGATCAAGATATTTTTCAATGTATAATTTCAGTTACACTGTAAATTTTTGCTATAAATTCTGTGCCTTAGAATTGTGTCCTCCACTATCACCTGATGAAGGAGCGTCACTCCGAAAGCTAGTGTGCTTCCAATTAAACCTGTCGGACTATAACTTGGTTTTTTGTGATTTTTAACTTTGTACACCCCAGTCCAACACTGGCATCTCCAAATCATGCACAGGGAATGATTCTGAACTGACTGCAGAATGGCCATTCATCCAGGATAAATAAACTGGGATCAAGGCTCTTGTGGTGGAGTGGTGTAGGCTCTGGGCAAAAAGTTGTAGGTTTAGGTCTCATCTGCCTAGAGGGGTGCCACAGCAAGTCTGAGCAGGTTAATTAAAAGAACTGCATATTTAGTGGTTCAAATAAATATTTCATGCCATTGTGTGAATTAGCACTCCACCAAGGGGCCTGGTAGCCCTGCATATAATCCCAAATACAAATGAAACTACAATTTCCAAAGCAAAGACGACAGGCAAAGGTGGTTTGATAACTTTGCCATATTCAATGTGGAACTGAGCCATATAGACGAGGATCATCGTGGGCTCAATTCCATGGGCTAATTTCGGTAAGGTCATAACAGGAGTGCTCCAAATGAGCTTGGGTTTGCCATGCTCAGCTGAGAAACAGAAAACAAATGACTGCGGCCAGACGTAAATTGCTGAGAGCATTTCACAAACTCTGCTGGAAAGTGCAGACATAGCATTTTCCTCAATGAGTGGCTTAATGTCTCGAATCAGAATGGCTATTAAGATCAAATAGTAGGAAGTGCTAAGAGTCTAATGAATCTCAAACCAAGTTGGTGGCTACAGGAGATGGAGGGAAAGATATGAACACAGGAGGTTGGTTGTGTGGGTTGATGGTTTGCAAGACGCTTTAATACTTTGCAAACAATATTGTACTCTTTGCTGACATTTCAGTGTCTGTATGGGTATTGCTGGGGTAAAAAGAGATTTTTTTTATTATATTGAGATTTTTCCAACGGTTCTTGATATAGTTTATGTTTTTCTTTTGAGTAATAAACTTATATTGTTCTTATGTTAAAAATAATTGGCAGCCTCTTGTGAATATGTTCAAAGACTGACCCCCGAAGTAAAGAAAAAGAAAAAGAAATCTGGTCTGTCAAGCCAGTTTTCACTTTGGGATCTGAATTGTCCAGTAGTATCATCATTTAGGATCATAATGAAAACTAACTGGATCTATGATATATGGCTGTAGACAGTACAGCACAGATTGTAGAACTGATTAGCTCCTGCCAGTGACAGTCATTCATATCTCAATAGGAAAAGGTTTTCCCAACTGCATAATAGAAACTAGATAGTGACAAATCCTGACACGAAAGTTAGAGGTAACCTGGTGACTCCAGCTGACCTCTTGCTCCCTGAGACAGCAGTTCTCAATGTCTCAGGTATGTACATGGGCAGTGACCATATGCACTCATATCAAGGGCTTTGATTTGCAGGTATGGATTCACTGCAACTTCATGGCACCTATCTTGCAACATGGTTCAGCATTTCCGTGTTGCCATTTGGTTCACTGCAGCATTTTTCATTGCAATGCTGCTGCCAGGACACTTTGCTCACATGGATGTGTACCTGTCTCATGGATTGTATCAGAGTGCATCTCAGGGCTCCCCGCTTACTTTTAACACTCACTTTGTGCCTACTTCAATGTTTATGACTTGCCTTACCCTGCCTTGCCTTTTAGTGTTTGATCTCTTCAGCCAGCACAGTCAGTACTTTTGAGCTGACTTGCCATTTAGCACAACTACAAAGCCAGGCAGCTCATCATGCTTACCAGCAGTGATGCGCCAAAGGGGATGGACACATTGATATATCGCAGCACTGGCTGCAGATTACTAAGTGCCTTGTTGCTACAATTATTCAAGGAGCTGGTAAGAGAGAAGAGAGAAATATATAAACTGGTATTTATGATGTTATTACAGATCATTCTTTGCTTTTAGCTCCAACTTGAAACATGGAAAAAGGAAAGAAAATTATTTGCACAAAAAATGTATTTTTGACAAAAAGGGATGTAGAAGAGATCTTTTTAAAATACTGGATCTGACTGATTGTGCTGCTAACAAGAAATGAACTTATTTGGTGGGAGTGGAAGTAGTGAGAAGGCAGTGAGGAATAGCAGGATAGATGAAGGCAGAAATCGAGTAAGTAACATGTCCATGTCAACTGGATTATCTACACTTTGAAGCCTTTGTCTTTAAACTATTGATAATGGCATCATCACCATTCAACACAGGCCACATTCTGGAGGCACGGTGGCTCAGTGGTTGGCACTGCTGCCTCGCAGCGCCAGGGACCCGGGTTCAATTCCCACCTCGAGCAACTGTCTATGTGGAGTTTGCACATTCTCCCTATGTCTGCATGGGTTTCCCTCCGGGTTCTCCAGTTTCCTCCCACAGTCCAAAGACGTGTAGGTTAGGTGAACTGGCCATGCTAAATTGCCTGTAGTGTTAGGTGCATTAGTCAGGGGTTGAAAATGTGTTGCTGGAAAAGCGCAGCAGGTCAGGCAGCATCCATGGAGCAGGAGAATCGATATTTCGGGCATGAGCCCTTCTTCCTGAAGAAGTGCTCATGCTCGAAATGTTGATTCTCCTGCTCCTTGGATGCTGCCTGACCTGCTGCGCTTTTTCAGCAACACATTTTCAGCTCCGATCTCCAGCATCTGCAGTCCTCACTTTCTCCGCATTAGTCAGGGGTACATGTAGGGGAATGTGTCTGGGTGGGTTACTCTTCGGAGGGTTGATGTGGACTTTTTGGGCCTAAGGGCCTGTTTCCATACTGTAGGGAATCTAATCTAATCTAATCATTCTCTATAGTTGGTCTGAGAACATCATTGGAGCTGCCAGTGTTGGACTGGGGTGGACAAAGTCACATGACACTAGTTTACAGTCCAACTGATTTATTTATAAATCACGATCTTTCGGAGTAACGCTCCTTCATCACCTAGTGTCATGACCGTTGACTTGGTCTGAGAACAGGCCAGCGTATGTGTGACAGCTGGGTGCATTATATACGGTGAAAACATATTACATTATGTTTAAAACTAACTCCAGAGTTTGAATATAATTTTTTGTTGTAAGGGCATTGACCATGTTCATTGGTAAATAACACAATTTAATCTTTGTTCCTTTCAAACTGTAACAGTTTGCTGATGAAGGGCTCATGCCCAAAACATCAATTCTCCTGCTCCTTAGATGCTGCCTGACCTGCTGTGCTTTTCCAGCGTCACACTTTTCAACTGTGACAGTTTGCTGTGCTCAATAAACAGATAAAATAACTCTTGCTGGCAAACTACACTTAACTAGAGTTTGGATTCTGATTCCAGTACTGTGCATGAAACCGCTTCATAACTCTCAGCTTGGTTGCTGGATAGCAGACTATTTAAAGAACCAGCTTTATTCAGATTTAATCTGAATTAATTGCTGCTTCATTGGGAAGCCACTCACATCCATCACATCAGGGGTGAAGTGACTCATTGAATGTGAATGTATAATTTCAGCCTTCAATTCAAAACCATTCTTAATTAACCGTTGTAGCAGTAAGGATATTATAAAATCTGAATATGTTTTCTTGTCCAGTACATGTTATGCATTGAGCTACCAACTACAAAGGCACAGTTTTGCTCCATAATTCATTATATTAATGAGTTTTCAATGGCAGCACATTATTTCGGCTAACACTGAAGACAGACTACAATTTTATTGAGGGGTAGATTATTGGTCACGACATCTCTGATCTAAACAATGTGAGAAATAGTACACTGATCAAGATCACTTATAAAGAGGAAGTAAAATGGAAACCTCAATAAGGCCTAAAATTTGAGCAACAATAATATGGAGGAAGTGTTAGATGCATACGTTGCAGCTGTCTTTTGGAGGATGAAATACAGTTACTGGTCGGATTTAAAATTTGTAAGGAGGAGACAATGAATGCACTGTCATTATTTAAAGTTGATAAGACCCTTGGACCAGATGAGATGTATCCAAGGATACTGAAAGAAGAAAGATTAGAAATGGCAGAGCCACTGGCAACAATCTCTCATCCTTTCCTGGATTCAATGGTGATGGTGAAGGGCTGGAGAACTGTAAACATTAAGCCATTGTGCAAAAAAGATTGGCCCAGCAGCAACAGACCAGTCAGTTTGATGGTGGAGAAACGTCCAAGCAAAAATTATTTGTGACAGGATTAATCATGATGTGGAAAAATGTGGATTAATTTGGAAAAGCTAACATGGATTTATTCAGAGAAAACCATGTCTAACTAACTTGTTTAAGGTTGATTTTTAAAAATGTTAATAGAGAGGGTTGATGGAGATGGTGTCCCTGATACATGAACTTCCACAAGGAGTTTAATATGGTGCCACACAACAGACTTGTGAGAAATTGATTGATCATGGAATAAAAGGGACAGCAACAAAATGAATGCCAAGTGGCTAATAGGTATTTTTCAGAGGGGAGGGATGTTATGGATTATCCCAGGGGCCGATACTGGGACTCTTGCTTTCTCTGATATATGAAAATGGTTTAGATCTCAATGTGCAAGACTCAATTTTAAAGTTTATGGATAATACAAAACTTGGTAAGTACTGTAAACTTTGAAGACGACAGTGTAGAACTTCTTAAGAACATCGACAATTTGGTGGATCGGTCCCAGATGAAATTCAATGTGGAAAAACAGGAGGTGATTTATTTTTGTAGAAAGAACACTGAAGGGGACAATAGAAAATAAACAATTATAAAATAAATACAAAATCCAAATGCCTGATTGATTTCCAAAGCAACTGCTCTACTCCAAAGTAGGAGACTTTCAGGAGAGGGGTGGAAATGCTTCAGGATTATCCCCAAAAATCCCTGAAGAGGTCGAATATGCCCATGGGAGAACCTGACCTTTGACTGACCAAAATGGAAAAGGGTCAGTCAGGAAGACATCAAATAAATTGAGAAATTTCACTGAGAGTGTGTAGAGATGAAGTTGAGATGTCGAAAGGAGTGTTCCAAACAACCCACTCACCATGTGACCTGTATGTGACAGAATCCATAAATCATGCATTCGACTGATCAGCCAGTCAAGATCCTGTTGAAATGGGGTGGAAGCAGGTCATCCATGATCCTGATAGACTGCCCATAAAACAAATGTAAAAATTACAGGTCAGAATATAATTGTTATTGCACGTTTCTAATGGGGAAGTGATTTTGATTTATTTTTCCTTCACCATTTAATTTTATAGAAATACATTTGCAATGGTAAATGAGGGATGGCTGTTTATGGTAGAGAAAGTATACTCAATGTATATTGAAACTTGGTCTGATCACACTTGGCGTCCTGTATAGAGTTTTCATGTTTGATTTTTTTTCTTTTATACACAAAAATACATTTTTAAATAAATCACAACAAATCTCTAAGTTATTTTTAAACTCTCATTGCAGCCCAATTAAAATGTTTCAACATTTCAACTGGCCCTCAGTATTTTTTAGTGAATATCACTGGACTAAGATGTATTAATTCAGGAGCTACCGGAGTCACTCTCCTTGATTACGTTGCATACTGTCACATTCAGCACTGCATTAATCCACAGAGCTACTGGAAAAGCTATGAAATGCATGCCAGCTTTGTTTAGTGATTGAACACTTGGAGTTAGAGGCTATGGGCTCAAGCCCCATTTGAGGACTTAGTCTCTGAGTCTAGGAATGATGCTGCAGTACAGTATCCACAGAATGCCCAATTGGTAGGGAAAGTCAGAAGTCACACAACACAAGGTAATGGTTCAACAGGTTTATTTGAAATCACAAGCTTTCGAAACACTGCTCCTTCATCAAGTGAAGTTCACCTTCCAAAGGGGCAGCACTCCAAAAGCTTATGATTTCAAATAAACCTGTTCGACTATAACCTAGTGTCATGTGACTTCTGACTTTGTCCATCCTAGTCCAACACTGACATCTCCACATCATAATTGGTGGGGGTTCTGTCTTTCAATAAACAATTAAACCAAAGGCTCCAGCTACTGAAATGTAAAAGATTCCGTGACACTATTCACTAAAGAGCAGTGAGCTCTCACAATGCCCTAGTCCATAATCATTCCTCAAAAAGTTTCACACAAAATGAGATCAACTCATCAGTAATTTCATTTGCTGTTTTGTGAGACCTTGCAATAGTCAAATTTGCCACCACAGTTGCCCACAACACAACTATTACAATTTGCAATATTTTGAGGATGTGACAGGTGTTCTATTAAAAGAATGTCTGCCAGAAAAACATCTTCCAAAAACTTAAATAATGCTACATAATGGAGAAAATATTTGTAAAGAAAGATATATTTCAGGAAATTAGTTGATGCAATTTACACCAGTGTTGTTCATTATTTGTAACATTACTTTGAAGATTATGGGGAGAAAACAAAAGATCTTATCCAAATAAAGGCTAAATATGACATTGGAAGTTTTCATTCTGGTGAAGTAAGCAATAAAGTTACGAGAATGTGGTTAAGGTGAAACTTTGGTCAGGAATAAAACTGGTTATGCTCTGGATTCAACCACTGCAGTTATAGTTGATGCTAACTGACAGAGGATGCCATAAATGGCAAAATATTCTCACCATTGAGACACTGGGCTTAAGCTCAAAATTGACTAATTACCAGAAAAAGGGAAAAAATAGTCAGCTTTTGAAGCTTCATTAGATGATTTAGCTCGGAGTTTAGGCATCACAAAAACCTGAGGTCAGTCAAGCATATGACTAATACATCACATGAAGAAAGGGATAATGTACGAAAGCAAATGTTTGCTGCTTCCCAGAACTTTATTCACATGCTCAGTTGCACAAATGGTTGGTTGTTAGTAAAATAATTTATATACCGATTATGTTTTTTCGATTCCTAGAACTGGAACTGTTTTGCTCTTAAGCAATTGTTTTAAGTAAATAAAATTTTAAAGTTTTGTGTTGTCATCAGAGATCTCATGTATTAAAGTTTTTATTAAATAAAAAATAGTAAAAGAACAAACATTGAAATGTTTAATCAAACATTAGTTGGGCGATCAGTCACATGAATTTGTTGAAAAATATTGGAAGCTATTCAGAAGCTCAGCATATCATGAAAATGATAATAGCTCTTTGGTTCCGGGTCATGGTAATTGTTAAATAACAATCTGCCTCTTTATTTATCGAACAGAATAAAGGTTTCTTTGTGGGATACATCTTAACTACCAATGCATCTAAATCAGACTTGGATCTGAAAGTGTTAACCATCATATTCTTGATTAAATAGCTTGGCGCGTTATCTCATGTCCTAAAGTCAACCATTTTCTCCTGTGTTACAATGTTTCTCCCCTCCATACTTTTTAAGATCACGTTTGTAATTCTTGCACACTGGATGAGTGAAATATACCCTTCTAGCTGCTAAGATTTGAAATATTAAAGTAACATTAACACTCCAGCCCTTAGTTATTTTCAGATGGTCCAGGGTTATCCCTCGTAAACTAATTTGTTTGCAGTAAATTGCTGACTGTATTTCCTGTACATAGCACCTGAGCACTGTTCTCGCACAATCTGGGTTAGCTGCAACTTTCTTACAAGGTATAATTTTTCTTAGGAAATTGAAAGTTCCAAGGTCCAAAGAAATTGTTCAAGCTGTTTTTCAAAAAAAAAACAAATTACGCTATTCACGATGAAAAACATACGTGTATGTTGCAATAGTTATCTTTTAAACCCTTCATTAAGATTTTGAATTTGAAGGCGTCTGCCTTTCAAACACCTTGGATGGAGTAGATATTTTTGCCTGGAGCTCAATTCAGAGCTGACTTTGGATTGTGCAGTTTGAGCATGCACAGTGTATTTAATTGATAAGGATACAAGAAGACAGCAGTTTCTATACTGGAATTTTCCTTTAAATAGTTTCCTTAAACAAGGTTGACTACAACAACAACAATAGAACGTTATACCACAAAAGGAGGTCTTTCAACCAATTATGACAGTTATCCATTGTAACCCCCAGAGCCATATTCCCTGGTAGCACTTCAGGTAAAATTTTAAATGCAATGAGGGTTTTTGCCATTTTACCCTTTCAGGCAATGGTTTCTGGATCATTTCCACACTCTGGGTAAGGCGTTTCTCAATTCCTTTCTAATCCTTCTGCCAATTACCATAAACCAATGCCACCTAGTTTCAAGCCTTGCTGTGGCCATCCATTCTACCTAGGCCCCTCGTAACTTTATGGTGTCCATGTTTTGTTACTATCTGGTATGGAAGACTCCAAGGGATCCCTTCTTTTCCTATTCCTTGACTGACCACAAAAAAATTATCTTCAAAAAAAATATGCTTGCTGATTCAGTGAGTGTTTACAGTTGACCCGCTGTAACCATAAAATAGATAAATAGGTGGGTTTACCTGAGTTTTGAAAACAGAAAGAGGATTGTACTTTTTGTACCTAACCAGTCTAAATAAAAATAATTTTAAAATACTCCACTTTTTACACCCACACATCCAGCAATAGGCTACAAAGTGGAGGTCAGTTTAAGTGATACTCTAAAATTCAGTAAGGAATAATGTGATATTGTTTTTGTAGGCTGTATACTTGGCTGGATCCAGGCTAAACTTTAGGCCCTTTTGATTTTGGCGTCAAAGCAGTTACAAGATGTGGATAGATGATTAATCTGTTTTTGAGGAACGGAAGCTGCAGGAAAAATAAACAGAAGACTTCCATTCTGAAGAAGGCTCACTGGACCGAAACATTAACTCTGCTTTCTCTCCCAGGATGCTGCCTGACTTACCTAGCTTTTCCAGCAAATTCTGTATTTGTTTCAGATTTTCAGCTGTAGTTCTTTGTTTTTCTGCTATGCCAAAATATGGTCAGGGTTTGCAAATTTCAGCTGCAATTTGATTAGATTATGGCTGGTCAATTCTTTTCTCAACTAGAGTCCTTTGTGTGATTCTATGTTCTCCATCAAGATTGAGTTCAAATGTCTTGCAAATGTGATTCCTTCACCTTCCTCAATGTTATTAGCTTTCATGGGCTCTTGTCGACAGATTGGTTCCACTTAATAACTTTGGAGTTCACCAGGTAGAGTGCTGCAAATATGAAGCCATCTTAAAAGCTATGGTTTCAAGTCAGTGTTATGGTGCCTCAATCTTTTTAAAATTCTATCACTGGTTTTGAGCGAGTAAATTTAGAGGCATCACTTTTATAAAGAATGGTTTTACAATATTTTCAGAAAGCAAATGTGATACAGTTATTTGACTTCAGAATTCAAAATGAAAAACTTTCTTTCCTTTTCATTCTCTTTCTCTTAATTTCTGCCCACATTCCATTATACTATTTAGGGGTCAAAAAGTACAAACTTAAAGGTACAATAACTCTCTCACTAGAACAGATTTGAGGAATGGACAATAAATACCGGCCTTGTCACTGGCATCCATATCTCATGAATGGAAAAAAATAAAAAGAGAAAAGGATTGTTTGAATAATCATAGTCCTGTCAATCTAATCAGTGTGGTGGGCATTTTATTGGCAAAACTCTTAGTGGCAATTTAAATCCTCATTTAGAAAGGCACAGATTAGTCAAGTATAGGACACGTATTTTTATGGGAGTTTATGTCTGAGTAATTTAATTGAATTTTGTGAGGATGTGGTAAAGAGTACATTTGTTAAAATCCACATGAATTTAGCAAGGAGTTTAGTAAGTCCATGTGGAAGATTAGAGAATGCTACAGGTCACATCCTGCCATTTTGAGTTCACATCCATTAGCCCCAACTCTGTCTTACACCTCTTATTCACTGTCAAGAGTGTGGTGTTGGAAAAGCACAGCCAGTCAGACAGCATCCAAGGAGCAGGAGAATCGACGTTTCAGGCATAAGCCCTTCATCATTCCTAATCATTTGTTATATCACAGACCTTGTCCCACACACCCCTTGCTCAATTCCTAATTTTTCTCCAATTGTGATGCAAGATCATAGGACTGAAACCTTAATTTTCTCTCTCTGTCCACTAATGCTGCCTCACCTGCTTAGTATTTTCAACACTTTTTGTTCTTATTTCAAATTTTCAGCATTGACAATATTCTGTTCTTTCATCAAGTTAGTGTTGTCTGTTTAATATTTCTGATTACCTTGTTTCATTCCAGATAACTTGAAATGCTTCTGTGAAACAGTCAGGTCGAATTAAAAATGGGGGATGAGTAAATAGTTGAAATATCAAATAAATAATATGAGGTATCAATAGCCAGGATCATTTATGTTGAAAGCATTCAGTTTTGTGTGAATGCAGATATTTACTAACACATGTTGACAGTGAAGTTCTAAATTGGTTGCTGAGTGTATTAAGGGGATTAGAATAGATTAATATTTTTATAATGTACACATAGGATTCCAAAACCTCAATTTGTAAAACATGCTTTAGGCATGTCTTATTGTGCATTGTTTTACATAACGTATAATGAACAGTGACTCCAAATTGTGACCTATTCTTAACAAAATATTCTTCACAAGCAATTCATTGACACTGAAGCCACAGTTTGGTGAGTTGCTGTTTGTGCAGGTAGGTATGGGTGTGAACTCAATTGAACCATTGAACAGAAATGACCAAAATAAATTTGAGGTGAATAAATGTGCCTTCCTGTCTGCGGCAAAGGTGAAATGAGTTTTTTCTCTTGGGGTGGTGGGGAAGTTATATTGAAGTTTTCTGTGGCTGATATTTAAACCTTCTGATTAATGCCTCAATTATATCATAATTCTATTTTCCTGCCCTGAGGTCTTGTGAACAAGATTGAAATAGTTATGCCCAATTTGGGAATTGAAGACTTTACTGTCTGTAAAATCACAACAATCATTCACAGTGTAATCCTAAGTCTTTAATTCCTGATAAAAAGCACGATTCAGTTTTGATCTTACCGAAGCTCGGAAAGACCTTCTCTCCCAAATAAGGATAAACAATGCAAAAAAATGCCTGAAGGGAAATAGCAACTTGTAATGTGAACATAATTATTTTATTAAAACACACTGGTGATGAGGAAGGATCAGTAAAGGTGTGAAAACAGTTTTTAAAAGGCAGAGATTGGAACAATGATGTATTTGTTGTTTTATTCCAGAGAGCCAGCTAATGAAAGATAGAACTGGAGTCCAATCTGTAAGCACTTCCATATTTACTTTATTTTGAAGAGGTACACATTGCAATATGTACCTCCTAAGTCTACAAGCAAGTTTCACTCTGTTCCTATATAAAGGAGCACAAGTGAATTCCCTAGTTAACAGCAACCATTTGGTTGCAATTATATATTTGATTACTGAACAAATAATATTTGTTAATTGGTATTTCCTTGGTGTTCTTGGTAGATAATAGAAAGTGAATTATGTTTGCCCTATTCCTACCTGGAGTCCTGTGAAGAAATGTGTATTTGTTGTTTTAGCATCTCCTTCGTCTCTCGCAGAATTTCAGTAAAGCTACCGTATTGTAAATGCTACTTTAATCACTGGGACCAGGTAGTCAACTAATATCCAGTCTTTGGCAATACAGACAGACTTCTGATTTGTACCAATTTTCCAGGTTAGGGTACATTATATAAGTTTGATGATCTTCAATATGAGATCTACATGAGGGTAGGCAGATTTTGGCTATGACATGACTATTGCACTGATGTTGGTTGAAGTCCCTCAGGAGAAAAATGTCCAAAATATACACCTGTGTCTCCAATTGTTCATTTCAAGCTTGAAACATGACAGGCACATACAAGTCTCACAGAACTTTAGAACCACAATGCCATAAATAATAAGAACTATATTGGATAACATTCCTCAGTTGTTGAACAATATTCCAATTTTCTTGTGTACATACAGCCACATGTATCTGATGCCAAACTTCACTTTCAGTGGAAAAAACAGGCAGCAATATAACTGGGAAGGGTTCACTAACCATTTCCACCCTCTGTCCACTTTTGTTTAATGAACAATTTGACAAGGAGGGGTTTTGGAAATGTGAAGGATGGAGACACACCCCTCCCCCAACAAACCTGCTGATGAGACTGTGGAGAGAAGGTTTACCAAGTTGTTGCTGGGACTTGAGGGTTTGGGTTATAGGGACAGACTGAATAGGGTGTGACTTTTTTCTTTAGATCATTGGAGGCTGAGGGGTGACCTTCTAAGGTTTATAAAAACATGAGGGGTAGGGATAGGCTGAATAACCAAGGTCTTTTTCTTAGGGTGGGCAAGTCCAAAACTAAAGTGCATTTGTGAAAGGGGAAAAAAGAGATCGAGGAGTAACTTTTACATCCAGAGAATAGAGTATGTGTGGAATAAACTACCAGAGCAAAGGGTAGAGGCGTGTACAATTACAACATTTAAAAGGCACCGGGATGGGTATATGAATAACAAATGTTTGAGAGGGATATAGGCCAAATGCTGGCAAATGGGACCAGGTCAGATTGTGAATGAGTTGAATGGAAGGATTTGTTTCCATGCTATATTTCATTTTTTAAATGTTGAGTTTTTTTTTACAAGTGCAGGTTTTTAAACTTTAGATGAGTATCTACTGAACACTTCAAAACAATCTCTAAGTCTGAGTTAGAACTGGAGACAATGGATGGTTATAAATTACTTACTTTAATAGTTAGTATAAAAAAGTTAGAAGAATTAAAACCTTCTCCAATTTCTGAGAAACTATAAACCTGACCTAATCAATCATATTAATATCCTGAACACATGACCCAAAATCTTCGTTACCCACCCTACCTCTTCATCCACCTCCTGACACCATAATCTTCCACTCCCCACTCACTGATGCCCAATACCCACCCACTCCCATTCCCTTGACTGGCACACACCCAACAACTGACAAACCTTACCATCCCAGTCACTCAATTGGCACGTGTACCTCTTTATTCACCTGTCATCCTACTTCAATGCTCACCTGGCACCCAAAACACACAGTCAACCTACTTATCCACCGTCCTCTGCACACACCCACCTGCCAGCCCACTCTTTTATCCATCTGGCACCCAACTGCACGATACATCTGATATCCTAACTTTCTCCCACCTGCCACCCTAGTCTCTCTCCCACCTGTCAATTTGTCCTCACTCCCACCTGCCACCCTACATCTCCACTTACCTGGTACCCCACCGCTTTCCCCACTTGCCACTGATCCGTGCTCACCTATCCAGGTCTCTCACCACTTACCTAACATGTTTAGCTTCTTTGTAGCTGTCTTTCAGGAAATGAAAGGGAAGGAGGAACTCAAGAAAATTAAAATTAACAGGGAAGGATGCTAAATAAAACTGCTGGAGCTCAAGGCTGATAGGTATTTGGTCCTTATAATCTTCCTCCTAAAATTGTAAAAGTAATGGCTAGTTAGTAAAATAGCTGATGGGTAACTTTTAATTTTTTAAATTACCTAGAGTCAGGGAAGATTCTATTAGATGTGAAAATAATAAATGTAATTCCTTTATTCGAGATGAAAAGAAGCTGAAAGTAGGAAACTACAGGACACTTAGCTCAACATCTGTTGGAAGAAATATTTTAACAAAATTATTAAAAATTACAGTAGAGTGCTGAGAAATATTCAAAATAATCAGGGAGAGTCAACGTGCTTTTGTGAAAGGCGAATCAAATTGAACTAATTTTTGGAGCTCTTTTAGGAAATAACCTATACTGTGGCTTAATGGGATAGATATTTTGTACTTAGATTTTCAGAAGACATTTAATAAATTGCCACTTCAAAATCTATCACAGAAAATAAAAGCTCATGAGTTCACATATGAGCATAGATGAAAGATTGGTGAGCTAACAGGAAACAGTATATATAAACGGGTAATATTCTGATTGGCAACATCTGATGAGTTATGTTCCACATTGATTGGTGCTGGGGCCTCAACTGTTACAATTTATATGAATGGTTTCGCTGAAGGGATGGAAGGTACAGTCAAAAATTTGCTGGTCACAAAGATAGGTGGGAAAGTAAGTTATGAAAAGGACACAAGAATGTCACAAACAGATATTGATAGATTCACTAAATGTGGCCAAAAGGGTATTAGGTGGAAAAATGTGAAAGCATCCATTTTTGGCAGAACACCACATTAAAGTTGTTTGTATTTTATGTGAAAGGACCTGAACCCCTCATTACTCTGCCCTCTGAATACAAAATCTTCGAGTAAAAAATGAGGTCTGCAGATGCTGGAGATCACAGCTGCAAATGTGTTGCTGGTCAAAGCACAGCAGGTTAGGCAGCATCTCAGGAATAGAGAATTCGACGTTTCGAGCATAAGCCCTTTATTCCTGATGAAGGGCTTATGCTCGAAACGTCGAATTCTCTATTCCTGAGATGCTGCCTAACCTGCTGTGCTTTGACCAGCAACACATTTGCACCTCTGAATACAAAAGTAACTTGAGGTAAACTCATCATTAAGGAAAATCAATTGGGTAAATTAGCCTTTTTCTCTTTCCTGACCACAAGTGTTGAATGGTATTATATTGTACAGAATTTAACTTTGATATGTCCACATACAATAGAAGAAGCACTTTGAAAGCTAAAACAAAATTATACCATTTTAAGTGCTCCTATTTGTGTCATACCGAGAGAACAGTTGAACATGGATCTATCCAGTTTTGAATACTGCTTAGGTTCTTCAGGGTGAATTTCAGCTCTTACAGTTAACTGTGCTCCTCATGTACATGAATGGAATGCAAATACGTATCTCAATGTTTAAGCAGTGCAATTTAATGAAGATGTATATGTGGGTGACGCATACCTTCAACTAATTATATCAGTAGGTCTTTGCTTAAAAATAACCATTAACCCAGTTGGTAAATGTATATGGAACTGAATCTTAAGAGGGCAGAAGTATCCCAATTTGATCCTTAGTCTGTGCTACATCAGAAGGTTTCTGCTAGAACTCCAATAGAGATTCTATAATTAGCTGAGGTGCTCTTGAGTTGAAAGTGAAAAGACCATATCGCCAAGAATATGTACCTGTAAAGATATCAGGTAAATCTAAGCTATGATACCTTTGTGATTGACCAGTATGCTAACACATATTGTTGGAATGTATAAAAAGAACAAAGTTAGGATGTTGTTAATGGCCATGAGCCATGTCTTAAGTTCATCCACAATCTTCAGCTAAGAAAAAAGATAATTGAGGGGTGAGAGGAAAATTTAACTAATGTCCATCCATTTACAAGCTCTGATTATGGAGTCACTAACAGATCTTATTTGTGAGTCTGTTGTTAACTGTGAATGTTGCCTTTTCTCTGTTAATTATTCAGAAAAATATTGCTGAATCAGAAAGAAATGTAGGTGGGATACATGAACAGAAATGTATAATAATGACATTTTTATATGACTGGATAAATAAAATGATTGAGATACAAGGATACTGAATAAATAACATAATCTATTATAATTAAGAAAGTTGGAATATTTAAGTAAAACTATAATTGGAGCAGGAGAATTTAGCTCCTCATGCTCCTCTGCCATTCAATACAACTTCACCTCCCTATCTGTTCTCCATTTCCTTTGATTCTCTGAGAGATCAAAATCCTCTCAATCATTCCTCTTTTGGTCCTTCCCAAGATACACGGTTGACCAGCTTCACAACAACCATCAGTTTTGCATTTGGTAGATGATTTTTTTTAAACATATGCTTTTCTGCCACTAAACTTCTCCATTTATTAAGGAGATGGACTGTTTACATTCAGAGGGACCTTAAATTCTTTGGACGCAAATAAATAATGTAATCATTGAATCATATCAAATCACATAACGTTGGCATGCATATACACCAAACAATTAGGAAGGGAAATAGTATTTTTTCATTCTGAGGTGATTGGAGTACAATGCATGTATTTAGTACAATTCTACAGGTCATTGGTGACGTTACACCTACAGCACAGTGTATCTTAATCCTCAAGGCAGGACAGACTTCACCTAAAGGGGATGAATGCAGCAAAGTTTAATGCGACCAGTTTCTGGACCAGGGCATTGATCTATGCAGAAGATTAATTGGATCAAGTGCATATTCTGTGGAGTTTAGAAGACTGAAAACTGCTGTAATTGAGACATTAAATATTTGCAAAAGGCTTGGCAAGGGTAGATGCTGGGGAAACATTTTCTTTCTTAGAACACAGTCTCAGAACTCAAGATTGACCAGATGGGAGTGAAACGAGATAAAAATCCTTCACTCCAAGGGTTTCTGAATCTGTGGAATTCTCTACTCCATTCAGCTGTGGATGTCAAGTCATTGAGTATATCCGAAACAGTGGTCAATAAATTCTTGGGAATTAAGAAACATGGGAACAATATAGAAAACTGGAATTGAGATAGAAGATCAGTTATGATCTTGTTGAATGGCAGAGCTGGCTAGAAAGTTCCCTTTTGTTCTTAGGTTCTGATAAAGTTGGGAAATGTACTAGCTAGATCCAGCATTTGTATTACCAGAGTTTCCTTCAATTTCTAAACGTGCAAATGGGAGGCTAAAAGGCTACTGAGGTTAAGAGAACTACTGCAGAGCTCTAACAAGCATTTTGTACAATTACACACACTGAATTAAATCAAACTAATGCCTCAAAATTGCTTCAAGGTTTTTTCAGCTGAGTGAGCTTTAGAAGCAGCCAAGGACAAAGGTACAAATAGTGACACCAAAGAGATGAAGACGGTTCATATTGATTCCATACCTAAAACCTACAAAATTAATTTCAACTAAAACTTACTTTGGTACCTGTTATTGAAGATGCAAGGGGTGGTGGGGTGATATTCAAGCAATCGGAAGAATGACGAATGCCAAAAAAAAGGCCTTAAGAATAGTCTATGCTGCAGACCCTACTGACATTTTTTAGAATTTCCAAGTCAGAAAAATGAGTATATGTGACATTGCAGACAGAAAAATGTTCATTTGTCCTTTCAGCCAATCCATAAAGTGCCTTGTGCAGCATCACACACAATCCCACCTGGAAGCTATGTAGTCTCCTGGGTTAACAAAGAGAAATAAAAGCTGGTATCAATTAGTAGGAAGAACATTTGAAAACTTCCTCTGACCACATAGGCAATCAAGTCCAGTTCATGACACCACCTCTGGCCCCAGCTGACTTTACTAGACACCTATAGCTTGTACAAGGTGATCATTAAATGAGGCAAAATTAGATTCAGTTCTCATTTGAAGGAACTTAGTTAACTAATATTCATCAAGAGTTGGTAATCTGTTCCTTAGTGCCACTATGATCTAGGAATACAAGATCTTCCGAATAGTTCGACTTTGTAATGAGATGTTCTGAAGAGTCGTCCCTGGACTCGAAACGTTAACTCTATTTTCTCTCTATAGATGTTGCCAGAGCAATTTCTGTTTTTGAATCTGCAGTTCATTTTTTTTTTGTTTAATTCTAAATGAGGTGTTCTAATGGAAATCTTGCACTTAGACAAAACAGTACATTATGCTGCATAGCTAATTGTGCTGTAAACATATCCGAGCTTTTTGAACACTCCAGTTATTGCTTCACAGAACTGGCCATGAACCTTTAGAGATCTACGTACCAGCTTTAGTTCTTTTGCTTGAAGAGTGCTATGCATATTCAGCACTGAATCTAGTAACATACATAACACTTTCCCTTATCTAAGTTAACATCATTTGTAAGTCAAGCATCCTATATTGTCCTGATTCTCACAGTTGGTACCTTGGTATCACCTTGCAGGTTATCCCCAATATCTACAACTAGATCGTTGATGAAAATTGTTAATTTCTTGCACAGTTTCCTCAGTAAAGTCACTTGTAATTTGTCCCAAGCAGATCCAAATCCATTTATTATCTATTTTCTGCCCATAACGCTTTAATCACTTACTCTTCATTCCTTACAAAATGCAATAGGCTGACTGTCCTGTTTGATTTTGTCACCTATCTTGCTCTTTCGAACAATTTGGAGAGCATTGGCAGATAAGTCAACAAAGGCTGCTGAACAAACTTAGCATTTGTGGAAAGGAGATTGTCATATCAGTACCAAATTGATTTTACAGACCTCTGCATGAGATTATGTCTGAAGATCTGTGTGCAATCAATTACATCTTCAGCTATTCTGTATCTTGCTCGTTCACTTTAGGTCCTGTATTAATATTTGCTACCCAAGGATTCTATTCTTCATTGTGATTTCTCAGGGAGATTCAAACATTTGAAATTGTAAAAAGAAATGGTAAATGGTAGATCCCTACAGTCTGACTTAAGATAGTAAAATAGCTTGTACTTCTTCTTTACTATGAACAACAATTGTCTGCTACATCATTCATAGAACAGATAGTTTAAATATCTGCTTTATACTTCTCCATTTATCCAATTGATCTGTGTAAGGGATGAAAGAATGATTACAATGGACATTTTTCACAGCAATGAAAAATGTTCTCAACAATTGCTGTGTGCAGTTGATGTAATGACAACCAAGGAGAATGTCAGGAAGTCTCCAAACATTAAAATCAATGGTCAAATCTTCTCCAAATTCTTCAAAGCAAGCAGCAACACAATTTTCCAAGATCAAAATCTTACCCAAACTTCCTTTGACAAAGAACCTGATGAAGTGCAGGCTGAAGCTTTTAATGCAATGGGGAACTGAATCAATTGTGTAAATGGAAATTGCCAATCCTTCTTTACTGACAGACTCACATAAGCCTGATCTGCTTATGTCAAAAAGTGAGGATGTCACCCTTTTCTATTCATTGAATTGTGATCATAATGTGATTAAGTTCAACACAATCTTTGAAAGAGAGAAACTTAAGACAGTGACTATGATTGAAGACTTATGGTCAGACTGACTTTGTTGCAGTGACATAGAGCCTGTCTATCATACACTAGCTAAATCTTTCAGTGTATAAAATGACAGAGGATGTCTGGGAGGGGGTGTCTAAAAACAAAAATTCATGAGCGTCAGAATCATTATATACCTCAAAGGAATAAGAGTTTATCCTAGCCAAAAAGAAAAGCCATTGACAACCAAGGAGGGAGGGACAATATAAAAGTAAAAGAAAAAGCATACAAAAATGAAAAAAAAAGATCCTGAGGAATAGGTGAGATACAAAGATTATTAAACAGACTATAAGAACTGTAAAAATTATATTCAAAATAAAATCCTGATCAAGTGCAATGTGGGTCTCTTCAAAATTAAAAACTGATATTGTCAATGAAAATATGGGAACAGTCTGCATGGAAAATAGTCACTTTGTGTCAGCACTGACAATAGTGGACAGCATTCTGGGCATCTCAAAGGAATCTAATGATGAATCAGAAACAGTTTACTTACATTAATTGTAGTTAGTCCCTAAGCATAAAGAAGAAAATAATGGCATTAAAATGTGACAAATCTCCAGAACCAGACAGCTTGCATTCCAGACTTTTACAGCAAGTAGGTAAGAATATTTCCAATTCTTAAACTCTAATCTTCAAAGCTCTCTTAATTCAGGAATGGTTCCATTAGATTGGAAAATTGCACATCACTTTGCTATTTAAAAAGAAACGTTAAGAAAGCAAAAAAAGAGCTTTCTGGACTAGTTCGCCTAATATCTTTAGTCAATAAATCTTTAAAATATATAATTAAGGATAGAGCAACTGAAAAATTTGAAAATGTTCAGCTAGTTAAAGAATGCCAGCGTGATAATAGGTAGGTCATGCATGCAGAATCTAAATAAATTTTAAGCAGTGACCAAAGGTAGTAGAAAGTAATGTCTCTGCATGTTGTGAGGATAGGGATGATCGGCAGACAAAACCTAACATGCAAAGAATATGGTAGCAATGAATATAAATTGAATGCTGACAAACATTGTAAAAATATTAGCAGGATGTAACTTGGAAATTGTTATGCAAAATAGTCTGACTAGTCTGCAATATCAAAATGACAGGGAGACATTTAATTCAAAGTAAAGTACAGCCGGTGTTGGAGATCTGAAATAATAAAAAAAAAGAAAGTGCTGTAGAAACTTAGCAGGCCTTGCAGCGTTTGTGGAGGAAGAAGCAAAGTTATTGCTTCAAGTCCGATATGACTCTACTTCTGAAGACCTTGGCTTATTTAGGTAGAAATTCACATCAGGGCATTCGTGCGCTGGATTATTACAATCCAAAGCAGTATTATCAATCAGAACTCAGCCTTGAGACAAGATAATTGAGAGGGAAATTCAGGCAATTAAATTGAGAATCTCAAGAAATTTTTAAAATAAACAAATGTACTAAAATGTGCAAGTAAACTTTCAAATTCAGGAATTTAGATTTGATATTCAGATGAAAAAAAAATTCTTCAGAGTGACCAACCTCCAAATGGGCTTTCAGATTGACAAAAGAAGCAAAACCTTGAAATTATTTAACCGTCATTTTAAAATACCTGTCACTGACTGGGCCAGCATTTATTGCCCATTCCTAAATGCCCCCAAGAGGGTGGTGGTGATCTGCCTTTGCACTATGTGTTTTAATAGGCTAACTGCCCATTTCCAAGATGGATGATGTAAGGTTATCTGAATTGTTTTCTTCATCCCTATTTATCTAACCATTTTACATAGCTCAATGGATAGTGCTGAGCCAAAGGGTCGGGAGGGGTATGGGGGTGTTGTTGTCTGGGGTGGGGGCAGTGATGAATTTGTAGGTGGAGTCAACTTTCAAGTTCTTAACAAGACATAACAAGTAATTTGTTGACCTATAATTCAGGTCAATTCCAATGTCAATAAGCAGACCACTTCCAAATCCATGTGCTGTGTTTCCTGTATGATTATATATCCACCCTTAGTACACTTTGAAACACAAGGCTTTTGTTTCAACATCTCAAGTGAAGCATAACATACTGGTCAGTGTGCGTGGTCCTCTGCAGCTGCTCTGTGATCAAATGCTCAGTACTTGTGAACAAGTTTAATGTCGGAACTCAAGTTATGACATGCAAAACATTACATTAGTGCCTATTAATGTTGGAAATATCAACTGTATCCCAGTTTGCCTTGTCTAATTGGCAGTGAAAGAATTCAGAAAGTCTCCCTGATCATGTTTCAGAATGGATGAAACCTAACTACCCTAAGACATAAAACATCTCTTGCTCAACAATCAGCTAAATCTTTAGGGGAAATAAAAATACGTAGCAATGAGGTTTCTAAAAAGTGTCCATCAGGAAACTTCTTTGTACACAGAGAAAGATGGCAAATATTTTATTTGGAATAATCTTGTAGCCTTATACAACTCGAAAAATGCTTCTTTTGTTTCGAAGAACGAAATGATGTTAGTTTTCAGTAACATTAATGCAACCGATGAATAGCTTTGCTTCCTTCTTTTGCCTGGCTTAGCCATTTTTATATGGCTCTCAATTTCAGATTTTGCTGAGGGCAATTCTGCAGTCTTGTCAATTGGGTAATATTGCCCAATACTGTTCAGATGCATTATTTTCTTTACTGGTTTGATTTTGCATTATGGGTTAATAACATGTTCTTCAATCTTGTTTGCCAGACCAACTCTATATTCATCCATAATACACTGACTCAATTTATTTCTGCATTCAGTCATGACTAAAATTGTTGTAAATCACTGTATTCATCTGTGAGGCAATAGAATGCAAGCATTGTTTTACAGACACAAATGTAACATGCTGGTTCAGATACTTAGTTCCTTAGTTACTTCTATCAAATTCAGATTCACAGTGAGGTGTAAAGCTGTAAAAATCATCCTTTTCCCACTATAATACCCGTCTCTTGTGATGATTGATATTTGGAAACTGGCAGAAAAATTTCAGGGAGGAACTTCCATTTTACTGATTCAGAAGAACAAACAGTGAGAGTGGAAACGTTGGGCTGGATTTTCTGAGGATTGGTGATCACAGTAAGGTTGTTGCTCCCCTCCTTTTTTATGCCCTGAGAAAGTTCCTCATTACTGACAGGAGATTCCCACGACAGGAGATTCCCATCTGGGCTCCTTCAGAAACATTAAATTGTACTTTCATTCTTGTAGTACAGAACAGTCAGGAGAAGCAAAAGGTTTACTTTTCTCACAGCAGTTAGTTGTCATATTCTGTGATTTAAGGTTCAGCATCACAGATAGCTATTTTGACACTCCTGTGAAAAGCTAAGCACATAACAAAGAGGTTGAGATGATGAAGGGGTAGGGGGTCTGGTGGTTTGGTGTCAACGAAATAGGTGTCAGTTTGGTAAGAGTAGGGTTCCAGGTGGATAAGGTGTCAGGGCACATGGTGGCAAAGGGGCCTGATAAATGGAGTATTTATAGTCATTCAGGCTGGACTGAAGATATCAGCTCTGACAGGAGTGAAGAGGAGAAGGGGCAGCAAAAGGGATATTGGGTCCCAGATATGGAGGTGTTGTTGGGTCTGTTAGCGAGGGAATTAATGCAACTCAGTATCCAACATTTACATTTGTTTCTGTAAAACAATGCTTGTATACTATTGCCATCCAGATGAGTACAGTGATTAACAACACCTTTAATTATGACCAAATGCAAAAATAAATTGAGGTGGGGGTGTTGGATCGTGGGCACAGAGGGATGTTGTTGGGTCCTGGGTTTGGAGGGAGTGCTGAGTCTGGGAGAAGCTGTTCCCTGGTTCTATGGTAGGAGGTGGGGGAGCAGAGACATGTCGGATCAAGGTCTGGGATTTATTATGAGGGGTCTGGGGAGGTGTAATTGGGTGGTGTGGTAAGTTTGGGTTTCAGTTTAATAGTTACTTAGGAAACAGACCAAAGTTTTAATAGTCTAACTTCTCCTGAGTAACCATTCAGTTAGCACAGTCTGATTTAAATGGATATTTGCAGAGGGTTCCAACCAAATGGGAATTGTCCAGCAGAATCTTCAATTTCCTGGATGATTCCTTCAGATTCTGTTCCTTCAGGATTCTGGGTAATCCAATATGGAGGCCTGGAAAAATTTCTGGCTGTAACAGATGCTCCTTTTTTGAAGTATTTTAGGTGTTGGAGGTAATTTCCTCGAAATCTAGTAGCAGCAATTACTGTTTTATATGCTGTTGCATTGTTTTGGAACTTTGGAGAAAAAAAAATCAAAACAACAGCACTTTTAAAAAGGGAGAAGAACAGACAAAGGAAACACATGGTGAGGTCAGTTCAGGAGAGAGAGAGCGAGAGAGAGAAAGAGAGAAAGAGAGAGAATGATACCCACATGGCTAAATGACAGCAATGAACCTGTGCTGTTACTGCCTTTGCTGTTGAATTCATGTATCACTGGACATCGGAGTGCATTTGGGAAAATTAACAGTGAAATTCACAACTAGTCTTGGAGGAACCTATTTAGGAGAGGTCACAGCACAGAAACAGGTAAGTGGATATTTTAAGTGTGGCCATTAGTAATACTTTAACCTGGAGCAGTGTTTTGTAGAGGAATAAGACAGTGCTATTTTCTGGGTTTATAGATTAAAAAGAAGCAAATTTGGCCTTTAGTAGAGTGATGCATTCTTCTTGTCAGATGTGGGAGTTTAGGGAGAGTTTACGTGTTACCGAGGATTATATCTGCAATTAATGGCATTGGTTGTGAATCCTATCAGATTGAATGGATCGGTTGGAGAGACAGTTAGAGGCAATGAGGAATTTACAAAAGCAAGGGGATGTGATGGATGGCTGTTATAGGAAGGGGGGAAAGTTTCAGATACAGTCATATAGATGGGTTAACTCCAGGAAAGGTAAGAGAGGTAAGCAGGTAGTGCAGAAGTCTTCTGTGGCTATCTCCATTTCAAACAAGTATGCTATTTTAGAAAATGTAGGGGGTAATGGATTCTCAGGGGAACATAGCACGAACAGCCAAGTTTCTGGTATTGAGACTGTCTCTAATGCAACGAGAGGTACGTCGGGTTCCAAGAGATCGATTGTATTAGGGGAGTCACTACTCCAAGGTACAGACAGAGGTTTCTGTGGCCAGCAGTGAAAAATCAGAATGGTGTGTTGCTTCCCTGGTGCCAGGATCAAGGATGTCTCAGAGAAGGTGCAGAATGTTCTCACAGGGGAGAGGGTCCAGAAGGAAGTCGTTGTACACATTGGAACCAACGATCTCGGAAGGGAATAGGTTGAGATTCTGAAGGGAGATTATAAAGAGTTAGGCAGGAATTTAAAAAGGAGGTCCTCAAGAGTAATAATAGCTGGGTTATTCTGGTGTTATGAGCTAGTGAGGACAGGAATAGGAGGATAGAGCAGATGAATGCATGGCTGAGGAGCTGGTGTATGGAAGAAAGACTCACATTTTTGGATCATCAGATGCTCTTTTGGGATAGAAGTGACCTGTACAAGAAGGACCAATTGCATCTAAATTGGAAGGGGATGAATATACTGGCAGGGAGATTTGCTAGAGCTGTTCGGAAGGTTTAAACTAGTAAGGTGGAGTGGGGGGATCCCAGGGATATAGTGAGGAAAGATCAACCTGAGACTGATACAGGTGAGAACAAAGGCAAGTCAAACAGACAGGGACAAAGCAGAGAACAAGGTAGGACTGATAAATTAAACTGCATTTACTTCAATGCATGAAGCCTATCAGGGAAGGCAGATGAACTTAGGGCATGGTTAGGAACATGGGTCTGGGATATCATAGTAATTACAGAAACATGGCTCAGGGATGGACAGGACTGGCAGCTTAATGTTCCAGGATACAAATGCTACAGGAAGGACAGAAAAAGAAGCGAGGGAGGAGGGGGAGTGGCATTTTTGATAAGGGATATCACTACAGCTATACTGCAGGAGGATATTTCCGGAAATACATCAAGGGAAGTTATTGGGGTGGAACTGAGAAGTAAGAAAGGGATGATCATCTTATTGGGATTGTATTACAGATCCCCTAATAGTCAGAGGGAAATTGAGAAACACATTAGTAAGTTATCTGTAAGAATAGTATGTTAAGTTGGCTAGGGCTATTTTCCCTGCAGTATTGGAGGTTGAGGGGTGACATTATCGAGGTTTATAAAATCATGAGGGGTATGGATAGGATAAATAGACAAAATCTTTTCCCTGGGGTGGGGGAGTCCAGAATGAGAGGGCATAGGTTTAGGGTGAGAGAGGAAAGATATAAAAGAGACCTAAGGGGCAACCTTTTCATGCAGATGGTGGTACATGTATGGAATGAGCCCCCAGAGGAAGTGGTGGAGGCTAGTACAATTGCAACATTTAAAAGGCATCTGGATGGTTATATGAATAGGAAGGGTTTGGAGGGATATGGGCCAGGTGCTGGCAGGTGGGACTAGATTGGGTTGGGATATCTGGTCGGCATGGACGAGTTGGACCGAAGGGTCTGTTTCCATGCTGTACATCTCTATGACTCTATGACTGCAGAGAGATCTTTTATCTATGTTGCAGAAACAATTATGGGGCCATTGAGCAATCTGAGTTGTTCTTTCACAAGACATTGTATAGACAGTCAAAATCCTTCCATAACTGCTGAGTTGCTTGTGCGGCTCAACTGCCCAAAACACTTTCATTCTTTATGTCAGTAAGATCTCATTCCTCCTAGGTTGGGACTAATTTCATTACTCTGAATTTACATCCTTCTTTCGTGAAAATAATGATTAAAGATTATATTTTGAACATCTTCTTGCCCATTAGAACTTATATTAAGTGTGTCAATAAAATAAATATTGTTCTGCATATCATTTTTGTAAACTAAGCAGTTTTTAAAATTAAATTAAGTTATTGACCTACATTGCACATAATCAAATTGACCTGAAAATGACAAAGTATTTCCAACTGAGCGCTGTTGCTTTAAAAATAAATTAAAACCGTATTGCATTTACT
This sequence comes from Hemiscyllium ocellatum, assembly GCF_020745735.1. Taxonomy (NCBI): domain Eukaryota; kingdom Metazoa; phylum Chordata; class Chondrichthyes; order Orectolobiformes; family Hemiscylliidae; genus Hemiscyllium; species Hemiscyllium ocellatum. Next base: position 75,782,832 of record NC_083409.1, on the reverse strand, counting down.
GTAGGAAGAATAAGCTTCAATTTTATATCCAACCAAACATAATTATTCATGCTGACATGATCTTCTAATATCAAAGTAGTTTGTCAAAGAGTCCATTTCATCTTTTACACATCTCAATCATTTGTTTTTATACACATTGAGGCCTTAGTATAACATCTATACAAAGCACTGTCTTGCAGTAAGTTTTCATAATAACGTTGTACAGAGGTGAAGGGGGTCATTCAGTAACCATCCATACAACAATAGTTAATTTGATCAATCCAACTACCTTCCCAGGGCGTCATTCAAGTTGTGTTGTGCAAGCAGGTACTTGTACGCTATCACACTAGAAACAAAACTAACTTTGCTTTTGTGCTATACTGCTGACTTATAAACATGGTCATAACTCAAAGGAAAAACAAAATATCAACTTTGTGTGATTTTTCACATCATCTAACAGCCAATTTTCCAATCTCTTTCCACATAACATTTAAAAAGTCTGGTATTATATGCAAACATATGTATACCAGAGGTTGGGTCCAAACAATTTTGTGTCATGTTTTAAAGCAATATATTAAAAATATAATAGTTTATATCAGAAAAATAATTGATGACTCAAGTTTTCAGGTCATTATGATGGAGGTATATGCACAAACTGATGCAAACTGGTATCTTAGCTGTACTGTTGAAAGATCATTGACCAGAAACCAAGTGCTGGATATTGGATACTTGAGACCACTGGGAACACTGTTCTCCCTTTCGCAAAAGTGAAATGGGCTTGATTTATGTCAATGTAGTATATTGTAGCATTGTGATCCCAGCTGACGGTAATATTGGACAAGTTTCTTAGAAAGAAATCTGGCTTGGTAGACTATAATCTTTATTTTTTCAATTTGGTTACCATGGTGGTTAGTCACTGAATATATTACCAAAAGCTGCTAGTGTATTTTTAACACAAGAACATCAAAGTTTATTATTTTCATTCCTAACAGAGGGAAAAGAGCCACAATTTATTTTATGCCATAGAAGAATTATTTGAAAAAAACCTCATTCCAATTATCAGCAATAAAGTTTCAATTCCTTTTCCCACAACAAGTTTACAGATACTCAAACCTCAGTGAAGGGTCACCCTGTTTCCACTTTAAAAGTGCCTTGTTCAGTTGGCACAGATGTACTTGGTTTCTTTTCAGCAAAATGTTATATTCACTCAATGCCAGCTTTTTTACAGTCATAGAGTCATAGAGACGTACAGCATGGAATCAGACCCTTCAGTCCAACTTATCCATGCCAACCAGATATCCCAACCTAATCCCATCCCATTTGCCATCACTTGGCCCATATCCCTTTAAGTCTTTCTTATTCATATACCCATTATCGATGCCTTTTAAATGCTGTAATTGTACCAGCCTCCACCACTTCCTCTGGCAGATTATTCCATACACCCATCACCCTCTGCGTGAAAAAGTTGCCCCTTAGGTCCCATTTAAATGTTACCCATCTCACCCTAAACCTATAGTTCTGGACTCCCCCAGCCCAGGGAAAATATCATTTCTATTTAACCTATCCAGGCCCCTTAGTCGACAACTCTTCATACACAAGTTACTAGCATAGCTCAATTCTCTATGATGCGTTCTTTAAACTCTCTCCCATAGCTTCTGGAGCTTCTGAAGATACAATCACATTGTCCTGACTGTTCTGGAGATGCTAAACTACACTGCTGCCGAAATATTCTTTCTTGTCTGTCTGATAAAACCTTCATACACTCACTCTGAAAGTAGCTTTCACAGTCACTGGATGGTTTTTTTTTGCTGTACCTGTCTCTTAATAAAGAGAATCTGTTAAGGGCTCCATTTCCTTTTCTCGAAGGACACCTTCTTGGTAGGCAAAAACCCTTTTTATTTGTTCTTCTAACTCTTGTTGCTAAGGCACTGATCACCTCAAGAGCTTTTAAAATCTTATTTAGAGGAATGCAAACAAAATATTTTGCACTTTTGTACTGAAGTGATTGTAACAAGGCCAGTCAAATGGACCTTTTAGAATAGAAGTTCCCTGATTGAGGCTGTTAATCTGGTCCGGTCAGGGAGTCCTGGCTGAAGGATAAGAACAGGAGTTTCTGTTCACTCAGAGTTGGCTCTGATGGAGCTGAATCAGTGTCAAGGACTTTTCGCATGTAAGTAAAGGTTGACTTGGCGATGGGATACTGGCCTCTGGAGTTATTTCATGCACAATTCACAGAACTTAAAATGAATGTGAAACACCCTTCTTAACATATATAATATAGAAACATTAATCAAACCTGAAGCAATACCTGGTTCTATCCACTTCAGACCACAACTTTCTAACAAAAAAGTTTGAACTTTCATCACAGGGATGCAAATGCACAAAAACGCACTATCAGTACTAATTCACATGGAATTGGAAATTTCTCTCAAAGAGGTAGTAAGATTAGCTAGTGCAGGAATCAGAAATATCACACAGATACAAAAAAAACATCTTTTTGGAGTGTGGGTGAGATGAGCTGAGGCAGATGTGTGAATTGAAAATAGCTTGGTACAGTGAACTGGATTCTAATTCTAATCAAGTTCCATTCCTCAGAATTGATATTCGTCACCCTGTTCAGTACAAAATATCAAACAAAAGTATGCAATTATAAAATAAAATCATACAGACTGTAATGTTCATCCATAGAGTCGCCTACTGTTGTCCAATAAAGAATGACTTACTTGCCTATATCAAGCGACCAGTAATCAGATAGCATATGCCAATGCTGAAACAGTATTAAATGAATCACTGTTATAGTAAAAACCCAAATAATACATGCTTCACATTCATCACAGCTATTAAATTACAAAGTTGCTTTATCAAGATTTGGCTAAATAGCTACAATGATGATGGATTTTTAAACTGCTGGAGCAGCAGAAAATAAGTTCAACAAACAAAACTACTGGCAACCCCTAATGGGATCTAAGGGGAGTGAACTGATAGTGTGATAACTCCAACCATAACAGCCTTATTATTTTACATGCAGGAGGCAACTGAAGTTCATTGTCCAGCACTGAATTTATTTTATAATAGCCGAGTTCACATAAACGTTGAATAACTTGCTACAAATGTACATATGGAGAGCACATTCATACTACCTTTTAGTTACAACTGGTTAACATTATAGTACACTTTGGGACCTAATTGCCAAAATACAGCCATTCAATTAAGATTGTCCAGGTGTCCAAATTTCTGCCTAAAATTTCTCCCTTTTCCAATCATCTTAAATGTATTATTTCCATTTGTTTAAAAGAACATTTTTGAGGCCTGTTCCAACTCTACATTCTATTTCTGTGCATTGCCAAAAAAATTGATGTGATACATCTAGAAGTAAATGTGAACACAGAACAAAACGTAGCTTAAAAATTCAGCAATGTCCTTATATTAATTAACACACCAGAGCTAAAGAATTTTCTAATGAGAATAGTATGTTGTTTTTTCAGTCTGAAGACCAGTCTGCTAAATGGGTCACATCTGTAATGTGTGTCAAAAAGTGTGGTGCTGGAAAAGCACAGGTCAGGCAGCATCCAAGGAGCAGGAAAGTCAATGTTTCTGGCTGTGCTTTTCCAGCGCCGCACTCTTCAACTCTGATCTCCAGCATCTGCAGTCCTCACTTTCTCCGCATCTGGAATATATTAAAAATATTCCATCTGCTCACACTTCTCATCAACATTTTCTATCATAAGGTATCTTGATGGGTTTTGTGGAAAGTTACAGAGGTTAAAAAGATGTAAAGCCATGGAGGGATTAAAAATAAGGAGAAATGAATTAAAACCTCTACTTAACTGAAACCCAATGTAGATCAGCAAGTGTGGGTGATGTGTAAATGGTACTTACTGCAAATCTGTGGCATGGATCAAATGCCATTAATATGGCCTGAGTGTTGCCCTGTATGTTAGCTCATGTGGCATATATCACAAAGACTGGGGTCTTGGTGAGACAGATTGTTGAAGTTTATTAACAACACTATTTACAATATGATATCTCAGACTTGTATATAAATGGTTTAGTATTACCATGACTCCATTGCACTGTGAACCTGACTGAAGGTGTGGCGGGTATTTTCATTCTGGACTGCCACATGTCACAATATCATGTAGCTATGTATATCATGCAGGGAATTGAGTTTGCGACAAGGAAGAAGAACAATGGCTTCTGTCTTTCAATATTGAGTTGAATGAAATTTCTGCTTATGCAGTAATTATTGTTGGACCAGCAGTGAGATAGTGAAGAAACTGCTAAGGTGGTAGCTGAGTGTCATTTGTGTAGATGTGGGAAGGAAAGGTTATCGTGCATATATCCCAGCATTCTGGTGTGTTATGTTTTTTTCCTTTGCCTTGAATGACCCGCTCCTGGTCAGTTTTGGGTCTCCTAACTGTTTTTAACCTTCTGGTCTTATTCTTAACCTAACTACTTCTCCCACAACCTGTCAGCATATCTCAAACATGCTTCTCCTTTTTCCTCAACTATTAACCAATATGGCCTCTCTATTACATTCATTGCTGGTTTCTGCACGAATGGGATTGTTTTATTTTGCAAAGTGCTAATGACTGACTAAATGTACATTTTGGTATCTTCACAATCACAGAGCAAAGGGGGATAAATAGGGTGAAAAGGTGAACAAAGGGATGAACATAAGTGAAAGGAAGAGGAAGTAATACTGAGACAGAGGGGAAGAAGAGAGAGAGTGGAGAAATGGAAGGGAAACTGCGATGTACAAAGGCACCACAGGAAGCCTTGGCAGGGAATAAAGGACACAAGTGCCAAAATTAAATAGTAGTCTGAATCCGATCAATATAGACACAGCACAGAAGAAAAAATAGAAAGAAAATAACATAACACAAAAAGAAGAAAATTGGAGAAAAATAGAGACACAAACCACATAAAGGCAAAATGAGCAAATAGCCAATAAACAAAGAACAAGAACACCAGAGGCACACACACCCAAAACAATTATTGCAGAGGCAAACAAGCACCACAACTAATCCTTCGACTTCTGCACACAATACAGAAGAAATCTTTCTGTTTTGTCTGTTTTCCTAAATGTGCTGTGAAAATCTTCTCAGTGTAAATCTCTCCACAGGAATAGAAACGCATGCACTTTAGCCCATCACGAATAACAACATCGAAGATCTGCTGTCTCTTAGATTGTATACATCATGTAAATTAGGCATAAAACAAGGATATTATTGGCGGTCATTTTAGTCGAAGAGTTAACATAGCCTGACCACTTCAAATAGCTATTGCACAAGATCAGGCTACTGGTGGCCAAGTCATTAAGAGCAGTGTAGTTGCCAGTATCCCTCTTTGATCAAGCACAGATGGTCTATTATATGTTTTCAGACAATCCTGATAAAGCCAGACTGATCATCACCCACATGATGATAACATGGTGCAGTAAAAACTCAATTAATCATTAAAATGTGATGCTGTCACACAGAGCAAAATTAAGGATTTGGTTCAGAAGTCTATCTTCAGTTTGATGCCTAAAGAAAATTCTTGTTTATTTCCAACTAACACTATTACAATCAAGATTGATATTTTTGTTTTTTTTAAATACTCTGACATATTAAACCAAAAAATGCTATTTAATATTGTTGAGACATAATACTGCCATGAATGCTACTATATAGATTATCTGAGGTAGATTTATTTCTACAGTTCCCCAAGAGGACATCAGATCAAGGGACTTTCTGAGTACTGGGAAGAGGAATACAGGAAATGAGCACTCATTTGCACATTGATATTAGTCAATGATAACACACTAGTGAGGCCAACCGTCATTGTTTACACTAGATATGAAAAGACCGAGGCAGTAAAGAATTGACTTTTACTTAGAAAACTGTCCACTAACAGGAATACTGCCTTCAGTAGGGAAACAAAACAAAAATCAAGGCATTCCACGCTCAAATTTCCAACAATTCAACACTATATAACAATAAAAGTATCTTTGTACTGAATATTTTGGACACTGTTTACAAGTTTACAACCAAAAAGAATGAACCTCTGCCAGGCCACAATGAGGTATATATGATGCTGACTTGACCTTGATGATACTTACTGATAATTTGTGAGTACATTTTAATGTAAGTAGAAGGAAAATAGCTGTTTATCTGGATCCAATGTGGGAGAAGTATTACGGGTCAATGTTGTACATTGCTGAGTTATTTTTTAAAATGCTTGAAGACAGAGCAACTCCAATTCTAGGTGAATATTTGTATTCCGGGGATCTAACATTTTATTGAATTGTATTCCTCCTGTGAAGTCTGTGTGCTTCTACAGATCCCAGCTGATGATTGACTGAACTTAGCACGTAAGACATTCATCCATGGCAACCTTGCAAGAAATGAAGTGTTTGAAGAAAGGAAAATTGTGGGTTAAAGAAGTAAAGCATGGCCTACAGCCACATAATGCTATATTCATGTGACATTGAATTCATAACCCAAGGAAAATAAAAAAAAGGAACATTTACAAAGGAGTCTTATTCCCAAAGTTCTAAAAAAAAAGTAGGCATTCATCCATAAAAAACATATCAATATAAACAGGGTTTATTACAGAGTCAAAAAGAGCCCAAGTTTAACTGTCCAAAAAGTTATTCTTCTGAAGGTGTTTGCCTCTGGCATATATAGAAAAGAAAAATACACAAGTTGGTCTTTCAAAGAGCCAACGTTGCTTAGGAAATGGGCAAAAGTAACAGAAATTCGAGCTATTGTTTTACAAAGAGTAGATCTTGAGATTTATTGCAAGATAGAACATTGAGCCAGGGACTGATGGACAAAATCGATTACTTCCAGCCTCTTTATAAACAGAAAAAGCATCCAAATTAAACAGCTTCTGATACGAAGTGGAGAAATGCTGGATTCTGAAACAAACAAATGTGGGCAGGATTTTAACCTCCGGGTTGAAATGGGGCAAAGTGGGTGTGCAGTTTGTCTACAGTTGCCAGCTGCTTGCCAGCATCCTGAACAAAAGATGTGAGTGGAAGTGACTGTCCAGCCATTAAAATCAGGTGGCAGACCAGACTCAGAAACGGCCCACAGTTTGGTAGGAGGGCAATCCAGCTCAGCAGAGAGTGGAGGAAGCCCAGGACAGTGGAAATCAAAGATTCCCTTGTGAATACGTTTCACCTCAGTCCAAAGGGAAATGCATATGGCTGAATTTTCATAAGATTTGAGAGATGGGAAATAAGAACCAGGTCTGCTTCCAGCTCCTGAAACCAATGCTAGGTTAGTAGAGCTGGTGGGGGAGCGGGATGGGAAGCAATCATACTGACATTTTGGCTTGGAATAATTGACAGAGAGACACAGCTTTCATGCCCAGGTTAGGGAGCTGGGTTTGCACTGGGAAGCTGCATCCGGCTGCAGCATAGGAAAGATAACTGAGACAGTGCATCAGCAAACTGATTCCCTCACAGCAACTTTATGTCAAAACAACTCAAAACATAGGTAAAGCAGCCAGGTCACCACTGTTGTTGGTGAGTAGCATAGAACTATAGAATTCCTACAGCTTGGAAGCAGGCCTTTCAGTCCATCAAGTCCACACCAATCCTCTGTACAGCATCGCATGCAGACTCACCCCCTCTACCCTATCCCTGTATTTCCCATAGCTAACCCACCTAACCTGCACATCCCTGGACACTATGGGCAATTTAGGATGGCTAATCCACCGAATGTGCACACATCTTTGGACTGTGGAAGAAAACTACAGCACCCAGAGAAGACCCACGCGGACACAGGGAGAATGTGCAAAATCCTCACAGACAATCGCCCGAGGGTGGAATCGAACCCAGGTCCCTGGCCCAGTGAGGCAGCAGTGCTAACCACCATGCCACTCTGAATGCCATTACAGGGAAGTCTCATCATACCCCCACAACTAGGTTGGCAGCAAGAGGGCTCCTGAAACTCTGCCATCCCAGTCTCCCAGTGGGTATCTGCCTCCAAAACAGTCCAACTGTCCCCCATCATGTTGGAAAAACCGCAGATCATATAGAAAGTCCCAGCGGCCAGCTTTACTTAGCATAAAAAATGTCTTTACGAGGCCAATTAGATGTCCACCTCATATGCCCCAAACCAGCCTTCCCCAAAATGATCAATATCAGGAACGGGAAAGTGGCACACTGGCAGGACAGATATCATCAGGCCTCAACCATCAACTTTCCTAGCCTCAGTGGGGCCCAACCATTCTGCCCATCACTTAATTAAAAAGAAAATCATCTTCTGCAGTTCTGGCTGCAGTTCTTGGCTGACTTTGCTCTGTGAGAGATCTTTACTTCCTGTCATAGGTAAAACAGCAGATTGAGTCTTGATGCATTAGGGAGCAATCTGCACAATTAAAGAGAAAGATGATCCCATTGTTTGATGGGAATATTGTACTGGAGTGAGCAAATGCCTGTTTTTGCTGTGCATTCACTAATATTAGTGTAACCAACTAAATTCATTAACTTCAGTAACAAAAAAAAGTTTCAAAATCAAAATGGCTGATTCTGATCTAAATCAAGGATAGAGAAGTTATACAGAGAGGTAAAAGAGGAGAGACATAGAGAGCAAACAGGGAGGGCAAGAAGAAAGAGGAAAGGCTTTCAGAGCAATCATACCCATCCTTGTCATAGTGCAATCCTCACAGCAGTGTCTTGGTGCTGTCTGGAAAATCTCACTTCAGTCTCCTTTCAAGGTCTGCACATCTGCCTCTTTTGGATGGAGAGTATAATAGAGACACCAGAGCTGGGTCAGGCAGGAATTTCAGATAATACTCATCTTGTAGCAAGAAGTCCAATCAAAAGTAAATGGAAATAGGAAGTGCCCAATGTTGATACCTGGGTGCTTCTGAGGAGACCCATTATGTATTGCAGGAAGTTGAACAGTCTCAATTGTCCAGTTTTGAGTGTGGTAATGGGCTGGACACTGGACCCAGCCACCTATGGAGCATTCTATATGTGATGTTCCCTGCTACTGCTGGCAAATTCCATTGACTAGACCTTGGCCAGTCGGTGACAATCTTGGAGAGCGACTTCTGCCAGGGAGAGACTCAAGGTCCTAAATGCCAGCTGATGATGGGGTAGGGGAGAAATCCCCAGCAGAGGGAGAGCAGCAAACAGAAGCAGGAGAGCAGCAAATCATAAGTCATAATATGATAGGACCAACAGTCATGCACAGAGAAGCTCGAAGCCTGTTTCAGTGTCTAAGAACCTGTGAGAAGGACTGGAGGAGCTATATTGCAGGCAACCCACCTGAACACCCAAAGAATTGCATATTCCAGAAGCTGTGAAGTCCTTTCATTGTCTTGACAGTGAATGTAATCTGGCTCATGTAGTCAACAGGAATTACCAACAGAAATGTCCTCAGAGTGCTGGCTCCCAACATTGTTTCTTTCCTGCGATCACTAACCATTACTTCTCTTGGGCATAAGCCATCCTGTTCTCCAACTAGCTCTGCTACGTGGGCAGAATCCAAACCTGAGTTGAGCCCTCAATGACTTTCTTGTGTGTCTGGAGTGTCAAGTCATGTTTGTCTATTATAAATAGTCTCTTTCTGGAAGTGACCCGTTTTCCAGAATGTACATCTAGGTCTGATGTAATGGAATAAAGGGTCACTATACTGGAACCTTTGCGCATTTCTTATCTTTATTTTGTGTGTTACATATAAATGGATTCTCCTTCAGAATCCACTTTTGCCCAGCAGCTTTGAATACCAGATGGCCCTAGATCAGCAAAAGACTGAAGCCAAAGTCTTATTTTTATGACTATTTAAAAAATGGCATAGTTTAAAAAAAAGATTAATTTTAAAAGGATAAATGTGCACAGCTTCATATCTTATATTGGCAGCAATCAGGAACCAGAACCCTGCAGATTTGTTTTCTTTCCCCAGCCCAGAGGCGTTGAAGTGAATTGCAGTACCATCTTGCCCAAGATCAGTTAATTCAGCACAACCCTGGAGCCTTTCCAGACTCTTGTGTGACACTCACCAAGAAATCCACAGGGACTATTGTTTCATCTTGCAAATAAATTCAAAAAGATGCATAAATTGATGAGAATCAAAGAAAGGAAATGATTTGAAGTTAATCATGGGTTATTTTAATTGATGTTTTAAAGAAATTGTTGGTAGCAAGATTTCTCCTTAAAGCCTTGGAAAATGGTCTGAATTTGTGGTGTGGAATATTGTAAATAATCAACCTGTGTATATAAAACAGAGCAATTCTGATAACTCTTAGATATTAGAAAGATGACTTACAACTATCACTATTAACCATCAAACAGATTTGCCTAAAACTCTGCAACAAAAGGGCTCTGTGGCCTGTATGAAATGTTTGGTACGACTTCCATTGTTTGTCCTTATCCAGTATGCTAATGAACAGAACAGAACAGGATTGTCGCAGCTACAGTCAAATACTTGGAACGTTGTGCAAGAACTTCCATGTCATTAGCTTCTAACAATATTCATCAAACATTGAAATAAAACAAAGAATTGCAGATGCTGGAGATTTTAATCAAAAACAGAAATTGCTGGTGAGACCCAGCAGGTCTGTTAGCATCTTTGGGAAAAGCAGAAGCAAATCTCAGCAGGACTTATACACTTAATGGTAAGGTCCTAGGGAGTGTTGCTGAACAAAGAGACCTTGGAGTGCACGTTCATAGCTCCTTGAAAGTGGAGTTACAGGTAGATAGGATAGTGAAGAAGGCATTTGGTATGCTCGCCTTTATTGGCCAGAGTATTGAGTACAGGAGTTGGGAGGTCATGTTGCAGCTGTACAGGACATTGGTTAGGCCACTGTTGGAAAATCGCATGCAAATCTGGTCTCCTTCCAACCGTAAAGGTGTTGTGAAACTTGAAAGGATTCAGAAAAGATTTACAAAGATGTTGCCAGGGTTGTAGGACTTGAGCTATAGGGAGAGGCTGAACAGGCTGGGGCTGTTTTCCCTGGAGCGCGGAGGCTGAGGGGTGACCTTATAGAGGTTTACAAAATTATGAGGGGCAGGGATAGGATAAATAGGCAAAGTCTTTTCCCTGGAGTCAGGGAGTCCAGAACTAGAGGGCATAGGTTCAGGGTGAGAGGGGAAAGATATAAAAGAGACCTAAGGGGAAACTTTTTCACACAGAGTGGTACGCAGATGGACTGAGCTGCCAGAAGAAGTGGTGCATCTCTGTGACTCTATGATCTGGTCACTCTTGATGAAGAGTCCTCTGATGAAGAATCATCAGACTCAAAATGTTAACTCTGCTTTCTCCATGCCACCAGATCTGCTGAGTTTCGCCAGCAATTTCTGTTTTTCTTTCATGAAACAATGTCTCTCTCTAGTGTTGGTAGTGGTTCCATGCAGAGCACTCTTTCCTCTAAGACAGACCATGTGGGTTCAAACCTCACTTTAGCATTTAAACATAAAAATCAAGACTTAAATTCCAATGCACTACTGACAGAGTATTACACTATCAGAGATGTTAAACCAAGGCTCTGCCTGCTTCTTCAGGTGGATCTAAAAGATTCAGTGGCATTGCTTTGAAGAGAATCAGGGTACTTACTGCCAGGGTTCAGGTCAATATTTATTTGTCAATCAGTAGCATGAAAGCAGATCACCTGATTATTATTCTTTCACTGCTTGTAGGAGTTTAGTGAGTGCCAACTGAATGCAGCATTTCCCCACCTTACAACAATTACTACACCTCAGAAATACTTCTTTGGCTGAGAAGAACCTTGAGCAACCCTGTGTCATGAAGTGTGTTATATTAACTAAAGCATTTTTTAACGTGTATGTTTGTTGAAAACTGAAAAGGAGTTTGAGGGGAGTACAACAAACAATATACAAGAATGCACAAAACCCCTAAAGACTAACAGTTCTTTCCTGATTGACACAGCAAATTTTTCCAGCAAGTATAGATCAAAGGATGTCTTAGTTTTCAACCACGGTCTCTGCCCATTACAATTCTCAATTAACCTTGGGCGACAATGAACCTCAGTCCCTTGAGATACTGGAAACATTCAGGAGCAGCCACTGATCCTGATATCCAGAGATCCCAGAGAGAAGTTGTGCTCTACTCCAACTTAAATTAATGCCTCAGCAAAGGGTACTGAATCGGGAAATTTTGGAATGTTTGGCCACATTCTTTGCAGCAATGACCCAGCTGTACATGAAGCAGCAACATATAGTAACCCACTGGATTTCACTGGTCTCTGGAGTCCCCTCTCCAATTCCTGTCCATCCTGTCTGACAGTTCACTCTGCAGCAATCTAACACTTGGAGGACTGTAAAGTGGTTCAAAGCAAGACACTTGTCCAGCAGCATGACCGATAGTGGTGACCATTGAAGGAACCAAGACAGACCCTACACCTAGCAGCTGCAAGGTCAGAGTGTAAGGTGAGTTGCGGGCTGGGGTTATTGCTGGACTCACACTGCTCCTTGGATGCTCCTCGGTGCTCTTCCAGCATCACTAATCCAGAATCACACTAATAGGCCTGGTGAAGACAGTAAGAGGAAACCAGGGAAGGGGTCAATGACCAAGGGACTAGTCCCTCCCTCACGCTCCACCTCCCCATTGGGCCCAGAGAAGCTCCAAAGCTGGCAAAACTGTGATAAGGGTAGCAACGGGCAGCTACATGAGGGCATAAAATCCAACCTTTGAATATGACCTGTCCTGAATGAACAGAAAAACATATGTTGAAAAATGTGATGCTGGAAAAACACAGCAGGCCAGCCAGCATCCGAGGAGCAGGAGAATCGATGTTTCGGGCATAAGCCCTTCTTCAGCTCCTCGGATGCTGCCTGACCTGCTGTGTTTTTCCAGCATCACATTTTTCAACTCTGGCCTCCAGCATCTGCAGTCCTCACTTTCTCCCAGAAAAGAAAATATGCCAACATTTCACCCCATCCATGTGCATAATGCTTATTTAATACAGAAAGTCTGAATAGATAAATAGTACACAACAAAACCTAATTGGAACATAATCAGACACTCTTTTCGATTAAATGAGCCTTCTCAGTAACAAACACGCTACATTGATGCAGTGGACAAAAATAAATTTTCTTGTATAGCTGCTGGAGCTTTCGCTGTGGTGTCAGGTTCTCTCAATTATCTAGACCCATTTAATCTTAACACGTAGTACATGGTACTGCTGTCCATCTCTTATGACAGCCATTTCATTAAGCCCGAGTGCTGGAGACTAATGAAGCTCTAAAGACTGTACTGGTGTCTCAGCGTCTTTGACCTCTCTGAATACTGCCTTAACATTAGCCGGTTCCACATGTCAATTGATAGAAGTGTCAAAACCTCCAGAGCAGAAGGTTGAGCTTTTAAAGAAAGAGCACAGTGAAATGTCAACAAATGAGATTCTACTGAATTTTAAATTCTAGTCCATTTTACAAATCCACACTTGGCTCACAAAGTCTGAATCAAGGTCTTGGTTAAAAACCTAAAAATAAATCATGTGCTCTGCTTCTCTCTACTGCTTAGTACGTTTGCCTACTGTTTCTTTAAATGATACAACACTTTCTGCATCAATTGCTCACTCTGGCAAAATATTCTAGTTTAAAATAACTCTGCATAAATAGTTTCTCCTCCGACGTAGTGATTACTTTAAATAATATGAATGTGTAATGAATGTGTAATTCTTCCCATTACTGAGGGAATGTTGCTATTCTTCTTATTAAAACACTTCAAAGTTTCAAGGATTACCAATTAACTTCCCATTAGCTTTCTTTTTAAGAAAGGACTCAGACAGCATAAAGGTAACAGCAGGTGTAAATCCAGTGACTGGCATATCATATCAAACAGTCAGGGAAAAATCAAACTGAAAGATTAAAAGGGGAGAGACAGCCAAGAGGCAGATACCAACCCTCCAACTCTAGCCCCGACCCCAATAGGACGCCATCTCCTGCACACATATTTATGTTTTACCATTCCAGTTACGTACAAAAATGGTGTTAAAGTAGTAGCCTGTTCTACTAGCATATGGATGAGTGTTCTGTGAAGGTTACAGCTTGGGAACAGCTATGAAGCACCTCTACACTGCAAGCTAAGAAAGGTAAGAGACACTCTTTCATTCTGAGTGCTGTCAGCCAGCCACTGTCAAAAAGAAATGATCAAACTATAAATAAGCAAAAGATTTTGAAATTGACAGCTCAAACATCAATATCAATACTAGTGAGAACATCCAGTGTAAATGTGCAATGATCTGCCTACTCTCCACAAAAGACTCAGAGACAGATCTTATAGATCTTTGTGGGTGGCATGGTGGCACAGTGGTTAGCACTGCTGCCTCACAGCGCTGGAGACCCGGGTTCAATTCCCAACTCAGGCGACTGACTGTGTGGAGTTTGCACGTTCTCCCCGTGTCTGCGTGGGTTTCCTCCGGGTGCTTCGGTTTCCTCCCACAGTCCAAAGATGTGCGGGTCAGGTGAATTGACCATGCTAAATTGCCCATAGTGTTAGGTAAGGGGTAAATGTAGGGGTATGTGTGGGTTTCGCTTCAGCGGGTCGGTGTGGACTTGTTGGGCCGAAGGGCCTGTTTCCACACTGTAAATCTAATCTAATCTAAGCATTTAGCAATTTTTTTAATATTTAGAGTCATAGAGATGTACAGCACAGAAACAGTCCCTTTGGTCCAACTCGTCCATGCCAACCAGATATCCTAATCTAGTTCCATTTGCCAGCACTTGGCCCATATCCCTCTAAACCCTTTCTATTCATATATCCATTCAGACGCCTTTAAATGTCGTTATTGTACCAGCCTCCACCCTTTCCTCTGGCAGCTCATTCCATACATGCACTACCCTCTGCGTGAAAAAGTTGCCCCTTAGGTCCCTTTTATATCTTTCCCCTCTCTCCCTCAACCTATGCTCTCGCAATCTGGACTTCCCCAACCCAGGGAAAAGTCCTTGTCTATTTACCCTATCTGTGCCCCTCATGATTTTATAGACCGCTATAAGGTTATCCCTCAGCCTCTGATGCTCCAGGGAAAAATTTGGACTCAGTTCTGATTCTTAATCTGTCGATGCTGTGTATTATTTTTTTCTCTGGTGTTTTTTTAATGAATAAATTCGCTGCTTTATTAGCTCAAGGAAGCCTGATTAAAATGGCTCCTTTTTTAAAATATAAGACCGAGGAGAAAGGCATTCTCAAGGGAAGGGATCCTTTCTAAATCAATCTTGTTGTGAACAACCAAGGGAGTGGGTGAATAAAGAAGGGGAACCAATTCAACCCTCCTCTTGGTTTGTGGTGGCAGTCAGCTGAGAAAAGGTTTGCCCTGCTCTGTACCATACTGTCCTGCAGACTTCCAGATCCCTGTCTGTGAAGTGGGGAGTGAGCTTTCCTTTCCTCTGGGCCATATTGGCCAAAGGCATTCTTTTTGTAGGATTGTTTGACATTATGCTCTTCTTAACAAATCAACGTCAGTGGAAATAGAGCACAAAAGTGGACTTAGTTGACGCCTATAGTTCAGGTACATATTTTCCAATCCCTCCCCTGTCTGATAAATATCCTTGACTCTTCTTTCTACCACGCTGATAAATTATTGCTTTTACCATATTCACCTACATTTTTGGAAATCCATCCTGAAACCTCCATTATCTGCACAGGCAATATGTATGGATGATGGAAATTTGAAATTGAAAAGAAAATGCTCTAATTGTACAAATACTCAGGTCGGAAGCATAATTGGGAGGGAATAGGATCATGTTTCAAGTTGGTGATCTTTCAATAGACGCAAAGATTTCATTTGCAAATTGGTGTTTTTCTCCAAGAGGCATAGAGCAATTACCACATAATCAGGAGCTCACCAGGAGAGCGTATGACCTCCCAATAGGGCAAAAAATCCAACCCCCAAAGAAAGGCCAGAAGTCTCCATTTTTGGCAGAGTCACCAGGAGAAATGGCTGCTGCCAGTACTGCAGATTGCTAGATGGAGGTGAGTGTTGGCACAATTGGGGTCACAGGGAGGGGATTGCCATTTGGGTGGGTGCAAGGTGGCTGTTTGACAATTTTAAGGCAGAGCATCCCCCAATAAGAACATCCTCCTTCCAGAAACCAGGTCTGCTGATGTGGTAAATCAAGGAGTAAAGTCAAGACCAAAGACAAGGTATTAATATGGGAAATAATAAAGAGACCACCATAAGAAGGGGTAGACAGTATTAACCTAAGCATCAACCAAAAGATAAGATTTGAATTTACAAAGAGAGTAGAAGGTTACAAGTAAAGGCTTTGATCTGATCAGAGAGTAACCTATTCTAAACTTGCTTTTTGCGTAATGTGATAGAATTAAGTATTGATCTTCTAGTGAGGCACCCAATGCTGTAATATAATTGAACTTTACATTCAATTTCAGGAAGAAAGGAATGGTCCAAAAGTACTTAAAAAAAAGGCACTTATGAGGGCATGAATGATCTAGTAATAAACATTTAACAGGATATTTCAGAATATGCAGAACTGAATTGATACATTGCAATGAGTAAGTAAAATTCCAAGGGGTGGGCCCATATTCTGTGGTTAATTAGAAATGTTAAACGTCGTATCAAACTTAAAGAATAAACATGTAATTTGCAAAAACAGGTGATATGTTAGAGATGTGGACAGAATATTAAAAAAAACAAAAAAATGACCAAAAAATTAAGAACGAGAGAAAATCTTAGAATGCCAGAGAAAGCTAGCCAGAAATATGAAAACAGATAGTATGAGTTACCATAAATAAATGATGAACAAGGCTTAAGCAAGGTTCTGAGGAAAGGTCACTTGACCCAAAACAATAACTCTGATTTCTCTCCACAGATGCTACCAGACCTGCTGAGCTTTTCCAGCAATTTCTGTTGTTGTTTCTGATTTCCAGCATCCGTGGTTCTTTTGGTTTTTTAACACAGTGAGCATTGAACTGGAGAGTTAATAATAGAAAGTAATGAAATAGCAGATAAATTGAACATAGAACATATATTTCACATCAGTCTTCACTACGGAGGATACAAGTAACAAGCCAGAAGCAGTGATAAATTAGGAAATGGAAAGAAGGCAGGAACTCAGGAAAATCACCAGAGAAGTCATACTGAGAAAGTTGCTGAAGCTACAAATTGATAAGTGCTCAGGTCCTGGTGGACTTCATTCTCAGATCTTAAAAAAGAGCTAGTGAGTTAGTTGATGCACTGATTTCAATTTTCCAAATCTCTATTGATTTGGGAGTGGTCCCATTAACTTTAAAAAAGCGGATGTAACCCCTTCATTCACAGGGAGACAGAAAGCAGGCAACTACAAGCTGGCTAGCTTAATATCTGATAGCGGAAATGTTAGAAACTATTATTAAAGAAGTTATAGCAGGTTACTGGGATAAACTCAAAGATTGCTATGGCTTTACAAAAGTAAAATCAGGTTTGACCAGCTTATCGGAATTCTTTGAAATGTAACATGTGGGGATAAAGGACAATGGCTGAATGTACTGCACTTTGATTACCAGAAGACATTTGATAAGGTGCCATCTCTAAGCACTGTAGAAAATTTAAGCTGATGGTGTCGGAGGTAGCATGTTGGGATGATTAGAAAATTGACCAGCTAATTGGAAGCAGAGTGCAGTAAATTGGTCTTTTCCCGTTTGACAAGATGTAATGAGCGGTGTGTCACAGGGATAAGTGCTGGGACCTCAACTGTTTACCATTCATATAATTGCCTGATGTGAAAGGATAAAAAATATGGTTTCCAAAGTCACTAATGACACAAAGGTGGGAAGGAAACTAAATTGTGATGAGGACACCAAGATGTTTGAAAAAAGACATTGAGAGATTAAGTGAATGAGCAATGATGTGGCAAATGGATTATACAGTAGGAAAATGTGAAATTGTCCATTTTGGCAGGAACAACGGAAAGATACTTTACACCGAAATGGTTGAGATTGCAGAGCTCTGAGATGCAGAGGGATCTAGTGTACTTACATATGAATCACTGAAGGTTTAAATGCAGATACAGAATGCAATTAGGAAAGCTAAAAGAACATTATTATCTCATAAGAAAGATATGTAAGTAGGGAGGTTATGCTTCAGTTGTACAAGACTTTGGTGAGACCATATCTAAAGTACTGTGTACAGTATGGTCACCTTATTTAGAAAAAGATCCAAATGCACTTGATGCTGTTCTAAGGTTTACTAAACTAATGCCTGGAATGAGTTTGTCCTATGTGGAAAGGTTAAAAAGGCTGGGCTTGTATCTGCTGGGATTTAGAAGGGTAAGAGGACTGGATTGAAACAAATGATCCTGAGGAGTCTTGACAGAATAGATTGTCCGTGTATGGGAGAATCTAGAATGAGGTATTGCTGGCTCAAAATTGAGGTTGCCCTCTAAAACAGAGATTAGGCAATGTATTTTCTCTCAGAAGGTCATGAGTCTTTGGAACTCTCTTCCTGGAAAGAACTCTGATTCCGAGTCTTTGAGTATTTTGAAAGTGGATAAGCTTACTTGTTAACCCAGGGATTGAAAGGTTATCAGAGAAGATGGGGATGTGGATTTGAGATTACAATCAAATCAACCACGATCTTATTGAATGGTGAACCATGCTTGAGGAGCTCAATAGCCTTATGTTTGAATACTCCTAAATTGGGCTTGTGCCTTTAAAAGAGCCACCCCAAATATGAGGTTGCAGAGCAACCTGACAAGCTTTGCTGGCAACCTTCCAAGCTGGCAAGTCCTCTGCCTGTTGCTGGTATTAAAGCTTGCAGGCTTGGATAGTGCTGTCTATGGAGCCTTGTCAAAATGCTGTTTCACAATGTTTGTACAGCTACTTTGAAAAGTCTGTTTATTCAAGGAATATCACAGACTATTCAATGGTTTCCAACATTTTGTGATCCCCATTAATGAAGTGGTTAATGAGTGAAGGAATTAGGGTGAGCGACGAGGATGATGCTATACGGAAGATGGAGGTAAGGGTGAAGGAGTGAAGGCTTAAAGATGGGATTTAAAGTGTTCATAACATGATCACAGAGTATTTTTATAGCACCAGACTAAGGTTGTTTTGGAACTAAAACCTGCCCACTCTGCTCTTGGCCCACCTCCACTCCCGTCTCCAACAGTAAGTTCTGCTCAGATTCCCAGAAGATCCCCAGCTGGAGGCTTTTTCAAGGCAGTGGCTCGACCATAATGAAAGGGTTACTCCAGTCTGCTGTCTCCCACCTCCAACACGAAAATCTAGTCCCTTAGCTCATACCTTCTCCACTTCTGCCACGGACTCAAAATCAGTCATAATATACTCAGAATTTATCATGTTTTTAAAACTGGAATTGCTTTAATAGGACTAACAATTAGTTGACACTGTGTTCAAAAGTAGTCAAGTTTCATTCGCTTTTATGTTGGAGATAATTTCATTGATCAAACTCCACCTTGGCAACACAGTTCTATGTATTTATTTTTCAACACACTGGTGAATTATTTAACCAGAATTGGCAATGTTTGGAAGGTTCTGTCAATCTCTGAGGCTTTAAAAACGATTTGATACTTCTGTCAAGCCCTGTATCCTACCAGCATGGAGATACGCAGGCAATATATGGTTTATATGCTGTCTGCTACATTTTCATTGGACTCTTGGCAATGGCACATTTTATTCTCAAACCTGTTAATGGGTCTTATCAAATTTTTATCCCCTTGAATATAATCATTTGATTTAAGAAGATAGCCACAAAAACAAATTTGAACAAAAATGATTCATTGTTGCCACAATGACATGCAATTGTATTCTAAAGACCCTCAACATTGTTGCTTCTCTTTCATACACGTTAGATTATTTTAAGCATACTTTTGTTTCCAGATGCCTATGTTCTGCAATGAACCATCCCCTCTTAAATGAGGCTGGTACAAACTATAAGGCATTCCATTGATTCAAAGCCATATTGCTCAGAAGAGATATGATAATAGATTTTGTATATTTTTCTTACGCTCTGCTTCATGCAAACTCCATAAGAGGTACAGTTAGTAAGTTTGCAGATGACACCAAAAATAGAGGTGTAGTGGACAGTGAAGAGGGTTACCTCAGATTACAACAGGATCTGGACCAGATGGGCCAATGGGCTGAGAAGTCGCAGATGAAGTTTAATTCAGATAAATGCGAGGTGCTGCATTTTGGGAAAGCAAATCTTAGCAGGACTTATACACTTAATGGTAAGGTCCTAGGGAGTGTTGCTGAACCCAGAGACCTTGGAGTGCAGGTTCATAGCTCCTTGAAAGTGGAGTCGCAGGTAGATAGGATAGTGAAGAAAGCGTTTGGTATGCTTTCTTTTATTGGTCAATGTATTAAGTACAGGAGTTGGGAGGTCTTGTTGCGGCTGTACAGGACATTGGTTAGGCCACTGTTGGAATATTGCGTGCAATTCTGGTCTCCTTCCTATTGGAAAGATGTTTTGAAACTTGAAAGGGTTCAGAAAAGATTTACAAGGATGTTGCCAGGGTTGGAGGATCTGAACTACAGGAAGAGGCTGAACAGGCTGGAGCTGTTTTCCCTGGAGCGTCGGAGGCTGAGGGGGTGACCTTATAGAGGTTTACAAAATTATGAGGGGCATGGATAGGATAAATAGACAAAATCTTTTCCCTGGGGTTGGGGAGTCCTGAACTTTATTTTTTTTTAGGGTTTAGGGTGAGAGGGAAAAGATATCAAAGAGACCTAAGGGGCAACTTTTTCAGGCAGAGGGTGGTACGTGTATGGAATGAGCTGCCAGAGGAAGTGGTGGAGACTGGTACAATTGCACCATTTAAGAGGCATTTGGATGGGTATATGAATAGGAAGGGTTTGGAGGGATATGGGCCGGGTGTTGATAAGTGGGACTAGATTGGGTTGGGATATCTGGTCGGCATGGACGGGTTGGATCAAAGGGTCTGTTTCCATGCTGTGCATCTCTATGACTCTATGGCCTCAAGGAAGCTCCTTCTGAAACTGAAAAGCTCCAGAATAATCATAGTACAGATCTCTTTTTCATAATTGACTTTTGCTAACACATTTGAATCAGCTTGTCATAGAGGATTGTTACTCAATAATGAAAGACTCCACAACCAGTCTAATGAATCATTCTCATCCAGAGATGCTACTAAACCAATGACAGGAATCCATTCAATAATTTCCCACTTTCCAAAAACATTTATAACATTGCAAATTCCACCCTCTTAGATCATCTCATTTCCCGTAGATATAGAATCTCCTTAGAGATCTCCATCTTCTCCATTTGACTATGTGCTCTACTGATTGGCATTTATTTCCAACAAGGCATGAGGAAAGTAGGTGAAAACTCTATATTAAACTGTTCTAATCAAAGGTGATAGCTCACCGGGAAGAAATACAGTCTTAAATTATTATTTGCAATACTTTTGTGATTGAGTTATTCAAAAGGTATCTTTTAGTGAATCCCAACTCTTCACAGTGTAAATCTTATGGCAATTGTAATGCTTTTGCAATTTTTAATAATAGAATTACAGATCACAAAACTGAATAAAAATAGCAAGTAACAGCATAAGATGTCTCAAATGCAGAAGAGCAGTACTTTAGCCTAACTACCTCCTTGAAGATTTCACAAAGTAACTCCTACCCTATTTGTATCAACAACATAATTCCTGACAAGATCACAAACCCATGGGTCTCCTGCATAGACAATAGACTATTAAATGCAATCCATTCCAAACTGAAGAAGAGCAGTGTGTTTGTGGAAATCCAGGCTTCAGGTTTTAACAATGCTTGCCATTTGGCAAGCACTGAGGTTGACAAAATGGAAAGTGCATTGTCAATGAAGTGACTGAAAGGAACACTACTTTTAGCTTTTTAAAATTCACATTCATTTTATTGTTTGTAGATGAACAGCCGTTGCTAAAAATAGTTGTAGGTCGTTTCTGATTACAAGTAATATTGGTCATGGATGAATGAACTTAGCTGCTGTGTTTAGAACCAACAATATTGGTTACATATTTTTTCATGGATTCTACATCGGCATGTACGAGAGAGAGATGGAAGGTCCTACACAGCAATTAAACATCCAGCTTCAGGAAATCGCAAAAATTAATACATTTGTATTTTAAGTCAGCTAAACTGCTTCAATAGACAGCCACAGCCTGTCTCTGGCCTGTGAAGGGTAGTTCTGCATTCCACCAAACTTTATCCAAGATTCATGAAACAACAGGTTAGTGGATTTTTGGAAAATGTTGTAAAGCCATGTGTCTGATCACAGGCTATTTCTCAGCTGCATTTGCTTGAGCTTATCAGTGAGATTGGACAAGAGGCACACAGTGGGAAGGTAAGCAATGATGTTCAGCTTCCAGAGTGGGGTGGAGAGAGGGCTATGAATGTGTGGAGAAACACTGGGGAGGTAGGACAGAGGGAGAGAGAGGGACCTGTAAGTGTGGAGAAACACTGGGGAGACAGTGAGAGAGGGCCGTGAGAGTGTGGACACCGGGGAGACAGGGAGAGAGAGAGAGAGAGAGCCATGAGAGTGTGGACTGTCACTGGGGAGACAGAGACAGAGAGTCGTGAGAGTGTGGAGAGACACTGAGGAGACAGTGAGAGAGGGATGGGAGAGTGTGGACACTGGGGAGACAGTGAGGGAGGGCTTGGAGAGTGTGGAGTGACAGCGGAGAAACAGTAAAAGAGAGGGCCATGAGACTGTGGAGAGACACTGGACAGACAGAGAGAGAGAGAGAGAGGGACGTGAGAGTGTGGAGAAACACTGTAGAGATAGAGAGAGAGAAGGCCGTGAGAGTGTGGAGAAACACCGGGGACATAGGACAGACAGAGTGAAGAAAGAAATGCATTGTGATGTTAGGCAGGATTATTATCACCCTGGTACCAGCCCCAGAGGACTGCAGCAATCAATCAAAAAGGTCAAAAATAGGTTTCATTAATTGGGTCTGATGCTTGCCACATTTTAATGATCAATTTTATTACTTATTCATTTACTTAAAATATAGATTTCCTGCTTTAGAATCCCTACAGTGTTGAAGCACACCATTTGGCGCATTGAATGTACATTGACCCTCTGAAAGAGTATCCACCCAGACTCACCCCGCCTACCCTATTCCTGTAACTCTGTATCTTCCATGGCTAATCCACCTAACCTGCACATCCCTGGACACTATAGGCAATTTAGCATGGCCAATCTATCTAACCTGTACATTTTTGGACTGTGTGGAGGAATCTGGAACACCTGGAGGAAACCCACACAGACACAGGGAGATTTTGCAAACACCACACAGACAGTTGTCCGAGGCTGGAATCGAACCTGGGTCCCTGGCACTGTGAGGGGGTAGCGCTAACCACTGAGCGACCGTGCCGCCCTGTGGAAATCATCCTGCTAAGATTTACTTTTACTGTTTTGCCAAACTCTATATTCCTGAAATTTTTTCACCACATTCACCATCCTTTCAAACTTGAGTGAAAGGAGAACTGCAATGTATCTGGCCACGATAAAGATTTGTACGAGCCTGACATTGATTCTTTCTCACCACAGATGTTCCTGTACCCTACTTGAGCCCTGCTATCTCCAGCCATGTACCACACTGTAGCCTTCCTCCCTCAGCCTCCAGTTAGTTCTTGATTGTATCTGCTCTGTACATCTCATCCAGTCATTCCGTTGCAGCTTAGCTGTACTCTCTGCTCCTCAGTCACACTCCAGCTTAAATGTCCTTGATTTCCTTTGGTGTTAACTCTTTCTCCTTCCCAGGAGAACAGCAAATAATAAACTAAATGTGGAAGAAACACTGAGGAGGAGTGAATTCGGTCATCATCAGTTCAGCTTTATGTTTGCAGGCCTCACCCATATTAAAAGTTCTCAAAGGTGCACAGGAGCCAGCAATTACACTCCAACCAATCACAAAGTTATTGTAGAACCATGGTTAGTTTGCACAGAATTCACCTTTTATCCAAAATGTTTGAACAAAAATGTCGAGTAATACAGAGCCGAATCAGCGTTTAAAACCTCTCTCATCTTGTTCTGTGCAGCAGGTTATTTTTGAAATTTGTTTGAACTGTGTTCTTCAAGAACAAAAATGCTCTTTCATATGTACATCTCTGCATTTTCCAGACTTCCTCTTAATTTTGGCATAATTTTAATGCATGTGCAGACTTTGGTCTGTAATCTTAGGCCTCATTGTGCCTTGAATGAAATGAAGAATTTATTTGTTTGAATGAAAACCCCAAAAACTGAATAAATTCATTTAATCACAATTAATAATTTAACTTCAGAAAATAATATATCTGGCTTTATCAAGTATTGATAAATATTTAGAAACATCAAGGTTTAAGTCATAGTAACCAATTCTTTGCACAATCTGATCTAAGCTAAGGTACTAATGCCCAGGTTTAACTATTAAAACACTGAATTGACAGTTGGTAAGTAAATAGAGACAAATCCTCATTACATGCCTGGCCATCTCAGTGGCGCAAACAATTTTTACCAAATTGTAAGCAACGTAACCTCTGGTGAAAACTGTTCAATATACTGACACTTTACACTGAAGTTGAAATCCATTGCCCAACGGGGAATAAACTGTGTACAATCAGGAACATTCCCTGGATTTTGCTGAGTTAGCTGCTTTTCTGATTAACAAACATTCCGAACGGAGATCTTTCTGATGTATAAAATTGCATTCCAGAATGGACTGTTGGTAAGGTTCAACACAGATGCATTATTATGTTAAACTAGAATCACAGATACACTTGCTGTCAGATTTTAGACTATGCCCTGATGGATAGGCAAAATCTTCTAATCTCGCTAGTGACAAGCTTGGAAGCAGGAAAGGCGGGTCGCTGATCCACCACCATCCTGCCTCCACCAGAATGAGGTTTTGGGTGGGAAGGTCCATGGTTGACCTTCCTGCCTGACTGCCAATTGAGGCCCTTAAAGTGTTTAATTAATGACCACTCCCAATGGAGCTGGGATCAATGGAACTGCAGGCAGGCCTGTCGGCGTGCAATATGCATGCGATGTTCAACTGTGCAGCCATCTTGACACCTCAAGAGGCCAGTGGTGTATTCCTTGATCAAAAGCAATCAATCCCTAACTGATTGGCTAGACACTGGGGAAGTGTGGCCTGAAGCAGAGATTTACCCTGCCCTTGCTTTCACACCTTTGCTCCTCTTTTTACAACAACCACTCCATGACAGCCTTCCTTCAACCTCATTATCTACCTGTAGCCTGGGTCTGTACATGATCCGGGCATTCCAGTGTTTGGCCTTCCTGCAGTATCCATAAAATCCCAGGGGTGCTGCTGAGTCAAACTTCAGTCCAGAAAAAGCCCTGCCCTTGGCTTAGCCCCTGTCTAATTGGCAAGTGGGTCAGTGGGCCTTTCCAAAAAGAGGCAACCCAGGTCTCTTGCTGGCCTTCCAGATGTCAGGCAGGGTCTCAATCTCTGCAACAAGATTCTGCCAGGAATGCCATGGGAAAGATGCTTGATCTGTACAAAGTTCAGAGAGACCCTCAAAAGGGATACCTTATAAATCCAAATTCCTCATGCTACTGGAAATTTGCAGCCAAACTAATTTATTTACCAGTTGCTTTGATTGGGAAAATGGTTTGTCTGCCATGCTGAAGGTTTCGCAGTGACATACATTGACTCACACTGTTCCATATGACAGCACCTTTCATTGCAGGAAACAATCTACTACTCCCACAAGGTTTGGACCAAAGGATCTGCTTCTGTGCTGTATATCTCTATGACTAAAACTTCTTAGAATATCAGGTGCTGCAAGAAAATTATCCAGCCCCTCTAATGTATAAACATTAGATATGATTGTGCTGCCATCAGCACTCGCATCATCAGCGCTTTCACACTGTGCAGCTAACAGGGAACAGAGAGATGACTACAATGTGAGGCTCTCTGGGGCAAAGATCTGCAAGTCACTACGACGCACACTGGAATAGGATAGCTGTACATTCATTGTCTTTCCTTCATTTGTCTCAATAAAGCCAAATGTAGGAAATGTGCTGAACCTCAACACAGACTCTGATTCATTCAGGGTGATTTGAGTGGGGGCAGGGTCACAAGGTTGGGTTAGTGACAAGGGGCACCAGCAGGGGTTGATGGGGTGGGGGAGGGGAGGTGTGGGAAGCAGAGTTAATTTCTTAGCTCGCCAGACTTTCCAACATCAGGGGATGCCTTTGGCCAAGGGAACCTCTGCTCCCCACCACAACAATCCCCAGGAACCCACAAGCAACCCTCCATGGGTTTGCTTGTTGTGTGCTTCACATGATAAGCTGTCGTCTTGTCACTGCGGTAATGTCAACATTAATTTTCCACTTAAGGAACTAAGACTCCAGGGCATGCATGGTCTGGTATGCATTAGGACCCTGTTTTCCCACCCTGACCTTTGTGATGGCAGTGGAGGAGGGGCTGGGGTGGAGAACGTTAGCTATGTCGCCACATTTTGCCCTGACATGTGATTTAATGCACAACCCACCATCAAACCCACTGTATGGGAGGGCTTCAATTCCACCTTCAGTGTAGGAATGAATCATAGGTCCATATCTCACCAAGACATATTCCTTTAAGCGTTCTACAAAGTCACAGCAACTGATGTAAAACCAGTGAAAAGCAAAACAGATGGTACTCAACAACTTGTATCAATCAATGCATATATTAATATAAATCAGATGTCATTAGTTGTTAAGTAAATCAGTTCTGATGAAATATTACTGAACAGTCAGAATATATTCTCAAATTAATAATATTAATATCTAAGGTGCTACAGACACAGTCGGTGTGCAATGTACATTAAAATGTAACTTGAATGTTTGTTCTGAGAAAAATAATGAATGATCAAATTAAGATTTGTGAACACTTTAAAGAAAGTTTTAACAGTTTCTGGAAATAGATTCTCCTTCCTTATATTCATGAATGGTATAAGATGCAGTTCTGGTACTATTGAATCTTTGCAGAATGTGAAGAGAGGAAAACACATTTCTTGGTCTTTTCATAGCTGTCTCCATGAAGATCTCAGCTGTTCTTCCCGCCCTGATCATTCATGCTACTGTGAAACAATCTTGGCTTCTGCTCCTGATTGTACGCGTTTACTTTTGCTGACAACAGTTTCCTTCAACAGCTAAACAATGGAACAACGATACATGGCCCAAACTCTTTCATGCTTGGTAAATGTGCTGTTCAAATAACATACCAAAGAAGCCCATGTTTCACCAATGAAACATTGTCAGAAATAGCTATTGCTATCTCAGTAAAGAGGTTTGCCAGCTCGTTCAAGTGGTGTGTATTTAATGGTGTCACAGACTGCACACAAAGACACATGCAACAGAGGTACAGGTCATATCACAATGGCCAGCCAGTGCAATAAGGCTCTAGTGCAAATCTCCAAATGTTCTCCTTTGCCTAAAAACATGCACACACTGCTCTTTGTAGTCACAAGTTATTCAATCACAACAAAAATTATCATTCTTCCACAAAATAGGGTGTTAACTCAAATCAGTTCTACTTTCATCTGTTTCTACACCTGCACTGCATTCATATACAGCTTTAAAATTGTGCAGGTCTCTTAATGGCTGCGTACGCATTGTCATTGTGTTACTTGTGACAAGCATGGCACTGACTGAGGTGGACTGGGCGCTCATTGCTCAGGTTTGGCCAGTAGAGCACTTCTCTTGCCTTACTCACACCAGGCTCAATCTGCAGCATGCTTCAGCACTTATCTTCTTTGTATGAAATTTCATCTTGGACTACCATTCTTTCCCCTGCAGTCATAGCTTATATTTGTTCAGTCTCTAATGAATTCTACAGCTGTTTGATAGCTTTGCCACAGAGTGGAAAAACATTTCCTTTCTGTCTCCTTTCATTTTCACAACAGCACGGAGTGAGAAATACATAGCCATTTTGACTCACCCAGGAATTCAAAATTGCAGATAGTCATTTAGTTTACTTCATCCTTGCTGTTTCTTTCAGTGGCTGGCTCTCTTACAGTGCTGAGCATTCACATCTTCAGCTGCACCTTAGCTGCTGTATTTCTACTGGTGTCTGACTCTGGTGACATCATTTGCCACTTGCTGTGAAGGCCATCAACATCTCAGGGCACACTCTATGAGCACTGGCCATACGTACCCCACATCCAAGACATTGGCATTGAGCACGTGCCAGTGTCTAAGACCCTAATGGCACATCTCCAATCCAATTACAGTATCATCCTACATTTTGATGCTGCAAGTTGGGTGGCACCAACACCTATCACCATAATGCAGTGGCAGGGACACTGTATGCACAGGGAGATAAACTCAGCTCTAGCCCAGGTTCTTCCTTAGCCTGTTTACATCCTGTCATAGCATAACTCAGTTTGAGATCACAGCATTGCTCTTTTGTATTGCCTTGCCTCACTTTTTTGCACTTTGCTCCCTTAATATTCCAGGCTCACAAACTGCTGCATTGCTGTGCTGTGCAGTGCAGTGCATACACAAAACCTGGAAACCTGCCATGGTTGTTATTAATCAGTGATGTTATGGGAGATAGGGGGTCTGGTACAGTGGGCCAGGGATAGCCTCTGGTACCAGCCAAGGAGCTTAGGCATAGTC
Source organism: Hemiscyllium ocellatum (assembly GCF_020745735.1). NCBI lineage: Eukaryota > Metazoa > Chordata > Chondrichthyes > Orectolobiformes > Hemiscylliidae > Hemiscyllium > Hemiscyllium ocellatum. The sequence goes on along the minus strand of NC_083409.1, from coordinate 75,754,326 downwards.
ATTCATCTGCTCAGGGCAATTGGAGTCACAATGCTCTCCATATAGGTAGTAAGGAGCTGAATGTTGGGCAACTGTATCTACTGGGGGCTGTTTCTCTCTTGGAATGAGAGAGAGAGAGGCAGGTATTAAGTGAGATGAAAGTGGGTGGCCCAGCAGTAACTGTTGGTGCAGGTGGAGTAGTGTCTCAAACAAGTGAGTAGATAGAGTAGGGGGCATGAGTTAGTGGAGAGTTGAAGTAGGTGAGAGTGAGGGAGGAGTGATGTTGCAGGCAATAGCAAGAGTGAAAGAGCGTGAACCTGGCTGGGAGGTGGTACAGTAGCAGTGATGCTTTGGAGGTGCCAGTGTTTGATTGGGGTGTACAAAGTTAAAAATCACACAACACCAGGTTATAGTCCAACATGTTTATTTGGAAGCACTAGCTTTTGGAACGCTGCTGCTTCATCAGGTGCTTGTGGAGTATAAGGTCGTAGGACACAATTTATAGCAAAAGTTTACTGTGTGATGTAACTGAAATTATACATTGAAGAAGATCTGAATTGTTTGTTAAGTCTCTCATCTTTTAGAATGGGCATGTTAGTTTCAGTTCTTCCATATGTAATCCCAGAACTTTCAAATCCCAGACAAAACAAAAAACTAACAAACTTAAAAGACCCAGTACAACCCATGGACAAAACCAACGTCATCTATAAAATTCCATGCAAGGACTGCCACAAACACTACGTAGGACAAACAGGAAGAAAGTTAGCCACCAGGATACATGAACACTAGCTAGCCACAGAAAGACACAGCCCCCTCGTTCTCATAGCCCTACACACGGATGAAAAAAACCCACCATTTTGACTAAGACAACACATCTATCCTGGGACAGGCTAAGCAAAGACATGCCAGAGAATTCCTAGAGGCCTGGCACTCCAACCACCACGCCATAAACAAGCACATAGATCTAGATGCCATCTATCAACCCCTCAGAAAAGGAACAGGAAGTGACATCACCACAAACCCCAGGAACCCTATCCAGGAGAAAGATATAAATAGAAAGCAGGAGACAACAGCTTCGCTTCACTTGGAGGTCGCCACTGATGATGTTACCTTGCCAGGTAATGAAACGCCTGGATATCAAACCTACAGCTCAGCGAGCAAACCTACACCCTAAACCTCAACCTGAGCTACAAACTTTCACAAACTTTGCGACTTATATCTGTATTTGTGAGTGTTTGTGGTGCCATGGGGTCACCTGTAGTGTGACATGAACCCAAGGTCCTGGTTAAGGCCATCCCCATGGGTGTTGAACTTGGCTATCAGCCTCTGCTTGTCCACTCCGCATTGTTGCATGTCCCAAAGTCTGCCTTGGAGGATAGTCATCCGAAGGTCGGAGGTCAAATGTCCTTGACTGCTGAAGTGTTCTCCGACTGGAAAACAGTAGCAGTGAAACAGTGAGGTATTGGAGAGAAGATTGGGCCACCAATGTGGGTAGAGTGAAGAAGCTCATTGACCTTCTTAAATTGTTGAGCTTTCCAAAGATGGCTGAAACTGCTCTGATCCAGCTGACTACCTCAGACCAGGCTCTCATGGTTTGTCATCGTGGCCTCCTATACTGATCCTAAGGGAAGGTGACATCCTGCCTGTGCACTACCCTGTTGACCAGGATCGCCAGGTCCCTGCTTGCATGATGTAGCAACAGATTCCCCTTCCGTGCCATGTGTGGGGCAAACGTCACCAACCATGTCGGTGAATAATGGCCTATTGTGGATGGTGCTGACGTGACGGATGTCGTTCGGTACCGGAATATCCCAGCAGTGCTGAGATGTCTGGGAACTGCATGTGGTAAGACAATGTTAGAGTCAGACAAGAGGGAATGCCAAACGGCATAGGGCTGGGGTAGATAGTTCACGAGATGAGCTTGGGAAGAGACAGTGAGAGTAACCCCTCCAAAAAAATTCAGTGCAATTGACACAGCCAAAAAACTTACATTAGGGCCCAATGGCTGTCAAATGAACGCCAATGCATTTTGGAGCAACCTCTGCACAAAAATCTCAAAAGTCACAACTCCCCTTGGGACTTCGAGTTTATCCCTTAACTGTTCTGTATCATGCAATCCTGTTTCAGCCGACTTTGATTGAAAATTCTTCAAAATGACTGAACATGGTTTGAAAGTTTCTGCATCGGATCTCAGATCAATACCTGAACCTGTTACCTCTTTTCTCAGATGCGTAAAGTTGTGGAGAATTTCCTGAACCTTTGTGTGATTATGAACATTTCAAAATTTTAATTGTACGTCTCTTTGAAAGAAGAAAAATGTCGAGTGAAAAGATGACTGTGGATGTGAATTCAGTGCCTGTGTAGAGATGAAGCCACACTAAAGCTGGTGAGGGAACAGGAAACACCAACTCTTCAAAGGACAGAGGCAAGTCGGCACTAACAGGAATACCATCTCCTGTTTTGCATAGATAATGTATAATAGACCACTTGCCTCCACATCCCAACACCTCACCTCAGCAGAAAACCTCTCAGGTGGGTTATATCCCAAATTGTAGACAGATTTGAGTTTCCACTTTGAAGAAAAAAAAAGCAAAGCAGGAGTATAAAAGCCAATTTCTCGGCTGGATTGTGTGCCAGTGGGAGAAGGTATGTGCTGTGTGCTGAGAAAACCGCTTGTTGTCCCTGCACTTCAGGTAAAAGGAAAGGTTGTATCTCTCACTGGTGAAATGAGAGCAGAAATAAATATCAAAGGAAACAGGACAAAGGACTTTCAACAGGAAAGCCAAACATCTCACAAACATCAGCATTGCTGGTATCACCCAGCAAAACAGCTACAATGAAGCACTATTTCATCACCAATCAAGGGACTGGCCAAGTAGAGATGCGCATGAGAATTCCTAGAAGCATGGCATCCCAACTGGAACCCTATCAACACATTGAGTTAGACCCCATCTACCACTCCCTGAGAAAAAGAACAAGAAATCTGCCAGAGGAAGTGGTGGAGGCTGGTACAATTGCAACATTTAAGAGGCATTTGGATGGGTATATGAATAGGAAGGGTTTGGAGGGATATGGGCCGGGTGCTGGCAGGTGGGACTAGATTGGGTTGGGATATCTGGTTGGCATGGATGGATTGGACCACAGGGTCTATTTCCATGCTGTACATATCTATGACTCTGAATGACATCACCAACCAAAGAAACCCAAACATATAAATAGAAAGCAGGAATTATCAGCAGTGCTTCACCCGGAGGCCCACTAAAGATGTTACCTAGTAGGATGACAAAATGTCTGGAAATGAACCTTCCAGCTCAGCGAGCAAACCTACATCAAGGCCACATTCGAAAGTGTGGCATCTAGCAAAACTGGAATTCTAACATTGTCTTACCACATGCAGTTCCCAGATATGTCAGTACTGTTGGAATATTCCGGTACTGACCGACATCCCTCACGTCAGCACCATCCACAATAGACCATTGTTCACCAACACGGTTGGTGATGTTTGCCCCACGCGAGGCAGGTCAGAGTCACACCTGGCACATAGGAAGATGGTCATAGTTGATGGGGGTCAGTTATCTCAGCTCCAGGAGATCACTGCAGGAGTTTCCTCAGGGTAGTGTCCTCAGTCCAACCATTTTCAGCTGCTTCACCAATGACCTTCCCTCCATCATAAGGTCAGAAGTGGGGATTTTCGCCAATGATTGCACAATGTTCAGCACCATTTGCCACTTGTCAGACATGGAAGCAGTCCATGTCCAAATGCAACAAGATCTGGACAATATCCAGACTTGATCTGACAAGTGGCAAGTAACATTTGCACAATACAAATGCCAAGCAATAACTATCTCCAAGAAGGGACAGTATGATCACTGTCCTTTGACACTCCATGTCATTACCATCACTGAATCCTCTGCTATCAACATCATGGAGGTTACCATTGACCAGAAACTTTACTGGACTCACCACATACACATGACGGCTGGAAGATCAGATCAGAGACGAGGAATACTGCGGTGAGTAAATGACTTCTTGACTCCCCAAAGCCTGTCCATCATCTATAAGGCACAAGTCAAGAGTCTACTTACCTACCTATAGCACATAGACTCCAGTGGTTCAAGAACGCAGCTTACCACCATTTTCTCACGGGCAACTACAAAGTGGTAATGTCAACGTCCCATGAGTGAATTAAGAATAAAAATTACTCATTAAAGCTTTGCAGTACAGACTTAAACATTGCTACAAGGAGACAAGAACATTCTGATTGTTTAGGACGTTACTATGAGCATGCCCCAGGGATTGGCAGGCTGCCTTTCATGAAAAATGTGAAATATATGTACAAATTCTTTTATCCCACATAAAACAGGCTTCTGTGTGTTAATATATGTTGCTTCGAGCACATACAGATGCATCACAAATCAAAGCCTTCATGAGGCATTCATGGGGGAAAGATCCTTTCTAAATTAAACTTGTTGTTACAAACTAAAGGTGGGAATGAATAAAGAAGGGGGACCAGTTCATCCCTCCTCAGTCAACAGCTAGATAATTCAGGGGATCCCACCTGGAACTGTAATAAATGGAGAATCTCACCCATCGCCTGGATGTAACATAGGTGTGGTGTTCCTCTCAGGCTAGTCCTGAATAGGATCTAGGATATGGAGATACTCAACAAAATTGATTTTAAATGGGATGAATTTCTTTTGCATTGACTATTCATTAGGAAGCAAGTGGTCAGAGGGAGAAGGTGTTCAGCACAGAAATGTCAGATGGATTAAAACCCAGGTCCCAGAGATTTGTTTGCTTCCTACCTTCACAAACAATTGGGGAATAGTGGACAAATGTTCAGAAGAGTAAGAGGTTGATTATCAATCTGGTGAACCACACCACTCTGCTATGTTGTGTGCTTTACTTTATTAAAAAAGTTCATGTAAATTACCCTCCGATTGGAAGCTAAACATGTCCATATCTGGCTGGATGGTTGATGGATATGTTCAAAGTGTCAGTTTAAATCCATCAAATCTCACATCCCAACCAGGGAGCTACTTTTATTTTAGCTTCAGGAAGGGTTTCAAATTTCTCTCTGGGCAGAATTTTCCCTTCCCTGGTGTTGCTGTGAGAAGTGGCAAGAAGGGCAAATAATCACAGGGCATTCAGAGGCAATGGATGATAGACAAGTAGTGGTGTCTGAAAGCCACCTTTCCTTTCCTTGCCTTTGAACACCCTTACAATACCCAGTCTGCAAGAAAACTTGCTTTCTTGCTGCTGAATCCTCTCTGGAGAAGGCCTCAACCAGCATTCCTTAGGACCCGCAGGTTGCTGGGAACAGATAGGCCAACAGCTGCTGGTAACCTGACACGTCAGTATCAAGATACCTGACAGGCAAATAAATGACCCAATCAGCTCTTAGATATGGTGAGTGCACCTCCAGTGGGGGTAGCTTGTTAGTTGCTGCTTAGCATGCTCACCTCAAACATAGACAAACAATAGAAAAGTACACGGGTGGCATGGTTGCTTAGTGGTTAGCACTGCTGCCTCACAGCACCAGGAATCCAGGTTCAATTCTAGCCTTGGGCGACTGTCTGTGTGGAGTTTGCACATTCTCCCCATGTCTGAGCGGGTTTCCTCCGGGTGCTCAGGTTTCCTACCACAGTCCAAAGATGTGCAGGTCAGGTGAAGTGGCCATGCGAAATTGCCCATAGTGTTAGATGCATTAGTCAGAGGAGAATGGCTCTGAGTGGGTTACTCTTTAGAGGGTTGGTGTGGCCTTGTTGGGCTGAAGGGCCTGTTTCCCTACTGTAGGGAATCTACACTACAGGCTTCTGAATAATTGTTAAATATTTGACAAACAGTCAAATGAAAGTGGGCAGTTACATGAAAAGTGAACATAGATAGACAGGCACCAGCAGCATGATAGGAGGCAGCACAATGTCAGTAATCTAGCATCTATATAGCAGGCCACAGCAAAATCATCTGAAATAGTGATTCCAGAATTAGACCCATTGTCCAATATTAGAATTTCTTGACTCCCCATCACTCCTTCACACAAAGATGCCTCCAAATGCTACTGTTTTATGCATTATCAGCATTAAAGTGGACCTTAACATATTGAATATGATGGGATGCTGGGATTCATTGAAACAAAATGTTTTTACTGGTTTGGGCAAATTTTGATGCCTTTTCCAAGAACATACTACCAAACCTTAGATAGTTTGCCCTGCCAATACACAAAATATTCCACAGAAAAGTAGGTTGACGGAGCATTTCAACAATTTTTAACATTTGTTTGTCATCTGTTTATGCAATAATGCATTCAAGTTTATAAGCATTGGTTCGCAATTTGAGTACTATTATAAAGCAAATGACAGAAAGAAAAGGTCAAGAGAAACAATGGGAATGGTTTTACAGTATTTCTTTTATGAAGAAAACATTCCCATCATTGGTGCATGTCTTTAGATCTCAAACACAATGCCACAAAGTGGGAGAATATGAACTTAGCTCAATCATTTGATTCTGCATGTAGCAAGCTGATTAAGGCTAGACACTCTGAAGAATGAAGGACAGAGAATTTGAAAAAAGACAGAAGGATACAGAGAGAAATCCCAACTATACTGTTATAAAGATTTAACAAATTGTCCTATCTGTCTTCTCACTTTTGGTCATATATAACAAAAGAACCTGAAATGGAAAGAAAAATATATTCTTTGCTCAATTAAAAATTGCTCCTTACTGAGATAAACATGTTTATCATTTCCACTTACAACAGTAATTATTGACAGTGTGCAAATTACTAATGCCTGATGCATCTGTAAGATTTTTAATTAATTCAGCTCTGTAATTATGTTGGATTAAAAAAAAACATTCAAACATGAGAAAAGCAAAGCTGGAAATCACTCACATATGCCTTAAATAATAATCAGCATGTATGTCTCATGATAAGTCTACACGGTAAGCTGTGCATCACGAACAATGAATAGTGGAGTTAATCTTACAAAGGTTATTTAGGTCAGACTAATGAGTAGAGAAAATGGGGATCTCCTTGGAGTACAGCCTAGCTCTGTGGGTTATTGATTTAGCAGCAGTCAGCTGTGAATCTTATGCCTTAAAAACACAATCTTAATGACCTAAATATCTTGAGTGTATTAATTTTGCCTTTGTCAAAAAAATAATCTGATGATGTTGAACTATTTTCGTATATTTGAACACTTGGTGTCTGAACTTGATGACAGTCCTTACACTTAGCTTTATAAATGTTTACCTGGTGGACAAAATCTGGTAACTTATACGGCACCGTTAAAAGAATAAAAATGTCCCAAAACGTTTCACAGGAGCTGAGGAAAAGGCAGATTTGACAATGAAGATTATAACAAGATGTGGGCGGCACGGTGGCACAGTGGTTAGCACTGCTGTCTCACAGCGCCTGAGACTCGGGTTCAATTCCCGACTCAGGCGACTGACTGTGTGGAGTTTGCACGTTCTCCCCGTGTCTGTGTGGGTTTCCTCCGGGTGCTCCGGTTTCCTCACACAGTCCAAAGATGTGCAGGTCAGGTGAATTGGCCACGCTAAATTGCCCGTAGAGTTAGGTAAGGGGTAAATATAGGGGTATGGGTGGGTTGCGCTTCGGCGTGGACTTGTTGGGCCGAAGGGCCTGTTTCCACACTGTAAGTAATCTAATCTAATGTTAGAGCAGATAACCAAAAACGTGATCAAAGAGGGAATTTTTAAGCAGCATTTTAAATAAGGAATGAAATGTAGAGATATATGGAATTTGTTCAATGAGGAAATTGCAGAGTTAGGGCCTATGTGACTGAAGGCATGGTTATAAATTTTGCAGCAATTTAAAGTGGGTAAATGACAGAATTTCCTTCATTACTGAGATTTGATGTGTGATTGGAAAAAGAAATCACAAAAAATGGTTGACTTGTAAAGGGATCTGGCTTTAGGTTGATGTGTGTATGAATTGGCTGACTCAGTGTTACTGCCCTACCCATTTTGGGGTTTAGCTTGCATGAAGGATTGCATCATTTACGACTGACAACTACCTTCACTGGGAGCAGAGTTAGTGGATTTTCAGTGGGCCCAACCTGCTATGCTGCAATTTCTTTCAAACATTTATGTTTCTTTCAAACATAATTCTAATGTCCTTTAAATGATGCAGGTATTTGTTGGAGGAATGCCATTTGGGTGACTGTGTCCTGCTTTACACACTCCAGTAGGGAGTCACCAGGAGGTGAAAGCAGACTAGGCTGCCTCAATTAAGAACTAGCTGCAACTCCATTGAGGAAAAGGAGGGAGTTCCTCCCAAAAGAAAGAGCACAAAGAGATGAAAATGACTGTTCATGACAGCACTGCTGCCTCACAGCGCCAGAGACCCGGGTTCAATTCCCGCCTCAGGCGACTGACTGTGTGGAGTTTGCACGTTCTCCCCGTGTCTGCGTGGGTTTCCTCCGGGTGCTCCGGTTTCCTCCCACAGTCCAAAGATGTGCAGGCCAGGTGAATTGGCCATGCTAAATTGCCCATAGTGTTAGGTAAGGGGCAAATGTAAGGGTAGGGGTATGGGTGGGTTTCGCTTCGGCGGGTCGGTGTGGACTTGTTGGGCCGAAGGGCCTGTTTCCACACTGTAAGTAATTTTTAATCTGGAGTTTCACTGGTCTGCTACTGGGTCATGGTGGAAGACCAGCACCAGCTGGCAATGGATAAAACCCCCTACCATATTTCAAATCTTTTAACTATAATCATGGATATTTATGGCTATTGTTAGACCCATGGTCATTCAGTTTCAAGTGCTTTGATGATGCTACTGCGGGACACAGTCGCAAGATTGGGCGAGCACTCATACAAGATAAGATACAACAAATAAGGGTTTTGCCTGACAGGATATTTTATGTGATGCAAAAATGCTTATGTCATCACTTGTCATGTAAGAAACTAGCTCTGGATGATGTGATATTTAAGAATCCAACAGATATTCATTACAGCTATGATTATATAAAAACATTGCATTTTTCAGACAGCAGTATTTGCCTAATGCTGCCACAAACCAGTATCCAAATGAAGATGCTGAATCCTTGAAAGTGTGTCAGTTGATCCAGGATATCACAATCAGAGTGAATGTCTTATGAGGCCTCAAGTCCAACTCAAATATACATAGCTACCAGCTTGGCAAAGAGACTGGAACTGCCATCTTCACCAGGCACAACTATTTGGACAGAAAGCATGCCGTTCTTAATGGCATGTCCTTTTTTTTTATCCATTGGACCTATCACTTAGTAAGAGTGGGCAGCCCTGCTTGATGGCAGTTACAAAACCATTTCTTTGATTTATCTAAGAATCACAATCTGTCTCATAGTTTATATGACAAGAATCATCCTCATAGTTCACAGTGTTCATGTATGACTGGTTCTCCACAATAGGAACTAATCGAATGGGTGAGTGAGTTACTGCAACCAGTTCTGAGTGTGTTTTTCACACGCATAGTGAAGACTAAACAGAACTTGTGTATCAATAGTAATGCCATGTCTATTTTCACTTTGGATGTTCTGGGCCCATTTATTGATTTATGGATCAAAAAAGTCATAAACCTTTGCACATCTCATTGCATCATAGAAATCTCGGTGTACCACCATTGTCTGAATCTGCATATATGATGCTTATGAACTCAGCAACACACAGAGTTAAGTTCATCTTTAAGAACACTATGTATGTCAAAATAAATGTTGTTGCCATGTTTCTCCTCTAGAGTCAATTTTCAAATACATTTTTGTCTATTTCCAAAAGAAATATGTCTTTGATGAAATAACCCCTAAACTTCTACCCCTTGCATATTTAGGATGCGTGCATAAAATGATTGTTGTATTTAATGTACAGCTCCATGCACAAATTTCCTTACACACCTGAATGGCTCCATCCTATGCTCAAATTCACTTTTAAAATCTAATGAGCTCCCTTTTCGCAGCAAGCTAATTGAGAAATCTGCTAAAGGGTTCTTTACGAGAAGCCTGCCTTTACTTTTTAATAAACATGTTGGGATTCCGACAGCTCCACTTAGGTTGGCTTGATCAGCAACCTTCCAAAGATGGTCTGACACTCAGAACAGTGTCTAACATGAGATGCAATTCTGTGTCTGGATAACAGTCATTACACAATCCTGAATGTGCTGAGATTTACTAGGAGAAAGTGAGGACAGCAGATGCTGGAGATCAGAGCTGAAAATGTGTTGCTGGAAAAGCGCAGCAAGTCAGACAGTATCCAAGGAGCAGGAGAATCGACGTTTCGGGCATGAGCCCAATTTCAGGAATGAGGAAAGTATGCCAAGCAGGCTAAGATAAAAGATAGGGAGGAGGGACTTGGGGGAGGGGCGTTGGAAATGCGATAGGTGGAAGGAGGTTAAGGTGACAGGCCGGAGTGGGGGTGGGGGCGGAGAGGTCAGGAAAAAGATTGTAGGTTAGGAAGATGGTGCTGAGTTCGAGGGTTGGGCCTGAGTCTGTTTGAGAACGTGGCTGAGGAGCTTCTGGGCAGAGGAAATGATCTGGGGTGTGCAGTGAGAGAGGGACTCACTGAAATCCTTGTAGAGGGAGGAAGAGAGCTTCTTCAAGGAAGGCACCCTTGCAAGAGGATTCACAGTAGGTTAAAATCTTCGAGGAGAAAGTGAGGACTGCAGATGCTGGAGATCAGTTACACCATCAACCAATAAAAGATTATCACTTGGGTTTGCAATGAGGTTCACTTCGTCTTGCCAAAAGCTAAGTATGCTAATGCTTTGCAAACAGAAAGGACAAATGCAGGCTTTGCACCTTTAGCAACAAAAACAAAAACTTTGGGGACAGGTGTTCCTTGGTGCATTACCCAATGTCTTGTCTAATCAGAGTCAAATTGTCAACCAATCAGCATCCTTTTCACATGCAGTATAAATTAGAAATCCCTTTGAATTCCAGTATGCTTGCAATTCTGTCTTAGTGAATGCAAGACAAGAAGTGTTTATGGCATATCTTTTCTCTAGACCTAGACAAACCCTCTTCCGGCATGTCACATTTATTACCAAATATATTTGGATCTACTGAGGCCACAAGTGGTCATGTTTGTGTCGTAACAGATTGCAAATCTGGAGAGCAATCAGTTGTGCATTTGTGACAGACGGTGCATAGTATTTGCTGTTTCGTTTGACTGTAATGGTGGATGGTGTCAGAATAACTGATATATTTCTCAGCCTTTATAATGGAGCTGTATTTCCCAGTCAGAAACGTTGCAATGATGGGCATCAATATAGCTAGCATCTTTTGTTGCAAACAGAGATTGGTACTGCCAGATTTGAATGAGTAGTTTTCTTTGTTCACTTCAGTTGATGAAAGAATTGTTGTCACTGGGTCTGGCACTGCAGTATTTTATTAGATTTTTCATGGAACCTGCTACATTTTTGTTTCTACAAAAGAAAGGTGAGGAATGGAAGAAAATTTGTCACATAGAACAGCACCCAAGGAGGAGTGCACCCATTTTCACAGACTGGGCTTATCTATGCTAGTCTAATGAATAGTGTCTGCTGGTAGCAAGAACAGCTATGGAAACCATGACAGGAATTGTGTCATATTCTGCAAGGACATCTACAGCCAATGTCCATCAATGGTAGTGACAAAGTTATCAGTGTTCAACATTTTTGGCTTCCATTCCATCCAGACTAACGTCAGCCAGTGCAATAGATGGCACAATAGGCTGATTTGTCAGTGGGTATTCATAATCTAGATTAGAGTGGTGCTGGAAAAGCACTGCAGGTCAGGAAGCATCCGAGAGCAAGAAAATCGATGTTTCGGGTGAAAGAACTTCATCAGGAATAGAGTTCTATTCCTGATGAAGGGCTTTTGCCCGAAACGTCGATTTTCCTGCTCCTTGGATGCTGCCTGACCTGCTGTGCTTTTCCAGCACCACTCTAATCTAGACTCTGGTTTCTAGCATCCACAGTCCTGGTTTTTACCTAGTGGGTATTCATAGTCATTTCATCTGGTTTTCTGCTGAAGTTCAGCAGGAGCAGAATGAAGTCATCAAATATTGCCACACTGCTGCTTTCCACAATTGATCTGTCATTGTTTGCAGAGAACGGTGAGAAAGTCACAGAGTGTTTTCATTATCCAACTCAAATAATTGTATTGACAAGGAGACACTAATAGAAACTTGACTAATTTCATAATGCTGCCACTAAGTCAGATCCTCCAGCACTGCTTACATTATAGGGTACTAATTGTACTAAATATGAAATAGGTTGCATGGCAATGCTTTGCATCATGAATATAAAGGGCTAAACTTTGCTTTTCCATCAAGATTTTCGGAAATATTTATGCTGCAAGGGGGTTTGCCCACTGTATCTTACCATTAACTATCTACCCTGCCCCTATGTTGGGTGGATGGGTGGATGCTCCTTGCCCCCCAGAAAATTTTCACCCTTGTATATCTTCTCCTACCTCGGAACTGCCAAGACATCAATGCCCCACCAACCAAACACCCCTTCATTTCACTACAACTCTCACAGTGACCCTACTGTTGGTGTCATTCATTGCACACAATGCCTAACCACTGGCTGCGACTCCTGCTCCCTCTGTAGTAATGCAGGTACAACCGGCATATCCACCGAGTGGTACCTTCACTACATAACACAGAGAAGACATTACAATGGTGTATAACGAATGAGACTGACAATAGGTTTAATTGAGGTCTTCCAGTAGAATAAAGAGTGATGCCTATTTGATTTGTAGCCTTGCAATGTTAGTTGCTGGTGCACTCCATATATGCAAGTTTGTGCTTCCAGACCAGTCTGCCAGTACATCAGAGAAATTATGTAATAGATTGTGACAGATTGGGGAACTCTGGGTGTTAATGTCTGTGGAGGGAGCGTGCCTGTGGATCAGTGGGTAGCACTTCTGCCTCACAGCACCAGGGACCTGAGTTCGATTCCAGCCTTGGGTAACTGTCTGTGTGGAGCTTGCACATTTTCCCTGTGTCTGCATGGGTTTCCTCCCACAACCCAAAGATATGCAGGTTAGGTGAATTGGCCATGCTAAATTGCCCAGAGTGTTAGGTGCATTAATCAAAGAGAAGTGGGTCTGGGAGGGTTGCTCTTCAGAGGGTTGGTGTGGACTTGTTGGGCCAAATGGCCTGCTTTCATACTTTAGGGAATCTAATCTGATTTATAAAAAGTCAACTCAGTGCTTGTCAAAAACATAAAAACGAAGTGAGATGGGCCTGACTGGATGTCTCATCTGATCCTTTCCCCAAATTTCATCATAGCTCAAATTGCTCTGACTCCATAAGATTTCAATTATAGACCATGAATTTTGTAAAAGGTGCAGTGGTTAATTTTAATCTGCATCTTCCTTAAGATAAATCAGTTCTCAGATCTTGCAGCTGATCCATGCAGCAATCCATGCAGAATGTAGCCAATACCTGCCACATGACACAGATGACCCTTCGTGAAGGCTACTGTGAAAAGTGGCAAGCAGGGAAATCATCCTCCAACGTATCTCACATGGCAACATCTCCAACATATGTCACATAACAACACCTCCACTGTGCCTGGTGACAAGTTCAGATGATCAAGAATAACATTGACTTACCACCAGCCCACAGCCTCTCTTTCCTGCTTCCAGGTTTTGCCAGGTATTGGACACTGCCAGCCACTTTCTGTTCTGAAAAGCTCTTGGAAAGACTTAAACATATGTTTCAAAACATTTCCAGCTTTTCTGACAGGCTGACACAATTTTTGCTTGGTTTGGAGTTGCTTGGTTGTGCAATTGCCCACACTTCCTTCATAAACACCTGTCTCTCAGCAGTGCCAATCTTACTGCCTAGAGATAGAGAAAGAGATTCACTGAAAAGGAATATTGGTATGTTCTTTGCTTCACCTGAAATTTTTGTTTTTGTTGTATGCTATTGAACTATGTAATGCAGTTGCAATGCTATCTGGCAGTTTCTCTGTATTAGCTTCAAGATTGAGTTATCAATTAATTAATGAATTTAATCAATGAATTAAAATTTATATTTATTTTCACACAAAATCTAAATGATCATGATCACAGTATTTACAAGTACAACAATGCATATGGATTAATCTAATCATAATTAATCTAATCTAATAATTAATCTTGCATATATTATGACACATTTGTAGCAGGTGGGACTCAAATCTGAACCTGCTAGTTTAGATTAGATTAGATTACTTACAGTGTGGAAACAGGCCCTTCGGCCCAACAAGTCCACACCGACCCGCCGAAGCGTAACCCACCCATACCCCTACATTTACTCCTTACCTAACACTACGGGCAATTAAGCATGGCCAATTCACCTGACCCGCACATCTTTGGACTGTGGGAGGAAACCGGAGCACCCGGAGGAAACCCACGCAGACACGGGGAGAACGTGCAAACTCCACACAGTCAGTCGCCTGAGTCGGGAATTGAACCCGGGTCTCTGGCGCTGCGAGGCAGCAGTGCTAACCACTGTGCCACCGTGCCGCCCACGGTGACTCTAGAAATAGAGTCAGTACCACTGCACCACAAGAGCCCTTTGAATTGTTGTTATACGTTTACAGGAGAGGGGCAGGTTGTAAACATTGGCTTGAAAGACTCCCCATGAGGGAGAGAAAAGGAAAGTGAGAGAAGGATACACAAGGTCTTTTGCCCATTAGTTTTTTATGAGTTCTTTCAGCTTTCTCGAGCCTGTGAACATTTTTATAGGGCAAGGGTTTTCCATGAAATATTTGTTCCTCTGTAAACCACAGGTTATATTTAAAGACATATCATTCATTTTCAGATCATGTCTACATATATTCAAGTAAAATCCCATAGAATATACAATGTTACCCATCAATATCAACAATGTTTTTATAATGGTGATTGTGCAGCATTGTAAGAAAACACTGATGAAGTCAAGGATTCTTTTAACATAAACAACTGTATGCTCGTGATGTTACACAAACGGTTAATTTATCATTTCACTTAAAATTCTCAACGTATTTACTTAACATTTTTCTATTAATCTCACAGATTAATGAGCTTCATTTGTAAAGTGAGATAGTACAGCTGGGCCATCAGATTCGTTCCGGATACTCATGGATTTTAGTTTTATGACATTTAGTTTAAATATCTCCCTGTTTGTTGGCTCTGGTTAAATTAAGTTTTATGGAAAGTGTGTTTGCATTGAAAAGAACACCAAACCAAAACCAACATCAAGCATTACTTCAAATAATCAGATCTTTGCACTTTAATTCAAACATTTTCTCATCAACACAATATTTCTCCTGACGGGCATTCAGTGGGAACTTGCCAGGTGATTTTCAACGATTCCAAGTTATACTTTAGGAGAGTTAGCACACCCCAAAATATAAATAAACAATAACAAAGCATACACATGGTGTCTCTGCAACTGTTCCAAAGCTTTTAATAGAGAACCCTTTTGAAAAAATCCAAGGCTTACAATTTAAACAGCTGCCGTAAAAATAAAGACAAATTTGAGTTTAATGGATTTTTCCTTCTGCCCATTTATTTAGTGAGTCATGCAATATGTGAATAATGCCAGAATAAGTTTACTTTGTAGGATTCCATGTTGAATAAACTCCACTCTAACCTAAATTTGTGAGCGGATGTTAGTATTTAAAGAACTATCCAGTGTATCAATCTGACAGAGAGATCTGACTCAGCTCAGAACAGCACATTAAAGCCTGACTCGGCTCTTTTTCTAAAGAGTATCAAATAAATCCCAAAGCATGTTATTCTTATATAAGAAGCAAGTGGGTAACTAGGGAAAGGATTAGTCCACTAAAGGATAATGAAGGAAGGCTGTGTGTCAAACCTGAGTGAATGGGTGAGACTCTGAATGATTACTTTGCATGTGTTCACTGAGGAGAGGAACATGACGAATGTTGAGATTAGAGATAGAAGTTTGATTATTCTGGATCACGATGACATGAGTAGGGAAGATGTGTTGGGTAGGTTAGAGGTTATTAAGGTGGACAAATCCCCAGGGCCGGATGGGATCTATCCCAGGTTGCCAAAGGAGGCAAGAGGGGAAATAGCTGAGGCCCTGACAGATAACTTTGTGGCATCCTTAAATACAGGTGAGGTTCCAGAGGACTGGAGGGTTGCTCATGTTGTCCCCCTGTACAAGAAGGGTAGTAGGGATATTCCGGGTAACTACAGATGCGTGAGCCTGACGTCAGTGGTGGGAAAGTTGCTGGAGAAGATACTGAGGGATAGGACTATTTATATTTAGAAAATAGTGGGCTTATCAGTGTTAGGCAGCATGGTTTTGTGCAGGGAGATGGTGCCTTACCAACTTAATAGAGTTCTTCGAGGAAGTGATCAAGTTGATAGATGAAGGAAGGGCTGCTGATGTCATATACATGGACTTTAGTAAGGTTTTTGATAAGGTTCCCCATGGTAGACTAATGGAGAAAGTGAAGTCACATGGTGTGCAGGGTGTTCTAACCAGATGGATAAAGAACTGGTTGAGCAACAGGAGATAGAGAGTAGTAGTTGAAGGGAGTTCCTCAAAATGGAGAAAGGTGACCAGAGGTGTTCCACAGGGGTCAGTGTTGGGGCCACTGTTGTTTGTAATATACATAAATGATCTGGAAGAGGGCACTGTTGGTATGATCAGCAAGTTTGCAGATGACTCGATGATTGGTGGAGTAGCAGAAAGCATTAGGGACTATCAGAGAATACAGGAGGATATAGATAGACTGGAGAGTTGGGCGGAAAAGTGGGCAGATGGTTTTCAATCCAGACAAATATGAAGTGATGCATTTAGGCAAATCTAATTCTAGAGTGAATTATACAATGAATGGAAGAGCCTTGGGAAAAGTTGATGCGCAGAGAGATCTGGGAGTGCAGATCCATTGTACCCTGAAGATTGCTGCACAGGTGGATAGAGTGGTCAAGTAGGTATACAGTATGCTTGCCTTCTTCAGATGGGGTATTGAGTATAAGAGCTGGCAAGTCTTGTTAAAATGTACATGGCATTGGTTTGGCCACATTTGGAATACTCTGTATAGTTCTGGTTGCTACATTACCAAAAGCATGTGGACGCTTTGGAGAGGGTGCGGAGAAGGTTTGAGGATGTTGCCTGGTATGGAAGGTGCTTGCTATGAAGAGAGGTTGAGTAGGTTGGGTTTATTTTCATTAGAAAAAAGGAGATTGAGGGGGGGACCTTGATTGAGGTTTACAAAATAATGGAGGGTATAGACAGGGTGGATAGAGACAAGCTTTTTCCCAGGGTGAAGGATTCAATAACAAGAAGTCGCGCTTTCAAGGTGAGAGGTGGAAAGTTTAAGAGGGATACACGGCAACTACTTCACACACACAGGGTGGTGGGCATTTGGAATGCGTTGCCAGCAGAGGTGGTAGAGGCAGGCACGGTAGATTCACTTAAGATGCGTCTGGACAGATACATGAGTAGGTGGGGAGCAGAGGGATACAGATGCTTAGGAATTGACCGACAGGTTTAGACAGTACATTTGAATCGGCTCAGGCTTGAAGGGCCGAAGGGCCTATTCCTGGGCTGTAAATTCTATTTGTTCTATGAAGTGGATTTATCACAGGCTTTAGTGTTTAATGTCTTTTTTTCTGCCCAGGTTTCACTACATGCAATGCTGTCTGTTTTGCTGCAATTTTGTATGTCTGAAACCTCCTCTAATATTCAAATAACAATGTTTGACATGAACGTTCCATCTTCAATCCATTTTCCTGAATTGATTAACACAGGCAGATTCAGCTTGGGTTCTCTTAACTTGCAATATTTGTGCATTGATGGGGCAACCTCCTTCCTTACCATTGCTGACAGGATAGACAGCCTTTGCCCTTACAATGCTGCACCACAGAGTGATATGACTGGTGTGAATACCCACATGTTGAAAGGGAGGACTGCCCATGCTGGAGGTCAGAGTCGAGAGTGTGGCGCTGGAAAAGCACAGCAGGTCAGGCAGTGCTCGAGAGCAGGAGAATCAACGCTTTGGGCTTAAGCCCTTCATCAGCTTTCCATTCCTGACAAAGGGTTTATGTCTGAAACATCGATTCTTCTGTTCCATATATACCCACATGGTGACCTCCTCAACAATAGTACTATAGAATATTGCCGATAGGAGACAAGGTAATTTGTGAAAGGGACAAAAATAAAGTCCAGTCACCCAAGACACTGAACTATATATATGGACACCGAAGCATATGTATATATTTATGGTTGTTATCGTTTCACATTAGTAGATGCATTGGGCAAAATTTGTAATGTCATCTCACATGGAGAAATAGAGTCCTCCTCCTATTTACAGCGGATTTGGTTAGTCATCTAATTAATTTTAGGAAAAGAGTTTTTTTTAGTGTGTACCATGATTCATCGAGTACTGCATTAAAATCTAATTTCCTGGAGCTTGCACCTTTTCAGTAAAATTAACTGAATTGAATTTTTATTGTTACAAACCCCCAGTGAGGTGGGTGTTAAAAACAAAAGATTCTCCGTGACTCTGGAAATTAGAAATGCAGGTCAATGTCCCATTTGTATTTCTACAATGGCTGCATTGAGAAACATGAAACTGTTGTCATTATTCTTTGGTAAGAATGGATGGAGATATTATTTCATAATGCTTCCACTCAGCGTTACAATCAGCAGAACCTCACTGACAGCAAAACAGTTACATAGCAACTTAACCCTCATAGTGAAAATAAGTGTTCAACTATCCAACAATCGACTGGCTTAGATTTTGCGGTCAACAGCAAAGCTAAAGCACTCATTGTTGATCTCGAGAAAAGCATCCTATAAGTGTTTTCTCTCACATGGTTTTCTACGTTCCCAATGTTCCCTTGATTCCCATGTCAGTGCCAAGAGATCTTTGGAGCCCAGCAACAGTGATGTCATCAGCAAGCTGAGTAGCGAATCAAACTAAAACATTATCAGACAGCAAACTAGGAAGTAAAAGCCGCTGATCATCCTTTACTTTTTAACTGGTTTATATAAATCAGAATATAGATTGAGGGTTCATGAAAGGAATTAAAGCTGGTGCTGAAATGTCGTCTACAAACAAAAAATGTTTAACTATTTTGAAACTCTGGGTACACTTTATCATAACAGAGAAAATAAAATCCAGAAATATAAGATTAGTCCTCCAGGCCTATACAGTAATTACAAACTTAGTAAGCTGTTAAAAATCCAATTTTACCTCATTCAACAAGTTGAACATTTTCAGGGGATTACACAGTTTAATAATATGAATTAATAATATGCTAGTATAAAAGAGAGATAATATGAAAATAGAAGTTTATTGAATACAAGTGATTTCAGAATTCCATCGGTAGGATGTTTAATCACACACCCTGTGGATAAGCAGTAAGAAGGTGACAGCAATCTCTGGACTTTCCTGTATAATTGCACATGCACTGACACAAGAAGCTGTTGTCAGTTTTACAGAAATAATGATGGTGAGTAGTACCAGTAACCTCAGGTAATTAATAAAATGGTGTTTAATTGTGCCGGTGAAAGGCACTCAATCTTAATAGTGGCTGAGAAGGTTTTTGGGGCTTGCCTCTTTCTATTTACCCCCAGGGTGATTTCCTGACAACTGTCAGATTAAAAAGGATGCCACACAAAGACAAAGAAAACAAGTGAAAATGGTTGATGACAGTTATGCCACTTTTGTAATTCTGAATTGCAGACCAATGTCTAGTTCAATGACCTTGTCTCTGAAAGAGCCAAAGATTTGGTTACTCAAGCTGAGATATAACTGAGAGAGAAAGGATGAATTGACATTCAAGAAACAATATAGATCTATTGGCAACTGGTGTGACAAAATCATTACACTAATATCATATTGCACAAAGCCACAAAAAATTCAATGCAATAGTAGCACGGCAGTTTAGAGGGGACATTTTTGAACTATTGGAGACATAGACATGACTAATTTGACACAAGCAAATGTTTAGCATTATTTTAGCATTATATACTCTATGTATAATGGCTTTTTTTTTACAGCTTTTGGACATGACTGAAGATTTCCCATTGAAGATTGTTATTTATCTTTCAGTCTTATTCTGTCTTTAGTATTATTTGGAAACTACCCATTAAGTTTCAACTTTCTGCCTTTCTTCCATATCTTAAAACTCAGATGAAATGGTTTCAGACAGTTACTCATAATGCCACAGAGGAAATCTTCACAGGACAGTGTCATTGATTATATATTTTCTTATTTCTAAAAATCTCCATTATTCCCATTTTGAGTTGCGTTTTACTGTGATATGTGTGTGGGAGTTTCTAGAATATATTTCAGTGTAGTTGACTGTGCTATATTCCTTAGTGAACTGATACATTTGTACAATTGTGATGACTGCTACATATGCAAGTGAGGATGATTTGTATTGACTTAGAATAAAGAGATTCATCAAGTTATATAAAATATGATGGAGTGTCATTATTTTATTTATATATACTTCAAATATAATCAGCTGTTTATGTGGAATAATATGATTATTGTGTGATCAGCTGACTATGGATTGTTGCATTTAGGGAGGGTGTCACTAACTGATTAGTTTTATTGAGAGATAATTAATGGAGGCACACATCGTCAGATGAGAGACAATCTGGGACAGTTTGTGAGTAACAAGGAAATGACTAATGCCTATCTGACTAAGTTAAGAGACCTCGTGTACATGTGGAGGTACAGGAAACATGTCCAGCTACAAACATGTTTTCTATTAGCCTTTCATTGAGAACTGTTGGAGGGGCTACTGTATCTTAAGAAAAGAAAAATCAAGGGGGACATTAAAATAAAACACATCTTTGTTTCCGACATTTAATTCTCCATATTACAATGTTCACTATTGAAATATGAAGGAAATATATATTTTCAATATTTAAACAGTAAATTAGAAAAGAATTTTACTTTCTCCTGGGGTCTTACATACGTGTAAAATATTCTGACTGAGGAAATGTGCATGTGGTCTGTTCAACAAATGCTTGTCTGGAACTGGTTGCAGACTGTGACAGATTGATGGATTGTCCTATTTTTTCCCTTTTTTTTAACCGAGGAATGCAAATCTTCATCACTGTATTCCATGAATGCACAGCTGAGGTGGGGAATTTACAGAATGGTAAAGCTGAGTGGATTCAGTTCTCGCCACTTTTCAGTGGAGTGTGTCAGAGCATCCACATGCTGCTTGTGAAACAGCTCTTCAGCCTGAAAAGTGTGTGTGCAATTTGCATGTGCATTTTATTTATTCATTTGTGAGGCGTGAGCAGCACTGGCTGGCTACCATTTACTCTCTGTCCCTGGCTACCTGTGAGAAGGTGATGGTGAACGGTCTTCTTGAATGGCTGCAGTCCACCTGCTGCGGGTTGACTCACAATACCAAATAGGATGGTAGGATTCTAGGATTTTGACCCAGTAATTGTGAAAGTACAGCGGTATATTTCCAAATCAGGATGGTGAGTAGTTTGGAGGAGAACTTGCTGGTGGTAGTCTATCTGCTGCCCTTGTCCTTTGAGATGGAAGTAGTTGTGGGTCTGGATCACTGGTGAATTTCTGCTGCACATCTTGTAGACTGTGCATACTGCTGCTACTGAGTGTCATTGGTGGAGAGAGAGGATGTTTGTGATGCCAATCGAATGGGCTGTTTTGTGCTGGATGCTTCATGAGTGTTGCTGGAGCTACACCCAACCAGGCAAGTGGGAAGTATTCCATCACACTGTTGACTTGTGTCTTGTAAATAAGGGACAAGCTTTGGGGAGTCAGGAGGTGAGTTATTTGCTGCATTATTCCTGGCCTCCAACCTGCTCTTGTCACTAATATCATGTGGTGAATCGAGTTGAGTTTCTAGTCAGTGATAACTCCCAGGATATTGTTCGCGAGGGATTAAGTGAAAGTAACACCACTGAATGACAAGAGGCAATGGTTAGACTGTCTCTTATTGGAGATGATTATTGCCTGACATTTGTGTGATGTGAATGTTACTTGCCACTTGTCAGCACAAGCTTGGATATTGTTCAGACCTTGTATACATTTGACCACGGACTGAGGAGTTGCGAATGGTGCTGAACATTGTGCAATCGTCAGCGAACATCCCCACATTTGACCTTATGATGGAGAGAAGGTTACTGATAAAGCAGCTGAAGATGGTTGGGCCTAGGACACTATCCTGAGGAACTCCTGCAGAGATGTCTAGATCTGAGGTGACTGACCTCCAACAACCACAAACACAAATATCAAGCGTAACTCCAACCAGTGGAGAGTTTGCCCTGATACACACTGATTCCAGTTTTGCTAGGGCTCTTTGATGCCATACTCACTTGAATGCAGCCTTGATGTCAAGGGCTGTCACTCGCAGCTCATCTCTGGAGTTGAGCTCTTTTGTCCATGTTTGCACCAGGGCTGCAATGACGTCAGAAGCCGAGTGGTTTTGGCAGAACCCAAACTGGGCGTCACTGAGCAGGTTATTGCTGAGCAGGTGCTGCGTGATAGCACTGTTGATGATACCCTCCATTGCTTTACTGATGATCAAGAATAAACTGATGGGGCAATAATGGGCTGAGTTCAATTTATTCTGTTCTTTGTGCACAGGACATACCTGGGCAATTTTCCACATTGTCAGGTTGATGCCAGTGTTGTAACTATACTGAAACGGCTTGGCTGGGCAATTGGAAAGTTCTGTGCACAAGTCTTCAGTACTATTGTCAGAATGTTGTCAGTGCCCATAGCCCTTGCAGTATTCAGTGTCTCCAACAGTTTCTTGATATCACGTGGAGTGAATTGAATTGGCAGAAGACTGGTATCTGTAATGTTGGGGATGACTGGAGGAGGATGAGATGGATCATCCACTGAACACTTCTTGTTGAAGATTCCTATGTGTTCACATTGTTGTATGTAGATAGTAAACAGAGGTTACTAGATTATGTGAACTCAAGAAAAATGGGTACAGGTCTATACAGGCCGGTATCAGAGCTCACTTGATTTTCCATCTGTTAATACGGTTCTGTGTGAGAGTGTATACTCTTTGCTATCTGGTTTCCCTACATATGCTGTGCTCTGTCAGTCCACACAATGGAACAGGAAAATTTGCATCTAAATGTTTATCACAATCCAGGATGTGTTCCTGCCTAATATATACTTTTAGCAAAACATTTCAATGCACAGTACACTCACGTGGTACAATTTCCACACGACAAAACTCCGTCACTTTCAGTATTTTCAGTCTAACTTACAAAATGATTCAAATAGTTTAGATTTATATAAATAAGTATACAGAAAGGAAAAATAAGGGTAATGTAGCATTAGTGGCTATTGCTGTGTTTAGCTGAAAATCCTCTTGCCCCATTTTGATTTTTGCTCTGAGCTATATCAAATAAAGCAGTTATTGTAATCTTTTGTCAATGTTTCTACACATTGACCAAGTTTATTGATCTTTCTCCCCTCTGCTGCACACGGTGAGACTCAAAAGCAACTCATCTGAAATTACAGCTCATGCAAATGAGATTATATCATTCTTTATCCTGTAGTATTTATAATCATTACAATTTACTCATCCTTAATTTTTGCCATCTTTATGTGAGCTCTTTATCTTCTGTAGTTAGCAACTCAATCGACAAGTGGTAGTTGAGTCCTGATGCAGTAAGCCCATCTTTCAGTGTCACAGTGGTGTTATCAAAGCACTTTTCTTTCAGAGAATGCTTGCACAAGGGATTAGTTGGAATGGATTTTACGGCTTTCTTTCTGGCATCTGAAGAGTGAACTAACAAAAGCTGCCATGAGGATTCATTACAGATTGAAGCAATCAGTCAGCATTGAGGACTGTCAACAGATATTTTCCAACATGTGCAAACTAAGATCCATAACCTGCATCCCAGCAGCAGAGTAAAATGGCAGAATGGGGAAAGTGCAATTAAAATGCTTCTGAACCAATGAACAGAAGCGTACTCAAAGAAATTCTGTGTGGAAACAGAGCAGCAGCAGCACAGTACAATATTTCAGTGCAATGCCGTGATATATCTCACAGAGTACTGGGACACAGATGTGAGTCCACAATTCCACAAAACAGTTGCAATGGGATGTTCTGTTATAAAATAGAATGATGAATTATAGTGCTTCTATCTTCCGGCCCCTTGTACAGTAGACTGAATCATCTTTTGTGCGACAGTGAACTAGATAAATTAGGAACAATATTAAAACTCTTAGGCCTTGGATTTTCATGGAGTCACAGACACTCAGTGGCACATGCAAAATAGTGGTTTAATCTGGATTTTCAGGCCCTGTATCTGAGTGAAGCTATTTTTAAGGGGGGGGGGCGGGGGGGAGAAGAGGTGCATGTGGGCGAGGAGACTGACTGTAAATCCCACATGAGGAAAATCTGACCTCAGTGGGGGTTAGTTGACCACAGTGCTAAATTAAATTCAAACAGACTCACTTTCACTACCTGAAAGTACAAACTTTTAATCTGTATGTTTCTGTTATTAAAGAGCAGATAAGGCTGATAAGATGTCAAGTTACTTGTATCTGTATTAAACTTTGAAAGTATTTTGCCTGCTTGGACCGTGAGTGAAAACAAATTGTTCTAATAGTTTCAATGGCTGTTTGATATGATCCTAAGTGTTAGTATTGTAGCATAATTATTTCCTGACATTCTTCCACAATGTAACATTATCACAGAGGGCTGTAAATTTACAATTTTATTGACAGTTCAAAGAAGGATTATAAGTTTAGTTGTGTTTGATGTAGGGTGATGAATACAAATGTTTTCTTTTACAAAGGAATATTTACTTATGAAGATTTGAATGAACTGAATAAGCTTGCATGAATGACAGTCTAGATTAAAGTGGTGCTGGAAAAGCACAGCAGGTCAGGCAGCATTCGAGGAGCAGGAAAATCGACGTATTGGGCAAAAGTCCTTCATCAGGATTATAGGCAGGGTGAGGGAGGAGGTGTGGGCACAGGCTTTGCAATTCCCTCACTTCCATCCAAGCCCCAAAGGAGCCTTCCACATCCATCAAAGTTTTATCTGCACATCCACCAATATCATTTATTGTATCTGTTGCTTCCAATGTGGTCTCCTCTACATTGAGGAGACTGGACGCCTCCTAGCAGAGCACTTTAGGGAACACCCCCGGGACATCTGCACCAATTAACCCCACCACCCTGTGGCCCAACATTTCAACTCCCCCTCCCACTCTGCCGAGGATATGCAGGTCCTGGGCCTCCTCCACTGCTGCTCCCTCACCACCCGACACCTGGAGGAAGAACACCTCATCCTCCGCCTCGGAACACTCCAACCCCAGGGCTTCAATGTGGATTTCACCACTTTCCTCATTTCCCCCTTCCCCCACCTCACCCCTGCACCAACCTTCCAGCTCAGCACCGCCCTCATGACCTGTCCTACCTGCCTATCTTCCTTTCCACCTATCCACTCCACCCTCCTCTCTGACCTATCACCTCCATCCCCACCCCATTCACCTATTGTACTCTATGCTACTTTCTCCCCACCCCCTCTCATTTATCTCTCCACTCTGCAGGCACCCTGCCTCAATTCCTGATTAAGGGCTTTTGCCCAAAACGTCAATTTTCCTGCTCCTCGAATTCTGTCTGACTCACTGTGCTTTTCCAGCACCACTCTAATCTAGACTCTGATTTCCAGCATCTGCAGTTCTTGTTTTTACCTTGCATGAATGAGAGTTTATTTTTAAAGTGAAGTCTGTCATCAATAGTTAGAACTTTATTTTATCTCAGTCTGGCTCTCTAGGGCTGCCCTGGTGGACACTGGACAAGTTGTCCTAAGGGCTATGGAGACTGGGTGGGACATAAGTTGGCACACATAGACATAGTTTGGGGGCAGCTGAAGGGCTGTAAAGAATGTGAAATGATAAAGTCCCAAAAGCTCGAGATGGTCTAAACAAATTGCTTTAGGACGCTTTAGCCCCATCATCGCTTCCAAGCTATGTTGGGGGTAATGGACCCAAATCTATCCTACATTCCCCAACTCAGAACAAAGATTCCACCAATCATTAGGGAAATGTTCCAACTCCGAATACCTGCTTTAGGGAGCAAAAGTCCAGACTTTACAATCTGATGTCCTGCCTTCAGGAAAGCCCAAGTCTCCTGTGAATTAAAGAGCTTTAGCATTACTTTTCAGCACTTTACTGCAAGAACAGTGTGTCTCACGTCGGAAACTGATCACTTCTCTCTTGGACAGTGTTATTAAAGTGGCTACACACACACACACACACACACACACACACACACACACACACACACACACACACACACACACACACACACACCATGACGGAATATATATGTGAAAGCTATGTTGGCTACACAATGGCTGTTGCAGTCATTTGAGGTTTCAGAATTTACTCTCATTTGACTTCTTCACATGGTCAAAGCTTTGTAAATTTTAAATCAGTTCTAATATTTTAAAACAGAGCAATAAGCCTAAACAATTCTAAGGTTAATTGGAATTATTCGTGTCTTTTTTTAAAAAATGAAGTATTAAATGCAAAGCCCTGTCACATGAAATATCTATTCTTCGGTCCAACTTTGCATTCACCAAAGTGAGGAACATCATAATTGAACATTTTCTATGTTTGGGATCCAGTGTCAGCACAAAGAATTTGAGGTCAAGAGCAACAGAGGCTTGTACTAACAGTATACACTGTGCAGTACTGCTGCAGAACAACACTACTGCTTAATGTTCCCAATCTAATTTGGATAGTATCAATATGCTTCTTTGAAATTTTAATCTTGCATCAGTTAGTAAGGAGACAGTTCAGACAATAGTTTTGAAGGCAGCAGATGTGGGTATAACTTGTCTGAATTTTAGCAGACATTGTTTCTTCACAGCTAGCACAGTTTGGTATACTAACTCAAGTCACTACTCAATCTATCTCACTTCCTCTTTATTGAATCAGCAGATTTCTGTGGGATTTACTTTGCAAGCTGTCTATTTCTCAACGTATTTATGTTACAGAACTGCAGTTTTTATTATTCTGATTGTCATTCCCATTGCTGTAGAATTTACATTGAGGAGCTGTTTTCTACAGCAGCAAGGCGCACTTTAGACAAACTTATAGATGTATAATTATTTATCCTGGGGCCTCATTTATTTCTCAATAGCAGTAGGAGGTTGAAATAGAACAGCAAAGGCAATAACACTTGGCTAACATGTGTTGGCCAGATATGAGTGCTATCGTTGTTTAGTCCAGCACTGACCATGCAAAACAGCCTTCCCCAATTGCCACATACTTCACATTTCTGCTGCCCAAAACACCATGAACATAAGTGGCCTATCCTAAGCCACAACCTGGAACCTACATGTACACCACTGACTCAGAAGATGCTATTAGTAACAAATCAGGAACATAAATACTCAATTGAATACTAATCAGCTAACTTCGTGTTTGTTAGTGCTTAATGCACTTTGAATCTGAACAGATTCTAACATTTCCTGTTATTATTTCACTTTTTATAGGTGTTGTCAGAGCACATAAATTCTTTTACAAATGCATTTCCCAGATCAATTCAGAAGAATTTTCAAAGCTAATTAAAAGAAATGCCAGAGAGGTTGTAGTGTGAATTTTTCTTCCATCTCATTTGCTCTTGATGGCTTTAGATCCTGCTGAGACAGAGTTCCAATGATTTCAGTTCCAACAGCTATCCAGTATCACACCGAAGTGATCATGTGTGGACTTAGACATTGAAGAGCATCAATCACAACTATCAAGTTTGACCCTATTTTCACCCAATGTCTACATCTGTACACTGCCTGCAGGAACTACAGAATAGCAATCATAATGCAAACACTATCAACAATTTTCCCTCTCCTTAGTGACAGGTAGTGCAATAAACAGTGAGTGTCCCACCAAATGAAAGCTTCAGAACTGCTGTGTGACTTAAAATATACTGGAACATTCTGGTTTGTATGGCTTAGTGCAGGAGTTAGCAACACTTGTTTAACCTGAACAGCCTTTTATATAAGCAAGCCTAAAATAAAAGTGATAGGGAGCGGGACAAAAATGAGGAATTTTTGAACCAAATATACCGAATATGTTGTTACAAATATTCTGTTCATGGTCCATATATTTCATTGAGAACATAACTTTTAGGTTTAGGAATTAAATTTTAACTGGAGAAAATGTAACAAATTGAAGTGGATTAGTGTACTTAAAAGGCTGGAGTCATGTAGGATGACGCCCGCCCCATGTTAAGAGATTAATAGCTAATAAGGTAGGATCAGAAAGAGCAGCTGGGCTCGCTGAACTGGAAACATGATGTCGGCACTGCTTTTCGTGATGACCCATCCAAAGAGTTTTTTTGTCTTAGGAGGTAGAGCAAAATAGCTGTAAAACCCATTTGATTCATCTGATCAAAGCAGAAATTGTAAAAAAGTGATGTTTACTGTTAAAACATCAGGCCAAGGAAAGCTTAGAGAAGACAGCAGCATCGCTGGAAATAGAGCTTAGTTTTGTTTAAATGAAGTGTACACTTGTTGGGAGAAGTTAATTCATTTTGAAGTTGGGAGAATGCAGGAGTGGTTTCCGGCAGGATGTATACTGCTGTCAGCTGAAGCCATGCAATTAGGGTTCAGGAGAAGATGTCCTGAGTGCTGGCTCCATGCAATGGAAAAATGTTAGGAGTGTAAACAGACCCAGAGCCATTGAGAGCTCTGGGCAGCTGGGAGTGGGAATGAAGGAAGTCTACAAGTAGTATTTGCTTGGGTCAGCTATGAAGGGTTGGAGCTCACATAAAGTCAATGGCAGCTTGGCATTGATTAAAGTTGAAAGTGTGCCAGTAACTAAACGTTTGGGAGAAGTTTCAGAAGTTCTGAGGAACACAATCTCAAGAGTTCGCAAGATGTGAGCATTGTGTGAGGCATGTCCAAGTCTGAAACCTGAATGTTAAGGGTCTAAGTTGTACTCTCGAGTTATGGATTTGTAATCATTATCATACTTGTACAGTATACCTATTTAATCGTTATTGTTTCAGTTTCTTCTGTTCAGGTTTGTATAACAAGTTTTTTTTTGACACTTTCAACACTGAAATCCTGCCACATATTTTCTTACCTCAGCTCTTCCCAGCATTCTATTTTTTATGGGAATAATGTTTACTAAGCTGGATCATGGAAAAGATCAAGCTTGTCCAGTATTCTCATCACTGGGACCATAACAGTGTGCATAGGATCAAAAACTTTTTCTTCAGTTATCGATTCCCCCAATTACAAACCTTCCACAGCACATGCAGAACAATGTGTACCT
Organism: Hemiscyllium ocellatum; assembly: GCF_020745735.1. Lineage (NCBI taxonomy): Eukaryota > Metazoa > Chordata > Chondrichthyes > Orectolobiformes > Hemiscylliidae > Hemiscyllium > Hemiscyllium ocellatum. Next base: position 75,725,094 of record NC_083409.1, on the reverse strand, counting down.
CAGCTTTATTACAAACCACAATATCCACAACCATAAAATTTGTTCCTCGTGAACCGTGGCATAGCTGTACCTCAAATAGATTCATGTAAAATACAATGATTTTCTTGGTGAAAGTAATAATTTTAAACCATAAAGTGCAGCATGATGATAAGATTTTATCACCATAATAAAAACACAGCTCTAACTTATCTCGATTTAATGCATTTTAGGACTTTTCATGTTTATGCAGGCCAAATGTATGCTGGGGACCACAAATGAGTTAACAAGCGTATGTGGTTCTTGAATGGTCTGCAAGTTGCAGACCCTTGCTTCAGTATATGTGGTAACTTCAGTAAACTAGCAAGTTGGATTCTGATTATATAAAAAATAATTTCTGTTATATTTATCAGCCAGCTGAGATCAGCAATACATTTAAAGCGACATGTTGTAAGAGAATTTTGCAATACTCATGAGTACAAAGTGAAACAGGCTTGATGAAGGAATGAAAATTCACACCTATAAAGTTAATTTATCATTCATGTTCAATTGGAATCAAAGTCCAGCAGCAAAGTTTTATTTGCATGTTAATAAAATTGCAAGATAAGCTTATAGAGAATTTTCTATTGGAAAGGGCTTTAAATTATACTGAGTGCATTAATTCAGTTGAGAACAATTTAGTTTAACTAGAATATTATTTTTAAATCACTATTGCAACAAGAAACTGAAAATATTTAGAAACGTCATTGTCTAAACTTTTGTTTTATACACAATGCAATCAAAATCAAGTGATCTATTTCCACCTTGTTAAAATATTTCATTGAAACTCAGTACAAACAATGTGGATGTGTTTTGAAGTTGCCTTTATGAGCTTAGAGTAATATACTTGCAGTGTTTGCTCTGTGTTTCTTCATTTAAAACTTACTTGCATTCCCAGTGGCATAATATGGCACTGAACAATATCGACCCTTATTTCCAAGGTTAGATCTTTGTTATTTTTACAGAGTTAGATTATACCAGCTGCAGCAGTGCTGATAATGTTGCCCCCTCCACCCCCACCCCCCCGGCTCAGCATCTGTTTTTGTCCAAGTCCATCTCTGTGAAATGCCTTGGAATCAGTTCCTATATTAAGACACTGTATTAGTCCAATTGTTATTATCTTTGTAGAATCTGGAATATACCGATAACCTGATGAATAAATATGAAGTTTAGTCGGTTCAAGCATTCAGGTCACAAATTAGTCTGATTCTTTATGCAGTATAATGAGGGAGGGCTGCACTATGAGGAATGTCATCTTTCAGATAAACCCTTAAGTGGAGCCCAGTTTGAATGCCCTTATAATTTACAGGAAATATATTGCGGATGCTGGAAATCTAAAACAATCACAGAATGCTGGAGAAACTCAGCAGATCTGCATCTGTTGTGAGAAACAGAGTTACCGTTTTGAGTTACAGAGTCACAGGGATGTACAACACGGAAACAGACTCTTTGGTCCAACTTGTTCATGTCGACCAGATATCCTGAAATAATCTTGTGCTTTTTGCCAGCATTGGGCCCATATTCCTCTAAGCCCTTCCTATTCATATACTCATCCAAATCCCTTTTAAATGCTGTAATCGTACCAGCCTCCACCACCTCCTCTGGCAGTTCATTCTACACACGAACCACCCTCTGCTTGAGAAAGTTGTCCCTTTTATACAGTTTCCTTCAACCTTAAACCTATGCCCTCTAGTTTTGGACTCCCCTACTCTGGTAAAAAGACCTTGGCTATTCACGCTATCACCCCTTGTGATTTTACAAACTTCTATAAGGTCACCTCTCAGCCTCTGACACTCCAGGATAAAAAAGCCCCAGCCTATTCATTTCTTTTTGTAAGAATCCCCATGGTGTGGAAGCACACCAGTCGGCCCATCAAGCTCACATCGACCCTCTGAAGAGCAACCCACCCAAACCCTCACCCCTCCTACTCTATCCATGCATTTCCCATGATTAATCCACCTAGCCTGTAAACCCTGAACACTATGGGAAATTTAGCACGGCCAATTCACCTGACCTACACATTTATGGACTGTGGGAGGAAACCGGAGCACCCAAAGGAAACCCACACAGATACGGGGAGAATGTGCAAACTCCACACAGACGTCGTTTAAGGCTGGAACCAAACTCGGGTCCCTGCCACTGTGAGGTAGCAGTGCTAACCACTGAGCTACCATGCCACCCTAGCTTCTCCTTATAGCGCAAACCCTCCAATCCTGGAAACATTCTTGTAAATCTTTTCTGAACCTTTTCTTCAGAACTGAGCTGAGGTTCTTTTTGTGGTTTTATTAGAGACAAAACATCATGTTATGATCTGTAGAAATACAGAGAGCTCTGAGCAAACATTCCTCTTTTGGCCAAAATTATTAAAAAGGATTGATTGCATTTTCATTTTGAAGCTCTTTCTAGAATCTTGCTGTGATGAAAATATCTACTCTCATTGTTTCCATAACAATACAGGTTAAAATGCAACATTTTAATGAAATGTCTTGAGGTCTCACTGAAAGGTGCTCAATAAAGGCTATTTATTTATTTGGATAAAGTGTGTATCTACCAAATGCAATAACATGCAGTTACTATTCATGGTAAGCTGTGAAATGTCATTTACATAATTTGCTTTTAGTTAACTAATTTAAGCTACTTTGCTGTTTTCCAAACCACACCGAGTTGAATACTTTGTCATAAAGATTCCAAAATCGTCCCGAAGGCCTTTTTCTATCTCGAAATAAATGGCATTGTTTTACACAATCCTAGTCAGTACCATTGAAACTTGTTCCATTGAAATGGCCTCAGTCTGTGCCTTGAGAGAGTCGTATTGTAAAGCTATTGGGAGTTCCAATACACGATCATAAAGCAACATGTTTAGAGGCCTGTGCACCCTTTCAGTTAGAAAATGATCCATGGTAAGGGGGCGGAACAGATGGAAGAATCTAAAGGGAGGAAAAATAATAAACTGGGAGTGGGGTGGAAATGTCAGACATTATAAGAATTGTGTACGTAGGAGTGAATGTGCACCGGTTTGAATTTTAATGTTTTTAACATTTGGCCTTAAGTCTGTACAAGTACTGAAAGCCGAATTAATTGAATGAGTTCATCCAAAAAGTTTTTTTTGAGTGTGCTGAAATCACATAAATTAGCATAAAAATAAAGTTTAACTTTTCACAGCAGTAAAGATAAGGAAGAAATTAAGGAGGCTCCTAATTGTTCAGACTTGGTGTTGGCTTTGTGCTAGTTTTGATTCCATAGGGACGATTAATGTTTAGCCCTTGCACTGTTGTATTTGTCATCCAATATACCAATGATTTGTCTTGGTCCCCAGACATTTGTAAATGATCTTGGATCAGATAAAGACCTTTTGATAAACTTGTCCAAAATCAAGGCCAGTTCAACACATTGCCCTTCAAATATTTTTTTCCCAATATCTCCTCACCTGAGCTATGTGGAAACTGGGCAAAGATTAAATTTCATGCAGTCATTTCAGAGCAAAGCCTCATAAATTACATCCAGCGACTGCAGTGTCATCCCAAATTATAGTTGATATAGGGTAGGAGCTGACTGGCTGCCTGAGTTTGGTTTCTGTACAAAATACATCAATGACCCCTCTTTGAGCTACAAGTTGACTTCTCAGTCTTTTAACCATGACACTGTTAAGAGTTAAACTTCACATCTGAGGCATTTGCACTGACAATTACCCTGGCTAATGGGCAGCTTGTTGAAAATCTTATTGTGAATGGCTTTTTTATCCAAGATCTGTGTGTTACACATTACAATCTGCATATGGCAATTGGTGGAGAATTGCTAAGGATGCATTAGAAACAACAAAATATGAATAAAAGTATGCCTAATCTGTGTAAAACTTTGTGTGACTCAAAAGTCTGTTATTGCAATATTGTTTGTTGAGAAACGAATGGATGATGCAAATTCTTTTCGTGAATCTCTGCATTTTCTTCTACACTCCAGTTCAAGCATTTAACTTCCTTTCCCAATTTTTCAGTACTACTTTCTACTATACGGTAACAATGTAACTGTAATTGAAAATATAAGTTTATTAAACACACACATTTGGTTCACAGATGAAATACTTGTTTTAATTGCTCTTGTAAGATCTTAACAATTAGGATGGAGCAATATAATCTTTAGTTAGCAATATGCAGCATATAAAAAGGCAATGATGTTATTGAGAGATTTTGAAGTACACTACAGCAGTTTATAACTGTCACCTGACTGTTACTTTTCTGCAAAAATGTTCAGTTTTTAAGAGTTTGCTTAATCATTAAAGCAGACGATGACAACTGCTGCCCTCTGTACAGTAATTGCTGCAAATTAAACTAAGAGTCATGGGCTGTGAGCATTTGGTGCCCAACTTGAAGTGCACTTGAGAAGGTTGTGTTGAGCTGCCATCTTGAATTGTAGCTGTCCACCTAACATAGGCACACCCTCAGTGCTGAGAGCGAAAGAAACTGGAGGCCATCAACCCAGTGACAGTGAAAGAACAACAATATGGCTCAAGTCAGGTAGATGGGTGAATGGGAGGTGGGGTTTCAGCAGTAGAAACTAATACAGTCGGTTTTGATATGATAGGATAGTTCTCGTCCTGTGCAATCCCATGTTATAAGGAAATCACGTAATAGCAGCACCACTTAAAGCAATGCTTCTAGAATTGCATTATAGCCAATACTGGTAAGGAAAGTTTGTGTTCAATAAATAATGGTCTAAATTCTTCAATTGCATTATAGCCAATTGGCATTGAAGAAACGCACGTTACATAGCAGAACCAATTGTATTGTGCATAGATTCTTAACAGCCCTCTGAGCAATTAGGGATGGGGAATAAATGCTGGTCTAGCCAGTGACGCCTTCATCCCATGAGTGCTTAAAAAATATTGAACAAAATAGGAAATCCCCAAGAAGAGTTTAAATCAGTCTCCAAATTCAGAAAACATTCACCAAATATCTTTTTTTCTTTCTTGATGTGGTTCCTAATGTCAGAAAAGACAGATCACAGCTGGAGTAAGACACAGCCCAAGTTTGTAGATAGATTGGGGACTTTGGGGGTAGTGTGTGAATAGAACTGGTAAATCTTCCTTTTCTTTCTCCATTTTAATAGTTTAAAATTCAGTAGTCTAGTTAAAAGGTAGCTGCCTCAGCTGAGTAAGACACAGTCTGATAGAATATTTACTTTAGGGAATTTGGAAGCAGTGTGAGAATTTGGTACAGAGGGGAAGCAGTGCTTTTCTCGAGGATTTTTCACTTATAGTTTATAAATCTTCTTTAACAGAATAAACTGAAGCCGAGGATTGGCAGCCCCAGCACAAAACAAGGAGTGGCGTTGTGTGGGGGAGTACGTGCCTTACCAACTTAATAGAGTTCTTTCAGGAAATGACCAAGTTGATAGATGAAGATGTCATACACATGAACTTTAGTAAGGCGTTTGATAAGGGTTCCCATGATAGACTAATGGAGAAAGTGAAGTCACATGGTGCAGGGTGTTCTAGCTATGTGGATAAAGAACTGAGCAACAGGAGACAGAGAGTAGTAATTGAAGGGGGTTCCTTGAAATGGAGAAATAGTGGCAAAGATGTTCCACAGGGATCAGTGCTGGGGTTACTGTTGTTTGTAATATACATAAATGATCTAGAAGAGGGCACTGTTGGTCTGATCAGTAAATTTGCAGACGACATGAAGATTAGTGGAGTAGCAGAAAGCATAGGGGACTGTCAAAGAATACAGGAGAAGTGGCAGATGGAGTTCAATCCAGGCATATGTGAGGTGATGCATTTTGGGAAATCTAAGTCACTATCCTGTAAACGGAAGAGCCTTGGGAAACGTTGGTGAGCAGAGAGGTCTGGGAGTTCAGGTCCATTGTACCCTGAAGGTGGCTGCACAGGTGGATAGAGTGGTCAAGAAGGCATATGGTATGCTTGCCTTTATCGTATGGAGTATTGAGTATATGAGCTGGCAAGTCATGTTAAAATTGTACACAACATTGGTTCAGCCACATTTAGAATATTGTGTACTGTTCTGGTCGCCACATTACCAAAAGGATGTGGACACTTTGGAGAGGGTGCAGAGAAGTTTTATGAGGATGTTGAGTGGTTTGGAAGGTGGTAGTTATGAAGAGAGGTAGAGTAGGATAGGATTGTTTTCATTAGATAAAAGGAGATTGAGGGTGGACCTGATTGAGGTTGACAAAATCATGAAGTGTATAGACAGGATGGATAGAGATAAGCTTTTTTCCCAGGGTGAGGGATTCAATAACAAGATGTCATGCGTTCATGGTGAGAGGTGAAACATTTAAGGGGGATACACGTGGAAAGTACTTTACACAGAGGGTGGTAGATGCCTGGAACGCATTGCCAGCAGAGGTAGTAGAGGCAGGCATGATTCATTTAAGGTGCATCCGGACAGATGCATGAGTAGGTGGGGAGCAGAGGGATACAGATCCTGAGGAATTGGGCGATAGGTTTAGACAGTGAATTTGGATTGGCACAGGCTTGGAGGACCAATGGGCTTATTCCTGGGCTGTAAATTTTCTTTGTTCTTTGTTCACAGGAAACACTAAGTCTAGTTGTAATAGCTGCTACTTTGTTGGTCTATTAAAGGTTACTTTTAGACCGAAGGTACAAAGGATAAATATTTTCAGATTACAAAATAAGGGACCAGTAGGAAACTTTTTACAAACAAATTAAGAATTAATTAAATAGAATAGAGATGTAAGTCCAGGTGATGAGTTGTACCTGCATGGTGTGGGAACAGGTAGACTCCACTGTGGTTCATCGTGACCACATCTGTAGCTTAAGGAGTTTCAACTCAGAGCTGATGAGCTGGAGTCTGAGCTTCAAACACTGCAACACATTATGGAAGGGGAAGAATTGCTTGAACGCTATGTTTCAGAAGGCAGATTAACTACCTCAAATTTGGTCAGTCATCAGGGCGGGAAGAAATGAGCAAGGAAGGTAGAAGAATCCAGGAAGCAATGCTGAAGGAGCCTCAGCCCTTGAGCTAACAAGAAATTTGAGATTCTTGCTCCCTGTGTAGGTGAGCGGGGCTGCAGGGAAGATAAGCAAACTGACCATAGTCATTGAAGACGAGGGAGAAAAGAAAAATGTAGTTGTATTCAAGGATAGTACAGTCAGGAGAATAGACACTGCTCTCTGTGGCTAGGATTGAGAATCCCAAAGGCTGCATTGCCTGCCTGGTTCCCGGGTTCAGGATCTCTCATCAGGGAGCACAGGAACTTGGAAAGGGAAGGTCAAGATCCAATTGTTGCAGTCCACGTCGGTACCAATGATATAGGTAGAAAGACAACGAGTTTTCTGCTGAGGGAATACGAGCAGCCAGGGGCTGAATAAAAAGTAGAAACAAAAAAGTAATGATCTCTGGATTACTATCTGGGCGGCACGGTGGCACAGTGGTTAGCACTGCTGCCTCACAGCGCCAGGGACCTGGGTTCAATTCCCGCCTCAGGCAACTGACTGTGTGGAGTTTGCACGTTCTCCCCGTGTCTGCGTGGGTTTCCTCCGGGTGCTCCGGTTTCCTCCCACAGTCCAAAGATGTGCGGGTCAGGTGAATTGGCCATGCTAAATTGCCCGTAGTGTTAGGTAAGGGGTATATGTAGGGGTATGGGTGGGTTGCGCTTCGGCGGGTCGGTGTGGACTTGTTGGGCCGAAGGGCCTGTTTCCACACTGTAAGTAATCTAATCTAATCTATCTGAGCCACAGGCTATTTCGCATAAGGTCAACAAATTAAAGAGGGAAACACATGGCTCAAACATTGGTGTTGGCAAAACAGGCATGAATTCATGGGATATTGGCACTAGTACAGGGGAAGGAGGGAGCTGTTCTAATGGAACAGGTTCCACCTGAATCATGCTGGGACTGGGGTCCTGGCAACTTGCATAACCAAGGCTGTTGATAGGACTTTAAACAATGACAGGATGGGTTCAGTTTAATGGAAAGTCAAAGGTAAAAGAGAAGGTAGCATTGCAGGTTAGTGATGGGGTTGAGTGTTAACTGAAAATAAAAGAGTGGGGGAGATAGAATGTGTGAACATCATATTATGCCAAGGCACCATAAATGTGTTGATAATAGAACAAGTTTAAAAGCTTTGTATCTTGATGCATGAAGCATTCAGAATAAGGTAGATGAACTGATAGTGCAAACTGAGCTAAATGAATATGATCACATAGCCATCACTGAAACATGGTTACAGGAGGATTAAAACTCCAAACTTAACATTCAGGATATTTGACCTTTCAGAGAAGGTGGTGGGTAGCACAGTTAATAAGAATTAAATGAGAATGATTGTCAAAGATGTTCTAAGCTCAGATGATGTACAGCCCACAGACCCCCAAGCAGTTGCCTCTCTGTGGGAAAAGCTATAAAGCAACCAACAGTAGAAGCGTGTAAAAAGAATAGAGCAATAATGTCAGTGTCTTTAATCTTCTTTGAGTTACTTGAACTGTAAAGGGTAGCTACAACACAGAGTGCATTATGGATGGTTTCCTCAAGCAACATGTCATGGAGCCAACCAGAGTGCATGCTATCTTGGATCTGGTAATGGGGCACGTTAAATAAATGACCTCAAAGTAAAGGATCCCCTGGTAGTAGTGATCATAACATGATAGAATTTAATATTCAGTTGTGGAGATCAAACCTTGAGCCAGAAACAATAGTGTTTGACCTAAGAACATAGGAAGGAGGAGCAGGAGTAGGCCATCTGGCCTTTCGAACCTGCTCACCATTCAATAAGGCCATGGCTGATTTTTACATGGCCTCAGCTCCATTTACCCACCCTCTCACCGAAACCCTTAGTTCCATCACTGTTCAAAAAAAACCCATCTTATCTTTAAAAACATTTACTGAAGTAGCGTCAAATACTTCACTGGGCAGGATATTCCATAGATTCACAACCCTCTGAGGGAAGAGGTCCATTTTCAATTCAGTCCTAAATCTGCTCCCCTTAATTTTGAGGCTATGCCCTCTTGTCCCAGTTTCCCCTACCAGTGGAAACATCCTCTCTATGTCTATCTTATCTATTCCATTCATAATTTTATGTGCCTCTATAAGATCCCCCCTCATTCTTCTAAATTACAATTCCATGCTACTCAGTCTCTCCTGATAAGCCAACCCCTCAACTCTGGAATCAACCTAATGAACCTCCTACACACCCCTCCTGGTGCCAGTACATCCTTTTTCAAGTAAGGAGACCAAACTGCACGCAGCACTTAGGAGTGGCCTCATCATCATCCCGTACAGCCGCAACACAACCTCCCTGCTTTTAAACTCAGTACCTTTAGCTAAGAAGAAAAAAATTCTATTTGTCTTCTTAATTCCTTGTCGTACCTGCAGACCAATCTTCTGTGATTCATACACAAGGACACCCAGATCCCTCTGCATAGCAGCATGCTGCAACTTTTTATGATTCAGGTAATAGTTCTTTTTACTTCTACTCCTACCAAAATGGATGACTTCACATTTAATAAATCTGTATTCCACCTACCAGACCTTAGCCCACTCGCTTAATGTAACTATGTTCCTCTGCAAAGTTTCACAGTCCTCTGCACACTTTGCTCTGCCATTCATCTTAGTGTCATCTACAAACTTTGATACGCTACACGTCGCCACCAACTCCATGTAATAAATGTAAATTAAGAATAATTGCAGTCCCAACACTGATCCCCAAAGGCAAATATAATGAGGATAGAGTTAGTTGAAGTGAACTGGGTGGATAGATTAGCAGGAATGACAGTAGGTAAGCAGTGCCAAGACATTTAAGGGGGTAATTCATGACTCACATTAAAAATAAATTTCTGCAAGGAGAAAAGATTCTAAGAGAGGGGTAAACCAACCATGGTTAACCAAGGAAGTCAAGAAGAGTGCTAGGTTGAAAGAAAAGGTGTATACGGAAGCCAAAGTCAGTGACAGCCCTGAAGATTGGGATCAATCCAGCAAAGGAGGACAAAAAGGATTATAAAGACAGAGAAAATAAACTATGAGGGTAAACTTGCAAGGAACATTAAAACTGATAATAAGGCTTTTTAAAATACTTCTAGAGGTGTTCAACAAGGTACCTCACAAAATGCTAAGTCATAACACAACAGCTAGGCGGCACGGTGGCATAGTGGTTAGCACTGCTGCCTCACACCACCAGAGACCTGGGTTCAATTCCCGCCTCAGGCAACTGTCTGTGTGGAGTTTGCACATTCTCCCCATGTCTGCATGGGTTTCCTCTAGGAACTCTGGTTTCCTCCCACAGTCCAAAAATGTGCAGGTTAGGTGAATTGGCCAAGCAAAAATTGCCCTTACTGTTAAGTGAAAGGGTAAATGTAGGGGAATGGGTCTGGGTGGATTGCTTTTCGGAGGGTCAGTGTGGACTTGTTGGGTCGAAGGGCCAGTTTCCACATTATAAGAAATCTAAATCTAATCTAAAAGCTCACGGTGTTCGAGGTTATATCCTGGACAGAGAATTGGCTCATGGGCAGGAAACAGCAAATAGGGATAAGGGATTCTCCTTCACTTTAGTAATCTGTGAGCAATGGGGTTCCACAGGAATCGGTGCTGGGTCCACAACTCTTTATCAATAACTTGGGGCAAAGTAGTAAGTGTAATATAGCCAAAAGTGCAGACTGCACAAACATATCTGACAAGACAGGTTGTGACAGGGATTAAAGAAAAAGAGAGATCTTATAAAGCGGCCAAGAGCAGTGGGAAATCAGAAGATTGGGAAGGCTACAAAAAACAAACAGAGGATAACAAAGAGAGTAATAAGGAAGGAGAGGATCAAATATGAAGGTAGGCTAGCCAGTAATATTAGAAATGATAGTAAAAGTTTCTTTCAATACATAAGAAACAAAAGACAGGCAAAAGTAGACATTGGGCCACTTCAAACTGATGCTGGAAGCCTAGTGATGGGAGATAAGGAAATAGCAGGAGAACTTAACAAGTACTTTGTGTCAGTTTTCACAGTGGAAGACATGAGTAATATCCCAACAATTAAAGGGAGTCAGGGAGCTGAGTTGAGTATGGTTGCCGTTACAAAAGAGAAAGTGCTAGAAAAGCTAAAAGGTCTTAAAATTGATAAATCTCCTGGCCCCGATGGGAAACATTCTCGAGTTCTGAGAGAGGTGGCTGAGGAAATAGCGGAGGCATTGGTTGAGATCTTTCAAGAGTCACTGGAGTCAGGGAAAGTCCCGGATGATTGGAAGATGGCTGTTGTAACCCCCTTGTTCAAGAAAGGATCAAGACAAAAGATGGAAAATTATAGGCCAATTAGCCTAACCTCAGTTGTTGGTAAAATTCTAGAATCCACCATTAAGGATGAGGTTTCTAAATTCTTGGAAGAGCAGAGTCTGATTAGAACAAGTAAAAAGTGAGGTCTGCAGATGCTGGAGATCACAGTTGAAAATGTGTTGCTGGTTAAAGCACAGCAGGTCAGGCAGCATCCAAGGAATAGGAAATTCAATGTTTCGGGCTCTGATTAGAACAAGTCAACATGGATTTAGTAAGGGGAGGTCGTACCTGACAAACCTGTTGGAATTCTTTGAAGAGGTGACAAGTAGGTTAGACCAGGGATACCCAATGGATGTGGTCTATCTAGACTTCCAAAAGACCTTTGATAAGGTGCCACACGGGAGGCTGCTGAGCAAGGTGAGGGCCCATGGTGTTCAAGGTGAGCTACTGGTATGGATTGAGGATTGGCTGTCTGACAGAAGGCAGAGAGTTGAGATAAAAGGTTCTTTTTCGGAATGGCAGCCGGTGACAAGCGGTGTCCCGCAGGGTTCAGTGTTGGGGCTGCAGCTGTTCACATTATATATTATTAATCTGGATGAAGGGACTGGGGGCATTCTAGCAAAGTTTGCCGATGATACGAAGTTAGGTGGACAGGCAGGTAGTACTGAAGAAGTGGGGAGGCTGCAGAAGGATCTAGACAGTTTGGGAGAGTGGTCCAGGAAATGGCTGATGGAATTCAACGTGAACAAATGCGAGGTCTTGCACTTTGGAAAAAAGAATAAACGCATAGACTACTTTCTAAACGGTGAGAAAATTCATAAAGCCAAAATACAAAGGGATCTGGGAGTGCTAGTCGAGGATTCTCTAAAGGTAAACATGCAGGTTGAGTCCGTGATTAAGAAAGCGAATGCAATGTTGTCACTTATCTCAAGAGGGATGGAATATAAAAGCACCGTTGAGCTACTGAGACTTTATAAAGCTCTGGTTAGGCCCCATTTGGAGTACTGTGTCCAGACTGGCACTGGAACGTGTCCAACGGAGATTCACACGGATGACCCCTGGAATGGTTGGTCTAACATACGAGGAACAGCTGAGGATCCTCGGATTGTATTCATTGGAGTTTAGAAGATTAAGGGGAGACTTAATAGAAACTTACAAGATAATACGTGGCTTGGAAAGGATGGACGCTAGGAATTTTTTTCTGTTAGGCGAGGAGACTAGGACCCGTGGACACAGCCTTAAAATTAGAGGGGGTCAATTCAGAACAGAAATGCGGAGACATTTCTTCAGCCTGAGAGTGGTGGGCCTGTGGAATTCATTGCCGCAGAGTGCAGTGGAGGCTGGGACGCTAAATGTCTTCAAGGCAGAGATTGATAGATTCTTGCTGTCTAGAGGAATTAAGGGTTACGGGGAGAATGCTCGTAAGTGGAGTTGAAATGCCCATCAGCCATGATTAAATGGCGGAGTGGACTCGATGGGCCGAATGGCCTTACTTCCACTCCTCTGTCTTATGGTCTTATGATCTTATGGATACAGACAGTTTATAGGGAGATATTGATAGGTTAAGTAAGTGAGCAAAAAGTTGGCAAATGGAGTATAAATGTGGGAAATTGCGAATTTGCTCATTTTGCAAGGGAGAATGAAAGAACAGAATATTACTTAAATGGAGTGAAATTGCAGAAAGCTGTGACACAATGGGATTTGGGGGTACTTGTGCACAAAACACAGAAAGTTAGCACACAGGTACAGCAGAAAATCAGGAAGACTATGGAATGTTGGCCCTTATTTCAGACAGTTGGAATGTAAGAGTCGGGATTTCTTACAGCAACTGTAGAAAGTGCTGGTGAGACCACAGCTGGAGTACTAAGAGCCATTTTGGTCTCCTTATTTAAGGAAAGATATAGTTTCATTGGGGGCAGTTCAGTGAATGATGATATGTGGTATGGAGGGATTGACTTATGAGTAGAGGCTAAACGGGTTGGGACTCTATTCACTGGAGTTTAGAAGAATGTGAGATGATCTCAATGAAGCATATAAGATTCTTAAGGGGCTTGAGCAGGGTCATAGAGTTGTACAGCACGAAAACAGACCTTCCAGTCCAACTCATCCGTGCTGACCAGACATTCCAATCTGACCTAATTCCAGCTGCCAATGCTTGGCCCATATCCCTCTAAATAATATATCCATCCAAATGCCTTTTAAATGTTGCAATTGTACCAGCCTCCACCACTTCATCTGGCAGATCATTCCATACACGTATTACCCTCTGCATGAAAAAGTTACTCCTCCGGTCTTTTTCCAATCTTTCGCCTCTCATCTTAAACCTATCGAGTCTAGTTTTGGACTCCCCACCTTAGGAGAAAGAGTTTGTCCATTTGCCCTCTCCATGCCCCTCATGATTTTATAAAGCTCTATAAGGTCACCCCTCAGCCTCTGATGCTCCAGGGAAAAAAGCCCCAGCCTATTCAACCTCTCCCTATAACTCAAACCCTCCAGTCCCAGCAACATCCTTGCAAATCTTTTCTGTACCCTCTCAAGTTTTAAACATAACTTTCCTACAGAAGGGCGACCAGAATTGTATGCAGTATTGTAAAAGCGGCCTCTCATGGGAGAGCCGAGGACAAGAGGCCCTAGTCTCAGAATAATGGGGCACCAATTTAAGGCTGAGATGAGAAGAAATTTCTTCTCTGAGGGTTGAGAGTCTTTGGATCTCCTTGCCACAGACAGCTGTGAGGATAGAGTCCTTGTGCATATTTAAGGGTGAGATTGGCAGATTCTTGATCAGTAGGCAAATCAAGGGTTACAGGGAAAAAGCAGGAAAGTGGATGTGAGGAATGTCAAATAATCCTCCTGAATGGCAGAGCAGGCTCCTGGGCCTATCCCGGTTTCTATTTCTTAGAGTCTTAATGTCATCTGAACAAACAAGACTGAGTTACAGGCTATAAATCTTTTCCCTATTAAGCATGATTATAGAATCATAGAATCCCTATAGTGTGGAAACAGGCACTTCAGCTCAACCCAGTCCTCACTGAAAGGTAATAGGATTAGCTCTACATTTCTGTAAAGCCAAGGTCGAATGTTATATTTCTAGCTATAACGTCAATGGGAAAAAAAAAGATTTTTTTCTCCGGTAGGTAGAAATATTCATACTGTGTAGTGACACTCCAATTCCATTAATCTTTTCCACTGAGTTTCTGAAACATGTGACATCATTTTGGAACGCCAAGAGCGGGAATCTTTCTATGTCTGGAAGGGAAAATGATTCAACTGTGCTTCAGGCACATCTTCATGCTTGGCACTGAGTGACACTAGATGTAAGTCAACTTCTCATTTTCCAAATCATATTTTTGCTATCCAGGAAATTAGGAGCTGGGAGATGGGGAAGACTTTCAGAAGATTCATTTTCGATAACTTCTTGGCTGTTTCTTTTCAGCCAACTTCTCCCCTTTACGAAAACATTTGGCTTCTAATTAGGCATGCTGCCAAAACCCTCTAGTAGCTCAGTTATGCTGTGAGCTTTGGCAACGAGTGTCACATTGTGTAACATAAGAGCCACAATACTTCCACCTGACATCTGTAAGTGTACACTTTACAGCAGGATTGCAATCAGGAGCTGGATCCCAAGTTGCTAGCCCGTCTCTAACCTGGTGGCACTGAACCAACTAAACGACATCCAATGGAGATGAGCTAATGCAGCAAGAATCGAGGCTCAATTCTGGAAGATTCCATGACTGAACAGCTCACTTACTCACTCAATAAACTCATACATCCATTGGCAAACAGCTTCAAAGAAAATCAGTAGGCCTGGTTTGAATATTCACAAGCAATAACACGACTGAACATTTCCAAAAGAACAACTGCATGCAAAACGTGGGCTACTTTTTTTGTAGATGCAGCAACAGCTACTGTTCCTTCTTTGTGAGGTCTTCATGAAAACGCTGCAACAACACAGCGTGGTCTGTCTTTGTCATTTGATCATCCAAACTAGCACTTTGTTACGTAATAACACAGAAACTGCTTTGTTTCTTTTTAAGTTTCCTTTGTCATGCAGCACAACAGTTGAGTCAAAAATAATCTGTTTGTCATGCAATAAAGTCCAGATGGTTGCCTAACTGCATATTATCAACAATCATGGAACTGTATCATAGGTCAAAGGGTTCTTTAGTCATTCCACACAACAAAAACCTAAGTATAGCACAAAGGATCCAGCAGCAGAATTCAGAAAATGTATTTCTACTGAAAAAGGATTATGGGGGTAGCATTAAAAGGAATTTTAAATGGGTGGAAACAACTTCTTAAACTGCAATAAACCTGAAGTTTCACTTAACTCAAGTCAATGACAGTCTTGTTGTCAGCCAGGTGTACCTTGTATCCTGATGTATCCTGGCTGGCTGTTCTGTGAAAATATCTGGGAGCTCAGATATACCTACATTATTATGTTCTGCAGGTAGAAGGCTAATTTAATTCAAAGACAAGTGTGAGGAACATTCCCCTCTGCTGTGGGCCTGTCCAACAAACTATCATTTTGTACAATTAGCGGACCATTAAATACACAAATTTAATGATCTATTGTACAGACAGAAGTCTAGCAGGGAACTACTTATGTTGACCGAAAATAAACAGCTGTTCAAATGGGATAATAGGTTGATCACTTAAAAGCTTTTTTTTTAAACATTGTTTTATTTATCCCGGGTCCAGAAAAGTGAACTGTGCAAGTAAAACCATCAGGTTGGCATTTAGCAAATTTAAAAGCTGTAGGCACTTCCTTCTTCCAAGAAAACAGTATGAACTGTTGTTCATAATCATTGCTTTGGATAAAGTTATCAAACAATCTACCTTATGTTTATATATAAAGTAAGTCAATGTAAGAATAAAGTGCTTCAAAACAAATGATTATTCAGAATTTGCTCTTCCTGACAACCGGTATTTCACAATTGTGGCTGTATTTCTGACTAATATTCTGATCATAGTTGACAATCAAAGTTAATTTGATGATGATAATTGATTTTGTAGAGAATCCCTTGCAATGCTTTCTTTTCCTGCTCTAGCATCATTCCCTCTTGTGTCTCCCATGGGTCTATCTTTGGCTCATTGGTGACATCCAAGGATACTGCCTTAGTTTTGTCATGCACTGACATCTACCTGTACCGCACCGTCAACTCTCTTAATTCCTTCACTGTTGCTAAACTATCAGGCTACTTAACCAGCATTTAAGCAGAAATGTCTTCCCATTAAATTTTGAGAAGACTGAAGTAATTGCTTTTGTTCCTCACTCTAAACTCCATTTCTTAACTAATGACACCATTTTTCATCCTGGCATGAGTCTGCGATTAAGTGGTTCGTTCAAAATCTTGTTGTCACACTTAATTGTAAAATAAGCGCCTACTCTCACTTCTGTGCCATTGCAAAGATGATCAGTTCCACCTCCATCATATAAGAAATAGGAACAGGAGTAGGCTGTTTGGCCTCTCAAGCCTGCTCCACCATTCATGGTTAATCTGGCATTCCTTGTGCCCTTTCTCTATAACCCTTGATTCCTGTACTAATGAAGAATCTATCAATCTCAGCCTTCAATATACATAAGGACTCTGTCCCCTCAGCTCTATGTAGTAAGGAGTTCCAAGGACTCTCAGCCCTCTGTGACATGACCTTCCTTCTCATCCTTAAACTGGCACCCCCTTTATTCTGAGACTATTAGGGGAGACATCCTCTCAGCATTTACCTCATCAAGCCCCTAAAGAATCCTAGGTTCTAAAGAATGACTTTGCCTCTGTATCACTTCTTCAACTGCTGAAGCCCACTTTCCTGTCATTGTTACCTCTCGATTTACCTATTTCAACACACTGCTGGCCCACATTCTATCCCAGCATTCCACAGAAACCCAACTTTCCTGTACCAAGATCCATTCTTCTCCCTGTGCTTGCTGCTCTACATCAGTACCTGGCCAATCAAAGTCTGGATTTTGATATCCTATGCAACATGGCTTAAGAGCAAGAGTGGGTCATTTGATCCTTTGAGATTGCTCTCCAATTCAATAAGAACAAGGCTGATCTGATTTCATAGTGTTCCTGACCTAGTTTCCTGTCTGCCCTTTACTCCTTTCTCTATCAAAAATCTATCAAATTCAGTCTTGAATAAATTTGACGATTCGGTCTCTGCTGCTTTGTGCAGAAGAGAGTAAAAGATTGTCTCAGAAAGAAACATTTTCTTTACCTCCATCTTAAAGGACAGACCCTTTTTTTATTGTCATCCTTGTTTTCAAGTCCATTTACGGTCTCACTCTCCCCCATTTCTATAACCTTCTCAATCCAACAATCTATTGAAATATCTGTGGTCCTCTGACTCTGTCCTCCTATAAGTTCCCAATCCTAATTACTCCACCTTTGGTGCCTTTAGTTGTCCAGTAACCAAGCACTGGTATTTCCTCCCTATACCTCTCCACTTCTCTATCTCACTTTCTACTCTTTAAGACAGTTCTTAGACAGGATGGTTTGATGGACGTCCTTGGTCATTTGACTTGGCTTGGTGGTATGCCTTGTTTTATTCTGCTCTTTAGGATGTTTTAAGATGTTAAGAGTGATCTCTCTACACAAGTTCTTGTTGTAGTCATGAACGTGTGCTGAAATACTTCCTCCAAATGAAAATGAAAACTGCTCTAAATAATTAGAAATAAAACAACAAAAACTGGTATGCTGGAAGACATAGCTCTTGAAAATAATCAATTACAGGCAATTATAATTCTCTAATATTCAGCTCTATTCAGCTACCCTTCAGTTGTCTCAGTGTATTTAGTGTATTTAGCTTCCCTTTCTATCTTCTCTAGTCACCTGTATTATCACAAAGAATTTAGCTATATTTCTCATCCCTTCCTCATTTCAATTGGCATGTTCAGCTCCCAATTGTATGCTAATGACACCCAAATATATGACTGCGCAAAGTTTCGGTCCATCTCTGTGCGATAATGCTGTTTTAATTACATTATGGATAAACCAAACTTTCCAAGCACAGTTAACGTTTCGAATCCCGTGACTCTACTTCAGTCTGTGCTCGCTGATCTCAGTTCCACAAATTAATTGTTCCTTACGTACTCTGTCCTGACCCTTCATGATTTTAAATACTTCTTATCAACCAACCCTCCATTTTCTGTTCTTCAAGGAAAATCATCCCAAATCCTCCAATGTTTCCAAGCAATGGAAATTCCTCATCCTTGGAAGAATTCTCATGAATATTTTCTTCATTCTGTCTAATGCTTTGACATCCTTCATCAAGTGCGAAGCCCAGAACAGGATGCAATATGCCCATTGAGGCCAATATTTTATATAGGTTTAACATGACTTCCGAGGCTTTGTACACTATGCTCTATTGATACAGAACAGGAATAAAGCCTGATAAGCTTGATTAACAGCTCTCTTGTTAAAGTCTTACCACTTTCAATGATTTATGCACATGTGCATTCAAGCCCCCCGCTTCTGTACTTTCTTTCAAATTGTACCCTTTGTTTTGTAATCTTGTTCTTCTGTCAAATTAAATAAGTTCACACTTCTCTGCACTAAAATCCATCTGCCACTTGTCAACCCAACCTGTCAGTGTCCTTATGAAATTCCACACCAACTTCCTCATGGTTCACAATACTTCCAGGTTTTATATCATCTACAAATTTTGACAATGTGTTGTCTATATCTTGGTCACAGAACAAAGCCTGCAGCCAGCAGGTAATTGCATGTTAAGTGTTTGTTGAACTAAGAATTATTGTATAACAATGAATAGGTGCCATCCATTTTGCCCCTGAATATGTATGTAATAGAAGATTGAGGTATGTATCTCTGAAATTTGAGTTATTTCTTGAAGCAAGTCTAGGTTTAAAGTTGCACTACGAAAACAAAATTATGGAATGAAAATCAACTGTGGACAAAGCATTCAATTTTGGCATAACTTTGTCATTAGCCACGTTAAGCTTCACTCATTTCAGATATACAATTTAACTCATTCTCCCACAAACTACCTTCAGCTGGCAATACAAGACTGACACACTTGTTCCATGGCATACTAATAATACAGAAGAGCTGAAAAGCATTTTTTTAATATAAAATGAGTCGTTTGTCAATCAGAAATGTTTCATTTTTAGACAGTTCCTACAGCAATTCGAATTTTCTGAAAATTTGCTACCACAATATCTTGCATGTACATTCCACCTTTCCCAGAGAAAAGCCATTCCAAATATTTTTCATAGAAATGTTTGCAGACATAAAACAATGGACAAATCGGAATTAGAAGATTCCTCAGTCTTGCTCAGAAAGAGACTTTACATTCACTCCATTCACCCTTTCTTCCGTTCCTTTGCTAGAAGTATTACCACCTGCTTTGCATTCAACATACCCCAGCCAACTAAGGAAAGAAACAATGTGGTCATTCTTTGCCTGGATCCAGCTTAATTATATAAAATGTGATGATATAGATTACATGACTTAAAATGTACTGCTTTGACAAATAAGTACTTCAAGACAAATCAGAATGCCCAAACTTGGTACACCGGTGAACATTTACAAATCAAACACACTCAAATGCTACTTGTATGTGAAGTCTTCTTGGTAAAATGTTGTCCCCTCCCAACAAGAAAAGGATTGTTGAGTTAATTCCTTTAAAAGCAGCATTTCTGCTTAAACAGATTGAATGTCACATCTGCAGGTACCATTTTACACAAATCCGCTGTGACTCATATACTTCTGGATATCTAAAAATAAGGTTTATATATTGAAAATAGCTCTGAATCTGTGTAAAGACCAACAAAGAGTCTATTGTAACCATCTGCTATCTAAGACAGTTACAGAAATACCTCAAATCACCAGATTATGAAAAAAAATGAATCTGCCAAGGAAGTTTCATAATACAGAAAAAGAACATTGGCTTCCTACCTGGTGCAGTTTGCATTTCAGCCAGGCTTCCAGTCATAATAAGTGCCTCAATGATTTTAATGTGGTGTTCTGGATTCACATCAGCACTGAAAACAAATATAAGCAGCATTTAACATTTCTGCATACATTCATCTTGGTAGAATGTCTGGTTGGAAGACAATTTACAACATTTGGCCTGACATAAGCATTCTGAGAATTCTTCCCACTGACTCCAATCTCCCAAACAGTAAAGTGTTTAATAAATAGACATCAAGAATTAGATGTGGAAACACTGCAACTCATGGATAGAAATTCAAATAAACCCATTCTTCCCACAGCTTCCTTTGCTGTTTCAGAACTGCTGACAAAGGTTTAAAATTTCATGCCAGCACAGAAATGTGCAATGAGCATGTTTCATTAATCTATGCTGTGCTTTGTGGTGTACCATGCAAACCACTGAAAGCTGCATGGAGGTAGCTAGTCCTCAAATTCAGAACATTTGCTGACCATCTAATTTCTGCAGATGTTTTCCCCTGTTGCCATTTCAACCAAAGTGATTAGAAATAGAAATGTACCAAACTTAACTTTGGTTAACTCATGACCACTTGCACCACACTCACCAACCACCATTCTCCCTCCTGTACTGCAAGTCTTCCATTCCTCCTGTAGACTAAAAGCCTTGAAAGACTATTCTTTGCAGGGCATCTTGATTTACCTTGTACTTTTTCCTACTCTTTCCATATTTCAAGATGTTTCAAAATCTGGGTGCTTCCCCCCCTCAATAATGTTTCTCAATTTAACAACCACACAAACTCATCCATAGAATCTTCTTTTTACAGCTCATGAAAATTGCTGACAGCCTGGAACATAACAGCACTACAATGAACTGATGCAGAGAGATTTTTTCAGAAGATAAACTAAAATTCTCACACTTCAGTAAGCTGCAAGGAAATATCTCATGCCCTGACTGCAGCTTTTTGCAAATGCCTATGGCAGATAAGATCACCGCCGTCAATCCTCTGTCCCTCTGTCATAAGGCAGAGGTTAACCCACCCGCATTAGTCTCTTTTTGATAGCAGCGTGGTCCCTTAGTATACAACATAATCCTACTTTCATTGCTGCACAGACATTTGTACCATGCACAACTTCCTGCAATTAATAGAAAAACCACCTGGATCTGCTGAAAGAAGAGATTATTTGCTATTTACCTTGTATGGTGGTTCCAAATAAAATTAACATCCAAAAGTACTAAAAATATGGAAAACTAATTTCAAAAGAATGTTTCAGAAAACCTGTTTTACATAGTGGTTTATTGTCAATTCACACATCTATCACTGCACAATACACAAACACAGTTGATGGATGATAATCAGTGATACATCAACACTTTTACTTGCAGCTTCATTATTGACACAGACCGCCCATAACATTTATTCCCTGCAACTTTTCCCTGACTATAGCATATTTACAACACCCAACAACAGTGTTATAATGAGAATTCTCGATATTACCCCTCAGAATCAAAGAAGCACCATGGAATCTGGAGTGTAAATCAGGACATCAAAGAAATGTTGGCACTTTTCATGCAGTTTGAACGAAGTGAAAATGTAATAACCAAATATAATTAGAATGTGCAATCTTAGAAAAAATATTGTGTGACTAACACCTTGTTCTTTTGTCTGATTGTGACCATATCAGCATGCACCTAATGCTTTACACAATTGATCAGCATTTTCCAGGCCTTTCCCCAGCACTTTCCTGACACCTGACTATGTGAGAGTAACTATGCCAATGTCACGTCATGTTGCTGACATAAATTATTTCAAATTCAGCATAGTTAAAACCCTTTTATTTCAGTGGCTTCACAATAAAAAGTAACTAAATTAAAACCTCAAACTTACACACTGTTAGTTCTTGAATTATCATACCCTGTTAGAAGATTGAATGTTTACCACTCTTGTGCCTAATGTTAGCTCACTATTAATGCATTAATCGAATGATGTCATAAATCTGCAGTTTGATCAAGTCCACTATCTACCCATAAAAAGATTGATTTAAGTGTATTGCCTTGTTCCTTAGATTTAGCGCTCAAAACAAAGCAGAGAATCATGATAGAGCACATATCTCTTTGGCACTCGTGATTCTGTGAAATTTACAGTCCCAACTGTGCCTGGTACTGCTGAGATTGCTAAAGCCACTGGTCAAGCTGATTTGCCTGCAGCTCTTGAGGATGAAATTTCTTCCTAGTGTGAAGTGGAAATCTCACTCGCACCTGCTTAAAGCCATAGGCAGTGAGTTATCGCTGGGGACTTGTTTAATAAGGGTTGACCATAAGGGTCTGCCCAAAATCTACTGGTCTTCCAGAACAAGGACTAAAATACAAGATGCTGTCGTGACTCCAACAGAAATGTTATAGTCTGTACTATCAGTCATTTTGTGATCAGTGTCTCGATGACCTTCTCTCTGGGTTTTAAAGATTCACTTCCATTGCTGTGACACAACCAGCGGATTTTGGGCACCACCTCCCACCACACCCCCCCCCCCTCCCAAAACCACCAACCCCTTCCATTCATGAGCCTCCATTAGCATTCATTCGACACTGGCAGCTCAACAATCACATCGAGGATGCAGCCATGAAAGGTTTCAGCTGGCTTCCTTGGGCAGATGATGCCATTGTTCCACCCACCATCTGGTCCTGATGTGCACCCAAAAAAAAAGAAATTGCTCTCATGGAATTTATCCAAAGCTTGACCCTAAACATAATCCTGATCAGCTGAAGGAATGAAGTTCAGATGGAGTATTCTGATCTTCAAGCCTGAATTCCTAAAATGTACGACCGTTGCACAGAAGTTTATCCTGAGATCATTTGTTCGTAAAGTCTACCTCAGCTTTTCTCAGCAAATTAGTTCCATGTTTATCGGGATTCAAACTGTGCAGCTAAACAAAACCACCCTGAGGATATGCTACAGAAATCGTTCTGCACTCTCCCAGCATTGTCTACTCATAAATAAGCCTTTGATAAAGATTACATTGATTTATGTTTCCAAAGACATTTACCTTGATAGCGAATGCCTGAACAAGACATCACTGAAGATTTCACCAAGAAGCCTTGGTGTGAGATTGTTTACAGCTTCATTCTGGCACACTCTACAGAAGTGCTTCACCAGATATCTCAGAATAAGGCAGTGTTGCTGGGGCAGGCTGGGAGATTCCACAATTCTTCTGATTTGTTGGACACATTCATCAAGGTTCTGGATTTCTGAATAAAATAAATGAGATTTTGTTAGGTCCTACCTTTAATATGGGCATGTAGCGTGCAACATACATATACTGTGCCATCCCCTAACTTAGGAGGGCACAAGAACCTGTAATTTCACAAACATAGGAAGAAATTTTACAGAAATCCTCCGGGTACATTTGTGGTGGTCAGGGCTGTGGGGGAACATGTAAAATTGTATGGCTGGCTCATCCACAAACTTCCCACCCAACCCTGAATTGTCCTTCACCTCCTAGACTCCATAATCTGACTCTGCAACTCCCTCCTTGCCCCTGCCTGAGCTTCCTGGTCTTGCATGCCCAAAATTCCCAAAAATGCCTTAATCTGGCATTCATGTTTTCTTCCCAGGGATCCCTTCACAGTCCCAGCAGTAGCCACTGCTTGCTTGTGGCGCTGCTGGGATCACTGAGCTTTTAGGCAATCAAATGATCCCCGAGGGGAGGATGTCTCATTCTCACCTCATTGTGGATACCCCCAGAACATTGTTGCTGCAGTGCTACCTTTACCTTTCTAATGAATGGGGGAACGACTACTAATACTACTTTCCTCTTCCCGCCCCCTGGAAAACCCTTTGAATATAAGCAGTGCTTTGGGCAGATGCTTAACAAAAAATCCAAGGATGGGAGAAAATTAACCTCCAACAGTAGATCACACAGGAACACATTTTTCAATATATTATTGACATTGGCAAAGACATTGAACAGAATAGATATCACATCCTGAATGGGTAAAAAGATGCTTTATGTAGGAAAGACTACAAAGGGCTACAAGCACAAAGCACTGAAACAAACAAAACAACGTCACCTCCATTAACTGTGCTTTCATGATTAAGTCAGATGGCACAGGATAAAGATTTGAACAAGATATTGCACTGAAAGCAACTCCTTTTGCTATGTGTCACTTAAACTATCCAAGTAAGATTCAGTTACAGTCTTGGAATCAACTCAGTCACTCTCCAGCTTAATGAAGAAATCTATCACGTTGTGGTCACTGTTCCCCAAGGGGCCTAGCACAGATAGATTGCTAAGTATTTCTTTTGCATTACACAATCAAGGATGTGATGTTCTCTCGTTGGTTCTTCAATGTATTGATCCAGAAAACCATTGCATACACACTCTAGGAATTCCTCCTCTCCAGCATTGTTATTGACTTGATTTGCCCAATCTACATGCAGATTAAAGTCACCCATAGATACAGCTGTCGCTCTATTATTTGCACCTCTAATTTCCTCTTTAGTGCTTCCCTTAACATTACCATTACACTTTGGGGGCCTATTTATAACTCCAACTTTTGTTTTCTGCTCCTTGGTGTTGCTAAGCTCTACACATACAAATTCCACTTCATGATTACATTAATGTCCTCTATGCCAGCAATTCCACCTCATTTTCATCTTTGTCCTTTCTAAAAAATTAATGCTCCTGGATATTCAGTTTCTATTCCCTGGTCACCCTCCAGCCATATCTCTATAACTCCAACCATAACATAACCATTTTGTCTGTTTGCGCAACTAATTCATCTCCTGTATAGCAAATGCAACATAATGAAATAATCTTTACTTGCTGGATAACTGAAGCTTCAATAACACTCAAGACACTTGACAGCATCCAGGACAAAGCAGCATGCTTTACTGACACGTCACCCACCACATTCAACACTTGCTCCTATTACTGCTGATGCACAGTAGCAGCAATGCATATCATTTTTAAGAATGATAGAAACTCACCCAGGCTTTTTCAACATCATGTTTCAACCTGCAACTATTATCGACAGCAGATACATGGGAGAAACACCACCCATGAGCTCCCCTCGATGTACATATCATAAAGAGTTGGAAATATCTCACCGTTCCTTTACCTCGCTGGATCAGAAGCCTGGATCTCTCTCCCTAATGGCAGTGTTGACCTACCCACACTCAAGGATGCAGCTGTTCAAGAAGGCAGCTCATCAATATGTTCTGAAGGTCAATTGGGAATGGGTAATAACTGTTGGTCTAACTTGTGATATCTACATCTCCTGAATGAATAAAAGAAGGATATTAGGATGTTAATTTTTAACCAATGAGGAGGTTGACCTCCAGCAGCTTGTGAAGAAGGTATAGATAAGAATAGCTCTAAGAAGGGAATTCCAGAATAAGAGATCTGAGCAGCTGAAGCCATGGCTGCCATGGAGGAAGAGTGACGTCAGATTCAGAACGAAGAAGCCCTTTCGGGTTGGGACTTGGGCTAAAGGTTGTTGGGCTGGAGCAGAAAAGAGAAAAAGGATGTGTCAAAATCATAAAGAATTTAATAGATAGTGTAATAATTGTATATTTGAGGGGTAGATGGATCATAGGCCCACATTGATTAGCAGAGACAGGGGTATTGAACTGTTTCAATTTGTAGCAGAACAGGATGTAGTAAATAGCCTTTGAATGATCAGAGATTTGTACAGATGAGAAGATGGCCAGGGAAACATCGAATAGTCAAGAGGGACATAATGAAAACATGATTAAAGCAGGGACAGATGTTTCGGAGGTGAACAGAGACCATCTCTGTGGATTAACCTTGTGAGAATTGTTCTCAATAATAACAAATTTAAATTAATAATATGATAGACAATGATGCATTCTTGTCACATTAATAATTTTTCCTTAGAGTGAGTGATCTGTAAATGACTGTAGTAAGCAGAGTGGAACAGTTAAGAATATAAGGGAAGCAACACTAGAAAAGGCCATGAAAGTATAAATATCCTGAACGGAAAACCTCAGCACTAAAGCCCGTACTTTTTCTTATCAAGATTCAGAAATAAAATGAAACTTCATTATATCTACAGATAATATTAGATAACCAGAGGGAGGGCACTGCCTAAATTAGTTTATCAGAATACAATGTTTAATTCAGCCTTTCTAACAATTGGTATGTATGTTACCAGATTTTTTTTTCCATTTGAAGTGAAAATGCAGGACAGTCATCTCCCATTAATGATTGCATGTGACATCACAACTAGTCAGACTGCATCGGCTGAAGCCAGTGAAGAGATTGTTAATTTGAACATTGAACTGTTACAGCTTCCTCAGCCATATGAATAAAACGTATGCTATGAAGCCCCATTTACACTCCAGGATGGATTTAGTAAAATACAAAGTAAGCCTGCATGAGATTTACAAATGCAAAATTGTTTAAACATTGTCTTTAGCATATGTCTGATATTCTATTTGGTCAGGGTCTTTCTGACTTGAACCAAAATTGGGGATGTTCTTCACAGGGTAGTTTACAAACTGCTGTCATATATAGGATGGTTGTGCAGACTATGTACAGGGAGAAAGTGAGGTCTACAGATGCTGGAGATCAGAGCTGAAAATGTGTTGCTGGTTAAAGCGCAACAGGTCAGGCAGCATCCAAAGAACAGGAAATTCTACGTTTCGGGCATAAGCCCTTCATCATCAGGATTCCTGATGAAGGGCTTATGCCCGAAACATCGAATTTCCTGTTCCTTGGATGCTGTCTGACCTGCTGCGCTTTAACCAGCAACACATTTTCAGACTATGCACAGACCAGGATGACTAGACCAAGTGTCAAGCACAGAAACTGTTTATCTTTCTTTTCAACAGAAGTTGTCATTGGAGGAGCACAAGGAAACCCAGGAAGGATTACATTATTTCCAACAGGAAATCTATTAATTTGTGCCCACTTCATACGACAGAGTAATCTCTGTTGGTACTCTAGATATTAGTGGAGTTCCTATAAATACATACAGAAGTACTCCACACAAACTAATCACTACAATGATATTTACCTATTCTATTCCTATCTGACTTTAAGCTTATCTCTCAGTCCACCTACCCAATCTAATCTTTAATGTTAGTATGGTAAACACTGGAAGTGAATTCCACAGTGTCACCACTTGGTGTAAAGACCATAGAATCCTTACAGTGTGGAAACAGGCCATTTGGCCCAACAAGTCCACATTCACCCTCCAAAGAGTAACCCACCCAGACCCATTCTCCTACCCTATTACTCTACATTAGCCCCTGACTAACACACCTAAACCACACAATTTAGATTAGATTAGATTATTTACAGTGTGGAAACAGGCCCTTCGGCCCAACAAGTCCACACTGACCGCCGAAGCACAACCCACCCAGACCCATTCCCCTACATTTACCCTTGCACTTAAACACTACCGGCAATTTAGCATGGCCAATTCACCTGCACATCTTTGGACTGTGGGAGAAAACCTAAGCAAACATAGGGAGAATGTACAAACCCCACACAATTGGTATTGTAAGGCAGCATTGCTAACCACTGAGCCACCATGCCAGCCCTGGTTCTCCTGCTTTCTGTTCCACATCACGTTTAATGAATTTTGTGATGGCGACACCCTAATTTGAGACACATAGTCGATAAAAATCAGGGCATGTCTCGTTCTTTCTTGCCCACCTTATGTTACATTTTGTATCTCGGGATAATACATAATCGTTGCTACCAGGTGTTAATATTGTACAGTTGAAAATGTGTTGCTGGTTAAAGCACAGCAGGTCAGGCAGCATCCAAGGAATATTACCTTAATATTATACAGTACAGATTACAATTATTATGCAGAAAATCAGAACTAGTTTGGCTTTAACTGATTTATTCAATTAAAGATTTTCTACAATAAATGTTTAATACAAAAGAACGTGACTTAGCATACTCGTGTATTTTAATAAACTACTTGCGTCGTGTTGCAGAATAAGCAAGATGATTCTGCTGCTTCTACAGTTCATATGCATTAATGTAAACTCTGGGGGTAGTACCATCCCCAATGTCAACATAATTGAAAATAAAGCTCTCTGTTAGACAGTTGCTTTTTCGACCCTGTTTCACATTGCCATTTGGGAAGGTTTGGTGACCAGATGCATAGCTAAAAATAATGGCACATGTGTGAGCTTGTGCAAGAGCAGCTGCCTTTGTGTTGTTCTGACTGCTGTGGAATCTACACCACATAAGAACCCAGAGAATTTCAAGTACCGGAACCTGAGCTGGTATTATAGAAATACTTGCTGAAAAAATTTCAAAATATGCATAAAAACTAGTAACCATGTCTGGTACTAGCTCTGCTATAATGTGCGTTTTATCAACACAAATTAAAAATAATGCGACTGACCAATAGGGGGCACTGTTTCTAAAACACAAACTTTTAAAACGTGTGTTGACTATAATGCGATGCATCGCCAACACTAAGTGTTATTTTTATTGCGCGATTTTTATATAGCGCAAAGTCGTACTAGAATGCAATCATCACGTTACAGATGAACTGCCTGTACACGTTTACATTAGCTAAAAAGGTTTGGGAGTTGTGGTTACAGGAACATTAAGGTACAAACGTATAAAATTAAAATGGGAATTGAAGTCTGAATCCTGAATTGTAAAATTAACTGTGGCTTGCTACAGCACTCTTGAATCTGAGAGAGAAGATTCTTGGATCAAGCTTCACTCCAAAGATTTCAGCAAATAATTTAGATGAAAATTGCAATGCAGAACTGAGAACGTGGGTTGCCAAATTACATACTGAATCAAAGTTCTGTTTGCTTGTTAGGTGATTGTAAAGAACTTATTACAATATTTGAGGAAGAACTGGACAATGCACTCAATGGCTTGACCAATACTTGACTCAACTAAAACCATCAGAATAGATTAAGGCCGAAACTTTCACTCCCAAATCGGAATCACACTTCAGATAATTCTTGGTTATGTAAAACTGACTGGGGAGGAAATGTCCTGAGTGGTCTACCTATAGCTCTGGGGGGAGGGAGCAATTGTCAGTAAGAACTTTCCCACCTGTCACATCCAGAAACAGTTCAGAGGCAATCACAGGGGCTGCCAATTAGGGAGGCAGGTAGTAGGAAAGACTAATTACCATTTCCATAGAATCCCTACAGTGTGGAAACAGGGCCTTCTGGCCTGACAAGTCCACACCAACCCTCTGGGGAGCATCCCATCTAAATCCATTCCCCTGCCTTATTACTCTACGTTTACACTTAACTAACACATCCCAGAACACTATGGGCAATTTAGCATAGCCAATCGACTTAACCTGCACATCTTTGGATTGTGGGAGGAAACTGGAGCACCCAAAGGAAGCCCACACAAACAAGGGGAGAATGTGCAAACTCCACACAGACAGTTGCCCAAGGCTGGAATCGAACCTGGGTCCCCAGTGCTGTGAGGCAGGAGTGCTAGTCACTTAGCCACCTACCACCCCTACTTGCCTCAATCCAGTTATGCCTTCCTCCTATCCGGTGCCCCCCCCCCCCCCCCCAAACCCAGGTGCTTTGTAGCACCTATTCCAATTCAGTGCTAACTCACGCTAACCCATGCCCTCCATATACCATTTTTTGCCCTTTCACCCTTCGATTCAACTCATCCAGTACCTACCATAGGTAAACATCTGGAACCATGGTGTAACTAAATAAAACATAGTATCAATTGATTAATTCATTATTTTCAAGGAATGTTGATTCATGAAAAAAAATCCATATTTTGTCTATTGTTTGGTTTTAACGCGATGTTCTCTGACTGAAAGAAACATATGTACATATGAAACATATGTACATAATGCTGTAGACTTTGGTTTAACAAAAACATGGTAGGTTTTTGCAAATTAAATGAATATAAAATAGAATAAAACAAATTATTTACATATAACAGATTTAAATATTTCAATTTTAAAATATTACATGGTAAAGATATAATCCCATTAATCCCAAATGTAGCCCTCTATAGTACTCACATTAGAGAGAATTCCATTCTCCATTACCCCTAAATGGCTTCACTGAACTGTGGCTTCAGCACTCTTCAATCTGACAGCCTTTTACTGCAGTCTTCATTCAACTGAACCAAACACTTATTGCCTGGAGCCTTCATTGCACTCCTTATACTGAAGTAACCCAATTTTTAATAATCCTATAAAATCTTCTCCCTTTTTCAGGAGCAACAGCTTTACATATCCAGCTTCAACAAAGGATCCTGGAGAACTGCCAAACTGAAATGAAAGAAAACTTTTTCTAAACCGTTCCTAAAGAATGAATAACAATCTTTGACCTTCTGAACTGGAGGTTAATGCATTACTACTTATTGTATTTCTGTATTTTTCTAATTTATTACTGGATTTTTTTTATTTTTCTATTTTTTTCTTAAAAATTTATACTTAAGAATCTGTACTTAGGTATGCTTGGTATCTAAGATGGCGCCATAAGTGGTGACTTGTACATTTTTCACTGTACTCATGTGAGTACATGTGATAATAAGGCTAATTCTGATTCTCATTCACTAGTAAAATTCTCCCAAAGTAAATGAAAACTTATTCTCCAGTAAGTCTTTCTTTCACTGTGTTTTAAAGAAATCACAATAGCTATGGAAACACAAGTTAATTATTGATCCCTTTCCAGCACACAGTAAACCCAAATGCCACTAGTTCAACTTAAAAAACTACAAACTCCAAATTAAAATCTACAGAAGTCACATACCTTACATCACATTTTGCTGACACAATCGCAATGGTTGCACATCTACAATGAGATGTTGGATGCAAGTCACTTTGAAAATTCTGGGCGTGGGTTAAGAAATTTTACAAATGCACCTTAAGATTTATATGGTGTTTTACAACTAAAATGATGGTCATTCTCATCCAAAGGCTGAGCTCTATCCTGATACTAATTTCAGAAACTTGAAGGCATCCTCTCAGGTAATTAACTCAAGTAATCCATACACTTCAACAGCAAGGTCAAGCTGCCAATTAGACAAGAGCATGTACAGCACCTGATTGAACTAAAATTATAGGTAATAGCTTGACTTGATAAATTGCTGTTAATAGAGCACTCCGCATCATTGCAAGCCTTCTCCAGTAATGTCTACCCTGTTCATGAAGAACCAACTCCAATGAATGGGCTATTGCATCTGAAGCACTCGGTCAATTCTCTTCTCTCAGCTCTCCCTTGGCTCATGGACAAAGGGCAGCTAAAGGAAAAGGCTTGAAGATATGCTCAAGGCTATCCTAAAACATGGTGGCATTGATACCACTGACTGGGAAGTGACCTCTTGGTACGGTACCCCCAACCCATCAAGGCACAAGATACTCGGAGGCTCAGTAACTTGACAGCAGTGGAACAGTGGCAACGGAGGGGAGACATCTGGCTGTGAATGTCATTTTTTAAACAAAAATCTGGCCCCACTGCATAAAAACTCGTGGATCTAAAAGCGAGCCTTTCTGTCATCTGAGAACACACTCTCCTCAATTCCGAGGGACTGCCAACAACTATAAAGAAAATGAAGGACACAGGTAGGATATCCCCTTCACACATCAAAACCCATTCCAGTTAGTTAGGTGTGGATGACTTTACCCTTAGAATCTCACATCGAGATTCCTTTCTTAAGATCACCTTCTTAATAGGCACACATGACTCATCCATGTGATTCACATCTGAACCCTTTTTGTTGCACCTATTTCTGGTTTCAAATTCAGCGATCAAAATATTCCTCTCAATCTAGAAGTGGACTGATCATTAAGAAGACAAAGACATTTTCTTAATATATTTATTTTTATAGCACTGCGTGACATCAGGCCAAGCCAAGGTGTTTTACACCCAGTGAAGTGTTTCTTTGAGGTTTCTCTCATATTTGTCTCTATTATAACAGAATATATAGCAGCCACTCTGTGCATAGCAAGGTCTCATAAACAGCAAATGAGATTTTTTATTGTCACCTGTATCTAGGTACAATGAATTGGTTTGTGAAAAGATAATGAATGGACATGAGATTTAACATCTCATCTGTGTTACGATATGGGGTAAACCCTCCTGCTTAATTTAAACCAGCAACACAGAAAGGATTTATCCTGGGCAGTAATCTGTAAAAATCCAGATGGCCAAGAGATATTTAAAGTAAAAATTAACAATTTTATTTCTTATAGTATAACAGAGAATAATTAACTAACAAATATTTACAATTCCTTCCTTGAACCTATCTTTTACCTTCCCTTCATTAATACTAGTCCGATAAAACTCCGAATTAAGATTTACAGAAAAGTCCAAATTTTTAAAACCAGCCAGTAGTTGAATCTTCTCTTTATCTTTGTAGGTGGATTGGCTCTCCAGGTCAGTGTTGAGGTTTTTATCTGTGCAAATTCCTTCTGTAGACAGGCACTTCTCGAAGAGTTCTGACTAGCAGTCTACATCTGTTGGTCTGGTGGCAATTCTCCTCCCAACTGTTCAATTTTCCCCAGTTTTATACCCCAAAGCATCAGATTGTGTCATTGGTTTTTAAGATTGTCAATATACTCAATTCAAACTTGACTGGAGTTTGGTATTTTTCAGAGTATAATTTAAAGTGATTGGCCTAATTAAATTTGTTTTGTCGTTTCCATTGTGTCTTATTGAGAACACTTTGTGCTGTCACTGCTGCTTTTACTCTCTTAAAGGTATAGTACACCCACATTTTCGTTACATCTGAATGACAGTAGCTCCATCAGTGTTGCAATCCCTCTCTACAGCTACATGTTCTTACGTGTGTTAGTCTCCACCATTTATTTATCTGCACAACTACATAATTGGTCCAGATCTCCCTAACATTTCCGTGAACAATAGATCATTCTTATCATTATCTCCTCCTTGGACCTGTCATCCATTTTGTTTCATATCACCTTTGCAAAGTACCTCGAGACATTATTTCACACTTTAAAAACTAGACAAATATTTGGTGATATTGTTGCTCATGATGATTCTACTTTAGCTGCTCGTATAGCTTTCAGTTACAAATATGTTTATTAATCCTACTAATGGCATATTAATATGTGAATATTGTCTGAATGAAAGTTCCAGATAGATCAATGACTTTATGGAGATAGAGCTTTCCCCTTTAATCACTATCCTAATGTCTGCACTTTGAACAGCTTTCAACCCAGTTGTCAATGTAATCATTTCTGCAAGTTTCACATCATGAGCACTGATGCTAAATACAAGCTCAAGTACATACCAATATAAAACACAATCAGGAGAACAAGCTGAGAGATACATTGCAGAATAAATTCAGCACTCTCATGATTATAATCTACTATTTCCCTGATGTAACCTGCCTCTACATTCATTTTAAATAAGTTTTTTGACCGCTGCAAAAAAATTAAATTCGAAACTTGTTTCTTATCACAACAGTCTAATGATATTATTTTCTCCATTTCAATTTTAATCATCTAAAAAAATATTTTTTAGTTGCATTTGTCCAAACCAGAGAACCTCAATTTGTGCAATTGATAAAGCATTCAATATTGCCACATCAAATCGATTTTATCATCACTTTTTCTTCTTCCAAAGCTGGCTCAGTCACAGTTTGTGATTTTGTGTGAGTCATCCTTGTGGAAATATAAAACCTATTT
Source organism: Hemiscyllium ocellatum (assembly GCF_020745735.1). Classification (NCBI taxonomy): domain Eukaryota; kingdom Metazoa; phylum Chordata; class Chondrichthyes; order Orectolobiformes; family Hemiscylliidae; genus Hemiscyllium; species Hemiscyllium ocellatum. Next base: position 75,691,298 of record NC_083409.1, on the reverse strand, counting down.
CATTGCAGGGCACTGGGTGTTCTATATATATGATCCTATTTATCAAAGGAGAACTGCAAGGCTCTTCACAAATCCAAATTTACTCGAATTTGATCAGAACAAGATGAATGCTAATTTCTACTAGCGTGACAGAAGTGAAAATCACTGAGGCTGCCAATAAAAATGACTTCATCATTATGAAATCATAATTCAGTTTGGCTTCAACAAAATATACCAAGTGTACAGAGGGGAAGCAAAAATATAATGAGAATATTCAGGTGCTGATTGACACATGGGCCTGTGAGAAGACTGTGATTTAATGCGATGCTTCTATCAAAGTTCATTTTCATGCCAGCAGCGTGTCTTATGTTGTAAGTCACTTAATAATGAGTTAAATTTAAACAACACTCTGGCTTATTTTGTCAAGTACATTTGTTAAGCATGTTGCAAAAGAAGTGTGTTATGTGATGGGTGGATGGGGGGTTCTTATATTCTTGAAGCCCATCGACCTTAGATCTCAAATCATGCTCTAAAAAATAATTGACCAAAGGAAAGAAATATTGAAAACAAGATTGCATTTATAGTCAAGTACATTTTTACTGTAATGGTCAGAGAGGTTTACAGGATGAAGAATCATACCTGGACACCAAACAGAATGGAAAGCGTAATACAGACTGAAGAAATGAAAGCATGAGAAAAGGGGTGATTTTAAGGATGTTCATGAAGATAGGGCACATCAAGGGAAGGTGAAAAAGCTGAGGGCATTTGAAACTGGAGGTGAGGAGAGACAGAAGCAGTTGGTGGTGGTAGAGATATGGATAAGTCATAGGTTCACGTTGGAGGACCAGGGGCTGTGAGCAGGCTAGAAGTGATTAAAATGGCCAGAAGGAATGGAGGGAAGAGACACTGAGGAGAACAACTTAAAGTTATTAGATACCCACTGAGACACAGATTGATCATGAAGCTTGATGAAGACTGACAGAGGTACAAGTATTATTGAGCTAGGACAGGTATAAAGCATTCGAAATGTCACTTTATGAATGGTAGAAAATGGGACCCTGGCAAAACGTACATCAGAAAATTCTAGCAATAATTTAAGAAAAACAGCAATCAAGATCTCCGTAAGATAGAGGAGACATTGAGAATGATGTTGTAAATAAGAAGTGATTGAAGTCAGAGATCAAATGAAAAGGAAGAAGCTGAGCTCAGTTTACCTTCAGACCTATCACATGGACTTGTACTTTTGTAGATACACAAGGTACAGTCAGAGGTGGGTATTCTGAGAAGGAAGAAGCCTACAGAATCTTTTGGTAGTAGGGAAGATGTGTTAGGTAGGCTAGAGGTTATTAAGGTGGACAAATCCCCAGGACCGGATGGGATCTATCCCAGGTTGCTGAGGGAGGCAAGGGAGGAAATACTGGGGCCCTGACAGATATCTTTATGGCATTCTTAAACACAAGTGAGGTGCCGGAGGACTGGAGGATTGCTCATGTTGTCCCCCTGTACAAGATGAGTAGTAGGGATATTCCGGGTAACTACAGACCAGTGACCTGACGTCAGTGATGGGAAAGTTGCTGGAGAAGGTACTGAGGGATAAAATCTATTTATATTTAGAAAAGAATGGGCTTATCAGTGATAGGCAACATGGTTTTGTGCAGGGGAGATCGTGCCTTACCAACTTAATAGAGTTTTTTGAGGAACTGACCAAGATGATAGATGAAGGAAGGACCAAAGATGCCATATATGTGGACTTTAGTAATGCGTTTGATAAGGTTCCCTATTGTAAACTAATAGAGAAAGTGAAGTAACATGGTGTGCAGGGTGTTCTAGCTAGGTAGATAAAGAACTGGTTGAGCAACAGGAGATAGAGAGTAGTAGTTGAAAGGAGTTTCTTGAAATGGAGAAAGGTGACCAGTGGTGTTCCACAGGGGTCAGTTCTGGGGCCACTGTTGTTTGTGATATGCATAAGTGATCTGGATGAGGGCATTGTTGGTCTGATCAGTAAGTTTGCAGATGACACGAAGATTAGTGGAGTAGTAGAAAGCATAGGGGACTGTCAGAGAATACAGGAGGATATAGATAGACTGGAGAGTTGGGTGGAGAAGTGGCAAATGGAGTTCAATTCAGGCAAATATGAGGTGATGCATTTTGGGAAGTCTAATTCTAGAGCGAGTTATACAGGAAATGGAAGAGCCTTGGGAAAAGTTGATGAGTAGAGAGAGCTGGGAGTTCAGGTCCATTGTACCCTGAAAGTTGCTGCACAGGTGGATAGAGTGGTCAAGAAGGCATATGGTATGCTTGCCTTCATCGGACGCAGTATTGAGTATAAGAGCTGCTAGGTAATGTTAAAATTGTACATGGCATTGGTTCGAACGCATTTGAAATACTGTGTACAATTCTGGTCGCTACATTACCAAAAGGATGTGGACGCTTTGGAGAGGGTGCGGAGACGACTTATGAGGATGTTGCCTGGCAATGGAGTGTGTTAGCTATGAAGAGATGTTGAGTAGATTAGGCTTGTTTTCATTAGAAAAAAGGAGATTGAGCGGGGACCTGATTGAGGTCTACAAAATCATGAAGGGTATAGTCAGGCTAGATAGAGATAAGTTTTTTTCCCCAGGGTGAGGATTCAATAACGAGAGGTCATGCTTTCAAGGTGAGAGGTGAACCATTTAAGGGTATAAACGTGACAATCCAGAATCCAAAACCAGGTTCATAGTTTAAAGGATAAAGGGGCAAACATTTTAGGATTGAGATGAGAAAGTTTGTTTTTACCCACGGAGAGGTGACCCTATGGAATTCACTACCACAGAAAGTGGTTGAAACCAGAACATTATGGGTCCTTCACAGTGCCAGGGACTCGGGTACGATTCCAGTCTCGGGCGACTGTCTGTGTGGAGTTTGCACATTCTCCCCGTGTCTGCGTGGGTTTCCTCCAGGTGCTCTGGTTTCCTCCCATAGTCCAAAGATGTGCAGGTCAGGTGAACTGGCCATGCTAAATTGCCTATAGTGTTCAGGAATGTGTAGGTTAGGTGCATTAATCAGAGGTAAATATAGATTAACGAGTAGTGGGTTTGGGTGGGAGACTCTTCGAAGAGTCGGTATGGACTTGTTGGGTCAAAGGGCCTGTTTCCACACTGTAGGGACTCTAAGATTATGCATTTTCAAGAAGGAGGTAGATATAGCTGTTGTGGTGAAAAACGTCAAGGGAGGGAGGGAGGGAGGGAATAGCATATTTAGCTCAATGATCAACCATGATCATATTGAATGGTAGAGCAGGCTTGAGGAGTCAAATGGCCTACTCCTATCTTCCATGTTTCTGCACAAATAAGGAGGGTATCAGCTGGCATCAGGAAACTGGATTTAATAAATAAAGCCTGAAGTATTCATCAGCCCACTAACCATAAGATATGGGATAAATGCTAATGATAGCATGGCAAAACAATAATATCGTGTTCAATGAAAGAATTATTCATGACCATACAACAGACACCAAAGGTAAACCTTGAGTTGTAAAGGATTTGGGTCCTTTTCAAGGAGAACTAAATGACTTGAATTCAATAAAATATTATACGCACTCTGAACATTTTAAACAAAATTGCTGCCAGCAAGGATGGGGGAGGGGAGGGAGGAGACAAGGACAAAGGACTTACCCCTCAATGAGAGACAGAATAATGAAGTGATCCACAATGAAACTGGGTACAATGGAAAAATCTAGCAAGCATAGCAAGGTAGAAAATAGATTTGTGGCAGGAAACATAGGCAACAGAAGTCTTTATGTCTCATTGTTGCTTGCTAATATTTGTATGAATGGATTTGACTCAACCTCTACTTTATTTTTGTTACAATTTCACTAGGTATTGTACTTCAGAAGTGCACAGACGTATTTTACATGGTTAGAGATTTTTGAGACAAATTACCATGGGGAAAAATATCCATGATTTGGAAAGAAAACTCAGGGACATCGCAAGGGGGACCACTATACTTGCCATACGCTGTGTGTACTGGTTTGTTTGGATATTTAGAAAGATTTTATGATATCTGTGCTGACAAAAGCCATTGATTGATCTATATCTTATTGAAGTATTTATAATAATCCGAGCACTTAAAGTTCGTAGGTCATTACAAGCTCATTGGTAAACTGGTGAATGATGAATGGGTTTAAAGCCTATCTCCGTAAGTATGGATTAATTAGAACTCAAAGACTTGCCCTCGATCCAACATGGCTGGAACATTACTTACTCCCTGCTGTTTTGCTTGCAGTGATTAGCAATGATGTGTGCCCCACAATGGAAACTCAAAATGAACTTTAAACTCAGCCAGCTGCTGTCGCAAATGACCTTATCCTTCAGGAGGTTAAACCTGTCTGTACAATCTCAGACCCAGATGGACGTCCGCTCATTCTTCTTAGCAAGCTGTGTATCTTTAAAAAGCCTATTTAGAATGATTAGCTGGTATTTATTATTTTTCAAACAAAGCATTCTAAGCGAACAACAAATGACCATTTTTGGTGAACAAAATAAATGACCGTAATTTTTTTGGTGTCGTGCCATAGATGGGGAAACAATCTGATCGGTTTTACAGCTTAGTTACTTATAGCTTTAACTGGAATATGTATGACTGACATACTTTTATGTGGAAAGATAATGCAGCGTCATACTTTTATAATTAAATATGCACATGCAACACAGACAAATTATCCTCAACACAGACAGTAATGCAATAAAAATAGAACTCCAAAAAAATGCATTATGTGTTAACGCAAAGAGGTATTGACATTATGGGTCAGACAGCAGTGGAGTAGGGCTTCTGAGTCAGGGGCTTGTCTGTTTTGTTTGCTTTTCTTTTTGTTTCTTCTGCTTTTCTTTCTCTCTTCTATTTTACTTTATTTACCTCTTGAAGAGGAGCTTGGTCATGGCGATGAGATCAGCGGCATTGGGTAGACCCAGCAGCACAGATTTGAGTAGGCCCAGCAGCAAAGACTAAAGTAGGTCCAGCAACACAGACTACAGTAGGCCCAGCAGCACAGACTCGAGTAGAAAGCAGCACAGACTTGAGTAGGCCCAGCAGCACAGACTCAAATAACCCCAGCAGCACAGAATTAAGTAGGACCAGTAGCTCAGACTCAAGTAAACTCAGGAGTGTGGACTCAAGTAGGTCCAGCAGCTTAGATTAGAGTAGGACCAGCAGCTCAGACTCAAGCAAGACCAGCAGCTCAGACTCAAGCAGGACCAGCAGCTCAGACCCAGGTAGGACCAGCAGCCCAAACTCGAGTAGGCCCTATAGCTCAGACTCAAGTAGGCCCAGTAGTGCAGACTCGAGTAGGCCCAGCAGCTCAGACTCGAGTAAGCCCAGAAGCTCAGACTCAAGTAGGTCCAGCAGCTCAGACTCATGTAGACCCAGCAGCTCAGACTCGAGTAGGCCCAGCAGCTCACACAAGAGTAGGCCCAGCAGCTCACACAAGAGTAGGCCCTGCAACTCAGACACGTGTAGACCCAGCAGCTCAGACTCGAGTAGGCCCAGTAGCTCAGACTCGTGTAGACCCAGCAGCTCAGACTCGAGTAGGCCCAGCAGCTCACACTAGAGTAGTCTCAGTTGCGTGGACTCATGGCAGCAGTAGTGGAAGCAGGTTTGGGTTTTTGGTGGCATCTGCTTCCAGCACAGAATCGTGGAAGCAGCAGAGGAAGTGAGTTTGGGCCCAGTACAAGACTTGGTGGCATCAACAGCAGTTGCATCGGTGAGGTGGGCCCAAAGCAGACTCATGGAGGGGTGGAGTTGAGTTTGGGGTGGTTTGGTACCATGTGCATTGGTGAGGTCCAGTGAGTGCTCAGTGGTGAGGGTATCAGTGCAGCTGAGATGGCACCAAGAGTGGCGGCTATCAGTCCAGTGGCAGGGGCACAGTGAAGGATGCCCAGCCACCAGTCCCATGGTCCATGGTACGCCACTTAACAAGAAGGACTGTAAAGTTGGCCCCTTCCTTTATTTTTTTCATTTTCTGCCTTTAAATTCTATGTTTTGGTTTATTTTTCTGTGATATAAGATGGCGCCAGAGAGTGGAGACACTATACAACACTTTCCACTGTATTTTGTAACATAATACGTGTGACAAGAAATAATTTAACTCAAGTTAGGATGAATCAGAAAATGTTTCATCAGCTCCAGAAATGGTATATGGGCAGCTATGGGGGAGGGTGGGTGCCAAGGTGAGCTGATTAAAAAGCCTGTCTTGATTCTCAGATACTTTGACCCAGTTGTTTGAAAAATGGTTAACCCTCTAACCCACAACCCTCACACCCATTTATGACGGCCCACATATCGTGCATGTTGATTCAATGTCAACTCATATATTCTCATCCACCCTGCACACCGTGCCCTGCCATGGTTCCTGAAGATCATGGCACTGTCTGAGTCACTTACTCAACACTCCTCATGAACAAACCTCAGGAGAAATATAGAAATGGAACAAAAAATTCTAACATTATAACACAATTCTCATTATCAATCACCTTATAGAGAAAAAGAGCCACCCATTAATGAAATTAATTGAAATATCATGTGACTAATCTTTTAGAAGAACAAACAGACTTTTATTCAGAGCCACCACAAAGATAGCTAATCCTTTCAAAGCATCTTCATACTGTTAAATAAATGAAGAACTCAGATGCCTGCTGAGAAAATTGTAGCCTTTGAAACTCAGCTCAGCATTCAGGATGATATAAAAGTAATAGCCCCTGGGTAATGTCAGCAAACATTTTTTGGAAATCTGTATGACTAGATGTTCCTGTTTTTCTTACCTAAGCCTATCAACAGAACTGTCCAGCAGAGGTGTTTTGTTCTAACTCTCAGCTTCCGACTGTTTTATCAAAACTTAAGGAGTGAGGCTTTTACAAAAAATCTGATCATAATAGTTGTACAGACCCTATCCATCCTTCAATTGCATTTCTGTCTGCTATATCAATTTATGACTCCCATACTGGGATTAAGGTCCTTACAACAACCAAGAATGGGATCTGTTTGAATTGAGCACTGTGTGCAAATGGGCCTGCTGAGTTTGGGTTTTGTGTCTATAAGAACGACAGCCCTCTCTCTTTCTTCTACTGGTAAAGAACAGCGATACTGGAAATAGGGCTGGGACCACCACATGCATTTTCAAACACATGTCAAGGGTAAACAAAAATTGAGAATGCATTTACTTGCCTCAGCCAACACATAAGTACTGTAGTTACTAGTCAAGTAATTCGGACACACACTTATCACAAAATTTCTGAATTAAATGGCAACCTGGATTTATCAAGATTTGTCACTAAATCAATTTCTGAGTAAAACTTTAGTTAATCAATGCAAGCACAACTCCTACTTTAGTTCAAAAGAGTAAATAGTATAAAAATCGAAATCTAGGCTCAGTGGAAAAGTGTGACATTGGCAATAAGCCACATAGAACAACAGCAACAAATGCAGCAAAATTAAAACTATTTTGATTACAAATAATGCCACCCTCTCCTTGAGCATCTGGGGACATGCTCCTCAGAAATCACTTAATTACTACACAATTATGGTGGATAGAAAAAGTCTTTGTAGCTTCTCAATTGGTGCACCTTCAGTCTTGAAAGTTAGAAAAAGTGAAATATTACAGATTCTGGCTGAATATTGGAAGTTCAATCTTCTGATTAATCATTAAACCAGGATTTTCCATGTGGAGCACTTAGATTGTTTCTGAAATGAAGCAGCAGCCTCAGGTAATAAGGATCAGCAATATATCTATTATCCTAGGAAACAGGATCTAACAGTTTCAAAAAGGACAGGTCATGTTGGACTTTTCTTTCTCTCCCATTCTGGCATCACCTACCACAAGTTCAATCTCAACAGGTCCCACTGTTACAAGTACAATAACAATTGCTATCTTAACTTGTTTGCTTACTTTAAGTAATTGGCCCGATGTTCATTTGGAATCAAAAGAACACATTATCGAAGGAACAAACATTGTTGTCCACTCACAGGTATGTTAATGGAACTCACTATAATTTATGTCAAAATACTACAGCAATATCAGACAAGAGCAGATGTGTATTCGAGCATAGAAATTGATCGCCTGCTGATAGAATTGCATTGTTCACTGTTAGTTTCATTTCTGACTCCTCATTCAGAGACATTGAGTGTTATGAGTTCCTGCACTTTATGAACAAAGTCCACTTGCCATGTAAAGTTAATTAAAACCAAACAGAACCTCCAGCTGCAATTACCAGGAAGGTATCCCGGCAATATGCCCTAAAATACAAGAAATGAGGTGAGCACTTAAGACAAATGCTGTGCAAAGTTGTCAATGGAGCTGACATCCATCCCCAAATATGGTCTCAGTTACTGGTTAGATGTGATATTTATGATTCTAGCATTTTTGTAAGTTCTGTGCTCAATTTCACCATTCTTCAAAACAATTAGACTATTTTTTCTACTCCTCTAAGACACTTCATGAATAACCAGCTCCAAGGTGGCTATAGTTACAGGAGGCCCTCATAAAATCTTAATGCAGTTAGGCAGGATCAACACGCAAAACATTTTGTGAAAGGGAAGTCATGTTTGGTTAACGTTTTTTGAGGGAATAGCATGCAACAAAGATAAAGGGATCCTGGTGGATGTGTTATACTTACATTATCAGAAAATTATTATGCAAAAATAATAACTTGTGTTGTAAGGTATAATACACGCGAAAAGTTGGCTTCTCCACCTCCCTGACTCTCCCTGACTTGGTGTGTTCTTCCATCCTCCTGCTTGTCTATCCTGTATTCCAGTACCTGCAGCTATTTTTGTCTCAAAATAACATATTAACTTGGTTAATTTCGAGGTGAGAGGATTGGTTGACTAGAAATAAGCTAGAGGTGGGCATAAATGGATTATTTTTCAGTTGGCCGAATATGATAAATGGTCCACCACAGGAAAGCTACATTTTGTTTAAATGGGAAAAGTTTGCAAAACTCTGAGGTGCAGAGTGAGACGCGTGTCCTGATACATGAATCATAATCATATGGAATATAAAACTAGGGACCATTTTTGACAGCGGTCTAAAGCAGTTAGAGTCATAGAGATGCACAGCATAGAAACAGACTCTTCAATCCAACTCATCCATGCTGACCAGATATCCTAACCTAATCTAGTCCCATTTGCCAGCACTTGGCCTATATCCCTCTAAACCCTTCCTATTCATATACCCATCCAAATGCCTTTTAAATGTTGTAATTGTACCAGCCTCCACCAGTTCCTCTGGCAGCTCATTCCATACATGTACCACCATCTGCATGAAAAAGTTACCCCTTAGGTCTCTTTTAAATCTTTCCCCTTTCACCTTAAACCTATCCCTCTAGTTCTGGAATCCTCCACCCCAGGGAAAAGACCTTGTCTATTTACCCTATCTATGCCAGTCATGATTTTATAAACCTCTAGAAAGTCACCCCTCAGCCTCCGACACTTCAAGAGAATACAGCCCCAGTCTTCAATCTCTCCCTAAAGCTTTTCTGAACCCTTTCAAGTTTCACAACATGTTTCCGAGAGGAGGGAGACCAGAATTACACAAAATATTCCAAAAGTGGCCTAACCAATTCCGGTACACAATGCTCTGACCAATAAAGGAAAGCATATCAAATGCCTTCCCCATTATCCTTTCTACCTGTGACTCCACTTTCAAGGAACCATGAACCTGCACTCCAAGGTCTCTTTGTTGAGCAACACTCCCAGAGACCTTACTTACCATTAAGTGTCTAAGTCCTGCTCTAGTTTACCTTTCCAAAAATGCGGCACCTCACATTTATCTAAATTAAACTGCCACTCCTCAGCCCATTGGCCCATCTGATCAAGATCCCGTTGTAATCTGACGTAACCTTCTTTGCTATCGACTGTACCTCTGCAAACTTACTAACTATACCTTCTATGTTCACATCTAAATCATTTACATAAATGAGAAAAAGCAGTGGACCCAGCACCGATCTTGTGGCACACCATTGGTCACAAGCCTCCAGTCTGAAAGGCAACCTTCACCACCACCTTGGTCTTCCACCTTTGAGCCAGTTCTGGATCCAAATGGCTAGTTCTCCCATATTTCCATGAGGTCTAACTTTGCTAACCAGTCTAACATGAGGGACCTTGTCAAACGCCTTACTGAAGTCCATATATGTCACGTATTCTGTTCTGCCCTCATCAATTGTCTTCGTTACTTCTTCAGGGAACTCAATCATGTTTGTGAGGCATGATTTCCCACACACAAAGTCATGCTGACTATCCCTAATCAGTCCTTGCCTTTCCAAATGCATGTAACTCCTGTCCCTCAGGATTCCCTTCAACAACTTGCCCACTACCAATGTCAGGCTCACAGGTCTATAGTTCCCTGGCTTTTGCTTACCACCTTTTTAAATAGTGGCACCATGTTAGCCAACCTCCAGTCTTCTGGCACCTCACCTGTGACTATCGATGATACAAATATCTCAGCAAGGCACCCAGCAATACCTTCCCTAGCTTCCCATAGAGTTCTAGGCTACACCTGATCAGGTCTCGGGGATTTAGCTACCTTTATGCATTTTACGACATCCAGCTCCTACACCGCTGCAAAATGGAAATTTTTCAAAATATCACCATCTATTTCCCTATATTCTGTATCTTCCATGTCATTTTCCAAGGTAAACACTGATGCAAAATACTCGTTTAGTATCTCCCCTATCTCTTGCAGTTCCACACATAGGCTTGCTTGCTGATCTTTGAGGGGCCCTATGCTCTCCCTAGTTTAACCTTTTGTTCCTTAATATATTTATGAAATCTCTTTGGATTCTCCTTAACCTTACTTGCCAAAGCTATCTCATTCCACTTTTAGCCCTCCTGATTTCCCTCTTAAGTATACTCCTACTGCCTTTATATTTCTGAGTCCACATCTGAAGTACTGTGTATAGTTTTGTACTCCTTATTTGAAAAAGATTGCAGATACATTAGAAACAGTTCAGAGAAGTTTTGCTTGGCAGATGATTGGGATGAGGTGATTGGTACATTACATGGAAAGTTTGTACAGGCTGGGCCTAAAGCTATTGGAATTTAGAAGCATGAGAGGTGATATTATTAAGGAAGATAAGATCCTGAGGGGACTTAACAGGGTGGTTGCTGCAACAATGTTTCCCCTTGTGGGAAAAACTCAGAGACACAGTTTAAAAATCAAGGATCTCACATTTACGGCAGAGATAAGGAGGGCTTTTCCTCTGAGAGGGTGTGGCCCTTTGGAATTCTTATCTTCAGAGAGTGGTAGTGGCAGATATTGAATATTTTTAAGCAGCTCAATGGTTCTCGGGAGATATGCTAGAATATGGCCACAATCAGATCAGCCATGAAAGTACTAAATGACAGATTATGCCAGAAGTTCCAAAAGGCCTACCCTTGCTGTTAACTTGTTTGTTTGCATATGGTCCAAACTAATACATTGTGGCCTGAGGTATTGCTCAGGATGGACTGTCTGTCCTCTTCCACCATTAGAATACACAGCATCCTCCATGTCATTTTTCAGCTAGTTCTTCAGTTGTTCACAATAGACAATAGCCCTCAAATTTGCACTTTAAGTCATTATAAATGCACAAATATGACCAATGATAGATTAGAGAACACTGGACAAAGCTACTTTTACTTGTTAGCTGACAAGTTTCTTATCTTCTAAAATCTTGGGAAAAAGTCTTGTTCTGAGGAAGTTGCACTACTGGTTTTCTGCTGTAATAGCTATATAAATCCAAATTGCCTTCCTCAGAGGGGATATTATTTCATAATTTCATTACTTGCTTCAACTAGAAAATCCTGCAAAGTAAATCTTACTGGGAGTCGATAACCATGGTTCTTTCTTTCTGAAATGCCCTGCTATATTATACTTTGCTGACAGCATCTGGTCAGTGTGAGGCAGCTATTAATAAGACAAATCGGTTACTCAGGAGCATCTGGATAACATAGGATTACAAGTCAGAATGAAATATACTGATAATGTACAGACAATTGGTGGCATATTTCTGGAGTAAGTTTAGGTCACTCTACTTTTGAAAAGCATATATGTACAGTAGAATTCCACAATGTAAGGACACTAGCTCATGAGGAAAAACTCTGTGGAGCAGAAGGGTGACGGGAGATCAGTCTTAGATCAACCAAATCGAAACAAACAAGCAGCCATAAGTTGTGTAATTTTTAATTTTGTACACCCCAGTCCAACACCAGCATCTCCAAATCAAGCAGCCATAAAGCTGGCTTCCCCAAATGCAGGATGTTGTCAACTGTGCACACTCATGTTAAGAGACTTATATCTTGGTGGAGCAGACTTAAATACTAAGCTTTTTTATTTTTGCATTTTTGAAAGCTGGGGGGACGGAAATGAGAAAGTACTGCTTTAAAATCCAATGCTTCTGTTCTGAAAGCAATAAATTTGATACCAATCGTATTGAACCAATAGTATTACAACTATTTGAAAATGCAATAAGATGTGCAGGTAGGTGAATTGGCGGTGCTAAATTGCCTATGGTGTTCAGGGATGTATAGGTTAGGTGCATGAGTTAGCGGTAAATGCAGGGGAATGGGTATGGGTGGGACATTCTTCGGAGGGTTGGTGTGGACTTGTAGGGCTGAAGGGCCTGTTTCCACACAGTAGGGATTCTAATTCTAATTAAAAAAAATTGAAGTTCAGATTCTGAACTGAGGGTGGAGCTGAGGGTGTGTATGGAGGCAGTTCCTTATTGGCATCAAGAAGCTGATCACTAACTTTCACCAGTCGCCAGATTAATGACAGAAAATATTTGCTTGCCAACCACTAAGGGATTAGTTCCTAAATGGCTGAGTAGCTTGGAGCTGGAAACAAGTTATAGACAGAGAGAGAGAGAGGGAGAGAGAGAGATGAAGAGAAGTGTGAAGAACTTTTCCCACCCTAAAATCAGTCAGTTTGTAATTCCTGGGAAAGATATATGAACAGCAAGGAGTCTGTTTGCCAAAGAAGGATCATCTCAAAATCAAAATAGAAATTGCTGGTGAAACTCAACAGGTCTGATAGGATCTATGAGAAGAAAGCACAGTTAACATTTCAAGTCCAGTGGCTCTTCATTAGTTACTCAGGAACATCTGTAGAATATCGATGAAATATACAGACATTGTACAGATGATCGGTGGTGTAGTTCTAGAGTAAGCACTTCAGTTCAGGTCATTGTATTCTTAAAAAGCATAGGCCTGCAGTCAAAAAGGCTTAGAGAACATGAATTCCACAATTTCTGTTGAAAAGTGACCTGCCTCAAAAAATTAACGCTGCTTTCTTCCAACAGATGCTGCCCAATCAGTTCAGTTTTTTCCAGCAATTTCGCTTTTTGTTTCAAATCTCCACCATCTGCAGTTCTTTGTTGCATTTTAAGGATCGCCTCAATGTTGGAACCAAGAAATAAAGACAATTGAACTGGCTTTCCAGTTTTTCTACCTCCACCAATAAACTATTTCCATATATGAGTGTGTGTGTGCGTGTGCAAATGCGTAAGAAAGAAAGAGAAAGTGGAAAAAGGTGGGTTGATTCGCAAGAGTCAATACAGATTCCTCAAGATGAAATCTCAGTCAACTAAATTGCTGGAGTTTACTAAGGAGGTAACAGAAAGAATAGATTAAGGTAAAGAAGTTGACATGGACCTCTAGAACACTTATGATACAGTGCCAGACAACAGACTTGTGAAACAAATTTTAACACTTGGAATGAAAAGGATAGTAACATGGATACAAATTTGTCTTGAGTGACAGGAAACAGAGACTAATGGTCAATGGATAGATATTAATGATATAGATCTTGGTGTGCAGAAGACAATCTTAGTGTGTAGATGATACAAAACTTGGAAGCATTGTAAACTATGAGACGGGCATTGTATAAAACAAAAAGTACAGACAAGTTGATGGAACAGACAGAAATGTGGCAGCTGAAGTTCAATGTCGAGAAGTATGAGTTGATGCATATTGGCAAGAAAAACAGACAATACAAAGTAAAGGGTGCTATGCTAAAGATTGCAAAAACAGAGGGGCCTGGATGTGCATCTGTATGCATGCATAGATCATTGAATGCAACAGGACAGATGGAGAGGTCAGTTAATAAAGCATGCAGTATCCTGGGCTTTATTAATAGAGTACAAGTGCAAGGAGGTCATGGTGAACTTGTTTAAATGCTTCTTAGACTTCACCTCGAGTATTATGCACAGTTCTGAGTGCCACACTGTAGGAAAGATGTGAATGCTTCACAACGAAAGATCCAAGTATGAGCAACCAGTTAGATAGTAAATTGGAGAGGCTAAGTTTGGAATTCTTGACAGACGAAAGCTAAGAGGAAATTTGATAGAAATTTTCAACATCTTGAGGGGACTGAATAGAGTAGATAGGGAGAAATTGTTCCTGTTCATAAACAAATTGAGAATGAGAGGGCACAGATTTAAAATGATTTGCAAAAGAAGCAAAATTAATGTGGGAATAAAAATCTTTCAACTACTGTGATTTGGGTCTAGAATGCACACCTGGAAGTGTGTTGGAAGTAGGTTCACTTGATTCATTTGAGACATTCTTTTCTGTTCAAACAATCATCCAAAATACAACGCCATGGAGAAAAGGCAGGTAAATGGCACTATCTCATGATGGTCATTTGGAGATTTGGCACAGATTAGATGGGTCGAATGGCCCCTTCTGTTCAAGAACATTACTGTGATTTAGTTTCTTGTTTCCCTTCCCGATATGTGGAAATATTGCCGGCTATGTTAAGCACAACCATCTTCCTCAAATACGACCATGAATCTACCAACGCAAAAAAAAAGGACTTGACCATTTCTTTCTCAGCATCAATAAATTACTTTCCAATAAACAAAGTTGCTCTTTAGAGTATTACATGAACTGAAGCAGAATAACAATAAAAATTAGCCCTTTTGAAATTGGAGATTAGTTCCATCATGAATCTAAGTCATTAGCAAAATTTATACAGAGTGAATGATAACTAAATCTACAATCTCCTTTTTGTTGCTTTGCACAACCTGACGATATTAAAAAAGTCACCTTATTTAATCACTGGTATGCTATGATACACACTTTTGGTGTCAATTATGGATGCACTTTCCAGTAAACTGCTACGTATCAGATATGCTACCATACATGTTGCTTCCGTGAAATCAAACTGCTTTGATCGCTTGGCTTCAATTATAAATCCCAGATAGGGATGATGGAATAGAGGAAATGAGAACACCTCACAGAAATAAAGGGTTGGATTTAATGGTGGGAAG
Source organism: Hemiscyllium ocellatum (assembly GCF_020745735.1). Classification (NCBI taxonomy): domain Eukaryota; kingdom Metazoa; phylum Chordata; class Chondrichthyes; order Orectolobiformes; family Hemiscylliidae; genus Hemiscyllium; species Hemiscyllium ocellatum. Next base: position 75,676,041 of record NC_083409.1, on the reverse strand, counting down.
AGCTCGTTTTTTTTCCCGGTGCTGGCAGTGAACAATGCTATTTAGTTCAGCAGGCTGAGTGGGGCAGACCCTGGATCCCTAGCAGCTGCTGGTGAGATGTCAATGAGATTCAATAATGAGCTGTGAGACACCCATCATCCCCAAGCCCACCACAGTTTACGAATGGCTGAAAAGTTAAATGTGTACTGCATTGTTTTCATGATGTCTCGGTGGCCATTTAGCAAAAGATTTTCCAGCAACTTCCTGGATGGGGGAGTGGGGGAGGTTCCACTCCTGTCAATATCCGATCAAGGGACCTCACACTGTGGTCTGGTGCAAGGTTTGGTTTTTGGTGTAACTCCCTCACCATTTAAATCAACTTCTGTTCTTGACTTCGACTCTCTGTCCCTTCTGCTCCAATGATTCTCAATCTAAGATTCCCTTCCTAACTTCACTCACCTTTCCATCTGGAGTCCCTCAGCAATTCTGGAGATATTTTCTAACCTACCTGTTCAGAGATATTATTACATACCTCTGCAGCAGTTGGATTTGACCTCGGGCCTATTCTCTGGTGGGTGCCAATGCTCCTGTTAGCAGCAAGACTTCTGACTATGGTACTAGCGACAGAAGGAAGGCCCAACAGTGGCCACATAAGTGCCTGCAAGTTACTTGATTCCTTCAGCCCCCTTCAGCCATCCCCCTGGAAATGATGTGGATTCCCACTGGTTCTCGGATTAGTGGGTGAGAGCGCCTTTGGCCTAACAGAATTTCAACCACTTGAATATAATCAGACAATTAAAGGGAAAGGCACGTCTAAACTTAAAGCTCATGAATAACCCCCAGTTGAATCATTTAGGGCTATTATAACTTCAATTGAAACACAATGTGAAGCTTACTTAATTTTTATCAACTCTTAATGTCAGAACATATTTTAGCACCATTTTGGAATGTTCGCTGTACTTTGTCCAGAGATGACATGATTTATTTGTGCTACATATGGACAGTGGGTTGGCACTTGATCTGATCACACAACATATCTTCAATCATTAGCTGAAAGAAATCGCATCAAATAGTTCCTCTAGCTTTGTGCTGAATCCCCTTCGAGTATTCCCTTTCCATGTGGAGAGCTGAACTTTCAACAGTACTATTTGTTGGAGTTCTAATACCCATTCAAATTGTGGAAACCTTTTCCAACTTGTACAAAAATTGCCTCTTAGTTTTATTAAGTCAGACTTGATAATGACTTTTTTTGGATCAATGTTGAACATTTTGACCTGCTCCGATTACACATACACTCTCTGTAATATCCTCAGGAGTTGATTGATAGCTTTATTACTTCAGTAATATTTTATGAAGATTGAGGCGCTGCATGTCAGCTCTCAGATGATTAGCCCAGACTTTGGTTTTAAGACCAGAAAAATATTAATACCATACATTAACAGTTTGGACATTGGATTGGAATGATAAATAAATCCTACACATTGAAATTTATTCACTAAAATATATAAATTGTTACTATCTGTATTGTGATTATATTTGATTTTAATCAGTGACTGACTGTGAACGTGAGTACTGAAAACAGCACCTAGTTACATCCAGCCAGTTGCAAATAGGTAGCCATTGCACAGTTACTTTTTGTTGTTTTCCATTGGTCTCCATTTTTTTTAAACACTGGTGTGTTTATCAACCACTTGACTGTACTTATCAATAGTGTCTCCTTTTTAGTGGAACCATATAGTTTTAAGGACAAACAAGATTATGCAGCTATTCTAAGTTGACACTACCGCCAATTTTGTTTTCAAGTATTTTTCCCCACTTGTATTAGCTCCTGACTGCACACTGGTGCAGAGTTCCACAACACCAGAAATTCTAATGTGTCTTACTGAAATATTTATCGTTTGTGTCCATTTTGCATGAATATGAATGGGTATGACTAATTCTGCTCTTACCTCACATTTTACAGACATACATATTCGTTGAATTATCATTGAGTAAAATTAACTCTTGCTGAGACAAATTATTGTCAAGGCTAACTGTAGTTTCTCAAATGCTTCCCCAACTAAATAACTTAACTCCGAACAAGGAATAATCCCAAAAACCTCCTGATCCAAATAGTTCAGTAAAATGCAGGGTAGCATATTTATTCACAATATCTACATTGTTTTATAACATTGGAGACAATGCTGGGATTAGCAGACAAACTTGATATTCATTTGCTAAAACAATGTGTGTTCAAGACTATCTTGATTTAGATACCGTATCCAGTAAAAAAAACAAAATACTTTAGTCTAATACTGGAAGACATGGTTAGTTTGAAAGGTCAGGTGAAGAGTAGGGATATAACATTTTTTGCTAAACAAAGTTATCAAAAAAATCAAATATTCTAAACTTTAATATATTACATGCTCACATTTTTGAGACAAAGCTCAGTATGTCAACACTGTGAAACACTGATTTTCTGATTTAACTTTTAAAAAGACAAGAAAAATGGTTAAATATTTCCAAGAACAGAGCACAAAAGCATTTCAAATTTATCAAGCGATGTGCAATATATAATGCATTCTTAATTAAGGAATGGTATAAATCTTCAAATCTGCAGTATTTTACCTTGGGCAGTGTAGACGAGCTCACTGTAAATAGCTGGTGGAATCACAGGTGAAGGCAAGCCTCTTAAGTAATGCTTCAGTGCATCTGCAATGATGTGGATGTCATATTGTTCGATATCAGCAGCTGCTGTATCTGCAACATAAGGAAAAGGGTTAGAAATCCGCGTGACTTTATTAGCATATTTCATTTCTTACTGCATATATATATTGTTGACCACATAGTTTTGACTGCTGTTATAATTTTGATTGCCTGAGTTGGGGTAAAATTATATTAGTTTTCTCATCCTCCAAGTTAAAATGTAATCATGATTTATTACATCAGAACTGTCAGGTACATGAATCTGCCAGTTCCACTTCTTGTCAACTTTTCTTCTTGTCAGGTCATCTCTTTGAAAGAACAATTTACACAAGATGTTATTATTCATTCATAAAGGGAGAGATTTTGGTTCCCTCACTAGAACTAAATCCACAAAAATGGTTCCGAAATGCAATCACACGAACACTTTTTGTCAGAGAAATGGATTCACTTCCAATAGTTACTTGATTTGTTTCTGCTGTTCTTGATCAGGTCTCTATTTGGAGCACAAGTGGTTAAAAGCAAAAAAAAAAGTTCCCTTGAGGCAAGAATGAAAATCTGTATTCTATCATTTCATCTTGAGCAGAATACTAGCTTTAAGATAATTGGCACGAATAGCAGTCATAGTCACATCATTAAAAATCCACAAGGTATCTATCAAAGGGTTGATAGGGATAAATGAATTGGAAGACAAAAGGGAAGGAGGGCAAAACGACAGATTCTTTGAGATGAAAAAGTCAAACAAAAAAAATCGGAAAGCATGGAAAGCAACATGTCACATATTAACCATGCCCAGTGGCAGGCTAAAAAGGAACAAAGTTACAAGGTTCTAAGAGCACATTCCAGAGAAGAGCATTTGATGTAAGGTGCTAGTAAAACAAGTTTTTGAATGTCATAAGTGTGCAATAGCACATTATCAAAACTTTTTAGTCTTGTACTCAAATCCTCCTAACAATAAAGACCACCATTCCATTAGCCTTCCTAATAGCTTGCTGCACGTAAATGCAAGCATTCAGTGTCATATCGATAAGAACACCTACTTCCCTTTATAAAACTACTTCTTACCATCCTACCTCTTATCATTTAAGAAATCCACTGCATATCTTGGTTCTCCTATCAAAACAGATGGATGACCTCATATTTTTATATCCTTTGTCATGTTCTAGCCCATTCATTAAGCCTGTTCACCTTTACATCCTTCAATCGTATGCCTCATGTCTTCCTCACAACTTAGATTCCCATTTAACTTTGTATCGTCTGCAAATGTGGAAATATTAAATTTGGTCCCCACATCCAAATAATTGATATATATTATGTACAATGGGGGGAACATACTGATTCTTGTAGTACCTCTGCTAGACACAACCTGCCAACCCAAGAATCACATTCTGTCCTATTCTGTTTCTGCCTTTGTCAATCCTTAATTCATGTCAGCACATGACATGTGCTTTAACTTTGCTAACCGCTTCGTCTGGGGTACTTAATCAAAAGCCTTCTGAAAATTCAAGAACAATGACAATTTCAAAAAACTTCAACAACTTTGTCAAACTTGATTTCTCATTCACAAATCCATGACGACTGTGCCCAATCAAAATATTATTATCCAAATGTTTCCATATATCACATCCTTTATACTAATGAAGTCTTGCATTGTTCCTACTATTGATGTACGGTTTACAGATCCACAGCTTCCTGTTCTTTCTCTCTCTCACATTCATACTGTGGTGACAGTTGCTCGCTCCCAATCTACAAATCACTCCTGATTCTAGAGAATGTTTGAAGGTGATCACCATGTTCAAGTACAAGAGCTTCAACATCTTCAAGATTGCTTGTGTAAGAATATGGACGTTTTTTTAAAGTTCGGGAGTGTGGTGCTGGAAAAGCACAGCAGGGCAGACAGCATCCGAGGAACAGAAGAATCGACATTTCGTGTATTAGTCCTGAAGGGCTTTTGCCCGAAACGTCGATTGGCCTGCTCCTCAGATGCTGCCTGACCGGCTGTGCTTTTCCAGCACCACCTTGACTCTGATCTCCAGCATCTGCAGTCCTCACTTTCTCCTTTTTTTAAGTTATCAGCTTTGATATTGAAATAATTGTTGAGCGTTTATATACAGCTCTGTGTGTAGATTAGTTTGCTTCTTGCACTATTCATTATAAACTAAATTAAGCAGATTCAAAGTTTGTGAGAAGATTTGTAGCTCGGGTGCTTGTTGTTGAGGTTCTGTTCGCCGAGCTGGGAATTTGTGTTGCAGACGTTTCGTCCCCTGTCAAGGTCACATCCTCAGTGCTTGGGAGCCTCCTGTGAAGTGTTTCTGTGATGTTTCCTCTGGTATTTGTAGTGATTTGAATCTGCCGCTTCCGGTTGTCAGTTCCAGCTGTCCGCTGCAGTGGTCGGTATATTGGGTCCAGGTCGATGTGCTTATTGATTGAATCTGTGGATAAGTGCCATGCCTCTAGGAATTCCCTGGCTATTTTCTGTTTGGCTTGTCCAGTCGAATTCATGTCGAACCACAATAAATTAAGCAGACCCATATAACATTATCTATAAGATAATGCAAATTGAAACGAGACTGTATCTCTTTCACTTATATTCAACCATCTGATAAAACTCTTAAAACTTCAATTTATTCAGCAAAGTAGAGATGAATTATTAATTCTCAATAATTTTCTTCGATATAGGTATTGAATGGAATGTAATCTGACCTACACAAAAACACAATAAATAACATATGTCACATGGTGGAAAAAGCAGAATACTCCCTGCTGACTGCATGGAGGTCAGGATCCCATGACCAAGTCACCCTTTATTTACATGTGCACTGTACACTGGCTGCGGATAGTCCCTGTGATAAGGAGACACTAAATCCTCTTTTTTTTAAATTTTATTAAAAATACACAGTTACAAAACAGTTAACATTAACAGCTGTGTACAGAGAAATAGCAATTTTACAAGGGAGAGGAGTGGCAAAGCCAGGACCGTTCAGTCCTCTGTTTTTTTTTCTTTTTTATTCTACCCCTGACACTCCTGTTTGTGTGTTTCTTTTTTCTTATTTTTTTTTCCCCAGCACCTATGTTGTGTGTGTGCAGGTGTGAGACACAGTGAGAGACACAAGGTGTATGAATCTTTATTCAATTTCCTCCACCAGGAAGAAAGGAAACACCCCGATTGGCCAGTGACAAGCAGTGCCCTACACAAAAGGCAATGCTGTGTGATCAAACAGTGAAAGGGAGGGCAGGGATTAAATCAAAATAGAGTTGGAGGGGGAAATAATGCACTCCACTCCCTGCTGCGCCCACCTCTCCCTGAACAACTGCAGAGTGTTGGTGGAGACTGCGTGCTCTTTCTCCAAGGACACCCGGGTTCTAATGTAACCGCTGAAGAGGGGCAGGCAGTCGGCCCTAACGACCCCCTCCACCTGTCAGCCCAGGCTCCCTGATTGGCCCAGGCTAACTATTCCAATCAAGAATCTCATAGTCAATAAGATCCGTCTGGTTCCAATCAGTGTATCAACATTGCCTCTAATTTCTCCAGCCGCTGTGTGGAGCTGTGAAGTCAGGACATGGCTCAAGAAACTGAAAGTGAATTCATCAACCTGCATCAGCAGTCTGGTTGGCATGTGTGTACCTTGGAGTAGAATGTGGCTCCTTGTATTACTATGACAATTTTATTTAAACTTAACATCAAGCCTAGGCTCCTTTTTCTCCTTGCTACCTTACAATTACTGCTCCACTCAAACACCCTCTGCCTGTGTAGCAAAGGGTTGACTATAACTTGCCTGGAATAGTAGTTACTGAGTATGTGCGGAAGGAGTTACATTTTGCTGAGGCTAGAACAAGATGAACCGGGACCTTAGTATGTCAAGTCTCTATCAGGTCTCCCTTATACTTTCCAGTGAACTGCTTGGTTTTTAATAGAACATGTTAATATTCATGTACCGAGTGTTGATCTCACTAAACAATTCAACTATAATAATATTGCTTTCCCCAAATGAATATGATTACTGGTGAAAATCTGTCAAGAACGTAAAAGTGAGCCTCAAAGGAATCATTTAATTGAAAAAAATTAAGATTTGCTAAGGTACCCAGATAATGTAAGTCTTTCTTTCAAAGCTTTTTTTTAAGGTTGGCTATAGCCTTGTGAATTAGAACTTGATACCAATTCCAACTGGAGGGTAATTGTGTCTTTTATCTTGATGTCCAATGCATTTTGAGAGCATTGTTAGTATTCCAAAGTGGACACTGGAAACACTCAGTGCATTATGAAACACAGAAAAGAACAAAACTCATTTAGATTGATAACCTGGCACAATGACCTGTCATTCATGTTTAGTTAATCCAGGTTGCCATTGAAACACTGACATGAATTTTACATACACCTTGATTCTCCAACATCACAATAACAAGTTCTGAGTTGAACTTGCTGGCAACTGGGTTGTCCTTCCCACCTGCAGAATGCTCCCTAACTGCCCGTAGGCCTCCTATCTCATTCAGGAAAATGAGTGAGCTACTGTTACTGCTGACAGCCTAATCTGAAGGCCAGTGGCTCTGAAACGTCAGCAGGGTGCCCAGGCGAGGTGGGAGCTGCAGAAAGACATGGCAGACTTCAGAAGCTGGGCCAGGTAGATTGCTTTGAAATACTCATAAATAAAATCTCAGGGTTGAATGTTGGAAGGAAAGCCCCTCCAGGGAAATCGATGAGGATACGAGACTGCCTTTTCTTCTCATGGCAGTCTCTTTGGACCATTCAGCCTAGAGCTTACTTGCAACCCGGCAGCCACTTCCATTTAACCAAGTGCACCTTATTAAACTTTAATTAGACTTTGTATCATGGTAATTCATTGGCCACCTACTTGAAATGGGCACAGCTTCTCCACATCCAGTTCTGCCACTGGGAAAATGCCTTGATGCCAATGGAACCACATTGGTGAGCTGACTTAATGTGGCTGACTTGAATTTGTCTGGCATGCCCACCTCCTGGAGGCTGGGAAAATCCTGTCACTGAGTGTTGACTAAACCCTTGTAGCAGGTGCACCTATCTTTGGAAGGCTCTGTCCCTGACACTATCCTCTAATCATTCTTCATCTTGTTTGGATGGAAAGTAACCAGCCCTTATGTTTCTTTTAGCATTCCACTAGTGTCCTAAAAAAGGTACTGCAGAAAAATAACGGCATCAATGAGGAATGTCAGGGCCGCACTCTCACTGTCCAATTTTTAAAGTTTGCCCTAGACATCTGAAGGCAAAACATTATTTCGGTCATATCCCTCTGAAACTTGAGCTGGATTCAGACTGTGTTGTGGTCATTATAAAATTACTTAGAGCAGGTTGACCTTGTGTAAATAAATTTCATCCTTGTGAGACATACACTGCAATATACAGAATTACCAATAAGTCAAAATCAACAATAGAGCCATTTTGTTCCCAATCTGTTCCCAAAAATACAATCTAAATCCAAACCTGCAGCAGAGATCTACATAACTGATACCTAGTGCACTCCAATAATGTATTAGTACTGCGAAGGCAGCAATATTATTTTTGAATCAAATTGAGAAAGGAACAGTCAATCCTGGTCATGCAAGATTGGAACATCTTCCTCAATATCCCTTAATATCTTATTCCATCACTCATGGATTAATTGTTGCTTTTTTTGCCCCCTCCATCCTACGATTACTTTTTATTCATATCACGTCTATACTGCTATCCATGGTTTATTTTCTCATTTCCAATCCAACACTCTTGTGGTATCCCATGATAAAAACAAATCCAAAGGTTAACTGGTGAGTCTTGGCACACAGAGCATGAAAGAGTAACTGAATGAAATTTGCTTAAATTGATTTTTCATGGACGACACAGAGCTCCAGCTTTGTGCCAGTATAAAAGTAATAATGTCAAATTGGCTTTCCGCTTACAATACAGACTGCCCATCCTCCATTATCCATTTTGCATCATCTTGCAAAATCAAAATGATATCAATTCATAGAGTTCCTTTTTCTGATGACTGATTATGCAGATTTATTTGTATTCAGAGTGTACAACGGACTTGAAGAACATACTCAGAATACTGAAAAAGTATGTTTTTCTGTTCCTCCTTTGTAATTACGATGCTAAACTACACTGAACAGTAATGAATACACCTTTCCAATGAGAACACTTTTGTTTCAGTGTGTGATGGTAACACAGAGCATATGAATATACTATACCAGCTACCTGCTTAACTATGAACTCTAGAACTACCCCTGCTGGAGATTCTTTTTGAAATTATGAATGGAATATTACGTCCTTATAATGCTTGCAGATATCCAGTGGCATTGCTTACAGCTGTACTGGGATCTAGAACACAACTGAGTTGCTTACCGGCAAACCTGTCTTATTTGATTACTGCTCACCTATTCACTGTTGGAATTCAGATGTTTTACACTTCAAGTGAATTGCTGGTAATTCTGGTAAATCCCAGTTTCAAAGGGTCAGAACAGCCAAGAAGGTAACAGTACCAGCCATCCAGCCAACTGAGCGAATCGACCCCCGTTGGATCACAGTCAAGTTTGACCATCTTTTTACCTGGCAGAACTGATCAGAACTGGGGTAAGGCTCACAATTATGAGCAAAATAAATAGGTGGAGGAATAGGCCATCTAGTTCCTTGAGCCTGCTCTGACACTCATTAAAAATGATCTGATCTTGCCCTCAACTCCATGTTCCTGCCTCTTTCTTATATATCTAGACATTCCAGTAATTCAATAATCTGTCTATGTAGATCTTGACTATATTCAATGACTCAGTCTCTACAGCTCTTGAGCATAAAGAATTCAGAACCCTTTCAGAGAGGAAATGCCTAATCTCTGTCTTAGTTCGATGACCCCTTGTGCTGAAGTTATGTCTCCCTCGCCTAGTTCTAGACTCCCCATGATGGAGAACATCGCCAAAGCATCTAGCATGACAAGCCCCCTCAGAATCTTCTATATTATGCTTCAATAAGATCATCTTTCATGCTTCTAAACTCCGCTGTCATAGGCCCAACTTTATAGGCAAAAACCTTTCCTCACTTTACAACCATCTTAGCAATTATCCTCCTCTGAACTGCCTCCAATACAAACAAACCCTCCTTACATACAGAGACCATATTAACACAGAGCTTTTCTATAAAGGCATTCAGAATAGAATTGCCATTAAGGGATGTTCAGGGAAAACAAAGCAGCAAAATAAAGAACTATTTGTGCGCCCTCGATAATTTCACTCTGTATCCCAACAAGAAGGAATACAAGAAGTTAGAATTAAGGTTAGGACCCGGTGCCTGCTTTCCAATCTAACACACATCCCTAAGATTCTGTACCATGGCACTTTTATACCTAAGATGGCACTGTAAGTGGTGATTTGTAATTTGTTTCACTGTACTCACATGAGTAAATTTCAATTAACCTATTTCAAGTTAAACACATGACAAGGGGGCTGGAGCGAAGTTGTGTTGCTGTGAGTGAGTGAGTGAGTGAGTAAGAAGTAGGGACATCTCTAACTTAAGGGGCAGACCACTCTGGTAACTGAGCGCAGCAGTTTCACTTAAAGAGGGGATTCTGTGATAGCAAGCAACATAATACTGAATTTACTGATTACGTTATGCAAGTAATGGATATGTAGAAGTGACTTCAAAGTTATAATCTCATTTGAGTCAGAAAACAATGAAAAACCATTTGACATGTGCACATGGGTTTTGATGTATGGGTATCTGTTAATGGCTTTCTTACCTTGTTATTATTTCTAAATAAAGGTTAACTCTACTGCGAATCCTCTTGCAAGGATGCCTGCCTTGAAGAAGTTTCCCTCCTCTCTCTACAAGAATCTCAGGGCGTCCTTCTCCCACTGCAACTCCCAGGTCATTTCCTCTGCCCTGAAGCTCTTCAACTATGTCGTGAAACAAACTCGCTACCATAGCCACATTTGCTTCCACAGTGCCTGCCTCCATATCCAACTCATCCCACACGGACACCGAACCACCTTTAAACCAGCAGAGTTCATACCCGAACAGGACAAACAGTCCTCATTTTCTCTTCCTCCACATCACCCTAGTTCCAAACTTCCAGCTCAGCACTGTCCCCATGACTTGTCCAGACTTGTCCTACTTGCCTATCTCCTTTTCCACCTATCCACTCCACCCTCTCCTCCCTGACCTATCACCTTCATCCCCTCCCTCCCTCACTCACCCATTGTACTCTATGCTACTTTCTCCCCACCCCCACCCTCCTCTAGCTTATCTCTCCACGCTTCAGGTTCTCTGCCTTTATTCCTGATGAAGGGCTTTTGCCCGAAACGTCAATTTCGCTGCTCCTCGAATGCTGCCTGAACTGCTGTGCTCTTCCAGCACCACTAATCCAGAATTATTTCTAAATATCCATCTTACACTATCACATGCGAAAGTTATACTTCTCTAACATGAAACACATTATTTTTCCAGCAAAATCTGATTGAACACATTCTTGAAACCTTGGTCAACAGGGGCAAAAGCAAGGCAGACATTTTATTTAAATACACTCAATAGCAATCAATCATGCTCAAAATGTTCACCGTGCATCCAAATACAAGAGGTAAAACAATGCCTCAAGACATTACCTCTGTATGACTTATTCTTGATTTGGTTTAGGATTTTCTATTTTTTCTACAAACATATCTGAAAAATCAATAAAACACCTAAAATGTCCAGGATGAAAATCTGAACTGTACATTGTTTTGAAAGGACAGGGGACACATTGGCATAAATAGGTCTTAAGTAAATGTAATTGCACAATGCCAATCCAGTTCTTGGTGTCATACAAACCTGCGCTAAATTTATGACCAATTAACATCCAGGAAGGAGCATGATACTTGGAATAGTAATAGAACACATGTTAAATTGGAGCAATGAGTGCTTTTCTGAGACCCTGTGCAGGGCTGAGTAAAGGAAATGGTTACTTTGTATCAAGCCATGCCTTGCTTATGATGTGGAGGTGCAGGTGTTGGACTGGGGTGTACAAAGTTAAAAATCACACAACACCAGGTTATAGTCCAACAAGTTTATTTGGAGGGAGTAGCTTTCAAAGCACTGTTTTTTCATCAGGTAGTTGTCCTAGTTTGGGTTACTGAAAATAGATATAGAGCGCGGCAATTCCCCAGTCCTCTGAAAGTGGGTTTTAGAAAGTGTTGGCAAATCCAGTTGGGACAGCTCCCCAATGCTACCCCAATTTTAAGTAGCTTGCAAAGCAAAAAGCTACCATAAGAGTAGACTGCTGATACCATAGATATTAGCAGACAGGGCAATGAAACCAATTAAATCCCAATTTATATTCATTTACCCCAGCTCAACAACTTTGCCAAAAACAATCCCACCATGTCAGGAATCTATCAGCATGCTGAATGGACCCGCACACACCCTCCCCTCCCCCCACTAAGGTTTGGACTGACACGAATGACTGAATTAACTGGCAGCATTTGGGAGCCACAGTGCTTGAGAAAGGCTGTTAGCACTCTTCTGGAGGAGGCCACCCTCCACCCTGAGGTCCCTCGCAGCACTTTGTCACCTTTTTGGCATTGAAGAGAGGTTTTGAAGTGGTCTCCAGGGCTTACCTTTTTCCAAGCACTGTTGTGGGACCTCCTACTTCCCTGGTTTACTCACTGTACTTAATTCATTTTGATTCCAGTTTGTCCACAGCTTCTTGGTGCTAAGCTCAGTCAAACAGCACCTTGTTATCCATGACAATCACTCTCACCTTGCCTTTGGAATTCAGTTCACGGCCATAATTAGGTTGGGGTTGATGGCTCTGGTATAATCCAAATTGAACTCCAGTGAACAGGTTCTTGCCAAGAAGATGCTGCTTGACAGCACTTTTGGTGATCCCTCTAATCACCTTACATACATTCAAAAGTATACTGATGGTGTAGTAACTGGCTAGGTTGGGCTTGTCCTGCTTTTATGTACAGGACATATCTGGGCAATATTCCACATTATCAGGAAGATACTAATGTTGTATCTGGATTGAAACAGCTAGGCTAAGGGCAAGGCAAACTTGGAAGCATATGTCTTCAGGATTATTGTGAAAACCTTGTCAGGTCCCATAGCTTTGTAGTATCCAGTGCTTCTTGGTGCTTTTTGATGCCATGTGGAGTGAAATAAGTTGTCCCAAGTCTGGCATCTTCGATGCTGGCATTTTCTCCAGGAAAAGGTGAGGACTGCAGATGCTGGAGATCAGAGCTGAAAATGCTTTGCTGGAAAAGCGCAGCAGGTCAGGCAGCATCCAAAGAGCAGGAGAATCGACGTTTCGGGCATGAGCCCTTCTTCAGGCATTCCTGAAGAAGGGTTCATGCCCGAAACGTCGATTCTCCTGCTCTTTGGATGCTGCCTGACCTGCTGCGCTTTTCTCCAGGAAGCAGAGAAAGATCAACTGCTTAGCACTTCTGGCTGAAGATTGATGCAAATGCTTCAGTCTTATCTTTTGCACTGATATGCTGGGCTCCCCCATCATGGAGAATGGGGTTATTTTGTTGTGCTTACTCTTCCATTGGAGTTGTTTAATTGTCCACATCACTATTCATGACTGGGTGTGGTGGGACTGCAGAGCTTAGATCTGATCTATTCTTTGTGGAATCACTTAGCACTGTCTCTCACTTGCTGCTTAGGCTGTTTGTTACGCAATTTGTCTGGTTTCGTAGCTTCACCTCATCTGAGGTACGTCTGATGCTCCTCCTGTCATGCCCTCTTGCATTCCCATAATCATCTCACTTGATGGTAATGGTAGAGTAGTGCATTATGCCAAAAAACAGATTATGCTGAAATATAATTCTGCCACTGTTGATGGCTCACAGTGCCTCACAGATGCCCAGTCTTGAGTTGGTAGATCTTTTCGATATCTGTCTCATTTAGGAGGTGATATGGTTGAGCACAAGATGGAGGCTATTCTCAATGTGAAGGCAAATCTTTGTCTCCACAAGGACTGTGCAATAGTCACTCTTACTGATATCGTCAGATGCACCTGCAGCTGGCAGATTGGTAAGGATGAGGTCACGTATGTTATTTCCCCACTACCTGCTGCTGACCCAGTCTTGCAGCTATGTCCTTTTGGACTCGACCAGCTCAATTAGTAGCAGTGCTGCCGAGTCACTCCTTTTGGTGTACATTCTCTTTCTTGGGCACCCTCAATGCTATGTCCAAGTACTGCTCGATATGGAGGATCATGGTTTTGTCAGCCCAGTGGAGCCATACATGGTAATCAGCAGGAGCTTTCCTTACGCATGTTTGCCCTGGCAGAGATTTTTTAGGTTCCACAGTCAATTTTAAAGAGTCCCAGGGCAACTGCTTCCTGACAGTGTATCAGTGTCTCTGTTAGCTCTGTCCTGTTGATGAAGCAGGATATTTGTAGGAATGGTGATAGTGGTGTCTGGGACTGTCTGTGTAAGGAATGATTCCATGAGAATTACTGTGTCAGGTAGTTGGTCAGTGAGATAGCTCTCCCACCTTTGGTACTAGCTCCCAGATATTAGTAATGAGGATTCTTACAGGGTTGACACAGATGAGTTTGCCTTTGTCGTTTTCGGGTTCGGTGGACTGGCCAGTTTTCTTGTTTTTGAGACTTTTCAGCTTTGAAAGCTTGCCAGGCCGTTTCAGAGGGCAGTTAAGAGTCAACAACATTTCTGTAGTCATGGCAAATCTTTTTCAAGATTTACTTAATCAACATCTTATTGTTTCATCCACAACAAAAGGAACGCAAATGTGTTTCAATGTGCAAGAAAACAAATCATCCTTTTGACCAGATATTGTTTTAAAGGAGTAGGAGTTATATTGAAAGCCTAAGGTATATTTTCACATGTCTTGGTTGCAGGAGTTTGTAAGTAGGTCACCTGCCTATTGTTATATTCAGAAGATATCTTAAAGCTGAGCTAAACTTCTAAACTGGGTTTTGTTTGCTGAGTCATACAAATCAATACTAGAGTTCCACAAATTAACTCTCTGCATAAAACTTGCTCAATTCAAGTGAAAATAAACTGTTTTCAATTTGACCTTTTTTTACTATGGCTTATTTTCTTCCCTGTTGAACTCTTTTCCATGTAATTTTTCAGACTTCTATCAGTCAGACCCAAATGGAGCAATGATAAACTAGTGAGTGTCCTAAGCTCACATCGTTGACAGCTTTCCCTTCAGCTTCATAGAAAGTTCTCTCACTTTAACTCAGTGCCTCTTGTTCTCCACCTCCAATCCCATTTCCAACCCTGTCACCACCATACAGCTCACTGGCCCCCCCAGACAGGGAGTATGCAATTCACTTGCAGCCACACTAACCGAGAAAATCCTACCTGATATTGCAAACAAAGCAGGTTCAAACCTGGTTATGACTTGGGTGGGAGACCGACAGGACAGACCCAGCAGAGGTGAAGGAACAGTGGTATACAGTGGGGTGGAGCACTCAATGTTGACTCTGGACCCCACGACGTCTGCTGGCTTCAGACTAAACATGGGCATGAGAATACCCGGTACAGTACTTACTGGGATTTTGGCTGTAGGCTCGGTTCATAGCACTCTAACCACTCAGTTAGAATATTTTGGATTCAAGTCCCACTCCAGGACTGGACACAAAGTTAAAAAAAAAATTGACACTTCAGTGAGGGAGAGCTGCATCTTTCAAGTGAGACAGTAAATTGAGGGCCTGCGTGGTTTGGGTGTAACTAAGAGAGAATATAGCACTATTTTTAAAAAGATTAGAGAACCCCAGAAATCCTGCTCAACAATTAACATCACAAAAACAGATGATGATCTGTTCATTGTCATACCCCTGTTTCTGTGCTCACACTGGCACTGTCTCTCCTCCATGACAGTATAAACTACACTTCAACAAAAGCACTTCATGAGCTGTGAAGTACTTTGAGATGGTGGTTGTGAAAAGCACTGTACAAATGCAAGTCTTTCTTTCTGTGTGGAATATCCTGTTTACATATCTCTCCTATGACTGTCAGTCAATACTATTCCGACAGCCATTTTGAAAATTTCAGTTTCTAATAATGGGGAAAGATTTTGAGCTTTACTGAAAAGTTAAGACAAGACTAACCATCGACTCCACAACTCCTCATTATTTCTAATAATCCAATCTGCAAATCAGAATGAGAAATCACAGCCATAGTGTGGGTGGTTATCCCATTGTGTTTTGATATCAGTCATGATGTGGAGGCGCCAATGTTGGACTGGGGTAGACAAAGTCACACAACACCAGGTTATTGTCCAACAGGTTTATTTGAAATTGTAAGCTTTTGGAGCACAAGGGAAGTGACAAAGGAGCAGTGGTCTAGAAGCTTGTGATTTCAAATAAACCTGTTGGACTAAAACCTGGTGCTATGTGCCTTCTGACTTTTGGCATGAGTTACAGCTCTAGTAGCACTGCTTCCACTTTAATGAGTTACTACTTGCTAAATACACCCCACATGGATGCAACACATTCGAATGTTAATGATTCATTAATGATGCAACATTAATGATTCAAATAAGGAAAAGAGTCAGAAGTTTCATGGTACCAAGTTATAGGCGAATAAGTTTATTTGAAATCACCAGCTTTCACAGAGTAACCCCTTCATCACCTCCCTTGTGCTCCGAAAGCTTGCAATTTCAAATAAACCTGTTGGACTATAACTTAGCGTTGTGTGACGTCTGATTTTTGCAGTACAGCAAAACATAGAGTCATAGAGACGTACAGCATGGAAACAGACCCTTCAGTCCAACCCACCCATGCCGATCAGATATCCCAACCACCTGCTAGTTCCACCTGCCAGCACCCAGCCCATGGAGGTCCTGGAGAGTGTTGCTGAACAAAGAGACCTTGGAGTGCAGATTCAGAGCTCCTTGAAAGTGGAGTCGCAGGTAGATAGGATAGTGAAGAAGGCTTTTGGTATGCTTTCCTTTATTGGTCAGAGTATTGAGTACAAGAGTTGGGAGGTCATGTTGCGGCTGTACAGGACATTGGTTAGGCCACTGTTGGAATATTGCGTGCAATTCTGATCTCCTTCCAATTGAAAAGATGTTATTATAGAGTTATAGAGATGTCCAGCATGGAAACAGACCCTTCGTCCAACCCGTCCATGCCGACCAGATATCCCAACCCAACCTAGTCCCATTTGCCAGCAACCGACCCATGCCCCTCTAAACCCTTCTTATTCATATACCCATCCAAATGCCTCTTAAATGTTGCAATTGTACCAGCCTCCACCACTTCCTCTGGCAGCTCATTCCATACACACACTACCCTCTGCGTGAAAATGTTGTCCCTTAGGCCTCTTTTATATCTTTCCCCTCTCACCCTAAACCTATGCCCTCTAGTTCTGGACTCCCTGACTCCAGGGAAAAGACTTTGTCTATTTATCCTATCCATGCCTCTCAATTTTGTAAATCTCTATAAGGTCACCCCTCAGCCTCTGACACTCCAGGGAAAAACAGCCCCAGTCTGTTCAGCTTGTCTCTATAGCTCAAACCCTCCAACCCTGGCAACATCCTTGTAAATCTTTTCTGAATCCTTTCAAGTTTCACAACATCTTTCTGATGGGAAGGAGACCAGAATTGCACGCAATATTCCAACAGTGGCCTAACCAATGTCCTGTACAGCCGCAACATGGCCTCCCAACTCCTGTACTCAATCCTCTGACAAGAAAGGAAAGCATACCAAACGCCTTCTTCACTATCCTATTTGCCTGCGACCCCACTTTCAGGGAGCTATGAACCTGCACTCCAAGGTCTCTTTGTTCAGCAACACTCCCTAGGACCTTACCATTAAGTGTATAAGTCCTACTAAGATTTGCTTTCCCAAAATGCAGCACTTCGTATTTATCTGAATTAAACGCCATTTGCCACATCTCAGCCCATTGGCCCATCTGGTCCAGATCCTGTTGTAATCTGAGGTAACCCTCTTCGCTGTCCACTACTCCTCCAATTTTGGTGTCATCTGCAAACTTACTAACTGTACCTTTTATACTCACAGCCAAATCATTTATGCAAATGACAAAAAGTAAAGGACCTAGCACCGATCCTTGTGGTACTCCACTGGTCACAGGCCTCCAGTCTGAAAAACAATCCTCCGCCACCGCCCTCTGTTTTCTAGCTTTGAGCCAGTTCTGTATCCAAATGGCTAGTTCTCCCTGTATTCCATGAGATCTAACCTTGCTAATCAGTCACTCATGGGGTACGTTGTCGAACACCTTACTGAAGTCCATACACATCACATCTACTGCTCTGCCCTCATCAATCTTCTTGGTTACATTTTCAAAAAACTCAATCAAGTTTGTGAGATATGATTTCCCACGCACAAAGCCATGTTGACTATCCCGAATCAGTCCTTGCCTTTCCAAATTCATGTGCACCCTGTCCCTCAGGATTCCCTCCAACAACTTGCTCACCACTGAGGTCAGGCTCATTGGTCTATAGTTCCCTGGCTTGTCTTTACCACCCTTCTTAAGCAGTGGCACCATGTTTGCCAACCTCCAGTCTTCTGGCACCTCACCTGTGACTATCGATGATACAAATATCTCAGCAAGAGGCCCAGCGGTCACTTCTCTAGCTTCCCACAGAGTTCTCGGGTACACCTGATCAGGTCCTGGGGATTTATCCACCTTTAATCGTTTCAAGACATCCAGCACTTCCTCCTCTGTAATCTGGACATTTTGCAAGATGTCACCATCTATTTCCCTACAGTCTATGTCTTCCATCTCCTTTTCCACAGTAAATACTGATGCAAAATACTCATTTAGTATCTCCCCCATTTTCTGCAGTTTCACACAAAGGCCGCCTTGCTGATCTTTGAGGGGCCCTATTTTCTCCCTAGTTATCCTTTTGTCCTTAATATATTTGTAAAAACCCTTTGGATTCTCTTTAATTCTATTTGCCAAAGCTATCTCATGTCCCCTTTTTGCCCTCCTGATTTCCCTCTTAAGTATAGTCTTACTTCCTTTATACTGTTCTAAGGATTCACTCGATCTATCCTGTCTATACCTGACATATGCTTCCTTCTATTTCTTAACCAAACCCTTAATTTCTTTCGTCATCCAGCATTCCCTATCCCTACCAACCTTCCCTTTCACCCTGACAGGAATATACTTTCTCTGGATTCTTGTTATCTCATTTCTGAAGGCTTCCCATTTTCCAGCCGTCCCTTTACCTGCGAACATCTGCCCCCACTCAGCTTTCGAAAGTTCTTGCCTAATACCGTCAAAATTGGCCTTTCTCCAATTTAGAGCTTCAACTTTTAGATCTGGTCTATCCTTTTCCATCATTATTTTAAAACGAATAGAATTATGGTCGCTGGCCCCAAAGTGCTCCCCCACTGACACCTCAGTCACCTGCCCTGCCTTATTTCCCAAGAGTAGGTCAAGTTTTGCACCTTCTCTAGTAGGTACATCCACATACTGAATCAGAAAATGGTCTTGTACACACTTAAGAAATTCCTCTTCAACTAAGCCTTTAACACTATGGCAGTCCCAATTGATGTTTGGAAAGTTAAAATCCCCTACCATAACTACCCTATTATTCTTATAGATAGCTGAGATCTCCTTACAAGTTTGTTTCTCAATTTCCCTCTGATTTTTAGAGAGTCTATAATACAATCTCAATAAGGTGATCATCCCTTTCTTATTTCTCAGTTCCACCCAAATAACTTCCCTGGATGTATTTCCGGGAATATCCTCCCTCAGCACAGCTGTAATGCTATCCCTTATCAAAAATGCCACTCTCCCTCCTCTCTTGCCTCCCTTTCTATCCTTCCTGTTGCACTTGTATCCTGGAACATTAAACTGCCAGTCCTACCCATCCCTGAGCCATGTTTCCGTAATTACTATGATCTCCCAGTCCCATGTTCTAAACAAGTCCTGCGTTCATCTGCCTTCTCTGTTAGGCCCCTTGCATTGAAATAAATGCAGTTTAATTTATTAGTCCTACCTTATCCCTGGCTGCCCTTCTGTTCTCAACTGTACCAGTCTCAGAAACAGTTTGAAACTGATTATTCAATATACCCATGTTTAAATTACTCTTTGTACTTCTTGTTGACAGAATGGGCCAACTTAATACTATTTTCCAGAATCTACTGCAGTTTCTTTTCTGCTGTGCAGAATGGATTTTATTCTATTTTCGTTCTTGATTTCAATGTAAATGTGCTGGATTTGCCAAATGAAGACTCACACAAGAAAGCACTGGGAGCGATAATCAATGATGAATTTAAGAATGTATTGCTTCAAGTTTTCTGTTTTAGCTCTGAACTTGGTTAAATATGTCGATTTGAATCCTTAGAGAATGCCATATTTTCTCCTTCAGACAAACAGGGCTTGGAATTGCTTTTGATTCCAAGGAAATGGATTAGCAGTAATGAACTGGTAGAACACCAACTGCTCTCCAACATGGTGTGCTTCAGGAGTAGTATTCAGACATTGTCCCAAACACCACAATCACCATTACTTGATATGTCCTGTCCCACTGGCAGGACAGACCTAGCAAAGGTGGCGGCACAATGGTATACAATTTGGAGAGAGATGCCCTGGGAGTGCCCAACATTGATTCTGGACCCAATGAAGTCTCGTGGCTTCAGGTTAAACATGGGTGCGGAAACCTTCTACTGAATACCACCTACTGTCCTCCCTTGACTGATGAATCAATATTCTTTTATGTTGAGCAATAGTTGGAGGAAACACTGAGGATGGCCAGGGCTCAAAGTGTATTCTGGAAGGGCGACTTCAATGTCCACCACGAAGCATGATTTAGCAACAGCACTACTGATTAAGTTGATAGGGTCCTAAAGGTCATAGCCGCTCAATTGGAGCAGTTGGTGTGGGAATGAACAAGACAAAAAAAATTCTCTTCCCCATCCTGCAGATGCATCTATCCATGACAGTATCAGTAAGAGCGAACTCTGCAGAGTCGTAATGAAAACAAATTCTTGACTTCACATTGAGAATACCCTCCATTGTGTTATGTGCTTCTATCACCGTGCGAGATGGGGCAGACTTCAAACAGATCTCGCAACTCACAACTGGGTATCCATTCCAATCTGCAACCTCACGGCCCAGCATACTCCCCACTCAACTAGCACCATCAAGGCAGGGGATCAACCTGGTTCAATGGAGAAAACAGGAGGGCATACCCAGAGCAGCACCAGGTATACCTGAAGATGAGGTGGCAATCTGGTTAAACTACCAAAGAGGACTACTTGCATGCCAAACAGCATAAACAGCAAGTGATCGAGAGCATTAAGTGATCCCACAACTAATGGATAAGATCTAAGCTCTGCAGTCCAGCCACATCCACTCGAGAATGGTGGTGGAAAATTAAACAACTCACTGGATGAGAAGGCTCTACAAATAACCCCACCCTCAATGATGGAAGAGCCTGGTGCATTAATGCAAAAGATAAGGCTGAAGCAGTTGCAGCAATCATCAGCCATATGTGCCACGTGCATGATCCAGCTCAGCTTCCTCCAGCGGTCCCCAGCCTTTCAGATACCAGTATTTAGCCAATTTGATTTACTCCATGAGATCAAGAAACAGTTGGAGACACTGGATACTGCAAAAACTATGGTCCTGACAACATTCTGGCAATATAACTGAAAACTTCTGCTCCCCTAGTCAAACTGTTCCGGTACCGTTACGACACCGGCAATTACCTACCAATTTGGAAAATTGCTCAGTATGTCCTGCACACAAATAGGAGGACAAATCCAACCTGGCCAATCACTACCCCATCAGACTACTCTTGATCATCAATAAAATGATGGAAGGTGTCATCAACAGTGTTATCAAGCAGTACTTGCTCAGCAATAACCTGCTCAGTAACGCCCAGTTTGGGTTCCACCAGGACCACTCAGCTCCTGACCTCATCACAGCCTTGGTTCAAACATGGACAAAAGAGCTGACTTCCAGAGATGAGGTGACAGTGTCAGCAATCAACATCAAGGCCACATTCAACCAAGTGTGGCATCAAGAAGCTTGCGCAAAACTGGAATCAATGGCTATCGGGGGAAAACTCGCCACTGGTTGGAATCATACCTGGCACATAGGAAGATGTTTATGACAGTTGAAGGTCAGTCATCTTAGCTCCAGAACATCTGTGCAAGAGTTCCTCAGGGTGGTGTCCTAGGCCCAACTATCTTCAGCTGCTTCATCAATGACTTTCCCTCCATCATAAGGTCAGAAGTGGGGATGTTCACCAATGATTGCACAATATTCAGCGCCTTTTTCGATGACTCAGAGTTTGAAGCAGTCTATGTTCAAATGCAACAAGATCTGGACAATATTCAGGCTTGAGCTGACAAGTGGCAAGCAAAATTCACACCACACAAATGCCAGGCTATGACCATCATTGATAAGAGACAATCTAACCATGCCCCTTAACATTCAATGGTGTTAGCATCACTGAATCCCCCACTATCAACATCGTGGGAGTTCCCATTGATCTGAAACTCAGCTGGACTCATCAGATAATCACAGCGGCTACAAAAGCAAGTCAGATGCTAAGACTACTACTAGGAACAGTGTCCCTCATCTACAAGATACAAGTCAGGAGTACGATGAAATTTTCCCCACTTGCTTGGATGGGTGCAGCTCCAAAAACACCAGAGAAGCTTGACACCATCTAGCATAAAGCAGCCCTCTTAATTGACACCACACCTAAAAGCATCCACTCCCTCTATCACAGACACTCAGTAGCAGCAATGTGTGCTTTCTACAAGATGCACCGCAGAAGTTCGCCCAAGATCCTCAGATAGCACCTTCCACAACCACTTCCACCTCAAAGGACAAAGGCAGCAGATATATGCAAACATCACCACCTGCAAATTCCCCTCCAAGCCACTCACCATCTTGAGTTGGAAATATATCGCCATTCCTTCACTGTCACTGAATCAAAATTCTGGAATTCCTTCCCTAAGGGCATTGTGGGTCAACCCACAACAGGTGGACTGCAGTGGTACAAGAAGGCAGCTCACCACCACCTTCTCAAGGACAATTAGGGACGGGCAATAAATGCTGGTCAGCCAGCGATGCCCATATTCCACAAAAATGAATTTTAAAAATGTATTTTGTGGCTTTATGCTTATTGTGATTATTCAGTGATTTGCCTATCTCAGCCTTGTCCTACACATATGTTACTGCATCATTGAAAAATTGAGAATAGTGTATAGATCAACGAGACATAAAAGGAGTTTTATTTTTAAAAATGTAACTGAATGACATAAAAACATAGAGCAAAGCATTTGCAAAGCACTGAAAAATATTTTTGGCCTTTTGGCTTTATGTTAGAAATATCCTTCCAAAGAAAGGTCATGAGAGTCTATTAGTCAGCTGTATCTTTTTAAAGACAGCAGTCTCAACATAGCTCTTTTATTGCATGTTAATGGCAGATACAATGATAAATAAAGTATAATGAGCAGCTGATCACTGCAGCACATTGGCATTCAGAGTACTGGCAGTTTATTAAACAATTCATCAGTCTACGATCGATGTAATTAACAGTCTCTGAACAGATGGAAAAATGAGCAACTACATCAGTGTCACAGCTTTAGTTGCTGCACAGCGCAATAAGGGAAAAGGTTGATTACTTCTAAGAATATACGTGAGCCCTTTAGCCATCAAGGTCCTCCGTCTGCCTTGAACATTGTCAGTGAGGGACTGGAGGTTGTACTAGGTTGTCATGTAATTATGTAGCATTATGCATATTTGTGTATCATACCAATGTGGAATAAATAGCATAATAGTTGTCCAAAGTACAGAAATGACTCTTCATGAAAAACAAACGGGCTAGTTTGTGGCTTCAAGGGGCTACATCAATTCCACAAAGGGAAGATAAATTATGAATAAGTATGCACACTGACAGGTATTAGCTAATACTCAGGAGAAACCTGGAGGGAGATGGTAACATTGAATCGCAACCAATAATTGTAAGAGGCCAGCTGCTTTGCCATCAGTACAATCGATTGAAAGAAAGATTCTTGCTCACTAGAATGGACACATTGTAAGGGATCCTCTAGATATTAAACCCATCAATTCTCTATTATTTAGACTTTTGGATATTATCCTCAAAAAATTGTTAACTGTGTGTGTGTGTCTGTGTGTGTGTGTGTATTTTTTCTTTAAGCCAGATTCTAATTTGTCATTTTAAATCTTATTTCAAAGATTCTCTGAATATTGTCAACCCACTTTAAACACTCTAGAAAAATGAACGTGGACAGCAAAATTACTTTTAATTTCTGTTATAAATCTCTTTTTTTTTGCATATTTCAGTGAGAAAAGTCATGCCTCACATTCGTTGATTGAAAATGCAGTCAATGTCATTGCCTCGTTTAAAGTGGAACAGATCTGACACCAGAGAGCAGGAATTCTCTTTCCCCAGACTGGGTTACAATCTTGTGATTCTGATACTCTCCACTGGATTATGTTTGACTGCATGTGCCCCTTTCCCACCCCACGAGGAAAAGATAATTGATTATAGATCAAGCTGGGTCAGTTAATCATTTTTCCATCAATGTATCCACAACAGAGGGAGCTAAAAATACTTCAATTTGTGAGCAAGAAAACAAAGCATCCTTTTGACCATATATCCATTTTAAGGAGCTGGCTTATTCAAAACCCAAATTACTTTTTTTTAAACATATTTTAGTTGCATTGGCAGAGCTTATGATTAGGTTGCCTGTCAATGGAATATGTGGTAGATTTTGTGCTGAATTGGAAAAAGGCAAAATATTTAATACAATGGAGGAGATACAACTTTCTGTAAATATTTTATTTTCTCCTACCTCAACCCAACTGCTCAAGCCACATTTCATACCTTTGTCACTTTAGGTGCAATATCTATTATTCTGAATGACCTCCAAACTCTGACCTTACATAAGCCTGAACCCAAGTATAACTCTGTGGTCCACGTTCCATTGTGCCCAAAATCCATGCAGAATCCAATCTGGAGGTACAGAGACTTGCTGTCCCTCAGTGAAATCCCTGTTCATATTTTCAAACCCCTTTGCTGTTTATCTTGCATTAGTGCAGCAGATCATTTTTTCCTCATGGCTTGGAGCTTTTAGAGTAAGTGTTCAAAGTGCCTATGGATTGCGAGTCACCTTGCCTGCTAGCATTTTGGAAAATCCCAGATAGGCTTTCATGAGGTTACGATATTTACAGGTAACAGCAAGTTTGCTCACAGCCAATGCATACTTAGAATATTCTGCTTTACATTTCACCACAAAGAACTGCTTCTGTCATTGAATAATTGAGATTTGACAGGTCAATAAAATAAATCAGCAAGTAAAAGCAGATAATTCAGCAAAACCTATAGTCTACGAAAGTACAAATGATCATCAATGATCATGTAGTAATGACTATTTTAAATTGAGGAGCTATCAGCTGATATGCAACAGCCAATTTACATTGTCTGCACAGCCAGACACAAACATTAATGTGTGGCTAATTATAATTTTGCATCTTCCATTGCTACCTTTCCTGATATATCATAGCTTCAAGTTATAAATTCTAAGCCAGGCACCAGTGAGTCCAGGATCCTTCCTGGATTTCTCTCTAAGTTAAAATGATCTTACATTTCACAGATGGTCTTTTTGTACTACTTCCTTTGATTATGATAATTTGTACCATACAGAAGCAGCTAATTATTTTACACAAGTTATGCACAGAATAGGATGAATTTTAAAAGTTTTCTTCTCTTTAGGTTTGTGAAAAGTTCCTTTGAAGCTTTAATACCTGATAAGATACTCCCAAAAAATGAACTATAGAGCACTGTGATCTTAAACAGGCAGGGCTGAGCCCAGTCTTTTGCAAATACGTGGATGCAAGACTAATGCTCACATGAATGAGAAATACTGGCAAAGGCTGAATAGCCTGTTTCTTTGCAGTAACTACGTTCAATTCTACAACACGAGATTTTCAGATATCATATAATTCTAACTCCATTCAAGAAGTTTCCACTGGCCGAACGTTTTCAGAATGTTTTGTCCCTTTTCACTCTGTAGTCTGTTTTTACAAATATGAAAAGTGATTTAGAATTTATCTCCCATTCCATAAATGCTCCTTGCGTATGTATACCTTGTCTTTAAGAGAATTAAGAGAAAGTAAAGACTGCAGATGCTGAAGATCAAAGTCGAGAGTGTGATGCTGGAAAAGCACAGCAGGTCAGGCAGCATCTGAGGAGCAGAAGGGTTGATGTTTCGGGCATAAGCCTGTATACAATGGCGTCATCAACTCTGCTTTGAGTTTGCAAGCTGCACCTATAAATTAGTTAGTTTGCTATAACTGTCTGCTTCATTTTTTTTTACTGTTTAAATAAACTAACCCACCAAGCCTAAACCCTGATGAACAATTGATCCTTGAACCATAATCATTAACATAAGACTTATCTTCCTCATTGTTTCATTGCCAGCCAGTTCTATGATCTAACTAAGTTGTGAAAAATAACTCATAACAGTTCCTTAAAAAGGGCTTGAAACTTAATACAAATGAAAATTTTGACCAGTTCACATGTAATAATTTTATAATGCTGAATAGAATATTATTTGATCACTCCAGTCACTTGAGGCACGATTACTGATCGATTGCAAAGTAGGGCACCCTGGTGGAATTTTGTGGAACAGTCGGTGTGGCTTGTAGGGTACTTTATTCCACTAAGCCATACAAAGTCACTCAATGGAAGCATCCCAACCTCACTATAGAATGGAAGGAAAGTTAGAGAGAATAAGGATGTTCTTGGAATCCACCCCCAGAGGTCTGATAATATCATAACCTTCTGTCCACCTGGTCTCTCCTCCACAAGAGGAAAAAAACCCAGTAAGCATGTAGAAGGATGCAAAAAAATTATTGAATAAAAAAAGCTGACATTTAAAATAGATTTCATCCAACCTCCAATACCATTCTCACTAATAGCAGCTGCCTAGCTCAGCGGTTGCCGGAATGATGGTCCAAAACCAAAACCAAATTATTCAAAATTAAGTTGATGAACATTCTATTCAGACAGTTTCCAGAGATGGCCTCAGGTTTTCTCAATGCATCAAGAATCATAAAATGATTACAGCTCAGGAAGGGTCCATTTGGTCCTCCATAGCCATGCTGATACTTGAAAGGATCAATGATTCCTGCTCAACTGTGTTTCCCTGTGGTCTTAAAGGTTTTTTTCCTCATCAGGAGCTGATCTAATTCTCTGTTGAAAGTCTCACACTCTCATGTACAGCATTCTGGATCCTAACCATTCACTGCATGAAAAAGATTTGTCCTGACACTGTTAGTTCATTGGCCATTCACCTGAAATTGGTAACCAACAATTTCAATCCTTCTACAAATGGGAACAATGTCTTTCTATCTATTTTCTCCAGACCCCGCAGTATTTTGAGTATTTCTCTCAAATCTCCTCTCAAATATCTCCTCCAAGGTGGTTAATTTTGGCTTCTCCAATTTATCCTGTCCAAGCCTAAGAGGGATAGTGGTGAAAATGGTGTTGAATAGTGAAGTGAGGCCTAATGTCATCTTCTCATCCTCTATATTATATCTCTCATGCCTCAAGGACCATTATAACTGCCTAACAGTTCTCTACCTTCAACTTCCAATTACTGGAATCGGGCTGAGATGAATGTTCACATTTTCTATCCATTGAGGAAGTGCAGGTCCTCCCTAGACAAGTAACCATAAAACCTACTGGTGTGACACTCTTTCTAGGAACCCACACAGTGGTTTGATAATACCATAACCAGAAGTTTACCTTCTGCCCATCTCCCTTCTTCACCACAAGTGTTGTCTCTCATCTTGAGGCGTTATAGTAACTATTCCACTGAGAGACTACCACAAATGAGAGGCTCTCATTTGCTGATTGCTGATAAATGAACTCAGTTCAGTCACTATCTATTTTTAAGTCTCCCTGTTACAAAGGAGTGGAGATAACTTTAGTAAATATACAAGATGTCTTTACTATCTTTAAAAAATAATTTGCCAGCAGCTTCAGTAACTCCTGTGAAAACATGAACCTAGAAAACTATAAACAATGCTCAACATATACAATACCCAACGAGTGCCTAAATAATACATAAATTATACAGCAGACAAGGGACTAATTTCAAGGCTGTAATCTTATCTCAAGCTTCAGATGATGGATATAAACCACTCAGGCTTCACTTTTGTAGTTTATGATCTCATCTGAAGCTTGCTATTAGATTACATCAGTAGTAAATGATGGTCTGGGCAGAGGGTGGCTGTTCCAAGTGTTGTTGAGCACCTTAAAACACTCATAGCTGTGGGATACATTAAATATGAATGCATTTAGGCTCCAAGCTTCCTATTTCAGGAGTCCAATATTTTGTTCTCTGTTAAAGAGGATGGAAGATCAAAACAGTATTCCCTCCAATATTCCTAAAATCAATGTAAACTAAGTTCATTAAATGTGGTTGACATCTGACAGAGAATACTGACAATTTGCTAATTTCTGATTTGTGTATTCCTACATACAGACATTCCTGTGTTATCTAAACAGACTGAAAATTACCCACTTCATTTATGTTTTGATTGATTTTGTTCTTCAAGGTGAGAATAGTAATGAAAAGTGTTATTGTTTAATAGACATTCTAAATAAAGTTGAGGAGGTTTGGGTTTACTTTTTATGTACTTTTTCCTTTTTTGTCTTCTTTAAATGGTAAATACATAGATTGAGAAGTTTGCATAATATCACAAATTGGCACAAAATGGGCATCATGACTAGAATGATGGCTCAAAGACATGGTGTCCATAAAGCCAGCAAGTTTAATGAAGACCATGAGCAACATACAATTGACTGACCTGATGTCACTTGGTGGTTAGTGCCATGGGTGGTTCTGTCAGATTGACAAAAGTGAGTACTGCAGATGCTGGAGATTAGAATCATTCCTGACGAAGGGCTTTTGCCCAAAACATCGATTTTCCTGCTCCTCTGATGCTGCCTGACTGGCTGTGCTTTTCCAACACCACTCTAATTTTGGCTCTGTCAGATGTAGTGCTATGTTGACTCACTGCTAAGACTTGGGTGGAGGAAGGAGTCACACTGGAGTGGGAGAGGTGCAGAAACTAGAAAGGGCAGGATGCATTGGTTGATAGCAGTGCCCTTCAGGATTTTCACAAGGTCCGGTGAAGCACTACTCATTCTCCGAGATCTACACAGACATAAATATTTTGGAAGAATTAACTCATTACTGTGTATGACCTCTAACATTTCTTCTAACGGGTTGCTGTAAGGCTGCAATAGCCAAGCATTCCAGATGCACCCAACTTCACCCAATTAATGCCAATGTTTGTATCAGGGTCTTAAAACAATGTGAAGATCCTCATCTACAAATTCAAGATAACTAATGCCCATTTCAGACAGCTACCTTGGATAGTTCTAAGTTACTGGCTTCCAATTTGGCAAATTGGATCAAATTACAAAAAAAATGATCATTGTTGGTACAGAACTCAAACATCGCTGAAAATAGACAACAGTCCCAAAGACTTTTGCCTTACATTCATCAGGACGAAGCAAGATTGCCAAAATTTCAAACAATCACAACAATTTGTACCTTAAGAAAAAAAGTGCAGTGTGCAGACTGCGATTAACCAGCATATCTTTGCAAAGCCCAAGAAAAGGTACATTGTAGGACAGGATTCTGTGAATAGGCAACACTGACTAAACAATCCTGATTGTGCTAACAGCTACATTAACAAATCTAAGATTAGCAATTGAGCTTTTAATATGGGTCATTCACACTTGCTAGAAGTGATAAACATTTATACACAGGGACCTGTTTTCTGCAAACAAAAGGAATATGTTCACGCTATGCACTTTCATTGAATTACCTAGGAGCTTGCAGAGCTTATGATTCCCTGCTTTGTCCATAGCAACTCCTTGGCTAATGAGTGTTGAGTTTCCAATTTAGAGCCCAGTTTTCTCCTGTAACATAAAATGTTGTGATCGCTAAACGTTTGACATTCTTGGGTTTTTCCTGATGAATACCAGATGAAAAGCTTCAGCATCACATCTCTCTTCTTCAGTAATAAAAAATAAATTGAGAATACAATTCATGTTTTGTTTTCTTGCTGTGATGCATTAAGCCTCCCTGATGGGAAAGCTCCTTTTCTAGCTTTTAAAAGACAAAGTGAGTGCATTTACGATAAGTGATACTGTTGCACAATATGCCTCTTACAGTGGTAGTGATGTATATTTAAACGTGGCTTATGGCAATTTTACTGTGTGTCCTGATGTAGAAGGGTTTTCACTACAGTTTACTCACATGGTGAAAGATCTCCATCTTCTTTCCTTATTGGAAAGAACCACCTCTCAGGTTTTGATTTTATGTTTTGCACTTTGTAATGATGTGATTTATGGTACACAGAGTCACACAGCATGGAAACAGGCACTTTGGACCAACTCATCTACACCAACCAGATATTCTGAACTGATCTAATCCCATTTGCTAGCATTTGGCCCATATCCTACATCTAAACCCACATCTTATGAAATGTTTGCTACACTCTGCCATAATACAGACAATGCGATTGTAACTCCTGAAATTTAAAATACGTAGAGAGAGGAACTGGCAATGCTGAAAGTTCAGTGTGAGTGTTCAATGATCATAAGTTATGAACTCAATGTATCTTTGAGTTAAGCCACATAAATTTGACTATCCACTCATACAGAGGTAAGCAGAGGTTTGAACGGAACAATAAGTTACATTATCTTTCCCGACATAAATCTCTATATATGTAAATATCGTCCATAATGAGATGTTTTTGATAAGTTCTTAAAACTTTAAATACAAATCAAGGAGATGGGATCTGGTAACAGTAAATGAAATTCACAGTATTGAAAGGGAATGCTGCAAACTACAGAGTGCAAATAACTGCAGTGAAGAAAATGAGTCACTTTATTCTGGGTCCTTTCATGGTTCAATCAGGGAATCAGAAGCAGTTTTTATATAGTTCACCCAGTTAGCAGATTAGCTGTTCCATGATTTATTTGGTAAATACATTGCCTGAGTTGGTGCTGAGTCATACAGATCACAGATGCTCCTGTGTTCAATTTTCAGAGTTAGAAATCACACACCAAGTTATAGTCCAAGAGATTTATTTAGAAGTTCAAGCTTTTGTCAGGTAGAAGGAGGAGCGCTCCGAAAGCTTGTACTTCCAAATAAACCTGTTGGACTGTAATCTAGTGTCGTGTGATTTTTACCTTTGTCCACCCCAGGCCAATACTGACATCTACACATCAATTCTCACAGTGTACTGTGTTAGTTGGTGTCACTTATCATGGCTGCTATGGTGCCCCTCATAGGCTAGAATTGGGAAATATTAGCAGTACTTAGTGCTGCCACTTCTGCTTTTATGCTTTGCCAGGTGTGATTCTGGTTCTAAAATGCATCTAAACTAACAAAAAAATACAGAAGCAACAATTTTCTGTCTGTTGTATCTCAGCAACACCGGATGTAATTTCTGCTCTTTGGACCTCAGTGTTGCTCTGGGCAACAGAGGAGGATTAAATGTGGCATCTGTAGAAGAAGTCAGACTAAATGGAGGAGCCTTGATTTCAAATCCCATCTGGGCATGTCCTTCTCCTTCCAAAATGTTGTCCCTTTCTGGCTGCACTGAAGCTGCCAGCCGTTTCATTTTGAGGCAGGGATGGAGGTATCCTGCTTCTTCTCAGCTTCACCAAAATGGCTGAGCTGAGCCTGGCAGAAACATGGACAAAGGGCTTAGGTTTCAGTATGGTGATGGATTAGGGTTGTCAAACCTCCTCGGTTGTCCTGCAAACTTCAAGATTCATTGCCTGGACTCTGCAGAGAGCAAATCAGGTGAAAATCACAGCAGCATTTGTAAAATGTTGTCGCTTTAAAGAAAAGTATTTAAGCATTTTTATAAAAACATTGAAGGCGAGGGATAAGGGTTAGGGCTGGGGTTGGGAGGAGGGAAGGTCAAGGAACACATTGAAAGCCAATAATGAAGGCCAGGTCATGGGTAGGTTTATCCTGCTGCAAAAAGTGATGCAGATTTACAAAGCTCCAATTTTGACGTCAATATAAGAAAAGGAATGCGTACCTTTCACTAATGATTGTAAAGCACAGACTATCTTGAATTTGTTAGCTTAGAAACAACAAATGCTTGCCTTAAGATTGTTGCTGCTATTGAATTAACTGATAACTGGGACAATGTTATAACCTGGCAGTCAAGGTACGAATCATTTTTCATCTGAAATTGAGGTAGGATGTTTCACTGTGCTGTACACAAGTGAACTTTGACCTTGGCCTGCCGTGCTCAGCTGCAGAGCCTCCTATTGTGATGACAGATCTTTCACACAAAACAGCACACACACAATGGTCATGTTTGTCATTACTAAGGAGATGTGGAGCGATGAAAAATTAAACCAGCCGTGTGGTGATGTGCAATTGCTGTTTCCACTGCTGAGCTAACATCTCTCAGAAAAAAAAACTGCTATTTCTAAAGCACTTGAGAGATTTGAACCATGCAGTAAAAAAAATTGGACTGCAGGGAATCTGATTGCTATCTCACTGAATATAAACAGGAAGGGCAATATGCTTGATGAAAGCTAAAAGCAACTGCAGGTCAATTCAATCTGTTATTACAGAATAGTCTGTAGTTCATATAGATTACACTAATGCAAGGTCATATAAATATATCTTATCTTCAATATCTCATTATCTTTTAGATATCAGTGCGCAGGAATCACACAGTATAATTAGATGTTACATCAGGAGGTTTTTTTAATCTTTTTGCTAGTGTTCCCCTTATTTTTTTTCCATTCTAAGACAATAAATTATTCCACAAAATGTTTCACAGGCAGTAGCCTTAGTATGTGCCTGATTGAAGTGATATTCATGTGGACACAGATCGAGTCACTTGGTGAAATCACCACGGCAGTGACTCAGTCAATGAAATCACACAGAAACCAAGTCTGCCACTAAATCACACTGATATTGATTCTTCCAGTGAATTACACTTACAGTGAGTCTGTCAATGAATCACAGCAGGTCAGGCAGCATCTGAGGAGCAGGAGAATCGATGTTTCGGGCCTAAGCCCTTCATCAGGAGCAAAACGTCAACTCTCCCGCTTCCCGGATGCTGCCTGACCTGCTGTGATTTCCAGAACCATACTCTCGACTCTAACCTCCAGCATCTGCAGTCCTCACTTTCTCCCTGTCAATAAATCACACTAATTAGCCTATCGCTCCCTCGACTATGACCCCACCCCTCCATCACCAAATTGTCATCTCCCAGACCATACAGAATCTCATCACCTCAGGCGATCTCCCACCCACAGCTTCCAACCTGCACCGCCCAGTTCTACTTCCTTCCCAAGATCCACAAGCCTGACCACCCTGGCTGACCCATTGTCTCAGTCTGCTCCTGCCTCACCAAACTCATCTCCACCTACCTCGACACTGTCCTACCCCCCAGTCCAAGAACTCCCCACATATGTTTGAGACATCAGCCACGCCCTCCACCTCCTCCAAGACTTTCATTTCCCAGGCCCCCAACACCTCATCTTCACCATGGATATCCAATCCCTCTACACCCCCATCCGCCATGGCCAGGGCTTCCAAACCCTCCATTTCTTCCTCTCCCGACGTCCCCAACAGTACACTTCCACCGACACACTCATTTGTTTGGCTGAACTGGTCCTCACCATTAACAATTTCTACTTTGAATCCTCCCACTTCCTCCAGACCAAAGGGGTAGCCATGGGCACCCATATTAGACCCAGCTATACCTGTCTCTTTGTTGGCTATGTAAAACAGTCCATCTTCCGTAGTTACACCGGCACCACTCCCCACCTCTTCCTCTGCTATACTGATGACTGCATTGGCGCCACCTCGTGCTCCCGCGAGGAGGTTGAGCAATTCATTAACTTCACCAACACATTCCACCCTGACCTTAAATTTACCTGGACCATCTCTGATGCCTCCCTCCCCTTCCTGGACCTCTCCATGTCCATTAATAACGACCGACTGGACACCGACATTTTTTACAAACCTGACTCCCACAGCTACCTGGATTACAACTCTTCCCACCCCACCTCCTGCAAAAATGCCATCCCGTATTCCCAATTCCTCCGCCTTCCCCGTATCTGCTTCCAGGAGGACCAGTTCCACTACAGAACACACCAGATGGCCTCCTTCTTTAGATACTGCAATGTCCCTTCCCACGTGCTTAAAGATGCCCTCCAACTCATCTCGTCCACATCCCGCACCTACGCCCTCAGACCCCACCCCTCCAACCGTAACAATGACAGAACCCCCCCCTCCTTGGTGCTCACCTTCCACCCTACCAACCTTCACAAAAACCACATCATCCACCGACATTTCCGCCACCTCCCAACGGACCCCACCACCAGGGATATAGTTCCCTCCCCACCCCTTTCCGCCTTCCGCAAAGACCATTCCCTCCGTGACTAACTGGTCAGGTCCGCGCCCCCCAACAACCCACCCTCCCTTCCTGGCACCTTCTCCTGCCACCGCAGGAATTGCAAAACCTGTGCCCACACCTCCTCCCTCACCTCCATCCAAGGCCCTAAAGGAGCCTTCCACATCCATCAAAGTTTCACCTGCACATCCACCAATATAATTTATTGTATCCGTTGCTTCCGATATGGTGTCCTCTACATTGGGGAGACTGGACGCCTCCTAGCAAAGCACTTTAGGGAACATCCCTGGGACATCTGCACCAATCAACCCCACTGCCCTGTGGCCCAACTTTCCAATTCTCCCTCCCACTCTGCCGAGGACATGCCTCCTCCACCACTGCTCCCTCACCACCCGACGCCTGAAGGAAGAACACCTCATCTTCTGCCTCAGAATATTTCAACCCCATGGCACCAATGTGAATTTCACCAGTTTCCTCATTTTCCCTTCCCCCACCTCACCCCAGCTCCAACCTTCCAGCTCAGCACTGCCCTCATTACCTGTCCTACCTGCCTATCTTCCTTTCCACCTATCCGCTCCACCCTCCTCTCTGACCTATCACCTCCATCCCCACCCCCATTCACCTATTGTACTCTATGCTACTTTCTCCCCACCCCCACTCCCCTCTCATTTATCTCTCCACTCTGCTGGCACCCTGCCTATATTCCTGATGAAGGGTTTTTGCCCAAAACGTTGATTTTCCAGCTCCTCGGATGCAGCCTGACCTGCTATGCTTTTCCCGCACCACTCTAATCTAGACTTTGGTTTCCAGCATCTGCAGTCATTGTTTTTACTTACCTGATAATAAGTCAATCTGTAATCACACCGACAGTGAGTCTATGAATGACTCATTTTCAACGTGATTCAGTCTGTAATCACACCGACAGTGAGTCTGTGAGTGACTCATTTTCAACGTGATTCAGTCTGTAATTACATTGACAGTGAGTCTGTGAGTGACTCATTTTCAATGTGATTCAGTCTGTAATCACACCGACAGTGAGTCTGTGAGTGACTCATTTTCAACGTGATTCAGTCTGTAATCACACCGACAGTGAATCTGTTAGTGTATCAGACCCATACAGACTCAGTAAGTAAATCACACCCGCAGTGAGACTCTTGGTACTTCACACTGATAATGAGGCAGTTCATAGTCCAGTCCAGTCAGTCTGGGAGATGAAGATATATGCCCAAAATTGATCTTGTCTTCACTTGTGAATAATTGAGCATTGAATCGTCTTCAATTGCACAGGCTCTCCCTGATTTTTATTTGTTTTCTTATCTTTTATGCATTGAAGCAAATTGCTCCTAACTGTTTTGCCAGGTTTTACTGGGTGGCTCAGCACATTCCAATGATTCAGCTAGTGTTCACTGTCCTGATGTGTACAACTATTACTGCTCGAGTCTGACTTTATTTATTCACTTTGTACATCTCCCCATTAAAGATACACCTCAATATATGCAATTGATACACAATTCCTATATTCCAATAGCTATTATAATTGTGCAAATGCACACCTTGCTGGCTTTAAAGAGCTTTGGTTTACCCAATGGTTAGGACTGGTGATATATAAATGCAAGTCATAGAATTCTCTATTGTGTGGAAGCAAGGTCATTCAACCCACTTAGTCCAAACACATCAATCCTCCAAACAGCACCTCTTCCTCCTACCATCTCCCTGCATTACCCATGTTAATCCACTAACCTGCGTATTTGTGAACTATGGGAAGAAACTGGAGAAAACTCATACAGACATGGGGAGAATGTGCAAACTCCACACTCAGTCACCCAATGGTGGAACTGAACCCAGGTCCCTGGCACTGTGAGGAAGCCGTGTCAACCACCATGCATCGCACACTCATCTCTTGATTTCCCAGAATATCTTTGGGTATTATCAACATGATGGCTTGAGATATTAAGAGATAGTCCATACCTGCAATCACCACCAATGGGCAACTTTTCTGTCTCTAATATATTGTTGACTGCAAACAGACAGCGGATGTAGCATGATCCACCATCCCTGGGAAGGAACACTGCTGGTGTCAGTGCTCTGGAAGTGACGTTCAAGGAGAGTTTTATTCGGGTTGTAAATGTAAGCAGCAAAAATCTGAATCTCCCCTGGAGACAACAGAAGTCAAGGCAATTGAAGTGTCAAAACTCAAGTTGATGGATTTTTGTTGTGCAATGGTACCAAGGGATTTGGAGCAATCAAGACAAATGGAATTTAGGTACAGATTGGACATGAGCTCATCAAGTAATGGACAGGCTCAAGGGCTCAATAATCCATTGATGTACCTATGGTTCTCTTATCTTAGGCATTTTCAAAAAGTTTAAAAGAAATGTTTATGGCCTTCCAGATTCCAATTCATTCATTTAGTAAGGCTGCAGATCTTAACACTGCAATAATTGCAACGAAATGAGCAAAATAGGCCCAAGTGTGACTGGAATGTATTAACAGTTAATGAGGGAGGGATCAAATTGGAAGAAAGCTCTGATTTGCACTACCATGTCATGGCTGAAGATAAGAACTTATTGGAATACAACACAAGATTTTGGAACATTGGTCATCAGTATTGGGAAATGGCTGTACATTTGTAGTAATTTAACCCCATAATATGTTACCGTAGCAGCACTAATTCTCTCCTATGAAGGCTGTTTAGCTCATTTGGCTGGATAGCTGGTTTGCAATACAGACTGATGCCAACAGCATGGGTTCAATTCCTGTTGAGGTTACCATGAAGGGGTCTCCTTCTTAGCCTCTCCCTTTCCTGAGGTGTGTTGACCATCAGGTTAAACCACCACCAGTTGTATCTCTAATGAGCATCCCTATGGTTTGATTTTACCCTTACTGTTTATCCTGACTCAAATCTGCACTGACCAGCTCATGCCTAAGTAGCTGAAGCATCTATACAACACGACATGGGAGGAACTTGGTCACGCTGTCTGGTCAGATTCCTGTGGGTATTCGGAGGATCACTGAGGCCAGTCTGAGAGCAGAGGAGGGCTTCTGAAGCAGATGAGTAGATACCATGGGCAGTTACTTGTTGAATGAGTTGCTGACTTGGGATTTTGCTCCTTGAATTTTCTCTTGGATGTGCATTTACTTTGAAGGAAGCTGCATCATTTAAAAAAAAATGTTCTGTCAGATACAGTGATCCTGGATGAACTTCTCCCGGGACTCAGACACCAAGATTCCTAAAGTAAAGAATTCAGAGAATGTCTGTGCAATGTACAGTTTGATTTCTGTGACAGCACACTCCAGATTCTAGAGTACAATCTAACTCAGCCATGACCACGATCCCTATCATTTTTCTTCCTCCTTTGAAGACCTCTAAGATCTAAGGTTCTAAGCTGTGCAATGTCGATGGAACACATGGAACTTACAGTGGTCTTTTCCCTCTGTCCCTTACTGCCATTCTTTGACCCTCACTTCCCATATTATCTCCTCCCTTACCTCATCACCACTTTCATGTATCATAGCCTTCCACATTGAATCCTTTGACCCCATTATTTAGTTTAAAACCTTCTCTACTTTTCTAGTGAAGCAGTTTGCAAGAATATTGACCCTAGTATAATTCAGGTGCAGATTGTCCTACTGGTACAGCACTCACGTTCCCCGGTAGCACCACAAATAGAACCATGCCAATTTTTCAGTACTATACTCATCTAACCTGTGCCAATTTGCATACATCTCAGAGACCTTTAAAGTTCTGCTTTTTAATTTAGTGCCTAATTCCCATGTTATTGGTGCCTATACGTAGATTAACCATTGGATCCTCCCCCTCTCAGTGCAAGTTGCTTTCCAGCCCTGAGCAGATATCCCAAACAGCACTGCTCTGTCTGGAGCCTCACTCTTTGTTGCAGAGAACGGTGTCAATCCACTTAACTACACCATCACTATTGCTACTACATGCCTTGTTGCTCTCTCAAATCCCCCCCCCCCCCCCCACCCCCACCCCCCCCCCCCCCCCCCCCCCCCCCCCCCCCCCCCCCCCCACTCCCCCCAACCCACCCTGCTCCACACAACCTCAATGGCTCATGTGTTATGGCATTATTATCCATTTACACAGCCACACTGCAGCCGCCACTCTCATGCAAACAGGTTGGGAGAATGTCAAATCTGTTGGACAATAGCAGGGGCTAACATGCCTGTCCTCTGGCTCCTATTACCAGCTTCACTCTCAGACATACCCTTCTTTTCTTGATTTCTGAATCAGAAGACCCTATCCTAAGTGGTATGGCTGCCTTCAGATAAATAATTCAGGTAACTTACCCTTCCATGATGCATCACAGTGCCTGTGCAGAATCCACTACACGAACATGAGCCAGAGCTCCTTGAACTTAAAACATCTTCCATAAATAGTAACCAGGTGCTCCTACATGTTGCAGCCTTGACATATTACTGAACTGCCATCCTTGATTATATGATACATTTACTATCTTGCCTTTCATGTCATTTATTGAGTTTATCACTGAGTTGTGTACTAAATTAAAATTTAAGAACAGAAAAGACTACTCATTAGAGACACATCAAACTGACCTTTCTATTCAGTGAGCAAGAACCTACTCCAATAAGCTCCAATGAATCTATCCCTGCCTTTAATTATCCTCTTGAGATCCTCATCTCACCTGCTTTTGTTCCTTGCTGATACCCAATCCAAGACCTGCATTATTACGGCAAAATGAACAGGACTGTTGCTATATTGGCATTCAGTTTGGTAGGCAGACTTACTCTTCTTCATTTTCAGAATGGTTTGAAGTATGCTGAAGGCTATACATGCTATGGTAATTCTTACATGTTTTGTCATCAAAACAGACATTTCAAGAGATTGCGAAGCTGGAGATAAGTGAAGTTATCCATGCTGACAGGTTCTGGTCATTGACTGAATTGTTGAGTTTGAGACAGAGATATGGCTTTTCCAGATCATTACTTTGATTTTCTTTCCTCTGATTGTTGGAGCAAAGTTGTCACTTGTGTTGTCACAGTGTGGAGAACAACTCCACATTGCATGCTCAGCTCTTAGACAGCAGCCTGTGAACAGTTATTGGCAAAAAATTATGAAGTATATCTTTGGAGACCTGAGTCTTTGCCTAGAGTTGTCTCAGAGGAAGCATTTCCTGCCCTGCCCATATAATATCTGACTTCAACGCCAGAATCATTCTCATGGAAAGCACTGGAGAACACACAAAGAGAAATTTAAAGATAAAGGGGAAAAGATTCCGGCAAGGTTTTCAGTGCAACCCATTCAAATCAACCAAAAAGAGTCCAGAAGTTTCAAGTGCAAATTACACTCAACATAATGGAAGTTTTCACAAACTATTCTGCTCATTTTAAGCATTATTTGAAGTCAGTTCCCACCATATACCTAAGTATGCCTGCAGACTCAATTCACCACCATCCATTCTGATATTTATGTGCTTTCAAAGCAGATTTGTGTTAGCTGTTGAGGTACTGACAAGTATATTTGATAGCCTTTTCTTAAAAAAAAGACATTAATGAGCAAGTTGATCACAGTGCATCAATGTAATTGAAAATGATTCTCTATATTATTTTAAAGTGATTTTGATTTATTTAAAACTGGCAAACTAAAGACAAAAGGTAAAGTCACCACAGTCCTACCAGACCATGGGGCTGCCCTCTCATTAGAAAGAGATGATTGGTGGTAGTTTAACAAGGGAGGGGATAGGAGTCAGTGCCCTACAAGTGATTGACTAGACAATCTGATCAAAAAAATCAAAAGACTCATTTCTAATTGTATCAATAAAGTTGCACCAGGTTTAACGTGTCAAATAATATTTGAAATTCAGTTATGAAAAATGTACTGAAAAGCTGTTCGATTGTGTTAGCTCATGACAAGTTTTATGTTTTGATGATATATGGAATCATATTAAAAACTTCACTTGTCGAACCCAGAGCAATTTGTACTTGAATCACCCAACGCATTCAAACTAGAGATCCTTAGCTACAGTTTTATAATTTTATTTAATGTTCACAAGAATAGATTTTGACCTCTGTTTTATAAATTATATTTTGATATGGTTATATCTCACAAGGCTATATTCATTAGTTTTTTTATATGAAGGGTTAAATTGAAGGGAAATGCTGAGGACATCACATTTTATTGAACATGAGCCTGAACTATGAGCTCATGCCTGATTTTCACAATGATATGTTTCTTGGCTCTACAATCGGCATGACCAATCGAGCTTCTCTTAGTAATTCAATTTCTCTCTGAGAAAATACAATATTACACAGTACAATGGGACTATCTTGTTACATGAACGAAGTTGGCATGAGGCACTTTGGTAATGCTGCTCTCCCTAAGCTGCATCTAACTAGGAATTCCAGCCTCCTTCCCACGATTCAATTGTGCCATTTGGACATGACCATTGAAACAGTTCAATATCAAAAGATGGTCACTATTCTTGAAAAACATCAAACAGAACTCTCCTTACAGAATGACAGTCCCTGAAAAGAAATCAAAGGCATTCAACATGCTAGAAAACACATTAAAAGATGTCAAATTAACCACTTATCTTATAAACTGTATATAAACGAGTGCTCCAGGAGAGTTTGTTGAGACTTAAATATCAATACTACAGAAGATGTGGTATAGATTTGATATTCAATCAAAGCAGACTTTTAATATTGCAGTGAGATAAGGCTCTTTTTTAATCATTTGAATTGTAGAATGTTCAAATGTTTCAGCTGCTGTATACTTTAGTGAAGCCCTCAAGCTACACAGAATCCACTGAATTACATTTCTACATGGTATGCAGAATAAAAAAAAACTTACACTAGCTAGCATACCTCACCACATCTCTCAAATATTTCAAAGTGGTTCAGACAGAATAAATTACTACGAAATGAAGTGACTGTTGTTTGCTGGCAAGCTGTGCTGAATAATAACATCGATAACATAGGGAGAACCAAAGATTAATAAAATAGCAATGTTTAAACTAAGCCAGGTGAAATATTTCAGATCAATTCAAATTTGGAATTCAGTTAAAAAAGGCTGAAAAATGACTGCTCTAATTTTGTAAAAGTAGATGCATGGTCCAGCACTTCAAAGAAAGGACTTGCATTTATATAACACTTTTCAGATCCCTCATACCATTCCAAAGTAAATCGCAGTCAGTTATCAAGTGATTGCAAATCTCAGCTCAAATTCTGTGTTTAACCTCTGGAGTGTCTCAGGTATCTCAAACATTAAGATTCGAAGCTGGCACTGGCATGGCCAAAGAGTAATAAGAATAGGGATTGATTAAACAAGGAGATTTGGCAATGAGGAAAGATAGGCAAAAAAAGGTAAGGAAGGTGGGGCAGTGCTCTTAATAAGGACAACATTAATACATTACTAATAGGGAATCTGGGTCAGAGGATCAAGAGTAAGGATCAGCTTGGGTGGAATTAAGAAACAGCAAGGGTTAGCAGACATTGATGGGAATACTTTATAGGTCACCAAACTGTCATGGTAATGTTTGACACAGTATATATTGGGAAATTAGAAATGATGGAATGTGAGTAACACAGTAATGATGGGTGACTTCAATTATCATGTTGGCTTGGTTCACCAAGTCAGGAGTAATGTAATGCAGATGAATTGCTGGAGTGTACGTGAGATGAGTTTCTGGAGCAGCGCTCTGAGGAGCCAACCAGAGATTCGGCTGTTTTGGATTTAGTATGTAACGAGAAAGGGCTAATTAATAACCTTGCTATAAAGGAGCCTTTGGGAAATAGTGAACACAATATGACACAGGTTTGCATTAATTTTGAACGTGATACAGTTCATTTTGAAACTAGAGATTCAGGTCTGAAGAAAGGAAATTATGAGGTATCAGGGGCAAGTTAACTATGGTGTATTAAAAAAACACAGTAAAATATTTGATGATAGACAGGCAACATTTAAAGAAATATTACACAGTCTGTAACTGAGTTATATTCCTCTATAGCATAAACACCCAAAGGGAAAGGTGAATCTGTCCCAGTAATGAAGTGAAAGACTGCATTAGATTGCAGGACATAGCTTATAAGCATGCCTGCATGGTAAGCCTGAAGAGTGGAAGTAATTTAGAATCCAACAATGGAAGTATAAGAAACTGATTAAGATAAGGGAAAGAGAATATGAATACAAATAAGTGATGAACATAAAGGCAGCCTCTAAAAGCCTCCAGGTATGTGAAATGAAAAGGTTAGCTAGGACTAATATGTGTTCATTACAGGTATGGATAGAAGAATCTATAGTCAAGAAAAAGGCTAAGAAGCTGAACAGGTATTTTGTGTCTGTCTTCACGAAAGAAGAGACAGAAAAGCTTGCAGAATCAAGGACCTTGTGAAACTGAGGAGCTAAATGAAATTAGTATTAATAAAAAGGAAGTAGAGTCAGAGAGTCATAGAGATGTACAGAAATGGAAACAGACCTTTCGGTCCAACTCGTTCATGTCAATCAGATATCCTAATCTAATCTAGTCCCATTTGCTAGCACTTGGCTTATATCCCTCTATTCATATACCTATCCAGATGTCTTTTAAATGTTATAATTGTACCAGCTTTCACCACTCCCTCTGGCAGCTCATTCCATACACGCACCTCCCTCTGTGTGTTGCCCCTTGGGTCCCTTTTATGTCTTTCCCTT
This sequence comes from Hemiscyllium ocellatum, assembly GCF_020745735.1. Lineage (NCBI taxonomy): Eukaryota > Metazoa > Chordata > Chondrichthyes > Orectolobiformes > Hemiscylliidae > Hemiscyllium > Hemiscyllium ocellatum. Next base: position 75,633,317 of record NC_083409.1, on the reverse strand, counting down.
CTCACTCTAAACCTATGCTCTCTAGTTCTGGACTCCCCCACCCCAGGGAAAATGATTTTGTCTATTTATCCTATCAATGCCCCTCATGATTTTATAAACCTCTCTAAGGTCACCCCTCAGCCTCCGATGCTCCAGGGAAATCAGCCCCAGCCTATTCAGCCTTCAATAGTTCAAACCCTCCAATTCTGACAACATTTGTGTAAATGTTTTCACAAAACATTAACTGGATCAAACGCTAACAAATCCCTGGACCATATGTACTACATCCCAAATTGTTGATGGAGAGTGCTGGAGATGTTTCGTGACCATACTAGGTAACACCATCAGTGAGCATCAACAGTGATGATGTTGCCTAGTATGGTGATGAAATGTCTGAAAACAAACCTTCCAGTTCGGTGAGCAAACTTCCAACCTGAACCTCAACCTGAGCTACAAAATATTCTCGAAAACAACAGTGCGAGAGAATTAGTAAAAGGCATATTTGATGTAGCCAGGTAAAGTCACCATAGCTTCAAAGAGCAACTCCTTCATTAGAGAGAGATGATTTGTAGTAGTTTAATATGAGTCACTATGTCTCAGGCAAAGGGTGAGGTTAAAATGGTGGGACCTCAGCTAGAGCAGGAATTGACCCCAAGCAGCTGGCATCACTCTGCATTTGCTGTCCAGCCAACTGAGCTAACTGGCCACTACTCCGATAGCAAGATTCCAGAAAGAGTCCTGCAGACTAGAAATTAGCACTATTTAATAAGAGAATGACAGAACTAGACTGACATCATTGGTCGAGAAATAGTCAACATCTAGTGTAGGGGATAGATTAGATTCCCTACAGTATGTAAACAGGTCCTTCGGCCTAACAAGACCCACCAGACCCATTCCCCTGCCCTATATACACCCCCGACTAATGTGCCTAACACAATGGCAATTTAGCATGGCTGATTCACCTGCCCTTCACATCTTTGGACTGTGGGAGGAAACCGGAGCACCCGGAGGAAACCCACACAGACACAGAGAGAATGTGCAAACTCCACACAGACAGTTGCCTGAGATGGGAATTGAACCCAGGTCCCTGGTGCTGTGAGGCAGCAGTGTCAACCACTGAGCCACAGTGCCACCCTGGATACATAACTGGATATTCAGTAAATAATGAGGTTAGCCTGGATGTATAAAGAGGGGTCATATTTGAAGAACTTCTTGGAGTTTATTTGAGAATATTACTTGTCATATTGATAAAAGGAGAGCCAGTGAATGTGGTGTATTGATTTTTTCCAAACTGTTTTGATAAGTTCCTGCACAGGAGCTTAGTAAATAAAAGTAGACTATATGAGATTGGGGAAATGTAATGTTTGGGTTGAAAGTTGATTAACTGGTAGAAAGCTCAATGTGAGAATAAATAGATCATTCTTGAAGGATAGCAACAGAGGTTCATCAAATGTATCCCTGGGATAATGTTTTTTTTTAAAGCAGAGATTCAAGAAACAGGTCTGTATTTTCCAGAATTTTAAAGAAGGAGAAGCAATCTTGTTGATATAACTTACTAAATTCATGCGGAGAGTGACAGGATAGATGTACATAAGATCCTTTTTAGTGGTGGGGGAAACAGTCTCAGATATGGAGTAGGTCAATTACAACAGCACTAACAGCAAGAGATCTCCCCGGTCCATTCTGGGGATAGACGAAATGTGGCAATAAAAATAAACAGCAGCCCAGGAGACACTGCCTGCATTTCATCTGGTTGTGCTTGGGCTGCATACCCACGCATGAGGATGGATGTAGGAAGGCAGTCAGCTGCTAGGCAAAATCAATGACAGAGATGCAATTTGCAACCTGCTAAATAACGGCACATGGACAAGTTTGCCGGACTGCAGTTAGGTGTCCACAATCGTCAATGCTGAGGAATATGCTCCATGATGGAAATGAAGCTATTTCCCACAGCACGGTAATCTCTAAATAATCTTATAATATAAAGATATATTAATGTATAGTGGATGCTGGAATGGACTTGTGAAAGCCTAAATGTATTTAATTTATAATTCTTAAATGCAGCATATAGGACACTTCTGCTCTATTAATTAGGCTGGACTGCAACCAGATCTCGAAGGAGAAAGAATATTTGGATTGCTCTGATCTCCACAAAAACTGATTTTATAAGATATTTCAACCTTATTTGCAAAACTGCTTGAAGGAGAAATTTACAAATTCATGTAAATGCCAAACCTTACTAAAGATCTACAAAAAGAAAATCTCCAGATTTGGAAATATTCGTCTTAAACAATTTAACCTCAAATCTATCACAGAAGCATCAATACCTCTGTGGGTCTCCTGGTATGCTCATTCAAAATACGGATTTTAAAATGTTAAAGCTGCCTTCCAAAGCTGCTGTGGTTAATTACTAAATTCCAATATTTCATTGTTTATTGGAAGCTGTGCGACCTTTTAAATTCGAATTTTAAAACAGGAATTGATTTTCCTTCAGTAAACAAAAGCTAATGACAATTATTAACCTAAAGAATGAAAATATTTTTCTCAAATATAGCAGAAAGGTTTTTAGTAGTTCATGGATTACATTAAACATTTATTGCTGATTTCAAAGAAATGAAGAGCTTTATTTAGCTAATTGTGAGTTTGTGTTGAGATTTTTTGACAGATTTTCACCATGAGGCCCAATGAGATTTCTTGCCATATCTGCCCAAACTCAGCTCATTAGCTACCTACCTTGCCACATGCTGTCCCTCTCATCCAATTCCATCTCCATGTTATCACCTGCCATTCCTGGAACCACTTGCCCCTCAGCAAATATTTGCTGAAAGATAGGCATCTCTTGTGCCTGCACCATTTCTGAAAGGTCACTGTGCTCCTCGAGTAAACATTTAAACTGGCATTGCCCCTGAATGGCAACAGAAACACAAAGCAGCCACACTGCAACATGGCAGCCACTCATACAACTCCATTCTCTCACACCAGTCGCTGTGTAACCATCAGGTCACAGTTACCCTGCCCCAAGCCACATTTCAGCTGAACACTCTCTCTATGTCACCACTACTCTGTCCCCAGTGCCCATTGAAGACCTGCATTACATTATTGTACAGTAGAGAAACATCATTATATACTGAAAAACATTTCAACAGTTCCAAATATGAACTTTTATTTGTACCATCCCCTACAAGGGACCAGAAACAATATCAACACAGGCTGTAATTCACACCCACAATGCAAATCAAATGCTGGCGTGATGACCAACAACTGGTTTAATGAGGAGCGATTGAAAACTCTGGGTCTGCCCTTGATGATGTTGAGAAGGAAGGAGGAGATGATCTGATTGAAGCTTACAGAATACCAAGAGGGCTGGGTAAAGTGGGTATGAAGAACATTTTTCCACTAGTATGGGAAACTAGGAAGAAAGATCATAGCCTCAGAGTGAAAGGACAACCCTTTAGAATAGAAGTGAGGAGGAATTTCTTCAGCCAGAGGGTGGTGATTCTGAGAACTCAACACAGAAGGCTGTTGGAGGTCAAGTCACTGAGTGTGTTTAAGACAGAGGTACATAGGGCCTTGATTAGTAATGGGATCAAGAGTTATGGGAGAAGGCAGGAGAATGGGATTGAGAAACATATCAGCCATGATCAAATGGTGGAGCAGACCGGACAGGCTGAATGGCCTAATTCTGTTCCTATGCTCTATTGCCTATAATCCATGATGGTCTGCTGCACCCAGCTCCCACCTATTGGAATCTGTTAGGAATCAGGTCCCGTCAGGCCGGTAGTGCCCAGTGCAGCTGAGCTCTGTCACACACAAAAAAGTATTTCCTCCTCCCTCAAATCTTCATCCTCTTTGAAAGACAACTCCTGTTTCCCTAGTTTCTGAGTATCTAGCATATCACTTCATTGCCTGCTCAAATTTTGCGGAACATTGTACATCACAGCAATGTAGCTCACTCTGTCTGGACTGCGTGGGCTATACTGGAGAGCGACCCCACACTGGTTCAAACAGTGAAACCACATCTTCAGCAGCTCCATCATTTGCTGCACCATAGCCTGAGCTGCACTATATCTGTGCTGAGCATCAGTTAAAGGGTTTGTACATGATCTACAGCCGCCTTTGCCCCCTGCCCCCCTTCCCCCCAGTGACCATCCCTGATGCCCATCCTGCTCACTAGTGCTCTCCCTGTGAAGGCCACAATGGTGGCTATTGCCAATTATCCTCCCTCTCATAAACTATAGATGATATGCAAATCCTGCTTGCTAGTGTTAGCCCTGCTTTACTGACCACTGCCCACTCCTCAGGATGAAGTCAGACATATCCTCTGACTGTGAGTAGCACAAGAAGATGGCTAACCATGGGCAAGCTCCTGGACTGAGTGTGGATCATGCCCATGGCTGAGAGTAATAGGACCCCTTGACCACTCCCCCATACACCCTTGACTGGACTGAGCACTGGCCCCCAGCCTGTTTCCAATATGGCCATGCAGTTTGTTTGACAGGCAGGCAGCTTGCACATGCTATAGGAATTACATTGACAGCTTCAGTGTGCTGTCCGTAAGGATGGCCTCCTCTGCAGCCCTGGACAGATATATACTGACAAGCACAACAGCAACCTGGCTGTGTGTCTGTGCTAGTTAGCATGTCAGTACAGCAATACTTACAGCTTTTGGCTCTGCCTGAAGTGCCAATAGGCTAACGGGCACAGAATAATAAGGAAGAGTAAGGTAAGATATTGGATGTTTTGAGCAGGCAGATAACTAAGCGCAAACTGTGTGAGTGCTAAAAGAAGACATCAGCGGCCATGACAGACAGACTGGTCCAGTCTGTGAGCTGGGTGCCACTCCCTGCCTTTCTGTCCTCGTTGCCAGTGCATCCTGCAATGCAAACCAGTGCTTCCTGAGTGGCATGCAAGTGAATCATAAAGTGCCATGATGGTGGCAAGGTACTGGCAAATGTAGGATGTCAATGTCTGCTTAGAGGGGATGCATTTGGTTGGTACCCGTGGGTCATACCAGGAGAAACATGAAGGCTCCTTGCAGTCAGTGATGAGCAGATGATGCCAGGTCCCCGCTCTGATGTTGAGAATGCTCACAATCAACCACACATTTGGCTTGTTTGGTGAGGTCAGAAGTTTTATGAGGTGAATTGTTGTGTCAATAATGCATTTAATCTCTCTGACCTGGCAACTCAACTGACTGTCAAGAAACCCACCTCACTGCTTGGGATGTTCCTGACTCACTAGGCTTGTTGTCCGATTCTGCCACAAATCTCCCCACAACCCACACTGCTCAGACACCTGCAATCCAATACAAGTTTCTGCATTTCCAGTGCTGCTCTTCCTGAGCAATCAGTTCATATTGTGACTTTTTATTTTACAAACCTGAGACTGTTGGCAGCAAGTATTATTGTTTGATATGCTTTGAGTCCCTCGCTGTCTTTTAACAAAACCAGAATTGACTATGTTTCCTCAACTGGGAGCCTTGCATACCCTTGTTTTTAATTAAGATATTCTGTTTTTACAAACATATATGCAATATGAACACTAAGTGGCTCAGCAGATGTCAGAGCTGTGGGGAAGTGTGACATGTACTACTGAGTAATGCCCCAAAGCATTTAAGATTGCCACATGTTCAGGTGCTGTGTCAATGGTTCATGTTAGTTCTGCCGATGATATTAATTCTACAGAACAAGAAGCAAGGAGGATTCAATTCCTACATGCTCATGCTGTTCTACCCGAAAACTTGGTAACACAAATTCAGTTTCAAATCTGCCCTTCAGCAAATTCAACCTTTTACTTTCCACAGACATTTTTTTCTTTCAAATGCCTATTTCAGAAACATAGTTGGAGGAACCAATTTTCCACAATGAACCAACCTAGTGTCTACATCTCCATTGGTAGTATTCTTATTCAAGGTATGCTGATATCATAAGGTCATATCTGTTACTAACTCCCGATCTGGTCAGGAGGTATGGTAGCAGCACATGGAAAACTATGGAACGCAGGTCCTCATTCTGCTGTTTGTACTGTGTTGCAAAACGATACTTTTCACTGTGTCTCGGTACATGTGACAAAAGTAAATCAAACCAAATCTTGCATGCACTTAAATCCCAGTCTCGATGGGAAGAGGCAGCCAATGTACTGATTAGATTCCCTAAAGTGTGGAAACAGGCCCTTCTGCCCAATTTGTCCACACCGACCCCCCGAAGAGCAACCCACCCCCTCTGACTAATGCACTGAACACTATGGGCAATTTAGCATGGCCAATTCACCTGGCCTGCACATCTTTGGACTGTGGGAGGAAACCGGAGCAGCCGGAGGAAACCCACGCAGATACGGGGAGAATGTGCAAACTCCATACAGACAGTGGCCCGAGGATGGAATTGAACCTAGGATATGGTACTGTGAGGCAGCAGTGCTAACCACTAAGCCACCGTGCCGCCCACGGATTATTTTATTTGTGCAATTTTCCAGAAAGAATAAATGTTTTCTCAAATTAAAAACCAACAACTGCAAGGTTTTTATGGATGGCTAATTGAGCAGTTACCATGAGATGTCCAAAATACTGATACCATGGTACTTGTGTCATCAGTGAGAACAAAAGATAACATGTAGAGTATACCTATAGATTTTTCAGCTTTTACAAGTAACTGGTAGCCTTATTGAGATTGGCAGTTTAGTTCTGTACTACTTTACTGAGTAGTGTCTGTGATAAAGGTCACAGAGGCAACCTGCATTCATCTCTTGGCAGTTGCATCCATTTTAATGAGAATGGCTTCAGGAGCATTTTGAAGTTTCCCACATTTGGAAAACCTTTCCATCAACAATGAAGCTAAGCTGATAAGTTTTTATTCCCCAGTACAAGATTTTTACAATACAGTTATATACCCTGAGGTGAACTACAAGGGTTTACATAAAAAATGAAAGCTTTGTGGCCCATGTTTTAAAGATGAAGCTGCTGACTTGAACCAAAGTTATTAATATGTTATTAGTGTTTTAGATGCTGATGGAAGTGAAACTTTGCAGTTTTAGTATTATCAGAAACTTTGGGTGGAATTTTATGTTCCTGCCATAGGTCCCATGATTGGTTGGGAACTAGTGGGAAAGCTATATCACTTCTAGTACAGAGTCCCAACTGGATTAAGTGCCCATCAGACATTTTACTGGCCCACATTAGCTTTTCTTGGGATTTAGGATCTCAGCAGAGGAAATCCCAGCTGCCAGCAGCTGACAACCAGAGGTCAGCAGTTCCCCATCATAAGCAATGTTTCTGGGACTAGTGAGGAGATGACACAGGGGATGGGGTGGGTGTGTAACTGGATCTGAGGCAAAGTACTGCTTTGAAGATCACCCCCACACCCCTCTTCACCGCAATCCCCTAATCAGGCACTGAATGCCTCATAGTGTGGGACTCCATCAAGTACGCCTCTGTCAAACCAAACTAAACAACCTTCAGGAACCACAGAAAAGATGTGCAACTCCCAGTTAATCCTTCAGCCACCATTCAATGTTGTTGGGCTCAGAGACTGGCCATTAATCACAATGTCTTTCCCCCTAACAGGAGACTGACATGTGGCCTCTGCATGTCTGGCTGCTGTGTTACCTGCTGCATTGAGCTGGATTAAGTTCACTTTTTACATCACAAGCATAAGTCCTCTAAAGCCCCCTCCCCCTTTATGTAAGCAGGTCAGACAGACATTCTTGTCTTCTTTACAAGAAACGTGGCTAAACAGTTGAAGCACCAAAATAGGCAGCTACTAAAAGTGAGAAATACAATGGAATTTGTTGGGGATTTCTTCAGCAAAGTCATAGTCTCGATATGATGGGCTGAAAGGCCTTCTCTTAAGATCCACATTAAAGTGCAATGATCCAATGAGTGATAGATAGATCATAATACTGTCTGGATTCAATACCTAATTCCTTCACTTTTTGGCTTAGAAAAGCCAGCTAGCAATGCAGGAGAGAAGCAATCAAGGACACAAGCTAAAAATTTTAGCATTCATTACTATGATCTCATCAAAAAAAACTTTCATTCAAGAAGTTGACTTTTACTCAAAAGTAGGGAAGATAAAAACTAACAAGCAATTTGTTCTTGTACAGATTGTTTTAGCTTCAATATTTAACAGAACATGTCTGTCCGTTCTCATAGAAGTGCAAGTTGTACTCAGTGGTGACGCATACTCTATAATGGCCTTGCTCCCCACTCTTCAGTGCTGGCAGTTCTCATACTAACAGAATGTACATGGAGTTTAGATCCATCACTCCTTAGTTCTGAATGCTGTCTGGACTCCAGCTTGTTCTTGTACGAATTGTGGAACTCCATAAAGCTAAAGAAATCTGATTATCAATCCAATCAGATTATTTAGATTCTAAGCATTTATGACTTTGAAGCAAAAATGGCACACATACAAAAAAAAATCTGGTCAAGGAAGTTAACAGCCAAATAAGAAAGACAGACAGCACTCAGGTTAACTTACTTACTTGAGGACAATGGTTTTTTGTAGGGAGGTATACACAGCATTAACATCTCCAATCTCCATTTTGAATAAAATCCTGACATTGTATTGTCATATCAATATGAAATTCTGTGGAAGTAGTCTTAGAATGGCAAGGTACTGAAATAGTGACATACGTTATTATTTGCCTATATCGTAACAGTGATCAACAACAGGAAAACCCTACAGTTATATCGAGCCTTCGTTCAAGAAAAACAACCCAAGGGTGTTTGGGTTACACAAACATAATGAGAAACTCATCAAAAGTAATTCATTGTAGAAGCACTGTTGAAACATTTTAAGGTGCTGTCTGAATACAAATATTAATATTATTTTTAAAAGTCACCCACTGACAAGTCTGATGATCACATTATTGTATCAATATACATAAGACCGGGACAAAAAAAAACAGAAATTTCTGGAGAAACTCAGAAGGTCTGGCAGCATCCATGGAGAGAAAACAGAGTTAACATTTCAGGTCCAGTGATCCTTGCCCACATCAGCAATATACTTGATATTGTGTATGAACACTGTAACTTTCCAACAGATGTGAAAATTAAGCAACAGTTTTAGTGGGCAGCACGGTGGCACAGCGGTTAGCACTGTTGCCTCACAGCGCCTGAGACCTGGGTTCAATTCTCGACTCAGGCGACTGACTGTGTGGAGTTTGCACGCTCTCCCCGTGTCTGCGTGGGTTTCCTCCGGGTGCTCCAGTTTCCTCCCACCTGCGGGTCAGGTGAATTGGCCATGCTAAATTGTCCGTAGTGTTAGGTAAGGGGTAAATGTAGGATTATGGGTGGGTTGCGCTTCGGCGGGTCGGTGTGGACTTGTTGGGCCGAAGGGCTGTAAGTCTAATCTAATCTAATCTAAACTCTGAGTACAGGGGGTAACATCCAATTTGTTGTGTAGTTCAAATCTATGATTTGTACTGGTTTAAGGACAGGCCGTCCAACCTGCTGTTGCTTGATTGGGAGATGGCATAGAATGCAAAATAGGGAAAAGTACTGGGATGCAGAAAACAGAAGGCAATAATGTTACTTTAAATATGTGCTAGCCATTTAGGAATATTATTTTTTTCATTCTCAACCTAAATGCAATGGCTTAAAAGCTACAATTAATATCCTTTGTGTTTGATGGGATAAGTTAGTCTAAAAGCATGTGCCCAAGGGATGAAACATCGTCATGGCAACAAAATGAATTTGTTTTTTCCCTCAAAGTTCTATTCCTTGCAGAAAGTTGATTTCTTGGAGAAATACTTAAACGAATACGTGATTATAACAAATGAAGAACACATTATCAATACTTGGGAGATTCCGAGTAGTACTTCTCTAACTTGACACTGGAAGTTGTGAGGTTTCAAATATTTTCAAGGAATAGCAGGTTTCTGAACCTGAAGGTGGCTAATGTTGTGCATTTTATGGATTGGATTGCATAACAAACTGTGATTGTCTATCCACCTGACTGTCCTCAATGACTGGGTAACTAAGGCTACACCAGATTATGTTCTTATGCAAGTGGGTTAAGTATACCCAAACCAATCTCCAGCTCTGAAAAAAAAATACTGAAAGTAATTCTTTAGTTCTTTTCACATCTTTCGTAGGTAAAAATTAGGATTAAATTTTGATGACAGATAAATGTCATTCCCAGTCACACTGTTATTGATTTTCCTGCATTAAGCCCAAATACAAGCATCAGTAAATTTAATTCTCTGGCCTGGTGTTCTAGGCCCAACCATCCTCAGCTGTTTCATCGATAATTTTCCCTTCAGGAGGTCAGAAGTGGGGATGTTTGCTGATGATTCCACAATGTTCGGCACCATTCATGAATCCTCAGATATTAAAGCGGTTCATGCCCAAACACGTTAGGATCTGGACACTGTTCAGCTTAAGCTGATAGATGGCAAGTTACATTCACGTCAAAAAGTGCCAGGCAATTACCATCGCCAATAAGAGAATATTTATCCATTACTCCTTGGCATTCATTAGTATTACAATCACGGAATCCCTCACGATCAACATCCTGGGAATCACCATAATCCAAAAACTGAGTTGTACTACCCACATAAATTGTATGGCAAGCGACTTTGTCCTGGATAGAGTTACTCACTTCCTTGCTCCCAAGACTAATCCATTATCTAGAAGACAAAAGTCAGGAATGTAATGGAATGCTCCCCACTTGACTGGATGAGTGCAGTTCCAACAACACTCAAGAAACATGACTCTATCCAGGACAAAGTCGCTTGCTCGATCGACACCATGTTGATAAACATTCAGTTACTCTGCTCCAATGCCCAGTGACAGCAGTATACCACTTACAAGATGCGCTGTAGAAATTCACCAAGGCTCCTCAGACAGGACCTTCCAAACCCAACAATATTTCCATCTAGAAGGACAATAGCAGCAGCTACATGGAACACCATCACCTTTAGGTTCCCCTCCAAGCCAATTCAAACTGTGTCTTGGAATTGTATCATCATTCCTTCAATGTCACTGAGTGAAAAGCCTGAAACATTCTCTCTCATAGTGTCATGGGTATATCGACACCAAAGAGGCTCCGGCAAATCAAGAAGGCAGCTCACCACCACCAACTGGAGCAACTTCTAGGGACAGGCAATAAATGCTGCCCCAGTCAGTGAAACCTATGCCCTACGAATGAATTTTTTAATACAGCGATGATGTCCTTACCACAAAAAGGGAATGATCATTATAAGACCGTAAAGATACGACATTGTCCATATTGTATTTATACAGCAGCCCCCTCAATAGAATAAACTGATCCAGATGCAGTGTAGACATTAGGACAAGCTGATGGTACAGCTTTAGAGTTTTGTTACATATATTCATTAACATTGCCTCTGCATTAAGATGGAAAGTACTTAATGAAAATATCCTTGTAAATGCACCTTTCTTACAATGTAATTGCAGGTGTACCTGGATTTACCATTTGAATCCAAGACAAAATAACTTTTATGTAAATATTGATTTTTCTTGTACAATGAGGGACTGCAATCTGAAACAAAGTGGAGATGGGGGAAATTTTGCGATTTTTTTTTGTGTAGATATTTTTATTGAAATTTAACATTTTTGCAAATTTACAAAAATAAACAAAACTCTCAAATACAAACATTGATGTACAATTAAATCATATATACAATAGTCATAATTTAACAAAGAAAAAAGAAAGAAAACAAAAAAAGAAAAAAAAGAAACGAAAAAAGAAAAAAAAACTCAACTTTCTACTAATCTAACCTATAACTAACCAGAGTGTATACCTAAGTCTCTTACATGCTCGGAATGTATAAACATCAAATATAATAAAACCCGTATTCGCGCAGGATTCCTCTCCCAAGGGGCCCCGGAGCAGCCCGGTCTGAAATCTTCACTAAATAAAAGCCCTTGTTAGGATAGCCGAAATATCTGCATTTATATAATTCAAAAAGGGCTGCCATATTTTATAAAATAATTCAGTCTTTCGGTGCACCATATTTGTGAGGAAGTCAAGGGGGATATATTCCATAATTAATCTGTGCCAATTTGAAAGTCCAGGGGGGCCCTCAGCCACCCAGTTCACCAAAATATTTTTCCTTGCACAGAAAGAGAGAATAGAAAATAGTCTCTTCCCATACATATCCAGAGATGAGAGGTTTGAAAAGCCCAAAAGGAGAGATACAGGGTCCACCCTAATTTCCGTTCCTAAAATTTCTGTCAGGGTATTTGCCACTTTAGTCCAGTATCTGCAGATTTTCTGACAAGTCCACAGACAATGTACAAGAGTACCCACCTCTATTTTGCATTTAGGACACATTGGAGATGCTCCTGCCTTAAATTTTGCCAGTCGAGCCGGAGCTATATGGGCCCTATGAAGTATCTTTAGTTGGATAGCCTGAGTTCTGTTACAGATAGCAATTCTTCTAGCATTTTCCCAAATGTCATTCCACATATCCTCAGAGATTTCTAGCCCCAAGTCCTGCTCCCATGTTTTAAGCAGGTCATCCATGTCTCCTGAGACTCCATCATGTAGCAAATGGTATATAGTACTAACGGAGGATGCCCCCGCTGGTCGTAAGACATTACGTTCTCTGTCTGATTTATAAAGACTATCTATTAATGTAGTCTTCCTCTGTATATAATCTCGAACTTGGAAGTATCGAAAGAGATCCCCATTAGGTATTCCGAATTTCAGACGCAGCTGCTCAAAGGACATCAGGATCCCATCTTTAAATAGGTCCCCTAAGCATGAGATGCCCCTGGATCTCCAGAGTTTAAAGGTGGCATCTGTAATCCCCGGTTGGAATCCCCATGCGCCTACTATTGGTGCATGGGGGGATGTTTTATGTGAGTTACCCTCATTTTGCCGCATTATATTCCAGGCCTTAATTGTATTTAATATTATGGGATTTTTACAGTGGTCTGTAATGATTTTCCTCTTATCTGAAAATAAAAGGTTAATAAGTGGGTATTTTACTTGGGAGGCTTCGATATCCAGCCAAATTGATTGTGGATCAGATGAAACCCAATCAGCTATGTAACTTAGTAGGGAGCTTAACTGATATTTCCTAAAGTCTGGGAAGTCCAGTCCTCCCCTTGCCTCTGGAAGCTGTAGCTTCTTCAGCTTAATAAGGGGCCGTCTATGGTTCCAAATAAAGGAGCCCAACCAGCCATATAATTTACGTAGGGCTAGCCTTGGCAGCATCAGCGGGAGCATTCTCATAGGATATAAGAGACGGGGCAGAACATTCATTTTAATTAATGCTATTCTCCCTAGCCAGGAAATCGGAAGGTCTCTCCATCGCTGGAGGTCCTGCCTTATCCTTTCCATTAATTGTACAAAATTAGCTCTATACAGCTGATCAAATACTGGCGTGATAAAAATACCGAAATATAAGAAGCCCTCCAGGGACCAACGGAAGGGAAAAGGGGATCCGTCCATTAAGTGGGGTATCATAGCCAGACCACCCATTGGCATGGCTTCCGATTTTGAAAAATTAATTTTATAGCCTGAGAATGCACTAAATGTATTAATAACTTGAATTAGACGAGGCACTGACATTAAAGGATTACTGAGGAATAAGAGAACGTCATCTGCATAGAGGGTAATTTTGTGTTTACCTGTACCAATCCTCGGGGCCGTTATATTAGGATCAGTCCGGATGGCTTTTGCTAATGGTTCGATTATCAGTGTAAACAACAATGGTGAGAGAGGACATCCTTGACGGCAGCCCCTACCCACACTGAAGCCATCCGATCTTAACCCATTAGTAATAACAGCTGCTTTGGGGTCATTATACAATGTTGAAACCCATTTGGTAAACACCTGTCCAACGCCAAACCTCTCCAATGTGTAAAATAAATATGACCATTCAACCCTATCAAATGCCTTTTCTGCATCCAATGAAATTACTACTCCTGGTATCTTTCCCTGATGACAGGCTTGGATCATATTCAAGACCCTTCTGATATTATTGGATGATCTGCGGCCCTTAATAAATCCCGTCTGGTCCTCCTTTATAATATATGGCAGTACCCTTTCTAGTCTTAGTGCTAACATTTTTGAGAGAATTTTAAAGTCTACATTTAGTAAGGATATTGGTCTGTAAGATGCACAATCTTCTGGGTCTTTTCCTTTTTTGAGGATAAGAGAAATATTTGCTTCTTTCAGCGTGGGCGGGAGACAGACCTGACTATGCGCAAAATTATACATATCCATAAGTGGGTCAACCAATATTCCTGTAAATTCTTTATAGAATTCAGCTTGAAAACCATCCGGGCCCGGTGCTTTTCCGCTCTGAAGTTGCCTAATTGCCTCAAGTATTTCTTGGACTGTTAAAGGGGTATTTAGGGCCGACACCTGTTCCGGAGTCAGGCCCGGGAAGGTCAAATTTTTTAAAAATGACTGCATCCTCCTAATCCTATCTTCACAATCCTGCGATCTATATAGTTCAGAATAAAATTCTTTAAAGGTCGCATTGATCTTTTTATGATCATGAGTCAGGGTACCTGCACTTTCCTTGATGGTCGGAATAGTTTGAGGGGCTTTCTTTTTCTTTGCAAGAAATGCTAAGTATCTACCCGGTTTGTCGCCATATTCATATAATCTTTGTTTCGCAAATAATATTTCCCTTTTAGCCGTTTGAGTAAGCGCGGTGTTTAAAGCTGTCCTAAGAGCTGTAATCCTCTGCAATTTTGTGATAGAAGGTCTATCAGCGTATGCTGTTTCGGCTGCTTTTAGGCGAGCTTCGAGCAGACGCTGTTGCTCTCCCTTCATTTTCCTCTGGGTCGCTGAATAGGAGATGATCAAACCTCGTGCATAAGCTTTGATGGTCTCCCACATCATTGACGGATTGCTAGCCGTACCAGTATTAATTTCTAAAATAGTTTTAAGTTCTTGGGAGAAGTACTTTAAAAATTTGCTATCTTTTATCAGAAAGGGGTCCATACGCCAATGCCGAGCAGATGTCCCATTGTTCTTTACCTTAGTTTCCACGTATACAGCAGCATGGTCAGAGATTGCTATAGTACCTATTTTACAGGTTACTATAGAGTTTAGAAAAATCGATGGGGCAAAAAACATATCAATTCTTGTGTGACATTTATGTGGATTAGAGTAGAAAGAAAAATCTCTACCCTGTGGATGGAGACATCTCCATATATCTACCAATCCTAATTCTTTATTCAGGCCCGCCAGTTGTCTAGATCTGGGAGATACTCCAGCGGCACTCTTGGGAATCCTGTCTATTTCCGGATCCATAATACAATTAAAGTCTCCCCCTATAATTGTATGACGGGCACCAAAGGCCATCAGTTTTGAAAAAGCTTCCGTTATGAATTTAAAGGGGTGTGCCGGGGGGCAGTACACATTTAAGATCCCATATTCCTCTCCATTTATGAGGGCTTTAATCAAAATATATCGTCCAGATTCGTCTTTTATCTGATTTAGAATTTTCAAAGGGAAGTTCTTCCGGACAAGGATAACGACTCCCCTGCTTTTTGAATTAAAAGAGGGAAAAAAGGCCTGATCAAATCCGCCCTGTCGTAATTTTAAGTGTTCTTTATCCGACAGGTGTGTCTCCTGTAGGAGAGCTATATCAACTCTCTCCTTCTTAAGATTTGATAATATTTTCTTCCTTTTAACTGGCGAATTACTCCCCCTGACATTCCAGGTGCACCACTTAACCGACTGTTCAGCCATAATCATCTGGACAGATCCGAGACCCCTCGGGAGGGGAAACCCTATCTAGAACATCCCCAGCATGGAGCATACAAGATTTACAAAAGTAAAGACTCTCTGATACACTCAAAACAATATAACAAAAAACTCTTTCTAAGTATAAAAAATATAAAACATTCCGAATTGGAGATTTTCTCCCTTGTTCCCAGGGAGCGTCACTTCCTCTCCCACAGTCCATCTTACCCTCTTCCAACCAGTGCCCCACCCTTGACCCAGGTGTTCCTCAATAAAATGAGGAGAATTCAAATATAATATAAAGCTAGAGTTAACAGTGAACACCCCACCCCCACCCACACCCACATCTAAATATATTTGGGAATATTAATACCATATATAACTATAAGATTACAATCTCAACATGTAATACTTAAATATAATACCACAAAATAACAGGGGAAAGAAAAACAACCCCGCTCCTAAAAACAGAAGTAAAATAGAATAAGGTAACCACCTCTCCCCATCAACATTAACCAAATGCCCCAACATATATATATATACATACACACATAGGGGGAAAAATAAGAAAAGATGAAGGGATGTAAACCAAAATAATGGGAAAGGCAGACCAGCGTCCACAATCTCTTACAGTTTATTTAAGAGAGTCCAAGAATTCCTTAGCCTTCTCCGGTGATCCGAAGTTGTATATGGATCCTTCGTGGCTAAGGCGTAGCGTCGCTGGATATCGTAAGGAGTACTGGATATTTAAGTCCCTTAAACGCTTCTTCGCCTCATCGAATGCCTTCCTCTTTCGGACCAAAGCTGGGGAGAAGTCCTGGAACAGCATGATCCTGGATCCTTTGTGGGTCATAGCTTGGGGATCTTTTCCCAGATTTGTTGAGGCTTCCAGGAGCATCTGCCTCTCCCTATAGCTCTGCAGCTGGAACAGGACCGGGCGTGGGCGCTGGGTTGAGCCGGGCCCACGTACTGTGACCCGGTAGGCCCATTCTACCCTTACCTGGCCTGATCCATTATGCAGATTTAAAAGTTGTGGCAGCCAATGCTCTAAGAATGCTGTCAGCTGACCTCCCTCTTCCTGCTCGGGCAGGCCCACCAACCGAATATTTTTTCTACGACATCGATTTTCGAGGTCATCAATGTGGTTTTCTAGGTTCTGGACTCGATTCTCGAGAAAACGGATGTGGTCGGCTGTTGATTTTATCGCAGTCTCTGAGGCTGCGGCCTTCGACTCCACCTCTCTGACTCGGCACCCCAATTCCTGAATGTCTCTGCCCTGCTTCTGCAGCTCGGCTGATAGTGCTTCTCTGCTCTGCCGAGACTCATCGATAAAAGCATCAATCTTCACCTCCCACCTGGCAAACATCTCCTCAAAGCTCATCTTCATTGGTAAATCTCCTGAAGTAGCTGAAGACACCTTTGTTGCAGCTGAAGGGGGAGGGGTCCCTGCTTTCTTAGAGCCGCCTGTTCCCTTCCCTTTACTCATTTTCCAGCTAGTATTAGACTATTTAAATGTACTAATAGGTAACTATTTAAGGTTAACAACTATTATAAATGGTTTAGTGAGTGTGGTGGGGGTGGATAGCCCACTTTTCCCAAGTTTTGGGTAGAGCACTGTGGACTCAGTCTTGCTGGGTCGCCGCCATCTTGGATCCCCCTTGCGATCTTTTTAAGCTTTGTGTTTTGGCCTGCAGCCAAATGCCAGTGACATCACTCCAAAAAACCAAGAGAAAGAATTGATAGAACAGGCAAGGTATTTGCCCTCACTGCCACAGTAGGATTTTCATGAGGTACAAAGAGGAAACTGAGGCTATTAGGTTTAATACCAAAACTGCAGGAAAACATGAAACTGCAAGGTCCCATTTTTTGATAGATTGCCCTTTCAAAGTTGTTTTGTTTCTATCTCCAGCTGGTTGCCTATCAGAATGTTCACTTCTGCAGTAAATGCTGATGTTAATGGAAAGTTGATGTATCTTAACTGCGAAGTAAAGCCTTTTGCTTGAATCTGGTTTAAGTCGTTGTGAATTCAATTGACAGAAGTGTAGACTGTCCAAATGATGAATATCTTCCTGGACACTTGCAGTAGGATTTTATCAGGTTCTGAGCGACATGGGGCATGGAGAAGTGTGTGGCAGAATCAGGGGCAAAATTCAGTGGGGCCTCTGGAGGGAATCTTTTACACTCTTCTCAAGCTGTGTGAGAAAATTCTTGCTAGACAGTGGCAACTTACAAAGTTGATGCTCATGATTAATTGCTAACAGCTCAACACACCACAGATTGGAATCTGTTTATTTCAGGTGTTGATTTGGTTGGGAAGACAAACTTGGGATAGTAATGGCTCTTTCAGTTGCCAGAAGCTTTCTGGAAGTGGATGCAGTGGCTTTGGAAGTTTTGCAAAAGGTGAATAAGACCAAGCTGCAGGAATTAGCAGACCAGTGGGATTGGAACTGCCTGCTTCTGTGAGGAAAGGAGAGATAATTACTGCAGTAAGCTCAGCATTTAAACTTGCTGGAGAAACCATCAGAATCTACAGAGATGGCAAGAATTCAATTACAAATGAAACAGCTTGAGTTAGAGGGAAAAGAAAAGGCAGCAGAAATGGAACAATTTGAGTTACGATTAAAAGCAGAAGAAGGGAAAAAGAGAGCGCAGCAGAACAGAGAGAAAGAGAGAGAGCAGCAAAACATAGAGAAAAAGAGAGAGCATTTGAACTTCAGAAATTGATCCATAAAAGGGAAGTCAGCTTAAAAAGCCAAAGCTAAAGGCTGAAGGTACCCTTAGCAAGGAAGTTTTGCAAACTCGTGGAAGAGCAGAGAGTTAAAATGGCAAGATTAGCAGCTGAAGTGGCTGATGATTAAGACTGGTCCATAAAACACAGTTTGGCTTCCAGAATCAATTTCAGTCCATGAGGGATAGAAATTGGGGCAAAGAGAAATCCTCATGTGAAAAGGGAAAGGTAGATCTCAGTGAAGATCATAAGGATAACTCACCACAGGGTACAAAAGAAACTTTTGAATGGGACAAAGAAGTTAAAAGTCTCTAGTGTTTTTCTGGTAAAAATGTGAACCCACAAAATAACAGTGTTGGTGAGCTAGGAGAAAGCCAGATGTAAGACACCCAGACAAGCCTGGGGAGTTTTGTTGGACTAGTATCAAAAAGCACATGGGAAGTCAGACAACTGCCTCAGAGTGTAAAACATGATCAGAGGTTGGTTAAGGAGAAAGTGCCAGATCTGCTTGAAAAATACACATGCAAGGGTAAGGTTTATTTACATAGGCCAGGAGCAATTGGTAGGGAGGTTACAATATTAAGGGACACAAGATCCTCTCAGTCTGTAATGCTGAAGGATGAGGAGATATGCACTCCTGAGGGACTTTTGCCAGAAAAGCTACTGGTATCAGGAATTCATGGTGAGACAAAAAGTGCTCAGTTATGTAAAGTGAGGCTAGAGAGTCCAGAGAAGAGTGGAGAACTTGTGGTAGGAGCACTGGACAAACTTTCAGCTTCATGGGAATACAATTTGCCCTTGTAAATGATATCGCTGATTCACCGGTAGGTGTGCTGCCTACTCTAGTTGAAAAGCCACTGGAGACGCAGGCAACTGAAGAAATGAAGTATTTATCCAGACATTTTCCCAGATTGTGTGATGACAAGATAACAGAGGCACGAGCTGAAGCAGGAGAGATCAAAAGGCACAGAAAAGAAAGCTGACACAGCTTTATCAGGGACATTTTTTGATCAGATAAGTGGGACAGAGAAGGAGCAAATAGGTAAACATGCTAGTATCTTTAGCTCTGCTAAGCTAATTGAGTTACAGCAGAAAGATGAGAATTTAAAACAGTTATATCAAAAAGCATATACAGAGAAGGAGAGTGAATGTATCCTTGTGTGTTATTACTTAACAAATGATGTCTTAATGAGGAAATGGAGACCATCACACATTCAAGCAGATGAGAAACGGGCAGATATTCATCAAATTGTTTTGCCAGTAGGGTATAGAAAAGAGGTGTTGCAAGTGGTGTATGTGCTATCACTTGGAGGTCATTTCGGGGTGAGGAAAACACAGGCTAAAATACAAAGACATATTTACTAGCCTGGATTACACAATGATGTAATTGAATTTTTCCAGATGTGTATACATGTCAGTTAATTGGAAAACTACATGCAGTATTAAAACTTGCACCTTTAATACCTATCCCAGCATTTGAGGAACCTTTCACAAGAGTCTTGATTGATTGTGTAGGTCCCCTACCTCAAACAAAAAGTGGGAATAAGTATTTATTAACAACAATGGATGTGTCAACCAGATTTCCAGAGGCAATCAAATTATGCAACATCACAGCTAAAAGGGGCGGCACAGTGGCTCAGTGGTTAGCAAAATGCCTCACAGCACTGTGGTCCCAGGTTCATTTCCAGCCTTGGGTGACTATCCGTGTGGAGTTTGCACATTCTCCCCATGTCTGCGTGGGTTTCCTTCAGGTGTTCCGGTTTCCTCCCACAGTCCAAAGAAGTGGTTAGGTAAATTGGCCATGCTGAATTGCCCGTAGTGTTAGGTGCATTAGTCATAGAGAAAATGGGGCTGGGTGGGTTGCTCTTCGGAGGGTTGGTGTGAACTTGTTGGGCTGTAGAGCCTGTTTCCACACTGTCTAATCTAATAACTTAATATTTTTTAACCAGATACAGACTACCAATAGAGATCCAAATAGATCAAGGATCAAACTTTACATACAAACTATTCGAGGTGGTTATGGATAACTTGGGAATAAAGCAATTTAAATCTACTGCATAATGTCCAGAATTGCAGGGAGAGCTAGAGAGATGGCATCAAACACTAAGGAGCATGTCAAGAGCTTATGGCCAGGATTATCTAGACGATTGGGATAAGGGAGTTCTGTTTGTACTTTTTGCTGTCAGAGATTCACCAAATGAATCGACAAAATTCAGTCCATTTGAATCTTTGGGCATGAAATAAGAGGACCATTAAAATTGATTAAGGAGAAATTCATGAGTCAGAATTCAGAGACCACCCATTTAGACTAGGGTCTAAATTTTAGAGAACGATTAAATAGAGAGTTGGCTAGACAGCATTTAAAGGTATCACAGCATACAATGAAACAGGAAATGGATAAGAAATCACAAATTCACAATTTTGCAATTGGGGATCAGGTATTGGTGTTACTTTCAATGACAGGTAAGCCTTTAAAAGCAAGGTTTAGTGGACCGTATCAAACTGACAGGAAACTGAGTGAGGTGAACTACTTGATAAGGACTCCAGACAGGAAGAAATCTCACCGAGTGTGTCATGTGAATATGCTCAAAAGGTATTTTGATCGGGAAGGAAAGGAAGAGAAGGTGTTAATGATTACAGTGCAGAATGAAGAACCAAGTTCAGAGGGTTCTGAATTGGACATTCCTCAAATCAAATTGGACAATGAGGAAGTTGTCAAAAATTGGGATAAATTATTGAGTTACCTTCCACAAGAAAATTGAAATGACCTGAAAGAGTTATTACTACTAACCTAATTGTGCATGATGTAGATATAGGAGATGCTGTACTGATTAAGCAACATCCTTATAGGCATAACACTCTAAAGTTGGCACAGGTACGGAAGGAGGTAGAGTGCATGCTCCAAGATGGCATAATCGAAGTGCATTATAGTGACTGGAGTTCACCCATAGTCATGGTGCCAAAGCCAGATGGCACCAAATGGTTATGCGTGGACTATCGCAAAGTCAACACCTTTACAAAGACTGACGCATATCCAATTCCACGGTTGGAGGACTGTGTCAAAAAGGTAGGACAAGCAACTTATATTTCTAAGTTGGACATGCTCAGAGGCTACTGGGAAGTACCTCTGCCAGAGAGAGTAAAGGCAATTTTGGCTTTCATAATGCCAAATGGACTATATCAGTTCAAAGTCATACCATTTGGTCTGAAAAATGCTCAAGCCACATTTCAGAGACTGACTAATTATGTAATTGCCGGGTTACCCAATTGTGTTGTTTACATCTAGTGATTTTTTAGTCACTTGTGAAAGGAACATTTACATCATTTATCGGACTTGTTCAAATCACGTCAGAAGGCAGGCGTGGCGGTAAACTTGGCTAAAAGTGAATTTGCCAAAGCACCTTCCTGGGCCATGTTATTGGATATGGACAAATGGCCCCACAGGATGCGATAACAAAAGTAATTGGGGAATTTCCCAAACTGTCAACGAACAAAGCAATACTACGGTTTCTGGATTTTATCAAAAGTTTGTGCCAAACGTAAGCAGTGTGGCTGCTCCACGCACCGAATTGTTAAAAAGGGCAAGAAGTTTCAGCAGACAGCGGACTGTCAAAAGGCATTTGACAGCCTAAAAACTGTGTTAACCATCGCCCCAGTATTAGCCACACCAAATTACAGGAAGCCTTTCAAGGTGGGTATCAATGCCAGTGATGTGGGTGTTGGTGCGCGCTCCTGCAGGAGGATGACGAGGAAATTGAAAGACTCATTGGGCATTTTTCCAGGAAATTTAACATTCATCAACAGAAACATTCAACGGTGGAGGAAGAGACTTTGTGCCTGGTGTTGGTATTACAACATTTCAGTGTTTATATTACCAGCAATGCATCTGAGACAATCGTATACACTGATCATAACCCATTGACATTTGGAAAATTTAAGGACAAAAATGCCAGACTGTTTAGATGGAGTTTGTTATTGCAGCCATTCAATTTAACAATTGAACATGTGGCACGATTGATTGCTGATGCATTATTGAGACTCAATGGCGGGCATGTAACGGCCTGAATTCACATGTGATTGTGCATGTTTGTATGTGCATAGTTAGTACAGTCTTTAATGTGTGTTTTAGACTACTAACCAGATTGTTTTTGAAGGGTTTTATACAGGAAGTTATCTTTTGGTATTGGTGATTCATTTTTTTTAAGGGGGGAGGTGTCACAAAGCTGGTCCCATTTTTTCTAAAAGCTGTTCCTTTTCTCAAGGATACTATGTCCTTGATGTTTTTCAGAGGGGTCATAAAACCCTCCCAGCTCAGAGATGATTAGTTTGGTATAGGGATGAAAAAGGATGCTGAGAGGCCTTTTGTTTAAATGTAAACAGATGAGACTTCAGGCCAAAGTGGTCATGTTTTAGAAGTGACCTGTATAATGAAAGGGCTGATGAAGGGCTTATGCTCGAAACGTCGAATTTCCTGTTCCTAGGATGCTGCCTAACCTGCTGTGCTTTAACCAGCAACACATTTTCAGCTGTGTATAATGAAAGGCGAATGGACAGCTCTCTAGCTGAGCAGTTCAGCCCAGAACTAGTTTAGAGTTCAGCTGTGAGAAAAATGCACATTGTCTCCTTCTGCACTTCTAACTTCAACCTGTCAGCATTTGTTCAAGTTTTACTGTTTCTTTTTAATGGGGGTTTGCTTCTTGGAACTGCTGTGTATATTCAGAATAGCATAATTAATCTAGTTTGGATAGACTGAGTTCTGTAGGAGTTATTTATTCTGTTCTTTGTGTTTCATTGTGTAATTTTGTGAATATATTTTTGTTTGTTTTAAAACCTGGTAGGCAACCCAGCTAACTTACTCGTGGTAATTTTCACTGTACACTTACTGAAACAATTTGCAAAGTTATGATGTGGGATTCTTGCTTAAGAATGTTTTGAGTGGTCCATAACATTACCATACAACCTAGCCATCAGGAGAACTTGACATGGAAACCACAGCAGGCTCTTGGTAGGTTCAACTCACTACTTAGTCCAATAGACCTCCATGTTGGACATTGGGTACCAATGTCTCAGGTATGCTCTGTTGGCACTGATGTCACACAACCCACATCTATGGACTGTGGCATGCAACATGTGCCAGCTTTGACAAAGTCTCTTACCCTGGCAGAGTGGAGAAGGACATTGATCTTTATCCTGCATAGCTGGGCATTCCTCCAGATGGTTGAGACCACTTCAACCCCGGCAACCACCTTTGACCTGGCTGGCATGATCTTGAGTTGTGGTCACAGTGGACCTGAGCAATGACAAACTCATGACCATGCACCACCCTAACTAGTAGGACATTTCAGGTCCCTGCCCTAACAATGGGGCACCACTATCTCCCTGTGTGCCACATCCTGAACAAATGTCACCAAACTGTGCAGAGCAGCTCCAGACTGACAAATCTTGTCCAAGTGTACAATAGCCTTTTAAATATGGTGCTGGCACCAGGGATGCTGGTCCTTTCTGGAATCTCCAGTGAGTGATGAGCTGCTGTGAGAAAGGCATATCATAAGACAGATCAGAAATTGGGCGTGATACTCACCATAAGGATGGAAACACTAATTAATGTGACGAGTTGATAATATACAATTGATTATGAGAAAAACTCACGTGATCTCATGGTGAGCATCACACCAAACTTGATGTGACTCGCACAACCAAAAACCATAAGATTCAGCTGTTGGGATTTGTACTTCTATATATATATATATATATATATATATATGAGGCACCATTTCTCAAACTTCTTCCTCTTCTCCCTGATCACTGACATTCATTTTTCTCATTCTCTTTTGTCACCCAAGGCATTTCCTGTTCCTGATTTACAAACTACTCCAATGGCCTGTCCCAGAGTATCTGCCATTGCTGCTCTCTATGAACTTTGACAGATGCTGTACAGTCCTTCAAAAGTAATTCTGTAGCAGCTTTCTAATTATCTGTGCTTCCTTCCGTGATGTTACATGGAATATAGTGGCATTAAGATGACATCCCATCACTGTGATGGTTCCTGTATCCTATCCATCAGGTATATCAGCCATCCAGCTTTCATGAATTATTACTGGCACAACATCTCAGTGGAAAGATCAGCATCCCTAACACTCCATTCAAATACTTTCCCAGCTGGTATCAGTCTTCCTCAAAAATAAGGGATTTTATAAATATATTAAGAACAAAAGGGTGACTAGATAGAGAATAGGATCCCTCAAAGATCAGCAAGGTGGCCTATGAGTGGAGCCACAGGAGATGGTGGAGATACTAAACAAATATTTTACATCAGTGCATACTGTGGAAAAGGAAATAGAAGATATAGAATGTAGGGAAATAGATGGTGGCATCTTGAAAAATGTCCACATTACAGGGGCGGTGGTGCTGGATATCTTAAAATGCATAAAAGTGGATAAATCCCCAGGACCTGGTCAGATGTATGCCTGAACTCTGTGGGAAGCCAGGGAAGTGATTGCTAGGCCCCTTGCTGAGATATTTGTATCATTGATAGTCACAGGTGAGGTAACAGAAGACTGGAGGTTGGCAAACGTGCTGCCACAGGTTAAGAAAGGTGGTAAGGACAAGCCAGGGAACTAAAGGCCGGTGAGTTTGACATCAGTGGTTGGCCACTTGTTGGAGGGACAGGATTTACATGTATTTGGAAAGACAAGGAATGACTAGGGATAGTCAACATGGCTTTGAGTGTGGGAAATCATGTCTCATGACCTCGATTGAGTTTTTTGAAGAAGTAACAAAGAGTATTGATGAGGGCAGAGCAGTGGATGTGATCTATTAGACTTCAGTAAGGCATTCAACAAGATTCCTCATGGGAGATTGGTTAGCACTGTTGGACCTCACGGAATACAGGGAGAACTAGCCATTTGGACACAGAACTGGCTCAAAGATAGAAGATAGAAGGTGGTGGTGGAGGGATGTGTTTAAGATTGGAGGCCTGTGACCAGTGGAGTGCCCTAAGGATCAGTGCTGAGTCCACTGCTTTGCGTCATTTATATAAATGATTTGGATGTGAAAATATAATTTAGATGAATGCAAGGTGTTGCATTTTGGAAAAGCAAATCAGAGCATGACTTATACACTTATTGATGAGGTCCTAGGGAATGTTGCTGAACAAAGAGACCTTGGAGTGCAGGTTCATAGTTCCTTGAAAGTGGAGTTGCAGGTAATTAGGAGAGTGAAGTAGGATAGTTTGGTATGCTTTCCTTTATTGGAAAGAGCATTGATTTATAGGAATTAGGAGATCATGTTGCAACTGTACGGGACATTGGTTAGGTTGCTTTCAGAATATTGGGTGCAATTCTAGTCTCCCTCCTATCGGAAGGATTCAGAAACGATTTACAAGGATGTTGCCAGGGCTGGATGATTTGAGCTACAAGGAAAGGCTGAATAGGCTGCTGATGTTTTCCCTCGAGCGTCGGAGGCTGAGGCGTGACCTTATAGAGATTTATAAAATCATAAGGAGCATGGATATGGTAAATAGACAAGGTCTTTTCCCTGGGGTGGGGGAGTCCAGAACTAGAGGGCATAGGGTTAGGGAGACTGGGGAAAGATATAAAAGGGACCTAAGGGGCAACGTTTTCATGCAGAGGGTAGTGCATGTGTGGAATGAGCTGCCAGAGGAAGTGGTGGAGGCTGGTGCAATTGCAACATTTAAAAGGTATCTGGATGGGTACATGAATAGGAAGGGTTTTAGAGGAATATGGACAAGTACTAGTAAATGGGATTAGATTAGGTTAGGATATCTGGTCAGCATGGACGTGTTGGACTGAAGGATCTATTTTTGTGCTGTACATCTCTATGACCCTAAATCTTTTCTGAACCCAAGAATGAAAACATGGGCCACGGTTATGCTCGAGCTTCAAAACTAAAGATTAAAACTGACAAAAACGTCCCTCCTGTTCTCACCTCCTACTCACCATGCCCCATCCATGCCAACCTATGTCCTATCCCAATGGCCTTTTATATCTCAATGGTAAACAGCCCCTATCTAATGGTCACTCTTACTCCAAATGCCTGTAATGCTCCTTTATAACTCTCATGTCCCTTTATAACTCTCATGGCAACAGTGCCAATGCATGCCAACCATAACTCTTTGCCTTTCCCTCTTCATGCCAACTCACCTTTTACCCAGCATTGGTATAATCAGGAGGTAACATGAGAGAAAATAGTTACTCCAGTCTACTGATGATATCACAATTGACAAAAACCCCTGTCATTGATACAAAAACATTCTATTCACTGAAATTACTTCAACTAATCCTTTATGACAACATGCATTTGAATTGAATTCTCAACATCTTTTGTAAACAAACATCTAACTTAAAATACTGAATGCCTAATGTTGATACACATTGAAGCTGTCCAGGAATAAACAAATCGTTGTAAAAATGATAGTTTGAGAAATTGGTCATGCAGCACAAATTCCACAATGGTATTCTGAAATAGCTACCATGCATATATTAACTGCACTTTTCTTTGAATAGTTTCTTGACAACTTTGCCAGTCTCAATGAGTTCATACAATTTTATGCACAAAGCATGACTTTTTACAATCCCAAAGGCTGCTTTGTGTTTTCACCAAAGGGTATGCCATCTCTACTACCTTTCTGGTCTTCAGCCCTGATGCCCACTTCATTTCCTCTCATTCCCCCTACTCACTCAGAGTCCTACCCATGAGAACGAAAGCTCTCTCCCATCTGCTTTGGTCCCTCATACTCTACTTCCAATGTAGTTCCTACTTCCAACAATCAACCTTTGCCCTTCACAACCGTGCCAACTTAGTAAGTATTAATAGTGTAAAAAAAATTACTTCTGTTAATTAATTTCTACATTGCAGACTATTGAGAAAAGTGTTCCATTTCATAAATATACATTTTGATACTTGTGCTGCTTCTTGGACAGGCCTTGGCAAGATGGACAGCTGAAAGGAATTTGTGGATCTTGCATGTATAATTCTTCTCTCTACCGTTAACAGTATTGGAGAGTACCTAATTTCCCCAAAGTACTATGAACCGCATTCCCAAAAGATTCCTGAACCCCACTTCCAAAGGATCCCTGACACCCACTCACAAAGAACACTTGACCCTTGCCCGAAGTGTCATGAGCTGAAAATGTGTCGCTGGAAAAGCGCAGCAGGTCAGGCAGCATCCAAGAAGCAGGAGAATCGACGTTTCAGGCATGAGCCCTTCTTCAGGAATCCCTGAAGTGTCATGAGCCCATTGCCACTGGGGTATCTCAGCTCTCCAAAGGAGTGAGCTGGCTATCTAAAAGGAATACATTGACAACAGTCTGCTCTTGCCAGGTCTAATCTACATACTCCTGGTTCAAATCTGATTTCAGCAGAGGCATCTGGATGTTTAAATGGTCAGCTATCTTCAAGAACTACACACATAGCTGGCTCCAATCCTGTTCCAGCAGCATTAGGAAATTTTGGGTTCACTGTGATTTCAGGCCACTCTTGCCATTTTCACCACATTACAGAAATTGTCCACTATGGGGAAAATAAGGGCCCACATGTTACAATTTTAGACTCTGGAAGGTTGGAAAACTGCGCAAGACATGGGGATTACAAAACATTTCACACTTAGAGTTGATATTTTTTGGTGAAGTACAGGGATTTCAAAATGTGTGTGTGCAATCATTCTGGAGTTTCAGCTCCTGTTCTCAGACCAAGTAGACATACATTAAAATTTGCTATTTGACAAAGGAAAAAGCAATGGGTTAATGCCAATCACCGAAAAAAAATCTGTAAAGCTTATCAGAAGGCAAACAAAAGCTGCCATCCTAATGAGCTAAATGCAAAAAGAAATATTTTTGTTTCAGCTAATCTGGATGAACTTTTAAGACCTGTATGGGCTTGTCTGATCTTCTGCTAAACACTGTACACAGGATGCATTTACCCAGTGGTGCTCACATTACTTGAGCTTAATGAGGGAACATATCAGTCAGCACATTTGCTGTTCTTTGAATTTTTGGGAGTTCTGTCGTACATCTCAGTTAACAAGGGCTTATAGCATACATGAAAATGTACATGCTGCAAATGGTTGACTTATGAGCATGGTCTTTTGCTTATTAAATTATGTTATTTGGTGGTACGTGGTTACAAAATGTCATTTGTCTGTAGCTAATGCTTGACGCAGTCCATCCTAATTCATAAAAACCATTTGACTATGTTTTCAACCTTCCTACAGACTTCAAGACAACATGACCCAGTAGGTCAAAAAAATTTGATGATTTGCATGCTTGGTATCAGAAGTAGTTGCTATCCATGCAGCTTTTAGTTACAGGCATCTTAAACATGTCCCTTGACTATAGGCTTGTAATAAGAGACACCATGGTTTTTTTATCCCCCAGTCTAAAGGTAGACACTAACAAATAAGGTCTTGTTTCCATAATGGATATTTTTGTTGGGGGGAGTTACAGCTCTTGCAGCACCATTTCCACTTTAAATTAGTTCCTGGTTGCTAAGTACACCCCAAATAGATGCAATGCATTTTAACATTAATGATGAAACATGAACGACTCAAGTAAGGAACAAGTTAGAAATCACATGACACAGGTTATAGTCCAACAGGTTTATTTGAAGTCACAAGCTTTCGGAGTACTGCTCCTTCATCACTTCACTTGTGCTCCGGAAGCGTGCAATTTTAAATAAACGTGCTCGACTATTACCTGGTGTCATGTGACTTCTGACTTTGTCCACTCTAGTCCAACACTGGCACCTCCACATCACAAATAAGGAAGGAGAGACTTGCACTTATATCGCATGTTTCATGACCACTGAACATTTCTTTACAACCAATGAAGTACTTTTTGAAATACAGTTCCTCTTGCAATGTAGGAAATACAGTGAGTCATTTATACTCAGCAAACTCACGCAAACTGTTATATAATGATGATCATAAATATGTACTGAGACACATATTGGCCTGAACACTAGGATAACTTCCCATTCTTCTATGAAATAGTACATCGGAATTTTTTACATCACCTCAGCAGGAAGATAGTGCCTCGGTTTAATATCTTATCCAAAAGATTGTCCATGTCAGAGCTGGTCTGCTATCTTGATTTTTGTGTTCAGGATTTAACCCTGAATGTTGCATGTTGAGACAAGTATGCCACCTACTGTGCCACATGCTATGTAAATAGCATGATTTCCACCTTATTCTATTCTTGATGTGATCAATTATATTTAAGGGAAAATGTGAGACAGGGTCTGGTAATGTATAAAAGGAATTCTCTCATTCTACTGTTCAACAATAGAGGACTGATAATAATAAGAACATAGATAAGAGTAGGACATTCAATACTTTGAACCTGTTCTGCCATTCAGTTCCATCATGGCTGATCTGTACTTCATGCCTATTTGTGACTTTGGCCCAGATGCCTTAATTCCTTGACTCACCAAAAAACTATCAGAGTCTTTACAGTTTTAGTTGGAACAGGATCCATAACTTTTTGATGGGTGGGGGCTCGAACAGGGGTGGTTGATTTCCTGAAGAAGGGCTTATGCCCGAAACGTCGATTCTCCTGCTCCTCGGATGCTGCCTGGCCTGCTGTGTTTTTTCCAGCACCACATTTTTCAACTCTGGTCTCCAGCATCTGCAGTCCTCACTTTCTCCTGGTTGAGGGGGGGGAGCATTTCCAGATTATTTTTATGCACTGTATGACAACACCTGTCCATTATATCATTGCTGAAAGGTCCAGCTATAAGTTTAAGGTTATGTCTCTAGGATTCTTCTACATGAGGAAAGGGCCTCAGTATCATTCTGACGAATGTATGGTCCACAGCTAATGTATCCTTCCTGAGCTAAACACAATATTCCAGACGGAGTCTGACCAAGATTCTGTACAACAGAAACATTGCTTCCTACTCTTTGGTTTGCAACCCACCTAAAATACAGGCTAATATTCAAATAACCATTTTGATTATACATTATACCTGTTCATTGGCTATATGTTAATTGTGTAAATGAGGACCCAAACTTCTGAAGATACTTATGTGTTTCTCTTGGGTGAAAGTCATTAATGTAGATTTCTAATGCATTTCATGTATTAAAGTGTTTACCTTTTAGGTCTGCAACTGGTGTCACTATATCGTGGCATATCAGCGTGCTTACATTCTTGGACTACACTATCGTTGGTTCTGGTGAAAAGGTTACAGATCCAAAATATTGGTCTGGAATTTAATCGGAGGAGGGAATTGCAGGTCAGGCCACTTTCTGACATTGCAATCCCATTTCCTGAGTGGCAGTAATGAACTAGCTATTTTCATGGTGTGTTGGCAAGGACTGGCTAGAGTTGGAGCCATTGCTTCCCAAAGATAGGGATGGAGGCATGCAGGTGCCATGGCCAACAGATTAGAAAGCTCACGTGTTCAATGGAACACTGAGCCACATTCCGTACACAGGCATTAAATACAGGCCTTTGCTCTACTCTCAACCACACCCCACTGCCTGCCATCCATTGCACTGCTTCAAAGGTTGAAGACTCTCTCGACTTTCTATCAAATAAAAGGCTAAATCACAGGAGGCAAGTGACACATTAACATCTTAATATCAATACTGATGAAAGCAGTGAAGCATCTTGTCTACTGTATAAAACACTTTAGATACTTTCATAGTGTTGGTCAATTTAATGTTGACTTCCTGTTTCCAAAGCCCTACCTTTATTTGAAAGATACTTAATTTAAGGTAAACCATCCTATTATGAAAAAAGTACATTGTCAGATTTGAACTTAACTGTCAAATGGATCCCCAATTCTAGATTACGTGGCAGGGTTCAAATTTTATCTGAGAGACCAGTTTCTTGTCAAAATGAAACTCCATGGAAATATTGGAGTGCCTAAAATGCCCTTCCCATGATCATAAATCCATGGCCATACATTATCTCTGATCGCCAAGCAAAACTATGTATTTCAGAATTCTCATAACCTTAAATGCTTTCTTAATTTCCTGCCAAGTGCAAGCCAAATGCTAATCTGTTTAATGTGAATAGTTTCTGCACAGTAATTAATTGTTAGTGTCGTTAACTGGAATTGCGAAGTTAGATAACAGTACTCTGCTTCTTCAGTGTCCAATCACTTACTGATCCTGCTGTTTGGCACAGAAATACTCTTGTGATGTAGTTAAACCAGATTAGCACCTAGTTTTTAGGTGTGTCAGGTGTTGCTCCTCGCATCACTGCCCTACAGTCTTCAATGAACCAGGTTTAATGGTAATGGTGATATTGGGGTTATAATGGGCAATGAGGTGCTGGAGTAAAAAATGAGGTCTGCAGATGCTGGAGATCACAGCTGCAAATGTGTTGCTGGTCAAAGCACAGCAGGCCAGGCAGCATCTCAGGAATAGAGAATTCGACGTTTCGAGCATAAGCCCTTCATCAGGAGTACAATTCTGCTGCTGATGATGGTCTACAGCATCCCCGAGATACCCTGTCCTGAGATGCTAAATCTACTTGAAGCCTATCCCACTCAGCAATGTGGTACTGCCACACAGCACGATGGAGAGTATCCTCAAAATGAAGATGGGACCTTATCTCCACAAGGACTGTATGGTGGTCAAGAAGTTTTCCTGGATGGATGCATTGGTGGCTGGCAGATTGGTGAAGATGAAGTCACATATGTTTTTCCCTGTTAGTTCATTCATCATTCTTGCAGATCCAGTCTAACAGCTATGCCTTTAAGGACTCTCCTAGCTCAGTCAGTAGAATGTTCTGCATTCTTGCCACCCCTAATGCTTCCTCCAAGTGGAAGAAGGCTGTGCCCTCAAGTCCTTGTTTCTCCTCCTAGTGGAAACATTGTCTCAAAGTCCACTCTATCCTGGCCTCTCAGTTTTCTGTAAGTTTCATTGACATCCTCCTGATCCTTCTGAACTCCAATGAATGCAGACACATTGCTCCTCATATGACAAATCCTTCATCTCCAAGATCACTCTTGTAAATCTCATCTGGATCACCTCCAAGGACAGCACATCCTTACTCAGACATGGAGCACAAAATGCTCACAATATTCCAAATGCCTGGCAGTTGGCAGGTTGGAGAAGGCTGGAGTCAGATTCATATCTTAAAAACTGTAAGCTTTCAGCCAACTCAGACTGGCCATTTTCTGAGTGCATCATTTCCCCCACTGGTGGTTCATCTTAAGGGTTTGCCATCACAAATATTGCATCCATAGTTTATCCAGAGTAAACCAGTGAAATGCATCTGCCAAATCAAATGTG
This sequence comes from Hemiscyllium ocellatum, assembly GCF_020745735.1. Classification (NCBI taxonomy): domain Eukaryota; kingdom Metazoa; phylum Chordata; class Chondrichthyes; order Orectolobiformes; family Hemiscylliidae; genus Hemiscyllium; species Hemiscyllium ocellatum. The sequence goes on along the minus strand of NC_083409.1, from coordinate 75,600,676 downwards.
GTAACTATGTAAATTTTGCTTTGGTTTCTTTGAACATCATTATCAGTTTATCTGGACAGATTTCTTGTACTTGTAATGAGGCTTAACAAGTTTTACAATAGATCATTAAATAATTCCCCAGCTTGCAACTGAGTTTCAGGTTCTTGACCTGATATAATTGAAAAACAGAGTACAGTCTATTTTGTGTCTCCCTTTCTTTCACTTTCTCTTACCCCAAAACTAAAGGTTCTCTATGCCAATTATTTATGTTTGGGATTGACCACCGTTCCAAATTCTTCATCAGGTACATCACCATCCCTCCAATCCTTCCCTCAGCTTCACACAGCATTAAATATAAATGGTTCCAACAGACATTGCTTCTTACTTCAACACTAGAAATGATTCTCAATTCTTAGAGTCTGCAGGCTCTGATTAATTCCGTGACATTGCAAGGCTTGACCTACCAGTGACTCAGCTGCGAAACACAATGACCTGTGTGAAACAGAGGAGTAGAGACAACATCCCTAAGTGGTCTGATTTAGTTTATCTCAGCCAAGGCTGGGAGAGGAATGTAAAACAAAACATTGCGATTGCTGTCTGCTGACCAGCACTAGGAAGTCTGCATTTTGTGATCTTTGAGCAAAAATAAACCCGGCTTTGTTGACTCCATTTGTTGAATACCCTGTCAAACTCACTAAGCTCAGAGTGAAGAATAATCAGAAACATGTGCCTAAGCATCACGCTATTTCCCAGTTAATGGTTCCAAGAGACATTAAGATGACTGGGAGCAGGATAACAAACGCATCATTACTGGATTACTTTTAATGATAGTTAATTGGTGAACTGAACACAATCCATTTCATGAAATCCAGTTAAAAAGTTAGTCAGAAATTGGCCAGCATTTTCGAGGCTGTACAAAGAATTTCCACCAACTGCTAAATCTAGGAATGGGCCATTCAGCCCAATGAGCTACCCCAAATGCAATCATGGCTGATTGAACACTTCAAATCCTTTTACCCACCTAATCTCCATAGCCCTGTATGCCACTGCTAATCAGAAATCTATCAGTTACTCCCTTAAACATACTCAAAGACTGAGCTCTGACTGCCTCTGTGCTAAAGAATTCCAAAGGTTCAATACATACTGAATAAAAAACAAATTCTGTTCATCTCGGGTCTAAGTGGCATCCTCCTTGTTTTTCAGTTATGCCCCTTGCCTCTAGACTCCCCAGCCATGTAAAACATCTTGCCTGCACTTACAAAATGTTTGAAATGATTTATAGGGTAAGTTTCATTAAGATCAACTCTCATTCTTTGAGCTGCTAGAGAATAAAGACCAGTTTGCCCAATCTCTCCTCATAAGACAGTCTTGCCATCCCAAGAACAAGTTTGGTGAACCCTCATTGCACTCCCTCTATTGTAATTATATATGTCCTGAGTTAAGGAAACCAAAACTGCAACATTACTTCAGGACAGTCTCAACAAGTTCCGATAAAATTGAAGCAAGAATTCAGTACTCCTGAACTCAATTCCTCTTGTGATAAAGGCTAACATTTCATTAGCCTTGCTTATAGCTTTCTGCGGTAGACAAGCAGGAGGGTCGAAGAACACAGGAAGCCAGGCAGCATCAGGAGGCGGAGAAGTCAACGGTTCGGGTGTAACCCTTCTTCAGCCACTTTCTGCAGCTATATGTGAGCCTTCAGTGACTTATTGAGAAAAACATCTAGATCTCCTTGACATCTACATTTTCCAAACTCTTACCAATAAAGTACTCTGCACATCTGCTTCTCCTACCAAAGTGGCTATACCTTACATTTTTTCATGTTATGTTCCATCTACTCTTTTCTAGCCACTAACTAAACCTGTCCAAACTCTCCTTCACATTTTCCTCACTTCACACATCCCCATTTAGCTTTGTATAAATCACATATTTGGAAAATATTATATGTGATCGCAAACTCCAAAACATTGATGCATATTGTGGTGAACAGCAGGGGCCCAAGTACTCATCCTTGTGATACCCCATTAGTCACTGCCTGCCAATGTGAGAATGACCCATTAATTCCTAATTTGTTTTCTGTGTGTTAGCCGATATTAATCCAATATATTATTTTAATTTTTTGCTATGCTCCAATCCACAGGATTCATGCTAGAATCTGCAGAATTTTTCAAGATAATTACTAATACAGCTGCTATCTCTATAGCTATCTCCTTCAACACCTTGGGATTTAGACCATTGGGGTCTGGATTCTTATTAATGCTCAAACCTATAATTTCGCCACTACCATCTTCTTACTAGTGCTATTTTCTCAACTCCTTTTTCTCACTAGCTACTTGGATCACTTTTTCTGGAAGATTTCTACATCTTCCTCTGAGAAAACAGACACAAAATAATCATTTAGCTTCTCTGTCAGTTCTTTATTCCCTGTTATAAATTCTTCTGATTCAGCCTGTAATAGCTCCACACTCAATTTACCCAGATGTTTCGTTTTTAGATGTCTATAGAAATTTTTAAGGAGCAAAAGCAGAAATTGCTGGAAACATTCAGCAGGTCTGGTAGCATCTGTGGAGAGCAATCAGAGATAACATCTCGGGTCCAGTGGCCTTTCTTCAGAACTGATAGTAAACTTTTAAGGTCTGATTTATGTTTTCATGCATTCATTATCTATTCCCCCTTTCTCCCTTTTCTGATCAGCTTTGTTGTATTCTAAAGTAACTCTGAATTAATCCTCAGAATTACTACTATTTCTGAAAACTTGATAAGCCAGTTCTTTTAACTTTATACAATCCTGAACTTCCTGGATAAGCCACGGTTATCTGACCTTTTGCACCTTGAATGAAAGTATAGTTGCTGTGAGTCATATAATATTTCTTTAAAGACCATCCATTGCCTACGCACAGTCATTTCTTTTAATATATATTTCCAATTCATCTCAGCCAACTTGTGCCTCATGCCTTCAAAATAACCCTTATTCAAATGTAACACTTGCTTCAGAATAAACTATCTGACTTTCAAAAATGTAAAATTCTATCATATTGTGGTCACTCATTTCTGAAGGTTCTTTTACAAGATTGTTAATTAGCCCTTTTTCATTACAAATTACTAAATCTAAAGAAGCGTGCCTTCAAATGACTCCTCAACATACTGCTTTAGAAAACCTTCCTGAAGAAACTCCAGAAACTTGCCCTCCACAGCTTTAGGAGTCAATTGGTTTACCCAGTCCATATACAGATTGACGTCACCCATGATATCTGTTCTGCCCATTCTATATGTTTGTCTCATCTCTTGATTAATACCATGCCCCCACACTACCACTACCTCCCAGCATTCGCTGGCCGATAAACAACTGAATCGAGAGTGTGGTGCTGGAAAAATACAGCCCGTCAGGCAGCATTCAAGCAGGAGAATCAACATTTTGAGTATAAGTTTTTCATCAGGATTCTCTGACGGGCAGCAACAGTGACTCAGTGGTTAGCACTGTTGCCTGACAGCGCCAGGGATCCAAGTTTGATTCCTCCTTTGGTTGACTGTCTGTGTGGAATTTGCACATTCTCCATGTCTGCACAGGTTTCCTCCCGGTGCTCCAGTTTCCTCCCACCTTCCAAAGATGTGCAGGTCAGGCGAATTAGCTGTGCTAAATTGCCCATAGTGACAGGTGCATTGGTCAGGGGTAAATACAGGTTGGGGGAATGGGTCTGGGTGGGTTACTCTTTGGAGGGTCAGTGTGGACTTGTTGGGCCGAAGGGCCTGTTTCCATACTGTAGTGAATCTAATAAAGAAAAATGGCTGAATGTCTGTTGCCCCTTATTGTTTCTTAGTTTCATTTACTTTTTCATCTTTTCCATCCTAAATGTCAAATATTCTTGAGTATTAAGTTCCCAGTCCTGGTGACCATGCAGCCATGTTTCTGTCATGGCAATTAGGCCTTACCCCTCTATCTTGATTCTGGCCTTTCGATCATATGTTCAAGTAGAGTGGCTTGTGTTTTATCTGGTTGACAAAATTACACTTTGAAGCATCCTTTTAGTCTCCTTTACATATTTTCCAATTCCTGTTACTAACTTTACTCCTTTCCCATTTGAGTTACCCTTTAGCTTCCCATCTTCCTGACAAACTAGTTTAAACCCACCAACAGCATCAGCACATCTCCCTGCAAGGGTAGGAGTCTCAGTCTTGTTAAAGTGCTACCAGTCCAGCTTCTACAGGTTCCAGCTAACTCAGAACTAATTCTAATTCCTTAAAAATCTGATGCTCTCCCTCTGCATATGTCTAACTTACAATATTAACACCATGCAAAAGACGTTACCAAAATGGTATCTGATATGGTTAGGAAGTGTACATGGATGCCCTTACAGATGCAAAATGGTACCTGCAATGTTGAAAATATGTGCACTATACAACTGAGGTTTTCAGTCAGTGATCTTCAACTTGGCAACTGTAGGATTGCATCATAAACAGATAAAGCCTTACAACTCAGAGTACAGATCATCACCCAAATAAAGATTTGATGTCACCATTCACGGAACCACAAGAGTCCTTTGTTCCACCCTACTTAAAATCTTTTACTCTCTCCACCCAGTATTTGGCGCCAACTCTGAGCAAACCACAGACCAGATAAACTCTCACATTACATGCACTGTGTAAGAAAACTGACAAAAAAAAATCAGCACAGTAATAATCCTTGTCTGGATTGTCCCTGTTCTTACTTTTTCTTTTTATAAACTCTCATGTCTTTTACATCTGAAGGCAGCTGAGAATGTAACCAAACAAAGTGCATAAAAATCTGTCACTCACACTCACATTGAGATCATTTTTAAATTACTCAAATACAACAAGCTTGTAAGGATTTTTTTCCCCAAAACAACCTGCTATTGAATGCTTTTTTTTAAGGCAAATAAAAACTCTTTGCAAGAGATTACTTACAAAATAACTCCATTGCCAAGCTTTTCCCTATTTCCACGTTTCTCTGAAAGCTATTTTTCAGCCCTAGGTCTGTCCTAGGTCCGAGGTTCAAGTTCCAATCTCAGGCTTGAGCACATGAAAACAAGGCTATTGCACACCCGTACAGTACAGATGGAGCACTGTACAGTCGGAGGTACTCTCCTTCGGATGGGATAAACTGAAGGATCATGTTCAGGTGGATTTAAAAGATTTCATGAAAGAGACCTAAGGGGCAACTTTTTCATGCAGAGGGTGGTATGTGCATTGAATGAGCTGCCAGAAGAAGTGGTGGAGGCAAGTATGATCACAACATTCAAAAGGCATCTAGATGGATATATGAATAGGAAGGGTTTGGAAGGATATGGGCCATGTGCTGGCAGATGGGATTAGGTTAGGTTGGGATATCTGGTCAGTATAGACAAGTTGAAGTGAAGGATGTTTCCATGCTGTACATCTCTATGACTCTACTCTGAAGAAAAGCAGAGGAATAATTCTTGGTCTCTCAGTCAATATTTATTTTTCAATCAACATCACAAGAAACAGATTATCTAGTTATTTTCACACTGTAAATCACATTTATAATTTCTAAAATGTGGCGATGAATTACAGATGTACTACAGACACAATCAAAGCAGAAACACAAAAGAAACCTGGTACAACAAATGCACAGAAATAAACTTTGTTCCAAAAGGTTCCCAAAAGCAAATTATATGACGCTGATAGAATATTTGGGTCCTTGTCACAATAATTTAATATGTTCTACAACAGGAACTCCAAAAGCACCAAGAAAAAAAAATCAAAAGATTCCAAGATCATAAGAAAGTGGAGAAGAAGGAAAGATGAACTAATCAGTTTTTGAAACCCAATAGCAATATGCAAATGATTGTGCTTCTACTTTAGGAATACAGTTTCAGTTCTAAGATGTGTAAATTCACAAGCTGTCAGGATCACATTGTGCAAAGGTTGCACCATGACTGTGTGGAATGGGCTTTGTTACACCAGCTGCTCTTTTCCAGTCAGTCATTTTGCAAAGTTATTATTTTAATCCCTGTTCTGTTAGTTAATCTCAACCTGAGCGCTTTTGAGGAGCTGTAGGTTTGGTTTCAACACCTTTGAGTAAAGTCAGGGCTGCGGGAAATTCAGTGAATGTTCCTTTCCTTGATCATTTTCCAATACTGATTGCTGAAAGCTGTATGTGTAGATGCCACAAAGGACAGGAATGAAGTTGATCCCGATGCCCTCTAATACCAAGCAAACTGTCAACTGCTCAATGAGTATCTATATCGATGTGGAATTTCCATTTAAATGTGGCGTCCGTACACTGCGACTTAGCACACTCACAAGGGGAAAACTGATGGATGGAAGGGATGGGGAGGGGGTGGTTCAGAAGAAAATTACAATATGTATCATGTAATGCATAAAAATGGATAAACAAAATTGACTGAGTGGGTCTCCGTGATCACCACCTATTGAAACATTTTAGTATAACTGCATTTTCTAAAGACAAATATTGCAGAACAATAATGATTGTTTGATTTTCTCAAAATGGCAAACATGTGTCCTATGTTACTGAGGATTTAAATATGGAAATCTAGGAGGTTATGGCTATAATCTGAGAGTTCCATTAAGATACAGGGATAGTGCCAATGAAGTACAGAATGGTAAGTATCACATTCCTGTCTTAAAAGGAGGAGAGAGTTGAATTGGCATCTACAGAACAGTCAGCGTAATGTCAGCAGTAGAAACTTTTGGTGTCACTAATCTAGAACAAAATTACTTGGCCTTTGGAAAATATGTTATAAATGAAAGCAGTGTGTTTGGCTAATTTGATAGAATTATTTGATATAATTAAAAAGGATGGAAATGCATTTGCTGTAATAACTTTCAAAAGGTGTTACAAAAATAGAAAGTGATGGGAAAACTCAACAGGTCTGGCAGCATCGAAGAAGAAAGAACACAAGATGGACTGTAAGTGAGAAATTTGAGATTATCATTAGAGAACTCAAATGAGGCCTTAATTTCCAAATGTCAAGATGAGATTCTCACTCGTGAGTGGTAATTAGCAGGGATTGTCATTCATTAGCTCTCTCATGCCTTCATAGTGCCTCAGTAATAGGCACTCTCCTATTCTAGAAACTGAATGCTGAGAATTTGTAGCAAGAAAGTCTGAGTGGGTACCTGGTGACTGCAGCTTGCTGTTTGCTCCTCCTTTATTTTGGACACCAATGTCTCAGTGCACACTCCATGGACAGCAGATGTGTAATAATAAAAAAAAGGAGACGGCATGGTGGCTCAGGGGTTAGCACTACTGACTCACAGCACATGGGACTCAGGTTCGATTCCAGCCTCGGTTGAATGTCTGCTGAAGTTTGCATATTCTCCCTGTGTCTGCGTGGGTTTCCTCCGGGTGCTCTGGTTTCCTCCCACAGTCCAAAGATGTGCAGGTCAGGTGAACTGGCCATGCTAAATTGCCCGAAGTGTTCAGGGATGGGTAGGGGAAAAGGGTCTGGGTGGGCTACTCTTCGGAGAGGTGGTAAGGACTTGTTGGGCTGAAAGGCCTGTTTCCACACTGTAGGGATTCTAGATATCCCACATCATTGGATGCTGGCATTGATATATATCAGCCTCACTACACCATAATGGCACATTTGCCATCCACTTACTGTATGTTTCCACAGTGCCATGCTGAACTTTGGAGTGTAATAATCATGTAGGTAAAAATAATGACTGCAGATGCTGGAAACCAGATTCTGGATTAGAGTGATGCTGGAAAAGCACAGTAGTTCAGGCAGCATCCGAGGAGCAGGGAAATCAACATTTCGGGCAAAAGCTCTTTCCTGATGAAGGGCTTTTGCCCATAACGTCAATTTCCTTGCTCCTCGGATGCTGCCTGAACTGCTGTGCTTTTCAAGCACTACTGTAATCCAGAGTGTAATAAGCATGGTAGTGCAAGGACAGTTTGTGTGCAGGGACAGCTATCCAGCTCATGAATCGGTCCAGGCTGCATCTCAGACCTACTCACTTACTTTCTTAGTGCTCACTCACTTAGTCTCAAGCTGCATGCTCACAGAATCCCTGCCTACCCCCTGCCTTTCAGAGCTTTGTCCCACCAGCCAGAGCTCACAGTACTTATGTCTTGACTGATCTTTTTGTGCAGGACAACCATGAGGAAAACAGCCCCCAACTAGGGCCAGGTGGTGGGCTGCCTGTCATTGAGCTCCTCACCCCTTATATGGAGAATATCCTGATTCGGACCACCTCATGTGATTGACTGACCTTATCCATGCCCTTATACCAGTCTCAACTGCTGCCCTTGTCTGACTTGCTATCTGCCTTTATTAGTCAAGGCATTGACTACAAGAGCAAGGAGGTTATGATGGAGCTGTGTAGGATTTAGTTAGGCAACCACTGGGATGCTCACCGACGTGCTGTGGCAGGGCTGTGTACCACTGACACAAAGCAGTGCAGCAACCCATCAAGGCTTCTCGAACAGCATCTTCCAAAACTATGACCTCTAACAACTAAAGGGACATGGGCAGCAGATGCATGGGAACACCACCAACTGTAAGCCCCACTCTTTGTCACTCACCACCTTGACTTGGAACTATGGAGCTGTTTATTCATGGGCACTTGGTCAAATCCTGAATCACCCTCCTACTCAAATAGAAAGAAGTTACAGTGCAAAAACAAAGATCAGGGGATGGGCCTCACTGGATGTTGTGACTGCTCAAGGTGTCAACTCTATGATTCTATGAATTCAGATATTAAACGTACTCAGCTGATAGAAAATGTGTCATCTGAGATGTACCCATAATCCCATTGGCATTTGAAAGCAAATGCTAGCATGGTGTGAATTGCAAATGGACAGATGGGATATTGGGGATGCCTGAAAAACGAGCTCACCAAATCATTTAGACAAAGCATGGACACATGCAGAATTGGGCATGGGCTATGAAATAATTCCACAGAAGTCAGTATCCTGTCACAAAGTCACCCTTTATTAACACACAGAGAGTCCTTGATACTGATCCAATTCCCTCAGAGCCAGCTCTCAGAGCAAACAAAAACTCTGACACTCCTGTTCTTTTTTTTGGGGGGACGCTTCGGTTCATCTCTGTGAGCCAAGGCTCCCTGATTGGACCAGATTAACAACCCCAATCAGGGAACACATATTCTATAAGGTCCATCCAGATGATCTCATGACAATCACTACAGGCTACCTTCCAACTAAGCCAGTCACAGGCATGCACATAGTTTGCTGTAAAATGAACACAGCAATGTTGAATTTAGGCCATTCCTGTTTTCTGGAATGAGCACACTTCACAACAATATTCCCATGACTTTTGTAAATGGAATTGCTGAAAAGTGGGGGAAAAGCACAAATTTGGTGAAAGCATTATGGAGATAAGCCATGTGTCAAAATGATTCAATGGAATTCATGGACAGCTAGTTGAAAACATATTCCCAACGTACGGAACAAAGGGGGAATGACCACTTATTTGTTTTCACTACAAATGCTACATTGTTTCTTAGTATCTGGAAGCCAGGACCTTTGTTAACAAGGTGAGCTGCTCAGGGACTTGCTGAAGTTATGTGGGGCTGGGCCATTTCAATTCAAAATGCCCAGAGGAGTTTGCTTACATGACTAAAAAGTGTAAATATTGGGCCCCAAGTCGCAACATTTATATTCTACAGTTTAACCAATCATCAGGAAATCTCTTTTCCTACTGAAAAGCTCTCACCAAATGGGCACGTTCTCTTAGCTCAGCAATAGAAAAATGGAGTTAACCGAAACTTTCTCTTCTGCCAGGCTAAAGTCTTTGATTGGCCACTTTCTGGTGCTGAATTTGGATATATACGTGCACTTAAGGGGAGATAAATATATTCAATTTAAATAGGTTTCTTTCGGAGCCCCGGATAATAACTCCCCTTGCAAAAAGCAGGAAAGGGCAATGATGGGGGGGAGGTTTAAAATGAAAGAAAGGGAAATTACAGTGCCAACACTAGCCAGATCCAGTGGACCCTGACCTCCTATTGTTGGTTTCCCTCCCAGCAATTGATCAGGAAATGCAAAAACAAAATCACAGTGATCCTGTCAGTACATTCAGGAGGATTGCCACACCCCTGGCTTTGTCAGGTTACTCAGCTTCTTCAGTGTCCTTCTCTGCCTCTCCATAAGTATGGTGCTTCTATCCTCTTTCCATTTGGATCTAATTCAGTAAAAGGCAGTTGGCATTAATATGGCTCAAAAGACACTTAATCTCACAAAATGGTCTTGTTAGCTTGCTCTGTTACATGCAACAGAACTGTCACTGATAGCAATTTACTTCAGTGCAAAATTTCATCAGAAATCCTTAATACTGAAACACAAGCATCCTACTCTGAATGGGTCCTTTCTCATATTGTATACAATTGTGCGCATGGGACATTTTAAGTTGCAGTATTGAAAAATTGGAAAATGAAAAAGCCTGAAACAATGTCTTTTGGATTATTAAAATGTGAACATTTAACATATTTGCCTGAAATTTCTCTCTCTTAAATTTCAAAGGCAATGCTAAAATTGTTTAAAATGAAAAGATTTTTCATGCTGACAATAAGACAGGAACTATAAGAGAAAATTGTAAATGTTTGGAAGCTATATTCCATAATGTTTCAGGGCCAATGTTATAAGTCTGAACTGATTATAATTAGAATAAGTGAAAAAAAGAGAACCTTCCATTTAGTGACATGTTTTCACAATGGCCAGGCATCTCAAAGTGTTCATTGCCAATAAAATATTCCTGAAGTATAGTCACTGTGTCATATTAGAAAAGTGAATGGCCAATATATACAGGGGAAGATCCCTCAAACAGTAATGTGATCATCTGTTTTTCTTTTATGATTTTGGATATTGATAATTATAAGCAAAGATGCTGGGGATGAGTTCCATCTTTTTCTTTGAAATAATGCCTTGGGATCTTTTATATTCACCTGAGAGGACAAATGGGGCTTTAGCCAAAGAATCAGAGTTGGAGAGTCATTAGTGGCACTTTTCACAGAGTGATTCCATCAGGTCTATACTGCTGCTCTATCCCAGCATCTCTGCAAGTTTGTTTATTTCAAGTGAGCATCCAATTTTCTTTTGAAATCATTGGTCATCTCTACTTCGATCACCCTCACAAATACCAAGATTGAGGTCATTATCAGGGGGCTTCTAATCTCACTGTGTAAAATATTATTTCCTCCATCTCCTCAGCACATCTTGTCCAGGACTTTTAATTCAATGTCCTCTAGTTCTTTTACCACCAGCTAATGGGAAAACAGATTGTATTTAATTGCCTTATCCAAGCCTGTCACAATCTTATACACTTTGTTATGGAATACTTCATTATGACCATTTTCTGAAAGAATATGCTAAATGACTGTGGATAGTGGTAAACTGGACACTGACCCTATGTCCATTTTTTGAAAAAAAATGTATGTTGGGTCTTTTTGTTTTTAAAGACACTATTCGGAAGCTACATTACCTAAGCTACTTAGACAATAACAAATCAGAACAGAGTAGGCCATTCAGCCACTCAAGCCTGCGCTGTCATTCAATGGGATCATGGTTGATCCGACATTGCTCACGTTCACTTTCCCCACTTTTTCCCTATAACCCCATGATTCCACAACTGATTAAGAATGTATCTATCCCACCCCCCAAATATAACAAGGACTCTGCTCCCACAGCTTTCTGTGGCAAGGAGTTCCAAAGTCACACAACCCTCTGTGAGCAGAACGTCCTCCTCATCTCAGTCTTAAATTGGCACCCCTTTATTGTGACACTATGCTCTCTGATGCTAGACTCTTCAATGAGGGGAACCATTCTCCTAACATTTACCTGCCAAGCTCCTTAAGAATCCTATATGTTTCAATGAGATCACCTTGTATTCTTCTAAACTCCAATAGGTAGAGTTCCAACTCATTTAGCCTTTTCTCATAAGACAATCCCTGCACACCAGGGATCATCTGAACTACCTCCAATCAAATGATGTTTTTCCATAAACTTCTCACCATGTTCTCCTGATGTGGTCGCACCAGAACCTTGCACAGTTACAGTAAGGCTTCCCTACTCTTATATTCCAACTCCCTCGAAATAAGGATCAACATTCAATTAGCTTTCCTCATCACCTTCAGCACCTGTGTGCTAGATTTCTGTGTTTCATGTATAAGTATTTACCAAGACCCTTGTGCTGCAGCTTTCATTTGCAAACTTTTTGCCCGCTTACTTGTCCTATCAACAACTCTCTGTAAACAGTTTGTATTCCTGTCATAACCTGCTTTTCCACCTATTTTTGTATTGTATGCAAATTTAGCTACAGTAACTTTCTAGCTAAAAGCCTATCTCATTGGAAAGTTAACACCTCTGGCAGTGCAGCACTCACTTGATACTTCACTTTAGTGATTTCTGGTGCCCAGTTCCTACAGAAGGACCTAACATACCTTTCGATTCTTTCGACAGACTACAATCAACTGAACTATGGCTGACATACACAGGACAACTAAGAACTTTACACAATTCCTTTCCATTGAAAGAACTGTTGTGGTTCTGTTCGCCGAGCTGGAAGTTTTTGCTGCAAACGTTTCGTTCCCTGGCTAGGGAACATCATCAGTGCTATTGGAGCCTCCTGTGAAGCGCTGCTTTGATGTTTCTTCCGGTATTTATAGTGGTACCACTATAAATACCGGAAGAAACATCAAAGCAGCGCTTCACAGGAGGCTCCAATAGCACTGATGATGTTCCCTAGCCAGGGAACGAAACGTTTGCAGCAAAAACTTCCAGCTCGGCGAACAGAACCACAACAACGGACACCCAAGCTACAAATCTTCAACCAGACTTTAATTGAAAGAACTTCACAGCCAATGAATTACTTTTTAAAATAGATGTAATGTAAAATAATACTGGATACATTCTGAACATAGCTCATAAAAAGATCCTCTTCTACATTCTGTGCATTTTCCACTCAACAACATGAGTGCTTATCGCTGCTGAGTGAGGCTATCAATCTTGTGCCAAGTTGTGAAGGATTTTGCAACACATATACAAACTCACCAACAACCTCAACAAAACGAACAAAGCATAGTTCCCTCAAGATTCTTCCAATCAGTAAAGAAAGGAGACTTTGATTTCATTAGCCTGGGATGGCTTGTTTTCTGCACACTGGATGTAAAGAGGAAATATTTTGTACAGCTGCCAAACCGTATACAAGTACGCAATTCTGAAAACTGGGTCTGTATCATTTGGAATAGAAAAGTGAACTGGAAAGATGTAAGAATAGGTTAAAAAAGGAAAGACAGTAAAATATTTGAAATTGCTCCAATTACATTAAAAATGTTTTACTTTCAGTTCTGTATGGTTAATATTACAGCTAGAATCCTGTTCCTCACATTTGACTAATGTTATTACTCTCGTCAAGATTATTCAACATTACAATGACTTAACATTTTTATCAAAGAACCTATGGAGATCTGAATTTTCCTGAACCTACCATTTGTTGAGGTACAGACACATAAATCCCAGTTAATCTCAATTTGGCAAATTTGGACTGTTTGACCATTTTACTCTTGCTAGCATACAGCCAATAATCCCAAACTACTTATTGATTAAACAGTTGGTCAGGAGGGGATGAAATAGTGGTAAGTGTGTAGATGTTAGAGTTCCTTAATTCAAAGCAGCTAGCATCTCTTGAAAGTCAGGTATGAATGTAGGCAGTAGAGAAAATAAGAGTGAAGTGGCTGATACAAGTGCTCAGAGAGCACCGAGACTCTAGCATTCTTCCTTGGAGCTTCTGCGGTAGACAGTGGGCAAGAGAAGGGACATTCTTCCCCCCAGTGAGCAGAAAACCCCGACATCACAAGCTCATCTTTAATTCCAAACTCCATAAATGTGGGTGCTCTCATGCCAGACATGAAACAGGAGGTCATGCCCTCTGAAGATGCATGCTCAATCTTTCATTATAATACATTACAATATGAAAGATGTTAAAGATTTTAATCCCAGAATTTAAGTCCAAGAATATCTAACACATTCCAATTATAAACTGAGGCATGAGACACTTTAGAATCATAGAATCCCTACAGTGAGGGAACAGGCCCTTCAGCCCAACAAGTCCACACCGATCTACTCTCCTACCCTTTTACTCTACATTTACCCCTGACTAATGCACCTCACCTATTCAACCCCAAACACTCTGGGCAATTTAGCATGGTCAATGCACCTAACCTGCACATCTTTGGATTGTGGGAGGAAACCGGAGCACCCAGAGGAAACCCATGCAGACACTGGGAGAATGTGCAAACTCCACACAGACAGTTGCCCAAGGTTGGAATCGAACCTGGATCCCTGGTGCTGTGAGGCAGCAGTACTAACCACTGAGCTACAAATGATCAAGAATAAAGATGTTGCCTCAGTTGGAAGGTTTGAGCTACAGGGAGAGGCTGAATAGTCTGGGACTGTTTTTCCTAGAGCATTGAAGGCTGAGGGGGTGACCTTATAGAGGTTTATAAAATCATGAGGGGCATGGATAGGGTAAATAGACAAGGTCTTTTCCCTGGGGTGGGAGATTCTAGAACTAGAGGGCATAAGTTTAGGGGGAGAGGGAAAAATTTAAAAGGGACCTAATGGGCAACTTTTTCACACAGAGGGTGGTGTGTGCATGGAATGAGCTGCCAGGGCAAGTGGTGGTAGCTGGTCAAATTACAACATATAAGAGACATCTGGATAGGAAGGGTTTAGAGGGATATGCAAGTGCTGGCAAATGGGACTAGATTAGTTTAGGATATCTGGTCGGCATGGAGCGAAGGATCTGTTTCCGTGCTGTACATCTCTATGACTCTAAAATTATACAGCTCCTGTCCGCAAAACAATAACTAAGGCCATGAAAAATAATCTCCTAATCCATATCCATTTCAATACAGGCAGTTTACACTTGGCATGATCCATATCATGCTTCCAGTAAATTCAAATGCAGTTGAATAGAATGAATAATTGAATACTGCAGTGTTCAGTGTTCACCAGTCCCACTGATATTGTATGCAGTATTCTGAAAATTCTGAGATTTTATTACTGTTATGAGAGGAGCTGAAATCTCAGGAGATCACTGGTGTCACAAATGGTTAAATGATGAAGAAAAATATGATATAATATCAGGCAACAAATGTTGAATTATTGATCCAAGATATAATAATTGATACTGCTTTCCATGAATCATGTAGGACTGAGAGCAGTGCCAGGTCAAGGGTGAATATACACAAAATAAATCAGTTTGTTCAAAATCTAACTTTATCCTGATGGGAGTACGTCAATTCAAGTACAATGTTGCTGCTTCACAACAATTTGGAAAATAATTTCTTTGTTCAGAATTATATGCTGACCAAACATGACAAATTCCATATAAACATGAATTGAAATGGCCCTCCTGCAGGCTCACTGACTAAATATCGGGAGTTAGCCGATCTAAGTAGAGTCAAGGGTACAGCTACTCCAACTGGTGTATGAGCTGGACAAAAGATGGATTATCCATAGTTTGCACTCCTGATTTGCTGTCTATCGATCTCTGGAGGTGACTATTTGCCTGCACATTAGCTAAGGAGAGCATTGAGATGACCCTCATACAAGGTCAAGTCATCTTACCTATGCACATTGGTGGCTGATGGAAATACTCTCTAGGACCATTGGGAGAGGAATAAAAAAAACTGAAGAAATTAATTTCATGTTTAAATGGCCATTTGTCCATTGGTGTATAAAAAGCAAATTGCTGGCAGCACCATAGATAAATGACTACTTCAATCTTTCATCAGTTTTACTTTATTGATTTAAAGTCTATACCACCTGGGAGGGAGTTCAATTCCAGCGTAAGCAACATAAAATGAAATTGCCTCTCAAGTCTACAGCAATCTTCAGAAGTAGAGTATTCTGTCCCTTGACCTGTCACACCATTCAATCAGCTCCTTGGCATTCTAGATGCTCACTACTAAGTGGCGATGGACTCTACGGTTTCCATTACTTTAAAATTCCACCTCAATATTTCCATGCCAGGATTTTAATTGAAAGAAAGTTGCAGAGCCTTTAATAAGATGGTAATACAAAATAACATGATTATAAGAGTACTGGTCTGGAGCAGGAATCAACATAATTAACCGTGGTTTGGAAAATCCAAGATTTCTTTTTGTGACCGTGCACATTTGGCGAAACTTCAGCTGGATCCAGGCTTGGCCTCGTGACTATTTCCAGTCTCAAGGACAGCTGTCCTGTACCAAGTTATTTCTCTCCTCAAAAACAGCACTGCAATCTTTTGTGTGATGCAAACTGTGAATTATTTTTTTAAAAACACACACGCACTCTCCTCCACTGCTTGGCTTTTCCTGTTACACTTAATGTCGGTGTTTGAGAGGCTGAGGAAGGCAATCTGCTCATGATTTCTGCCAAGACTGCTAGTAAGTGAATCATTGTGCACATGTACTCAGTGCCATGGTATATCCAGCATGCACCATTCATTTAGGGTAGATTGTTCATGAAAAGTAAATGACATTATGTACATCACTGTTAAACGTAAATAGAGCTCCTTGGGGATAAATAAGTTTACAAGCTTTTGTGTTCTTTATGATCACATTCATGCTACTTCACGACTGTTGACAGCAGTGACAGAGCATCTGCGATAGGTATCTGGGAGGGAAGGGGATGGAGGGACAGGAAATCTGTGATTTGCATGCAGATTTTCCCACTGTCCTTACACAGATCTTCCCACAGTTTTGCTGGCTGCATTTAGTAGATATTTAGGAATGTTACAGACATCTGAGCAATATTGGCTATGGGGACAATCAAGCGACTAGTGTGGCAAAGTTAAAAATCACACAACACCAGGTTATGGCCCAACAGGTTTATGTGGAAGCACTAGCTTTCGGAGCGCTGCTCCTTCAGCAGCTGGTTGTGATGTAGCCTCATCTTGATGGTGAGATAATTTCATTCCATCTTTTATGCTTTTCATAAGTGGTCTGGTCTGCTGGACAGATACTTGCTAGGTAATTGCCAATTGATGGTGATTATTGCCTGTTTTGAAGGTCGAAGTAAACAGAAAAAGAGATTCTTAGGTCTTTGGTGGCATACTCTGCTGTTAAGGACTGAACAACACTCCGTCCAACCAGTGAGACACACTCGACCTTGACAATGAGGGCAGTGTTTCCATCATTTGTTCAGCTTCAGCATGTCGGTTTGGTGAATGTGCCAAACCGAGTGAGTGAGCAGCACATTATATCAAAATCGAAGAACTGACAAGTTTCTCACCCCAAACCTATATCAATTATTCAACCTCTCAGTGCATTCAGGACAGACCACTGTGAGGCCTACATGACAGAAAATTAAGAGGTGCTCTTGCCTCAAACAGCACCCTTGGAAAGGTGCATGCATAATGGGTCACCTATGCCAGCATTTACTTCTTATTAAGTCTTTGTTGCTAATAGCAGCATTATTGAGATGCCTGTGTTCAATAAGCAACTGAGCTGAAAATGTATTGCTGGAAAAGTGCGGCAGGTCAGGCAACATCCAAGGAGCAGGAGAGTCAACGTTTCGGGCATGAGCCCTTCGGAACCCTGAAGACGGGCTCATGCCTGAAACGTCGATTCTCCTGCTCCTTGGATGCTGCCTGACCTGCCGCACTTTTCCAGCAATACATTTTCAGCTCAGTTGCTTATTGAACACAAGCATCTCAATAATGCTGCCATTAGCAACAAAGACTTAATAAGAAGTAAATGCTGGCATAGGTGACCCATTATGCGTGCACCTTTCCAAGGGTGCTGTTTGAGGCAAGATCACCTCTTAGTTTTCTGTCGTTTAGGCTCACAGTGGTCTGTCCTGAATGCAATGAGAGGTTGAATAATTGATGTAGGTTTGGGGTGAGAAACTTGTCAGTTCTTCGATTTTGATATAATGTGCTGCTCACTCACTCGGTTTGGCACATTCACCAAATTGGTCCACATGCTGAAGCTGAACAAATGATGGAAATACGGCCCTCATTATCAAGGTCGAGTATGTCTCACATTTTCAGCTCTGATCTCCAGTATCTGCAGTCCTCACTTTCTCCTTCAATAAGCAAGCACACTATCGGCCTGGAACAAATTGTTTTTGATCAGCATCTGATGACTAAGCTCCTCCACTTCACATACAAAGCAAATAGACATTTAAATTATCACAAGTTAAACAGAGCTGGGGTTTGTAAATGGCTGCTTTGTGTATTTGTTCCTTCAACGTCTCTGTGTCCAGCAAAAATGGTTTGTGGATTTTCACCTAGTAAAGTGACATGGCCTTCGCTCACTCTGGGTGTTGTCCCAGCCATTTTCTGGTCAAATTCCACATTGAGAAATGGCAGGGAATACAGTACACAGTGGGCATCATCAGCACCGGGCTCTAGCTGTTCACAAGGTAACCACATGGAATCTCCATGTTCCCTTTAAACTCACTTTATGCTGACAGCCCATTTTCATCCATCACTACCTCTGTCCCATCCCAGCCCAATGTGGACACACACAATATTCAACTTCACCTCCAACTGTCATCCCTGTCCCATGAACTCCAACAATACACCTTACTGATGTCCACCGTTGTCCTCAACACTCAATGTGGAGGCCATGATAGTGGTCAATAACAACAC
This sequence comes from Hemiscyllium ocellatum, assembly GCF_020745735.1. NCBI lineage: Eukaryota > Metazoa > Chordata > Chondrichthyes > Orectolobiformes > Hemiscylliidae > Hemiscyllium > Hemiscyllium ocellatum. The sequence continues at coordinate 75,582,089 of NC_083409.1, read as the reverse complement.
CCTCTCCCATAGCCTACTGTGCCCTCCAATGTGATTCCAAATATCCCCCATCACCCTCATTATTATCCTTGTCCCTGACTGCACAAAAGCCTCTGCTGCCCCCCAGCTTTGACTGCACAATCCTTTTCTGTAATGATGCCTATACCATCACGACAGTCCCTCCTTTTCAACCTCCTAAAGGAATAACAGAACAACCCCTCTAAGATTGTATTCATCACAAACCTCTGACTGACTTCAGGTAGCAGCCCTTAAATATGATGGCCAGACTCCTGGTTGCTGTGTTTCCAGTTCCTGAATGAGGTTGCACTATTCTCTTGTCTGCTTCGGACAGGACTGACCATTGCCCACTCCCCAGTCTGTATTCAGACATATCCCATACTGTGAGCAGCCCATAGAACATAACAGTGCAGTACAGGTCCTTCAGCCCTCAATGTTGTGCCAGCCTTTGGAACCAAGGCATTGATGTTGTAAACATGCAAGTAGGCATTAAGTGTGTGGGCACTGACAGAGCCAGCAAGCATTGCCCAATCAATGATTTGGTGCCTGTCCCTAAGCACTAAGTGTCCCTGCTACAGCCTTTCAATACTAGTTGGCAGTGATAGCAGGAAACAAGAAACTATAGATCACTTTGTTTGTTGTGTGCTGTGGGGAAGGTGTTAGAATTGATCTATAGAGATTTATAGAAAAAGCAAGGTAATCAGGAAGATCAGCATTGTTTCATCAAGGGTAAATCACATTTACCAAATTTATTAAGCTTCTGTGAATTGATAGCATGCAGTATAAATAAAGGGGAGCTGGTGAACCTACTGTACATGGATTTCCTGAAGGCATCTGATAGTGTGTCATAACAAAGGTCTTTGTGGAGAATAAAAGCTTATTAACATATTACCATCAGTAGAAAATTGGCTTGGTGACAGAAAATGGACAATATGCATAAAAGTGTCATTGTCTGTTCCCACAGGGATCTATGCTGGAGTTTCAACCCTTTAAAATTTACATCAATGTCTTAGATAAAAGGAGCAAAAGCATAGATATTCCAATGACACAATTAAGTAAGTACGCTATATCAAAAACATTAGAAATTTGCAAAACTACAGAGAATGCAAAAATCTGGCAGTTGTACTGTAATGTGGGTAAATGAAAATTTGTTCACTTCAGCAGGAAGGATGAAAACATATAGTATGACTTAAACAGCAATGACTGTGAACATCTGAGGTACAGAGGGATTTAGTAGTTCTGGTGCTTGAGTCACAAAAGGTTAGTGTGCAGATACAGCACATAATCAAGATGGTTTATGGGATATTACTCTTTATCAAGTGAGGACATTATGCTTCAGTTATACATGACACTGGTGAGAGCCACACTTCAAATTTGCGCAATTTTGGCTTCCTTATTTAAGGAAGAATGTAACTGCATTGGCCGCAGTTCACACGACGTTTATTAGATTGACACCTGGACTGACTGGATTGTCTTATGATGAAAGGTTGAAAAGACTGAACTTGTTAGAAGTGTGCAGGGAGATTTGTGCCATTGACACTTTAAAGAGAAACTCTGAGCGTCCCTTATGAAAGTGTGAACTTATTCAGCTTCTATTACGTTAAGATATTAAACACAGTGATCTATATCTCCCTTCAAATATATGCCTGCCTGTTACTTCTATCTACTTCTCCCTTGATACATTTCATTGCTCATCCCCTGTTGCACTGGAACAATCTTTGCTTATTTTCAGACAAAAATCTTCTTCTTTCCCCAAGCTAATTCACAGGATTGAAATTCCAGAGTGTACTATTTTAGCAAATTAATTCACTTGAAATTACAAAGTAGTGATCTTGTTAGTGGATTGGAGTTTGTTGCAAATGCATTAAAATAGTCATTTTTTAATCTGTGGGCTAGTTTTTAATCTCCGCTGGGTCTTAGAAGACAATGAGAGAATAAAGTATATCACAGAGGGTTGCAGAAAGCAGAAATGACCCCAAAGGCCTGGAGACAGTTTACCTGTTCATCAGCTCCTCCTGACCTGTAACAACATGTGTCAGGCCAAAAACAAAGCTGCAACATAAAGTTCAGGTAAACATCACCACAGTCTGCTTTCTACTCACCACGACTGGTCAAAATACTCAAATGAATACCATGAAGTTGTTTTATGCTTTTACATGTCGACCAATTTTCACCAGAGCTACAGCTACACTCATTAGAAATAAAGACCAGATTTTGCTAGAACAAAGTATCCTGGGATGGACTGTTGATTTCTGACCATTTTTAACATCTCCAAATTTTTGGCATATGAATTGATGAAAGTGTGGTGAAGGTAATGAAGCATCTAGAACCAGAGTGAATGTGTGACTAACAACGTATCTCTTAAAGATCAAATGATAAACAGAGGAGCAAGAGAAAACGATGGTGCATTGGAGCCGAATGAAAAGGGAAAGGAGACCATCAGAGACAAGAGCAGAATTAGGCTATTCAGCCCAACAAGTCTGCTCCACTATCCAATCACAGTTGATGTGTTTGTCAATCCCTGCCTTCTCCCCTAACTTCTGATCTCCTCATTAATCAAGAACTACCTATCTCTGTTTTAAACACACTCAATGGTTTGGCATCCACAGACTTCTTCAGCAATGAGTTCCACAGAATGAATACTCTCTGCCTGAAGAAATTCCTCCTCATCTGAGTTCGAAAAGATTGTCCCTTCACACTAAGGTTGTGCCCTCGGATTTTAGTTTCTCCTACTAATGGAAGCACCTTCTCCATCACTCTGTCCAGGCCTCTCAGTATTCTGTAAGTTTCAATCAGATCCCCTCTATCTTTCTAAACTCCATCAACTGCAGACCCAGAGTCCTCAAATGCTGTTCAAATGATGAGCTCTTTAATTCCTCAGATCGTGTGAACTTCCTCTGGGTCCCCTCCAAAGCCAGCACATCCTTCTTTAGATATGGAGCCCAAAACTGCTCACAATATTCCAAATGCTGTCTAACAAGAGCCTTATATAGCCTCAGCAGTACATCACTGTACTTGTATTCTAGACCACTTGAAATGAAGGTTAACATTACATTTGCCTTCCTCATGTTTACCCTAAGAGAATCCTGAACCAGAACAGCTAAGTCCTTTTGTCCTTCAGATTTCCAAAGCCTTTCCCTACTTCTATTATTCCTACCAAAGTGCATAATCTCACACATTCCCACATTGAAAGACAGGGAAGAAAGTGTGAACTAAAAGGGAGGAACGAGTCAGAAAGGAAAAGATAAAAAAATCGACTTTCTTTAAACCTCAAAAAACAATTAGTTATTTGCAAGTTTAGAGTCAGAAATATTGATTGGTATGGCATTGATAATGCTCACATTTTTGAAAAAAGAAATGATGTTGGCAACTTCCAGTCCTAGCTTTTTGTGAGGAGTGTAGTGAGCAGCTAACATGTTAATATGGCAGTTAGAAAATAAAGGAGGACAAGGATTGTACATTGTTTGTGCCAAGCAAACAGCAGAGTGGCATAGATTAACCACAAAGTTCCACTAACACCATCTCTCTCATCTTCCTGAATTACTGGTCAATTTGTGCATTGATATTGGTTTCTGTCAGTAACAACCAGTCATTCATCTAGCATAATATGCCAAGTGTCTTAGCAGAAACCAGTCTCTATTGCACAGTAATCTCTGGGATCCAGTTTTCAATTTACCCAACTATTTTAGTAGGAAAACTAAACTTCCATGATGATGTAAAACTAGTTGTGCAACTTTGCCCATTTCTCAATTTCTAATAGCTAACACAAAGTTAGCTTGTTTTACAACACACATGGTACATTCTTTATCATGGTTGGCTTCAACCTGGGTCAAAATAATAAAATTAGATGAATATAGGTTCCCTCAATGCTGGGGAAATTTGGTCATCTGCCCTATGCAATAATAAGTTCAAATGTGATGTATTTTCAGTGTAATTTAACCACTGGATTATGAATTCTATTTTATTGACTCCATTCTTTTAACTAATCTTAACAATTCATGGACAGAGATAAGCAACATGCTCTTGGGTTTCAATCTTGTTCAGCAGAACTCAGAAGTAAATCAATTCCTGCACAGCCAAAATGTGGTGACCGATTGCCGGATTTCTGTTGGATCTGACTGTTTGTTTAATAACTTGGGCACGATTTACTTCTGGCCTTCAAAGTTCAACTATCAGACTCTGAATGGGAACCAGAAGCTCATCCCCATGTGGGGAACTGGCACTCACACCGATTTTCCCTATTGGTCAATTTGTCACCAAAGGGTGGACTCTCCATCCAAATAAGAATGGCAGGAAAATGGAAGAGAGGTTCCCAGAATGAAATTACCCTCTATCCAACTTGGAGGCCAATAAGTCACTAGTGGGCATGAAGCTCAACTCACCTCCAGGAAAGTGGCCCGTAGATGAACTGGGCTGGAGGACAGGTTTGCAATGTTTCACAGCCAAAGGATGAAAGGTCAGCGAGTCTTCTACTGTGCAGTGGGAGGCTGCACCACACAGGGGGTCCTAGTATCACAGAATGAGCCAGGTAAAGGATTATAAGGGGACTTCATCCAGGGGCAATTGGTTTGCATACCCCTCCCCCATTTTCCAAAGATTGGGCCCATAAATCAAGTGCTAAGTACCTCTGATTGAGGTCCCCAGGCCAGCAGTACAGTTCTGACTGACATGCATGCCACATGGTAACAGATCCACTGGCAGCTGGGTTAATCTAGTGGTGGCAAGATGGAGCACCTTATGGTCATTAATTGGCCAATTAGGGCCCACAATTGGTAGTGGGATTGGAGGGGTAACCTTGGGATGACCCGCACAGAACTTAATTCACGTAGAGGCAGGAAGGTTGTGGGATTCACGTACTCTACTGTCCCGCCTCACTGAATGACCTTATCACCTCCGCTCGAGGCAGAAGATGCTTCCAGCCACTGCCTTCTGCATGTATCAACATCTTAGATATAGCTCTATTCAGCAAGTGATCTTTTGACCCCTTTCTCCTCTTCCTATTCATTTTCAAAACTGAGAGCTTTCTTCTCTGCTCCCTGACTGCTTTTACAGGATTATCCTCCTTTCAACTGATGATGCCATTGAATTAAGGGAAGTATTGTCTCTAAATAATACACTTCACTCTTGGAACAGCATCACAATAAGAGGACAAATTATTGCTTCATTTAACTTGCCTTTGCCCATATTCCATTCTTTTTAAACATTGTCGAATTTAGTATGTACATGGATCTTCCCTACAATTGAGATACAGCTGGTTTTACTATATATCTGGGTTGACACCACTGACCCCTGGTTATTCAGCATTCACTGAAAACTGTCTGCTATTCTGGTTCTTAGATTAATAAATGAACCTGAACACCACACCTTTGTTTTTTTCCTCTATTACATTAACACCATTATTGTGAGTTTAATTATCAGTTATAATCAACACCTTAACCTTGTACATCTAATATATACAAGAATCTAGAAAGTGCCTGGAGCATTGTAGAATCACTAGACAGTACTTCCTTGGGGAGAATAATTTCCTTGCAATGCTCATCGTACTCCAATCTAATTTTCCCTTTGTGCCAGTTTACTCTTCAAATTAGCTCAATACATTTATTTTCTATTTTTTCTACAAATGATGTTCATGCTTTATGATCCCTCCGTATGATTTAACAGAATAATGAGCTAAAATAATGTGTAACTATACAAATATTCCACGTGTGGAGTAGCACACCATCACTGCTTGGCTGTAAATATAATTTGGTGCAAAACTCTACTATCAAAGAAATGGCCAACTAATACCCTAATGGATATGACTTTATAAATCTATAATTTCTTGCAGATTGGCATCAAACTGACCATATAAATAAACCACTAAGGCAGCTGGTATGAAGTAAAATTCACATTGATGCTGTCATAGAGTCATAGAGATGTACAGCATGGAAACCAGACCCTTCGGTCCAACCCATCCATGCCGACCAGATATCCCAACCCAATCTAATCGCACCTGCCAGCACCCGGCCCATATCCTTCCAAACCCTTCCTATTCATATGCCCACCCAAATGCCTTGAAACAAGCCATGCAACTAGTATTTTCTTTTTTCTTTATTCTTTTTACAGGATATGGGTACTATTTGCAAGGCCAGCATTTGTTACTCATCCCTAAATGCCCTCGAATGGAATGGCTTGGGAGACCAGTTCAGGAAGCAGTTAAGAATAAACCACATTGCTTTGGGTATGGAGTCACATGTAGTTAAAGATGGCAGATGGATTTTTACAACAATCATTGTGGTCACTACAACTGAGACCACTTTCAATTCCAAGTTTTGTCAATTAACTTGAAATTCCACCATCTACCATGGTGGGATTTGAACCCAGGTTGCAGAGCATTAGTTGGGATTAGGAATCCAGTACCATTCCACTATCTACTCCTAATAAAGTTGAAGCTCAGGCACATTCTTTGCAGCAAGGAGAAATTCATGTTCTTTCCTTAATCAAATTAATTGAAATGAATTTGCTCATCCCTCAGTGACATCTCTGTGCAAGTGGAAATTGGTACATTGTCTCGTTTTTACAGAAAGAAACAGTTGACTCACAAGAGCAAAAGTACCAGTTGAACTGAGCAACAATGATCAGAACTCCCAAGTTTGATCATCAGAATACACAGAATTTGCTGACCTCAGGAGGCAAAGCCAAAGGACATTTAAAATGACCTAATCATCAGTTCAGCCTTCAACACTATTATCCCTTCGAGACTGATTACTAAACTTAGTGATCTCAGACTAAGCCCCATTCTCTGTAACGGGATCCTCAGTTTCCTGACCCACAGGCCACAATCAGTGAAGACTGGAGACAACATTTCATCCTCACTAACACTTAACACTGGAGCCCCCCAGGGGTGCATACTCAGCCCCCCTACTGTACTCACTGTATTCTCATGACTGCATCACCAAATACCAGGCTAATGCCATTTACAAGTTCGCTGATAAAACCAGCATAGTCAGTCAAACCTCAGATGGCAATGAAACAGAGAACAGACAGGAAGTGGAAGACCTGGAAAAATGGTGCACTAAAAGCAACCTAGGTCTCAATGCCAGCAAAACTCATTATTGCCTTTCGGTGCAATGTTTCTCATACCCCCCAGCACATTAACAGCACAGAGGTGGAACAAGTGGAGAGTGTCAAGCTCCTGGGAATGGTCATCCATAACAAGCTTTCTTGAACTCTTCATGTGGATCCACTGGTTACAAAGGCCCAACAACGTCTCTTCTTCCTCAGGCAGTTGAGGAAATTTGGCATGATGGCGAATACCCTTACCAACGTTTATAGGTGCACCATCAAGAGCATTCTGTCTGGATGTATCACTGCCTGACATGGCAACTGTACCATTCAAAGTCACAGAGAGTGGTGAACTCGGCCTGGACAACCAGAAAGGCCAACCTCCCATCTATAGAATCCATCTACCAGGCCCGCTGTCAAGGAAATGCTGCCAGCATTCTCAAAGATCCATCCCACCCTGGCAATGTTGTTCTACAACCTCTACCTCGGGGAGAAAGTACAGAAGCCTGAACATGCACCAGCCGGTTTCAGAACAGTTTCCACTCTACTGTTGTTAGAATACAGAATGGATTCACAAGCTCTGAACATTTTCCTGTACCTGTTTTTGTTTTGCTGCTATTTACCTATTATTTACTCATCTATGCTACTTAACTCTGTGATCTGCCTGTATTGCTTGTGAGACAAAGCTTTTCACTGTACATCACTCCGCGTGACAATAAATTCAATTCAATTCAAATTCAATTCAATTCAATCCAGGAAAGATGGAGGACTCTGCCATAGCTTTCACTGCCCTCCATCCTCAGCTGATGCTCTCAAGAAAGCCTGCACAGGCTTCTCAACACTGCTCACTCAGCTGACAAAAAGATTTAGGAGATGCACAATAACAATGGAACTAAACTGAAAGCAAAAACTGCTGGAAGTCACTGTGGGTCAGGCAGCATCCATGGAGAGAGAGCCAGTTAATGTTTTGAGTCTAGGTAACACTTCCTCAGAGCTCAGTGGAACAGAATCTCAGCAAGAAACAGTAAGAGCACAGACAGAAAGAAGAAAGAGGAAAAATTGAGATGAAAAACAAACTAACCCATTTAATTCAAATAATTATAGCAGGGGGAAGAGCAATTTCTCTCATTTAAACATTCATTTTTAAAATATAAGGGACATAAATTTTGTGGCTGTTCTGTGTATTCTTAATAAAATTAAAATATCTTCTGTTATACAATGAATAACTTATCTGGATAGACACACTGTCATTGCTTTGCTGGATAGTAACATAAAAATGGAGTTGCATTGTGCAAGTTACGTAGTCCCTAAATTTAGTCCCATCAACTTTGCAGTAAAGACGTTGATCTTCTATGATCAGGAAAGGAAAGGTCGGTATTTCATAATGAGATATATTAATCACCCAGTTTAAATAATGACATGGCTGCAATCTGTTATTGAATCATGGTCTCAAAACAGCATCATGTGTCATTATTTAGCCAACATAAACTTTGAATGTCTGTATTTAGCAAGTGTTTAAGACAGTGTGGAAAGTTTCTGCTGCTAACCTGAATGAACTCAATTGATCTCCTGCCAAAAGTACAATTTTGTATTTTCATAGCGAAATGTCTCCATTTGTTTAATGCTTCATCATTCCTGTTCCACCCTGGTTTTACAATTCTGTCGTGCTGCAGTAAATGTCCTTTATTATAGCATGTCTCTCATAGATGACTCAGTAAATTAATAAAGTAAGCTGGTGCTATAAAGCCAAAGAACTGCGGAAAATGGAAATTAGAAATACAAACAGAATTTGTTGGAAAAACTCAGCACATCTGGCAGTATCTATAGAGAGAAAGCAGCGTTAACCTCTTCAATGACCTTTTTCACTCGACCTGAAATGTTAACTCTGCTGTCTCTCTATACATGCTGCCAGACCTGCTGAGCTTCTCCAGCAATTTCTGGCTGTGTAAGCAAGTGCAAAGCCAGATGAGAGTGAGGCCGAAATGCTTCATAAGACATTGATGCATGAACCTATCACAACAACAATGTATGGAATTGTACCAACCGACTCAAGATGCATCAGTTCTACCATTACGTTCTTTTTTGATAATGATGATAAAGTAAAATATTGATCGAAAATGGGAACAAGTGTAGGCTGGTCAGCCCCTCAAGCCTGCTTTGTCATTCAGTATGATCATGGCTGATCATCCTACTCAGTATCCTGTTCCAACTCCCCCCTCCTCTTTGATCCCTTTATCTGTAAAAGTTATAGGGACTCAATGCTTTGGCCTAAACCACCTTTTGCCAAATTCCAAAGGCCTCAGCACTCAGTAGATGAAAGAATTCCTCTTTATCTTTCTTCTAAATGGGGCCTACACTGTATCCTCAAAGTATGATCCCTGGTTCTAGACTCCCCAGTCCTTGGGAACAGACTTTCTGCATGAATTGTATTCACTAAAAAGTCAGCCTTTGAAAGCACCTTGAACTTCTATTAATGGTGATTGAAACAAAAAACACAATACATAAAAATTATTAAATAATGAGTAAGTTTGATTGTTCCTGAAAATGAGGATGAAATTTAAATTGCAGTTTTGCTATTAAATGACATATATTATGTATCTATGTGGGACGATGTTAAAAATTATACAACATCCTGCCTCACTCCACTCATAATTAATTGAACTCATGTGCAAGACCTGGAACAATTGGTTACTATTCAAACAGGTGAAAATACTGTTGTTGCTCAGCAATGGATACCCAACATTCAGCCACAACCTCCTGCTTCATGGGAAATTTAAAGCTGTTCACGTAGGGTCAGGATTACATGCAATCTATAATGAGAAGGCGTATCTGAATACCTATTCATCCACTTCTATTTGAATCAACCATTTTATTTGAGCACACGTGTAATTTGAAGCACTGTAAAATATATAGACAGTTCTTTTTAATAAAACACCATTGAAACATACAAGACTGTTAAAAGAAAAACGTAGACAACGGGATGTTGTGTCTGGAAGTTGCTGCCCCTAGGGCTTGAATTTTATGCACCTCTCTTACAGTTCCAGGAGGCCTCAAGTTACTCATGGTTCACCCACAATTTACACAAGATTTCTAAATGATCTGTTCACTGTCTGTCTCTCCAGATAATGCACTGTATTCAATACTATACTGCTGATAGCAGTTTGCACAAATGAGGTACATTCATCTTTCATAACTACAACAGTTCTACTGACAGGTGTTTGTTGTAGAGGGTATAATACAATAAGTTTATAGCATAAAAGAGTCTGTACTAAGAGACTGGTGCCACATCTTTACTGTGCACTGTTAAAAATGTTTGTAACGTTAAATATTCTGTCATGCCCTACTGCTCCAACAAAACTGTATGTGTGATAGGCAAAAATATGGTTTAGTAGAATTAATCAAGAATTACCAGTTAATGGACTTATTCCTCGTTGCTTCCCTGTCACAGTGCTGGCAGAGTATATTTGATCATTTAATTGCAGTTCTGATACAATTCGATGAGGTTTTTGCTTTGTTTTTTCGATTACGTGGCATCTCTGGAACAACTTTATACACAGTTCACAGAAGACTGGGAGTTTCCTGCAAGTTTTGTACACCATAGACTTTTAAAAACTTCTTCAAATAAAAGATTAGCTGATAACACACTAAAGAATGAAGTGAAGACTGGGGAAGTGGAGTAGAAACACCAGAGCAAAAGAGCAGCAAAGGAGTTTTAAGTTGATCCAGAAACATGGTCATAGATAGAAGGTTTGGAAATCTTTTGAAAGGTGGCCAATTGAAGGATTTTGGAAGGAAATTCCAGAGGGTACTTGGCAGAATGACGAAATGCCATGTTGAATGAAATGATATGGGAGAATGGATACTGCAATGACAGGTGGAAGAAATCTGTGAGCTAGTTCATAGCACATTCATGACGGGATCCTAACATTGATTTACTGAAGTAAGTATGAGGAGATATTACAGTTTAACAAGGATGGAAGTGATAGAAATATGGGGACTTCTCAGAGTTATAATTTGTTAATGGCAGATGCAAACAAAGGGAAATAGGACATTGCAAGAAAAGTCAAATGTGAATGTAATAAATACCACAGGAGCATAAGATATGGGAGCAGAATTAGGCCATACGGCCCATTAGGTCTGCTCCACCACATGATTCCCAACCCCATTCTCCTGCCTTCTCTCCATAACCCTTAAGCCCCTTACTAATGAAGAATCTATCTAACTCTTGTTGTAAGTATACTCATTGACTTGGCCTCCACAGCCTTCTGTGGCAATGAGTTCCACAGATTCACCACCTTCTGGCTGAAGTTCTGGGAGGAAATTCACCTCAGTTCTAAAGGGCTGTCTCTTTACACTGGAGACTGTGTCCTCAGCTCCTAGTCTCTCCGACTGGTGGAAACATTTTCACCAAGATGCTTTCCAAGATGGTGGTGGAGTAGCAGGGCTGCAAGCAGGCTCCTGTCCAGGGCTCTTCCACTCACATCTGCTTTCTTCCTTTTTGTCTTTTTACTTCTCTTTATCTTTCAACTTTTTCTTTCGTTTCACTTTTCTTTGGTGAGTTAGTCGGCAGCATCAGCGTTGCAAGAGCCAGCCATGCATGGAGAGGCGGCAGCCTCATGGTGGTTGATGGTGGTGGTGGCGGACATAGCTCCCCCTGGTGATTGGAGGTAGTGATGTCACTCTCTCAGCATTTGAGACCGGCGGCGGTGGCAATGCTTCTCCAACGATTGAGGTGGTGCCGGCAGCAGACTCTTCAAGATGTCGGTGCTGGCAACATGATTCCTACTGTCATCAGGCAATAGTGGAGCCGGGGACTCCTCATTGCAATTGCAGTAAACCCACAGCGGGGACTCCTGGTTTTTGGTGAGGGGACAGCAGAGCTGGGACTCCTGGATGCAGTCGGCCCAGAGTGGTGACCCTAGTTTGCGGTAGGTCGGGAGTGGTCATCCCTGGTTGCCATAGGCCTGGAGTGGGAACTCCTGGTTGTGGTTGGCCTGGCGTGGTGATCCCTGGTTGTAGTCGCCAAGTGTGGTGACCTCTGGTTGCGGTCGGCCCGAAGTGAGGACTCCTGGTTGCGGTAGACCCGGACTGGTGACCCCAGTTTGCGGTAGATCTGGAGTGGTCATCCCTGGTTGCCATAGGCCTGGAGTGGGGACCCCTGGTTGCGGTCGGCCCAGAGTGGGGACCCCCGGTTGCGGTCGGCCCGGAGTGGGGACCCCCGGTTGCGGTCGGCCCGGAGTGGGGACTCTTGGATACGGAGCAACCATGGGCTCACGCATGGGACTCGGCAGCAGTGGAAAGGTCGGCCCAGTGGCGAAGAGATGGCACCTAGATTGGCGACTCTGGAGCAGATTGTGGTGAGGCAGGAGAAGGGGTGGCAGCACAGATATCGCTGGTGAGTTGGCTCAGGGCCAATAGTGGAGGCAGTGGAACGAAGACAGACTGTCTTTTAGTTACACTTTATTACTCTTTTTATTCTTAATCAATTCAAAGTGATGTCAGATTTTGGTGACAGTTGAAACTTTTTATTGTATTTACTATATTATTCTCTGTGGTTGGTCTCCTCACCATTTGGGTTTCGAGAGCCCATAAAATTCTCCTGAGGTACGGAACTAATGACTGTGTCAACTGGTCATAACCAATGAAGGAGAGTTCACATTATGGCCTGTTTGATCATTAATCATCCTGCAAATTCCTAATTTGTCATGTCAGTTGTTGCTCAATTGGTAGTACTCTCATCTTTGAGTCAGTTGGTTCTGGGTTCAAAACCCATTCCAGGATAAAATGTGGGGTTATCACACCAGTGTTTCAGGGTATTACACTGTTAGATGTGTCATCATTTGGATGAAACATTAAAGGAAGACCCCTATGTGCTCTCTCAGCTGGATTGGTATGATCCCACTATACAATTCCAATAAAGAGCAGAGGTGTTCGCCTCAGTGACCTAGGGAATACCAACACTGATCTCTTAATGGTGCAAAACAGATATTTGATTATTATCACTTTCCTGTTTATGGGAGCTTGCTGTGTTCAAATTGATTGTCCCATTTCCTACATTACATTAATGATTATAACTGGCTATGAAGCATGTTCAGATGCACTGTGGTTATGGAAGGCTAAGGACACTTACAGCACAGTGGTAGTGTCCCTACCTTTAAGCCAGAGGGCCCAGGTTCAAGTCCCACTGCTCCAGAGGTGTGCAAATAACACAAGTTGATGAAAAATATAAATGCAAGGCTTTTGTACCATGGGGAGAAATGAAGGTAAAACAGAAAAAAGCAATAATACTCATAGGGATCATCAGATAAGCTCAAAGATGGTTCAGTTACATAACTCATTATACATGTATATTGTGGAGCTGTTTCTCTACTACAATAGAATCTTAAGACTGTGAAATTGTTTTGATTTACATTATGGAGAAATGACAAAGCACTGGCAGTAACAATCTTTGTAAAGTCGAACCTTTGCATTCTGTTACCGTCATCAAGACTAGTTTCAAAATGCAGATGCCCCTGATCACGAGCTTGGGACCATTACTGACCTCATTTGAGATTCTGTCAGAGTGACTGGCCTGACTGGGGGCTGAGGGAAAAACATAAAAGCAGCACGGTAGCCGTTCACATTTGGCTCCAGCCAGATGGACAAAATAAACCCTCTCTCCAGGTCAACCCCTGTGTTGTCAGAGATTTTAGCACTACTTTCACGGTATTACAGCGGGGTCGCTGAAGCCTTGGGACAGAAAAGCAGCATCAGATGCGACAGCGGAATGTGAATTTTCCAGTAAAATCCTCTGCCAGTCTGGTTCTATTAGAAGAAGAATCTCAATGTATCAATGCCTCAGTGACAAAGCTTTGCTTTACATTCCTGAAGCATGTAGATTGTGAAAGGAATGAGAGGGAGGTCCCAGCCCTCACAATACATATTATACTAGATTCCCTTAATAAACAGAACAACTAATGTTTGGGACTCAAAAATTAGACACCAATTATTCTGATTTTACACTTGCCATCTGGTTAGAAGGTTGAATGCACATGCATCTGTGGACATTCCAGTTTTTCCTCAAAAATCAATCCTGATTGACAGGCCCTGAAATCTAGTTAGAATTCTAAAAAGTGAAGCCTCTACCATTGCTAATGGCTATCTGACCTAAGAGGCCCTGTTATATTTAAAGCCTGGCAGACAGATGCTGAACTTGGCCTCATCCTTATATTTCATCACAAACAATTAAATGTCTCCTGGATTTTCATTTAAGTTAAAGAGTGATTCATTAATTTAAAGATGCTGAAATTAGTGAGTGGATTATTCTAGACCCCTCCTCGCCCTGAACTTTCAGAAGGGCAATGGGGGACTTAATTGGGCAAAAGATTTAAAAATTCTGTTTTCCAACAGTGGGTTAAAGTTTTTTTTTCTATTGAGCTCTCAGGTGAGTTGGTTTTCCCAACCTTTACTGTTGGAACCTGTTTTTCATTCATTAGCATGTCATGAATACTCATTAACATCACAGACCAATGAAATTGCACTCGTGGGGGTAATCTTGTTTGGCAAAAACAGGAAACAACTTGTTCACAAACTTGAATATATATATGAGGCCTGTATCCGTGGGGTAAACTATTTCCTCCAGTCAGTGCAGTCCTCTTTAGTTATTTGGTTCCTTCCTAACCGTAGCATTTCTTTGCACATACGTTTATAGTTTCAGAGGCTAAGCTTCTCCCATGTTGATCAACTCATCAGGAGTTGCAGCAGCATGCAGTCTGGCTTGTTGTTATTAAATGATCACAGGGTTGGGGGAGAGATCTGACTGAGTTGACCAGCCTTCCATACAAGCTAACAGCAGGAAACCTGATTGGGGCACACAGAAGAGGGTTCAACTCAAATGACCACTTCTTTGTGCCTGTGTTCTTGTCCCTTGTACATCTTGACAAAATAAACTCTCAGATGTTCATGTTCTAGTAGTGATCAAAGGTCAGTGAGCTGATGGCGCATGAACTGCTGAGTTTTGTAGCTTGTTTTATGGTGTAATTCTGAAACTGGGAAGACTTGTGAGAGGTAGTGCCACCGTGGTTCCAGTAATGCTATCACATAAGGCATTTGATAGAGATGCCTGCTACCAAATCCCCTCTGGAAAGGCACCCTTACAATGCTAACTCACACACGTGGGGGCACGAAGCATTGAGCAGACAATGGTACATACCTGGCAGAGTGCTGCAGATCATTCATCCGACAGTGCTGCCAGGTTTTCAAGTGGCATCCAGAGGCACTGGCTTTCACAGTCACCTCTGTCCAGGCTGCCTCTATCAGTCAAGAGTTAAAAATTCCACAAAACCAGGGTGTTGTCTAGCATGTTTATTTGGAAGCATTAGCTTTCAGAACGCTGCTCCTTCATCAGGTAACTAGGTCACCTGTTGGACTATAACCTGGTGTTGTGTGATTTTTAACTTTGTCCACCCCAGTCCAATATTGGCACCTTCACATCATGTCTAACAGTCAGGATAATTCCTTTTTACCATCCACAGGGAAAAGGATTTCCCTTCCCTCCTGAACAGCATTCAGAAGAACCTCTAGGGAGGTACCACTCAAGCACGGTGCTGTTATTTTCTAACCTCTGATATCCCCAGGGATGGTGAGGAGTATTGAGCAGAGGTTGGGTGACACTGGTAGGTTGCACAGAGCGAAGTGCTGTCTGGATCCCTTTTAAACTTAGGGCCTGATGTTGGAGCTCAGAAAGTCCCAGGAAAGCAGCAACGTTTCCTGCCCACAACAGTTGACATTTTACCAGTGCAGGCATAAGCTGAGAAGAACATAACACCGCACAATCTGAGCAGTCATCCCGACCACTTCCCCACCGTCAAAGGTTGCCCTTGTGTCTATTAAATGCATTCATCTGAAATTCTACTACCCCATCTTGGAGCAGTAAACAACCCCATTTGCGATAAAAGCAGGATGCTGCTTCCTTTAAAATGACAATGAAAAGAATTATATTTTATTCAGCAATTTCTATCACAAAGTACGTCTTCAGGGCCAAAGTGAATTATGTATAACTCTGCATACAGACTTCTAGCCATTATCTTTAATGAACTGAGTTTAATATGGCTGTTTCTGAGGTCCTGTCTCTGATTGTGTTGATAACACAAGGATGTTATTTTTGATCTATACTTTCCTACTCGATATCTGACAATACAGCCATGTAGTTGCTCCCTTCGCTCTGAAAAAAAAATTACAGTTCATAGCTTCATCTCATCACAGTTGTTATTCCACGGAAAACCTAATTGCACTCACAAACTGCCTGATGGATAGAAATCACTGGCTCACGTCAATGTTCAAACATTTTCTACTGGATCCCCTAATGGCATTCCACAATCTGTCAAGCTGCAATAAAGCTACGTCAGTAAGTGATATTTTTGGCATAAGTGAAAAAAAAGTAGTGAAGCACTGCTTCTGAAATCGTGCTCAGTTAATCATTTATAATGTGGGTGGTTAAGGAATTGCAGCCATGCACTCCCACCCACTCGCAGCCTGACTGCATTTCCAGGCTGGTGGGTGAGACAAATACAATAGCATCTCCATTTCATCTCTCAACTCAGCATCTAACCTCATGCCTTGATTTGTAGACACAGAGCTGAAAAACACAGAATGACAGAACCCGTGGATCCAAACTTCAAATTCAGCACAATTTTAAAAGGATAAATACAGCCTGAACTTGCCATGCCAAACGTAAGTGTAGAAAAAAACCTCACAGTCCAGAGGCAATATGAATTTATATTTGCTTAGCAGGTTCACTTTCAGTCCTATTAAAGCATGAATTCACGGACGTTATTTTCTTAAAATTGTCATTTTGCATCCAGATCATGAAGGTTTAATTCTTGTCATGCAGGAAACTGAATATGATTATGTTAATGTGCCTCCACTGCTGACTCTCTGATTAGTCCCAGTTTCCACAATGCTGCTTCTTTTCCCTGCTCTTAAAATGCTCAATTTCAAATCATTCTAGCACCATAAGTGAAAATGATGCAGCACGTACTAAATAAGACAATTCCATCAATCACATGCTGGGTAAAATGAAGGGCCTAATACACAATAGCACCATCAGCTAGCAGCTAGTGGCACTACAGCACAAGCTGCCCAACTGAATTCTCACCAACTAAATAGGTCATCATCCAGACTCCTGTGGGAAGATGTGAGACAATCTAACATACAATCTAAACTATGACTTCAATTGGACTGAGACTAATTCGGAGAAATATTTTGAATCCTCTCGGATCTAGCACTTCACTTACTGTAAGTTGACTGCACGCAGTGTTGCTGGCACCAGAGAAAAGAATAATATTTGCCTTCGAAGGACCTCTCGTGATTTCAAAACATCTGAGTTAAAGGATGCAAATCTCCACCATTAATAGAGCTCCAATGCTGTCACAGACCAGTTGGGCTGACTGGCCTATGATTGAACTGCAGAATCTGTATAATTTTAAGCATTGTATCTCAAATGCTTTGCTTAAAAATGCAAAACAGCACCAACTGTAACCAAGTTTTGACTTTTGAGAGTTCAGAAAAAGGTTTGTAGTTTTAACTGTTAATTGTTAAATCTTAATTTAGCTTAAGTTGTTAGATTTAAAATTAAAATCAGGATGACCAACATCTTTCTGTCTATATTACTGTTTCATATACACTTCAAATGTCACATTTTGTTATGTATTAAAATAGTTCTGAGTTGTACTAAGAAACTGTAAAGTTCCTCAGTCAACTGTGGGTGGCACAGTAGCTCAGTGGTTAGCACTGCTCCCTCACAGTCCCAGGCAACCAGGCTTGATTCTGCCCTCCGGCTACTGTCTGTATGGAGTTTGCACATTCTCCGAGTGTCTCCGTGGGTTTCCTCTGGGTGCCCGAGTTTCCTCCCACAATCCAAAGATGTGCAGGTTAGGCGGTTAGCCCATAGTGTCCAGAGATATGTAGATTGGTGGATTAGCCAAGGGAAGTACAGAGTGATATGGTAGGGGGATAGTGTGCTTTTCAGAGTGTCGGTGTGGATTTGGTGGGCCAAATGGCCTGCGTCCCACCCTGTAGGGATTCTATGAGTAAACTATCAGTTAAAGTTTTGACTGACCAAAGCCTTCAGTCACTTTGGAAGAACAAAGTTTAGCAGTTCCTTAGCCCAAACAAAGTGCATTGTCCATATTTCCTGTTATTGAATAGAAAGCAATAATATGCATTGAATTAGCACGTATTAGAGTGGAAGTACTAATAGTAGAAGGGGAAGTTCTCTTAATGTCCTGTCCAACATCTATCTCTTAGTTAAGACCCAGAAAGGAAAAATCAACTGCTTTTCAAATGAATGAGATTTGCAGCATATTTCCGAGTTCATTTTGGTCAATGTCACTAACTTGAAAAAATTTTAATTTCAGAACAAAAAAAAGGCAAAAGTAGCCTGACCTTTGAAACAAATATCCCCAACATGGCACGTCTGAAAACTATGAAACCTGGTTAGTTTGTGAATAAAATTGCAGTTTACATCAGTGCATCCTTTTCAAGCCGGTTTGAGTACTGCTTCCTCAATAAACCATTGTAGATACAGCAAAACATCCAGAGTGCAATGTGCAGGCTTGGTCCCCTTATCTAAGGATATATACATTTACTATGGAGGGAGTACAGTGAAGATACACCAGACTGACTCCTAGGACAGTCCTACTGTCCCATGTGGAGACTTTGAAGACAATTAGCCTGCAATCTCTGGACTCGGACAAATGACCAGCAATCTCATAGCAGTTTTAACATTTTTAAAGGAATACATGGGGTAGGTGCAGAGAAGATGTTAGAAAGAGACTAGAAACAGGTGACATAATCCCAGAATAAAAGACAAGTCATATAGGACTGGAATGAGGAGAAAGAATTAAAAGGTCATGAATCTTTGAAATTCTCTACCTTAGAGGGCTATGGAAGCTCATACGTTAAGTTCAAGGCAGAGATTGATAGATTTCTAGTTATTAATGACATCAAGAGACAATGTGGGAATATGGTGTTGAAGCAGATAATCAGCCCCAGTCTAGAAGGTGAAACAGTCTTCAGGAGCTCAATGACCTTCTGCTGCTCCAATGTTCCAATGATACTGAATTCTGATGCAGTGCTATTTAGGCACAAACAGAGCAAATGATTAACAGTGATTTTCAGGCACTAAATCCAAGGGAAGAAAAACCTATAAGAAGCCATTCCCTAACGCAGTAGAATCCATGCATTATCCCTTCAAGGACCAACTAGCCAAACTTTGGCAATCTTTTTTGGTGAGCTATGGAAAATATTTGTGCTGTAACATGTTCTGCATACCAGCCAACCAGATCTTACAGAGTACGCTGCAAATCTGAAATAACAACGGAAAGTCTTGGGGAAACTCAGCAGGTCTGGCAGCATCTGTGAGGTTAAAAAAACAATAACACAGAGCTTGCTCAATGCAATCTGGAGGAACAATACCCCATCCTTTATCTAGGTGCCTACAGCCCTCAGGGCTCAACACTGAGTTTAATAATTTCAGCATGTGAACACTCTCTGCCCTTTTCGTTACCCACCCCCACACCTCCAGGTCCTGTTCTGAATGAGTTGCTCCCAGCCAGCCAACCTATTTTCAACTATTCACAATTCCTGAGATCACCCATTCAACATTTATTTATTCTCCAGTGTGCTACCAGCAATCCTTTTGTCTGTTTCTTTATCCTCTCTGTCTATTTGGACACAGTCTCCATCTATTTGTCTCACTCTTTCTCCCCCCAGCCATTAGTATAAATGTTCCCAGTTGTATTCAGTTCTAAGGTACTGCATAGGAAATGTCAATGTTGTTGTTCTCTCTACAGATGCTGCTAGAGTTGTTGAGTTTCTCTGGTACTTTAAATCTTTGCTTCTGGTCTTACAGAGGTTGTATGTCACAGTCAAATTCACTAAAGCTTCAACTTTAGTTAATTTGACTTCTAGATCCTGCCTGAAAATTCTCAGTTTATAAGCTTCAAAAATATAATTCACCTTAGTCCTACGTTGCCAGCTGCACTGCAAACAAAATGTTCATGTGGATGTGCTACCTCCTAATATTGCAGTAACGTACGTATCCATTATATGCTTGAGAAAAATGGACTCTGTGCCGAAGCAACCCCAATTTGGCCACATTCATTCTACTAAATTAATAAACAAATTCATGTTTGAAAAAGATATTTTAAATTTTCAATAACAACTGTTGTTTTCCATAAATTCCCAGATGTTCTGCCCTCCTCTCCTGAAAGTGCCAACTCACATTGGAAATGAGATTCGGTTCACAGGGGTATTGGTCTCATACTACTGCCTCACCCGAGTCAATGAGCTTTTTTGCACCTAAAGTCAAAGTTTCTAATGATTTCCTGTAAGGGGAATTGTTATGATATCAACTGACACAAAGACAATGCATTTTAATTATCATACAATCAAGTGGTACTGGGAAACTGAGGTTACAACATGACTGATGGTGGACAGTAATCAAAGGCAGGCATGACCCTGATAAAACACCACCCCCTAGTGGTAGACTCTAGAAATTTAGTTATCAGCTGCACATAAAAATAAATACGGCAAAGTACTACACACAAATAAATACTAGGTTGGAAGTGATTTGCTTTAAAAAATGATAAGTTAAAAGCAAGATAGTGAATTTAATTTAACAAATGAGTTTAACTAATTACTTTACAATGTCACAATGAAGCAGATGAAATAATTCAGGCCACCTTCCCTTCATAAGCAGTCCATATTGTATTGCAACCATTTTTGTTATCAACAATTTTGCTCCTGTTTTATTCTTGAGGTACATGGATGAGTACTTTGCTGATTTTGAGTTTATGAAACTGACCTAGCGTTGACAGGGCGGATCAAATGAAAAGCGATACAACTTGAAAACAGAGCAAACTATCACTCACTGTAGGCCAACAAAGGCTGTCATTTCAAAATGAATTGACACTGCATTCCCTTTCACTGACCTCCACTCCCCCCTCAAACTCTGCAAGTGATTTATAGTGTTTTAACTGTGGAGTACAGTCTGTTCTTTACAGCATTTTCAAACATCCATACAACATTCACAAAACCACTTTTTAAGGAATCTTCCTGACAGAAGACACATAATTTCACAAAAGCATTCCTAATTCCATGGAAATTAATTTTTAAAGATTGAGGTAAAAATATTACCGTAATGCAAACCAACATCTGAAAGTATTTTCCATATTTGTTCACACAAAAGGTGAAGATCTACAAATTGGAATAGGCAGTGTGAAAAATGGGCACAAGAGAGCTCCAAATTAGGGGCTAACTACATTTGGTACCACAGTGGTTTGGGTACTGTATTTATGATAATCATAAAAAAGTTAGGTTCTGTAACACATGAATCAATCGCTTTTGTAATAAGCAAAACAGAAATTGTTTTATGCACAAAATGTAGCATACATTTAGGATGACCACATCTACATGTGTTTTTAAATCATGGATGACAGAGCGAGATGAGCCTTTGGTTTGGATCAATAGAGATAGAGGCTAGCCTATTAGTAAACTTCATTTTTTCTAAAACATTGCACTGAATGTTTCTTTTGATTTGCTAAGTATAAATTACTTGGATTTTTGGAAGGATTCTCACCACAAGGCCCAGTGGAATTTCTCAATACCAAACCAACCTCATTAACTGCCTACATCCCTCACATCTGATTCTAGCCCAATCGCGCCACTTGCTATTCCTGGAACAACTCACCACTGAATAGATATCCACCAACAGATCAGTGCCCCTTACATTCACACCACTGTGCACCCACACAAGTACAGTCAGTCCAAAGGTGCCCTGCACATTCCTGACATTTGCCCCAGATGCAGCAGATAAAGGAAAGTGATGCCCTGTTTGTGGGGAGGGATCTGGAGGTCCCAATGAAAGGGGAAGATGCAAATACAGGACTTCTACTTCCTCTAGAACCAGCAGTGGAGGTCATCACAGCACACCTTTTTACTGCAAGTGACTCAGACATGTGTCATGAGGGTTCTTAAAGGCTGGCACATATCAGATGCCAATGTCTATGGACAATATCCACAAGTTTATGACTGGTGTACTTGGAGTATGCTCTGAGATGTTGGTGCTCAATGTCCAACATGATGGCTAGTCACTGCCAACAGTGAGCTGAAGTCACTAAGTACCCACTCTGACTTTCATGTCGAGAATTCTCAATGCTGAGAACTCTCATCCTCAGTCCTGATGAAGGGCTCCTGCCCAAAACGTCGATTTTCCTGCATCTCGGAGGCTACCTGACCTGCTGTGCTTTTCCAGCACCAGTCTAATCTTGACCATGGTAAGATGAGAACCTGAATAGTAATGATGCAAGTGCGACATTAATAAAGTGTTTAACAAGTTAAAATCCACCCTAATTGGTAACTCACCCTTAATTAGTGAGAAATTCATCTCATTACTCGGCAGAGGTATAAAAGATGCAGGGAAATGCTCTTGACACTGAGTTGGGCCTCACTGGACTGCTTGCCTGATTCTGCCACAAACCTCATCACAACCCAGGTCACCCCTGTAAGATTCAGCTCTACCCATACAGGAGAGGGACTAGCATGGAGGGGGTTTATGATTCAGGTTCTTCATATTTTGTCTTGAACTCAGTAATGTAATGTGTGTCTCATCGGGGAATACCAGCTCATTATTCAGGCTGTCTTCCTGATCTTCCAGGTAGCTGGTCCTTTCATTCAGATTCTCTCCTGTAGAAACTGGAGTGCTCCTGTTTCTTAACAATGTTCCATTTTCAGTCTCCTCAAAATAAGATGGTGAATGCATTAGAGCTTTCCAGAACTTTATTTTCCTATTTCTGCCTGCATTCCCCACCACTCCCTCCCCAACCCCCCTCCCCCGCCTTTTCTCTCTGAAAGGCAGTCAGCAACAGTTATTCCCTTTGCTCATGACAATGAATAGCACGGGTAATGGGAACAGTTTGAAACCATTGCTTCCAGGGATGTTGAGATTCCTGGCCACTAGACAGAACTTTGTGTTCTGGCATAAAGCTTTGCAATTCCAAAGTGAAACTTGTACAACGTCTGAAGAATCGTGAGGTAATCTCTCATCATAAAACAGCAAGTCACGTTTGATATCGAGAGGATTGTATTGCTTGAAGTATTACCTGAGAACATACTTATGCGGAATGTTTTATTGTTGCACTTACAAATTTGAGTGCATCTTCCACATGACATTTGTGGAGTTATAGGTTGTTGGCTGTAGAAGGATCCTTTGGGTCCTTGGATACAGGTGAAGGGGGAGGTGTGGGCTCAAGATTTGCACTTCCTGCAGTGGGTGAGGGCTGGTGAGGGGGGCGTAAATATGACAAGGGAGTCGCAGAGGAAATGGTCTCTCTAAAACGCTGATAACAGTGGGGAGGGAAATATATCCTGAGTGATGGAATCTGTTTGCAGTGGTGGATGTGGCAGAGAATGACGCAGGAAGTGCAAAACCTGTTCTCACACTTCCCCCCTCACCTCTGTCCAAGGTCCCAAAGGATCCTTCCACATCCATCAGAAATTTACCTGTACTTCCACAAATGTCATTTACTGTATCAGTATCCAATGTGGTCTCCTCTACATCAGCGGACAGGACACCAACCTTCGGATCGTTTCAGAGAACATCCTGGGATGCACACACCAACCAACTCCACCACCCCGTGGCTGAGCACTTCAACACCCCCTCCCACTCCACTAAGGACATTCAAGTCCTGGGCCTCCTCCATCGCCAAACCCTAATCACCCAACGCCTAGAGGAAGAACGTCTCATCTTCTGCCTTGGGACCCTGCAACCACACAGGATCAATGTAAATTTCATCAGTTTTCCAATTTCCCCGTCCCCCCACCTTATCACAGACCCAAGCTTCCAACTCAGCACTTTCCTCTTGACCTGTCCATTATCTTTCCCATCTACCCACTCCACCCTCCTCTCCGATTTATCACCTTCTCCACCTTCTTCTACCTATTGTATTCCCAGCTACCTTCCCCGCCAGCCCCAGCCCCTTCCCATTTCTCTCTCAGCACTCTGCCCACAAACCTCATTCCTGATGAAGGACTCATGCCCGCAACGTCGATTCTCCTGCTCCTCGGATGCTGCCTGACCTGCTGCGCTTTTCCAGCACCACACTCTCAACTCTGATCTCCTGCATCTGCAGTCCTCACTTTCTCCTAATGCATCCAATGTGCTTGATGTCTCTCTTGGACATACTCAGTTGTAGCATCAGATTTCATCAATCTCAAACAAAATCCCTGCACTATTAGTGATAAATTCTTTTGCATTGAATGAAATCAAGTAACGGATCATGGTTTGGCTTAGTGGTGAACTTTACATATAGGGCACAGTGGGCAAACCTCTCATAAGCTCATGGTATTGCCAATGCTTCAATTTCAATTACTGTGCATCTTTGTCCTGCTTCGGCTATAGACCTGGCTGCATTGTACCCTGACCTACATTTTCCATCCTTCTGAATTTGAAAAGGTACAGTTCCTAGTCCAATCAATGATGAATCTGGACCACTATTGTAGGTAGTTTTGTGAGCTATATCATGAGCCAAAATGCCTGATGCATCGCTTTTGATCTACTGAGGGGAATGTGTTGATTTTCTCCCCAGCACCTTGTCTTGTCAAGGATTTGCTGCAGTGGCTCATTTCCACGTGTCAAATTGGGTAAGGTATTTCCCACTTGATTCACTGTCGCCTGAAATCACTGTAGTACGTTATGAGGTGGTGACAAATCTTTAATAGGTTAGTTTTTGAGCAGCAGCTTGGTGCTTGATATGTGAACAATATGTCCCAGAAATGTAATGGTAGGTTGCGAGGGCAAAACTGGAGTCTTGCAATCTGTCATTTTGTTTTAGCATGCAAACAGGCCCTTCGGCCCAAACTGGTCCATGCTGACCATGGTGCCCACTCAGCTAGTTCCAATTGCCCACATTTGGTTCATTTCCCTCTAAACTGTTTCCATCCACATACCTATCCAAATGTTTTTGAAATGTTTCTATTGTACCTGCCTCAACCCTTTCTCTGGCAGCCCACTTATCATAAAACCACTGTATTTTTTTCTAAAAGCTGTTCCTTGGCACAAGGATACTCTGTCCTTGATTTTTTTCAGAGGGCTAATAAATCGGTCAGTCTGGTTTGGTACAGAGATGAAAAGGATTTTCAGAGGACTTTTGTTTATATGTTAACAGATGAGACTTCAGGCCAAAATGGTCATGATTTAGAAGTGACCTGTATAATGAAAGGGGAGTGGTCAGCTCTTTAGCTGAGCTGAGCAGTTTTAGTTCAGTCTTGAACTGGTTGAAAGTTCAATCGGAAGCTGTGTGGAAACTGTCTCTCTCTTTCTCTTTCTCTTTCTGCCCTTCAACTCCAACCTGTAAGCATGTGTTCCATTTATACTGATTTTTAAAGGGAGTTTGCTTATTGGGACTGTTATGTATATTCGGAACAGCATAATTAAGTCTAGTTGGATAGGTTGAGTTCTGTAGGGGCTCTGTATTCTTTTCTTTGTGTTTTATTGTGTAATTTTGTGAATAGAGTTTTGTCCGTTTTAAAATCTAGTAGTCAACTTAGCTAAGTTACTCCGGGTAATTTTCACTGTATACTTACCAAACCAAATTGCAAAGTTATGGTCTGAGCTGCCTGCTTAAGAATATTTTGAGTGGTCTGGCCTAGTCCATAACAGATTGGAGGCTCTTTGCGGGATTTTAAACAGCGAGTGGTAGGTGCTAGTGTCTTTATTCCGGTTGATGGTTTGGTTGGGAAGACAAAGCTTGGGATAGTATTGGCTCTTTCAGTTGCCAAATGTTCTCTGGATCTGGATGCGGTGACTTTGGAAGTTTTGCAAAACGTGAATAAGACCAAGTTGCAAGAATTAACCGAGAAGCTGCAATTGGACCTGCCTGCTTCTGTGAGGAAAGGAGAGATAAATACAGCAGTAGCTCAGCATTTAAACCTGCTGGAGAAACCATCAGAATCTATAGAGATGGCAAGAATTCAATTGTAAATGAAGCAGCTTGAGTTAGAGGCAAGAGATAAGGAAAGGGCATCAGAAATGAAACAGTTTGAGTTATGATTAGAAGCAGAAGAGAGAGAAAAAGAGAAACCAGAGAAAGAAAAAGAGAGAGCTTTTGAACTTCACAAACTGACACTTAAAAGGCTGGAGATAAAGGCTGAGGGTAGGCTCAGTGAAGAAGTAGTGCAAATTCATGTGGATGAGCAGAGAGTTAAAAGAGCAAGGTTAGCAGCTGAAGTGGCTGATGATTAAGAGCTGGTCCATAAAACCCAGTTTGGCTTCTAGAGTCAATTTCAGTCCATGAGGGATAGAAACTGAGGTAAAAAGAAATCCTCACGTGGAAAGGGAAAGGTAGAGCTCAGTGAAGATCATAAGGATAACTTATCACAGGTTAAAAAAGAAACCCTTGAGGGGGACAAAGAAGTTAAAAAGCTCTGGTGTTTTCATTGTAATAAAGTGGGCCACACAAAATCATGGGCTAGGAGAAAGTCAGATGTAGGACATCCAGAGAAGCCTGGGAGTTTTGTTGGACTAGTAACAAAAAACACAAGGGAAGTTAGACAACTGCCTCACAGTGTACACAATGATTAAGGGTAGATTAAGGAGGAAGTGCAGATCTGCTTTAAAAAAAACATGTAAGGATAAAGTTTATTTATGTCGGCCAGGAGCAGTAGGTAAGGAGGTTTTAATATTAAGAGACACAAGATCATCTCAGTCTATAATGCTGAAGGATGAGGAGATATGGACTCCTGAAGGACTATTGCCAGAAAAGGTACTGGTAACAGGAATTCATGATGAGACAAAAGTGAGGCTATAGAGTCCAGAGAAGAGTGCAGAATTTGTGGCAGGAGTACTGGACAAACTCTCAGCTCCAGGAATATAATTTGCCCTTGTAAATGATATCACTGATTCACCGGTAGGCGTGCTGCCTACTCTAGTGGAAAAGCCACTGGAGACGCAGGCAACTGAAGAAATGGAGAATGTTTATCCAGACATTTTCCCAGATTGTGTGATCACAAGATAACAGAGGCACGAGCTGAAGCAGGAGGTTCAAAAGGCACAGATAAGAAAGCTGATGTGGTATTCTATGAAACTTTCTTTGATCAGATAAGTGTGACAGAGAAGGAGCAAATAGGTAAACATGCCAATATCTTTAGCTCTGCTAAGCTGATTGAGTTGCAGCAGAAACATGAGAATTTAAAACAGTTGTTTTCAAAAGGCATACACAGAGAAGGAGAGTGAATGTATCCCTGCGTGTAATGACTTAACAAATTATGTCCTAATGGGCAAATGGAGACCATCACACATTCAAGCAGATGAGACATGGGTAGAGATTCATCAGATTGTTTTGCCAGTTGGGTACAGAAAGGACGTGCTGCGAGTGGTGCATGATCTAGCACTTGGAGGTCATTTAGGGGTGAGGAAAACACAAGCTAAAATACAAAGACCTTTTTACTGGTCTGGATTACACAAAGATGTAATTGAATTTTGCCAGATGTGTCATACATGTCAGTTAATCGGAAAACCACAGGCAATAATAAAACCTGCACCTTTAATGCTTATTCCAGCATTTGATGAACCTTTCACAAGAGTCTTGATTGATTGTGTAGGTCCCTTACTTCAACCAAAAAGTGGGAGTAAGTCTTTATTAACAATAAAAGATGTGTCAACCAGATTTTTAGAGGCAATCTCATTATGCAACATCACAGCTAAAAGGTTGTTGAAGAATTACTTAATTTTTTTTACTAGATACAAACTGCCAATAGAGATCGAGTCAGATCAAGGATCAGGTTTTACATACAAATTATTCAAGGATGTTACGGATAACTTGGGAATAAAGCATTTCAAATCCACTGCATACTAACCAGAATCACAGGGAGAGCGAGAGAGATGGCATCAAACATTAAATATCATGTTGGGGGCTTATGGGCAGGATTATCCAGATGATTGGGATAAGAGAGTTCCATTTGTATGTTTAATGATCAAAGATGCACCATGTGAATCAACCAAATTCAATCCATTTCAATTAATTTTTGGGCATGAAGTAAGAGGACCATTAAAATTGATTAAGGAGAAATTATTAAGTCAGAATTCAGAGACCACCCATTTAGACGAGGTGTCAAATTTTAGAAAACGATTAAATAGAGCTGGAGAGTTGGCTAGACAGTATTTAAAAGTACCACAGCATACAAAGAAATAGGAAGCGGATAAGGAATCACAAATTCACAATTTTGCATTTGGAGATCAGGTATTGATGTTACTTCTAGTAATAGGTGAGCCTTTAAAAACAAGGTTTAGTGGACCATATCAAATTGACAGGAAACTGAGTGAGGTGAACTACTTGATAAGGACTCCAGACAGGAAGAAATCTCACCGAGTGTGTCATGTGAATATGCTCAAAAGGTATTTTGATCGGGAAGGAAAGGAAGAGAAGGTGTTAATGATTACAGCACAGAATGAAGAACCAAGTTCAGAGGGTTCTGAATTGGACATTCCTCAAATCAAATTGGACAATGAGGAAGTTGTCAAAATTTGGGATAAATTATTGAGTTACCTTCCACAAGAAAATCAAAATGACCTGAAAGCATTATTACTATCACATGGGGAGATATGCGGAAATAAACTGGGTAGTACTAACCTATTTGTGCATGATGTTGATGTAGGAAATGCTGTTTCGATTAAGCAACATCCTTATCGGCATAACTCTCAAAAGTTGGCATAGGTTCAGAAGGAGATAGGGCACATGCTCCAAGTTGGCATAACCAAAGTGAGTTACAGTGACTGGAGTTTACCCAAAGTCATTGTGCCAAAGCCAGATGGCACCAAATGGTTGTGTGTGGACTATCACAAAGTCAACACCTTTACAAAGACTGATACACATCCAATTCCACGGTTGGAGGACTGTGTCAAAAAGGTAGGACAAGCAACTTACATTTCTAAGTTGGACTTGCTCAGAGGCTACTGGCAAGTACCTCTGTCAGAGAGAGTAAAGGAAATTTCGGCTTTCGTTAACGCCAAATGGACTATATCAGTTCAAAGTCATGCCATTTGGTATGAAAAACGCTCCAACCACATTTCAGAGACTGACTAATAAGGTCATTGCCGGATTACCCAACTGTGTGGTATATATTGATGACCTGGTGATTTTTAGTCATTCATGGAAGGAATATTTACACCATTTATTGGGCTTTTTCAATCGACTTCGGAAGGCAGGCTTGGTGGTAAACTGAGTTAAAAGTGAATGTGCCAAAGTACCTTCCTGGGCCATGTTATTGGATATGGACAAATGGCCCCAGAGGATGCGAAAACAAAAGTAATCAGAGAATGTTCCATACTGTCAACGAAAAAAGCAATACTACGGTTTTCTTGGGGTTGAGTGGATTTTACCAAAAGTTTGTGCCGAACTTTAGCAGTGTGGCCACTCCACTCTCTGAATTGTTGAAAAAGGGCAAGAAGTTTCAGCGGACAACGGACTGTCAAGAGACATTTGACAGCCTAAAAACTGTGTTAACCATTGCCCCAGTTTTAGCCACACCGGATTGCAGGAAACCTTTCGAGGTGGCTATCGATGCTAGTGATGTAAGTGTTGGTGCGGCGCTCCTGCAGGAGGATGACGAGGGGATAGAAAGACCCAGCGGGTATTTTTCCAGGAAGTTGAACATTCATCAACAGATATATTTAACAGTGGAGAAAGAGACTTTAAGCTTGGTGCTGGCATTACAACATTTCAGTGTTTATATTATCAGCAATGCATCTGAGACAATCGTATA
The DNA here is from genome assembly GCF_020745735.1 of Hemiscyllium ocellatum. NCBI lineage: Eukaryota > Metazoa > Chordata > Chondrichthyes > Orectolobiformes > Hemiscylliidae > Hemiscyllium > Hemiscyllium ocellatum. The sequence continues at coordinate 75,552,248 of NC_083409.1, read as the reverse complement.
CTCTAATCACAACCCATTGACTTTTGTGGAAAAATTGAAGGACAAAAATGCTAGACTGTCTAGATGGAGTTTGTTGTTGCAGCCATTCAATTTAACACTTGTGCATGTGGCAGGTTGCAAAAACGTGCTGCCGATGCCTTATTGAGACTCTAATGAGATTCGGAGGCATTCGGTGGTGGGTATACTGCGGCCTGAATGTGCATAGGGCTGTGCATGTTTGTATGCTTATAGTTAGTACAGTGTATATATGTATTTAGACTACTAACCAGCTTTGTGAAGGGTTATAAATGAAGCCATCTTTTGGTATTGATTGTTCATTTTTAAGGGGGTTGGTGTCACAAAGCTCGTCACATTTTTCCTAAAAGCTGTTCCTTGGCACAAGGATACTCTGTCCTTGATTTTTTTTCAGAGGGATAATAAACCAGGCTGGGCTCCGATCAGTCTGGTTTGGTACAGAGATGAAAAGGATTTTGAGAGGCCTTTTGTTTATATGTAAACAGATGAGACTTCAGGCCAAAGTGGTCATGACTTAGAAGTGACCTGTATAATGAAAGGGGAATGGTCAGCTCTTTAGCTGAGCTGAGCAGTTTTAGTTCAGTCTTGAACTGGTGAGAAGTTCAACGGGAAGCTGTGTGGAAACTCGCTCTCTCTTTCTGCCCTTCAACTTCAACCTGTAACTATGTGTTCCATTTAAACTGGTTTTTAAAGGGAGTTTGATTATTGGAACTGTTGTGTATATTCGGAACAGCATAATTAAGTCTAGTTGGACAGGCTGAGTTCTGTAGGGGTTCTTTATACTGTTCTTTGTGTTTCTTTGTAAAATTCTGTGAATAAACTTTTGTCTGTTTTAAAATCTAATAGTCAAACTAGCTAACTTAATCCGGGTAATTTTCACTGTGCACTTACCGAAACAAATTGCAAAGTTATGGTCTGGGCTGCCTGCTTAAGAATGTCTTGAGTGGTCTGGCTTAGCCCATACCACACTCCATATGCATATGACTCTCTGCGTAAAGAGGTTGACCCTCATATCCTTATTAAATCTTTCCCCTCTCACCTTAAACCTATGCCCTCTCGTTTTCAGTTCCTCATCATTGGAAAACGACTATATGCATTCATCCTATGCTCCTCATGATTTTATACACCTCAATAAGTCATCCCTCATTCTCCTATGTTATAAGGAATAAAGTCCTATTTTGGCCAACCTCTCCCTATAACCCAGGCCCATTGATCCTGACAACATCGTCACAAACCTTCTTTGTGCTCTTTCCAGTTTAACTATAGCTTTCATATAACAGGATGACCAAAACTGTACACAATACTCCAAGTGCAGCTTCATCAATGACTTATACAACTGCAACATAACATCTCAATTCCCAAACGCAATGCCTCGTTCGATGAAGGCCAGCACGCTTAGGTGGTTTCTTCATCACCCTGTCTACCTGTGAAATCGCTTTCAAAGAACTATGTACTTGTGCTTCTAGGTCCCTCTGTTCCACTCCTCAGGGCCTCACCATTTACTGGTTTGACTTTCCAAAGTGTAACACCTCACACTTATTTATATTGAACTGCATTTGCCAAACCTTAGCCCATTTCCATATTTGATAAAGATCCCTCTGTAATTTTTGATAACCTTCCTCACCATCAATGATACCTCCTAAATTTGTACCTTCTCAGTCTGTCATCCTGCTCTGATGTAGTGGAACTGTGAATCTGATTGCCATCCTCTTGTCACATTGAGGATATCCTCCATTGTGTGGTCTCACACAACTACTGTGTTAAATGGCACAGACTTCAAACAGATTTAGCAACACAAAACTGGGCATCTGTAAGGTGCAGTGGGCCAATCTGTAACCTCATAGCCCTGTATATCCCCCATTATCATTTGGGTAGGTGACCAACTCCAATTTAGTGAAGAATAAATGTCAGGAGCAGCAGCAGACATACTTCAAGATGAGGTGTCAACTTGGTGAAGCTACAACATACAACTACTTCCATACCAAGCAGCAGAGAAAGAATTCATTAAACAGGATTCAGCGATTCCACATCCAACAGATCAGACTGAAGCTCTGCAGTCCTGTCACATCCAATCATGAATAATGGTGAACAATTAACCAACTAACAGGCAGTAGAGGCTCCACAAACACTCTAGGCTCAACAACAGGTGAGATCCCAACATCAATGTAAGGGAAAAGGGTGAGTTGTTCAGATCCATCCTTCAGTTAGAAATGCTGAGTGAATGATCTGCCTGATTTTCTTCTCAGGTTCTCAGCCAGTCTTTCACCAATTCAACACAGTCCAAAGGCACTGGATACAGCAAAGCCAATACAACATTCCAGCAGAGTACTGAAGATTTGTGCTCCAGAACTAGCCAAGCTGTTCCAAAACAACTATAACATTGGCATCTACCTGACCATGTGGAAAATTGCCTTGGTATGTGCTGTACTCAAGAAGCAGGACACACCAGTTACCGGCCTTTATGTCGGCTCTGGATCAGCGGTAAAGTGATGGAAGGGGTATCACTGATGCTGTCAAGCAGCACCTGCTCAACAATAACCTGCTCACTGAGGCATAGTTTGGCTTCCGCCATAGTCATCAGGATCCTAATTTCATTCAGCCGTCATTGAAACATGCCAAAATAGCTGAGGCGAGATGAGAGTGACTGGATGTAGTATTTGACTGGTCTAGCAACATTGGAGTCAATGCGAAACAGGGAGAAAATGCTCCATTTTTTGGAATCATGTGTAGCGCAAAGATAATTGTGGTTGTTGGTGCTCCAGGCCTTTTCAATAGGAGTTCCTGAGGGGAGTGTCCAAAGCCAGTCATTTTCAGCTGCTTCATCAAAGACCTTGCTAACCCGTAAAGTCAGAAGCAGGATGTGCACTGATGAATGTGCAATGTTCAGCACAATTTGTGACATCTCAGAAGCTAAAGCGGTCCATTTTCATTTGCAGAAAGGCCTGAACAATATCCAGACTTGGGCTAATAAGTCGTAAGTAACATTCACACCACACAAATTCCAGACAGTGACCATTTCCAGCAAAAGAAAATAAAGCTTCCAGCCATTGACATTCAATGGTATTACCATTTTTATCCCCACACTATCAGCAACCTGAGGGTAAGCACTCACCAGAAACTGAACCGGACTCGCTTTACGTACACACGCTTCAAGCTCTATGGTAAATAACTCAGTTCCCATCTCTGTGGTCTCTGTCCACTATCTAAAAGGCACAAGCCAGGAAAGTGATGAAATACTCTCCATTTACCTGGATGCAGTCTCAAAAAGACTCATTAAGCTTGATGCCAGGATAATGTAGCCCATTTGATTGGCACTTCATGCACCACCTTTACCATTGACACATAATGGTAGCAGTGTGCCTTTACAAGACACCCAGCAGTAACTCATCAAAGCTCCTCCAACAATACTTTCCAATTTCAGATTGATATCGACCACCTAGATGGACAAGGCAACAGATGCATGGGGCACACCATGACCAGCAAGCTCCCCTCGAGGCCAGGCATCATTCTGACTTGGAAACATAAATATATTTCTTCACTGTCACTGGATCAAACTTCAGGAACTCCCTTCCTAGTAGTATTGTGGGCATCCCTCCATTACAAGGAATACAGTGGTTTATGAAAACAGCTCATGACCATTTTCTCCAGGGCAATTAGGAATGGGCAATAAATTCTCGCCTAGCTAGTGACACACACACACACACACACACACACACACACTCAATAATTCATATGGCAGCTAATATTTCTGGTACATCTAGAATACATATTACTGTTCTTGAAAAATTCTGTTCCTGAAGAAAAATAAAAGGGTAATCAATTCAAGCAGTATCTCTCAAAATAGTGAGATGAATAGAGTCAGTAATTGGAATTTTTTGTCCATAGATAATTGCTAAATTTGTTCACATTCAGTTTGGTAAGAACTGTGCATTTTGCTATTTTTGTCAGCTTCACACTCAGGGATACAATTGGGTTCATCTCCCTTTCCATGACTTCATTTAACCGTGAAGTTAACTCAGATTTTCAATGACACATTTGGTTTCGGTACTGAAGCCATACAGAAAGACTAACTTGTAGGTTTTGTTATCAGTGAAATTACTTCTTAATGCAGCACTGATTCAATTTCCTGCTTCACTTTTTGTAAAAGTAGATGTGGAAATTTTCTTGATGTGAACAAACACACTGGCTTGACATCTGATCTCAATGTGATGCGATAACCTGTCTTCAGCCTTTGAATACCTCAAAATCATTTTGTAAATTCTCTTCTGAATTAATTCAATTTCTAATTCTTTCTAGTTCTTCCACTTTATGGATAAGTTGCAGATCTGTGCAAGCTTTTCAGCTCAACAGTGAGCACTCTTGGTTTTGGATATACAATTCTTGTGATTTATCTTCTTTCATACTGAAATATAGCAGGCAGCTATGCCTTGATCTGAATGCCCAGATTCCATGGACTGCAGGGTTGAAAGCTGGAAGAAGTTTTGCTTTAGCCATTGTTTGTATCTGAAGGAACATAAACTCCCTCCCCAGTGTCTAATTTGTTTCTTTATCCCCCTACAAGTCCACAGATAATATGGATGGTTTCACACTCCAATAGATCAGCTAATTTCGACTAGTAAAGGCACTTAATTGTCTTCAACATCTTCATTTTCTCAAATTTTACCTGCTGCAATACATTTTAATTTTCATTTTTTAGTTATGGGTTTCTTTTTTTAATATAGCATACTGCTTTAAAATGTCCCTCTTATAGAAACAGCACATTGGATTTTTAGTAGGATGATTTTCACATCAATGCAATATTTTCCCACCACATCAGACATACTGCACAAAAACAGCTAGTATAGCCCCTATGCTGTTTTCCAGTCTCAATGTCCTTCCACTTTAGTGCCCCTTAAACCTCACTGTCTCTGTAATTTTTCTCCACAAAGCCTGCCTGTCACCTCAAATAAACAGCCAATTCTGCTTCTTGCTTCTGCCTGCCTTGTTAACTGCACAGCCTTTGATAACATTAAGTCCTCCCCTGACTGTAGAAAATCTAATAAAGTCTCCTCCAAGATTCCTATAACAACAGATTCCTGAATTAATTTATTTTTCAGGGTTCCGTATTCACAATTCTCAAATAGTCAATATAAATTGTTAATGAAGGAATCTGCACTCTCTCCTGATTGGTGAAAGCATCTACTGAATTTTGCTTTTTCTATAATTATGTCTCTTCTAGGTCTGAGATATGTATCAAAAGCTTTTATGACATCTTTTGTATGTTGCTGTTTTTTCATTATTTTCCTGTCTGACCAATAGAGCATTTGCACGACTCCTCTGACAGAAAGAAATAAAATTACCCATTCCTTGTTCTTCTTTTTTGCTCGTCCTGCAGCTGTTCTGAACCTTGGAAAAATATGGCACTACATCATCAATCCCCAGCTTGATTTTGACTATCGAGGTGCTGGAGGGACTTGACTAAGGGAATTACTTTACTCATAGCTTCCCCTCACTTCCATTCCTCACAGAGTTTTTTTTTCCCTTGCTGCTTTTCCAGTCATTGCATGTTCTCTCACTTCCTTTCCTCTTCCTAGCATTTTCATTTATTGCTTTGTCCGTTTACCATACCATAGGTTTTCCCACTGCTAACATCTGGTATCATTTTGAAGGTCTTGGAGGGTGTATTACATTCTTGTGTTGATAGATACAGTGAGATGCTAGGTTATTGATAAACTTTATCTTTTATTAAACATTATATTCTAACCAAGGCTGAGTGCAGACTTCACGTAAAACCATCTCACAGTAGGCTTACTTGGCCTGTCACTTTATGTCACTAATGATATTATTTAACATTAGACCTTTATACTGTAACATGTAGCTAAATAATGGTCCCTCCAGGGATTGTAGCAGATTGCCATCAAAAGAAAACGGGTAAAAAAAAATTACCAAGATGTGAAGTTAAGAGAAGTTGGAAGATCGCTACTCAGTTCCCTAGTCTGGCTGCTCCTCACATTAGCAGAGGGCCTTCAGCCAGTATCTCAGCTCCCATTTGTGATAGCAAGCTGCCTCTTGAATGATATTTGATGCTCACATCTCAACAATGCTGTCTTGGACCCCTGGACTAACTACCCATGGTCCTCCCACTAGCTTCAATAGCAAGCATTGCACTAGGCACTATCCAATTTTCAGGTGACTGATGTAGTGTCGCCAAATTTACTGAATTTTATTTTGCTTTCTCTATTCCTTATAATCCCAAAGAAAAACAGAGAAAATTTTTGAGCTGATAGTGCATTTGCCTTTTTGTTAAAAATAATCATTTCAATGTATGCTTATGCATGTCATCACAGGAAGTGATGTAATGTCACATGATTCAATTCTCTGGCAGTCAGTTAGCCTGTTTAATCTACGGAAATAATTAGCTCCATTAAAGCTGTGTTCAACCTCTTAGCCTGCACTTCATCTGCATTTGTATTATTCTCAAAAGAGATAGTATAATATTTATAGCTATTTAACTCCAGCCACCTCCTTCTGCAATTCCTCATCCTTGTTGATTAAAGAAATACAATACACATTGTTTTAAATCTAGTAATAAAATGCTGTACTGAGGGTAGAATTATTTCACACTTTCACTTGTGCTCCTGGTCTCCACTCTGTGCTGCACCTCATTTCAGAGAGAGGAATGTTATCTGATTTGTGATCTATTGCTACATGTAGACCCTGTTGGAGTTCCAGACAGTGCAATCCTAGTGCCACTTGCATTTTTGCACCATCTGATACTGAACTACTATCGCTCACAGGTGTCAATTTGCTAGGGTTTGGAATTTTCTTTGGATCATTTTCTAATTACATGTTGTGATGATCCTCTGCATGGAAAGGCATCTCTTTGTAATCTGAAAATCACATCTCTTCATTCACTTCGCTACAGAGGAATTGGATTTAGGGATCGATAATTATCTGAATTGTGATAAATTGCAGATTGTAATTTGCTGAGGTATCTTGCTATATCTTTAGTCTGTTCAAATAGATATTACACTCAAGGCAGAGATTTGACAGTCAAAAGCAGCAAATCTAGTTCATTATTCACCAAATCAGGCATGAAACAAAATACAGTGTAGCAATACTGGAGTACAAAGTAATTGTGGTATGTAGTGAATAGTTCATCATGGCTTTCATCATTGCTACGTCAGTATCTACAGGAAGAGTTCTGCATTAGCAAGAAAGTCTTCAGTAAATGTTAACAGTCCAAACTTCTCATGCCTCTTGGAGTTTGTCCTGTAGCTAGGGAGTTTTATGTTGTAGAAATCTATTTCTATTCAACCTTTGCAGAGATGTTATTACACACTTATGGAGCAGTTAGACCTTGAACCTAGGCCTCCTGGCCTAGAGACAGAGACACTGCCACTATGCACAAGAGCCCTTAAATATTTTTTAACCAACTTGATCAGAGATGTCCTTTTACACCTCTGATAAAGGGTGTACAGTTGAATTTAATGTCCACAACAGTAGCCCTGAGTGAACCAGAAAGCTAGGGCAACACTGCCTTGCCCATACCTGGCTCTGTGCCCACCAGACACTTAACTTCTGACCGATGAAACTTCAGAGGCAACAGAAAGGGGTCTTTAACTGACCCTTAATTGGTGTCTTAAAGGTCTCAACTGCTTTGTGAATGAGAAGAGCTTCTGCACTAGAGTCAGGCACACCTCCCCACTCCTTCCTTCCCAACACTGTACTATGATTGCCTTCAACCTCCCACCCTGCAGTCATTTCATATAAAATATATTGGCTACGTAATGGGAGGAATCTCATCAGGAAGAGGTCAGCTGTCTCATGGAAGCCTGGGAAAGCTAGTGGGAGGAGCACCATTTCCATTATTAATCTGCCCCTTGCGGTCTAATGACCAAGCAAACTATTGGAAAGAAATATTGAAATGGCTAATGGTACAAAACAAACTTTTTCTGGGACTGATGTGAAAATGTTGCTGGTCCAAAACACATGAGGGAGGGACAGCAATAATGAAGCATCAATGGAGAGGCCATCATCCATAACAGTAAAAAGCACCTCTCTCATCCTGTCTCAGAAGTAGTTTAATAATCTTGCATGGTTTATACATTTTTTAACAGGACACGTAACCAAATCACAAAGAAACAATCTCGTATACCCTTTATGCTTCTTAAGATATCACAATTTTCCATATCCTTGGAACCAGAACACTTGGTTGTGTTCTGCAAAATATTGGTACCTATACAGCACACTGATTTATCATAGCCGAGCACATAGGTGTCTTAGACATATCATTATCACCATTCATTCCACAAATACAGATTTGAAAATGGCAACAGCCAATTAATACTTCAGTTATTACAACAGAAGGGAGTGCACATTGACAAGGAAGATCAGGCTGCTGAAGGAGAGCTTGCAAAAATCATTGATATATTGGAATGCTTGGTGAGGACAGAAAGTGAATAATTACCTTCAACTTAAGCCTAACAAATGGGAATGGACTGTGGGAATAATATGACTTCAGTGGGTATAAGAATGCAGACCTTTTCTTCTTTAATGCATTCTTAAAGTTCTTCATCTTATCAGACACAAAGGCATTTCTGAATCATCAATCCCTACATATAGTGTCTGGTAAATGACTGGAACATTTTGAGTCCATTGTCCCATTTTACAGCAATGTCTGACAAGGGTTTGCCCAATTGCAAGGCAGCCAGATCAAAATGACGACTCGGGATCTCTCCGATTCTGAGAGGTCTTTCCAGCTACACAGTCATTAGAAACAAGAATATTATCCCTACTATCTATCAAGAAAAAAAGTTCTCTTTCCACAAGACAACATTCTAGTAAAGGATTGTATCCTGTCCCTTCAAATACTTTTATGCATGATAACCATGGAGCAATCTGTCCTTTTACTTTCCCTGGTTTTGGGAAGCCTCAGGAAAGCATTATTTCCATTCCAAGAAGTAGCATTTCAGACCCCAGGCCCTCCAACAGCAAATATTAAAACAAAGCATGTTCAAACACAGAAGAGAGCTCAGTTTTACTGAACTACAACAGAAAAGCTGTTTAAGGAAATAACCAGATAGATTACTCAGCCAACTCAGGCACCAGCACTGAGAAAGGTACATTAAAGATCGTCCTCACAAACAGTTAGTTTGTTATTTGTTCATAGGATGAAGTTTGCACTGGTGAGTTTCCTTCTTAAAGGAAGCTTACTACAGTCCCTGGACTCTACAGAAACGCACAATGATATGAGGAAGGAAGTTTCAGGATTTTGAACCAGTGATAGTGAACAAATGGTTCCAAGTCAGAATAACGAGAGGCTTGGAGGGGAACTTGTATGTTGTGGTGCTCCCATGCGTTTGCTGTCCTTATTCTTCTAGGTGGTTTTCAGTGCAGCTACCATGGCATCTACACATAATTATGAAAAATTTCCCATATACTCTCTGCCCATGAAACTCAGGGCCAGCTTATTCCTAGCCTACCAGGCTAATCTTGATCATCAGTACTGGCGTAATGTGCCCTCAACAGTGCTGCCAGGCAACTTTTGCTCAGCAATAGCCTGCTCACTGACTCTCAGTTTGGGTAATGCCAGGGCACTCAGCTTTAGACCTGCCTATTGCATTTGTCCCAACAGGGACAAAGGAGTTGAACTGCAGCGGTGAGGTAAGAGTGACCCGGCCTTGACATCAAGGCAACATTTAACCAAGTATCAAATCATGGAGACCCAGCAAACTTGGGGTCAATGGGAATCAGCAGGAAAACTCACCAGTCTTCAAAATAACACTGGGTCCAAATGAACTTGGTTGTGATTGGCATTCAGCTATCTCAGGACATCACAACAGAGGATCCTCAGAGTAGTGTCCTGTTGTATCTTTATGCATGACTTTCCCTTCGTCACAAGGTCAAAAGTGAAGATGTTCACTGATGATCGCACAGCACTTAGGACCATTCACCATTCCTGAGACAATGAAGGAGTACACGCCCACATACAGCAAGACCAAGGGCAGGACTTACACAGTTAATGGTAGGGCCATGGGGAGGGTTGTGGAACAAAGAAACCTCTGGTTCAGGTACAAATTTAGTTGAAAGTTGCATCATAAGTAGACAGAGTGGGAAAGAAGCCTTGGATGCAATGTTGCAGTTGTATAGCTTGTTGGTTCAGCCACTTTTGGACTACTGTGTACACTTCTGGTCACTCTCCTATTGGAAAGCTATTATTAAATTGGAGGAGATGCAGAAAAAAATTACAAGGATGTTACTTGACTAGAGGGTTTGAGTCATAAGGAGAGGCTGGATAGGCTTTCCACTGGAGTATGGGGGGTTGAGAAGTGACCTAATGGAGGTTTATAAAATCATGAGGGACATAGGTAAGGTGAATAGCAAAGGTATTTTTCCAAGGCTAGGGGTGTTCAAAGCTAGAGGGCATAAGGCGAGAGGAGAAAGATTTAAAAGAGACCTAAGGGGCCATTTGTTCACACAGGTGGTGGAATGAACTGCCAGAGGCAAGCTGGCATTACAACATTTAAAGACCTTTGGAATGGTGCATGAGTAGAAAAGATTTTGAGGGGATATGGCAGAACACAGGCAAATGGGACTAGTTTAGTTTGGGAAACTTGGTCAGCGCAAATGAGCTGGACCAAAGGGTCCGTTTCCAAGCTATTTGACTCTATGACTGTATGACCTGCTCTTTTAGACTTTGGCTGATAAGTGGCAAATAACATTTGCATTATACAAATACAAGGAATGGTAATCTTCAACAGGAAAATCTAATTACCTTCCCTTGAGATTCACTGAAAAATCCACTATCAACACCCGAGGAGTTACCATTAACCAGAAACTTAACTGGACCAGTGACATAAATGCTGGAGAGGATTTCTATATAGCAGGGTTTCCCACCAAAGCAGTGGCTACTGCCAGAACCACAGATTGATCCCAGCTTCCAAGTATTGATTCCCACCGAACAAGGTAGACGCAAGGTCTCATAGTGCAAAGAAGGCCCAAGGGTTAGGGGACAAAATGATGGGAGTTACAATTTTCCCACCCGAAAAAAATTGCAGACAGTTTGGAGGCTGGAGGCAGGCAGCACAAAGACCACTCAGAGTTTCTATAGGTTCCTCCACCTGTAAACAGAACATTTAGTGACCATAAACAGTAGCATGTCAGAGGTTGGGAATTCTGCAACAAGTAATTTACTTCTTTACTCCCTAAACACTTTCCATAAGACCATAAGACATAGGAGTGGATGTAAGGCCATTCGGCCCATTGAGTCCACTCCGCCATTTAATCATGGCTGATGGCCATTTCAACTCCACTTATCCACTCTTTACCCATAGCCCTTAATTCCTGGCGACATCAAGAATTTATCAATCTCTGCCTTGAAGACATTTAACATCTTGGCCTCCACTGCACTCCGTGGCAATGAATTCCACAGGCCCACCACTCTCTAGCTGAAGAAAGTCTCCTCATTCCTGTTCTAAATTGACCCCCTCTAATTCTAACGCTGTGCCCATAGATACTAGTCTCCCTGCCTAATGGAAACAACTTCCCAGCATCTACTCTAAGTGTCTATTAGATCTCCCCTCAACCTTCAAAACTCTAATGAATACAATCCCAGGATCCTCAACCATTCATCATATGTTAGGCCTACCATTCCAGGGATCATCTGTGTGAATCTCCACTGGACATGCTCCAGTGCTAGTATGCCCTTCCTGAGGTGTGGGACCCAAAATTGGACACAGTGTTCTAAATGGGGCCTAATCAGAGCTTTATAAATTCTCAGAGGCACATCACTGCTTTTATATTCCAACTCTCTTGAGATAAACGACAACATTACATTCACTTTCTTAACCACAGGCTCAACCTGCAAGTCAACCTTTAGAGAATCCTGGACTAGCACTCCCAGATCCCTTTGTACTTTGGCTTTATGAATTTTCTCATCGTTTAGAAAATAGTCCTGGCCTGTATTCTTTTTTCCAAAGTGCAAGACCTCACATTTGCTCATGTTGAATTTCATCAGCCATTTCCTGGACCACTCTCCTAAACTGTCTAAATCTTTCTGCAGCCTCCCCACCTCCTCAGTACTACCTGCCTGTCCACCTAACTTTGTATCATTGGCAACTTCGCCAGAATGCCTCCACTCCCTTCCTCCAGATCATTAATACATAAAGTGAACAGCTGCAGCCCCAACACTGAACCCTGCGGGACACCACTTGTCACTAGATGCCATTCCGAAACAGAACCTTTTATCCCACCTCTCTGCCTTCTGTCACACAGCCAATCCCCAATCCATGCCAGTAGCCCACCTCAAACATCATGGGCCCTCACCTTACTTAGCAGCCTCCAGTGAGGCACCTTATCAAACGCCTTTTGGAGGTCTAGATAGATGACATCCCTGGTCTAACCTACTTGTTACCTCTTCAAAAAATTTCAACAGGTTGGTCAGGCACGATCTCCCCTTACTAAATCCATGCTGACTTGTTCTAATCCAACCCTACACTTCCAAGAATTTAGAAATCTCAACCTTAAGATGGTTTCTAGAATTTTACCTACAACCGAGGTTAGGCTAATCAGCTTATAATTTTCCATCTTTTGTCTTGATCCTTTCTTGAACAAGGGGGTTACAATAGCGATTTCCAAACATCTGGGATTTTCCCTGACTCCAGCGAATTTTGAAAGATCACAACCAACGCCTCCACTATTTCCTTAGCTACCTCCCGCAGAACTCTAGGATGTAGCCCATTAAGGCCAGGAGATTTATCGATTTTTAGACCTTTTAGCTTTTCTCGCACTTTCTCTTTTTTAATGCCTACCATACTCAACTCTGCCCCCTGACACTCCATAATTACTCATGTCTTCCACTGTGAAAACTGATGTAAAATATTTATTGAGTTCATTAGCTAATTCGTTATCTCCCAGCACTAGCCTTCCAGCATCAATTTGGAGGAGCCCAACGTCTACTTTTGCCTCTCATTTGTTTCTTATGTATTGAAGGAAACCTTTACTATCATTTGTAATATTACTGGCTAGCCTACCTTCATATTTGTTCCTCTGCCTCTTTATTTCTCTGTTTGTTATCCTCTGTGTTTGTAGTCTTCCCAATCTTCTGATTTCTCAGTGCTCTTGGCCACTTTATAGGCTCTCTCTTTTTCTTTGATACATTTCCTGATTTCCATTGTCAGCCATGGCTGTCTAATCCTCCTCCCCTGCATCCAGGGTCTCAGGGCTACTTCTTGGCATTGACATCTATGACTGTCAGTGTATTCCTGTTGCTTCTTATGGCATGTCTAGTCACCTTCCACCTTCCCATGCCTCTGCAGATACAGAATATAGACTAGAATCCCTACAGTGTGGAAACTGGCCCTTCAGCCCAACAAGTCCACACTGACCTTTGCCATTTTAAAAATGGCACTTTAGCCTGATCTGAACATCTTTGGACTGTGGGAGGAAAACTGAGCACTCAGAGGTAACCCACGCAGACACAGGGAGAATGTGCAGACTCCATACAGTTGGTCACCCAAGGCTGGAATCAAACTCAGGTCCCTGATGCTGCGAGGCAGCAGTGCTAACCACTGAGCAACCATTCCTTTCATCTACAAAGCACCAGTGATGAGTGGATGGAAGGCTCTCCACTTACTTGGATCAGTGTAATTCTAATATCACTCAGCAAGTTTGCAATCATCCAGGTCAAAGGAAGCCCACTGACTGGCATCCAATCCACCATCTCAAGTATTCAACAGTGAATCATGGCTACAGGTGGCATCATCTACTAGCAGCTCTTTGATTGCATCTTCCAAGCCTTTACCATCTGTAAGGATAGAGCAGTTAATGCTGAGAATACCTCCAGATGCAAGTTCTCCTACAAACCATACGACATCATGACTTGAAACTTTATCACTGTTCTTTCATTTATCAGAATCCTGCAACTCCCAATCTAATAGCACTGCAGATATACTGACAACAGATGGAGTGCAGCAGTTCAAGAAGGTGCCTCACCTTCTCAAGATCTCTTACGGATGGGCAACAAATATTTATCTTGCCAGCTATGTCCACATCTCAAGAACAAATAAAACAAGTTGTACGTTTTCACAGTCATTCAAATAATGTCTTTTGTACATGAGGTAAGGGCGTTTCACTCTTTGTTTTTCTTTCGGGAATCAAGTATTGAGGCTCAGGATTGAGAAGTGATGGATATCTGTAAAGACCAAGGATTTTAAGATCTGTGAGAGGTTCTTATGGGGAGACGAACGTACTAAGCATTTTCCTGATGTTGCTTGTAGTTGCTCCTGACAGGAGGTCTGCAGGCATGGTTCATCCTACACCATCCTCACCACTACCACTGGGTACTCATCAGCAACTGCTCTGTGACATCTACCATCCAAAGGTGGGCCTCGTCTGTCTGCTGTCCTCCACTATCCCATCTCGGAGAGAACTGTGTCATTTCTCAGCTCTGATCAAATGGCCAACATTTTATTTCCATAAGTCATTATTTGGAATTTTCTGTGCTCTTGTAATTGTCAGCACTTCTTCATTCATCTTATGGTCAGTGTATGGAATTTTAAGCATGCAACATAGCAACCAATTTCCAGATTTCAACATCAGGAAATGTCATATCAGAACTCTTAGTTTCTGAGGCCGTAAGCCTGACTTTAATCTCAAGGGAACGTGAAACATTTAATCTGCCTGCTTCCAAGCATCACATCAAGGCATATTGACACAAGAACATAGATCTGTTTGATGGAATTGTCAGTTGCTATGCAGGGGTACGATTTAATGGAATTCTGTGCAATCTTTTGAAATGAAGCTAAACCCAAATTTCAAGACATACAATTTATCCAGGAACATTTTTGGTTGAGTATATTTGCATACTAAATTCACACTATATATGATAGTAATTCTTCTCTGCACTACTGATGTTAACAGCATGTCATGAATTCTCACACAAAAAGCTTTGCTTGTCATCACAAATCAGCTGATGATTTAGGGACTAGGAACTTTTGTTGGTCATATCAATGATAAATATTTGTGTTTGGAGTTTGCAATATGTGCAATCTCAGTGGAGGAGTACTTCATTAACCAAATACATTCATCGTGATGAATGGAGATCCTGGCAAACTACACCTTTAAAGCAATGCCACACATTGTCTGGTGGGAAAGAGATAGATCCAGGAGTTAGGATGTGTGATATCACTGCATGCTAAGTTTGACATGGACATGCATTTACCACTCAAAGTAGATGCTCCTTTCTGCTTCCCTCATACAGAATTTATGTTGATGCACAAAGACCCATTTGTTGACTTGTTTCCCCCTCAAATTGGAATTCCCAGGACCATGTTCTGAACTTCAGTTACCTAAATGGGGTTTGGATCTGGCTGCATTTAAGCATAGCAATTATCATTCTTGGCAAACAAAAACATATTAATGGCTGAGAATGAAATTGAGAAATTAAAGTAAAAAATTCTGATTGGAAACCTAATAGAAGAGAACAATTGCCTACAGCTGTAAAACATGGCACTTTTACTTTGAGAAATGAAGGTGCCAGCAAAGTGCACCTTTTGAACGATGTCACACATCCTCAGGGGAGAAGGCGAAGAGCCAGGATTCAGCAAGATATCATCACCAAATGCTAAATGTGATATTAACACATGCCTGCCGCTGGCAGAGTAGGTGCTCCTTTCTGCTAAGAAACCAAATGGTTCCCTAATCTTCTTCCAACAGCAAAGTGGGATCTTTAAAGTTTATGTAAGCCAGCAGAACAAGCTGCTATAGACAGTTTAACACATCAGAGGGACAGTAATTCCAAAAAGGTCACACTTGTAAGTCTTGAAATGTAATGTCAAACTAATTTATGGTATCATATCCCTGAAGTTGGGTAGTATCTTCTGCTCTCTCTGGTAATGAGCTTCAAGGTAGAAAAGACATTTAATTAGTGGGGACAATGATGTACACGAAAGCTATTGCCCAACTCCTCAACAGGATTTTCTCTGTCATGGGCTCACTTTTGATTCTCTTCCAGTTAGAAGTGATTTCCAGTTTACAAACTGCCCTTGGAACATTTAGTATGAGAGCAGTTTTTTTTTATTGCATTCATCACCCAGCTGCTCCTCAACTCTTTGCAGATCAGCAGGAGTGAGTTGGCTGAAAACACAGCTAACAGTCTGTTCCCTTTGCTCAGATCAATCCAGACAATAGCAATCAATGCACGTGACTCTTCGACATCGACCAAAAAGGCATATAACACAAAAGCAAGCCATCAAATTCCTTGCAAAATAAGTAACAGTGGGAATAAATTAGTATTTACAACAATTGCAAAAGTAGTTACAAATAATAAGAGTATAACAGTTTTTAATTAAACAGCAATTCTGAATTTCCACAGCAGTTTTCCTGCACTCCAGAATAACTTTGGCAGCAACCCAAATAACCCTTTATATGGTTTCCCTTGAAATTCTGCTAGTATTCATGGATGTGTAGCTTAGGTGCATTAGTCAGGCATGAATAGAAGATAATAGGGTAGGGGAATGGGACTGGGTGGGTTACTCACTGGAGGGTCAGTGTGAACTTGTTGGGCCGAAGGGCCTGTTTCCACGCTGTAGGGATTCTATGATTCTATGATAATGTCACAGTGGGAGCTCAGTAGACACTCTATTGGAAATTCTACCTCACCTTATCAAGTCATCAAAGAGATTCTTGTGATTATATTAAATTAAGGCATTGCCTTTCATCATGACAACAATAATTAAGACTTTTATTGGTTCTTTAATGAAGAAACAATATTAGAAGCACACAATGAGACTTTAATAAAATTCATCCAATTACCTACTCAAGGCCCAGTTTCAAAGCTACAGTATCAATTCAAACCTGAAAGATTTCAGTTTTGATTCTCATTCTGTACACAGAACAATATTAGTCAGGAAGGCACCTTAGGTGCTGCAGTTGGTTGCAGGAGGGCTACAGAGAAGAAACTCAGTTTTGTTTCTGATTACCAGTAAGTGACCCCTTTATAAAACAGGCAAGAACAACTACCAGCTTACAACACAATCTCAGACATGAATAAGAGCTAACTGGATTCCAAGTTAACAGAAGAAGCCCAGAACTCCCATTGTCCCAGCAGAAAGGGCAGTAGAGAGGTTTGGTTTTCAATTCTTAGTTTCTTACCAGTTTCAAGAGCTTCCTTGAGTTCCAACCCACTTGCTGAACCAGGAGGAGGTCTGTAGAGAGTATCACTTTCTGCACCTTTCAGAGACAATGAACAAAGTCCATTTCAGATGGGAATATATCATTGCATTGTACAAACTTAGAATACAACAACAGAAATACCTGCCACAAAACTCTATGGAAGTGAGGTATATCCTGATGCGTGTACCAAAAGAGAATACTAGAATCCTCAGCCACTGATTCTAGACTGCATTCCAACATCAGGAGAATGTTAGATTGCTGATTTGGGGTCTACAGCTCGAGCAGGGCACCTGACACTGAAGAAACCAGAAAGACTACCTAAAAGCTGCTAGGCCAGAGAGGTTATCAGCCTCATGCCACCACCAAAACAATGAAAATACTTCCCAGTATACTTTTATGACAGCCCCAACAAGATCCAGGAAATCAGGAACTCCTCATGCAGTGTGTTCCTACCAGGGCTGAAAATGTGTTGCTGGAAAAGCACAGCAGGTCAGGCAGCATCCAAAGAGCAGGAGAATCGACGTTTCGGGCATAAGCCCTTCTTCAGAAAACTGAAGAAGGGCTTATGCCCGAAACGTCGATTCTCCTGTTCCTTGGATGCTGCCTGACCTGCCGCACTTTTCCAGCAACACATTTTCAGCTCTGATAACTCCAGCATCTGCAGTCCTCACTTTCTCCTGTTCCTACTCTCTCTCTTCAATGCTGAATGGTCATGGTTGAGGAAGGCCAAAACAAGCTATTGATTTTCAATGTCAATCGAAAACATCAATAATTTATGGGTTTATGTCAAAATAACAGCTCATCCCGAGTGAAGACATCAAAATTGCAATCGGTGCTGTGGTACGCAGTATTTGCTCTCATCAATTAATGTTCCTGACAGCTGCGGGGAATCAAGGATAGGCAGAAAAATGGAATAAAAGGCCACAATTAGGTCAGCAACACTAAGTAGGCTCGAGGTCTTCTCTGGCTCCCATTTCTTAAATCCTTAGGTGCAGTTGATGCATTGCATTAATGTCACTTGCACATCCAAAATTTGTCATAAGTCTTCCATTCATTCTTTTTATTCTGCTTATGAAATAAAGTCACTGAGCAAACCATTAACTGAACAGAAAACATAGATAAAGCTACAGACAAAAATAGTAGAATGAATCAATTTTAAGTGTTCTCAGTAATTCAATGATATGCCACTTGATTTGAAACCTGCAGTTACATTTATTGCCTTAGAGACAGCTGTGCTTTGTAATGAATCAAAGGAATAACGTCTGACAGCAGTTTACAAACTGAGAATTAGCTATACAACAAATTTAAAGAGCACCCTCTGCTGTTAGAAGGAATTAATCAAACACTGTTAAAAAAGAACCATGCATCTGACTTATTATCTCATTCTAAGTGATAGACATGGAGCTACTATAGCGACTGGGTGCTACTGTGATTTTGAACACTTTACCTTTAGGAGTTTTGAAACTTGTCCTGATTTTTGAAAAAAATTAGAGTGTAAATGGTCTGGTTGGATTCTCCTGGCACAGACCTTCATCCATTTTGACTACACATCTGGGAATCAGGCATCTACAGGCCACCTTCTTAAAGGCAATAGATATCAGTCAGACGGCTCAACAACATCAGCAAAGTGATGGACAGGGTCATCAACAGTGCTATCAAGCAGCATTTGTAGAGGAATAACCTGCTCACTGATGCTCAGTTTGGAATCTGCCAGGTTCACTCAGTTCCAAAGAGCCTTCGCCCAAACGTATTCAAAATAGCTGAAGTGTAGAGGTAAGGTGAGAGTATCACCTTTGATATCAAGGCAATATTTGACCGAGTATGGCATCAACGAGCTCTAACAAAAGTTGTTCAAGTTGTAAGTTTGCTCCCTGAACTGGAAGGTTTGTTTTCAGATGTTGTGTCACCATGCTAGGGAACATCATCAGTCAGCCTCAGGTGAAGCTCTGGTGTTATGTCCCACTTACTCTTTACATTATAGAAAGCAGGGCATAACACTAGCGCTTCACCAGAGGCTCACTAATGATGTTACCTAGGTTGTGACAAAATGAAAACAAACCTTCCAGCTCAGGGAGCAAACTTATATCCAGAACCTCAACCTGAGCTATAAATCTTCTCAAAAACTGAACAAATCTAGAGGAAATAGGAATCAGGGAAAACTATGTACTGGCTGGAGTCATACCTGGCACAAAGGAAGATGGGTTATAGTTGTTGCAGGTCAGACCCAGTAAATCACTGATGCAATTCTTCAGGTTTAACTATATTTAGCAGCTTCTCCAATAAATTTCCTTCTACCTTAAGGTCAGATCTGAGGATGTCTGCTGATGATTTCACAATGCTCAACACCATTCAAATTATTTCCAATACTGAAGCAGTCCATGTCCCAGAGTAACAAGACCTGGAAAATAACCAGGCTTAGGATGATAAAATGGCAACTAACATTCATAACAAACAAATGCCAGGCAATGACCGGTGCAGCAAGAGAGAATCTAATCACTTCCTCTTGAGATTCAGTGGTATTACCATCTCTGTAGCCACCATTATCAACATCCTGGGAATAAACACTAACTAGAAACTGAACTTGAATAGTATTATGAACACTGTGACTAATAGATCAAGTGACAGTTTAGAAATTCTGTGAGCAGTAACTCACCTCCTGTCTCGCTAAAGCATTTGTCCGACATCGAAAAGACAACTCATGGGTGTAATGGAATATTCCCCATTTGCTTAAATGGGCACAGCTCCAACAATACTCAACAAACTTGACATCCAGGACAAATCAGTTCATAATCAAGGATGCCAGATAGATTAGCACCCTATCCACCACCTTTAATATTCACTCTCTTCAACACCAATCCACAGTAGCAGCAGTGTGTATCATGTAGAGGTGTGACTCACCTAGAACCTTCTGAGAACAACTTCCAAGCCCTGATCCACTACCATCTAGAAGAACAAGGGTTGCAGATGCTTGGGAACACCATGGACTTAAGTATCTCTTCAAGTCCTGAATTGAATCTATATTGACATTCTTTTACTGTCACTGGATCAATTTCCTGGATCTCCCTTTTGATCTATACTATGTCCCTACATTCCAAAGATTGAGAACGGTTCAAGAAAGCAGCTCACTACTGATTTATTTTTAGATTTATTTTACAGGGGACAATGAAGCTAATAAGAGTGGAAATAACATGGCAGGGTCCCTGTAGCCAGTTGTTCCTGTGTAAGGGTGTAAGGATCTAAAAGGGTTAATACTGAAGAGTGCATAAAGCATCATCCAATATGATGATATCATGTAGAGTTCAACAAGGGAACGGCTTTGGATCTTGTATGATTAAGACTTAACATGAAAGTCTTACTCTCATCTAAACAACAATGTCTATCATATCATTGTAATTTGTCCTTGATTGGTATCATGCAGTGAATTACATCTTGTTTAAGTCAGAGAGTTCTTCCCATGAAACGAGCAGGAGCTGTTTTTCTCAACCACATTGAAGCTCCAGCTGCCCTCCCTCACTCTTGCCTTTTCCTCTAGTTTTCCTCGTCCTACCTGATTAGGAAAAAGGCAGCAAATCTACCCTTACTGTGGTGAGGATTCCTCTTACAACATTGTGGCAAACAGTGCAGACTTCACTTAGCTGCAGTAAATGAAATACTGACAGCTGGGGAGGTCTGAAGTATCTTCAGACACAGCTTTAAAAAGGCTGCTCACATAAACATTCAGCAGCTAGACAAGCTGAACATTCAAGAACCTTGCAGAAGGGAACCTCACGGCAGTATTCCACAAGGCCGAATCTACTGTCAATGGGAATATGTATTTCAGACCAGGTTGGAGACATGCAGTGTTGAGTGTGAGCTAGGAACTCCACTCAGTTCAGACATGGTCATACAATTGCAGTTTAACATGAGATTTGAATGTACAGATTGCCCAAAGATCATGAAGCAGGGATTCTACATGCACTGGCACCGTATCATTACAATACTCCTTCCAAGTAAAAATGATTCGCTTGTACCTCTTTCAGTTTAGCATACTGTGTTTGCAGTTTACGAAGGGACGTTAAACAAGGAAGACAGGTCATTTATCCAAAATTAAGGCTGTGGTTTACATCTAGACGAGGAAATCCTTTATTTGTCTGATCCTCCTCCCATGAGGCCTCCTTCTCCAGGAAGGCTCTGTTTGACTGCTCTAGATGCCCTCCCTCCCTCGTGTCATTTCCTCTAGTTTTCCTCTACCATATTTGACAAAGCAGGTAAGGCCCTACCAGGAGAGAGCACACTAGCAGCAAGGGCACCAGAAGGATCTTACACCATGATCTGCTGTGGTAAGGTCAGTCATGATGCAGTCACCCCCTGCTTACAGTGTCTCAAATTGCCTACATTCCCTCAGGTTTCACATCTGTGCTGCCTCTAGCGATGCAATATTCCATACCACGCATTTCATACCTCTTCCTTAATCAAGAATGTACCACTCAGTACAATTTCAAGCATTTCTGCCTTCTCTTCTTCCCCTCCTTCTTTGAAAAATGTTAGGTTCCCCTTATCCTTACCTCTACCCCACTAGCCTCTGTATTCAACAAATGGTCTTCTGCCATTTTCAGTGGTGCCAGTGTGATGCCACCATCAAACATATCTTCCCCTTCCCTCCCTTTTCAGTATTCCAAAAAGACCATTCCCTGCATGACACCCTGGTCTACTCCTCAGTCAACCCAATTCTCTCTCTCTTCCCTATATCCTTCCATGCAAATGATGATTCAACATTCCCCTTTTCACTTCCCCTTTCTCACCATCCAAGGTACCAATTATTCTTCCAAGTGAATATGATTTGCTTGTATCTCTTGCAGTTTAGTTTACTGTGTTTGCAGTTTATAGTGTGGTGGTCCCTGGGGAGAGACCAGTTTATGAAATACCACTTTGCATTTGTTTGTTTGATTTATTGTTGTCATCTGTACCAAGATACACTGAAAAGTGTTGTTTTGTGTGCCATACAGGAAGATCGCATCATACCAAGTGCATCAAGGAAGCAGAAAAGAAAGCAGAATAGAGTGTTACAGCCGCAGAGAAGGTGCAGAGAGAGAGAGAGATCAACATTAAATTTGAGAGGCCTATTCAAAAGTCTGATAACAGCGGGAAGAAGTTGTTCTTGAACCTGTTTGTACGTGTATTCAAACTGTTGTATCTTCTGCCTGATGGAAGAGGCTGTGGAACCAGGGTGGGAGAGGTCTTTGATTATGTTGGTTGCGTTTCTGAGGCAGCAGTAAGTATAGCTGGTCTCAATGGATGGAAGGTGGATATGCGGGATGGACTGGGCTGTGTTCACAACTCTCTGTAGTTTCTGGTGGTCTTTGGAAGAGCAATTAGCTTACCATGCTGTGATGCATCCAGATCGGATGCTTTCTCTGATGCATCTCTAAAAATTGGGAGAAGTCTTTGTAGACAAGCTGAATTTCTTTAGCCTTCTGAGGAAGTAGATGTGCTTTCTTGACCATCATACTGTTGTGAGTTGACCAGGCCAGATTCTTGGTGAACATCACTCCCAGAAAGCTGACCTCATACAGTCATAGAGTCATAGAGATGTACAGCACAGAAACAGACACTTCAGTCCAACTCAACCATGCTGATCAGATATCCCAACTTAACCTAGTCCCACCTGCCAGCACGTGGCCCATACTCATCTAGATGCCTTTTAAATGTTGCAATTGTACCAGCCTCCATCACTTCTTCTGATAGCTCGTTCAATACATGCACCACCCCCTGCGTGAAAAAGTTGCCCCGTATATCTTTTATATCTTTCCCCTCTCCTATGCCCTCTAGTTCTGGTCTTCCCCACCCCAGGGAAATTACTTTGTCTATTTACCCTATGTCCCTCATGATTTTCTAAACCTCTATTAGGTCACCCGTCAGCCTCCAATGCTCCAGGGAAACAGCCCCAGCCTATTCAACCTCTGCCTATAGCTCAAACCAGCTAACCCTGGCAATATCCTTGTAAATCTTTTCTGAACCCTTTCAAGTTTCACAACATCCTTCCAATAGGAAGGATACCAGAATTGCACACAATATTCCAAAAGCCTAACCAACGTCTTGTTCAGCTGCAATATGACCTCCCAACTCCTGTACTCAATACTCTAACCAATAAAGGAAAGCATAACAAATTCCTTCTTCACTGTCCTATCTACCTGCAACTCTACTTTCAAGGAGCTATAAACCTGCTTCAAGGTCTCTTTGTTTAGCAACACTCCCCAGGACCTTACCATTAAGTGTATTAAGTCCTACTAAGATTTGCATTCCCAAAATTCAGCACCTCACATTTATCTAAATTAAATTCCATCTACCACTTCTCAGCCCATTGGCCCATCTGATCGAGATCCCATTGTAATCAGAGGTAACCTTCTTCGCTGTCCACTACACCTCCAATTTTGGTGTCATCTGCAAACTTACTAACTGTACCTCTTATGCTCGCATCCAAATCATTTATGTAAATGATGAGAAGTAAAGGGCCCAGCACCGATCCTTGAGGTGCTCCACTGGTCACAGGCCTCCACCCTGAAAAACAACCCTCCACCACCACCCTCTGTCTTCTACCTTTGAGCCTCTTGAAAATCTCCAGCTCATCACCATTGATGCAGACAGGCACGTACCCTCCACTCCATTTCCTAAAGTCAAAGACCAGCTCCTTCACTTTGTTGACACTGACAGATTGTTGTCTTTACTCCATGCCACTAAGTACTCAATCGCTGTCCTGTATTTTGTCTTGTCATTGTTTGAGATCTGACCTACAACAGTGATGTCATCAGCAAACTTGTAAATGGAGTTGGAGCTAAGCTTAGCCAAGCAAGTATATAGGGAGTATTGTAGGGAACAGAGTAAGCAGCCTTGTGGAACACCAGTATTGAGGATTATGGTGGAGGAGGTGCTGTTGCCTATCCTTACTGATTGCAGTCTGTGGGTCAGGAAGTCAAGGATACAGTTACAGAGTGGAGAACCAAGATCTAGGATCAAGGCAAAGTGGTAAGCTAGAGTTGATGTGAGCCATGAAGCATTTCATAATTATGGAGGTCAGAGCCACTGGGGTTCTGAGTCATTGAGGCATGCTGCATGCTTTTTCTTTAGCACTGGGATAATTGTGGTCTTCTTGAAGCAGATGGGGACTTCAGATCGTCGTAAGGAGAGATTAAAGGTATCAGCAAATACTCCCGCCCGCTGGTCCACACACAGACCTGAGTGAACAGCCAGGGATTCCATCCAGACCAGTTGCTTTCAATGGGTTCACTCTCAAGAAGACAGATCTAACATCTGCAGCGGTGACCATGGTACAGGTGCATCTGAGGCTATTGGGGTAGGTTACAGTGTTTTGCGGACCTGCTGTTCAAGGCGAACATAGAATGCATTGAGCCCGTCAGGTCGGGATGTACTATTGTTCACGATTTTATTTGACTTTGCTGTGTAGGCCGTTATGTCGTGTACACCTTGCTACAAATCACAGGTGTCTGTGTCGTCAGTCTGTTCAGTCCACAAGCGTGACCTTGAGCTTCTTGACATCTCTACCTTACTTCCACTCTGACCTTTCTGTCAATGGCCTGCTGCAATGCTCCAGTGAAATTCGACACAATCTTGAGGAAGACCTGCTCATGTTTCATCGCAACACTGAACAGCCTTCTGGAATCAGCACTGCAAACTTTAGTTGATAACCTTTCTCTCCATGTTGTACTTCCTTTTGTTTTTGTTTGATGTGTTTTTCTTTAGGCCTTCATGTTGTATTCAGATGGGTGGCATTCACACCTCATCTGGACACAGCCTAAATGCCTTTACTATACAGAGGAAGTTCAATTATCCGGAGGACACGGGCGGGGAGTATTTTGTTCGGTTAATTGAATTCCGGACAATCGAATGCCGGGTAACATAGTTTATCCGAGCATCAGGATCTGGCCCAATAATTGATATTCGGATAATTGAATGCCGGATAATCGAGGTTCCTCAGTACTAGCTAGCACTCACTTCGGCTTTTGCATCTTTAATTTTTTTGTTAGTTACTTTCTCCTGACTTCCACCATATCAGCGACCTTCCCTTTTATCTCCCTCCTGCCCTCATGCCTTCTACTGCCATAAAAAATGCTTTAAATCTTGCCATCCTGAAATGGTAATTTTGTTACTCTTCCCAGATGTTGCCTGACCTGCTGAGTACTTCCAGTGTTATAGTTTTGTTTTTAGCATAACTGATCACATCACTCAGTAACACTGAATTAATTTTAGTGAAATTATCTTATGCAACTGTGTACAACAGTGAGATCGCAAAGCCTACATCAGTAAGAATATTCACAAGATGAATAATGTATTTCATGTAGTATTGGGAGAAGTTTTTACTTTCCTGTGAATAATGAGAGGAAATCTTCAAAACATAGCTGAACTGACACATGTACACAGCTTCCCTTCAGTTCTAACCTGACTTTATGTGCCCAAGCCTTGGAGAGCAGTTTGAATCCATGAGAAATTGACTCTAAGGCAACAACCGGGCAGCTCAGGCTTTGACGATGGCCTTTGTGTGCCTCTGGGTGTACATGCTGGTGTATGCCTGCATTTGTGTTCAAGGAAGATCAACTAGGAGAATTGTAAAAACAGTACCTTTCTTCTCCAATGCTTCAATCAGCTTCATCACAATCTGTGGTGCTTGATCCGGCAAAGTTAACAGTTCAGTTAGCTCCTGCCCCGAGGGAACTGTCAATGGAGAACACAGAAAGAGTATTTATTATGCCAGCCTGCAGCATCCTCTGAGCATCAACTGAACTGGATTTTTAATCACGGATCTTATGTAACAAGCTGCAA
Organism: Hemiscyllium ocellatum; assembly: GCF_020745735.1. Taxonomy (NCBI): domain Eukaryota; kingdom Metazoa; phylum Chordata; class Chondrichthyes; order Orectolobiformes; family Hemiscylliidae; genus Hemiscyllium; species Hemiscyllium ocellatum. The sequence continues at coordinate 75,526,265 of NC_083409.1, read as the reverse complement.
AACATTCTCTATTCTGACACTTACTCTTATTATTTTCGACAAGTAGTCCAGTTGGCTATTCCATCAGATAGATGACTTTGAACGTGCATTTCAACTACTGCAATTACTATTTACTGTGTGCAAGACAATTTCAGAGCTGTTCTACCTTATTATGTGGCTGCTGTTTTCCAAATTGGATCAATCTGGAGTTCATATTTGCATAAGCTCTTAAAATGAAAGTTACCACATTTAAAAGGCTTTCATTTGCTCGAGCAAAAGTGTCTCTTATTATAAAATAATGTTATCTCAACCTTTTGGGAATACCAGCTTCAAAATACTGGTCCTTTCTGTCACACAGACTGATCACCGAAGGGTTCATTCTTACTGTTTCGCAACCCACTGAGCCATAATAGGTATCCAACAAATGAAGAAGCTGACCTTAACATCCTACCATGGGAACCCTTGCTCCCCTGCTGAGGTTCAGGGCTTTAGGAGAAGGATCATAAGTGGCTGCATGCCTTCTCCCTCTACCTTTTTCAACTCTACCACCACAATCCTGGTGAAGGTGACTGAAAGTATACATGAAATTTCTCCCTCTCATCACTAGTGATTTTTTGTCAAGTGGGGCCTACAGTAAGTCATGTCTACTGAATCCCAGTTCGGAGTCAGGAATGTGGCACAGGAAGTTCAATTGATAACAAATACTTCGAGTGGACTGAAGCCACGAATCTAATGTCAGGTTATGTCTTATTTTCACATATCAGAAAGGTTTCTTCTCACACATCACAACATCATTTGATTTTCTGAGTCAGAATGCTGTCTTCTGTACAATAGGTTACCTTCAACTTTCCTAAATTACAGAACCACATTTTAATTGGTAACCATAGCTCCAGATACCAACAGCTTTACCGAGCCAGGCAAAAGTTAAATGCAAAGCACCTCTTGAGCAAAAGAACACTTATCTTTTCAAACTGACAACTGCTACTTCTGCTATAAGATGAATTGGTTCAGGCTCCTATCAGATGTGGAACAAAGACAGACAGATTTCTTAGTAATTTTCTACTATTCAGCCTCTTACACTGAAACATTCTCTAATTAACCAGTTCTTCCTGGTGTCAAATTGAGGGGTTTGTAGTGTGGGCTAGATTCTGTAACCACTGCACATTTACAAGTTATTTGCATGCAAAATTGTTCCAAAGTTGATAATATGGTTTTAAAAACCAAATCTTATTTGCTAGCTTGCTAATCTGGCTATAGAACCTACCCTGATGTCCATCAGTGCAGGAAATGAAACATATTGGTCTAAAAGTTCTTCAATCGCACTACTACGGAAGATGTACTTATGCCATTTTCTCCACCAAATGCTATTAAAACTTTGCATCCCAACTTCCTGAAAATTCTATTAGCTTATAATGTAAGCTGAAAGAATGTTTTGTCTTGTGGGTGAGTTGAAAACTAGGGAACATAGTTTAAAAATAAGAGGTCTCCTCTTTAAGACAGAACTGAGCAGGAATTTCTTCCCTCTTAGAGTCAGGAGTCTTCGATACTCTCTTCTCTGGAGAATGGTGGAGGCAAGATCATTGAATACATTAAGGCAGAGATAGATAGATTCCTGACTAACAAGAGAGTCAGGATTATCAAAAGTAGGAAGAAAAATGGAATTGAGGTTACAATCAGATCTGCCATGATGTCGCTGAATGGCAGAAGATGATAAAGGGGCCAAAATGGCCTCCTCCTGCTCCTATTTTGTATGTTTGAAAGCTCTTAACTAATGTAACTTAAGCATTAATGTAGTGCTACCAACAGAGGAAATGATGGGGGCCTCATCTCATGGTGCATCCTTTTCAGAGCTAATTGCCTCTGTTGTTGCTCCTCTTCCTATTATTAAAAAGGACAGATTATACCCTTTGCTCAGCTGCTTAATTTTTTTGAACATGTAGATGGAATGTTCATCCAAAAGACAGCAGATTAACTGAGGCAACACTTAGTTAACAAATATGCTATTTAAATAACCACAGCCATACTATTACTTTTGTTCTATAATATTAATGCATCTCTCCCATGAATTAGAAAGAAAGGATATTTTAACCACGATGCATGCAATATTTTACTATAGACATAAGACATGGCAGACTTAACTTGGTTAAACCATTGCTTTGTACTATTTATCTATTAAAACCTTGCTAATAACAAAGCTGAATTATACTAAACAGATGGTGTTTTCTTTGTATTTTTAATGAACCCATTTGTGAGACTTGAGAGAAAAATGAAAAGAATAAGCAACACACAAGAAACTGTCTCTGGCACTAACTTCCAAGAACACATCATTGCTGAATCATTCCTTCAGGCAATATGTGAACAGAAATCTGGACTGAGGCTGGTGGTGATGGATAGAATTTCAGCTGTCATCATTTAGTTGTGCGAATTAAATAGGTTTTCTGGGACTGAATATGTTTTCACAAATCACTGTGACAACAAATCTATCCCTGTCATAATGCATTTCCAAAATTTAATTTCACTATCCTTTCCAGTAAAATTACAGTTGCTTTCCAGCTTTAGATTTCAGTAATGTATTTTCCACAAACTTTATTTAACTGTTCTTCCATTTTCCTGATCAACTTTCCTGTTGGAGATGATGATTTTGGGTACATGAACTGCGCTCAGTGCACTTTCCAGTGCATATAGGTCAGACATTAACAATATTCTGCCTCCCTCTCCCTATTGAATAATGGCTGCAGCAATAAGACAAAAATAAAGCCATACAGTTGGGTGCTTTCTCCTTGAATGCTTTGCACTGTCACACCAAACAATAATAAAACACAAATATGGGGACACACCAAAACACCTGCACTTTAAAGACTTTCCAATCATTTATGGAACCAGGGAAAATCCTGATTGGAAATAATTAATTGAAATAAACAACAGCAGCCAAACCAAATAGTACTTCCCAAATAAAAAAAACAGCAGTAGGGCAAATAGCTTAGCATGAGGATGAGGGGTAAAAACAGAAATTGCTCAGAACAAGGAAGGGTCATTGGACCCGAAACATTAACTCTGATTTCTCTCCACACAGATGCTGCCAGACCTGCTGAGCTTTTCCAGTAATTTCTGTTTTTGTTTCTGATTTATAGCATCTACAGTTCTTTTGGTTTTTATGAAATGAGGGGTCTCTTATGTTCAGGGCTCATATATACATGTGTCGATACACACAACTGCACATATGCCTTCACACAGCTACACAAATGTAAACATATATTTGCTGGTAGACATATTCACACAGACGGTAGACATATACATCTCAAAATGTACACCTGTATATTTGTAGGTACAGTTGCATATACAGTTGCATGCACAGGCAGACATATGGGTACACTTTCACCACACACTTTAGTATATGCTGATGGTCAACACTCAACTAGCCTTCAATTGAAATGTAACACTTCTTTGAATTTGGTATCATTTTCAATCCCTTTGAAAGCAAACAGAACTGAGCTAAACTGCAAAACAATTTCCACAAAAGAGAACTGGATATCAATAGCCAACAAATAAAACCCATTCAAATGATCAATTAAGTAGACATGAAGTATTTTCAGTCTTACAAACAATTTTAGAATACTCTTATCAATTTTCAACATGTTCAGAGTATATGCCACCTGTTCCCTCAAGGTAATATTAAATATATTACAGCGTCACTGGTTTCTGAAGTCATATAAATCCAATACTCCACTTGTGGCCTTGCAATTCTATCCAAAATGCTGTGTATAAAGGAACAATGCAGAAAAATGTCTCATTATTAAAATACTGCTAAACTGAAAGAAAATAGGAGACAATAAAAGGAGCCAAGGGATTGTGTGTCTACTCAGTGACAGTCTCAATGACTGAGATTGCATGGTATCTAGCTCAGTGCAGCTTTATTAAAAATCACTAACGTGAATATGCAAACCAAAATACGTGTCTGATGTTTCTATGGTGCTGACAGACTGACATTGAGTATCAATCAAACCACAATAATTGTGTTTTGACAGAAACCTTGATCTTTAAGAATCAGATTTCACAGAGTTGATTATAATGGTATGAAAAATTGAATAGTATGTTTAATAGAGCACAGACTCAATGCCACCTATTAAGGGTCCATCAGTGAAGTTGAATTTTTCCCAAGATACACAAGGTCCATCTTTGGGCAGTGAAGGAGACAGCCTTAACCAAAGTGCTTGGCTCTTTTAATATGCAAAATGTGGTTCTTAGCAAATAAAACAACCATCATCAATAATCAGCTGATCAAAGTGTAATTCCACAAATACAAACTAAGTCTTTATTGCCTTGAGTCCTGCATTCTTGGGAAGGAATAGACCTTCTAGCCTGCTCTGTTGTTGTGAATGCATCATTTTAGGCCTGCTTACCAGAACATTGTGATGGTGCAGACTAGGTGACCTGCCCCAGAATACCTGTAATCTGTTAATATATGTTAGTGAGGCCTGAACCACACATGGCCATTGATGACCATGTGAAGGCAAATTACAAGAAAGAACTAACTGTCTGAATAATAGCTTTCATATGCTAACTGTTCTATACCAAGCTGCTATGTTGTGATATTATATGGTAGTGATATTCAGAAACATTTGACCTCTGAAGAAACAATCTATTCCCTTCTAATGGAATCAAAGGCAGCAATTTTGGAGCTTATTTTGAAAATGATTCCATAAGCTTGATTTAATGCTATGAACTATAACCTTTAATTCATTTCGCAACTGCATCAGACAGATGAAGTGTATTTGAAGGTTCATTTATACCAGTAATATACACACCACTACAATAACATCACTAACAAAAGGTCACCAGTGCACTGCCATGTTTTTCATTGGACTTGATTGATTGCTTCAATCATATCTTAACTGAATTAAATCTTCAGTTTCCTCTGGTACAAATTTCAACAGACCAAGTTTTCTGCACTGTGCTGGTACTTGTCTGTCATACAGGTCACTATACTGTGGAAGCTGAATGCCAGATCTCAGGCACCTTCTATCTCCCCCTGGACTATGATCCCAATATCGAACATCAGGCTACTGTATTCATGAATGTCACTAACCTTATCTCATCCAGGGATCTCCCTGCAATAGCTTTCCAGCTCATAGACCCCAATGCCTTACATTCCACTTTTACCTTCTTCCCAAACATTCACAACAGGGCTGCCTGGGCAGACCCATTCTGCCTTCCTATGCAGACTCTATCTAATTCTCCACTTATCCAGTCCCTCATCACTTACATCCTCTACTTTTCTTATGCTTTATATTGGTTTCAAACTGTCTTGTTTGCAGACGCCAGCCACCTCCTCTTCACAATGGACCTACAATCCCTCAATACATCCTTCCCCCATCAGGATGATTTCAGAGCTCCCTGCTTATTCCCCCCCAAAAAAACGCCTGAACTGTCCCCATTTAGCACCACCCCCCTCCACCTGGCCGAGCTTACCCCCACTCTGAACTACTTTTCTTTGAACCCTTCCCACTTCCTTCAGATCAAAGGCGTGGTCATGAGTACCCACATGGGCCCCAGTTATGCCGGTCTCTTTGTGGGGTAGGTGGAACATTCCTTGTTCCAGTTCTACTCCAACCCCTCCACACAACACTTTCTCCACTGAATCGATGACATCATTGACACTGCTTCCCTCTCTTGTTCAGAATTGGAAAAAAATTGATAAATTTTGCTTCTAATTTCCATCCTTCCCTCACCTTCACCTGGTCGATCTCTGATTCCTCCCTTCCCTTCTTCAACATCTTAGTGTCCATTCCTGGGGATAGGCTGGCTACTGCCATCCACGGCAAACCCACTGACTCCTACAGTTACCTGGACTATACATCCTCACACCCTGCATCCTGTAAGGGCTCCATTCCATTCTCCCACTCTGTCCGTCATTGTTCCATCTGTTCTGATGATGCCAGGTTTATGCAGGGGGGCATCAGACATGCCCATCCTTTTCCCTACTACTGTGGTTGACCTGGTCCTTAGCAATGTCTGACCCATTTCCTTCACTTCTGCCTCACTTCTCCCCTTCCCTCTCACAATGATAGGACTCCCTTTGTCCTCATTTTCTATCCTAGCAGCCTCCACATCCAATGGGCCATAAGTTGCCATTTCCACCACCTCCACTGGGATGTTAGTACCAGAGACATATTCCCTTATCCTCCCTTGTCAGCATCTGTGGGGTCTGTTTCCTCTGGAACACTCTGGTCCACTTCTCCTCCATTCCCAATACCATATCACACTCCCACAGCACCTTCCCATACAATACCAGTCTATTTACTTCCTCCCTCCTCACTATCCAAGACCCCAGACACAACTTCCAGGGGAAGCAGCAACTTACTGGACTTCATTCAATCTAGTCTACTGCATTTGCTGCTCATAATGTGGTCTCCTCTACACTGGGGAGATTCCAAGTATCTAATTGTCAACCTCTTCAATACCACACCATGCTCCCAAGCCGACATTTCTGTGTCAGGTCTGCTGCAGTGCTCCAGTGACGCTCAATGCAAGCTGAAGGATCAACATCTCATCTTCTACTTCGGTACTTTCCAGCCTTCTGTACTCGACATTGAGTTTAACAATTTCAGAGCACGAACACCTCCTCACTTGTCTATTACCCACCCCCACAATCCCAGTGCTGCCAATGGACTGGGTTGCCTTCAGCACAGCTAATCATTTCCAACCGCTCATAGTCCCCATTATCAGCTATCTAGCTTATCGCCTTTAATGAAACAAAGAACTGCAAATGCTGGAGGTCAGAAATAAAAACTCAGGAGGTCTGACAGTACCCAAAGGGAGAAAGCAGAGTTAACGTTTCGAGTCCAGTAACCCTTCTTCAGAATTGTTAGTACCTAGGAAAAAGGTGGTATATGGAGAGGTGCCGATGATAGTAGATGATGGTATGCCAGGGAGAAAGAAAACAGGGACCTTAAGCAGGTGAGAGTGGGTTGGCTGTGCTGAAAACGGCCCATGTCATGACAAGGTCTGGTATGTGGAGGTTGAAGGAAGGATACGAGAGAAGATGCTCAGCCCCTAAAGTTATTGATCTAGATACTCAGTCCTGAAGGCTGCAGGGTCCCCAGCAGAAAATGAGATGCCGTTCTTCCAGCTTTGCTGGACCACTGTAGCAAGCCCAAGACACAAACATTGGCCAGGAGACACGGTGGTGGGTTGAAGTGACAGTCAACTGGAATCTCGATCTTATCTGCGTATAATATGTAGGTGTTCAGCAAAGTGGTCACCCAGTCTTTGTTTCTTACTCCCGTGTGGAGACCATGTTAAGAACAGTGAATACTACAGACTAGATTGAGTGAAATGCAGGCAAATCAGTGCAGGGAGCTTCTCTTCTTCCCGACTTACTATCAACAATCCGTTTGACTGCCTACCCTGTTTTTTTTATCCATTTCTGTGCTCTGCCTCTATGTATCCATTCATTCCTTTTCCCTCTCAGCCTTTGTCATCAACGTAAAATGCCACCTTTTCTGAACTACTTCTAGTTCTGAAGAAGGGTTGCTGGACTCTATATATTAACTCTATTTTCTCTCTGTAGTTGCTGCCAGACCTGCTGAGTTTCTCCAGCAATTTCCATTTTTGTTTAAGTGCTCATAATATGGTGCCTAACTATTTAACTACCATATCTGGATCTAATTCACATCCGTTGGTGGGTGGGCATAAACTGCTACATCATTATTGAATTTGTAAATGAATTTGGAGGCTGTGAAATTATCAGCAAAAGGCCTCACTCCTGGGATGAAGGTCAATGATGAAGCAGCTGGAGATACATCCTTGACAAATTCCTGCAATAACATCCTATGACTACAATGACTGGCCCAGACAACCACAACCATTTTCTTATGCAGCAAGTATGACGCAGAACTTGAGGGCTTACGACTTGACTCCTATTGGCCTCAGTTCTGCTCAGGTTCCATGATGCTGTATGTGGTTGAATAGTGCAATGAATGGAATGTCTTTGACAAGTCCCTCGTTGCCAGTTAGCTCATGCATTCTTGTCTAGATTGAGGCTGAGGTTTGGATTAGAGATGTTCTAGAAGATCTCAAACTGGTCATCGGCGAGCAGGCTATTAATAAAATAGTGTCAACATTTGACTCTCCATTAAATGTTGGGAGATTGTTGATGTGGCAATAATTGTCTCAGTTACATTTACAGCCAGTTCTGCTATAATGTGGTAGGTCTGTTCTCGTGCAATCCCGTGTTAGAAGAAAATCTATTATAGCAGCACCATTTAAACTAATGAAGCCAGAATCATGATATCACCAGCATACCCTTTAAAAGTTTGTGCTTTAGTAACAGTGTCACCAATTTGTCAATTATAGAGAATTCGCATTAACGAAATCTGCATTATAACAGAATGACCTGCGTGCTTTTTGGAATAGCATAAGCCTGGGTAACTGTCCACTTTAATTGATAAATATCAGCACACGGCTACATTGGAGAAGGTTGGCTAGGCTACTTATTGTCATCAGATTCTGGATTAGTGGTGCTGGAAGAGCACAGCAGTCCAGGCAGCATCCGAGGAGCAGTAAAATTGACGTTTCGGGCAAAAGCCCTTCATCAGGAATAAAGGCAGTGAGCCTGAAGCGTGGAGAGATAAGCTAGAGGAGGGTGGGGGTGGGGAGAAGGTAGCATAGAGTACAATAGGTGAGTAAGGGAGGGGATGAAGGTGATAGGTCAGGGACGAGAGGGTGGAGAGGATAGATGGAAAAGGAGATAGGCAGATATGACAAGTCATGGGGACAGTCTGAGCTGGAAGTTTGGAATTAGGGTGAGGTGGGGGAAGGGGAAATGAGGAAACTGTTGAAGTGTTCCGAGGCGGAAGATGAGGCGTTCTTCCTCCAGGTGTTTGGTGGTGAGGGAGCGGCAGTGAAGGAGGCCCAGGACCTCCATGTCCTCGGCAGAGTGGGAGGGGGAGTTGAAATGTTGGGCCACAGGGCAGTGTGGTTGATTGGTGCGGGTGTCCCGGAGATGTTCCCTAAAGTGCTCTGCTAGGAGGCCTCCAGTCTCCCCAATGTAGAGGAGACTGCATTGAGAGCAACGGATACAATAAATGATATTGGTGGATGTGCAGATAAAACTTTGATGGATATGGAAGGCTCCTTTAGGGCCCTCGATAGAGGTGAGGGAGGAGATATGGGTACAGGTTTTGCAATTCCTGCGGTGGCAGGGGAAGGTGCCAGAATGGGAGGGTGGGTTGTAGGGGGGGTGTGGACCTGCCCACCTATCCACTCCACCCTCCTTCCTGACCTAGCACCTTCATACCCTCCCCCACTCACCTATTGTACTCTGTGCTACTTTCTCCCCACCCCCACCCTCCTCTAGCTTATCTCTCTACCCTTCAGGCTCTCTGCCTGTATTCCTGATGAAGGGCGTTTGCCCGAAACATCGATTTTACTGCTCCTCAGATGCTGCCTGAACTGCTGTGCTCTTCCAGCCCCACTAATCCAGAATCTGATTTCCAGCATCTGCAGTCATTGTTTTTACCTACTTATTGTCATCAGTTCAGATTACCTGTAAAAGAATGAAAGTACCCTATATGTTTACAATCTGCATAAAACTGGATTTGATAACTGGTTGAAAAATTATTTTGTTTCAAAACCAACCGGTTCAGAGTTGTCATTATGCACCTCTGGAACATGTGGGACTTGAACCTAGGCTTCCTGGCATTAAAAATAGGGACACTACTGCTGCACCACAAGCTGCATTCAGACACTGATCAGCTGAATAACAATTTATTTAGTGTTTTAAAAAATTATACCTGCAATACTGGCAATGGGCACACAGTGGCACCACAAGAGTTTGAGCACAAAATAAATCAGGCTGATCTTCTGGAGAGGTAATAAAAAACAGCAGCATTAAAACACTGATAAGATGTTTATTGATCTGAATTTAGGAAGCAAAACTGCACACAAAACTATGTTATATCAAAACATTACATCTGGGCATGGAGTACAGCAGGAGAGACAAGGACCCTGATAACATCTTGTAGTAATTTTGGCTAAAATTGTGGCTCACACCATTTTGTGCTGTCACCATTGCTGTGCACATTCAAAACAGACAACTTGTTATATCAATTTCTGTCTGTTCCGCTTGCTGTGCATTCGTTCAAATAGCGTTCCTCAACCATATCTGCTTACAATTTACTGTTAAATATACTCAAGGCTGAGATGGACAAGGTTTTAATCAGTAAGGAGATCAATAAGGAAAAAGCACAAAGGTAGAGTTGAGGATTATCAGATCAGTCACGTTCTCACTGAATGGTGGATAGCCACAATAGGAGCAGAAGCAGGCCGTTCAGCCTATGTCTGATTACATTTAGTTGTGTAAACAACTCTTGCAAGAAAATTGAGAAAAAAATTCATTCTCTGAATCTCAATGAACTCTGTTTTTGTCAGATAGGTTTGTTTGCACTCACTGATGCAAGACACAATTTTGCCACAAAATCTACATTTGCCCTCAAATGAGGCAAAGGTTTGTTTTTCAATTTCAAATCATTCAAATATAAATGATTCTGAAGATGTACACCGACCTGACTTTAAGGGGTAGCTAGCAGTATTTGTTAGACAGAAATGAAACTGACAGAAACATACAGCCTTTCTGTCAAGATTAAATACTATAGATATTACTTGTACATATAAGAATCAATAAAACACTACCACTTCTCACCACTGTACTTCAGTATATGCATGGATCACATATAACAGAATTCAACCTATCAATCACTCTACGTCTCAGCAGTGAATGGAGACACCTATAAGGCAAATTGCTTCAAGGCAAATTAAGCTCCAGGAACCATCCAACTATGAGTTTGACATTGAAAATGTCGAGCTAATACTGCAGTGAGGCAGGCAATTTTACTTGTCCTTCTTCAAAAGGCATTTGAATGTATTAGAAAGGATTCTTAGGGAAGAGCTGAAAATGTGTTGCTGGAAAAGCGCAGCAGGTCAGGCAGCATCCAAGGAACAGGAAATTCAATGTTTCGGGCATAAGCCCTTCATCAGGAATGATGAAGGGCTTATGCCCGAAGCGTCGAATTTCCAGTTCCTTGGATGCTTGCCTGACCTGCTGCGCTTTTCCAGCAACACATTTTCAGCTCTGATCTCCAGCATCTGCAGACCTCACTTTCTCCTTCTTAGGAAAGAGACCAAGACGTACCCAGGAATAAGGGTACTAAATTATGACAGAAAGCTTCAGTGAAAAATACCATTTGAGGTAAGGTTGAAAGAGTTTGTAACAGATCTTTAGAGTCATAGAGTCTTACAGCCCGGAAACAGATTCTTTGGCCCAATCCGTCCATGCTGACCAGGTTTCCGAAACTGAAATAGTCCCATTTGCTGTGTTTGGCCCCTATCCCTCTAAACCTTTCCTATCCATGTACCTGTTCAAATATCTTTTCAATGTTGTAACTGTACTTGCCTCTACCATTTCCTCTGGCAGCTTGTTCAGATTTATGAAAAATACAGATGAAAGGCAGAAGTAAAACATAAATGCTGTTTAAGTAAAGCCAGTATTTATCTTGGACAACGGAAGGGTACAAATTAAAAATTAACAAGCAACAAACAGGCAAGAGATTACAAAAATAATCACTCCCATAGGATAATGGAAATGCAGAACAAACTGTTAAAGATGATACAGTACTTGATTCAAGCTAGATAATGTATTGCAGGAAAAAGCATACGCAACGCCATAAGGTCATGCGGATGCAGCTCAATGATTCTTTGTTCCACTGGGATCAAAGGTATAAATAGATTCAAAAAAAGTTCACCCTGAAGAAAGAATCCTTTGGATCTTCATTGCCTGATACTCCAAAACACAGAAAAAAATGACAGCTCAACTTCTTGTCCTTAGTCAACAGTGAAGACTTGCTTTTTAAACAGTCGTACCAAGAATGTTTTTAAATTCAGCAGCAGTGAGGGCTTAACATTAGAAATGAAGACCAGCAAGGAAATACAATTGGGAGCTATTGTTAGTTCCCCTCAAAAACATGAGATAGATTACTGTGCCATCAAGACCAATACCTCAGAGCTCCTTTGACTAAGGGGAGATACCACGTTAACCTCCTCCTTGGTTACTGGCAGTTTAATGGCCATATCCATTCCACTCACCTGCTCTGCAGGCATCAACAGAGCTCTCAGGCCTCTCTCTCTGGCTTTTGCTTACCTACTCTCTGGCTCTACCCAGGGCAGCCTGCCAATGAAACCACTCCCTCTCCAAAAGAAACCTAAGGGAAGTGAAATATCCTCTGCCTGTCATTTTCTTCCTCCATCACCATGATGGGCTTATGGGGGGGGGGGGGAACTTCCCATAAGTCAGGAGGAACTTCCCATTATAGTCAAGAAAATATTGGCGCAGCTTTCAACTTCAGCAGGAGCATTTTGCTGATAATATCAGGCTTACTGCTCATTATACAATGAAAGAACAAAATTGCATAGGGCGTGTCGTGAGGGAAAAGTTCAATTTCACCACAGTTGAAAGTTCTGACTTGCATTAATACATTTTCCATCCAATGAAATATTTCTGACCTTGATTAACAGTGTTACTGTTGTAATATAAAGAAAAGTGACAGCCAGTTTGCACACAAGGCCCCACAGAATGAAATGAGATAAAAGGCTGGATCATCTGTTTTCAGCATTAGTTGAGTGATGTATGTTGGCTGGATTTATGGAATTTGGTTTCACAGCATGCCAGTGATGAGATTTGAACACGAAGAGAGAAAGGTTTCCACTTCTGGCAGTTGCTGTGCCACGGTCCTTCCGTTTTACAATTTCAAACAATAAAAAATATTTTCTGCGCTAACTTAATTATCTGATCAAACTTGATTTGCAATGTTGCACCTCACTGTTCATCAACACTCAAGATGCCATAACTGACAGCATTCTCAGTCTCTGCCTTCCAGATCAGCTCCAGTGCACAGAAAGGACAAGCTGACTGAACCTAATGCTGTTAACAATAATGGCACAGGAAGGTCAGTATAAACTAAACCATCTGTTCTGGATTAGCACTGGTGTAAAGCAGACTCCCTCCCACAATCTCACCACTGACAAGTCTGAAGTTACTGCTGATTTGGGCAAATTAGGGTGCTTAAATTTGGAGTGGACTCCCAGGCAGATTTCGAATGCTTTTACCACTCATACTTACCAACTGTGCTTTGTTTGTGCACACATCAGATACCAGGAGCATGCTGTTATGTGTGCGTACAATATAAAGAAATGGTACTTTAACAATCCCGTAACAATAGTTGATGTTAATAGGACTGGGATGCACAAATAAATTATGTGTACAGTGAGACCTGAACCATCTGCAGGATATTAAACAGACAACAGGAGAGAAGAAATACAAGTGCTTTGTGAAGATGCCGAAAATATTAATGAGATCAGTTGGTTCAGACTTTGGTATTAAGTTGCAATAATAAGATCAGCTATTACTTTGCTAAATGTCCTGACAAATAAAAAAAGTATTAGATAATGCAAAATATCGACAAACATTTTGCAGTTCAGCAACTAATTTTTAAAAAAACTGACAGAACACATATTCTTCCTAAAGCCACACTTCAAAAACTCTGGTCAAAACACGCAAGAAATAGTCTCTGCACCATTCTTCTTACAGTCAGTTCAGCCAGAAAGCATTTTTCTCACACTCCACTGCGTGCTACGCTTTCTAAATATTAATGCCAGCATTCACTGCCCTGCTGTGCCAAGGACACCCAGTCACCATCAGGTTCAGTGGAAAAACATTTTAACTGGCTTTCAGCAGCAAATTAAGGTGGTCCAAGCACGCAAACATATGCTAACAGGATTCAGCAAGGGGCCTTTCTCCCTTGTGATGGAAAAACGCCAAAAGTGCTGCTCCTTTGGAAAACAAATTTCCATCACAAATCTCTTCTGCTGTTGCTTTTTGCTGTTCTCAGCAATCTTTTCTTTCCCCTAAATTTACAAACGCTCAGCTGGCTGACAGGAGTTAAGCAAGATCATTAGAATCTAAAAGTTATTTTAATTCCAGCTGCTTACTGATTTAATATTTTACACTCGTAGGGATTTATGAAAAAAGATAACAGATTACATCTTGTTCATTGTCGATAAGACAATTCATTGATCAGGTCATAATCGTTATTGTGTGGGAGCAGGCCATTTAGCCCATCGAGTTCACAATGATGCTCAAAAGAGCATCCCACCAATTGCACCTTGCATCGCTTGTGGCTATTCCAGCTAGCCTGCACAATCTCAGATGCTATGGGCAATTTAGCATGGCCAATCCACCTAACCTGCACATCTTTGCACTGTGGGAGGAAACTCACACAGACACTGGGTGAATGCATAAATTCCACACAGACAGTGGCCCAAGGGTGGAGTTGAGCCTAGGTCTCTAACCACTGAGCCACCATGTCTCCAAGCAACAGTGTACAGTAAGATCACATGAAGTTATGCTTCACTTTTGCAAAAACAGTACAAATTTAACAAGGTAGGATGTAAAACAAGATTCTGCATCTGGAAGATAATGAAGAGTGATTGCTCCAGAGTTCTACTTGATTTGATACCATGTTTATTAGACTCCATTCTTTTTGTCTACACTGCCAAGTAGTACTATGCACTGCACAGTTACATACAGTACCAGGAAAGGTACTGGACAAGTAGCTCATAGGCTGAGAGTTTAAATCCCAAAACAATTGACATACAGAAAAGGATAAACGGAATTGAAAAAGTAGACAGTGAAAGGATGTTTCCTTGTGTCGGGAAATCTGGTGAAGAGGTTGTAGTTTTAGGATAAGGTCGAGCAGATTTAAAACTGAGATGAGGATTACCTTGCTCAAAAGGAGTATGAATCTGTGGAATTCATTACTCAAAGTGCAGTGGATACTGGGACATAGAACATAGAACATTACAGCACAGTACAGGCCCTTCAGCCCTCGATATTGTGCCGACCAGTCATACCAATCTGAAGCCCATCTAACCTACACTATTCCATGTACGTCCATGTGCTTCTCCAATGACGACTTAAATGTACTTAAAGTTGGCGAAACTACTACCGTTGCAGGCAAAACATTCCATACCCTTACTACTCTCTGAGTAAAGAAACAACCTCTGACATCTGTCCTATATCTATCACCCCTCAATGGGATATTGAATAAACTTAAGGATGAGATAGATTTTTAATTTGTAATGGGTTAAGGTTATGCAGAATAGTCAGGAAAGTGGAGTTGAGGCCATGTTGACATCACCCATGATTGTATCAAATGGTGGAGCATGCTCGAGGGGTTGAACTGCTGGCTCCTGCACCTAGTTCTTACAGCAACTTGTGAAAATTAGTTCAATGAATATTCTGTTTGTTGTTCAGCCCAGAAAAGTCTCCAAAAAATTATGTTCATCCCCTTTGAAGCTCACAAACCACTCAAGGAAGTCATTCCTTCATCCAGGACTCCTGGAATAGACTGTGATGCGGGATACTGGTGGGCCAAGAACCCATTGTGGAGAACTCACTTCCGGATGTCAAATGGAACCCAAGAGGGGAGGGAGAACTCTGATGTGGGTTATATTTTAGTTATATCTTACTATCTTCTGAAACTCAAAATGACATCATGGCGTGGTGACATATTACATTTTTTCTCTGTTTATTTTGTTAAATACAAGTGACAATAAATAAATCATCAGTCATTCAAATCAGAGATCCTCAGTGCTGAAAAACCAATTCCAATCTTCTGCTGATGTGTCCTCTTTAGTTCTAGGGGAACGATGCATACATAATGAGATGAAGAGTGGAGAATGTATGAGGTGACTCACTAAAACTCATGGAGAAATATCCTCCACTGAACCTCATGAAATTAACATTGAACTAATTTTTGCTCAAATTTTGCCTATGTAATCGAATGCATGACTGTCCTAGGTGCACATGAAAACCAAGAAAGATTTTCTGTGTACTTTAATCAAGCAGAGGTAGAGATGTGTTATGGAAGTAAGAGACTGCAGACAAGAATTTTTCAGTAGCTCAGAAATTATAAGCAAATACTTTATGTCATAGAGTCATAGAGATATACAGCATGGACACAGACCCTTTGGCCCCACTTGTTTATGCCGGCCAGATAACCTAACGTAATCAAGTTCTATTTGTCAGCACTTGGCCCATATCCCTCCAAACCCTTCCTCCCTGTTCATATACCCACCCAGATGCCTTTTAAATGTTGCAATTGTACCAGCCTCCACCACTTCCTCTGGCAACTCATTCCATACACACACCACCCTCTGTGTGAAAAGGTTGCCCCTTAGGTCCCTTTTATATCTTTCCCCTCTCACTAGGTGCTGCATTTTGGAAAAGCAAATCAGAGCAGGACTTATACCCTTAATGGTAAGGTCCTAGGAAGGGTTGCTGAACAAACAGACCTTGGAGTACAGGTTCATAGTTCTTTGAAAGTAGAATCACAGGTAGATAGGATAGTGAAGGAGGAGTTTAGTATGCTTTGTTTTATTGGTCAGAGAATTGAGTATAGGAATTGGGAGGACATGTTGCGGCTGTATAGGATATTGGTTAGACTACTTTGGCAATATTGTGTGCAATTCTGGTCTTCTTCCTATCGGGAGGATTTTGTGAAAATTGAAAGTGTTCAGAAAAGATTTATAAGGATGTTGCCAGGGTTGGAGAATTTGAGGTATAGGGAGAGGCTGAATAGGCGAGGGCTGTTTTCCCTGGAGTGTCAGAGGCTGAGGGGTGACATTATAGAGGTTTGTATTATAAAATCATAAGGGGCATGGATTGGATAAATAGACAAAAGTCTTTTCCATGGAGCGGGTCATGTCTTGCATTCTTAATTATTTAGGTGCTATCCAGATTGTTTTACTTTGTTCTTTAACATTAGTACATTCTGCTGTCAAGCAAAAAAGAGCTAGCAATTAGATATTGAACATTCTTCCCCCAATTTAAGGATAGAAACAGGAGTCTTTGACTAAATTAAGTACCTGCTTATGAAAGTATTTTCTCACAAAATTAAATAACAGATGTTATAGATGGTATATTCAAGGGTAAGATAGATTTGTATATTCAAACCTGAGACAGACATTATTATGAATAATAATGTCTATGCAGGGGAATCAAAATATATTGGAATAAGGCAGGAAAGTGGAATTGAGGATTATCAGATCAGCCATGATTTAACTGAACAGTGGAGCAGGCCCCATCGGCTAAATGGCCTACTTCTGTTCCTAAGGCTTATAATCTTGGTGGATTCTGATGCTGACTCGAGGCGGTAACTAGCTATCCACACTCATAATGAGACAGCTTATAGTTTGAGTGAAATGTTTCATGAAAACGTCACTTGCATCTCGCTTCTATTGTTGCTGTGGTGATAGGGACAGAAGTAAGTTCTTTGCTCATCGACACTAATAATAGACAGAAATTCCCCGGGCAAAAATCCCAAAACTATCTGTTCAGTGGAGTGTGAACATTGAGGTGAGAAAACACTTTGTTAAGAAAACTAAAGCATGAAACAGATTGCCAGGGTATAAGAGAGAAACCAAGGGGTAGGCAAAAAGAGGGGATTTTATGTAGTCAGGATGAAACGGAACTGAGTGTGTTTGAGTAAAGAAGCAAAGTTAAACAAAAAGTCAAATCATCAGAGAAAATAAAGTGTATGAGGACTGTATTGACAGTTGTCCATGATGGAGTTTCGCATCCAGAATATTTTCAACTCAAAAATCAAGCCATAATTATGCAATACTTTCATCTTCTGTTTATACAGTTCTCTCTCTCTCTCTATATATCATGCAAAATTCCCAATGTAAGTCACTGAACAGATAATTCATTTCTGACAGTCATCTAGTGCTGGCTTTGTAACCATCCAGGAAAATGCCCAACTCCCAGTCAGCAGCTTTCTTTAATGACAAGATCAAGACCAGGAAGTCTTACAAACACAGCAGGCAAACTGCCTCTTTATAAATCAAAAATCCGCAGTTCTCTCTCATTCCCCAGCTGCGGCCACCCAAAACACGACTAGGTAGATAAACGTGTAACCTATTTAATGACCAAGGCCTAACTCTGCAACCTTAAATCAGAAGGCGATTTGTACAGCTATAAATTAAAAACATGTTTGCTACGTGAAGTTTTTTTTTATTAATACTGACTATATTGGACAGTGAGCTATTGAGCCTGTATTTTATGTGTCATCTGTTTTTACTTTGTGGAGCTGTGCTGATAAAATAAAATGCACTTTAGCACAATAAAAAGAAAAGTCATTCATCATGAAGAATGTAAAAATCCTGCCAATTGCCACGACAAATCATTGAAAACTGATGCCGAGCAGTTTTTGCATCAAAAAGCACACTACATTATCCAGTGAAAAATATTGTCCATTTGTTGATTCATTATCCTAGAGAAATAAAGGAGCTGAAAACGGATGTGGACGATTTTTCTGTTGGGGAATAGATCAGAAATACCCATTTTTGGATTCTAGTGTTAATATGAAGTTGTATATTTTGCTCTATCCATTGGATCTCACTATGCTTATGATCATATGGTTTTATTGGCTATTGATCCTGAGTGCCCATGATAACTAACTTCCACTACTGTGAACACTTTCATTTTGACAACAGTCAGTCCCAGGGTTTATTTTGATTAGAGTGATATATTATTCCTAGCAGAGAATTGGCTGAGTTTGCCTTGGATGGAAGCTTGCTCACTTCTCCCCACCTTATGAAGTAAATGCTGGGTCAATGGTGACTTTCTCAACTCACCAGCAATTAAAGCCCTTAAGTGGTCCAAGTAATGGCTGCTTAAGGAGCCTTAACCTGCCACATTCCCGATCACCTCTCCCCCAGTGCACCAGAAAGGTGGCTACATTCCCAATTGAGAAACCACGCCGCCAAGTTTAGGGGGTTTCAATCTAATAACCCTAATAGAGTCATAAAGATGTATAGCATGAAAACAGATCCTTTGGTCCAATTCGTCCATGCTGTCCAGATATCCTAACCTAATCTAGTCCCATTTGCCTGCACTTGGCCCATACTCCTCTAAGCCCTTTCTATTCATATACCCATCCAGCTGCCTTTTAAATGCTGTAATTGTATCAGCCTCCACCACTTCCTCTGGCAGCTCATTCCATGCACACATCACCCTCTGCGTGAAAAAGTTGCCCCTTACGTCCCTCTGAAATCTTTCCCCTCTCACCTTAAACTTATGCCCTCTAGTTCTGGACTCCCCAACCCCAGGGAAAAGTCCTTGTCTATTTACCTTACCCATGCCCCTCATAATTTCATAAACCTCTATAAGGTGACCCCTCAGCCTCCAACACTCCATAGAAAACAGCCCCAGTCCTCATCCTACAACAGGAAGCAGATGTATGGCTGATGGATCCCCTCTGGAGTCGTTTTGACAGGCAGCCTTTAGGACTCCTGAAATTTCCAGCCTCTGATTGGATGGTAACATCTGTCAATCTGCCACACCAGTGTTGCTGATGCACATGATAGAGTGAGAAACTCTCCTTTCTGCTGTTCATCTCACTCTCTGCTAACTGATAGGTGGACAATCCAGTGAGTTCTCTCAGAGGAAAGTTAACCACTACCGAGTAAGCATGCCCCCACACTTTGGGGAAAGCAGGAAAATCTTAGCCAAGATGTGCGGCAAGTGCTCCATCTTATCTTCTTTTATTTCAGATTCGCACCATCTGCAGTATTTAACTTTTATTTTATGGTATAAGTTAATGTTTTTTTGACCTTTCTTCTTGAGATTACTAAAGCAAATTAACATATTATAAATAGACTCAAGCTAAAGATGGTGACCAAGTTCCAGTTAAAAAACTCTCTTCACCAGCACGGTACTTGCATGATAAATGCAGTCTGGCATCCTGCTCGTTGGAAATTCCGAATAAGATAAATTGTTCTGGAGCCTGAACACTCTGACAATCTATATGGGAAAGTGACAAAAAATTCTCCAGAATACTTTCCTGGAAGCCATAAACTAGTTACTCCAGTTTTACTTGCTGAACACCATCAAAGTTATCCTACTAGATGTGGTCATTTAGGCAGCTAAACTATTACATGCTGGAAGCTGTAATTATTTTCTTTCCTCTGCTGGTGAGAGTTGTGCTCCAGCCAATCAGATTCACAAGTACACTGGGTGGATACATCAGGTCTGCCAAGTTTAGCTAAAGAAGAAATCATTGCATTTCAACATCCACTTAGTGGTTTAAAATTGTCGTCTTATCTAGAACACGCTACAATTTATTTTCTGAAATCTTCAACAGAACTATGTAGTGAAGTCAAATTACTTTTATCTGTTAGCCCAAGATTGAAAGCCAGGGGCTGAATCCTCTACCCAACATCATTTTAAAAGCAACAACAGAAACAACCAAGGATTCCCCAGCACTGTAGTTGACAGGGCCCTCAGCCAGGTCTCCCCCAGTTCAGCCCTCACCTCCTCTCTTTCCTCCCACAACAATGATAGGGTCCTCATTGTCCTCACCTACCATTCCACCAGCATGCATATCCAGAGGATCATTAGCTGCCATTTCTGCCATCTCTAGACACATAGTCCCCTCCCCTCTCCTGTCAGCCTTCTGCAAAGACCATTCCCTCTGGGACACCTTAGTCCACTCTTCCTTCACTCGCAACACCCCCTCCATCACTGCCCCTGGCACCTTCTCCTGCAACTGTAGATGTAACACCTGCCCTTTACTTCTGCCCTCCTTAGCGTCCAAGGGTCAAACACACCTTCTAAGTGAAGCAGCACTTTACCTGCACCTCACACAATCTAGTTTACTGCATTCGCTGCTCAGTATATGGTCTGGGTGACCACTTCAGAGAACACCTCCATTCTGCCCACAAAAAAGACCCTGAGCTTCCAGTTACCTACCCCTTCAACACATCACTTTGTTCCCTGGTCAACACCTGTGTCTCCGGCTTGCTGCAGTGCTTCAGCAAAGCTCAGCACATGCTGGAAGAACATTTTCTGCTTGGGAACTCTACAGCCTTCTGGGCTCAATACTGAATTCAACAATTACTGAGCTTGAGGCACTTTTCCCCTGTCCTTACCCCAATTCCTACATGCCAGGCCTTGTTATCACATGGTCTGCTATTACAACCATTGTTATCCACTAATTGTCCCCATTTATAGATATTCACTCTCCCAGGTTATTCCTTATCCACTCCTATGTCTGCCTGACTGTGCTTCTCTCTCTTTGGAATCTACCTATCATTAAATCCGTACTCACTTCTTCCACCCTGTCTTCTGCATAAAAAACAACTTTATCCTAGCTACCATCCATTCTGAGGAAGGGTCACCGATCTGAAATATTAACACTGCTTTCCCTCCTCAGATGCTATCAGGCCTGCTGAACTTTCCCAGCAATTTCTGTTTTTGTTGCCCAGCGTCCGGACTTCTTTTGGTTATCATTTTTAAAACTTTCTTATCTGTGATTTTTCCATTGCTCTGCACAGCTTACTTTGATCATCTGCCCATCCTTTGCACCAGCATAGATCTTTGCTCGGCAATTGTACAACCACCAAGCTTTACCTAAGGCTACATGAAAACGAAGTTTAAAACAGTTGGATGGTGATTTACTTATGTGGAACATTAAAGTTGAAGAGCAGCCTGGATTAAGCAGGTCCACATTAGAATAACTACAATAATCAGTAATACCTTTAAAGAAACTTCTGTGACAGATTTAGAGAAATTGCATAAATTATAGTTTTTTTGCACAATTACATTGATTCTTCAGGGGTTCAGTCAATCACAGAATTATTAAAATGCAAAAGCAGGCCACTTAGCTCATCATGTCTGTGTCCATTGTCCAAATGAGCAGTATTACTTGACACTGTGCCATTCTCTTGCCTTGTCCTCATACACTGCATATTGTTCCTAATTTAATCATCAGTTGTATCTTTGTGAATACATCAGTTAAGTGTACCTCCACCACATTCCCAGGCAGTACATTCCAGACCAGAGCTGCCTGTAGTCTGAAAATTCACACTGCAGTTTTTATTTTTTGAAAACCAGTTAAAATTTGTGTCCTCTCATCTTGATTCTTCAATCAGTGGGAACTGTTTCTTCCTGTCGCTCTGCCCAGACCTCACATGAATTTGAAAACTTCTATCAAATCTCTTCACTTTCTCTCCAAGTAAAACAATCACAACTTCTTTAATCCGTCTTCATATCTGAAATTTCTCATCCTTAGAATCAATCTTATCAACCCCTCCCTAACTCCAGTGTGTTACAACCTTCGTAAAGTGTAATACCTTGAACTGCACACAATACTCCTGCTGTGGTCTAACTAGTATCTTATATAATTTAAAAATAACATCCCTTTTCTTGTATATTATGCCCCTATGAATGAAGTCCAGGGTTTTGCATGCTGCATTAAGTGCTCTATCCACCTGTCCTGCCATTGTCACTACCTTACACATTTAGGTCTCTCTGCTCCTGTATACCCTTTAGAATTGTACCCCTTATTTTATATTGTTTATCCATGTTCTTTCTACCAAAATGTACCACCTAACACTTCTCTGCATTGAGCTTCATCTGCAACCACTCAGCCAACTTCACCTTCTTTTCAATATTCTTTTGAAATTCTACACTGTCCTCCATAAAGTGTACAATGCTTCTAAGTTTTGTAAGACCTTCAAATATTGAAAATATCCCTTATAACCCAAGGTCATTAATACTAATCAGGAAAAGCAAGGTCCCAATACCGACTCCTAGAAAGCTCCACTAACAAAAAAAAATCTCCAGCTTGAAAAACTATCTACTAACCATTACTCTGGCTCCCATCACTCAGCCAATTCTTTTTGCCATATTGCTACTGCACCTTTTTGCCATATTGCTACTGCACCTTTCTTTCCCCCCAGAGCGGCACAGTGGCACAGTGGTTAGCACTGCTGCCTCACAGCGCCAGAGACCTGGGTTCAATTCCCGCCTCAGGTGACTGACTGTTTGGAGTTTGCACATTCTCCCTGTGTCTGTGTGGGTTTCCTCCGGGTGTTCCGGTTTCCTCCCACAGTGCAAAGGTGTGCAGGTCAGTAGAATTGGCCATGCTAAATTGCTAACGTAGTGTTAGGTAAGGGGCAAATATAGGGGTATGGGTGGGTTTCGCTTCGGCGGGTCGGTGTGGACTTGTTGGGCCAAAGGGCCTGTTTCCACACTGTAAGTAATCTAAAAAAAAGCTCCAATCTTTCTCAAATCTGTTATCTGGCACTGTACCAAACACCATGTATACCACTTCAACAGCTTTACCCTCTACATTCCCTTTGGTTACCTCTTCAATAAACTCCAGCAAGTTAGTTAAATTATTTTCCCCTTAGAAATCTATGCTGGCTCATTAATCTAGATTTGTCCATGTGACTGTTAATTCTATCTCACATTATTGTTTCTGCAAGTTTCCCTCAGCACAGCTGAAGTGAAACTGACTAGTCTGTAATTGTTGGGCTTGGCCTTGTAATATTTTTAACATGGACATAATGTTTGCACTCCTCTAGTTCTCTGGCACCATCCCTGAGTCCAGGGAAGACCGAAATGTCACGGCCAGTAACTATGCAATGTTCACTCTCGCTTCATTCAATTTCCTCAGATGAATCTCATCTGATCCTGGCATATGTCAACTAACAGCTCATCCATACTTCTTACTTAATAGTTTTGAACAAGTGTTACTAACCTTGTCATGAAATGTATTTTGTAAAATGCCTAACCTCCAGTTATCAGCTGTAGGAAGTTCAGAGAATAGGAACTAACTGACATCCTCTGAACTGAAATGATAGCCCTAATTGACATTTTCAGAACATCAACCAAGACACAAGCATTTATGCTTGTAGAACAACACATTGTGAAAACCACAAGCGTTTGTCTGCTTGTCTTTTGTGTGAATGGGTTGAAGACAAAGGTTATTAAATCACAGACAATGAGATTACTTGTTAATTTTGCTCTGTTGAAGTTACGTATTGAAAATGTGTTGCTGGTTAAAGCACAGCAGGTCAGGCAGCATCCAAGGAATAGGAAATTCGACGTTTCGGGCATAAGCCCTTCAAGGGCTTATGCCCGAAACGTCGAATTTCCTATTCCTTGGATGCTGCCTGACCTGCTGTGCTTTAACCAGCAACACATTTTCAACTGAAGTTACGTATTGTTAACAATTTGTTACGTGTTTCAATTGAACTACAAACCAGGATGAGAATTGATGAGTCGTAGAGTATGTAATTCAAAGAAGTCTGATGAGGAACTACTGGGGTCAAAACTTGAGAGTCCTTGATGGTTTTAATTTTACGGAGTGTTGTGAATACGGAGATAGAAAGGCCGATTTGGTTCGGCTATCTGTCTTTGTGTTGCAAAAGTAGATTGCAACAAAAAAAACGCACAATGTTTTTAAAAAAAGGTTTTCTGGTAGCTGTTCCAATTATTGGATCTAGTTTCCAAGCATATATTAGATAAATTATAGTTAAAATTGGTGCAATTGGTCTCAATGGTAAGAGAAGAAGAGGTCATCAGCTATCGCTCAAATAATAACATGGGCGAGCACTTGCATGGTTCTCATATCGCCTCTCACATTCCGAGGAATGATATTTTTAAAAATTCTTGTTGTGTGATGAAAATGATTTGGCTTGGTTTAATCAAAAGCATCTTGAAAAGCATATGCAGTCTGCTTTTTTTTTGTCATTGTCTCAAAAAGATGCAAATTAACATGTTACACTGGCACTCTATTGGATTCACTTGCATTTTTATAAAGCAAAAATACATCACAACCAAAGGTAGCCGATCAACAAGTAGAACCAAGAACAGGAACCACAAAATGAACAGTGGGAAACACCTTCAAACAAAAACTTAACAAATTAGCTCAAAGATTTTGTGAAGTTGACCTCAGCCATAATCTACATTTTTCCTACTGCCAAAAAAAAATTACAGGCGACATTCACAAAGGAACCCACTAGAAATCAAACAGTTCCACATAAATTGCCTATTTATAAATTCTTCAAAAAAATTCTCAGAGAAGTTGCCTTCTGTGTTACTTGTCCAAGGCTCAGTCTGCTGAAAGAATAAAAATTATTGTGGTAAGTTTTAGTTTTCCAAATGCCTCGGCCATTCAAAACTGTTGCAATTCATTTTTAATCACAGCATTTCCCAATCGTTCCAGATATGTCACAAAAAAGTCCAAAAATTAATAAATATTTTTCTGTACAAAGTTTTCAAAACAACATTATACATGAGACCTTGGCTAATATGGAACTACACAGATTCAAAGATTACTCAACAGAGTATAGATTAATGATACTTGGATATTTCTGTCTTAAAATTTACTTGTGATGACTGAGTTTAGTCAGCTATAGGTGAATTGGCCATGCTAAATTGCCCATAGTGTTAGGTGCATTAGTCTGAGGGAAATGGGTCTGGGTGGGTTACTCTTTGGAGGGTCGGTGTGGACTGGTTGGGCTGAAGGGTCTGTTTCCTCACTGTAGGAAATATTTCTAATTAAAAAAAATAGGGAGAGGCTGAATAGGCAAGGGCTATTCTCCCTGGAGCATCGGAAGCTGCCTTAACGAGATTTATAAAATCATGAGGGGCATGGATAGGGTGAATTTACGAATCTTTTCCCTAGGGTAAGGGAGCCCACAACTAAAGCGCATAGGTTTAAGGTGAGAGGGGAAAGATTAAAAAGGACCTAAGGGGCAATGTTTTCACGCAGAGGGTGGTGCGTGTATGGAATGGGCTACCAGAGGAAGGGGTGGTGTTGACTGGTACAATTCCAACATTTAAAATTCACTAGATGCTTATATGAATAGGGAAGGTTAAGAGGGATATGGGCCAAGTGCTAGCAAGCGGTATTAGGATATCTGGTCGGCATGGACAAGTTGGACTGAAACGTCTGTTTCTGTGCTGTATATCTCTATGACTTTATGACTATTGCTGATCATGTACATTTTTCACCTTTCTTGAGAACAGCCTTAGCAGTTTAGGATTGTTTTGACTGAACAATATATTAGGAGTGCACCATTTTGAAACACTATCTCGGATACTTCATGTGGAAATGATGGTTTATTGCTTCAGTTTCCCACACACTGGTAAGTTCCTCTGCTCAACGATGTCATGTACATGGCCAATATCAGAACAGCCTAGTGTAGGCCAGAGAGCCTCCCTCCATTTTCACCTGGGTAAAGAAACTACTGTGGCAGAGGAAGAAAATAAGCAAAGCAAGAAGGAACAAAAATAAAGCTCAGTAGTATCAATTTCTCAAGGAGCTACATCATCCATCTTCTAAGGACAAAAATGGCACAAGAAGTTAAAAGGGACTGGAAATTTTGTTAACCCACCCATTTTCTCCCATGAATTTTATTTGCAATATTCAATGTAATATTGAATCTAAAACAAATGTAAGAACCTTCAAAAGAATTTACAAAAGTAATTCAGACTGCCAAAAATTTAAAGTCAACATCTTCTGTTGGACTTTTCTGAGCTTTCTAAGATAATAGTAATGTCCCTTTGAGTAAAGATGGCTGCATCACTTCTAAAGTTATGATGTTTAACATAACTTTTCAACACAGTGTGAAGTATCAGTTCAAATCACTTGCAATACCTTCAGAAGGATGAGAAGTGATGTGATGGAAACTTACAGAATACTGAGAAACCTGGATAGAGTGGGCATGATGTTTCCATTAGGAGGGGAGACTAGGATGCGAGGGCATGGCTTCAACATGAAGGCTTGACCTTTTCGAACGGCGATGAAGAGAAATGTCTTCAGCCAGAGAATGGTTAATCTGTGGAACTCATTGCTGCAGAAGGCTGCGGCAGCCGAGTCATTGAATTCATTTAAGATAGAGATAGATAACTTATTGGTTAGTAAGGGGATCAAGGGTTACGGGGAAAAGACAGGAGAATAGGGTTATGAAACATTTCAGCCATAATTGAATGGTGGAGTAGATTTAATGGGGGCCAAATAGCCTAATTCTGCACATATACCTTATGCAATTTAATGGAGGTGTGGAGGGTGGGTTTTCAATGACAGCTTGTGAAAATAAAGAATGCATGCAAAACGCAGGCCCCAAAACCAGAACTTTTATTATAAGTACCAGTTAAAGCATTTTAAATCTACACAGCCATCACAAACACCATCTATATAAAAGGATGAGAATTAAATAAATATTTAAAAAATCGAGATTCAAACAATTTGGTAAGACTTCAAAAATGTAGACTCCAAAAAAAAGTGAACATAGTTTTCAGAAACACAGTGATTTAAAGTATTGGAATAGATCTCTACCTAAAGCAAAACTAAAGAGCAAGCCTGCATGCTTTTATGATTAAACAATGCTGTTTAAATCTCTGTGGGATTCCCTTCTGGTCTCTCCAATTTGACACAAAGATCTTTCACGTTTTGAATTAGTAATTATAACATGATCATTTTCATTTTGAGGGCAAAAAGAAAGGATTTAAGGCTGGTGTTTTCAACATAAATAAGGTAAATTATAAGGGCAAGAGTAAAGAGCGAACTTGAACTGAAATTGGGTTACGGATACGTTACAGTCATATAGATGTACAGCATGAAAATAGACCCCTCGGTCCAACTCGTCCATGCCGATCAGATATCCTAAATTAATCTAATCCCTTTTGTCAGCAATTGGCCCATATTTCTCTAAACACTTCCTGGCTTTTAAATGTTGAAATTGTACCAGCCACCACCACTTCCTCTCACAGCTCATTCCAGTCTCGCATCACGTTCTGTGTGTAAAAGTTGCCCCTTAGGTCCCTTTTAAGTCTTAACCGCTTTCACCCTTAACCTATGCCCAGGGAAAAGACCTTGTCTATTTACCTTATCCATTCCCCTCATGATTTTATTAACCTCTATAATGTCACCTCTCAGCCTCCAATGCTCCAGGGAAAACAGCCCCAGCCTATTCAGCCTCTTCCTATAGCTCAACCCTCCAACCCTGTTAACATCCTTGTAAATCTTTTCTGAACCTTTCAGGTTTCACAACATCCTTCCTATTGGAGGGTGACCAGAATTTCTCACAATATTCCAAAAGAGGCCTAATTTATGTCCTGTACAGCCACAACATGACCTCCCAACTCCTATACTCAATGCTCTGGCCAAGAAAGGAAAGGGTACAAAACAAACCTTCTTCACTACCCTATCCAACTGAGACTCCACTTTCAAGGAGCTATGAACCTACACTCTAAGGTCTCTTTGCTCAGCAACACTCCCCGAGATCTTGCCATTAAGTATACAAGTTCTGCCCTGATTTGCTTTTCCAAAATGCAGCACCTCACATTTACCTAAATTAAACTCCTTCTGCCACTCCTCGGCCCATTAGCTCATCTGACCAAGATCCCGCTGTACTCTGGGGTAACCCTTCTTCTCTGTCAACTACACCTCCAATTTTCACATCACTTGCAAAATTAATAACTATACCTCCTATGTTCACATCCCAAATCATTTATATAAATGACCCAGCACCAATCCTTGTGGCACACCTCCAGTCTGAAAAGTAACCCTCCATCACCACCTCCATCTCTACCTTCATTAGTCGAGATGCAGTGGCCAACTTTTAAAGGCCTCTTTCAGAACGTTCAAAAATAGTCCATTCCAGTGAAAAAGACTCCAAAGGAAGGACACACCATCTATGAATACCTCAGGAAGTTAACGATAATATCATATTGAAATAGAAATTATAATACTACAATGAGGAGTGGCAAGTGAGGTGATTGTTGTTCTAGAGAGAGACAGAGATAGAGAAAGAGAGAAAGGTAGTTAGAATATTGGTTAGGCTAACAATACGTTAAAGATGTTTGGGGCACGTGGAGTTGATTTCATAGTCAGATTAGCCATAATGTTATTGAATGGCAGAGCAGTGCAGGTGAAAAATCCAGTACAACTTGTGAATGATATGCACTACTCTGACTCATCTTAGAGAGCAAAATGGAGCTCCACAACATCCAGCATCGTCTGTTGCAATTTTGTTTTTTAAACTGTTCTTTCCCTCTGGAAGGCTTGAGGGGCTGAACAGCCTACACCTACACCTACACCTACACCTACTTTGTGAACTCATATGGTTATTATGCAACAGCCTTTAAAGAATCTTCAGTATTTTAAATCTGTTGAAGCAGGAACAAATGTGTACTCATAAGAAGAAATTATTTAATATAATCATTTAATCAGTTAATCAGTTAATAATGTACTAAATTAAAGGTAATCTACCTGTACTGAGCACCAACCAATATTCTCAACTGTAATATCATGGGAATATTTCTCATAAACTCTAGCGTATGATTCATACTGGAAAATTCTACTCTTCTAGAAACCTATTATTCCCAACTTTCAGCAAATCTTAAACATCACATACCTGTGATTACATAAGTAAAGACACCATAGCATCAAAGAGCTACTCTGTCATTAGAGAGAGATGACTGTTAATGCATTTAACTCAAAGATCAACATCCTTCAGGCAAAGGTGGAGGTATAGAAGGCAGAACCTTCATGTTGACTGTAACTGGTGAGGAGAGTGAACCCATGGCTTTGCCATCACTCTCCAGCTGTCCAGCCAACTGAGCTAACCAACTTCTATTGTGGTTAAATACTGAAGGTATGAATGAGACATAGAATGTTAGGTTATATGCTGTCCACATAGTAATATATTTTAATTTTCGATATTATGTAAAGATTAATGTACATTAAATGTGCACTAAATGGAGCAGCTGGTCATTTCCTGTTCATCACTTTAACAGATGGCATTTGCAAATTAGTAACACTGAACTCAAGGAAATCTTAGGGTACAAGGAATTTAGTTTTGCAATTTCCTCTTGCCTGGTGGAAATAATCACAAGATTGATTACACGAGGCAAGACAGTTGACTTTTTACTACAGAATCAAATTCATTTTATCCTCTGGCAGAGTAACCAGCTGGGTTGTACTACATCAAGTAGCCACACACTTTCCTCCGGACCACCCAAGGTAGGTGGCTCGGCCAGAGGGAATGCCGCCAAGAGGCCATTTGAATTGTGCTGTCCAGCCATAGGGTAGGTGGTAAACTATCTGCCAAACTGGTGCGAATGTTACAGACCAAGAAGAATGTCTACCTCAACTTATTCTGGGTCAAGGGAAAGAAAACAATGTAGGATATTCCTCTTTGAAATGTCAGATGTCCAATTCATTTCTCAAGACTGCAAAAAACAAAGCCATCAAATATATCAAGTTCTGGAAGAATCCAGTTCTGAAACGCTTGCCAATCATTTGCTTGCTGATCGACAATTACAACATGAAGAATGATGGGATGGAAATTTCCACTGATCATCCAACTCCATTGGAGACCCTCACCAGCAATACCAGAAATGCTCAGTATAACAGACAAATGGATTTAGAAAGTTGACAGAGAGACTGAAAACATACACATGTGCCAATGGTGAACTGAAGTGTTTGAATATAAAGATGATTAACATCACTCCTGATTAGTCACCATGATTTTGGAAAAGATTAAAGATAATCCTGGTTACACACAAAAATGATCTTTTGCGCCAATCTTCCACTAACATTGGCATTCTCCCAACTGGCCATTACAAAAGACATTTGAGGAATTGATTCCAATGGTTTAAGTATTAAAACCTGTAGATTTGTATCTGATTGTTTATCATCACTGCATCATCTATGACTGTAACCACAATACCTCTCCCAAGGCTGAATTTCGGCAAAAGCATAAGATTTTAGAACCATCACTGAAAGGCACACAGGTCCATAATTTAGAAATATTTCCACTGATAGTTCCAGCTCAGTTCTGAGTCACAAATCATCCCCAGAATATTGCTGAATGTGAAATGTAAAACAAATAACTGTGGACACTGAAAATCTGAAACAGAGACAGAAAGTGCTGAGGAAACTGGCAGTATTATAAAGAGACAGACAGGGAACATTTTGAGTCCAGTGACACTTTGAATGTTCGAAATGTTAACCACTTTTCTCTCTGCAGATGCTGCCAGAACTGCCAAGTTTTTCCAGCACTTTCTGTTTTTTGAAACTGAGAAAAGTGTCTGGAGACTGAAGGAAATGAGATTTATAATGGCTGTACTCATATCATTTAAACAGCCAGAACATTTTTTTAAAATGCTGTCCTCTAATTGAAATTGAGCAGAAGTTGTTTATTGCAGTGTCAAAATATCAAATTCTTTAGTGTAATTTTAATTACACACAGGGTGAATGCTGATAATTTACCTGAGTGAAGTGTATGCAATGAGTGTATAGTGTGAGGTGTGTACAGGTGTAGTGTATGTATTATGTGTTGCTGGTTAAAGCACAGCAGGTTAGGCAGCATCCAAGGAATAGGAAATTCGATGTTTCGGGCATAAGCCCTTCATCAGGAGCCCTTCCTGATGAAGGGCTTATGCCCGAAATGTCGAATTTCCTATTCCTTGGATGCTGCCTAACCTGCTGTGCTTTAACCAGCAACACATTTTCAGCTGTGAACTCCAGCATCTGCAGACCTCATTTTTTACCCCTAGTGTATATATTATGTCTGTCTAATGGGCAATATCTGCATTCATTCAGAATATCCTACAGGGTAAAAGGAGAGTGGTTGGCTGCATTCATCAAACATGCACAATGACTGCAGGTCTCCTCAGTGCTCAGTAAAATGCAAATACTATCAAATTCAGTTCAAATCTGGCAGCCCAGAACTAGAGGGCATAGATTTAGAGTGAGAGGGGAAAAATTTTACAGGAACCTAAGGGGCAACATTTTCACGCAGAGGATGATATGTGTATGGAATGAGCTTCCAGAGGAAATGGTGGAGGCTGGTACAATTATAACATTTAAAAGGCATTTGGGTATATGAGTAGGAAAGTATATGGGGCTAAGTGCTGGCAAGTGGGACTAGATTAGTTGAGGATATCTGGTTGGCATGGACCAGTTGGACTGAAGGGTCTGTTTCTGTGCTGTACATCTCTATGACTCAACAAAGAACGGTTTGCACAACTCTCTTGTTTCACCTACTTTAGAAACAGAAACAACATTGTGTTCGCAATGCACCAAGCATATTATGGTATAACATTACAGCAAAGATAATACCAGCAAAATATAGGGATAATGCATTGCAGAAGCAATATGAATTCACAGCAGATGGCCTAATACATGGTGAGTTATCTTGAAGTTTCCTTTAAAACAGGATTGAATCATGTTTCCTCACCAGCTCGCTTTTTACTCCTTTTGAAAGCATACACTAATTTCTTGGACTTGGTTCAATTGATGCCAATGGATCACCCAATTTTTCAATATTGATACGTACATCTCAGCAGAGGGTTACTGAGGGAATAAATTGTGGGTGTTAACAATCAACCTCAACTTTTTGTCAATCAACATCTTATACACGTTACAATTCCCAACTCTGACAAATTACTTTGAGTGAACTGACAACATGGTATTTAATCTTCTGATGTTTACCCACAGGTGATATGTTATCACACTAACCTTCCAAGATTTGTGATTTAAAAAAAAATATAAAATGTGTGTGTCACTTTTGATGATGCACATTGCCTGTAATGGACTTTGCATGTAAAAATCTAATTGGCAGCATGGGTGATTTAAGGGTGAAGGTTAATAGTTGAAAACAAAAATAAAAGTCATGGTAATTTGGTGGTGGGGAAGCTGTATATTGTGTATAATAATATTCAGGGATAAAAAAGTGTGAAGGACCTCTTGCGGTGTCGTGGTAATGTCATTATCTCTAAGCAAGCAGGCCAGAGTTCAAGCCCCATGTGCTCCAGAGGTACATAATATCCTCTTTGGACAGGTTGATTAAAATATCTATATAATTTTTGTGTTAGGGCTCTGTTGCACAAGGTAACATCCTTACCTCTTAGCCAGGAGGACTGGGTCAAAGTCCAATTGCTCCAGAGGTGTGTAATAACATCTGTGCACAGATTAATTAGAAAATATCTATAAAATCTGCATGGTAAATGCTTGTGGTTTAATGGTAGCGTTGCTACCTCTGATTCAGGAGGCCTGGGTTCAAATCCTAACAGCTCTGAACAGGCTGATTAAAAATACCTATAAAAGTTGTGTAAAAAGTGCTCTTGTGGTGAAGTGGCTCTCTGTTTGAGCTAGGAGCCATGGGTTCAGTCCCACTTGCCCCACAGGTGTATAACAACAGGTTAGTTCAAAAATATCTATGGAATGTGGTTCTCCTGGAATTGACTCTGCTTGCTAGTGGATAAAAGGATTTTCAAGAAAAATATATAGTCACATACATTTTGGATTCATTTTTCTTTCAGTGCATTTTGATAGCTATCAAGTCAGTATCCCATGTACCAGCTCTTAAAGAAACTGACAACTATGTGCTAATAGCTCTGAAAGACTGATTTCTTAGATACTATACCTACTTTGGAAGCCCAAGTAATCCTGTTGAATTTTAAAACACAAAAGCTCTTTCATGCTCAAGAAGCAACTGCATAAATAGGAATGTAATAAATAAGGGTGGAATCTAAGAGATGTAAACAGAAACCATCCAAACCTCCCCTACCACTTTCCCACACTTTGGTGAATTCCCTGCCAACAGCCACAGCCTATTCCAGAGCTCGAATAAGTTCTTGTAATTTCCTTACCCCAATTATCCCTAATTCTAATAGAAAGCCTCCCGGCAACCAAACAGATGCCTGATTCCCAACAGATTTGCTTCCTCATTTTCACAGGCCATGGGCTTCTCACCTAGAAACTTTCCTGCTTTCAGACTTAATCCAAATACAGTAATGAGCAGATCCTGACTTACAGGTAAGTGAGAAAAGAGGTCAAAAGTCAATATTATTCATGGCAGAGAGGTCAAGTGATTTATATAGATCTGCCAGCCAAATAACAACTAGTTTAGCAGAAGTAATGATGGCTCCATGTGAAAGTGTAAAATGAGTGACAATTTTTTACCTTCAATTGGGACAGATGTAAGATGACCTGGCACCCACAAGTTGGTTTATTCGCTCACAGAATTCAAAACTATGCTCAATATTTGCATCACACTAAAATGTCGGAAATGTCTTTTGTAGTCTTTCACAGGGTGTGAGTTTCAATGGTGAGACCATTGGCCTGGACAGGGTGATGAGGAGCTGCCTTTTCAAACTGTTCCAATCCATAGAGTGCAGGCAGATCCACACTGCTGTTAGCAAAAAGGTTCCAGGACTTTGATCCAATGGCAATGAAGGATGGATGGTACAGTTCCAAATCAGGATGGTGTGTGCCTTGGCCAGGAACCTGCAGGTGGTGATATTCGCATGGATCTGTTGCCTTTGTCCTTCAAGTGGCAATAGTCACCATGCTTTATCTTAGTAAGGTAAGGTGCTGGAAGCTATTATTTAAGATGTTACGGCAGGGTGCATAGATAAATTCTTTTTAACTTCTTTTAACAACTTTGGTGAAAGGTGTCTTCTCCAGGCCGAGACCCAGCAACAAGGTGGCTTCCAACAGCCTGAAAAGGTGGCTATGGGCCTGCCAGTGCTGTCTCACAGCAGGGAGATCTGCTGGTGTGGCAGGCTTGTCCAGGAGGGGGTGGTCTCAGCTTGGAGTGATGTTCTTGTCCTGACATTGAGGTCTCGTCCGTCTTGGAAGCCTTCTTCAGCAGCTTCCAGGTATTCAAGCAGCCCTGGCATGCAGGTCCAGTCCATGCGCAGGGGTCTCGTCCTGGCATGGAAGTCCTACTCTTGCTTCAGATACAGATTTCAGGTCCCCAACAGCCCAGCATGGAAATCTAGTCCCAATGTGGAGGTCTACCCCCGGTGTGGAGGCCTATTCCCGGTATGGAGGTCTAGACCCGGCATGGAGGCCTAGTCCCAGCATGGAGATCCAGTCCCAATGTGGAGGTCCAGTCCCAATGTGGAGGTCCAGTCCCGGTGTGGAGGTCCAGTCCCAATGTGGAGGTCCAATCCCAGTGTGGAGGTCCAGTCCCGGTGTGGAGGTCTTGTTCCAATGTGGAGATCCAGTCCCAGTGTGGAGATCCAGTCCCAATGTGGAGGTTAGTCCCAATGTGGATGTCTAGTCCCAATGTGGAGGCCTAGTCCCAATGTGGAGGTCTAGCCCCGGTGTAAAGGTCTAGTCCCAATGTGGAGATCCAGTCCCAATGTGGAGGTCCAGTCCCAATGTGGAGGTCCAGTCCCAATGTGGAGGTCCAGTCCCGGTGTGGAGATCCAGTCCCAATGTGGAGATCCAGTCCCAATGTGGAGGTCCAGTCCCAATGTGGAGGTCCAGTCCCAGTGTGGAGGTCCAGTCCCGGTGTGGAGGTCTTGTTCCAATGTGGAGATCCAGTCCCGGTGTGGAGGTCTTGTTCCAATGTGGAGATCCAGTCCCAATGTGGAGATCCAGTCCCAATGTGGAGATCCAATCCCAGTATGGAAGTCCAATCCCAATGTGGAGGTCTAGTCCCAATGTGGAGGTTAGTCCCAATGTGGAGGTCTAGTCCCAATGTGGAGGTCTAGCCCCGGTGTAAAGGTCTAGTCCCAGTGTGGAGATCCAGTCCCAATGTGGAGGTCCAGTCCCAATGTGGAGGTCTAGTCCAGTGTGGAGATCCAGTCCCAGTGTGGAGATCCAGTCCCAATGTGCAGATCCAATCCCAATGTGGAGGTCTAGTCCCAACGTGGAGATCCAGTCCCAATGTGGAGATCCAATCCCAATGTGGAGGTCTAGTCCCAATGTGGAGGTCTAGTGCCGGTGTAGAGGTCTTCTCCCGGTGTTGAGATCTAGACCCAATGTGGAGGTCCAGTCTTGGCGTGGAGATCCAGTCCCAATGTGGACGTCTGGTTCCGGCGTGGAGGTCTAGTCCAAATGTGGAGGTCTAGTGCCAAAGTGGATATCCAGTCCTGGCGTGGAGGTCCAGTCCCGGCTTGGAAGTCTAGTCCCGGCGTGGAGGTCTAGTCCCAATGTGGAGACCCAGTCTTGGCGTGACGGTCTAGTTTCGGCGTGGAGGTCCAGTCCCGGCGTAGAGGTCCAGTCCCAGTGTGGAGGCCTAATCCTAATGTGGAGGTCTAGTCCGGGCGTGGAGGTCTAGTCCCATTGTGGAGGTCTAGTCCTGGGGTGGAGGTCTAGTCCTGGGGTGGAGGTCTAGTCCGGGCGTGGACGTCCAGTCCCTGCGTGGAGGTCTAGTCCTGGCGTGGAGGTCCAGTCTCAGCACAGAGGTCCAGTCTCAGCGTGGAGGTCTAGTCCAAATGGAGATTTAGTCCCAATGTGGAGGTCCAGTCTTGGCGTGGAGGTCCAGTCCCGAGTGGAGGTATAATCTTGGCGTGGAGGTCTACTCGCGACGTGGAGGTCTACTCCCGGCGTGGAGGCCTACTCCAAATGTGGAGATCCAGTCTTGGCGTGGAGGTCCAGCCCCGGCGTGGAGGTCCAGCCCCGGCGTGGAGGACCAGTCCTGGCGTGGAGGTCCAGCCCCAGCGTGGAGGTCCAGCCCCGGCGTGGAGGACCAGTCCTGGCGTGGAGGACCAGTCCTGGCGTGGAGGTCCAGCCCCGGCGTGGAGGACCAGTCCTGGCGTGGAGGCCTACTACTGGCGTGGAGACCTAGTCTCGGCGTGGAGACCTAGTCACAACATGGTGGCCTATTCTCGGTGTGGAGGTCTAGTCCCGGCGTGGAAGTCTAGTCCCTGCATGGAGGCCTAGTCTTGGTGTGGAGGCATAGTCCCAGCATGGAGGTCTAATCCTGGTGTGGAATCCAGAACTAGCAGTCATTGTTTAAAAATGAGCAGTTACCTACTGAAGACAGAGAGGTGGAGAATTTTATTTTTCCCCTCAGTGCACTAAGAATTTTTGGAAATTTGAAGAAGTACAATAACACCTGGCTGTGGACATTTTTTGATCTCCTTGCACATGTGACAATATTATAAAAGCTGGTGAAGGGAGGTAAATGTTTGATAAGTGAGGGGTTGTAAGATTATCCAGGGTAACCAGCATTCTTCACACTTACCAATGTGGAAAAATAGTCTCAGAAAAATAGTTAGTTTTCAGTTTGGGGGTGGTGGCATTCAAGAGTTTTAGTGAGCTTAACATTCTGCAAGCTGATTAACTGCATTCTGTAAATAAAGTATGCTTTACCTAAACAATTTGTGTTGAATGTTACCCTGTACCAAAAAAATCTTCGGAGGATATGGTTTCAATTTAGAAGCGAAGCCATTTGTAGATTCTATATTCAGAAGAACTTGGCCTGACACTTAACAAGAACATAATCCATATTCTAGACTGTTGTGGGCGCCAGGATATAACTCTGTGTGTCACAGGTTATTAACTATGGAAAGCTGCAAAATTCATGCTGAGTGTCTTAAAGAGACAGACTCCCTTTTCCCCAAATCAAATGCAGTCAAGTGTTTTAGTGACTATAGTTTCCTGTAAAGTTAATTTGATTTAATGTTGTCACATGTGCGTGGTGATCAAAAAACGTTCACAGCCAGGCGTTATTGTACTTCTTCAAATTTCCTTCAAAACGGAAACTTAGTGTACCAAAGCAGCGAAACATTTTTGCTTAATGTGGTGGGAAATGCTTTCCAGCTCACTTCCCCCCCACCTTCCAAATCAACCGGAATAATTTTTCTTTCTTGTGCCAAATTACGACTTAATGACTTGCTGTATTTTTCAATTCATTCCCTCCTTCTCCTTGGATTTCCTCTCATGCCACTTAGAGGTGGGAAATCTGGTGGGTGCCAAAGCACTGTCAATAGCATTTAAGGTCCTCCTGACAGGAGGGGCCTTGCTTGGCATATTCTCTCCGAACTCAGGTTTGCTTTGCATTTTCCCAGAGTCCGAGGTTTGCCATGCCAGCCGTTAGAAATTGTGAACCTGTATCTTACCACTCCACAGTT
The DNA here is from genome assembly GCF_020745735.1 of Hemiscyllium ocellatum. NCBI lineage: Eukaryota > Metazoa > Chordata > Chondrichthyes > Orectolobiformes > Hemiscylliidae > Hemiscyllium > Hemiscyllium ocellatum. Next base: position 75,488,494 of record NC_083409.1, on the reverse strand, counting down.
TGCACATCTGCATCACAAACCCACATTTCAAAAATGAACCATACAAATCTCTTTACCGTTGGCTGCTTTACAAATATTAGGATTAAATGCAGCCAGCAGCATGTTAGATTTGGAAGGAGATCATCAAAGATGAAATAATGGGAAAGCATTCACTTTCAAGTATATCACCATAATAATTCTACTCAGCTTTGGGAAAGCACACAGAGGGAAAAAAACACACATTATAGCACATTTTAACCATCCCAAAAAGCAGAAAATGAGAAGCAGCCCTGGAGCACCCAAATTTCCTTGTAGTTTAGGAGGTTTAACGCTCTAATCTCAGATTGCCTGGAGGTACTATCCAATATGCCTGGTCCTTGACTCCAGGACATTCCGCTTCAAGGAGAGTTTAATCTGCAGTCCTGGGACAGGTTCCAAATTGGCTGGAGGAAGGGATGTGTTGGAGAATGCATGTGGTGGCATTGACGGGTTGACACCCGGTGACGGTGGATCTTAGGAATTGGGAAAAAGTTCTCCTGCTCCTCTTGGTCCACAAGCAGTGCTGCAAAGGCGCCTGGCTTCTGCTGAAGCTGTCCTTGCCTCAGTGCAGCTGCAGGCTCCCCGAAGCCGAGTTCAATGGATTTTAGCATCTTTCAAGTGTTTAAAATATCAAGCCAACTCCAAGCAGCGCATTGACCCTTGTCCCACCTGAATTAAGCCCAGGGGTCAATAGTTTGGTGTCAACTTGCCCACACTCTTCCAAATCTCTGGCTATTTAACAACACAGGATCCCAGTAACTCGTCCATATTAATATTCTCATTAACAATACAGGATCCCAGTAACTCGTCCATATTAATATTCTCATTACTGTTTCTGCCCTTCGATGCTGCAATAAGAGCAGAACTATTATTAGAGATGTGTGCACTCTAGTTGCATATTTTTTCCAAACTGTTCCACCCTTGCACCATCAAACTCTAACCTAAGGACAAGAAATGCTTCTGAATATTTTCGCTTGCCTGCTGTAACTTCATCATGACTGCAGTCAAATTCCATCTTACTCATATATGTTATGGCAGCAGAGACATAGTCTAGGAAAAAGTATTCCATTTGTTAGAATTTGTTTTTGATATCTGATAGTGTCATTTAACACAGCTTTAAGGAATAAAACTCCCAACAGGCTTTAAGTATGCATTTCTCTGACATACGTGACCCCAATTTCTAGGGCTTGATAGTATTAATCATCCTTTATTATTTACAGCCTGTTTCAGTGACATGACCTTAAACTACCTACATACCTTCTCATGAGCTACTTAATTCAAAGTCTTCTAAGCTGATTTAAAGGCCACAAATTCTGTTCAATGCAAAAAGACTTTGCTGGCTGTCCTGCACTGAACCGTACAGTGAAGTTAATCCTTTCGCTGTAGCGTCCAGTATGCCTCTATTCATAGATCAGCTCTTTCCAGGTTATATGAACAATTACAGTGACTTGCTGGGGTTTTGTGAAATCACTTTTCAGATGGGGAGGAGACTTCAGGCAGGCAGTGACGCAGCATTATTCATCTTACCCTGCTCATATGCAGGCTTGCAGAGGAACAGAATACTCAACATGAATAAAAGCAGCTGCAAATGTGTTGCTGGTCAAAGCACAGCAGGTTAGGCAGCATCTCAGGAATAGAGAATTCGACGTTTCGAACATAAGCCCTTCATCAGGAATAAGAGAGAGAGAGCCAAGCAGGCTGAGATAAAAGGTAGGGAGGAGGGACTAGGGGGAGGGGCGATGGAGGTGGGATAGGTGGAAGGAGGTCAAGGTGAGGGTGATAGGCCGGAGTGGGGTGGGGGCGGAGAGGTCAGGAAGAGGATTGCAGGTTAGGAGGGCGGTGCTGAGTTGAGGGAACCGACTGAGACAAGGTGGGGGGAGGGGAAATGAGGAAGCTGGAGAAATCTGAATTCATACCTTGTGGTTGGAGGGTTCCCAGGCGGAAGATGAGGCGCTCCTCCTCCAGCCGTCGTGTAGTTGTGTTCTGCCGGTGGAGGAGTCCAAGGACCTGCATGTCCTCGGTGGAGTGGGAGGGGGAGTTAAAGTGTTGAGCCACGGGGTGATTGGGTTGGTTGGTTCGGGCGGCCCAGAGGTGTTCTCTGAAGCGTTCCGCAAGTAAGCGGCCTGTCTCACCAATATAGAGGAGGCCACATCGGGTGCAGCGGATGCAATAGATGATGTGTGTGGAGGTACAGGTGAACTTGTGGCGGATATGGAAGGATCCCTTGGGGCCTTGGAGGGAAGTGAGTGTGGAGGTGTGGGCGCAAGTTTTACATTTCCTGCGGTTGCAGGGGAAGGTGCCGGGGGTGGAGGTTGGGTTGGTGGGGGGTGTGGATCTGACAAGGGAGTCACGAAGGGAGTGGTCCTTGCGGAACGCTGATAGGGGAGGGGAGGGAAATATATCCTTGGTGGTGGGGTCCGTTTGGAGGTGGCGGAAATGGCGGCGGATGATACGTTGTATGTGCAGGTTGGTGGGGTGGTAGGTGAGAACCAGTGGGGTTCTGTCTTGGTGGCGGTTGGAAGAGCGGGGCTCAAGGGCGGAGGAGCGGGAAGTGGAGGAGATGCGGTGGAGGGCATCGTCGATCACGTCTGGGGGGAATCTGCGGTCCTTGAAGAAGGAGGCCATCTGGGCTGTGCGGTGTTGGAATTGGTCCTCCTGGGAGCAGATGCGGCGGAGTCGAAGGAATTGGGAATATGGGATGGCGTTTTTACAGGGGGCAGGGTGGGAGGAGGTGTAGTCCAGGTAGCTGTGGGAGTCAGTCGGTTTATAATAGATGTCTGTGTTGAGTCGGTCGCCCGAGATAGAAATGGAAAGGTCTAGGAAGGGGAGGGAGGAGTCTGAGACAGTCCAGGTGAATTTCAGGTCGGGATGGAAGGTGTTAGTAAAGTTGATGAACTGTTCAACCTCCTCGTGGGAGCACGAGGCAGCGCCGATACAGTCATCGATGTAGCGGAGGAAAAGGTGGGGGGTGGTGCCAGTGTAGTTGCGGAAGATGGACTGTTCCACATATCCTACGAAGAGGCAGGCATAGCTGGGGCCCATGCGGGTGCCCATGGCAACTCCTTTAGTTTGGAGGAAGAAAATGCTGGAGAAACTCAGCAGGTCTGGCACCATCTTTAATGAGATAATATTGGAGTCCGATATGACTCTTCTTTGGAACCGGAAAACAACAGAAACCAGAAGGAATGAGTGCCAAAGGATTCATGCTGCACTTGAAATATTACCTTTGTTTCCCTCACTACAGGTGTTGACAAACCTGGTGAGTTTCTCCAGCAACTTATGTTTTTATTCCCGGTTGTTTACTTCAGAACCATGGCATTCACACTATTCTGCTTTTGAGTTAGCAAACTTGAACTTTTTAAAACTTTGATGACTGCTGTAATTAAAAGTTCTCTAATATCTAATGCACTGTGTGACACAGTTTGGTCTCTTCACTGACATATTAGACATAAACAACATGGATTAACATTTATGTTAAAAGAACAGGTTATGTGTTTGGCTCTAATATCACCAGTTGATGATTTTAAGCTATCACAATGTTATGAATGAGAAGGAAGGTTCTTTTGGTGCATTGGTAATGTCCATGCCTCTTAGCCAGGTAGTCCTAGGTTCAAGTCTCACCTGCTCCAGAGATGTGTCATAACATCCCTGGACAAAATGATTCAAAATACCTGAAATAGAAGGAACACCTTCAAATGTCACCAGTTAAGAATAATGGACTGCTTGCTAAATCCAGAGATAAGCTTTTTCTTTACAATACATATTGTTTTTAAGTATTTGTTTCTTTATTGTTTAAGTTTTCCAGCTAGAATCAGCATTGAATTAATACAAGTCACATTGCTTCCATAAAACATACCGAGTGCAAAATTTCTGTCAAATTTGTGTTAATGTTAGAAATCAGTGCTAAGCTGTGGAATACCTTACCCTCTAAATGGACATTTAAAAGGTGTCTGGATAGGTATATGAATTGGCACGATTTAGAGAGATAGTGGCCAAATGCTGGCAAATGTGACTAGGTCAGTTTGGAATGTCTGGTCGGCATAGACAAGTTGGACTAAAAGGTCAGTTTCCATGTCGTCTGACTCTGTGACTCACTAACTTAATTCTGTGTGTAGTCAAGCAACCTCCAGCCCAAAATTGGACATTCTAAATTAGCCCACAGCCAGAGAAATCAGTCCCAACAAGAAATTGCCAAAACCAAACTAAATAGCAGCCGCAGCTATTGTTCACAGACTACTGTGGAATCTAAGATAAAGATTCAAGGAGAACTAGACATAACCAGCCTGAGGGGTGTGTGTTAGACAAGCATCGATCAGACATTCTGGCATCTTGACTGCCTAAGCACGTGCACTCTATGCCTCTCGGTATGAGAGTGTTGATGTGAACATAGCTCATGACACCATTGGTCAAAGGCCACATAATGTTCTGGAAGTTTCAGTGCAGGGAGGGAGGAGGGTAAAAACTGACACACCTGGAAGCCAGCCCTCAGCGAAGGTGAAGTCACAGCAAAGACCACCATGCAAGACTCATGACAGAAGACCATGTGGCAACCCAAGACCACCTACAGAAGATTCACTCTGATGTGCGAGACCAAGCTTTGTGGAAGTGAGCTAGCACTGTATCGGAGAAGAAGGAAATTCAAACACTTAGATCACCGAGGGCAATATCCTTTCTCAGACGGATAGCATAAGATAAAGAGTAAATATTGTGAGAATTTGGGAAATGCTCACAGATTTGTGAAGAAGAAATATTTTGTTAGTATAATTGTATTGAATTGCAAACTGAATTCTGTGTCATTTTGTCTGTCTCACTGTCAAAAGCGCTTGTGAAAAATGTCTTTTATACGTAATTGATCAAAGCATCCAAAGTATGGACAACAGTTGCAATGGGAAATAAGGAAGGTGAATCCTTCAGCCCCACCATCCAGACCAATGATTACATCAATGACATGGTTGTCTCTACATAACTGGATGCATCATTCCTTTCTGACATTAGGATCAAACTTTCTACGTTCAAAACTGATTTGATGGCAGTTTTGTGGAGTGGGGCCCATGCCCAATCTTCCTGAAACTGCATTGAAACTACCCAAACACATTTTGTGCATAGCTCCTACAGCCAGAAATAAGATGGAACATTTTTCTTCCATCTTTCAGAGCTGAACTGAAATCTTAGCAGGACTTAATACACTTAATGGTAAGATCCTAGGGAGTGTTGCTGAACAAAGAGACCTTGGAGTGCAGGTTCATAGTTCCTTGAAAGTGGAGTCGCAGGTAGATAGGATAGTGAAGAAGGCGTTTGGTATGCTTTTCTTTATTGGTCAGAGTATTGAGTACAGGAGTTGGGAGATCATGTTGCAGCTGTACAGGAAATTGGTTAGGCCACTGTTGGAATATTGTGTGTAATTCTGGTCTTCTTCCTATCAGAAAGAAGTTGTGAGATTTGAAAGGGTTTAGAAAAGATTTACAAGGATGTTGCCAGGTTTGGAGGATTTGAGCTATAGGGAGATGCTGAACAGGCTGGAGCATCGGAGGCTGAGGGGTGACCTAATAGAGGTTTACAAAATTATGAGGGGCATGGATAGGATAAATAGACAAAGTCTTTTCCCTGGGGTCGGGGAGTCCAGAACGAGAGGGCATAAGTTTAGGGTGAGAGGGGAAAGATATAAAAGAGACCTAAGGGGCAACATTTTCACGCAGAGGGTGGTACGTGTATGGAATGAGCTGCCAGAGGATGTGGTGGAGGCTGGTACAATTGCAACATTTAAGAGGCATTTGGATGGGTATGTGAATAGGAAGGGTTTGGAGGGATATGGGCCAGGTGCAGGCAGGTGGGACTAGATTGGGTTGGGATATCTGGCCGGCATGGATGCGTTAGACCAAAGGGTCTGTTTCCATGCTGTACATCTCTACGACAAACCAATGATCACATCATGCAATGTTTCTGTGAAATTACTTTTTCCTTTGTAAGCAATCTTGTTTATATTATGAAAGGTTACCATGACATTAGTGAATATAGTAAGTAATTACTTCTTCATGTAGCATTCTATTTCACAGTAAAATTCGAACAGTGAACACAAATTCAAATCAAATAATTTGCAATAAGTACTTTCTAGTTACTAGCCAATTATTAAAAATCATGCAAATGAATCAGTTTAAATTGCAACTCAGTTCCATGTTAATTTGATGACTGAAGGCAAATGAAATGTACAGCTAGAAAAACAATCCCTATCTGAAACAAAATTGAAGCTTGGCAGATACTTCAAGTACACAAAATTTGTTTGTTTTAAAATCCAGCACAGAGTACACAACAAATGCTGATATGTCTAAGCCAGCACCATGAAAGCTAAAATGCACTTTGACTTATGGATTATTGACAAGTGCCGGATGCAGTCAATTTGTACACACAACCATTGTCAATTAGTGTTTATGCATCTTCTAAAAGATGGGAATTTTAAAGCTTAACATATTGTGTGAGAGGGCACTATGTACAGAAGGACAAATCTTAATGGTGCAGTGTGAATTGGTTAATTTCCCAAGTGCAGAAGCTAATTAACTCTAACCTTGACTGGAAAAAAAAATCAATTTAAATATCCATTCTCCATCTGATAGAAGCTCACTAATGTTGATAAATCCATTCAGCTCAAATGGGAATTTGGCCTATAGCATTCACTCTGTACCAGATAACTCTTCATTAAACACCACTTCTGAACTTTCAAGGGGGGGGGCTGATAATATTTAATGTAGTTTTTCTTGTTCACTGCAGTGTTGATAGACAAGGTTCTGAACACATAGACATGTTTAACTATATAGTATTGTATGGTCATTGAATGTATCACTATAGAAAAAAATACCATTGTATTCTCATAACATTATAATCCCGGCTTTTTGATTTTTAATATCTTACTTATCAACATTCTCATACCCACTATTGAACAGAATGAGGAAGACTGTACAGGCATAAAATAGCAGCTACAAATAGGGTCAAAGTTAATAGTTCTTTACTTAAATGCATATATTATTCAGGATGAAATAAATGAATCAACAGCACAAATTGAGTTTACTCTGTGATCTTGTAGCCATTGTGGAGACATGGTCATAAGGACAACAAAGTTTGGAACTTTAGTATTCAGGTGCATGTCACTTTTCCAAAGATTAGGCTTTAGGAAGCGTGGAACAGTGGGTTGAATTAGTTGGCGTAGCTATGTTTAGTTTAGTATTATAGTTTAGCTTTGTTAGTATGAAATGTAATAAGTATCGGTGCAAACATGATCGAGGGATCGGATGGTGCAGAATCCATATGAATAGCAATAAGAAATGATAAAAGGGATGATATTAGTGGGAATTGTCAATTTATCTCTTAACAGTAGCTGTTCTTCCCTGATCGAGGGAATAAATGGGATCATGAAGATGTGTAAAAACGCAGTACATTCATCATTGGCAACTTTAATTGTCACTGACAATTGAAAAAAAAATCAAATTGTCAAAAGTAACCATTAGGAATAATTCAAAAAATATATTTTAGGAATTTTCCTTGGAAAAAAATACTGCGGATATAACCAGAAATCTGGTGATCTGTAATGAGGCAGTTTTAAGAAATGTTCTCCCTAGAAATGATTAATTAGAAAACAGTGACCATAACATGGCAGTATATAGCGTTTGGTTTAAGTGTGAGAAACTTAGGTTGGAAACACTGTGCTAATTCTTAGTAGGGGTAATTACATTGGGGAAGAGGGCAATGTTAGCTGGAGTAAATGGAGAAAAAGGTTTAACAGAACACATGGTTGATGAACAATGGCAGATATTTAAGAAAATAATTCATGACTCACAACAAAAATTCAACACAAAGAAGAAGAAGGATCCTATGAAGATGTTAAGTGAAGAAACTAAGGATAGTGTCAAACTGAAACACAAAGTATACAATTGACAAGGATTCATGGTAAACCAGGTGCCTGGGAAAGCTGTAAAATTTTAAAAGCCAACAAAGGGTGACCTTAAAATAAATAAAGAGAAAACAAATAAAGCCATGAGGCCAAATTAGCAAGTGATGTAAAAATTCGTTTTTTACATTTATAGAAAAGAGGAGAGAGTCCAAAGTGAACACAAGTCCTTTAGAGGAGGCCAGAAAATAATAATAAGCAACGAAGAAATGGCAGAGGAGTTAAATAATTAGTTCCTGTTAGTTTTCTTGGTAGAGAGCATATAAAGCATTCCAAAATTATTAAATAATCAAGGGATTAAAATAGGGAGAGTGGTGGGGTTGGTAGAGGAGAGGAAATAAACTCAATATCTATCTCTAAGTTCTAGGTAAACTAATGGGGCTGAAAGCTGATCAGGACGCTGAACCTGACAGATTGTATCCTCTGATTTCGAGAGAAGCTGTTACAGAGAGAGGGAGTGCTCTGCTTTTAATCTTCCAGAACCCTTAGATTTTGGAAAAGTCCCAGACGTGTGAAAGCTTTATTTGAAAAGGGAAGCAGCCAAAAAAAAACTGGTAACTATTGGCCAGTTAGCTTAATGTCTGTCAATGTGAAAATATTACAGTCTATTCATAATAGGAACTGCCTGTACAAAACTCGAGTGTCAATGGGCTCCACTAAGGAAGTGGCTCCATCCACCTCACCTTAGAAACAGGGTCGCTCAGTGTGGCACATGGGAGGGAGAGGAGAAAGATATTATACTGAGGGCAAGTGGAGGCCATGGCTGGCAAGCTTATGTAAATAGCTTGTTTTCTTCATAAAGATTGACAAACAAGATGATATGCACACTCCTAAATGAGGATAGCTGCACAGAAAGACCACCTGCCATGCATGTGATAGCACCAGTAGTAAATGTAAGACACAAAAGGGCAAGCCAGGATATGCTAGCTGTGGGCATGCTATCAGGCACCAGCTGAATGCATGCTGAGAGTGCAAGGGAGAAACCCATTTGGCAGTCTGATACATGCCATGGACCTAGTGCCTATCCCTGTGCAGCAGAGATGCCCAATGCAACCATACACTACTGGTTGCAGATGTGCCATATTAGGGTGGAAGGGTGTACTGCCAATGCACTGGAGAAATGCCAAAGTCACAGTGATGACTCCCAAAAGGTTGGTTGTCAGTATCCATGATGGAGGAGGGCAGCAGGCTAGTGCTGGTGGATCACATCCCGCTCTGTAGTTTGGCCATGAGCAAGATGGAAGCGATTGGAGAGGATGACGAGCTGAACTCAAGTATCCACATCCTTTTCCATGTCAGGCATTCCTGATGATTAAGTTTTCTAGTCACATTTGCAAAGGGAATATTAATAAGACAAGTTTAGCTCTCAACAAGGACTCTAACAAATATTAACTTCCATGAATTGGCAACTTGCTACCCGCCAGCAAGAATCTCTTGTGAAAAGTGTAAAAGATGGAGCAGCATCATCTGGACAATGAGAAGCGAATCTCTAGATTGTGTCGTAGGTCCCATTATAACCCATGTCGCTTAGACCTCTCTTCAATTCTGCCCATGGTTGGATTCCTTGCAGGGTGCCATAAAGTCTGCAAATGCTTTTCACAGCTCCAACCTTTCTCCATCCGTATATATGTCCAAAGGCAGTACTTTCGAGTAATATTTAGGTGTCACTTTTAATCCCTCTTTTTAACAATTACCTTTTATCAGAGCCTTAGCTAATTACATGAATCCTGGAGTTCATTTCGCCTGACATACATTTCCATAATTGAAAGCTTTTTGGATCATTTCCTTTCTCACTTAGATTGATCCATTAATAAGCTCCGTAATGCAGGACCTTGACAATAAATCAGCTCTTTCTCCCCTGGTGTTCAGACACTTTCTGCAAAAACTGGCCCCACATCTGAATTTAATGATTTTGCATATTTATTCTGTGTAAATGCCTGTTAGATGCTGAAGGTGGGCATTAAAGATTCATTATTGCAAATACTGCTACATTTTCATTCCACATTAATAAATTTACCTTCTCACAAATTGAGCATTTAAAAAGCGAATGTTTCTTCAATTTTATTTGCTGTTTCAGACAAAAAATGATATTCTCCTGGGTTTTTGGATCGTCAGTGACATTGTTTCTATTTTAAGTAGCAACTTTCAAAGAAGATTATTTTCAACTCAACTGCATGGGTGGGAATCTTATAAAGTGGATCGTTCAGACATTGAAGAAGAGATGTCCATTTCCATTAATTCCCATATAAAGAAAGAACCTGTGTCTGAGAGGTGCCTTTCTTGATCTCAAACATTTTCTGAAGTGTAGTCACTGTTCTAAGAAATGTTGATTTAATTTGATTTATTATTGTTACATGTACCTAGGTACAGTGTAAAAGTGACAGCCAATTTATGTTTAACCACAACTCACAAACTGCAGTCAGATAAAGACCTGTGTGTTTGCAATGTTGATTGAGGCTAAGTATTGGTCATTATACCAGGAAACTTCCATGGGGCAGAATTTACAGGAGGCAAATCAGATGGGTTTCACAATGGAGAGACAGTCCTCTCAGCCAGCTTGTGGCCAAGTTGAAAAGCATCTTCAACTTATCTGGCATGCCCCGACTAAAATGGGGTTGGAAAGTATCAGTCAAGCAATACAGACACAGTGCTGCCAATTTGGAATGACTTTCAATGGAATTGCAGTCACTCTTGATGAGTGACTGTACCTAAGAATGGAAGGTAACTGTTTGGAACTCATAAAAACTATAATCAAGGAGATTTGTGGAGCAAATTACATTTGGAATAGATTTTGTTTGAAATAAACAATGTTGAAATAGGAAAGATATACATTTCTGTTGATCCAATATAGAAGTCAAAAACCAGAAGCCGACTCAAGCAGTTTGTTTCTGCCTGAACAAGAAGAAATTTGCAGAAATACATCAGATTTGTACGTTTAGGTGATCGTGGGTCCAAAGATTTATTTAACATAGCATTGTGTAAATATAGGTCTTGACATTTCACAAATGTGTGCTACACGGATTCATACAGCGCAGAAAATGCCCTTCGGTTCATCAAGTCTGTGCCAACATAACGACCACTAAAGATATGCTAATCTTAATCTCCTGCACTTATCCCATATCCTTGACGTGATCATTCAAATATATATTTTTAAAAGGTTGTAAAGCTTCCAACCTTCACTAACATCCCAGGCAGTGCATTCAAGAAACCCACCATCTGTGGGGTGAAAGCATTTTTCCCCAAATCCATTCTGAATCTCCTGTCCCTCACCCTAAAACTACGTCCTTTCACAATTGACCTCTCAACCAAAGGGAACAGCTGCTGTCTATTCACCCTGTCCATACCTTTCATAACCAGATACACTTCAATCACATCCCCCCCTCAGTCTTCGTTGCTCTAAAGAAAACAATCCAAGCCGATCTAGTCTCTCCTTATAGTTCAATTTCTCCATCCCAGGCAACATCCTGGTGAACCTCGTCTGTACCCCCTCCAATGCTATCACATACTTTCTGTAGTAAGGTGACCAGAACTGCACTGCGGCTGTGGCCTAACCAACGTTCTGTATATCTCCTTGCTCTTATATTCCATTCCAAACTGATAAATGCAAGTGTCCCATTTGCCTCCTTAACTTTCCTGTTCATGTGTTCTGCTGACCTCAAGGATCTGTGAATAATTAACCCAGGATCCCTCTGTTCCTTTAAACTACCCTGTGTACTGCCATTCACTAAATACTCTATTATCTTGTTTCTTCTTCCAAAGTGCATGATTTCACACTTATCAAGGTTAAATGCAATCTGCCACTGCTGTGCCCATCTGACCAATCAACCCATCAAATCTTCCTGTAACCTACAACCATCTTTTCCACAATTAACTACTCTGCCAATTTTGATGTCATCTGCAAATCTGCTTCACATTCCCCCCTACATTTTCATCCATATCATTTATGTATATAACAAGCAATAAGGATCCCAGAATAGATTCTTGTGTTACACTGTTGGGAGGCCGGCCTCCAGTCAACAGCCTTCTACCACTATCCTTTGTGTCCTATTACTAAGCTAGTTTCTGGTCCATCTCATCAAGTTTCCCTCAATTCCATATGCTTCAATCTTGTGAATCAGTCTCCCATGTGGGAACTTCTTAAAAGCTTTGCTAAAATCCATATTAACTGAATTGAATTGAATTGAACTTATTGTAAAGTGTACTGATGTACAGTGAAAAGCTTTCTCTTGCGAGCAATACAGGCAGATCACAGAGTTAAGTAGCATAGATAGTAAATAATAGGTAAACAGCAGCAAAACAAAAACACAGGTACAGGCAAATGTTAAGAGTTTGAGTCCATTCAGTATTCTAACAACAGTAGGGTAGAAACTGTTACAAAGCCAGCTAGTGCATGTGTTCAGGCTTCTGTACCTTCTCCCTGATGGTAGAGGTTGGAGAAACACATTGCCAGGGTGGAATGGATCTTTGAGAATGCTGGCAGCCTTCATCAGATCTCATGGAAGAGAGAAAGGTAATATCTTCCACAATTTGTATTGCATGTAGGTAGGTACATTAGTGGGTGACATACAACACGGTTAAGCAAAAATTAACATTATTCCATTCAAGTCTTAAATAAATACTGTATGGAAGTAGGAAATGGAATAGAAAGAAATAAAGTTACATGGCAGCAATCATTTCTCAAATACAATCAGCAGATTTAAATAAAATCTTATTACCTCATTAAAATGTGATTAATATTAGTAGCTGAAGAAACTATGACAATCTCTAATGAGCAATCCAATGTTCTCGATAGTTCAGCAAACTTATCAAGTATCTATCTGAATAATGCAAAATAAGGGAAAATCTCAAGTTCACGTCCTGGTCTCTGTTTCTGTTGTTAAATTTCAGAGATGGTAGCAGTGACACAGTTGGTTCAAATGTTTCCTGTGTACGGAGGGAATGATTAATCATCCAGGGTTCTGGCTGCTGATCATGTTACTGGAAAATATATTCATAAATCAGGACCACTAAAACCACAAGGTCAGCAACTGGGTTCAAGGTTGAACCACAATGTTACGTGGCCGGTTCAGCCTGAGAGAGTGGGGTGGACTCTCTGGCAAGGTAATAGAGTTGCCACCTTGAAGTTACTTTGACCTTCCCAATGTCTAGTTTAAGGAAGGAATAGCTTATTAAGAACTAAAAAGAGCAATGTGATGGTGCAGAAGTTGTAGCTGGAATCATGGAGCTGGCTGTCATCTGCATGCTTGTGGAACTTGACCCCATAACTGTTAGTGATGCTGTCAAAGAACAGTATATAGCTAAAACAGGAACAGAGTTAAGGATACATTATTGGAGTGAGCCCAATGTAATGTCAAAGGTTTAAAAAAAAATTCATTATTAGAGTGCCATGGTTAGAGGAATTGAGAAGAAAAATGAGAGACAGGGCACTGTGCTCAAAGTCACAGAATACCCAAAATGCAACTTTGATTAGGTTCATTCAGATACTGTGGGAGAGCAAAAATCTAACTGGAGTATTTCAAAGGGGATAGGATATTGCAGTAGCTGAGCTCAGAGGTAACATCACATTGAAGGTGAAAGCATAAGTTGATGTGATAGTTAGCAAGAATAGAGAGCTGGCGAGTGAGGAGGGGCAGCATCGATTGCCCATCCTCAATTGGTCAGTTAAGAGTCAACAATACACATGTAGTCCAATGCAAGAAAGAGCAAAAGACCTCTCTCCTTAAGAGGACATTAACGAAAGAGATGGGTTTTTATGACACTTGACAGTAATTACGCAGTTGATATTGGGTTAGATTTTTTAAAAATTTAATTTAAATTTCACCATCTGCCATGGTGCAATTCAAATCCATGTCAAGTGCTTGTCTGGTGCTTGAGATCACTAGCCCAGTTACTTTATCACAAGTCCACCACGTTCTGTTCTAAAAGGAAAGGGTTCCTGAGGAAAAGAAGCTGTTTACAATGTCAGCTGCTGTTTGACCACTGAGGGAAGGTGTGATTTAGCAGAAATTTAGCCTGAATGGGATTGAAGGTTCAGGAGAAACAAAAAGAGAATTTGCTGGTAAACTGACCAGGGTTTGGCAGCATCTGTGGAGAGAAAGCAGAATTAATGTTTCGGATCCAGTGACCCTTCTTCAGGGACTCTACTTTCTCCCTACAGATACTGCCAGATCTGCTGAGTTTTTCTAGCAATTTCTGTTTTTGTTTCAGATTTCCAAGTTTGCAGTTCTTTCTTATTTTAGAAATTTAAATTAGACCTGATCAGCTTGGAGATACCCTGGGGCTTAGAAGTGGAGGGGACAGAGCTTAGGCGAAGGGGGTTATAGTGTCCTGTCAAGAGGATTGAGGCAAGGCAGGTAAAACAGATGCACATTCCTTTTATGTTCGTGTCAAAGGTATCCAAGCTCTTCACGTTCTTGTTGAAGATGGAGTGTAGTTTTATAAGGTCGTTCATTGTAGAAAAATAAGGTGCTTGGTGTTTTCAAAACCCTTCCGGAATATCCTAGACCACACGTCAGATTTGGATGGTGTCTAGTATTTTTAGGGTTTTACATTGATTTGAAGTACTATGCTTTAGGATTTTGCCTCAGCTATAAAACATCCCAGATTGATTTTCTGTCCTCTGATTAAGACAATAATAGTTAAGGGCAGGCTGTAGCTCACCAAAGCACCTGTCTAGGTGTCAGTCCATCTTGCTACACAGAGCAACCTCATTAGCTTTAATTACAGAATATGCTATTTGAGTCTTCTTTGTCAATTTAAAGAAATAAACAAAAATTTTAAGGAACAGTTTGAAATGAACATGGTTTCTTTATCTTTATATTTGTTAAGCAAGAACCATCATGTCTTTGGTTCAGTCTTGGGTTCATTAGGACAGAACACAGAAATTATTTCCTGACATTTTGCAAAGACTATCTACTAATATTTGTTTTTAATTGCCTTGCTATTCATGGGAATGGGTTAGCATGTTTATGTGAACTTTTACAACAGTTCATATTATTGATAAGGGGATCTGACATGATTTGTTTAGCAGTAATCTGTTTCTGAAAGGATGTGACATTTGTTCACAATGGAATATAACTCCTGGGCTCTGAAGGAAATCAGAGATAGACATTTATCTCAGCCTCCATGACTTTAGTTAGAGGTGAGGTGATAACAGATAACCCTTATTTGTAACCTAATGAAAAGGGATTAATTCAGATTGTTTCCTAAGAGAGGGCTACCAGTTAGAATTCGGGGAGAAAAGTTTAAATCTCTGAACCTTCTTCAGGATCATTCCACTGCTGCTTTGATGGTGTAATTCTTCCAGTGGTGTAGAAATGTACAGTCAAAGAAATGTACAGTGTTGTAAATATAGCTATGAGGTTTTATACCAACAGTGGTCAAGATTGATATGTTCACGGTCAAAGCCCAGAGAGAGATTTGCAGTCCAACAGTTCCAACAACAAGCTCTCTCTGTAAACTCTCCACCTTTCTCAAGAGCAAGTTCTCATTTTATCAGAATTAATAACTTTGGAGGCTCAGGAGAGAAAAGGATTGATAAACCTCCACAAATTGGCCTTTGCACTCGGATTCTTACCTTCCTTATACTCTGTTGCCTGCCTACCATTTGCAAATACCAGATACTTAATAGACCTTTAGACCAGAATTGACCTCCAGTAATTTCTCCTTTTACACCAACAGTAGCCTACTCCTTTCAAATGTGTATTTTAACAGAGTTATAAAATTGAAAGTGAAACATTTTTAAATGCAGCTACATCACCCCAGCTTGCCAAAAAAAATGCAGATTCCAACTCTCTTGGCAGCTAGGCAGTACTCTCTGCAGCTGATACAACTCCATTGTTTTGTGAAAACCATCAGCTACCAGCTAACCAAAACTAAGTTCTTCGCGTCAGAGTTCCAGTAGCACTAAATCTGAGAGCAGACACAGTTGAGTCCTTCTGAAGGTTTGTCCTGCTTTCGCAGTACTTCACAGACATTCTTGGAATCAAAGTGTACTGTCATTTACAAACACCGACAAATAGGCAAGGTGACAAATGGCAGCCAGTTTCTTTTGTTTTGTTGAGCAAGGGGCCCTTCAGCTTGCAAGTCAGTAATAGCCCAACAACTGAGCAGTACCCTTTTAAATATAGTGACAGGTTGATTGACATGGGACTCCAAAAAGTTACGTGGCTGATTTTTGCTTGCTGAGGTAGGAGCAGATTTTTTAAAAATAACAGGTTTTTTTTTGTAGTGGGTGCCATTGGCTAGACCTTGAGGGGTGTTAGGAAGTAGCTCACACCCACGACTGAAATTTTTAACACAACTCACTATTACATGGCTGTAAAGGTGAATAGAATCAACTTGCTGCACGTCTGTCATCAATTCAACACGTGGCACGTGGTGAGTATACTACACTCGAGTAATGGAGAATTACAGCAGAGGGGAGGATTGCCTACAGCTTGCTCTTTGGTAACCTAGATCTAGTGGCATCACAAAGTGGGAATAGACCAAATTATTAAATGTGTACAGATCTGAGGAGTTAAAACTGGTTTCTATCTATTATTTTATGGTAAACTATCTAGGTAAACACATTCAAACCCTCCAAGCTCTTCAATTCTCACTCAGAGTTGGGAAATTTCTTGGAGCGTTCCGGAGTTCCAGACTCAAAGCAATTTCTGCTTAGTCACTATGTCGGGATCTCTGAGTGGTCCTTTTGCATATCTTGAGAGATACACAATGACAGAGACTATCCAGAGACTGGAAGAGCTGAGCCAGTGTTTCTATGATTATTTTGCTTGCAAAATCAGAGAACTTCATTGTTAATCTCTCAAAGGCTTGGGCCACTGCCAATGAAGAGTGTCAAATAGTGTTGCTCCTACAACATACCAACCAGACCAGCCAAATAGTTCTTTAAGGGACATTAAATCAATGGCTTTTCTAAGTTGCCAGCCTGAACTTGTTTGAGTAAGACTGACTTCTCCTTTTACAGACTTCCTCTTGTTTAATTTTTTGAGAGTAGGTTTAGACGGAAGTACTTCTATTCCTAATTTCCCTGCCCTTGATGACATCGGTGACTAAGCAGCAGATGGACAACATTCTCCCTTGCTCATGTGAATTTTTTCCTGCTGTAAACTTGGACAAAGAAAGCTCTTTCCTCAATCATCTGCAGGAAAATACTTGCATTTAGAATGCTTCCAAGTGATTTGTAAACCATTTAAACCTGATTCCCCGCAATTGTAAGTACAAATGGCTTCGAAGCCACGTTAAATGCTCAAATCTGTGCATAAGATTGCAACAATTTTCTATTTAATTTTAGACAGGACTTCTTTTTCCAACTTATTTGATTTGGCTGTTTCAGTATTTGTTCTCTCCTATTTGCCTGGCCTGAGACTTAATAAGCTGCACATTGCAGCACCTTGCTCAAAGAAGTTGCACTTCTCCTTCAACATTAGGTTTCTGAGTACTGTACTGAACATGTTTTAGTTCAATGTAAAACAGCACTCCATATCCCAGTTAACCTCATTACATAGCTGTAGGAAGAGTAACAAACAGAGTACTATACAGCTTTTCAATAGATTAAGCTAATTAATTCAAGTGCCTCTGGCAGAGTGATAGATTCACACAATGTTTGTGTGGTCCATTACAAAATGGCATGAAAACTTTCTACTCTTTCTAGTGCTGGAATCTAAATGAAAATATCCTGTACTTCTACATACAAACATTTATTTCCCTGAAACATTTCCTGTCTTGGTTTGTTGTGAATTAACTAATATGACTGGGTGCCGACAATTGAGCTCTATCCAGGGAAAAGGCACCACCAACAAAAATCAACCAAAGGTTTTTAATAGAATCTAGAACCCAGGAAGAGGCTGGTCTTATGCTAGAGTTCTAACTCCACACAAGTTCCCTCCCACACTAATTGCCCTACTTCAATCGTTTGTTCACCCAGCTCCCAACACCTCACCATCTCCCTCTTGTCCCTAGCTGTGTGGCCTCCAAGTTCACCATCCCTAGGAGCTAGGCGGCAAGCAAGAGGGGAGAAAGAGAGAGAGAGAGACAGAGAGAGAGAGAAGGGCATTGAGTGGACCTGCAAGTGTACTGACAATGGTAAGGACTCCTTGAGCATCAGTGGTACCATGCAAGTGCTCATAGGCAGGGTTGTCACCAGTTCTGGTTCTAGGTACACATCCACAATACCAACGGCACTGGCATTCTCAGCCTATGCAGTAATAGGAGCTACGTGATATTCAAAAAAAGGCGCATGGCTTGAACATATTCCTTTTAGTTGCAGAGTATGAGTCCTTCTGTGTGAATGGGTGTCCCTCCTAGTAAATATAAATGAGCCAGGATACAAGCTCAATATTTATTGCTATCAGTGCAGCTATTTACTCACTTAGGATTGCTCAGCAAGTACTTCTCAAAGTGGAATCACATGTAACAGTAGACATTTGACTTTAGAAGCATATATTGGTTGTGATCAATCTATATTCTGACTATTCCAAACACCTGAAGGACCATGCCATTGGGACCGATCAGCCAGTGGTAAGAAAGGATATAACTGCAATAAAAGCAGTTCAGGGGATGCCCACTTGACTCTGTCCTGGGATGAAGGGCTTCTCTTATGAAGAGAGGTTGAGCAGGTTGGGTCTTTACCCACTGGAGTTTAGAAGAATGAGAGGTGATCATACTAAAACATCAAAACAAGTTGAGGGGACTTGACAAGGTTAATGTCAAAAGAATAATATTTCATTGCGGAGAACAGAACTAGGAAACACAGTTAAAGAATATGAGTTCTTGTTTTGAAGATCATGGTGAGAATTATTTTTCGGTTACAGGATTGTTAATCTGATGAATTATCTTCCCCAGAAAACATGGAGTCAGTGTCACTGAGTTTATTCAAGGCTGAGGTAGATTTTTGCTAGACTGAGCAAAGAGTTATGGACAGCAGACATTAAAGTGGAGTTGAGACCTCAGTCAGGATCGGCATGAAATGTGGAACAAGCTCAATCAGTTGAACAGTTGTCTCCTGCTCTAAAATTCTCTATTCCTGTG
The DNA here is from genome assembly GCF_020745735.1 of Hemiscyllium ocellatum. Taxonomy (NCBI): domain Eukaryota; kingdom Metazoa; phylum Chordata; class Chondrichthyes; order Orectolobiformes; family Hemiscylliidae; genus Hemiscyllium; species Hemiscyllium ocellatum. Next base: position 75,469,509 of record NC_083409.1, on the reverse strand, counting down.
ACTTTTGCTCTGCATAATCCCAACGAAGGATCTCTATGTGTTTGGTGCCTTCCCAAATGAGCCTTCTCCATTTTGACTGTCCACAAGCCAGGCTCTTCCTCGAGTCAGTGGGTACATAAGATCTCTTTACGGATGTTTGAGGACATTCTGAAAGCGTGTCTGCTGTTTTTTTAGAGGTCGCCTGCCCTGACAAATTCCAATGTATTGTGTACACGTAACTTTTTTTTAGTTTAGATTACTTACAGTGTGGAAACAGGCCCTTCGGCCCAACAAGTCCACACCGACCCGCCAAAGCGCAACCTACCCATACCCCTACATTTACCCCTTCACCTAACACTACGGCAATTTAGCATGGCCAATTCACCTGACCCACACATCTTTGGACTGTGGGAGGAAACCGGAGCACCCAGAGGAAACCCACGCAGACACGGGGAGAACGTGCAAACTCCACACAGTCAGTCGCCTGAGGCGGGGTTGTGCAATTGCAAACCTGAAGTAGTTTAAAAAAGAACCCAAATCACCATTCCTTCACATTTGCTGGGTCACCCTTAAAAACAGCCTATCATGTCCAATCAAAATTCAGATTATATTATTGCTGTACAATTATTCTCCAGGAAATTAGAGACATGTTCAATTTTATATATAGAATTCTTGGAGGGATGTTAACTAAATCCTCTGGGATCTCTTTGAACAAACTGTAAATTCTTCAGCACTCAATTAGGTCTTTCAAGCTTCACAATAATATGATGCTGGAGGGATTTTCAATCTCGACATAAAGATATTGGTTTGCACTGTATTGTGTGCACCTCACTAAATTGCTGGAGGCCTGCATTTGACTGATTATACTGATATCCATTTCGATTATTGAAGTGATTCATTGAGCACTCTATTTGATTAACACAATTCTTAGCAGGAGATACAAAGTGTCTTCTTGTGGAGATCTTTGTTGTTTTATGGCTTCAGTACAATGACTTGTTTTAAAATGCTTGAAATTATGATTGAGGGGAAGCACTTGATCAGGATCTCATTTTAGATCACAAAACTATGGGTTGGAATTCACTGCAGTAGCAAGATTGGTGACATGACTATAAATTAGAACTTGGTATTCGCTAATCATCCACCAGTGCACCAACATCGTAACTGGTTAGGGAAGTAATTTCAGCATGCCGCATCAAACAGTGTTTCCAGTCTCTGACTCACATCCAAGGTACTGGGATCTAACACAATGGGTGAACAGTGATATACTTAGTATGAGTGGCTTTGATCTGTTAACATCTGGATATTATGGACTGGTCAGATTTGATTTGATTCACTTGTTTGTGTCAGAAACAATATTTATATAAATTAATATTAGATATATTTAAACTCTGAGATTCCTAGATATATTCCATTATCAGTTCTGGTCCATGCTTACTGCATGAGTTCAATGATTTTTTTTCCTATTCATTTACAGTATGTTGGTTTTACTGGCAAGGCCAGCATTTATTGCCCAGAGGGCAGTTAAGAGTCAACTACATTGATGTGGGTTTTGGAGTCACACATAGCCAGATCAGATAAGGATTACAGTTTCCTTGTTTAAGGGACATTAGTGAACCAGATGGGTTTATTCTGACAATTGACAATCATCATCAGACCCTTAATTGTTGGAGGGAATCCTGAGGGATGGGACGTACATGTAAATGGAAAGGCAAGGACTGATTAGGGATAGTCAACATGCTTTTGTGCGTGGGAAATCATGACTCACGAACTTGATTGAATTTTTTTGGAGAAGTAACAAAGAGGATTGATGAGGGCAGAGCAGTAGATGTGATCTATATGGACTTCAGTATGACAAGGTTCCCCGTCGGAGACTGGTTAGCAAAGATAGATCTCATGCAATACAGGGAGAACTAGCCATTTGGATACAGAACTGGCTCAAAGGTAGAAGACAGAGGGTGGTGGCGGAGGGTTTTTTTCAGACTGGAGGCCTGTGATCAGTGGAGTGCCACAAGGATCGGTGCTGTGTCCACTACTTTTCATCATTTATATAAATGATTGGGATGTCAGCATAAGAGGTATAGTAAGTAAGTTTGCAGATGACATCAAAATTTGAGGTGTAACGGACAGCAAAGAAGGTTACCTCAGATTACAATGAGATTTTGATCAGATGGGCCAATGGACTGAGAAGTAGCAGATGGAGTTTAATGTAGATAAATGGGAGGTGCTTCATTTTGGAAAAGCAAATCTGAGCAGGACTTGTGCACTTAATGGTAAGGTGCTAGGGAGCTGAATAAAGAGATCTTGGGGTGCAGGTTCATAGCTCCTTAAAAGTAGAGTCACACGTAAACAGGATAGTGAAGGCGGAGTTTGGTATGCTTTCCTTTATTGGTCAGAGTATTGAGTACAGGAATTGGGAGGTCACGTTGCGGCTGTACAGGATGTTGGTTAGGTCACTGTTGGAATAATGCATGCAATTCTAGTTTTCTTCCTATTGAAAAGATGTTGAGAAATTTGATAGGATTCAGAAAAGATTTACAGGATATTGCCTGGGTTGGAGGGTTTCAGCTATAAGGAGAGGCTGAATAAGGCTAGGGCTGGTTTCACTGGAGTGTAGGAGGCTGAGGGGTGACCTAATAGAGGTTTATAAAATGATGAGGGGTTTGGATGTGATAAATATCCATGGTCTTACACTGGAGTTCTAACTCCACACAAGTCCCTGCCGTGGGGGAGTTCAGAACTAGAGGGCATAGTTTTAGGGTGAGAGGGGAAAGATATAAAAGAGACCTCTTCACACAGAGGGTGGTACATGTATGGAATGATATGCCAGAGGAAGTGGTGGAGGCTGGTACAATTACAACATTTAAAAAGGTATCTGGATGGGTATATGAATAGGAAGGGTTTGGAGAGATACGGGTCGGGTGCTGGCAGGTGGGACTAGATTGGGTTGGGATGTCTGGTCAGCATGGACAAGTTGGACAGAAGGGTCTGTTTCCGTGCTGTACATCTCTATGCCCCCATAATTCCAGACCTCTACTGAATTTAAATTCCACCTTCTGGCATAGAGGGATTTGAACTGTAGTCCCCTAGAACATTACCTGCATCTCTGGATTAATAGTCTAGCGGTAATAACACTAAGCCAGTGCTACCCCTGGTTAACAATAATGCCCTGGTGTTTAAACAAACATTTTGCATTATAATGAAATTAATTTTTTTTGTGTTTAATTAAAGATAAAAGATAGTTGCTTAGTGAAATAATACTCTCAATGCATAACATGCAGATGGTACATACTGGAAAACACACTGCGCTAATTGGTGGACAGTATATAGAAAGCATGAATGGGTAGCATTTAGTACAGAGTAAGAACTCCTGCAGCTGCCAAACCTTTTCACTTATCCAAATGTTTTAGAATTCTTTTTATTCCCATAAGTATCCGAGAAAGCTTTGTGATATGAAATTGGTATTTTTACTTCATGAACTCTTGCATCAGACATGGTGCCTTGACAACACGTTAAAATTTCTATCATGGGGCTGTCAGTTGCTGGGACGCTGCCTTTCCACATTAAAATTTAACTTGACCAGATTTGGTTTCTACGCTCAGCTATGAGTTATATAAATGGTGATGAAAAGAGCTTGCCTTAGAAGATTTCTGCAAAATTCAGTTCCATGTTTTCAGTGTTACAGGTGTCATTTTGCATCTAAAATGGTGTCCTGAATGCTATACATAGATCTGGTGCAGCCTGCACAGGCTGGTATTTTGAGCAGGTCAGCAGGCAGGCACTCAGAACATGAATCAGATGCATAGCGAGTGTGCAGACTGTGAGATCTATCAACATACAATGCTGTTACGGCCCTGTTATGGCACTTCTGACCCGAACACAGCAGCTGATACCCTCTTTCAACTTTGTACAGCAATTTGTGTTAAAGCATTTCCACCTGTGTGATTTAATTAGCATCACCAACCACTTCCAGGATAGTTGCTGGTCGATTTCTATCAGTTACTGTTGAGGATTATACTGTTATTAAAAGTTGGTGAAGTCTGCAGGGAATGGTGTGGTTATGTAGTAAAGGTCTTAATTCTATGTTATTTATTCTTGCCACCCAGGACAATTGTAAAGAAAAATCAGTAGGGCTATTAAGTTTTATTGCAGATCTATTAAGATTAATCTATTCTCTAATCTGTAAACTACTCACATAAAATGTTATTCACATGATATGTTTACTTGAGCATTACACTTACAAAAATGCTGGGGAGAAATGGAATTAACAACCTATAATAAGTACAATTCATAACCAACAATTATTGACAGGTCTAGTGTCGATGAAATAATGAAACATGTTAGCGCTGACAATCTGAAACAAATGTAGAAACAGTCAGAAGGTCAACCAGCATCTGTGGAGAGCTCAAAATGTGACATATCTAATCCTCCGATAAAACTGATAAAGGTCAGCACCTGAAACACTGGGCTGCATTTCACTGGAACAGTAATGGCGTACTAGAATCCCATGCCATTATCTGCAAATTGGCCTGGAAGGTTCAAGATTAAGAGACATGACCACAGATGTATTGTGATTTACATCATTCTGCCATTCATTTCACTTTGTCTTATCGCGCCTCCATTCTCCACAACCCCTCACCCTCCAAAAACCATATGCATTGCCACTCGCTTAATTCCAGGGATCCAATATAAGTCTGGCGGTCTCTCTGGCAGCAGCCACCATATTCCCAGTGGGGTAGCTGAGCAAAAGGAGAGCTGTCAATCTCAGACTACACAACGCTCATCTATTCCTACCGTCATTGGTCAAAGAGAAGGATGACCTTGTAACTACTGGACTGGCACCTAATAATCAGACAGTGACATTTTCAGACTTCTTCAAAAACAAAACTGTTCATATTTTGACTTTTCATTTTGTTGTTTTCTATTCTCCAACAATATTTTGTGATTTCCCATGTCATTTGGAAGCCTGCCCTACATTAAATCAGCTTTGTAACAAATAAGCAAATAACTTGTGTTCACACAGGGTTTTATCAAATACTTCAGTTATGCAAAGGCCTTCAAAATTAATTAATTACTTTTTGGAATGCAGTGAGTATTGATGCCTATGCAAAGTGGCAATGATTTGCATCTTTATTTCAGCTTAGTAAATGACGTACCCAATGATCCAATTGTGTCAGTTAAAACATTGCACTGAAAAGGTGAAATGGAAGTTAAATGTTCCACTGAAATCGATACTGCAATAGTTTGTGTTGTAACAGAAATCACATCTATTTCTGTGCAATCTTTGACAATGACCAATACAGCAGCTGCAAAATATATTTCTAGGAAAGGAATCTCTCTGAATTTGGCTATAATTGTCATCTGCAATATCAATTTGAACTTCCATTTACATGTGAATGCTTCAGATGTCAATTTGGCTCAAATATTTTCTTTCCTTTAACAACTGTAAGCTCTTTACTAGGCCCAAGCCTGTCCATAGTTTGTGGTACCGTACTCCCAAAACTAAGTAGCTCTCCTTCTCCTAAAGAAGATAACAGACAAAACAACTTGACATCTACCAGGCAAATCCTCATTCATCACTAGCTTTCAACCATTCAACCAAAATATTCTTATCAATATTAGTACGTTCACTACTCATCTAAATCTTCTCTAATCAAGACCATGGATGCCACCTGTTATCTGATCACATTCTTTTCCAGAATTGAACGTTTCTGGGGGAGAATTCCCACCTACCACCCATTTGTAATGTAGGGGCTCCAATCAGTTAAGTTAGAAACATAGAATCCTCACAATGCAGAAACAGGCCATTTGGCCCATCGAGTCTACACCAACTCTGTAAAGAGCATCCAACCCAGACTCATCCCACCCTAAACCTATTCCTCGTAATTCTGCACTTCCCATGACCCATCGACCTAACCTGCACATCCTGGGGCACTATGGGAAATCTAGCATGACCAATCCACCTAACCTGCACATCTTTGAACTGTGGGAGGAAACCGGAGCACCCAGAGCACGCAGACACAGGGAGAACTCTTGACAACGCCACATAGACAGTCAGCCGAGAGTGAAATCAAACTCAGGTCCCTGGTGCTGTGAGGCTGCAGAGCTAACCACTGACCCACTGTGCTGCCCTTCAAAGTTGATTTCATGGATTTTTATGTGACTGATCAGCTACGCCAATATTATGGGTGGACAGTAAATGTCAAAAACTCCCCTCAGTGCGCCTGCAGTGGCCTCAAGACTTTCCTTTCTCCTTCTTTTAGTGGTCAGACCAGTATTGGAAAACTGCATGCAATCATGCTATAGGAAGAACGTTGTGAAACTTGAAAGGGTTCAGAAAATATTCACAGGATGTTGCCAGGTTTGGTGGGTTTGAGCTTTAGGGGGAGACTGAATAGACTGGAGCTATTTTCCCTGAAGCATCGGAGGCTGAGGGGTGACCTTATAGAGGTTTATAAAATCATGAGAGGCATGGATAGGATAGGGCATGAAAATAGACAAGGGTTTTTCACTGGTGGTGGGGGAGTTCAGAACTAGAGGGCATATGTTTAAGATGAAAGGGGAAAGATTTAAAAGGGACCTAAGGTGCAATGTTTTCATGCAGAAGATGGTGCGTGTATGGAATGAGCTGCCAGCGGAAGTGGTGGAAGCTGGTACAATTATAGCATTTAAAAGCCATCTGGATGAGTATATGAATAGGAAGGGTTTAGAGGGATAAGGGCCAAATGGTAGCAAACTGGACTAAATTTATTTAGGATATCTGGTTGGCTTGGACGAATTAGACCGAAGGATCTGTTTCAATGCTGTATATCTCTATGACTCTGTGACTCTAAACTGGACTTGTATTGGGCTCCATTTTTTTCAGCTGGGAGGTTGCTTGGTGTATTCCACATCCTTAACATATTTGGTCAGAAAGGTGTTTGCAAAAAAAAAAGTGCACAACAATGATAAATTTTTAACATTTTTGAACAGCAATCCAAATCAATCTAAAAATTAATCCCACCAGAAAAGTTTAAATAGCAGTGCTAGCTAACTTATAGGAAAAATTACTTTAATAAACTTACCACAGCATCACTCATGATTTCACATACTGGCCTGAAACATTAGATGACAATTCTATCTTCAGCCTTTTTTTATGCATCTCAACTTTTAAACTTTTTCATTTCAGCGGATAGCAATAGCAATGCAAAACTAATTAGTTGATTACAGCCGGAAGGAAAATTAATAATATCTGTAACCTCAGATAATTAAATCCACCTTTCAATTCCTAAGGCAAACAACCTACTCACAGGGGAGACACAATAATAATATCCAAGAACCTCTTACAATCTCTTGAGAAACTGAATTCATTGACACTCTCAGGACTTCAAGACCACAACAGGAAATCCTTCATGACAGACTGTCAAAGCTGATATATTCAGATGAATTTAATTTTTTCAATGAATTCAAAATGAAATATTCTCAATATTACAGGATACAAATACCACATGGATCAATTTGCAACATTACATGCATTGAACTTCTCAAATAAAGAAAAACCATTGCTATCTCCATTCCCCTTCCATTGTATCATAAATGCTTGTTTCAAATAGTCTTTATTTTACCTAATACTACCTTTGCCGATTGCATCAGACTCCCTTTGAACCTAAATGGGGCAATGACGTTTATGGAGTCTGGCATAAATATTCTTAGATTTTGAAATGTTTCAATGATTGTGAAGAAGGTAAATTATGATGTACTTATATGTTATTGTATTACTTCAAGATGTTATGACTTTCCCAGTTGTAATAGATTTCTTGTGTGATGCTAGAAGTTGTCAAAAAGCAGGCTGCTGGAAAGAAAATGTAACTTCAGTTCTTAGCTTTGACTCTCTTTTCCTGAACATCATTTTAAACATTGCTAAATGAAAAAAGACCAAGCTCCTCCCAGTTCTCCTTCCTTCATCCTGGTACCTCAAAAACAGCCCCATCGTAGATCACCTTATATGTTTCAGCTTTGCAGTGCATCACCTTCTGCATCAAATGAGAACTTGCATTTGTGAAGTGCTTATCAGAATCCTCTGAAACATCTAAAAGGCTTCATAAACAATCAATAATATACACATTTATACAACATATATACACTTTCAGTAATCCTCAGTAATGTCCTGAGTAAAATAGAATATTTCTTAGCAAACAACTCATACTGTTTTTCTTCAGTTTTCTCTTGATCTCCAACCATATACCACATGCATGCTTTTCTTATGTTCTACTTGTATTACACTTATTTGCTATTCTTTAAAACTAAGATAATTGAGAGAAATCTGATTATCCTCCAAGCTTTACTTATAGATAATATCCCCAGTTAAAGAGATGTCTGTTAGTTAAAAGGTCATTTTAATGCAACCAGGGACTTGGTTGGTATTTTGGCCAGGCTCTTGATTCAACAGAATTTACTGATTTTCAACTGGCGACAAAACAAGTTGGCTCCAATTCTTTCACAGTCACTGATTTGCATTCTTCAACCAGTGCCCTAATCTCGACATAGTGCATCACTGATCTTTAATGGGTTTTTTTTCAAGTTACAATGTAAGAGAACTACAAACTGTGCTTGAGTTGCAGTGTAATATATAAACTGTCACTAAAGCCCCTCAGCACAGTTCATTGCCTCTGAAGTGAGACTGCTAACATTACTCCCTATGGCAGGAGTTGGTCTTCTTGAGATTACAGTTGAGTACTGGAGACTAGGGGTCACAAAGCAATCCAAAGGATACTGAATAATCGCAATTCCATACGTGCTACATCTGAGCATGATCAGAAGGCCCTATACGGTCAACGCAAGTATAAAGCAACTAAATACAAGGGGGAAGCACCACCATCAGAATGTTTTATTTTGCGAAAAGCAAATGGTTGTGAAAAACACTCCCTTTAAAATATTTCTTTTAATTTCTGATGATTAAACAAAAACGATATATACTAAAGCAATCACTGGAAAAAGTGGAAATACAACTTTGAGGTTCTTTTTATTACTACTCAAGTCACAACCCTGCCAATTACCACCCTCACCATAATAAACGTAAAAATGTAACCATCAAGCAAGTGACACCAATGTGTAAATAACCTGCTTGATATTGTGCAGTACAGCTTCCACTAAAAACATACAGATTCAGAACTTGTCCTTGAATTTGATATGCATGCAAACAATACATGTCAAATGGAAGATGACCTCAGCTGTCTCAACAAACAGCTAAGTATCAAGTTCTGGTGACTGCACAAACATATGTCAAAAAGGAAGACAGTATAGTTGTTAGATTCAAATATCATAGCCTCAGGATTTGACTACAAAGGTGAATCAGGACGTATCCTTTATTTAATTGTCTTAAGCTCTAAACTCCCACATACCCTAAGATCAGGAATGAAACCATTTATGGATAATTTTGCATTGTTCAACTTTTTTCACAACTCCTCTGATTGTAAAGTCTCCATTTGGAGTCACCACACCTGGACTTGAAGCATCAATACAATAAAGGAAAGACCAAATACTCAGCAATGAGTCCACTATTCCCTTACCCCAAAGCTCCAAAAACATCTCAAAGACTCTGATTACGTGACTGAATATTGACCTGAATGAATACAACAACCTTCAGAAGCCCAAAATGATCAGACAAAGGAGACTCTTCAATGAGTACTCCTCACATTAAACCTAAAGAGTTGAACCTAACATTGGCTTCAGGACCACAGCCTTGGGTCAAAGAGTGGGTCCCATAAATGCTCTTGCCAGCAGAAGCTCAGGATATCCTGATTTTACTAGAGTTGGCCTTCTAACTGGCTAGCTGCCATCCATATAGGTTTGGTGAGTAGGCTTCCTATGCTATTGGTCCAATCAGAGGCTAACAGCTTTTAGACTCAGCAGCCCCATCAGGAGTTGTAGGCTGAGGCAGCAAAGAGACCTCAGAGTGCCTCAAAATCAGGGTATCCTGGGATAGGAATGTAAAATGGTTACATTTACCGGGTAAAGGGCTGAGGGTCCCACAGGATGAAGGAGAAACGTCATAGGAAAGATGTTGGAACCAGGGCTGCTTTCTTGCCTTCAGTCCACTCCTTAGGTCATGGAGTGCCTGACCTCAACGTCTTCCCCACTCGTGCTACCCTCTTTGATGAACCCAGTAATCTCGCTGTGTGGTGGATGTTAGGACGGTAGTTGTTACAGTCAAATTGACAGCAGCTCTAGAACATACTCTTAAATGATACCTCACACATAAATGTAGGTAAAAGCAAAATACTGCAGATGCTGAAAATCTGAAACAAACATGGAGAAAGCTGGAGAAACTCAGCAGGTCTGGCAGCAACTGTGAAGAGGGAAATGAAGTTAACATTTCGAGCCCAGTATAACTCATCTTCAGACCTAGTAATGCAATTTGGTTGCCCCACAGGAGAGCAGCAGACAATCTGCATCCCAGCTCACCACTAGGAAGCATGTCTGGTGAGGAGACAACTAAGGACAGCCATCCTTATGTGGCCAAACCCAATATTTTACCAGCTATGACTCCTCCATTCCTGACACTCAGAGGCCACTAAAATTTAGTCAAATTCACCAACTCCACAAATGATACATTATGGATTCAGTATTTACTAACTCACCAACTCACCTCAACAGAATCTCCCAACATGTGACATCTACAACCAAGACAGATAAACAACAGTACAATGGAAACAACTACAAATTCTCCTTCAAATCCAACAACACCAACCTGACTTGGGCATACAATGCTGTTTATTAATTGTCAGTCTGCCAAAACCCAGGAATTCCCTATAACATCAATACGGCACACCACCACAGCACATACTGTTCTAGGAAAAGGCTCTTGTTAGCTGAGATAAATAATAATTGTTTGTGAACTGCCTTCTGAAAAAGTAAAAGCAAAACAATCATTCCTGGAGGACAAAGGCACAACTGAAAGGGACATTTTGAATAGTACTGAACAGCGTTAGCAAAGACTTGAAAGCTAGTTTCTCCTACACTTTCATAGAATCCCTACAGTGTGGAAACAGGCCATTCGGCCCAACAAGTCCACACCAATCCTCCAAAGAGCATCCAACTCAGACTGACCCACCTACGTTGTCCCTGCAACCTGACATTTCCCATAGTTAATCCACCTAACCTACACATCCCTGGACACTATGGACAATTAGACTGAAAATGTGTTGCTGGTTAAAGCGCAGCAGGTCAGGCAGCATCCAAGAAACAGGAAATTCGACGTTTCGGGCATAAGCCCTTTAGTCTGGCCAATCCACCTAACCTGCACATCTTTGGACAGTGGGAGGCAACCCACGCAGATACGGGGAGAATGTGCAAACACCACACAGACAGTCCTCCAAAGATGGGATTGAACGCCTCCCTGGCGCTATGAGGCAGCAGTGCTACCCACTGAGTCAGGGATGCGACATATTTGTGTTTCTTCGTAGAGAGGAAGACAGGAGTCATTAAACCCTAATAAGAAAACAATTTTTCTTCTTTTTCCCTTTTCTATCCAGAAGTGCTAAGGAATTGAGATGGCAATCCTAACTCTTAGCACCTGATATTTCTTCAAAAGGAGAAAATCATCAATACAAAATCTCAGCTGCATCACAGAGAGCAACAGCAGCAAGATGACATTTAGTCAACATATGTCATTCAAAACTGTACCATTTAATGACCTGTTAAAAAAAATAAGGAAATGAACCAGAATATTGGGGTACAGCTTACATACTGTGTTGGCATCACTGAAACACTTCAAGCATTTGCACTGATTTCCTTTAATCTTTTACTTACATGGTGGAAGCAGTTTATTTGCTAAAAGATACAAAGAATGAACACTACGACAACACTGATTGGAAAATATATTTAAGATTTCTTTTGCCACCAGGCAAAACACTTTTCATGTTTGCAATTAAAAATTAATTTAAATGCTATGACTGTCTGAGTGTCCCTTTGTCAGCAACAATTACTGACAAATCTTTCAATTCTCGCTTGTAGCAAATGGCCAAACCTCTGCTCATTGACATTTCATTCAAGTGTTTTCTCTCTTTTCCCATGTCAATGTAAATTCTATTTTAATTTTCTTCAGTGTTCACTGTTTACATTTTTGAACAAAGATATTTTATTTTCATTTAATCCAAATAAATTAACATACAACTGAGAAAGAATCACCAGAGGTCATCAGCCTCCTGTTGTATTAGTTATTAATTTAAGCAACTGCACATAGATTGGGGAAATGCTATAAATTCAAGGTCAGGGCATTTGAGGTGCAACACACACACGTGACTCTTTCCTGAAGCTTCGGGTAAGATCCAAATGACGAAATGGATGACTGGTTTGTCTTGTGATTCAGCTCATATAAAATAGTAGTCATGAAATGCAGCTCACAGCAGAAAGCAATGCGCTGTAGCATTTCTAGGAAATTGCAAATTCTTCTTGCTTCATTCTTTATTTAAACAGCCATTTGTTTGTTAGCAAAGCCACTGAGAAGAAAATCAATGGGAAAATATTGATTCCACTGCAGAGACAGTAGCAAGATCCTAGTTCCTTTCCTTTTGCTCGTTACTTTAACCCTTAAAAAGACACTGTAGATAACTCACTGATTTCAAAAAAAGCTATTGTGTAAGGGAGTTGCAATGCAAGGGACAACAGAGTGTACCTTACTATGACCAAGTAGCTGGGTGGCAATTTCAGAGTCTGATCAGCTAAGTATTTGAATTTAAGACTCATAAAACTTATAAATATTAATCTGTGTTTTCTAAAAAAAATTATAATACCAACACTTAAAGCCATCTGAATGGGTATATAAACAAGAAAGGTTCAGAAGGATATGAAGTAAATGCTAGATCAGTTTGGGATATCTGGTTGGTATGGATGAGTTGGACTAAAGGGTTTGTTTCCGTGCTGTTTGACTGTATGTGTCGAAGTAGACATATAGCTAACCATCGCAATTTTCAGGTCCTGTGATTCATTCAGTAATGCCCCTGCTCAGAGCAAGAGCATTCAATTCTTAGTCCAGGACTTACAGGCCATGAAAAGAAAGGGAGTTCATGTCTCAGTTTAACAAGTCGATAATCAATCTGATCCTTCGAACATTTATCCAATAGTCTTCAAAGTGGGTGGAAACAAAAGCATTTGAAGATACAAAACTGTCCCAAACTTAAAACACACACTGAATAGCAGTCCCAGCTGAGTTTTGAATGTATCTTCGTATCTCTCAGAAAAGGATATAAAACTGGAAGCAGATTTGCATTTTGGTACTATCCCATTTTCCTGTTATGTATTTGCATGGAACGTGTCTGATTTTCTTTCCGAGCAGTTACAGTACACTCCCAATTGTTTGAAACATGTACCACTGAAGGTAAAACAAAGTCATCAATTTCCTCAACTGGTTTTGTTAATAAAATTGGTCATTAATCATGGGTTGAGAGTATGTGGCTGGATAAGTACAGCAGGTCAGGCAACATCCGATGAGCAGGAAAATCGGCATTACCGGCTGGACCCCATCATCAGGAATAATGTCAATTTTCCTGCTCCTCAGATGCCACCTGACCTGCTGTGCTTTTCCAGCAACACACCCTCAACTCTAGTCTCCAGCATCTGCAGACCTCACTGTTTCCATAGATCATGGGGTTGATTCTGACCTTGTGATATATTGTGAACCAAGTGCTAGGGAATCGGCCACCATTTTAATGTCTTTTACTTGGACAACACACATATACAATAAACATAAGGAGAGCTGTGAAATGGACTGTCAACCAACCATCTCATGTTTGCACTACCCTCCAAACAAGTCTATCATCACGAATGTAAACATTAGCACTAAAATACCAAAGTTGACCATTGTTGTTCATGTGAAGTTTCATTTAAAAGAAAGACATATTTGAATTTGAAACATCCCAAAAGAACATTTACAGTTAATTAAAAAATTGAAAACTGTAATCTTTTCATTGTTGAAAATTAGGTAAATGTGGCAAACAATTTACACATAACAAGGTTCTACAAAAGCCAATACATAACCAGATCATTTGATCTAATGATGTTGTTTGAGGGATACTGTTGACCAGACTCCACAAGAACGTCCCTGCAAACCTTCAACAACTGGGGTGTTTTTCAGTTTTTATAACTTTGAAATAAAAGTTTCTATCAGGCAATAGTATTATCAGTTATATAAATCAGCAAGTTTAATTTAATCCTCAAGATTGTTCGACACATGGAGCAATTTGAAGAAGTTAAATTGTGGTGTCAATAGCTGATTAGTTACTCATACTCTTAAACACTGTACCTCAATTTAATCTGTCAGTAAACCAGTCCTCTGCTCTTTCTGATCAAAATAAGGAAGGCAGTACCGTGGAAGGATAAATTATGTATTGGAAGACGACCAACTGAAGGATACTAATTAATCAGTGCCCCACAATACCTGTATCAGACACCGAAAATAGTGCTTAACTCAATTTATCAATTTGAACTATGTCCTTGGGAGTACCAAGAGGATTATGGCATAGCATATTTGGCTCTAACCATGAACTGTAAATTCTAATTTGGCAGCACTGAGCTCTGCAAAAGCTATTCTACAGATGTCCTGTAGAACAGCCAAACGCATTTTAGATCTGGAATTCCCAAGCAATTATAGCTCATATTTTGGATCGGAACTTTAACAACAATTAATTTCACCCACCGTGGTTTGCTGTATTTGGAACTAAGTAATAAAATTGCTGAAGGTTAATACCAATTGTTTTCCACAATCTCAGCTATGACAATGAGTCCACAGCAGAATGAGAATTCACATCAGTTATTGGTCATTCTGCTATAATGTGACAACTATGTTCCTCTGCGACCTTGCGTTATAGAAAATCGCGCTGTCAAAGACCATTAATAGAAAATTGCTATACCCATTCAGTAGAAAGCTTATGTTATCCAAACAACGTCCACAATTTGTCAATCTCTTTATAGCTAATTCGCACTGACAGAACATGTGTTATAGCAGAATGACCGGGAGTTACATTTCAACAACTTTAAAATGCTTTTCTGTTTCTGGCTCTTCTGCATTACCCCTTTTCCCCTTCTCCACCACTGAGCCAGTCCTTTCCCAATTATGGCTATAAGCTCTGAAATTCCTTCTCTGAACCCTCCCACTACCTTTCTGCTCCTTAAAATCCATCACTTTAAATAAGCTTTAAACAGCCAAACAGCCTCCCATGCCAATGCCTCACTTTGTAGCTTGCCTTTTATTTTTCTTTGTTTATGTTTCTGTGGAGCATCTTGTGGGCAGTTTTCTGCATTAAAGCCATTATTTAAATTCACATTGTTGCTACGCTCATTTCTCATTTTGTAATCTCCCAGAATGATCACCCTGAACTCTGCTTGACTGCACCAGGCATTTGTAGCTATTTTTGAGTCCTTCACTGATTCTGACCTTTATGGGTTTTTTTTTGTATCTTGTCTGCTTGCTTAGCCTGTTTCACAGACATAAAATGCTACACCAAGTGAGGGAAAACATTTTTTTTCAATCACTAAAGATTCATCATGTCCTTGTGAAATTTAACACATCAAGATGTTCCTTTAAAATTTGTTTTCATAAACCACAATACTTTTATCAGTCAAATGCTCACGAAATGAAAAAGGAGCTCCGGCTGTCTCTCATTTATAGGTCTATGTAATTGATCTAGATTTATTCATTTTTTTTCACTGGTAGCACTGTGTCCAGTTTAGGTCCCCACACCTCAGGAAGGACATACTGGCACTGGACCATGTCCCACGGAGATTCACACGGATGATCCCTGGAATGGTAGGTCTAACATACAAGGAACAGCTGAGGATCCTGGGATTGTACTCATTGGAGTTTAGAAGGTTAAGGGGAGATCTAATAGAAACGTACAAGATAATACATGGCTTGGAAAGGGTGGATGCTAGGAAATTGTTTCCGTTAGGCGAGGAGACTAGGACCCGTGGGCACAGCCTTAAAATTAGAGGGGGTTAATTCAGAACAGAAATGCAGAGATATTTCTTCAGCCAGAGAGTGGTGGGCCTGTGGAATTCATTGCCGCAGAGTGCAGTTAACGCCGGGATGCTAAATGTCTTCAAGGCAGAGATTGATAGATTCTTGATGTCACAAGGAATTAAGAGCTACGGGGAGAATGTGGGTAAATGGAGTTGGAATGCCCATCAGCCATGATTAAATGGCGGAGTGGACTCGATGGGCCAAATGGCTTTACTTCCACTCCTATGTCTTATGGTCTTATGGACCTAGCCTAAGAGGTTTGACTTTATTAACTTCCTCCAAAAAAGTGCTAAAGAAATCTGCCCCTCCGTAATAAACTGCAGTGTCTAAAAGGCTCCATGAAAATGAAGCCAAATTTACTTGAGCTGTAGACACTCACTGCAGATGTGCTGAACATGACAGGGGCAATGATGAGGTTTGGTTTGGGGGGGGGGGGGTGTCGCTAACATCAGGTTACTAAACATATTTATGTTTTTGACCGAGCAATCTTGGTCCAGTGAAGATCACTTTGAGACTGCTTTTCTTGTCTCAAAGTATCAAGTTGACTGTCCACTTGGGTGACTTGCACAATGAAGATTGAACCCTGCTATTGTCAGAAGCAGCACTTATTTGAAAACTGATTTAACAGTGTGATGGAGAAAAGATACACACAATGTTTGAGGAAATGTTCTTGTTGACCAGAATGCCAGAAAGCTTCTATCAATGTGTGAAGTGCACAGAAAGCAAGAGATATTGCAGTCCACAAAATTAAAGGCAGAAGCGATATGAGAAGAGATTTTAAAGATATAAATGGTGCAACATAAATCACTCTTTCCTCCTCTAGTGGTGAGACTGTAAAAGACTGTGAGCAATGCCTGAAATCCATCACAATTTTTATGTAAATTTAGATGCAAGGAAAATAATAATTAGAAACATGTTGTTCATCACCGTACTCTTAAGTAAAGTCAAAAAAGATCTGTCAAAGTTCAGTCAGAAGTGAGAATTATTTCACATTATCACCACCAGACAACAAAACAAACTACTTATTAGGAAATGTATAAATTTATGAAACTTCAACATCTTTATAACTTCAGTTCAGTAAATTGCATATGACCTATTATTAGAGGAGGGCTAAGGGTATTTGAAAATATTTTAAAATGAAAATGTTTAATTTTAACTTTGGAGCAGAAACTTCTATTGCACTAAAGCAGATTAATTGATATGTTTACTCATGCAAAATGACTCTTTTTGGTTTATCTATTTGATATCCACTGATGCTTCAAACATGTTCCTAAGAGAGCTGATGAAAGATAGATTGGACAGAATAGAGTGGTTGCAGATGAGCTAAAATGGGTGTGTCAGAATGGCTGAAAATGTGTTGCTGGTCAAAGCACAGCAGGCCAGGCAGCATCTCAGGAATAGAGAATTCGATGTTTCGAGCAGAAGGGCTTATGCTCGAAACGTCGAATTCTCTATTCCTGAGATGCTGCCTGGCCTGCTGTGCTTTGACCAGCAACACATTTTCAGCTGTGATCTCCAGCATCTGCAGACCTCATTTTTTACACGTGTCAGAATGGCACATCTTGACAAATCATTCCAGTGGCAGAACCAGTTTCAAGTAGCAGCATGTGGAGTCTCAGACCCTGCCCAAACCACTCCTCATTGTGGTAAGAACTCCTCATTGTCATTTTATGGGATGACCCACTACATCATGTGCCACTCAAGCACTTAGCAGGCCAACATCCAGCCTTTACCCAGAATCCAAGACCCTAGGGACTGATGTCCTGCTGACAGCTTATGGCCAAATCAGAGGCCAGAAACACTTCTGTGCTCATTGGTGCCACCAAGGCAACAGTGGTGGCTGCGAGTAGTACACTCACCCAAGACCAAGAATTAGGGAAGGATACAGGTGCAGGGCAGGAACATTGCAGGAGGGAGAGTCATGCAGTTGAAGTTGTAAAGGATTGGCAGTCACAAGGGATGGCAGCAGGGGTAAGGGGGATTGCTTCTCAATCAGCCACTGAGTGCTTTTGAGGTTTGGGATATATGAAGCGAAGTATACTGAGTGTCAGCATCAAGCTTTTCTAGGTCAGATGTAGAACAACATGGTTTGGAATACAACTCTCACTAATCCTTTCCAAGAAGAGATGGCTCTACTGTCGCCATGCGACATTTCAAATTTCCACACCAGCTATTCCTGAAGTGTGTGAGGCTGCCAAGCTTAATGCCAATGCAGAATTATACTAGAGGCTTATTTTCATCAGGAACCAACTGGAGTCTGTCAAAATGATTCCGTGTAGCAGCATTGGCAATAGAAGGTTAATCTTCACTTCACTTATGAGGGTGGTTCAGAATGTATACCCGACCCCAAAGGAGAAAAGGATAGTACTGATTCACCACCCAAAAGAAATAGTTAAGGAATAGTTAAGGAAATCCGCAGGTAAAATTGTAGTGGAAAGGATTAGTGACACTCAGTTTACTTCGCTTCATATATCCCAAACCTCAAAAGCACTCAGTGCCTGACCGAGAAACCTGGCATCAGGAAGAAAGCCCCCTTATGTTGCATTCCTGAAAATTTCAACTATAATTAAAATGACCTTAAGTGAATCATATTTCCCTGTTAAGATCAAAGTTAAAGGGAGAATAGGGTTCAATTTTGCTTCCAACTTCCATCCTGCTCTCAACTTTATCTTGTCAATCTCAGATTCCTCCTTTCCCTTCCTCAGAATCTCTGTTTCTGGGGATAGGCTGGCCACCAATATCCACTACAAACTCACTGAGACCTGCAGTTATTTGGACTGTACATCCCCACATCTTTCTTCCTGTAAATATCCTACACCATTCTCCCAGTTGCTCTGTCTCCTTCACATCTGTTCTGATGATGCCATCTGTTGCAGGAAGCCCTCAGAAATGTGGATTTTTCCTCAAATGAGGATTCCCCACCACCATGATTGAAAGGGCCCTCAGCATTCCCAACCCATTCTGCTGTCATCCCATCCCTCCCCTCACATTTACCACCCCACCTACATCAGTCTCCAAAAGATCATTAGCTGCCATTTCTGCCACCACCAGCAGCATACAACCAACAGACACATATTCCCCTCCCCTCCCTTGTCAGCTTTCCACAGGGACTATTCCCTCCTGGACACCTAGGTCTACTCCTCCTTCATTCCCAACACCCCTCAGCACAACCCCACAGCAGTTCCCCTTGCGATCTCAGTGTGTGTAACATCATTTACCTCGTCCCTACCTACTGTCCAAGGCCCCAGACACACCTTCCAGGTGAAGCAGAGCTTTCCCTGCATTTCAGTCAATCTAGTTTACTGCATTCGCTGTTCACAATGTGGTCGCCTTTAGTTTGATGAGACAAAACACAGACTGGGTGATCATTCCATGGAACACATGCTCTGTACTGTGAAAGTGACTGAGCTTCCAGTTGCTTGCCACCGTGTTCGCTGGCCAACATCTCTGTCTCGGGCTGGCTGCTCCAGCAAAGCTCAGTGCAAGCTGAAAGAACAGAATTTCATTTTCCACTTGGGGATCTTACATCCTTCAGGACTCAACTTAAAAAAGAACTGTGAGCAAGAGGGTCTTGGAGTAAAACAATGGCAGGTTCATAAGTGCAAGGAAATAGTGAAGTGGAGAGTCGGGCCAGAGGGAGGGTCAGGCAGGGAAGGGCAAATGTAAGTAAACCTCAGGGAATGGAAGGTGGCGATTGGGTAACAGGACACAACATCACATCAACATTAACTTGATCTGCAATGACTGAAAAAACAGAAATTGCGGATATAAAGAAGAGATAGTGGTGTTATTGTAATATCATTGATCTAGTATCCCAAGCTAATGCTTTGGGGAAATGTCTGAAAATCCCATCGTGGCAGATGGTGACCTTCAATTTCAATAAAAATCTAGAGTTAAAATCTAGCCTAATGGCAATTATGGAAGCTATCAATTATTATAAAAATCCATCTGGTTCACTAAGGACCTTTAGGGAAAGACATCCGGTGTCCTTATGCATTATGGCCGACATTCGACTCCAAACCCACAACAACATGGCAGAATCTTAACTGCCCTCTGGACAATTAAGGATGGGCAATAAATGCTGACCTGGCTAGTGACATCCACATCCCATGAATGAATTAAAAAAAGAGAAATAAGTCTTGAAAAGAAATGTCTAAAATGAAACAATGTTGAGCAGCAACTCAATGCAAAGACTTAAGAGTATTTAATGCTCTGCCAATTGATTCACTGGAACAATGTGTACAAGTTGCATCATAATAAAACATGACAAAGACACCAAGGACAGAATAGCATTACTGCAGGAGCCTTTTATTCAACTTCGCTCATTAAATTCAATGGTAATGACTAAAGATTGATCATGTTATTTCAAGTGATCTTAAATATAGTGAGTTATGGCTATAACTGTGATATACAAATTATAATTCACTGTAAAACAAAATCAGTCGAAATAAAGGAAAGTGACTATTTTGTCTGTTTGTACAGGCTATCTGTAATACATGGCCACTGAATGTATTTTCAATGTCAAGCAGTGCAAACCAAAGCAATTTCAATTCTATCCTAATCTAAAAGAAACTTCTGGTCCACTTCAGTGCTTTGCAGACACAATATGTGGTTTCTTCACTAATGTTACAGCTGTACAGTGATAAACCAGAGGATTCAATCCCTCCTGAGACGTTAGCAAAACAGCCTTTAAACTTCTATTATGACATATTTGGCAATAACAATGCAAAGTCACAGCTCGACAGGTAATTGCCACTGTTGCAAAGTGCCAATATTTTAATTAAAGTTTCTGTATCAGAACAATCATTTGTGATGTGCCCATTTATCCAATTTCCCTTTTTTGTTTTCTGTTAATAGCTACGACAAAATCTGTTCTTACAACAATAACTTCACCAAATGAACAATATAAAGATCAATAGCAGAAATCATATATTGTATTCTATGGTTTAGCAAACATAATAGAAAACATTTCCCAACTACTTTACTCCATATTTTATTAGGAAACGTAATCAGTGATGGTCCTAGTAGTAGAATACATTAATGCACTAATCCTCAGTGGGAAAAACAGATTTTTATTTTCCATCTGCTCCAGTTAGACCTGATTTCTCATTGACACTAGATGCCAAAAGTGGGAAAATGTTAATTTCCCAGTACACACATATTTAATCAGGATGATAATTTTTTTATTAGTTCTAAGAAAGATAATAACTATTTTGCAGTCATAAAGTTCACAAATGAAGAAGAGTTCATCAGACCATCTTCATTCACAGACCGTGACTTAGATTTTTTTGTACAGAAATGTAGAGACTCTGTGGCTTAACCAAATTCTGGATCCAGACTCCCTTCCCCATTCTCAAAAGTAGGACTTGTCTCCAATATGGGAGAAACCTGACCTCAAGACAACCATTTGAACTCTGTATTGAGCTCAGACTGACTAAATTTTCACTGGAAGGTCTAAGAGCACAGCGTAGTCATTGTGATTTATTCCACACCAGACAAAATGCTCATAAGTGAGAGAAAGTGAGGACTGCAGTTGCTAGAGATCAGAGTCAAAAGGTGTGGTGTTGGAAAAGCACAGCCAGGCAGCATCCGAGGAGCAGGAGAGTTGACGTTTCAAGCATAAGCTCTTCATTAGGATTGTTGTTGGGGGGACAGCGCAAAAGGTCTGAGAGATAAATGGGAGGGTGGTAGGGCTGGGGGGTAAGGTAGCTAGGAATGTAATTGGGAGATGAAAGTGGAGGGTGATGGTGATAGGTTAGCGTGGACGGTGGAGCAGATAGGTGGGAAGAAAGATGAACAGGTAGGACAGTTCAAGAGCACGGTGCAGGGTTGGAGGGTGGGATCTGGGATAAGGTGGGGGGAGGGGAAATGAAGTAATTGGTGAAATCAACATTGATCCCATCTGGTTGGAGGGTTCCAAGGTGGAAGATGAGGTGTTTTAAACAAAACCAGCCTGCCTGTGTCTCTGAGTTGAAGCAAAATGGTACTTGCAGTTTCCATAACTGTTCATTGACTGAACCTGAAGGGCTTCCATTAAAATATTACTTGTCTGTTTCCACAACCTATCATTAGCACAGAAGAGGTTATGTAAATTCACAGTTTGGTTGACAGCATCAAACATTTACTGAAGAATGAGCGACTTTTGATGTGAGATTATTTGTATACATTTGTTTTAAGAGACTATGTAATTAAGTGGATTAGAATTTTTGCATTATCTTCTATTAATAAGTTTTTATTTGAATAGTGAAATCTACAAAAAGTATGTAGAACTATGTTATATCTCAGCATGGTTCCTGAGATACCTCCATTGGATATTGGGTGAGTTTACATGGACAGAAAAAAGTAATGTGGACAAGAGTTGTAAAGATTTGACACTAGCTTGGCAATGGTCTCTAAGGAGCTCCAGGGATGTATGGATGGGCAAGGGTTGGCTTGGAGATCTTGAAGCAACATTGGGGAAGAATGGAAGGAAGGAGTTGACAGGGAGGGTATGTACTGCCATTGGGACGGATGGAGGTATGAGTTGGCATGGAGTCATACATACACCAGACCAGGTAAGAAATGGCAGTTTCCTTCCTTAAAGGACATTAGTGAACTAAATGGGTTCTTCTGACAATCGATTCATGGTCATCGTTAGAGTCATAATTCAAGACTTTGACTGAATTCAAATTCCACCACCTGCTCCGGTGGGATTGGAACCTGGTTCCCCAGAACATTACCTGGCTCTCTAGATTAACATTCAAAGATAATATCACAAAGCCATCACCTCCCCATAGTAATATCATTGCCATTTTATTTGATAACCTTTTTTAATGCTAGGAAAGATAGTGATTGTGGAGGAGGAAGGGGCAGAGAACAGTGGACTCTTTTTAAACAGGAAAGTATGTGTTTTCAAGCTATCCAGGATGTTTCAATTTTCAAATGTCTAAGAGTGGATTCTAATCATTCAAACAGATTGAAGTCTGCCTCAGACCAAATTGGAAGCATTTTGCTTTAATTATATTTTATCATCACCCTTTCAATACGCAGCTGCAAGAAAGCGCATTTCTTTTTTTAATGCTTCGAGCTGCACATCATTTGGCAAGAGACTATATCTTAGTTCAAAATGTGAAAACACTTCTCCAGAGCTGCCACTCTTCACCGTAATAAGATTAAATGCACATCAAATGCTCAGCATAAATATTAAAACAAAGGTTAAACAGTAACATGCAAAAAACATGTCAGTTGTCAAGGATTATCAGCTAATGGAACAACAA
Source organism: Hemiscyllium ocellatum (assembly GCF_020745735.1). NCBI lineage: Eukaryota > Metazoa > Chordata > Chondrichthyes > Orectolobiformes > Hemiscylliidae > Hemiscyllium > Hemiscyllium ocellatum. The sequence goes on along the minus strand of NC_083409.1, from coordinate 75,446,280 downwards.
TTATATAAATTCAGGAAAATATTTCAATTGCTGCTTGAACATGGAACACTTGACCAATTGATTTCAAACAAAGAAATGTTAGTTGCTTTTGTTTTTGCCATGGTTCATTTTTGAGAAGTCAGAACTGCAAACTTTTTGTCATTTGAATTATTAACTACAGAAATATCTTGCTCAAATACAATAAAGAAGTCAGTGCTGACAGTCACTTAGTTGCAAATATAACGTTTTGAGACAATAAAATGTAATCACAGGCAAATTAACTAATTTACAATGAGCAAAACAATGAGCATCAGTCAGTTAAACTAAGGACAAATGAAAACTTTTCCAACCTTTCATTTGCTTCCTCAGCCAAGTTATCAACCATCTGTTTCAGGTGAAATGTTAGTCAGAAAAATTATTCAGGATTGAACGTTCTAACTTGACGGTGTTCATCTCCTGCTTTCATGGAATGACAATATGAATGGTCATAATGGAGTTCTTTGATGAAGTAATTGAGACTTTTGATATTGTGCACGTGGATTTTCAAAAGGCATTCAACAAAGTACAACATAATAGACATGTTAACACAATTAAATGTTATGGGATTAATAAAGGGCAATTATAGCACATATACAAAATTATCTATGGTCAAAAAGCCAAAATTATTGGTGAAGGTTAAACTTTCAGACTGGAACAAAGCAAACAGTGTTGCTCCCAAATGCTCTTTCTGAGGTGGTGGCATTATGATGTTATCATTGGATTAGCAATCCAGAGATCCAGGCTAATGCTCAGGAGTTACTAATTCAAATCCCACTATGACAGATGGTGAAATTAATTCAATTTCAATTATTAAATCTGGAATTAAAAGCTAGTTAGGTAACCATGAAACCATTGCTAATTATCGTAAAACTCCATCTGGTTCATTGATGTCTTTTCGGCAAGGTGAATTATCTGTCCTCATCTGGCCTCGTTTATATGTTACTCCAAATCCTGAGCAAAGTGATCACCCTCTGAAATAGTCGAAGAAGCCACATAGTTGAATCAAATCATAACAAAATCTGATTAAAGGAATGACACGGGATGCACCACCCAACATTAACAAGGCATTGACTGCTCTCCCGATCCTACACAGTCCTCTTTATTAACATCTGAGATCTTGTCAAAATTAGGACAGCAGTCGCACAGACTAGTCAAACAACAGCTCATACACTCATAACTTACCAACAACATCCCAGACACCAGCATCATCATTATCCTATATGTCCTGTCCCACTATCACGACACACGCATCAGAGATGAGAGCATAGAGGTACACAGTTGGGTAGAGTTACCTTGGAAGTCCTCAGCATTAACTTGGGACCCCATAAGGCCTTGTGACCTACCACTATTCTCTCCCTCACCCAAATGGCCAGGAGCAGACAGGTGGAACTAGATCAGAGTGGTGCTGGAAAAGCACAGCAGGTCAGGCAGCATCCTGATGGCATTCCCGATGAAGGGCTTTTCCTGTTCCTCAAATGCTGCCTGACCTGTTGTGCTTTTCCAGCCCCACTCTGATCTAAATTCTGGTTTCCAGCATGTGCAGTCCTCACTTTTGCCTAGGTGGGACTAGTTTAGTTTGGGATTATGTTTGGCATGGACTGGTTGAACTAAAAGGTCTATTTCCATGCTGTATGCCTCTTTGAGTCTATAACCACACCCTACACTTCAACTGATGAATCAGTTTTCCTCAAAGGTGAACACTATGTGCAGGTGGCAAGAATAAATAGTATATGTACTCTGGTGGAGAACTTCAAACGCTCATCATCAGGTATGAAATAATTGAATTTCTACTGATTAAATTCTAAACATCATATCTGGATCTTAGCAGATGGTGAAAGAAACAACAAGAAGGAACCAGATACCTAACCTCACCCTCATACATCTACCCATACCAGATATATTTATCTATGACAGTGTTGCTGGGTAGGATCACTTGTGCAGATAAAAATTCTATCTTCAGACTGAGGATACCTTCCATTGTACTTTACATGCTATCACTGTGCTAAATGGGGTAAATTTGGAACAGATCTAAAACTCTGACTACCTATGAGGTGTTGTGGGCCATCAACAGTTGCAGAATAATATTCAACCACAATCTGTAATCTAATGGCCCAGTATTTTGCTGGCTCAACCATTACCATCAAACCAGGTAATCAACCCTGGTTCAATGAACAGTACAAGGAGGCATGCCAGGAGCAGCACCATGGGTACTGAACAATGAGTTGACCACCTGGTGAAGCTACATCACAGGACTAGTCACAACCCAAACAGCGTGAGCAGCATGCAGTAGACAGAACTTAGTAATACCAAAACCAATGGAGCAGATTTAAGCTCCACAGTCCTGTCTGGACAATTCAACAATTCAGTTGAGAAGAAGGCGCCCCAGATATCTCCACTCTAAATAATGAGGGAGCCCAGCACATCAGTGCAAAATACAGGTTGAATCATTTGCAGGCTGCTTTAGCCAGGTGTACCAAGTAGCTGATCCATCTTGGTCTCCAGTGAAGTCCCCAACATCTCTGAGCTCAGCCTTTAGCCAATTCGATTCACTCTACATGACAACAAACAATTGACTGAAGGCACTGTATACTGCAAATGCCATGGGCCCTGACAATACTTCAGCAACAGTACTGAAGAATGTGCTCCAGAACTAGCCATACCTAAGCCAAGCTGTACCAACACAATCAATAAACTGGCATCTACCCAGCAAAGTAGAAAATTGCCTACATCCTGTCCACAAAAAAAAACTGTCCAAAACATGGCCAAAAGAACAGAATTCCAGAAGGAAGTCAGGCAATATGAAGGCAGCAATTTTGTTCAAGCATTATTTGATACACTGGGGATTTAAGGAGCCCTAGTGAAACTGGTAGGCATGGAAATCAGCCAGGATTGTACTGAATGGTACAATGGGCTGAATTAAAGAGTTGGAGTCACACATGACACATGAGTGTGTGCCAACCTATCTACACTAATCCCACTTTCCAGTATTTGGCTCTTAACCTTGAATGTTATGACATTTCAAGTGCTCATCCATGTAAGGTTTTACTGTAGGCGAGGTTTGCTGCCTCTTCTGACCTCCCAGGCAGTGCATTCCAGATTCCCACCACCCTCTGCGTTAAAAATGTTTTCCTCAAATCCTCTCTAACCTTCCTACCCACCACCCTAAAGTCCTGTCTGAATGACTTGTTCCTGTTCCTATGACTCGCACAGTAATTTTTTGCTCTAATTAACTTGGTCAGAGATGTTATACACACCCCTGGAGTAAGGAGGACCTGAGCCCAGGTATCCTTGGTCACAGGTAGGGACCCAACCAGTGTACTACAAGAGATCTTGTTCCTCAGGGTGGTGTCCCAGGCCCAACCATTTTCAGCTGCTTCATGCCTCCATTACTATAGTCACAGGTGAGAATATTTGCTGATGATTGCATAATGACTGTTCAGATACTGAAGAACTCCACAGGCAAATGCAGCAAGTCCTGGACAATATTCAGCATTGGGCTGATAAGTGAGTGGCAAGTAACATTTGCATCACACAATCGCCAGGGAATGACAATCTCCAACAAGACAGAATCTATCTTCCCTTGTTATTCAATGACATTACCATTACTGAATCTCACACATCAAAATCCTGAGGGTTACTGTTGAGCAGAAACTGAACAGCACCAACCATATAAAGTGTGTGTAAAATAGAGTATGATGTTTGGAATTTTGCAGTAATAAGTCACTGTTCCACCATCCATGAAGCACAAGTCTGAATGTGATGGACTATTCCAGTTACCTGGAGGAGTGCAGCTCCAACAACACTCAAGAAGCCCAGCAGCACACAGGACAAAGCAGCCTGCTTGATTCACACCCCATTCACCATCTTCAGCATTCACTCCGAGCTGCTGTATCATATTGGTACCAGGCTGTAAGCCACATACTTCTGCAGACTGACAACAGGTGGTGAGGATCAAACATCCAATCATCTACACATGGAAAAGATTTATAAATCCAACTGACAACCACTGCTGACTGCACATGAAATGCAAAGGTCAACTGTAGATCTACAAAGGAGTCAATATTCTTAGAATCTAAGTGCAGGAGTGTCAACTTAACAGGAATATAAAATGGACACCATCAGATCAAGTGCCCACTTTCCTTTCCATCTGCTCCCACTATTTTACATCCTCAAAGTGGAATGCTCTGATCTATGTGTTCAAGCACTGGAATCATTTACAAACATTGTAAATAAACACCATAGTAATGGAGTGGTTGCTTTATGGACTTAGAACCAAAGACCCTGAATAATCATCCAGGAGGCTCAGAGTTTCAAATCCCAAATGGCTGCTTCATTATGTAAATTCACTCGTTAAATAAAATATCAGTTTTACTTTAAGTGACCGCCTTGTTGTAGGAACCTATTTTATGGAAGAAAACCCATCAGACTAACACTCTCGTGTTAATGCAGTCGACAATCTTGCTCCAGTAGTAGTCTCAGAGGTGGGTAATAAATTTCAGCTTTGCCAATAATACCCCCATTTCCAAGAATTTAATAAAATGAACTGTGTCAGCTTGCAGGGGTTCAAGGCAAAGTTTTGATAAAGTGCAGCTCTTCATCTATAGCTTAAAAAAAAAATTCAAGATAATTGAATGACTTCTAAATTACATAGTGGCTAAATTTTGAGGCGATTGAAGATACCCTGACATCAGGAATAACGTGCTGTTCCAGACCCTGCCCTTGAAGTACTTGACAATTTTACCACAAGCGGACCCACACACAGGTTCCTGATACTGCAATTCTCAAGATTCTGAAAGCTCAGCGGCCACATGTGTGCATGCAGGAAGAAAGAAAATAAATACAATCAGGAGTTAAGAGTCAGAGAGGTACACCCATCAGAGAAATTTATATTGACTACAAGGTCTTCCTTCTCGGCCCCCAGCTCCTCTTTGTTACATGAAAGCTTCCCACCAGGGCTGCCACTGGAAGCCACCTCCGATTAGCTGCTGGCCAGTCCATGTGGTAGAAGGGGGTATTCAGCCAATTTTCAAAATGGCAAAGTGATTGGACAATAGCCACTAATTAAGACTTCAATGTGGAAAATGGTAACATACCTCATTTGGGGTGCAGGAGCAGCCTCTTCTGCCAGTCCCAGCTTCTGTAAGAAAAATACTCCAATGGAGGGAGATTGAAATGGCCAGCTGATTTAACATGGTGCGCATAATGTTATTGGTTCCACCCTGCCTCCCAGTCCCTTCAAACAATATGGAAAACAAAATTAACTTCAAATTTTAACCTGTTCTATCTCTGTTAACAAAAGACACTCCATGTCCAAAGTCATTAATTCCCCAACATCATAGTTTAAGTGAAGAACATAAATACAATGACTGAGAGGGAATAAACATCTTAATGGGAAAGTGTGTGTATTAAATTTCCAAGCATGCTAATTCCTTGAAAAATGACAGGTGTCAATTTTACTTCTGCCCTATGATATGGCAACCTTATACTGTACCGCTCTTTTTAAAATGGAACCTGAAAGTAAATTAGTATTTTGTGAAAGCACAACATGAAAACAGGAAATAAAATGTAAAACTACAGTTGGCTTAAGCCAAGTGTGATAAATACTTTCTTCTTACTGTTCCAGTGAATAAGGAATTATTACTTGTCTTTTTCCCATTCAATGATATAGTATCAATCTGCATCATGAAAGAGCTTGGCAACATTACAATTCTCTAAAATAACAAGCACAAAACTATTACATTGCCAAAAAAAGCATGATGGTTTTAGAAATATAAACTCTAACTAATGGCACCCTAAATTACTATGGTTTAATAAATCAATTACTGCAGCGTTAAGTTCAAACTCTGTGAAATAGGAACAAATCTTGTTCATATGAACATGGTTCTGTATATACTTCTAAAAGTAAACTTAAATGCTGAGAGAACTGACATTGAGAATTCGCCTACCATCTGTCGAATGATTCAAGTCAAAGTTGATAAAAGCGAAGCATTGGAAATACACAGCTGTTTGCACAGCAGCAGCTGTATAGAGAAAGATTTGGCTTGCATTTTGAGCACGGTTATGTTCTGAAGAAGAAAGAAAGTCTGCCAAAACATCAATATACCTTCATCTCTCCACAAATACTGACTGGGATATCACTTTCCTTCAAAGAAGATGCTGAGTTAAGTCAACATTTTGGCTATCTTGCAAACCTGATTCAAACCGGAGTAACAGCTAGCATTTCAGGTTTTAAGTATCGGTACGACTATAATTTTCTGCCAATGGGTGCTATTAAAATCGTTCTCAAAACATTGATAAAGTTGATGAGATCTGCAGCCACTCTGATACTTCACAAGTCTGTATGGCATCCCTGAGTATTATATAATCATCATCAAAGCATTACACTGTGGCTGTTGCATTAAGTAACAGTGCCAAAGTTAGTCCACACATTAACAAAGAAGATCAAATCAATAATGCCTGGGTGACAATAAGGCATCTCACAGACACCCCCTTCATACTCAGGCAACACAATATTGACGAAGGCAACTGCTTCACTTACTAAAGAAGCAATTCTCCAGGCACAGTGATAGTGAAGAATGTCCACACAAGAATCAGCAGAACGGCAAAGGTGTTCCAATGCATCCAACACCATCAGCACAAACATGGAGCTGAAACTTTGCCAGTGCATTACAAAACCAGTTAAATCTGTCTAATGGGATTTGGAAAAGAAGCAAAGAAAGGTGCCATCTTTCACCAGTAGTGCCAACGTAAAATCCTCTACAGTAAGTGGCCAGAAGTACAGGATATCATGACAGAAAGGAGATTATGACTGACAGGAAATGCATAACATATTGGACTTCTTGAATGCATGCCTGCTCTCTTTTGACAAGGGGAAGTAGATTTAAGGAGAGCATTCAAGAGTGGAACACCACCCGGGCTGCAGCAGGGCTGATAGTGAAGCTTTGTTACCCACTGTCCTGCCCAAGACCAGAGGAATTAAGCCTCACTGTTTTACAGTGTCTATGCATTTAGAACTGAATTGGTGATCTAAGAAGAGCAATATAATTTATCATCTTTCCTGCATGGTCAAATGTGTTTATAATTTCTCTTAATACTCACGGAGTTTCAGATCATTAATTGAGTGCAGCAAACTGCACCTCTTGTTCTGTGCAACAGATCGTCTCTGGGTATTACAGAATAATAATGGTATGATTTTTAGCATGGGTAAAGATAGGATTGGTTGCGGGGGAATCTTAAATGCGAAAAGATTCTGAGCATATTGGGAAGCCGGAGCAATCAACTGTCTTCAAGGCTTTGCAAAGGTAGGAGAAGCAGTAGGCAGACAATTCCCTCCCAGTGGGCTGGATTGAAATTTTAAACATCTTAACCAGTCTGGGCACCTCAAAGTTAATCAGCTTTATGGGTTTATCTGTGGCCAGCTTGTTTGACAAGCCTTTAGAAACGTGCAGATGCTGTGACACACAATTGGTCTCAGGGTGAAGGCCTTTACATTACTCAGTGAATAGGAAAAGTAGAAACATTTCCGCCCATTCTTCCTCCATTCCTGATTCAATCAAGAATATCACAGCATGGGAGGAGCCCAGACTTCAGATTTCCCCATATGCTACTCAGAACACTGGCAAGGAAACATTCCCTCAAATAGCCAGTCTTTCTATCAGAACAAGGTAAAAACATGAACCATTCAAATATTCTTCCATGGATGAGAATGAAGACAAGTTATAAAGAAAATGTTTAACAGGAAGAAAAATGAAACGAGATTCACAGTTACATTTCCCACTCACCCACCCAAAGAGATGTCTAATATACTTAATATTTCATGTTCAGTGAATGAGAACATCTCCTGACCCTGTGTTAATCTCATTAGCACATCAACATTTTTTGCTAATCCTGCTGACAACTTGCAACAATAATCGATTAACATCGGCCTGTCAGCTCTAATGCAATCCTGGGAGATTACGTGTTCAGTGTACACAAAATGAACACCCATATTATTGTTTAAACAGAGGTCAGCAGTGTGTAGGTTTTTTTGTCAACAAACAATCCATTACTGACCAAACAATGCAAGTGATTAAGTTGCACGTTGGCCATGTTCAGCTGCACTCATCAGTTATGAAACTTAGAAATATTGTCTGCTGCCAAGGGATGCCATCTTATGTTGTAATAAAAAGAACTCTCAGCATCTTTGCCTTTTGCAATATTTCTGTTCTGATAAATTATGAGTACGTGCTCCCCTCATGCATGGGTTTCCTTTGGGTGCTCCAGTTTCCTCACACAGTCCAAAGCTGTGTGGGTTATGTGAATTGACCATGCTAAATTGCCCATAGTGTCCAAGGATGTGTAAATTAGGTGGATTAGCTATGGGAAAAGCAGGGTTATAGAGATAGGCTTCGGAGAGAGGAGTGGGCAGTGATTCTGGGTGGGATGTTCTTCAGAAAGTTGATGTGGACTTCATGGGCTGAATGGCCTGTTTCCACACAGTAGGGATGTTCCGATTTTATGATCGAACTAAGTCTGTTGGAAGTAAATTCAGACAAAGACCATTGACAGATCAGGGGACTAAAAGCAGAAAAACAATCTCGGTGTTCTGTTGATAGGAATTCCGGGCTCGGAATAAATCAGTTATTTTGTTACGAAAGGACTCAGATGTTTACTGCTGTTTTGGGATCATATTTTATGTTCAGTTTTCTATGGAGGTCAGTTAAGTAAGTTAAAACGAGGAATTGTGGATGCTGGAGATCTGAAAAATAAACCAGAAACTGCTAGAGAAACTCAGCAGATCTGGCAGCATCTGTGGGGAGAAAGCAGAGTTGATGTTTCGAGTCTGGTGACTCTTCACCAGAACAGATGATGTTAATTTGATCTTAAGAGTGCAATCTTGTTGCACCTTGAAAATATCCTCACCCTAAACACTGGTTTGAAATCACAGTCAGAGACATATCAATGCAACAATTCATTATTCTAACACAATTAAAGTGTCTTTATAAAAGCTACATTAGCAAAATTAATTTCTCAGCTAATGATTAACACTTGTGCAGATTTTCTTTTACAAAAATATGAATCTTGTGGAGATTTTTAGGTAAGTTTAATTCTGCTCAGATTATGTTTCTGCCATTAGTGAATGTCATCTGCCATTTTTGTTCTCAAAATCAACATCAATTAATCGTTTTAATGAAAGTTGATGACTGTAAAATATGTCTGTTTTTCAACAATTTGTTTTCATTCCTGTTGCACAGCATTTTGCAACAAGTATCTGTTTTTAGTCAAAAAGACAATTTGAAACATTCTGCAGTCTGCTGATATATAGGTGAATGGAATTTGCTTGAAGATGATGAATGGACTTTCAGCTGACCCTGGCTTAGCGAATGCTAAACATGATATGGGCGCAGAAAAGGGTTATAATTCCAACGTCTAGAAACTGTTCTATTTCTGGAGCTATAAAACATATTTATACCGACCTATATATGGATCTGGTATATCTCCCAATGCATTTTATTAAACAAATAATATTGTTGACCAGTTAATACTCCCACAGAGTTCAAGGTAAAACAGACATTTCATCAATTGTATGTCCATGACTTAATCATTGTCACTTCAGCATTATCAGGAATGTAAGGCAAATGTAAACTTCTAATCACAAAATTCTTACATCATACAAGATCAGCTGATATTGCAGCAGAGCATTAACCATTAGTGTTCAGAAACGTGAGAGAAAAGTGGCTGTTCTGTAAAAGAACTGCAACAGCTATTTCTGATTAAGACACAGGTACATTATCGTTCTTGTACAGAGACACGGGACTTAATTTATGTTCTTTTAAAAAAGAAGTGAATAATTGCAAGAGGCATTTTTCAAAGAGAGATCAGTTGAAAGTCCAGTATTTCCAAAGGGCTAAATGGGGACACCAACAAATCCAGAGGGGATGACAAAGTGTAATCTGTGATATGGCCACGCTTCCCATAACTAATAAGGGAAGGCAGGAAAAGTACATTTTGCTCCAAGCAGAATGACTGCCACAGGGAATTTTATTCTTCTCTTCGAAAATCAGAACGCTGTTCAAAACGTGAACCTCGATGCAACTGAACCCCCCTACACGTGCAACATTAATTTACTCCAATTTTAAAAATAACAATTTTTAAAAAAAAACAGATTGTTACAAATATTCCAGAGAGACGGAAAATTGTGTATCTCAACATATCTTGGAGAATCCTTCTACACACAATTGCCTGAGAAAGCAATGTAGGCATGGTTATTAAATATCTTGAAGTCAGGGGTAGTTAGTTCCTCTCGACTAACCAGAATCTAAGGTTAATTGGGGCCAGATCAGGAAGTGGAATTCGAACATAGACAGATCAGTCATGTATCTTGTTGAATGGCAAAGCAGGCTTCAGGGCCAAATGTTTACTTTTACTTAAAAATTGTATATTGCGTGAAATATCTGAGGCTAAAGCAAGTGCTTCATGAATGTGTTATTTCAAGTCTGATGGAGGGAATCTCAATCATGAGGAATTGAGGAAACATGCACAGATATGGCTCCCACTTACTGAGTCAATGCTCCAGAACCATACACATGGCTGAATCAATGAGGAATGAACTCCTGTGTGGTACTGCAGGATTGGATTCTTCGAGATGCTCGGTACAGGGCTTCCAGTCAAGGTCAGAGGGAGAGATCCACATTAAATAACGCTGGTAATCACACAACACCAGGTTACTGCTCAACAGGTTTATTTGGAAATACAAGCTTTTGGAGCACTGCTCCTTCATCAGGTAGCTACTGGGGCAGGATCATAGGACACAGAATTTATTGTATAACATAATTTATGGTATAATGAGCAGATTGATCACAGCAACTTTGTCACAAATCACCTCAGGCATACATGATGCTGGGTCAATTCTGTAGATTACCCTGTCTCCTGCTAGCTATGATGCAATTGCTCAGTGTTAGTCTGGTTGAGCTCAGCAGATCATTCATCCTCTTTCTGCACTGGACCCAGGTTCTTCTGTGGGTTCCACGGGGTCTGTTTTCCACAGTGGTCTCTATCCAGGGGGAAGCCAGTCTGAGCAGAAAGCCTCCTGCAGCCATCCCTAGGAGAGGACCTCTTTTTCCAGACTGAGTAAGGGGGTCACTGAACTAGATTTATCTAAGTCTGAATAGCAAGAGGCAGAGAGTGGGGGGAGGGAGTGGAGGGTGAGTAGTTGTGAAGGAGGGAATGACTGGTTCAACATCCAGCAGATCTGGCTGCAGTAGTAGACCCGGTGGGATGCTCCTAGTTTGCTCTGAATGAATGCCCTTTAAATATGACAGCCAGACTTTGACCCCATAAAAGTAACAGTGGAGGTGTTGACTTCCTACATGTCCTAGCAACATGAATTCTCACACTCCTCACACATGCAGAGTTAATTGGCTGGTCAGCACAAGACCACACATAGCAGAACCATTTCACCCTCGGGTGAAAGTGTCATTCACTTTCACTCCAATTCCCATAATCTCAATAACTATTGGACAATTCTGCCTGCAGTCTAAACTTGCATTCCAACATAAAACTGAATGGACATCAGCTGTTTGGCCACTGTCCCAGAGTATGCACAGGAGAAAAATAAGTCAATAGGAGACTTCAGGAGAAGACCACAGTTCCTTCTTTGAGACTGTTGAATCCATAAATCTCAGAAAGGAAAGCTATACGTCCCTTTATCATGATGAGTTAGGAATGGCAGCGCATGTTGTATTTCAGAAATACTCAAAAGTTGCAGTTATTTTATATTTGGATGGGTAGGTGGTAATAATTGGGACAAGCATTTGTGTTGTGGTTAATAAATCTTTTCTGAATATTCATTCATGAAACGTTGGCATTGCTGGCTGGGCCAGTGTTTAATGCCCATCCCTGGTTTCTCTTGAGAAGGTGGTGCTGAGTTGCCTTCCTGAATTACTGCAGTCATGTTGTAGATTGGCCAATAATTCCCTTAGGGAGGGAGTTCCAGGATTTTGACCGAGCAATGGTGAAGGAATGGCAATATATTTCTAAGTCAGGATGGTGAGTGGCTTGGAGGGGAACTTGGAGTTGGTGATGTTCCTTTGTATCTACCACCATTGTGCTTCTAGATAGAAATAGTCATGGGTTTGGAAGGTGCTGTCGAAGGATCTTTGGTTTATTTCTGCACTACATTTAGTAGGTAGTACACACTGCTGCTGCTGCACAGCGTCAGTGATGCGGGAAGTGAATGGTTTGTCTGCTTTGTCCTGGATGATGTTAAGCTTCCAGAGTGTTGTTGGAGCTGCACTCATCCAGGCACGTGGGGAGTATTCCATCACACTCCTGATCTGTGCCTTGATGGTGGTGGATAGGCTTTGGGGAGTCAGGATGTGTGAGTTACTCACTGCAGTATTCAAAGCCTCAGACCTGCTCTTACATCTACTGTGTTTATATGGTGATTCCAGTTGAGTTTCTGGCCAATGATAACTTCAGAATGTTGATAGTGGGTAATTCAGCAACCATTGAATGTCAAGGGTGATGGCTAGACAATTTTCTTATTGGAGATGGTCATTACCTGGCATTTGTGTGACACGAATATTACTTCCCTGGCAATAGAGGAATTTTTTCAGGATAGCAACCAGTGGCTCGTGGAGTTCCCCAGGAGTCATTGTTGGGACCACAACCATTCACATTATACATTAATGATCGGGATGAAGGGACAGAGGGCATTGTTGCTAAGTTTGCAGATGAAACAAAGATAGGTAGAGCGATCGTGGGTGCTATTGAGGAAGTAAGGATTTGCAGAAAGACTTGGAGCGGGTCCAAAGGAGGTTCACAAGAATGATCCCAGGGATGACGGGCTTGTCATATGAGGAGTTGAAGAAGTCTTGGCCTGTACTCGATGAAGTTTAAGGGATGAGGAGTGTGGGGTGAGGGGGGGGGGTGTCTCATTGAAACTTACAGGATACTGAGAGGCCTGAATAGAATGGATGTGTGGAAGATATTTCTAAGATAGTAAGATGCTAAGATAGTAAAGGACACGGGGGCACAGCCTCAGGGTGAAGGGATGACCTTTTAAAACAGAGATGCAGAGGAATTTCTTCAGCCAGAGAATGGTGACTCTGTGGAACTCATTGCTGCAGAAGGCTGTGGATGTCATTGAGTGTATTTAAGACAGAGATAGATAGATTTCTGATTCGTAAGGGGGTCAGATCTGATGGGCTGAATGGCCTAAATCTGCTTCTATTTCTTATGGTATTTTGGTCCTGAATGTCAGCTCACAGAAATCAACTTTTTGGGCCATTGTTGTAATGTCTCTTCTGAGAATAACTAGCTGGGGGGAGATGTAAAAACTGACTGTAAAAACAAGAAAACAAATGAAAATAATTACAATATTCTCTGTGTAGAACAAGCAAGTTTCTATTACAAATGCAAACAGGATCATTCCATAACTCAGTAGTGATGCAGTCTGTGTGTGAACACTTTCGATCATACGCATACCGATATCATCATTTCATTTGCTATTGGCAATAATAAGAGAAAATTATGAAGCTAGAAAATAGAAAAATTCAGAAGAGCTCATGTTTTCTATTGTGCGCCATGCTGAGCACTTCTGGCACTTTGTTTTTTCATTTTTTCTTCATAAGTTTAACGTCGATAACTCATTAATTTCTTCATGATGGACTTAGTCCCACTTCATAGTTAGACTAATTCAAACCACATAACACAATGCAATTGCTGACTTTTGATAGTAGCGGGAACAGATAGCTTATATGAAATAGGAGCCACAATTTCCTTTCCTGATTTTAGTTGCACGTGCTTGCAAATGCATCTTGGCAAAGGTGACTCTGTCGCAGTGGTATAACATAACTGGCACTTTCTGTGCAGCATAGATGGTGGCAGCCATCTTTGCCTTTGTGTTAGTGCACTCCATAATATAAACACTACTGTATATCTACCATTTTATAATCAGGAAATTCCATTTTTAAAGATGATTTATTGGCTGTATTTAACCATTATCTATAGATCCACTGCAGCAATTCACCACAGATCCTCAGACAACACCTTTCAAATCCAAAACCATCTAGAAGGACAAGGGCAGTAGATATATGGGAACACCATCACCTTCAAGTTCCCTTCCAAGCCAGTCACCATCCTGATTTGGAAATATATTGCTGTTACTTCGCTGTTGCTGGGCCAAACTCCTGGAATTCCCTCCTCAATGGCATTGTGGGTCAATCCACAGCAGGTCGACTGCAGCAGTTCGAGAAGGCAGCTCACCACCGTCTTCTCAAGGGCAACTAGGGACAAGCAATAAATGCTGGCCAGCCCACATCTCACAAGTGAGTAATAAAACACTATCAGAGCCTCCAAAAGTAAATGTTTGCCATCAAGTACTGTCTCTGTTTGAGACCATGCTCCAAAGAAATTTAACATTTTGTTGGGTTTTAGGTCCCAACAGTGTGTCTTTCAAGTGATACTCTACTGTGTCTCTTTATTGAAACTGATGGAGCTGGAGCCTGTTTTTGCCTTCCTACAGAGATTATTGATAAGCAAGAAGGTGAAAGGTTCCAAGGTTTGACAAGAATCCATAATAAGTTGATCAACCAAGATTTTATTGCATGATCCCTAAAGCCTGCTCCATCAAAGGATCTACACCGATTCATATTAAATACTCCTAAGGACTGTACATTGTGCATATTGAGGCGGCAGATATAAAGGATAGCTGGGGGACATGGAAGCCAAATGAGAGGTGTTTCAGGTGGGGTTTAAGGGGCACTTAAACAATGCTGGGAGCTGTGCTAGAGGGACAAAGCTGGGCCTTCTAATGGTCTCATCTTCAAACCCAGCTTGCTCACAAACCTCATCGTGACTCGTAAAATGCACAATATAAAAGCTGGGCATGCTTATGAGACTATTTCGGAAAATGCAATAAAGGTCAGGTTTTCCTTAGCTCACTCAAAGATCCAGACCAGAAAACCCAGAATACCTTGCAACTTTTCAAACTTGTGCATGTATCACTTTATATAAGCTCTTGTTAATTCAGCCAGGGGCTTTTACAGAAATCAAAATGCAGTAATGACCCTGAAAATATTGTAAGGTTTTTTTAAAAAACTTGTCTTTCTAAACTGAAATCCTGACACAGCTAGTGAAATGATTTCTGAGACCACCCTATGATGTGAAGACACTTACCAAATTCCTTTAGTCTCTTCGGTTTAAATTTGAGAGTTGGCACTGGTAGAGTTGCCAAAAAAAGGGTGTACACAATGAGGCGCCAGTTGGAATTTTAATGAGTCTCTGGATTTCACCCAAATGTTCTCAATGTGCCAAACCGAGAGGTGTGAAGAAGCTAGAGGCGGGAGTTAGCTGCAACTGATCAAGGCAATGTGCTTAATGGATGACAAGGAGGCTGCTTATAGAAATAAAGACTGTCTTGTAAGACCAAATTTGATTGTAATCAAACATCGTTTATTCTTGGGCTATCAAGTACAAGTACAGATGATTCACTAAAACTGCACAATTCATTTCCCCTCATGAGTTTAAATCTACTCATTCTGATTTTCCCTTTTTGACAGTAAATTTACTAACCCCGTGTCGGGCTGAGAAGGATTTGGCTGCAGGTACCTTAAAGAAGCCCTATAATTGAGAGAAGAGAGTCACTTAGATAGACTTAATTTACCTGGGGATTCTTTTGCTTGACTACTAGAAACTTCAATGGGAATGCTTGCAGAAAATCCCAGAAAAATTAAAAAAACCAGCATCACCTGCACTTTAATTGGTTTTCTGCTTCAGAATATTAATGTTTTTGGGGGCAACTAGTAACAACAGGGATAGCATCTACAGTCCTCACTTCCTCACTTGCTGCTGACCGAAAATGCTGCTGCCATTCTAAACAATTCTGGCCTGCCTTTCTAATGGGCTGAAAGTGTGTTGCTGGAAAAGCGCAGCAGGTTAGGCAGCATCCAAGGAACAGGAAATTCGACATTTCGGGCATAAGCCCTTCATCAGGATGAAGGGCTTATGCCCGAAACATCAAATTTCCTGTTCCTTGGATGTTGCCTGACCTGCTGCTCTTTTCCAGCAACACACTTTCAGCTCTGATCTCCAGCATCTGCAGACCTCACTTTCTCCTGCCTTTCTAATGGGTCAACTCAGGGGCCATAAAGAAGAGAGGCCTGAGCAATTATACTTCCAGGGCATATTTGATGACCCGCTACTTTGTAGCTAATACACATCATGGCTATTAATTATAGTCAAGGATATGAGGAGAGAGGGGGAAAGTGGCAGTGAAGAAAGCAATCAGCCATTTGATGGGAAGATTGGCATGTTCTTAACTTGGTCTGAATTAGCCACAGTAATAATGGAAGGGGAATGGTTAACAGAACATTAAGTTGGCCCAGCTAACATAGTAAGAAATTACTATTCACTTATCGTTGAAGTTTGCAAAAATGATTTGCATCCCGCAAGCCCTAATGAGTCCAGCATGTTGCATTAAGTTTGTTCTTGATAAATGGCATTCCTTCTGAGAGTATATAATATCCAAAGTTTTTGGCGTTTTACTGTAAAATAGGGCAGCTGTGACACAGATTGGAAACAAAGTCTTTTATTCTTTAGCTGAATAGTACAGTATACACTAAGCTTCTTCATCTGTAGTGAGTAGCTATGGTAAACTTTACAGATCAATGTTCACTAAAAGACCAGTTTGGATTTTATCTTCAGTCCTTGTGTATACTGCACACAGTATATTCTCACAAGCCAGAAAAATACAGAAATAAATGCACATTTTCTTCAGACAGCGTGCAAACATGGAGCTGATCAGTAAATTTGCTTTCAGATGTACAGTAAAAGAATGCTTTTATTTTGTATGCATTGAAGATATTGCAGAGAATTAAAACACCAACAAGCCACTTTGAAAGAAGCCTGCATATTTAACATAGAGCCCCCATTTACAGTTGATGTGCTTTGTTTATTTTAAAAAAAAACTGTGCATGAATGCAAATGAAATCCTACATAAAAAGAGGCAGTTAAACAGGTTTGCAGCTTCAAGGCATTTATTAATTTATTTTTGATTTTCTCATTCAAAACATCATTGCTTTGCTGTAATGAAATCACGTGTTGTTCAAAGGAGAATCTGGAGATTTATACAGCCATTGCTGTAGGCTTGCACAACAATAACAAATCTTGACATTCAGTGACTTAACCCTCAGCTACCAAAGACACAATCTCTTTGTTAACAGCATTTTTATTCGTTGGACAGCACTCTCTGTCTCTCTCTCTCTACACACACAACACACACACACACAGAATCCCACAGCAAGTAATGGGAGCGTACGTTTGTGAAATCTTCAAGAATTGAGCTTAGAGGTTCTCGAACAACTGTGTCAAACATTCAGCTCACCACAGGTCAAACAGCCACTGCTTTGACCACTCTACAGTTATCTTTCGCTGAGAGCAGTGGGATTGTGGTGAGCTGTGATGCAGTCTGCAGTTGAACAGCCTGCCACCACTCATTGTCCAGCTTCAAACATTAGGAACAGCTACTTAGAAAAAGGTACTGAAAGTAGCTTCTATCCACAGAATCACACTCAGCATAGGCTGTGAAGCAAAGAAAATAATGCATGCATTACTGGAGTGAATTTTACTTTTTTTTGGCTAAGTGCCAGTTGCATTGCGTTTTTGGAGCTCATTCCTGATGAAGGGCTTATGCCCAAAACGTCGAATTTCCTATTCCTTGGATGCTGCCTGACCTGCTGCGCTTTTCCAGCAACACATTTTCAGCTCTGATCTCCAGCATCTGCAGTCCTCACTTTCTCCTCGAAGCATTTGACACTCCACTTTGTGGGCAGGGACCTGGAGGCCCCATTGGTTGACTCGTGCTCAAACAGGGAACCCTACTCCCCCAGGACCAGCAGATGAGGCCCCAACACCAAACGGTGCCAGCCTGGCCTGACATCACCCAGATCAGTGCAGTCTCACGCATCTGGAAGAAATCCCAGCAATGTAGGAAGAAGGCTAATGTTGTTCTCTACTCTGACAGCATAAGCGCCACCATCTTCTCTCCGATGTGACACTCACACTGTATGATCTTCTGTACCCAACTACCACCAAGTTACATTTTTTCCACTCTCACTATCCCCTGAAATATCTTCCCTTGTTTACTTTGCCCCAACAACTCTAAGCCTGCACTGTCCTCTGTCACCTACTCAATAACTCAGGACCTCTCCCCACCTTCACTAAACATTACAGCTATTTTCATCTCCTTTAGTACTTGTCTCACTCTCTCATTCCAGGATGAAAGGAGCCTATAGTAGGGCAAGGGTGGTGGGCTGTCCAACATTCAATTAGACAGCCCCTGACATGGAAAGGATCCTGACTGTGACCATCCTGTGCAGTCGCTCTTCACTTCTGGTTCTGGGACCCATTGACCAAAGACGATTGGTCACATTTGATGGAGGGCTGATGACAACCATGACAGGCTTCCTGACTTGTGCCTGCAGTGCTGAGGGTCTCCTGTCTCCAAATGAGGGGGCAAAGCGCAAAAAGAAAAGGAAAAGCAATTCAAAAGATAAGGATGCTGAGAACACCCAGGTAGACTCAGAATGAGAGCCCTGCGTCAGGAAGTGAATTGTCCATGAGCTGTGCTTGCGTCCATGAGCAGTGTCCTTCCTGCAAGGAATAGCATTTAGATGTAGATAGATCAGAGATGTGCCACGAGGGCTCTTAGAGACTGGTACCTATTGGTTGCCAATGTCTAGGTGTCTATAGGTGTGTGCATGTGTGTGCGTGCACATGTGAGAGAGAGAAAAAGAGAGAGAAAAAAAGAGAGAAAGAGAAAAAGAAAAAGAGAAAAAAAAGAGAGAAAAGAAAGAGAGAGAAAAAGAAAGAGGGAGAGAAAGAAAGAGAGAGAGAGAAAGAAAGAGAGAGAGAAAAAGAAAGAGAGAGAGAGAAAAAGGAAGGAAAAAAAAGAGTGTGAGTGAGTGAGTGTGAGAGAGAGAGGGAGTGAGGTGAGTGAGGTGAGTGAGGTGAATGAGGAGCCTGCCTATGACACTGGTGCCCGAAGTCCAGCACGTGGATCTTTTGGAGCAAATGGCGAGCTGAACTCTTTCATGTCGAGATTTCTCCAGGTGCAGCTTGTGTGACACGTTGGGTGATGCTGGAAACTGAATATTAATGAAGCAAGCTGCGGCATTAATAAGACTTTAAACCATCTTTAACCCTTCTTATTTGGCAATTTGCCATTGTTCAACCTCTCCACTCAGCAAGCGCACAGAAAATTGTAGCCTGGTGTTCCTGAGACTGTGACTTTCGTCTGTTCGCTGCTTGCCACAGCCTTCTCTTGTTTTGTGTCTACCTGGACGTTCAGAGCTTCCCGACCTTATGAATTACTTTGCCATGCATTTTGAGCTTTGCCCTCTCATCCAGAAATGGTAAAGGGGCAACTAACTGAATATTGGGCAGCCTCCACCCTCCCACCACCCATCTTGCTCTTGAGATACACTTCGCCAGACTTCTCACACAATTCTGCCACAAAGTTGACCATAACCCACATCACTCAGGCCCCTATAAGATGTCACCAATTGTCTTTAAATGAATAGTTTATGAGATTGTGGTGCTGCATACTGTCCGAGATGGGAAATGTCACCCTATTGCATTAGAAAGGCTCCCTGCGGCAGTCTAAGTCTCAGAGTTGCATATATTCAGCTTGTGCTGTAATTATTGCTTTATAGACATCTTCAAAAGAGGCTGGCACTCCTCCCATAAATACACCTCACCATCATTTTTAAAAATTGTGCTGCAGCAATTATCTATGGCTTTAAATGTATCTAAGCTTTAATAAAATGCAAATTTCTCCAACTTTGAGTAATTCTTAAAATTAAATATTAAGTACTGTACTGACTTAACATTGACCTTAGATGATATAGAAGAGCTTTAAAGCATTGAATCAGTTGAAACGGTTCCAGCTCCAGTTTTGTCAATTATTAAACCATCATTTTTTTTATGTCAATCAATACTGTTAGTGATGGTTAATGTTTAACAGAAAAAGCCAAGCACCCAGCAATTATCTGATAGCGTTATACCACAAGATTTCACTTTAAAAAATTCATTATGTGCATGAAAAAAATTAAACAAAGGAAATCCCATTAACATCTCATGAGAGCTTATAAAGTCTTATGCTATAAATTTCATTCTACTTTGTCCTCCCATCCCCTTATAAGTTCTCTTATCTTCAAAATTTTGAAGGTTCATGCACTTTTCCTGGGACCAACTCAAAAATGTGCCACAGACTTCTGTAATTTGCTTTAATTCTCCACAGTATCTTACCTTTTCCTCAAGGTACAAATTACATGAGACTTCTTGCATTAATTTTTGGCTAAGTAATTCTCCAACCTTATAGTGATAGCGATGTACAGTAGAGAAACAGACTCCAGTCCAACTCGTCCATGCCAACTAGATATCCTAAATAAATCTAGTCCCATTTGTCAGCAGCTGGCCCATATCCCTCCAAATCCTTCCTATTCATATAATCAACCCAGAGGCCAAATAAATGCTTTAATTGTACCAACCTCCACCACTTCCTCTGGCAGCTCATTCCATACATGCACCACCCTCTGCATGAAAAAGTTGCCCTTAGATCTCTTTTAAATCTTTCTCCTCTCACCTTGAACCTCTAGTTTTGGACTCCCCCACCCCAAGGTCTTATCCTATCCATGTAGTTCATGATTTTATAAACCTATACAAGGTTACTCTTCAGCCTCTGACATTTGGGCGGCACGGTGGCACAGTGGTTAGCACTGCTGCCTCACAGCGCCAGAGACCTGGGTTCAATTCCTGCCTCAGGCGACTGACTGTGTGGAGTTTGCACGTTCTCCCTGTGTCTGCGTGGGTTTCCTCTGGGTGCTCTGGTTTCCTCCCACAGTCCATTGATGTGCAGGTCAGGTGAATTGGCCATGCTAAATTGTCCCGTAGTGGTAGGTAAGGGGTAAAGTAGGGGTATGGGTGGGTTGCGCTTCGGCGGGTCGGTGTGGACTTGTTGGGCCGAAGGGCCTGTTTCCACACTGTAAGTAATCTAAATTCCAGGGAAAACAGCCCCAGCCTAATCAGTTTCTCCCTGTAGCTCAAATCCTCCAACTCTTGCTTCTTTAAAAACCTTGTTTCTGCGCACTCTCCAGCTCCTTACTTGGGGCATATGTAGATATTCCCCATCCCCAAGTCTTAGAAGAGTAAGATTAGGGCCAATCAAAGACAGTAGTAGGAAGTTGTGTATGGAATCTGAGGACATAGGAGAAGTGCTTAATGAATACTTCTCGTCAATATTCACATTGGAAAAGGGCAATGTTAGTGAGAATGTGGAGATACAGGCCACAAGATTAGATGGGATTGAGGTTGACAAAGAGGAGGTTTTCACAATTTTGGAAGATCTGAAAATAAATAAGACCACTGGGCCAGATGGGATTTATCCTCGATTCTTTGGGAAGCCAGGGAGGAGAATGCAGAGCCTTTGGCTTTGATCTTTAAGTCATCATTGTCAACAGTAGTAGTGCCAAAAGACTGGAGGATAGCAAATGTTGTTCCCTGTTTACGAAGGGGAGTCGGGCCAACCCTGGAAATCATAGGCCAGTGAGCCTTACTTTGGTTGTGGGTAAGGTGTTGGGAAAGGTTATAAGAGAGAGGACTTTTAATCATCTGGAAAGGCATAATTTGATTAGGGATAGTCAACATTGTTTTGTGAAGGTCATGCCTCACTAATCTTATTGAGTTCTTTGAGAAAGTGACAAAACAGGTGTATGAAGGTAAGGCAGTTGATGTGGTGTATATGGACTTCAGTAAGGCATTTGATAAGGTCCCACGCGGTAGGTTATTGCACAAAATACGGAGTTTTGGGATTGAAGGTGATTTAGCGGTTTGGATCAGAAATTGGTGAGCTGAAAGATGCCAGAGGATGGTGGTTAATGGAAAATGTTCATTCTGGAGCTCAGTTACTAGTGGTTTTGCCATAAGGACCTTTTTGGGGTCACTGCTGTTTATCATTTTTATCAATGACCTGGATGTGGGCATAGAAGGATGGGTTAGTAAATTTGCAGATGACACCAAGGTGGGCAGAGTTGTGAATAGTACCGAAGGATGTTGTGGGTTATAGAGGGGTATAGATAAAATACAGAGCTGGGTTGAGAAGTGGCAAATGGAATTTAATGTGGAGAGGTGTGAGGTAGTTCACCTCAGAAGAAGTAACAGGAAAGCAGAGTACTGGGCTAACGGCAAAATTCTTGGCAGTGTAGATGAACAGAGAGATCTTGGTGTCCAGGTACATAAATCCCTGAAAGTTGCCATCCAGGTTGATCGGGTTGTTAAGGCGGCATATGGTGTGTTGGCGTTGATTGGTTGGGGGATTGGGTTTTGGAGCCACGAGATCATGCTTCAGCTGTACAAGACACTGGTAAGGCCACATCTGGAGTATTGCATACAGTTCTGGTCACTGCATTATTGGAAGGATGGGGAAGCTTTGGAAAGGGTTCAGAGGAGATTTACTAGGATGTTGACTAGTATGGAAGGAAGGTCTTATGAGGAAAGGCTGAAGGAACGGAGGCTGTTTTCATTGGAGAGAAGACAATTGAGAAGTGACTTAATCAGAGGGTTAGATAAGGTGGACAGTGAGAGCCATTTCCTCAGATGGTGAAGGCTAACACAAAGTGACATAGCTTTAAATTGAGGGGTGATAGATTTAGGTCAGACATCAGGGGTCGTTCCTTTACTCAGAGTAGGGGGCTTGGAGTTGCCTGCCTGCAACAATAGTAGACTCGTCGAAGTTAAGGGCATTGTACATACATATATAGATAATAATAGAATGATGTAGGTTAGATGGGCATGAGATTAATTTCACAAGTCATCACAAATCGAGGGCCGAAGGGCCAGTACTATGCTGTAACATTCTATGTTCTGTTGCATCTGCATAGCTCTTTTCAAGCTAAATGTCCAAGCTGACTACTTTCTGTCACAAGGCTTTGCAACTGGCTTTCTAGATTTTTCCATCAGCTGCAAACAAGCACATTTTCCCCGTTACTTTTCCCTCATGCAACCCAAGCTGAGCAAGGTGTTCCTGTCAGCAAAACCTTGTATTTGTAATCTAAAGAAAAGAACCATCTATTCAAGCTGCACAAACTATAAAAACACAGCAAACTTCAGGATGATTCAACATTGTTTCATTAGTCATTCAAAATATTGCAGAAGGTCCTTCTGCCTGCAAAAAAAATTGATTTGGTATTGCTTCAACATTATTAAAATATGACAAAGAATAAAATCTTGTATGTCTTCATTAATACAGCTTAATATCCTAAAAGACAAAGACACATGATCTTCCTAAGTTAAAACGAAGCTCTGTTGCTGTTTGAAGTCTGTTTTCCTGTGGCAAATTACATTCTCCATTGCTTAATTCCATTTACAACTCTTCAGATACTGCAGCAAAATTTCAACAAAATCCAGGCTTTGGCAGCTTTGTGGCAAATACTATTTGTACAACGACCATCTCCAACAAAGAAGCTAAATAACTTCCCTTGACATTTTCGTTGCTGTATCCCGAACATCAACATTCAAGAAGCCAAACACGGAGGCGAAAACAGCAGATCAGAGGCTGGTAGGTCTGAGATCAGTCACTCAATTTCAGACTCCATGAATTATTTCCACCACCCATCGGGCATAAATCAAGAATATGGTTGAATATCCTCCAGTTGCTTGAATCAGAGCATGTCGAGCAACAGCCCACTGGATTGGCACCTTATCTATCACCTTAAAAATATTCACTCTTTCATTTACTAGCAATTCACTGGAGGTCCAAGGGGTACTATCTGCAAGATGCACTCAAGCAATTTACCAAGGTATCTTTTTCAGACATAGAACCTCCATTAGCATGAAGGATAAAGGCAACAAGAACATGCGAACACTATAACCTGCAAGTTCCCCTCCAAGATGCACACTATGCTGACTTGAAAATATATTACTTGCTGTTACTTTATGGTCATTGGATCAGAAAAACCTGGACTTCCTTCCCAAGCAAACAGTGACTGTTTACTTACATGACTTGCAGCAATTTAAGGAGGAATCCCACTACAATGTTTCCAATACATGCATAACTGGGATATCCCCAAATATGTTGTAGATTAGAGAAACATTAAGTTTCAATATTACAAGTCTTCAATACAAAATCAAAGAGTTTATCTTCTCTCTTTGCTGTCAAGTGGATGACAATCATCTGCAACATTGTTGAGCCCTGGAATTAAGTTATTGACACTGTTTGATGTTTGGAATGAAGGAGGAAAATCCAAGGCCTCTGCAAGAGGCAACGGCAAGAAATAGATGCCTTCTGTATTGATTTCTGACATAACACCCAATGATGATTTATCTTTGGGTTCCATACCTTGCCCTCCTGTGCCTCAGCAATCCTTCAATCGGAATAGGACTTGGCATGTGAGAGCCCTATGTTTTGGAAGAAAGGAGGAAGCTGAAGCAAGAGGGCTGATAATACCATTCAGAGTTATTAACATTGCAGCCCTTGGCTCACACCAGTTGGACATAAATTGGAGAAACCTACGGAAATGCCAAGCCTAGATATGTGCAAGGTGATCAAACACTATCCTTTATATTTTGCACCAGGAACTATGCTCTCCAGGCATAAAGGGCAGGAGGACAGCACAGTGGCTCAGTAGTTAGCACTGCTGCCTCACAGCACCAGGATCCCAGTTTCAATTCCAGCCTCGGGAGACTGTGTGGAGTTTGCACATTCTCCTCCGGTTTCCTCCGGGTGCTCCGGTTTCCTCCCACAGTCCAAAGATGTGCAGGTCAGGTGAATTGGCCATGCTAAACTGCTCATAGTGTTAGGGGCATTAGTCAGAGGGAAATGGGACTGGGTGAGTTACTCTTCAGTGGACTGGTTGGGCTGAAGGGCCTGTTTCCACGCTGTTGGGAGTCTAATCTAATCTAAAAGTTTACCCTTGGTTAAGACTAGTTTCTGAATTATTATTCTGGGGTCCAAACCATGGAAATAAGATGGGTCAGCGAGAATGTAGGACAATATTCAATCTATATGGGAAAGAGGAATTTCTAAACAAGAATCACCATCTTGTATGATGAAGAAGGAAGTCTAGAGACTGCTTACTGAAACAATACCCAACTGCTGACACTGACGACCAGTGAATTACTGTCACATACTGCAATTGAAACAATTTTTCAAATTCTGTTTTTCATTTTGAAAACCCCAAAGTTGTCTTCAAGAGATACCATTCTGAGCAGGTCCTTTTGCACCACCTAAAAAAATACAATAATAATTTACAGATATTGTTGCATGGAAAATTTTCAATTCTGCAAGTTTACACTCCCTTCTATTGCATTATTAGTTGCAAGTTCCACGCAAAATAGTGACACACAACAGTTGGTACTTTACTGATATTAGCCTCAAATTACAAGATGAATTGTAAAAGTTTAAGTAAAATTTAGAATAGTTAAATAACATTATCAAATCAACTTTGGACAATCCAATTAGATCCAATCTCCCATTCTATTCCCACAGCCGAGAATATACACACTGATCTCACATTACTTTCATTTCTTTTTAAAATCAACATAAATACAATAGTTCAAAAAGATAATATCAGCAAGATGGAAGCTATATTATCAATTTATTACTTGACTGACAGGCAACTGAAAATGTCCTGCTGTGCATAAAAGTTGAATTATCCCATAAATGAATAAAGAATGTCAAAATTGTTTCAGATTCTACTGCTAGTGCTAAGCACTTATAGTATTTTTTGTTTTCCTCTGTTCTAGAATCTGCATCTAAAATACATGACAATACTGCTATCATTTCACTAGAGTCATGGACTGAATTCTCAATCTGCAGATTTCAAAGTTGGAAATCAATTGCACATCTGTTCAATGACTAATAAGATCCAAGTTATTTCAGTAATTTAGCTGAATTCAATGAGGAAGGTGGTGGTTGGGATGTGAGATACAATATAATAAAATGGAGGTGTGACCCATTAATCAATTGCTATCTTGAGATGAGACTCCAGTGTTGATGTGTGAATAGAAGACACAAAGTTGTATCACATGAAATACAATCTGATGGTACTCTGTACCATCAGATGTTGCAAATGTCTTGCCCAGAAGATTTGAATAAAGCTCCTACAGTTGTTTAACTTCCCTTTTTTTTCTTTAAAGTGGACACTTTGCTAACTGATTAAATGGGTGTCCCTGATCATGATGCCAACTGTTCACAAATTTTGGAAGTTGTGATCAATTGTAACCGGGAGAAAAAAACTTACATCATCCGTCTGGAATTTCACACTCTTTGTTTTGTACAGACAGCCTTCACTAGATACTACAAACAGTGCACATATCCTAGTCAGAGTGGGTGGAAAGAACTTATTGATACTCATTATGTTGGAAATGGAATTATCAACTTGATTTATCTTCTAAAACACACAATGGTTTGGACAAGAGGTAACCAAATCACTTTTGTTAATTACGGTGATTGACTATGAAACCCTAGTCAGGTGACTGAAACTGCTGGCTTAATTTAATTCCCTTTCATTATACAGCATTTAATTTCTCTTCTCAGTCTGTTTGTAACATGAGAAAAGAATGCACATAGCAATTTATAGGCTTAGCTAATGCCTGTGTCTGATTTCAATTTCTCTCAGAAGTTTGATTTCTGAAAAGAAGTCTATATTTCATCTGCAAAGTGAATTGACTCCAAATTGACAACTATTACACTCTTCCAAGTGGACTTATACCAATGGCTATTATTATAAGTAATTTGCAATTTCTCAATTTCCTTCTCCTTCTTTCTTGATTTCATGCATGTATGTGTATTGCAAACTATTCCCCAAGATTTTAGATTAGATTAGACTCCCTACTGTGCGGAAACAGGCCCTTCAGCCCAACAACTCCACACCGACATTCCGAAGAGCAATCCACCCAGACCCATCCCCCTACATTCACCCCTGACAAATGCTAAATTGCCCAGAGTGTAAGGTGCTTGACCAATTCAGCTAACCTGCACATCTTTGGAGTGTGGGAGGAAACCGGGGCACCCGGAGGAAACCCACACAGACACAGGGAGAATGTGCAAATTCCACACAGACAGTTGCCCAAGGCGGGAAATGAACCAGGGTCTCTGGCGCAGTGAAGCAGCAGTGCTAGCCACTGAGCCACTGTCCCATATTAATAAACCTCCATTAGTTTAACCTAAAAAACATATGCTGAAGGTCATTCGTAAATTATACTTAACAATTAAGGTTTGTGGAAATACCATCACCTATTTTTAAAAGGAAAAAGAAAAATAAGAAAAAGGAATTAAAAACTAACTCTGCAACAGACTGAAGAGAACAACATTAAAAATAATTAAATTCACCTCTCCCTCTTGTCCATGACTCAAGGATTCATCTACTCACAATAATAAAAATATTTCAGTTTGTACATAGAAACTCACCTTTGCACTAATTAATACTCCAAACTATTATTGCTGAGACTAATAACAAAATGTTATTTTATTACTATCAAGAAAATCATGCATTGTTATTTAATAAGACAGAATTACCATAAGATTAAAAAATATCTTCCTGGGTAACACAGGCAGAATCCAATTTGACACTCCTCAATCACACAAAGGCAGCTACAGTGACAATGCTTAGCCTATGAAGCAGTCATTGTGGAGGTGCTGTTTTCAAACTGTAGGGACAGTACCTATTGCATAAGAATCAGTCTTTAATAAATCTAGCGTGCAACTATAGTGTTGACTCCATGTTCATGATGCTGCCTTCTAAGTTTCAAATTCAGTGTGTACTGCATCTCAATTTCTCACACTCATAACAAGGGGAACTGTTTCTAATTAGGAACATACATCGCTGGACATATTGGATAAAGAGATGAAAAAATAATAATATTGCTTCTCCTATTCCGCACTTTTAACTGTAAAAAACAAAGCGAGGATCCAACAACACATGACAATCATAAGGGTGTTGAGGTTTTAAGCAGTTCTTTTGAGGTTTTTACTCATAGGTGTTATGAGTCCCAATCTTAAAAGTTTTATAAGAAATATGCTGTAGAGCAAACCCAGTGTAGGACATCACACTGACAGGGCTCCACAGTTCACATTCTGATTTTTTTTGTCTGGCTGCAGTGACACATTTCGATGCACAAATGGCTTCACGCGTGTGTTTTTGGAGAAAATCCAAATTTTCCTCCCCCTTTCCAATTTATAACTGATGTTTTTGTGTGTTGGGAATGTCAAGTGTGCACACCCTTCCCAGCTGAGGGCAGGTTCTCCATTTTAAATGGGGTGCGAAGATTTGGTTTCTTCCTATTTTGATGTGCTGATGAGGGATTTTGGCAGCCACTTACATTACACTAGGGTTGAGAATGTTTGAAGAAAATGAAAGCCTGCTAAGGAGTCAAAAATATTCTGAAAGGTAAGTATTAAATGTTTTCAAACCTTCAGGTGCCACTCTCAGGTTCTATATTTCAAGGTAGATTTGTTTTTAATGCAGTTGTTTATGATAAGGATATCCTCTACACAAGATATTTATGATGAGTCGTGTATTTGATCACATGCATTTTATTGCTTCTTTTGGGGAAAAGAAGTCAAACTTCTCCATCTACCTGTGCTTTCACCTTCTCTACAGTGACTTAAATCGCTGTCGCTGATTTAAAAATTGAGACAGGTTGAGAAACAGGAGAAAAAAACCTGTTTATCTGCTTCCTTTCATTGATTATTAGACATGATGCTCTGAAAATCAAAGAGCACCTGTTCTTTCCTTCCCAGATATCAGTCCATGGTTTCGACAGCTATAGTTATGATCAATATTTGTCTGAATTTCAATACTAATGTGTTTCAGCAAAGTAGGTACAATGTAGGGGAGAATGAACGGCAGTTTTAAGAAGGTGGGCCTTTAACATGGCTTTTGGTTTGTTGACAGCCAGTAAGATGAAGAACATTAAAAAGTTTTTGTTTCACATGCCCAAATACATCTATTCCACATTTGTACCAATGCTGTGGAAGCCTTTATAAGATGGCGAGTGTTGTTTCTCTACAATGATTACACAATATTTTCTAGTAATATGACATGAAATCGGAGCATTGTACATTGCACATATTGGGTGAATGACCATGCAGAATAGATAGTGTGGGAACAAAAGGGATTGCATAGGGTATAGAGGGAGCAATAACAGTAAAGAGGTGGCATTGGGAAACCTGAGGGGACATGGGTGAATTGGGTGCATGGAAAGCAGTGCAAGGGGCTTTAATATACACTTGGGAGCTGGGGAACTATCTTTGAGAACTGAGTTGGGCCTTTTAATCAGGCCATCTACAAGTGCACAGTCCCTCACACTTTCCCCATTTACCAACTGCACTGCAAACTCACTGCATTACTTCCATGTTTTTACGTCACACATGGGTCAGGTTCACAGCTTGTGAGCTACAAAAGTACACAGGATGTGTCTTCCCAAATCAAGAGGAAGATGTGGCCTTAAATATCTCTTAAAATTGCTGGCTCAATCTATAAAGTAGAAACATTTAAAAAATTTAAGATAACTAGCTCAATAAAAAAAAATTCATTATATTTAAACATTTTGAAGATTTATAATGAGTACAATTTTATACAGAAGTTGAACATTGTCATGACACCCTGTAATATGCTAACATTTTAAAAAGGCATCTGCCTAACTTAATATCTATTTAAAGCCTGAAGTTTCCCAGTAGCACCATAAGAAATGGCTAGTCAAGTGGATTATCCACACTTTATCAAGTAAATGACATCCATTAATCGAGTTGTGTAATTTGGTCAATGTAAGGACTTCGCACTTATGCGCACACAGATACAAACTTGAAAATGGGAACAAGCTAATGCATCATATTAATTCCTTGAGCGTGTTTGTTGTTGTAGGTCTGTGCAATAAAAATAATCAATCTAAACTCCAGGAGTCCATGAATCAGGTAAAAGGAATGGACTCTGGCACCAGCTGAAACTTGTACATTTCCTTCATCAAACTGAGTGAATGTTTTTTAAGTAATACAGCTGTAGAATTCCAGCCCTGAATGCAAGATCTGTGTTCCACTTAGGCTCATATTTTAATGAGCTGCCATCCTTTTTACATCAAATCAGTGCAAGCCTTTCAAACACGCGCACAACATTCCATGCTGATACAGTACCAGTAGTAATCTGAAGTCAAAGCGTATAAAACTGAAGCATTAGCATTTTTGACAGTTGAGAAAATTCAAGGCTACAAGTCACCATTTGTGCAACAAATGAATCTACAGTAGAATTTCAGCCAGAGGATTCAGTTATCTTCTTTTACCTGTCCACAATACATTCTGTGAAGGAGTCCAAATTTCTGCTCCTGTGAATTTTAATGGGTCTTCCCTCATCTAAAAAGGAAAATTCTTGATTTTGGTCATCAATCCCTGGTCACTTACCCCATTCACCAGACCACGCAGAGAAAACAAGTCAAGCAGGTCATCTACTTCTGATCATTGACCAATACAGCAACTGTTTTGAGGCATGCATGATGAACATACTTCTGATTTCCTCCTTTGCTGTGTGAACACACCTGCCTTAGGATCAGATCTCTCCAGGAGAGTTTTACTGGGAGATGGAATTTATTGTGCAACAAATTCAAAAAACATGCTCTTATCCTAATACTCTCATTTGGAAAATTGCAACATTCTCTTGATTCTTTGCAGTTAACTTTTCTCCGTGAAAGTGAATACATTTGAAGCTTGTTTCCTTTGCCATGAAATTTCGAACATATTGGAATTGCTGGTATTTAAAAAGCCAAGTACAACAGAAAAATGGCCTAATTTTTGAACTTATTAATAGAATTTGACCAATTGTTACAACAAACTGTTATAAAGGGTACAACATTTTACAAAGGACAAAATTGGAATTGTACACATGGTAAGAGAAAAATGAAAGCGTTAGACTCTGCAAAGTTAACTCAAAAACTAGTGACACAATATATGTCGATGACAGGTCAGGAGCTATGAATCCTGAAGTGAGGAATTCAACTTATGACTCCCCAAAGTCTACCCACCACTTACAAGGCAAAAGTCAGGAGTGTGATTGAATATTCTCCACCTGCCTGGATAAGTGCAGCTTCAACAATACTCAGGAACCTTGACATCATCAAGGTCAAAGCAGCCCGCTTGCCTGAGTTCACAGCCAAAAGCAAGCACTCCCTCCACCACCGGCATTTAATACCAGCAGTGTGTACTATCTGCAAGATACACTACAGAACTTCACCAAGGTTCCTTAGGCAGCACCTTCCAAATGCATGACCACTTCCATCTTGAAAGTCAAAGGCAACATATACATGGGAACACCACCACCTGCAATGTCCTCTCCAAACCACTCACCAACCTGCCTTGACTTGGAAATATATAGCTGTTCCTTCACTGTCACTGGGTTAAAATCCTGGAATTCCCTCCCTCAGGGCATTGTGGGTCAACTCCCAGCACGTGCACTACAATAGTTCAAGAATGCAACTCACCATTACTTTCTA
Source organism: Hemiscyllium ocellatum (assembly GCF_020745735.1). NCBI lineage: Eukaryota > Metazoa > Chordata > Chondrichthyes > Orectolobiformes > Hemiscylliidae > Hemiscyllium > Hemiscyllium ocellatum. The sequence goes on along the minus strand of NC_083409.1, from coordinate 75,414,744 downwards.
AAGGGAACTTAGAGAGAGGCACTAAGTGCTGGTCCAACCTACGGTGCCACATCACACAAGTGAGTAACAAAAAATATTCTTGGCCAGGCAGCCATTCATTATGTGAAACATTCAAAACAAGGATTACAAATATCAGAAGCTGAAAATATATTTTGTCTTTGTCAATTGTTAAAATTCAACACTTCATCTAATTAACTTATTGAAAACTAGCTTCTAGAAAGGTATACATTCAGAACATGAGCTGAGTCAATCACCTCCTGAATTGCAGCAGTTCAAGATGACTCAACACCACAGTCTCAAAGGTAATTCAGGATGAATAAATGCTGGACTAGGAACTCAAACACCTTAAGTTGGCATTCGCATCATTGATTATTGATCAGCTAATTAGAGAGCATAACATTGCTTTAAACAAAGCTTGCATTAATTTAAAGCCAAGACAGGGTGATTTGAAGAAGGCTAATACCATATCAAAAGAATCATATATGCTGAAATAGTAATCCATTTCTGAGCTTAGAAAGTTTTTACTTTAAATCAGAGGTTACTTGATGACATTGTTTGAGCCCAACCACGTCGTGTACATGCAGGTTAGGCTGGGTGCTGGCACTTTGAGTTTTCATGTGTTACCAGGTTTTCCGTGAAGGCAACACACTCATAACATTTCAATGTGAAATATACCACTTGCACTTCAGACATGAACAATTTTAAATAAGATTATTTTGCCACAAGCAGCAGGTCATACTTGATTTATTATCAAGCAGCAAACTCAATTGCACAATGCTAAAATGCACACACTTGATCATATTCTGTCTCAAAACTGAATAGTTAAGGCAGAAAAGCATTTAATTGTATTTTGAAGGACACAAGCATAATTATGAGACAGCCTCTTTTAACCATCATGTCAGAACCTGATAAAGAATGCTTTGTTTAATTCAATACAATCTTTGCAGACGAAAATGAGTTTTCACTTCATAGTTAATGCCATCTTATTCCTTTAGTTCGAGGCTGCTTGCAATATATTCCAGCTGGGGCTCTACATATAACAGAACTTGGTTTGGCTATGGTAATCTAACACGTGCCAGCCACTGATATACCAATTCAGACATCTCATGTGATACAGACTTCTTTACCTGGTTAAGCCCTCAGTATTTTTGGGAAACTCTACTATTCAGGCATCTGTTCCAACTTGTCCTTCTGCTCCTCCTAAAAATAATGCCTGTCATAGATGTTTTCCCAATCGTAAGGATTAAAATAATGTTTATTTATAGAAGACAGTTTTACCAATAAGTAACTAGATTGCAAAACTAACCAGCCAGTGAGATATACAGACAATATAAACATGCCAACTTTGCTGTACTGTGACGTACAATAAAAGAAAAACAACAGTTATACCATACTATTTGTTAGATAAACCTGAAAATATTTCTAAAGTGCCTTAGAATACAAAATTACAACTGCGATAAAATGATTTTGTCGTGTGGTTTTACTCCCACTTCAAAGAGTTTAGGTTCAAGACAAACAGCTCAAGGAGAAGGCAAGGTCAAGAACCACCTTCAGGCTTCATTTTCATTATTACACTGTTTATTGCATCATCTGAAGATTAAATACCATAATACGGTAATCGGAGATGTACTAGTCTCTAATCTCACTGATACCTTACTGAAAGATTGTTCCATAAATTCTATTACCTACTGCTAGTTAGTCTACTCCACATGTTTCTTCACATGCATTTTTCTGTTTCATCCAATTGATTTCACCCACACAAACTATGTTTTGCCTAATTAGGAGCAGCTCAGTGACATCACCAAGGTTGTTCCAGGGTCCTAAGCCTTCAAAAACTGAAGTATTCATAGATTTATCGTAGGGAAGGAAACAGTTATCAATAGAAGTATACCTCTGTCAAATCTAAAACTAAATCATTGAAAATTACTATTGGACTTGTACCTATGCATCTTGATTCAATCCAAGCTCAGAACTTTCCAGCCTACATTTTATTCCATGCTGAAAAGTCTTAATTCAGATGTGTCCGTGTGTTTTATTAAACGCGAGAAAGGGCCTGAACATAAAATATTGAGAAGACACTTCCAAAAAAACACTGCTTACCCAGATCCAGGAGCAAAATAATGTGCTTGCAAAATAATGAACCTAACACATGTTACATAGGCTTGCCTGGAATTTTTGTCACTGTTTTAGCTATCTCTTAGCTGCTTTAGAAAACATTTGGATATTTAGCCTGCATCAAGGAGGTTGGGAGACACCAGAAACTATTATGATTTAGCAGTAATTTAGTGATATTCCTCAACCTACCAGCATGTGGTAAATAGCAGCAGCAGAAGACTAGTGGAATAAGGTGTTGGTGAAGCAGATGATGATAATCTGGAATTGGTGAAATTTCTAAACCACATTGTACTGAAGCTTTTCTTTAACAATTTTTCTGATTCTTGAGAATAGTCATCCTAATCTTCATTAATGCAAAATATTATTTTATCATACCAAAGAACCCTGCACATAAATACTTCATCGTAATCTATAATAAATAATTTAATGGTGTGAAAAATTAAAAATTCCTACATCAATCGTGGCTTCCTCTTAAGTCACTGATTGCACTGACCACATTACATTATGAAATTAAAACTTTTCCAACAGAATTATTGACAAATGTTATTTAAGTCAACATTTCAGACATTTGATAGTTTAATACAAGAAACATATTTAATACTGTGAGGCCTCATGTGCATTCTAACATTCGAAACATTTACTTCCATGGGTAAATAAGTTTCTTAAAATATTTATCAATCAATATTAATTAAAACGTAAAATGCAAACAAGGCAGAATTCAGTGGTTTTATTTCAAAATGAGATTTAAAGGTGTACCATAATTTTATTTACTTTCAAAGTAAAATATAAATTGAATAAGCCAGGATTCAACAATGGTGGATTTTTACAAAGTTTGTTGATGTACCACAATTTTATCACCTTAATTTTATTTACTTTTTTATTTCTATTTTGAATGACCATTTACATATGTTGACTTGCTAACAGTGCAATGCAACTTTCAATCTGCAATATGTTGAATGGTTAGAATTGGAATCAGTATACAGAGTGTGGCATGTTTTTCTCTAACAGCAAGAGTACAATTGTTTTCTCCCCCAGCTCCCCCCCCCCCCGCTGCCCACTTCAAGACTTTTTGGATTAGATTAGATTCCCTACAGTATGGAAACAGGCCATTTGGCCCCACAAGTCCACACCAACCTTCCAAAGAGTAACCCCTCCAGACCCATTCCTGTACCCTACATTTACCCCTGATTAATGCACTTTAGCAATTCACCTGACCTGCATATCCTTGCATTGTGGGAGGAAACTGGAGCACCCGGAGGAAATCCATACAGACTCAGGGAGAACGTGCAAACTCCACACAGACACTCATCTGAGGTGGGAATCGAACCAGAGTCCCTGGCACTGTGAGGCAGCAGTGCTAACCACTGAGCCACTATGCTGACCACTTGGCGGCCTTGAGTATCACAATTTAGTGGTCGAAGTTAATATGAATACATCCCAATGAAAATGAGGCAGCTGAGAAACTGTCGTGCAACAGTGTTTGATTCTCAGACTTTTAAAATTGCTACCCATCAGACACTGTGTGGCATTGGTTTGGAGTAACATGCTTTTCAGGTTTCAGAGGGTATCACAGAGAGGGACCTATCTATCATTTATCATCTCCTGGCCAGGATGATTGGGATCAGGAAATTGTGAACACACCACAGACATAAAGTTGCCTTATAGCTTTAGGAATTCTTGAATAAATGTTTATTCATAATGAAAATGACTATAACCACAATAAAGTATCTCTTCTAGTCCTTCTTGACCTATCAACAGTCTCTGACATGATTGACCAAATCATCCTCCACCAACACGCCATGACTCAGTTGTCCAAGTAAAACTTTCAAAGACCAGAAACAACAGCAAGAACACCACATCTAGATAGCTCCTTCAATATTAGGAAATGTCCCAAGGTGCTTCACTGGATCATTCAAAAACAAGTTATGGCACCAAGCTACTGAAGGAGCTATTAGACCCAATCAAAGAACAAGGTTTTAAAGTTTGTAGGAACAATGAGATGGTAGTGTAGTGGTAATGACACTGGAATAGCAATCCAGAGGCCCAGGCTAATGTTTCCAATCTATGGTTCAAATCCCACCACAGAAGATGGTTAATTTTTAAAATTCAATCATTAAATCTAGAACTAAAAGCTATCAACTGACAACTGTCATTGATTGCCATAAAAATGGTTCATGAATGTCCGCTAGGGAAGGAAATGTACTATCTTAACTGGCCACATCTACATGTGACTCCATACCCAAGCAATATGGCTGATTCTTAACTGTCCCCCAAAATGGCCTCACAAGCCACTCTGTTCAATGGTAAAGCAACACACACTTACCAAGATGAAATACAGGAGGGTGGCGGAAGGAAAAAGAACTGGAGGGATGTGGGGTGGGTATTCCAGAGACCCAAGGTACACACAATGGTGGAACATTTAACATTTGGGGATACCAAAAAAGGCTATAATTAATAAAATACAAATACTTGTGGGGCTCAATGAACTAAAAACAAATAAATCCAAGCACATGTGATAGTTAATCCAGACATAAAGAATGACTGTCAGGCTTGAATAGTGACTATTGAAGTTATATAATGTTCTGAAAAGGTAACAGTCCATATCTTCAAAACAATGGCAGAACAAACAAAAGCAGTGGGAGACCATTAGTATTACCTCAGCATTACTTCAGCTTGATATTTATCTCTGCAATGAAAATTTAACAAAGAGCAGTCAGGGCAGATTCAGAAAGGGACACTTTTGCCTAATCAACCTAAATTATTGAAAACCTTACAACTATGTTAAACCTGGTGGTGCCCACAAACTTCCAAAAGATTTGGCTAACTTTTACTTATTTAAGAGGTGGCACAGTGGCTCAGTAGTTAGCCCTGCTGCCTCACAGCGCCAGGGACCCGGGTTCAATTCCCGCCTTGGGCAACTGGCTGTGTGGAGTTTGCACATTCCCCCAATGTCTGCATGGGTTTCCTCCCATAGTCCAAAAATGTGCCGGTTAGGTGAATTGGCCATGCTAAATTGCCCGTAGTATTAGGTGCATTAGTCAGGGGTGAATGTAGGGGAATGGGTCTGGGTGGATTGCTCTTTGGAGGGTCGATGTGGACATGTTGGGCCGAAGGGCCTGTTTCCACAGTGTAAGGAATTTAATCTAGTAAGATCAAGTAAATGGAAATACAAGAATACTTCAATCTAGCCTGAGAGTGTACCGATTATGGAACCAGTTTATTTAGATCATCATCAAAATCGATTAATGTAAGAAAACAAAAAAATTTTTAGCTCTTTCAGAGCAACATGAAATGCAAAGCCTTAACCTGCACAAATATTCTTCAGTTTCAGAAAAAAAAAGTACTGCAGCCGTAAAAGCACTTTACCTGAATGTTCGTAGCATTCGTAACAAGATTGATGTGTTAACAGCACAAACCATCATGAACGAATATGATTTGGTAGCCATCACGAAGACGTGGTTGGAGAATGGTCACGACTAGAAATTAACTATCCAGGGTTACCAGACTATTCAGAGGAACAGACAGGAAGGTAAGGGAGGTGGTGTAGCTCTGATATTCAAGGAAGGATCAGGGCGGTGCTGAGAGATGATATAAGTTCTTTGGAGCATGAGGTTGAATCTATTTGGGTGGAAATTAGGAATTCCAAAAGAAAAAGTCACTAATAGGCGCAGCCTATAGGCCACCAAATAATAACATCACATTGGGGGGGCAATAAACAAGGAAATAACTAATGCCTGTAAAAATGGTACGGCTATTATCACGGGGGATTTTAATCTGCACGCAGATTGTTCAAACCAGCTTGGTGAGGGTAGCCTTGAGGGAGTGTTCGGTGAGTGTATCCGTGATAGTTTTCTTGAACAGCATGTAATGGAACTGACAAGGGAGCAAGCTATCCTAGATCTGGTCCTGTGTAATGAGACAGGAATAATTAATGACCTCATAGTCAGGGATCTTCTTGGAAAGAGTGATCACAGTATGGTTGAATTTAAAAATACAGGAGGATAGTGTGAAGATAAAATCCAGTACCACAGTCCCCTGCTTGAATAAGGGGGACAAAGTAGATTAGATTAGATTTAGTAAATCTAATCTAATCTACTTTGTCCCCCTTATTCAAGCAGGGGACTGTGGTACTGGATTTTATCTTCACACTATCCTCCTGTATTTTTAAATTCAACCATACTGTGATCACTCTTTCCAAGAAGATCCCTGACTATGAGGTCATTAATTATTCCTGTCTCATTACACAGGACCAGATCTAGGATAGCTTGCTCCCTTGTAGACTGGAAACAGAGATTTTATGGTGCGACAGTTAACGAACAGTGGAGGACCTTCAAACAAACTTTTCAAAGTGCTCAGCAAAAGCATATTCCGGTGAGAAGGAAGGATTGTTATAGGAGGGGTAATCTGCCACAGGTGTCAAAGGAAATAAGGCAGGATATCAATGTGGCCAAAAACAGCAGGAATACAGAAGATTGGGAAAACTTTAAAGGATAACAAAAAGCCACAAAAAGAGCTAGGAAGAAAAGTAAGATAGAACATGAGAAAAAAACCCATCAGAACATAAAGATAGATAGCAAAAGTTTCTATAAGTATATAAAACAAAAAAGAATGGCTAAAGTAAATACTGGTCCTTTAGAGGATGAGAAGGGGAATTAGTTATGGGATATGATGAAATGGCTGAGGCATTGAGCAGGTACTTTGCATCGGTCTTCACAGTGGAGGACACTAATAACATGTCAGTAAGTGATAAAGAGACGAAGGTAGGTGAGGGTCTGGAAACAATTATTACAGAAGAGCTAGTGTTGGGTAAGCTCATGGAGCTAAGGATAGACAAGTTTCCTGGCCCTGACGGAATGCATCTCAGGGTATTAAAAGAGATAGTGGGAGAAATAGCAGGCGGACTGATGGTAATTTTCCAAAGTTCGCTGAATTCTGGGCAGTCCCAGCAGTTTGGAAAATAGCAAACGTGATGCCACTATTTATAAAGGGAAGTAGACAAAAGATGAGGAATTATAGACCAGTGAGCTTAACTTCTGTAGTGGGGAAGATGCTTGAGTCTACTATCAGGGAAGAAATATCAGGGTCTCTCAAAACAAATAGCCCCATTGCACAGACGCAGCATGGGTTCATGAAGGGCATGTCATGCTTCACAAATCTTTTGGAATTCTATGAAGAGCAAGATGGACAATGGGGACCCAGTAGAAGTGGTGTACCTTGATTTCCAAAAGGCCTTTGACAAGGTGCTGCACATGAGGCTGCTGCATAAGAATGCATGGTGTTAGGGGTAAAATATTAGAATGGATAGAGAATTGGTTGACTGACAGGAAGCAAAGAGTGGGGATAAATGAATGCTATCCTGGCTGGCAGTGAGTGACTAGTGATGTGTCTCAGCAATCAGTGTTGGGACCACAATTATTTACAATTTATAAAGATGATTTAGAGTTGGGGACCATGCGTACGGTGTCAAAATTTGCCGATGACACTAAGACGAGTGGCAGAGCAAAGCGTGCAGAGGATTGTGAAACTTTGCAGAGGAACACAAATACATTGAGTGAGTGGGCAAAGGTCTGACAGATGGAATACAATGTTAATAATTGTGAAGTCATCCATTTTGGTAGGAGTAACAGCAAAATACATTACTACTTGAATGGTAAAAATTTGCAGCATGCCGATTTGCAGAGGGACCTGGGTGTTCCTGTGCATGAATTACAGAAGGTTGGTCTGCAGGTACAGCAAGTGATTAGGAAGACAAATGGAATTTTGTCCTTTATTGTTAAAGGGGTTGAGCTTAAAAGCAGAGAGGTAATGTTACTGCTGTAAAAGGTGCTGGTGAGGCCACACCTGGAATACTGTATGCAATTTTGGTCTCCTTACTTAAGAAAGGATTTACTGGCACTGGAGGGGGTGCAGAGGACGTTCACGAGGTTGATTCCGGAATTGAAGGGGTTGGCTTATGAGGAGAGGCGGAGTAGACTGGGATGATATTCATTGGAATTCAGAAGAATGAGGGAGGATCTTATAGAAACATATAAAATTATGAAGGGAATCGATGAAATAGAAATAGATAGGATGTTTCCACCAGTAAGTGTGACTAGGACAAGAGGGAATGGCTTCAGGATTAGAGGAAGCAGGTTTAGAACTGAACTGAGAAGGAACTTTTTTACCCTGAAAGTTGTTATTCTATGGAATTCCTTGCCCAGGGAAGTAGTTAATGCTAATTCAGTAATCGCTTTTAAAGCTAAGGTAGTTTTTTTGAAAAATAAAAGGAGTGAAGGGATATGGTGAAAAAGCAGGTAAGTGGAGCTGCGTCCAAGAAAAGATTAGCCATGATCTTATTGAATGGTGGAGCAGGCTCGAAGGGCCGGATGGCCTACTCCTGCTCCTCCTTCTTATGTTCTTTCTCAGGCTGCAGAGATACTGACTTTGGCTATGTTAGCTTTCATCCTATTTAATAAATTCACACACTGAGTTATGCACCTAACAGCATGCACAACACAGAGATAGGTCACAAAAAGTACAAGGTGTATTCTGCAGCCAAAGTCACTGACGAAAAGATCATCTGGTCATTATCACATTACAATTAATGGGATCTTGCTGTGCCCAAATGGCTGCTGGGTTTTCTGCATTACATGTCACTACATTTCAAAATATGTTAATGATTTGCAAAGCACCTCAGGAAGTCATGAAAGTCACTGAAAATGCAAGTTTTTAAATCCTAGAACTTAAACATCTTAAAGACTGCCAGATGTGTGAATTTTTTAGAAAAAATGAACTACAGTAAGGCCAATTAACTTCTACATTGCCCCTTAGAATATCCAGCTCCTGGACTCATTAAAACTTTGCGATTAATGCTGAAGTGTTTGAATAGATTTTGTGATTTTTAAAAAAAATGTATGTAGTTTTAGTTTGGCTTACCCATCTTGAAATATAGTTATATTACAACCTTCGGCATCAAGAATGCAGGGTTAAGTATGTAATAGACTAAAAACAATTTATGATTTCATACATTACTTAGTCTTATATGTCCTTTCAGCTTCCTCAAAGTCTCTCTGGCTGACCACCACAAAATAGGTTAAAACAACAAGAAGAAAGTACTCACTTTGGTAAAATTCGCTAATGCAGGCAAGGGCTTCTCTGGATGGGTTAGCATTTATTACTGATCCCAGACTGCCCCTGAACTGAGCAGTGTGATGCACAATTTTAGAGAGCAGTTAATAAATCAAACAGTTGCTGTGGGTCTGGAATACCATGTAGACCTGACCAGATAGGATAACAGATTTCCTTTCCGAAAGGACAGTAGTGAACCATATGCATATTTACAACAATTGAAAATGGTTACATGAAAGCCATTAGACTTGCTTTGAATTCTCGATTTTCCATTACATTCATCATCTGCCACAGTGGCAATCAAGCCCATGCTTCCAGAACATGAGTCTGTGTCTCTAAATAACTAATCCACACACATTATATCTATGGAACATCTCATTATATATAGACATGATCAACATTTTACACACATACTTTGGAGCAGCAAGAGCAGTCAAAGAATGTTGTAACAACTATACTTAAAGAAATTATGATAATTACACATTAGCAAAATGAGTGAACTTCATGGCTTTTTCCATATTTACTTATTTGTGAATTTAAATGGCAGCAGGGATTTTTAAGAAATATACACAATGGAAGGTTTCATGTATAGCTTGTAAATGTTAAATTCACTCAGATAATAAGACCATAAGATATAGTAGGTCACTCAGCTGATTGAATGGCAGAGCAGACTCAACCATGGCTGATGTGTTTCTCAACCCCATTCTTCTGCCATCTCCCTGTAATCCTTGATCCCCTTACGAATCAATAACTTATCAATTTCTGTCTTAAATAAACAGAATGACTTGGGGCCTCCACAGCCTTCTGTGTCAATGGGTTCCACAGATTCACCACCCTCTAGCTCAAAAAGGTCCACCTCACCTCAGTTCTAAAGGATCATCCCTTCACTCAGAGGCTATGTCCTCGGGTCTTATTATCTCCTACTAGTGGAAACATCTTCTCCATGTCCACTCTAACCAGACCCCTCAGTGTTCTGTAAGTTTCTGCAAGATGAGCAGATGGTAAATTAAACTTTTGTGGTTAAAAAATATGATTGTTCCCTACCAGGATTATTATTGGTCTCTGAAATGTGAGATTGAATTATTCCATCTTTTCTGATAAAAGTGCATGAAATCTATTCCATGGAGAAGTGAGAGATGAACAATTTTATTTAATTTCTTAACGGGAGGAAATAACCAGGATCAGAATTTTGGCACAAGTTAGCTCCCATTAAAGAGTAGATAATTGCTCTGTTTTGTATCTTGGCAGGTCTCAAGTTTAACTCCATTGGGACTTAGTTAATAATCACTTGCCTTCCTTTGTCACTAAGTTGACGTGGATACTTTTTATGGTGACGGGATCATTATAGGAAAGTCATTCATCATTTTCATTCCAATTTGAAAATTTTGTGCACTAAAGCATTAATATAATTTGTGTAATTCTGAATAAATTTGATGAATAAACTTTGGAATTGGATCGTCCAAAATGAAGTGTCAAAATTGTGACAAGCTATTAAAATGCACACATTCCATATAATGTAAATGCCAGGCAAACTGAGTGTGATCTGCTCATGATGATTGCTGCTTATAGTCAGCAATGGCCACACTGTTCATTCATTGCACATGCTGGAAGAGGGCTAATACCACTACCACTTGCACTGCATTGCTTAAAATTAATCTGCACCCCTTACCAGGAAGGTACATTATGGCCATAGGAATTGTGGAGATAACATGGAAAAAGATTCTGCAACATTCAACAATGGCTGGGTAAAGGAGAGTGCTTGTGCAAATATTTTCTGTCACTGCATTGGATGTCATAACGGAGGGGTTACTAAAAGAGGATAACAACTATGGTGGCACAGTGATTCAGTGGTAAGCACTGCTGCCTCACAGCGTCAGAAACCCAGGTTCGATTCCAGCCTCAGGTGACTGTCTGTGTGGTGTTTACACATTCTACTTGTGTTTGCGCAGGTTTCCTCCCACAATTCAAAGGTGTGCAGAGTAGGTGAATTGGCCATGCTAAAATGCCAAAGAGCGGTGTGGACTTGTTGGGCTGAAGGGAATGTTTCTACATTGTAGGGATTCTAGTCTATGTTTCTTCATATGAGACAGCTTTCAACTGCATTGTGTCAAAATTGCTTAATTCATTACCCCTATATCATTCATCAATCGTGTCCACTAGCACTCATGCTTAGCATTTATGTACTTCACCGTACCCTCACACACACAGTGCAGTGCTGCAATCCTCTCATCTTGCACACATTGCCAGATACTCAAACATGACAACTGTGTCATGCAAACATATTGCACAATGTGCTTACTTCTGTTTTACAGGGGATGCTGGTACACAACCAGATAGGGACAGACAAACCTTCAAACCTAACCCCTGAGGAAGAGTGGAATTTGAATTCGGATTTTGAAGTATACCCATTTTAAAAAGTGCCTACAGAATGACTGCAAAACCTTCAAGCAGAAATGAGAATGACCTTTCTACCTTGTGTCTTTTCATAAAAATAAAGAAAGGCACTAGTTATTTTCTTGATGAATTAGAAAGATTAGCCAGGGTTCTAAAAAGAGAGGAAAAAAATCAAAGTCAAAAATGGAATGGTTCTGCCACATATTTCCTACATTTTCTGTGTGTTTATTAATTTTGCCTGAGGGGAACTATACTTACATGGGGGACTGTAAGTTAGATCTTCAGTTCCTGTTGAAAGAACTGGTTTCAACAGGACTGCCGTAAAGAATTTGCACATCACCCTTGACAGAAGAATAATAAAACAGGCCAAGGTTCATACCACTGGTTTTCATCTAAGTTTCCCTTGCTGGAAATTTGCACATATATTGCACAAACAGGCAACAGCTTAGAGCCGGTCACTGCCAAACTCTGAGCGTACTGATTAGATTCAATTCATTCAGGGCTTTGGTTTCAAACTCAATTTTATTTTTGTTTTTGACCTTGTCAAAAACCTTAAAGTAATTTGTCAGACCCTATATTACTTTTGTGGCTTTCTTAAACCATGAAGATTTAATATCACGCATGTACAACCACAGAAGGCCTACATTTAGATAGAACCTTACCAGTTTGGGAGGAAGCCACTGGTCCCAAGTATCTTTGAAAAATCTATCCAAATTCTACCAATACACCAGCTTTTCCCTTGATATTCTTGTAAATGATTGATGCTAATATAATCTTGAACTTCCAAAGAAATCAGATTCTATTAACTTTTCATGTAATTACTCTTAATAAGCATAGGAAAATATTCTTTGCATCTCCCCTCTAGATTTTTGCCAATTCTTTTAAGACTATGATCTTTGTTTATTGACTAACTTGCTAGAGAAATGTGCTCAATGAAAACATTATTTGAATGCCTTGAAGTTTTGTTTATAACAAGCCCTCCAAGAAGAAAAAAAATGCTTCTCCTGTCTCTGCACAGAACTGAACTCCCTTTTCTTGAGTATTGTTCTGTTGAATATGCACTGTGCCTTGACATGCTCCCTACAGTGTGGTGCCCAGAATTGTATACTTTATTTCAGCAGAGGTTTAATCATTGATTTGGAAAGGTTTAGCATAAACACCTCTTTCTGGCATTCAAGTCCCTATTTACCAAGCAAATAACACAGACTTTTGAATAAAAACTCAAGGGGCTAGAGAAAATCAGCAGGTCTGGCAGCATCTATGGAGGGAGAAACAAAGTTAACCCTTCAACTCCTAGGCAAGTACCCAGCATATTTTACTGAATGCTTTAAAAGCCTGACCTGAATTTTTTCAGAATTGTAAATAAATCTGTCCAAATCCTCTGCTCTTATATGCCACTCAAAATGGTGTCATTTAAATTACACAGCCGCTCCATGTTATATCTCGAAAAATCCACCCCTTCACATTTGATTGTAACTATATTAAAGACCAGTACAACACAGGAAACAGCCCTTTGGCCCACTAAGCCTGCACCAAAATGATGCCTTACTAAACTAAAAGCCTTTTGCCTCTAGGCAGTCTGTATCCCTCTATTCCATGCTTATTCATGTATCTGTCAAGATGCCTCTTAAATATTGCTGTTGTATCTGCTTCTACCACCTCCTCTGGCAGCATATTCCAAGCATTTACCACCCTGTGCATAAAAGCTTGCTTCTTGTCTCCTTTAAACTTACCCCCTTTTACCTTAAACCCATGTCCCTAGTAAGTGACATTTCTACCCTGGGAAAAAGACTCCAATTTTCAAAGGACTAAACATAAAAGAAGGTTTAAAGCTAAGCTGAGTGGTGGTCTTGCTGCTTGTGGTCTACATTAATAATTTGGATTGAAATGTAGCATGTACGATCATAACCTTCATGGATGACACAAAATAGGTGACAGAGATTTAAGGCAAGAGATAAGTAGGTTAAAAAAAGGATTCAGTGGATTTTATATTCACTCAGAGGATGATGGGAGGATGGAACTCATTGCCTGAAATGGTGGTTGATCCTGAAACCTGCATTACATTTAAGCAGCATTGACACAATTGTTTGCATTGTCATAACCTATAGGCTGTAGGTTAAAAGCTGAAAAACAGGATTAGCATTGTCAGATTTTTGTTGACTATCATGATCATGGCTCCCTTCTATGCTGCAACACATCAATTAGGCTGTGCCTTAAGTTTATTACCATTATCTACAACAATAAGTATCTTCTTAAATGTAGAATGTTATATTTTAAAACAATCCATTCACATGTCTCTCACATGCAACACAAAGATAGATCAGATGAAGGTGAATCAATAATGTTTACAGTTTTATGATTATTTCAATCATTTTGCAACAGGTCTGTGGTTTCTTAGATATGTTGATGCTTTACTTGAAGAATTCTCAGTAATCTGTGAGGCTTAGTGTTGTTAAAATTCTGGAAGTGTACTTCTCAAGTGAATTTCAAGTTGGAACAAAGGGGGTGGGGTCACCATTCTACTTCCAAGATCTTATTATTTATTACATTGTTTGCTTAGATAGAGTCAGAGATATACAGCACAGAAACAGACCCCTCAGTTCAGCTCATCCATGCTGACCATAAATCCTAAATAAACCTAGTCCCATTTGGCAGCAATTTGATTCAAATCCCTCTACTCATCTATCCATCCAGATGCTTTTTAAAAGTTACAATTGTACAAACCTCCACCACTTCCTCTGGCAGCTCATTCCATACATGCACCAACTTTTGCATGAAAAAGTTGCCCTGTAAGTCCATTTTATATCTTTCCCTTCTCACCCTCAACCTATGTTCTCTAATTTTGGATTCCGCCAGACGGGGGAAAAGACCTTGCCTATTTACCCTATCCATGCCCTTCATGATTTTATAAACCTCAATAATGTCACCCCTCTGCCTCCAACACTCCAGGGAAAATAGCCTCAGGTCTATTCAGCCTCTCCCTATAGCTCAAATCCTCCAACCCTGGCAAAACTTCTTAAATCTTTTTTGAACCCTTTCAAGTCTCACAACATCCTTCCGATAGGAAGGACTTCAGAAATACATGCAATATTCCAAAAGTGGCCTAAACAATTTCCTGCACAGTTGTAAGTTGACCTCCCAATTCCTACACTCAATGCACTGACCAATAAATGCAACCATACCAAACGCCTTCTTCACTATCCTATGTACCTGTGACTCCACGATCAACGAACTATGAACCTACACTCCAAAGCCTCTTTGTTCAGCAACAATTGCCAGGACCTTACCATTAAGTGTATAAATCCTGCCCTGATTTGCCTTTCAAAAATGCATCACCTCACATTTATCTAAATTAAACTCCATTTGCTGCTACACATCCAATTGGCCCACCTGATCAAGATCCCATTGTAATCAGAGGTAACCTTCTTCGCTGTCCACTACACCTCCAATGTTGGTGTCACCTGCAAACTTACTAATCATACCTCTTTGTTTACGAGACGACTTGCACAAATTCAGTTTCTTTCTAACGGAACTCTCCCTGTAAAATTGCATTTTGTACTTTTGATAGTAGGCAAGCAAAATGGCTGAGTCATTATGTTACTTATTAAACGTCTAAAGTCTTTCCCAAACCATTTAATGTTGTGGATTTCATGCCTTGTAAATGGGAGACACTTTCCTTGTATTTGAAAGACCCATTTCTTTGCCATTTGTTTTGAATGTTTTTGTTCACTTGAGACAGGAAATGGTTCACCCACAAAAGGAGTCAGGTAAGCCTCAGCTGGCTAGCTTTTTGCAGCATTTTGTGGCCAGTTTTAAGTCGTAAATATTAGTTTGAATTTCAGGATATGGATTTCAGGATACAGTGGAACAAATTTGATTCGATTAGATTAGATTACTTACAGTGTGGAAACAGGCCATTTAGCCCAACAAGTCCACAATGACCCTCCAAAGAACAACCCACCCAGACCCATTCCCCTACATTAACCCCTTCACCTAACACTATGGGCAATTTAGCATGGCCAATTCACCTGACCTGCACACTTTTGAACTGTGGGAGGAAACTGGAACACCTGGAGGAAACCCACGCAGATACAGGGAGAATGTGCAAACTCCACACAGAGAGTTGCCTGAGGTGGGAATTGAACCCGGGTCTCTGGCACTGTGAGGCAACAGTGCTAACCACTGTGCCACCGTGCCACCCAAAATAGCATTTGCTTACTTCTGGTTTGAAAATATTACAATTGGAAAAAAATGCACTGACTGTCAGTTGTAGAGCTAGTTGGTCCTATTGAGAAAACACTGCACTTAAAGGCAATAGTCAGAAATGGTCAAGTGTATCTAACTTTAAAGCATCCATGGTGTCATTTACAAATTGAATATCTGAATTCAGGGGAAAAAAAATGCAGTCACCCAGCTACTCCCAATTCTTTTTCATCTGTAGGGCCTCCCTCTTAGCGCACGTTCCAGTGTTTCACACAAGATGACATTAAGCTTCAGCAGACATTCAACTGTGAAAGCTATCAATCTGGGTCTGAAAATACTCAGCCACACATCAATACTTTACAACTCAGTACACAGAATACCTTTAAAGCGCAAGAACCCTGGCTGATCTTTCCAATTCCTTGCCCAAATTTGCTAAGGCCAATTAAGGCGGTTGCACCAACTGTCCAGCTCTGAGCTCAACTAATTCAGGTCAAAAACTGAGGCTTTTGACTTTTTGATCGATGCCTCAAGACAATTCTGAACATCAGGAATATGCAATAGATTCCTTTCATTTCAAATAATTTCTCAGGTCGCTAAATATTGTAGTTGTATACAGCATATTTGGAGTTAAATAGGACAATTGCAACTTTACCTTTTCATTTGGGTTTTGATTGATTTCACCCGCTATACTGTAAAATGAATGATAACTAATCATTGTTGTACTCTGCAGCCAATCCAATTTCCTTTTCCATTAGATAGAATGCAAAGCAGGCTGCCAATTTTCTTGCATTCATTTTGTACAACATCAAAATCGGTTTCTCTCCCACAATCTTTTAACATCTTCCAGTTTTCTTATCATTTAGCAATATCCTAAAGCAGTGGTCCACTTATCACTTAAGGAAAACTGTCGATGGTTCACCAATCTTTCATGACTTGCATTTCTAATGAGCTTTCTAATATACTATTAAGCACATTTTCCCAGGAGGATTGGGACAATCTTATAAAAATCAATCATGAATGTCCAACAAAAGCAGCTAAAACTCTAAACACAAAATGTAGATTGGAATATAGTGCTGTCTTTAATTCATATTTAAAAGCACAACCAAAATCAGGCAACAGAAGTCCAATGTTCTATACCCTTGAATGTATTGAGAGACGCTTTGTTAAATATATAAAAGGGGGTGATCTCAGATCAGCAGCCATTTGTACATCCCTGCAGAAGTTAGTCAGTAAGAAAATCAAACCACATGCCTAAGATGTAGCTGACCCAAAATCAATCTACAGAACCGTCAAACACAAGTTAAAATTACCCCCTTCATTCTTTATGCAAAATTCCTTTCTCTGCTCCGAAAATGTTGGCAGAATCTCTTTTTTTAAAAAGGATTCATACCTCCAGTAAAATAACACCTGTACAAACTTCATTCAAAAGCACTAAGTAAATGTCTATATATGTTGCTAACAGTAATTTCTGGACTATAAATGTATAAATTGAAGCATAGATTTCAGAAAAATGCAGTGGTAGTTAAATTAATAAATCAAGAGGAGGCACATATTTTAGTAAGTGTATGATAAGTGTAAATCACATCATGTCTCAACAGCTTTAAGAAATGCATGTCAACCTGCCAATGCAGAAATGGAAAAGGTGATAATTTAAAGCGTGCCACAATGTGAAACATGCTCATTCGGAGTTGGTCTCAGTCCAAAGTAAAGCTACATATAATCTTGGGAATAATGTTTGACTAAAATATTATCTTTGGAAATTGTCAGAAATCCAAAGAGGAATATTTCCCTATTTTTAAAACAAAGCATCTCACATCAAATGCAAGACAATAAATATTTATAATGGCAACATTTTTGGACCTTATTTTTGACGAATCAGTCCACTTGATGTCCAGGATGCATCTCCGGCTGCGAAGTTAGAAGCATTTAAGATGCTGTTCTTGTCTGGAGTAGAGGCTCCAGGTCTTGCTGCTGTAAAACAGGCCCCGCAGACTGTTTTCTCAGACTCACTTTGTCAGCCTGACAAATGTTAAGACTGCTCATCCAATCCGTCTATTGATCTCAGAGTCAAGTGAGAAACTGTCCGTGATGGTGGAGCTAAGGTATGCAAACTTGTGGTCTACCTCCAGCTTGTACTTGTTGATGGTAATGGCAGGGGCGGGGGGGTAGGGGGGTGGTGGTGGTGGAGGGAGGGTGGCGGTGGGGGTGCTCAACACCTTGACCCAACACATTGGTCTTCTTCAGGCTGACACGTATGCTGAAGGCCTGGCAGGCTCTTGAGAAGCTGTCCATGAGGCGTTGCAGTTGCTCTTCAGAGTGTGTTGCCTGTGCTGTGTCGTTTGCAAACATCTCCCTGATGAGTACTTCACAAACCTTGGTTTTCGACCTCAGCCAGGACAGCCTCCCATCTGATATGGTGTAAAGATAGATACCATTAGAACCCGAATGCTACTCCAGAGAAAACAGCATCTCGGATACCGAGCTAGACGTCGTGGAATGCCTGCCTGTTATGGAGGAATTGGATGGATTCTGACTGCTGAACAGTGGAGTAAACCAATCGGCAGCTTGCCCACTGAGAAGGTACCAGGAGTCGATGGCATTCCATCAGAGGTCATCAAGTGCGCAAAGGATGTCCTATTGAACTACCTGCACAAACTACTGTGCAGGGCTGGAAGGAGGGAGCAGTGCTGCAAGACATGGGAGACTGCAACATTGTCACCCGAGATAAGAACAAAGGGGACAGAATCGACTCTAATAATTATAGGGGAATCTTTGCTGAGCATTGTTGGGCAGGTCTTTGCCCACATGGTCCTGAACAGACTGCAGAAAAATCGCTGAAAGGGTATATCCGAAGTCTCAGTGTGGTTTCAGGTCAGAATGCTCCACAAGCGACATGATCTTCTCCTTTTGACAGCTACAAGAGAAATGCAGAGAGCAAAGACAATTACTCTAGGTCACCTTCACTGACCTAAAGAAGACCTTCAACCTTGTGAACAGAGGTGGCCTGTTCAAAATCTTCACCAGGATTGGTTGTCTCTGAGGCTCCTCAGGATAGTTCAATCATTTCACACAGACATGAAGGGCTTGACGGCTCTTCTTTGGAGACTTTCAACATTTGAAATGGTATAAAGCAGAGCTGTGTGCTTGCCCCACCCTGTTTAGAATCTTCTTTGCAGTCTACTGAAGCACGCCTTTGGAACACCTTTGCTAAAGCACAGAGTCGTCAGATTTGAGATAAATTTGACACCGAGACATGGAAAGAGATAGATGCCAAATAACCCAAGGTTTGGCAAAGAAGATTCACTGGAGTAGCTTAAAAGAAGAAAGAGAAGTAATGATTTAGAGTATGAATCCCAGAATTTGGGGCATAGACAACTTCTGGTATCGCCATCAATTAAAATTGAGGTCAATCAAGAAGCTAGAGTTGCACAAATGCAATATGCATTTTTGGGATGGAGAACAAAAAAACAGTACAGCACAGGAACAGGCCCTTCGGACACCAAGCCTGCAACAACACATGACACCTTTCCAGGTGAAAAACTTTTTACCTTTTTGCAGCCATATCCCTCTATTTCCTGCCTATTCATGTATCTATAAAGGTGCCTCTTAAACACTGGTGTCATATCTGCTTCTACCACCTCTGGCAGTGCATCCCAGGCACTTACCACCCTGTGTGTAAAAACATTGCCTCTCACATCTCCTTTAAACCTTCTCCCTTTCATCTTAAGTCTCTATCCCCCAATAATTGACATTTCCATTTGGGAAAAAGACTCCGACTTTCCATTCTATATCCATTCTAAGAAGATTATACATACTGGGACATGGAGGATTTGAAAAGAAGAATAATTTTTGTTTTGAATTCCCAAAATAACATTAACAGAATAACAGGAATGAAGTAAAAAATGACACTTAAAAGTAATAAATCCCCAGGATCAGATGGCTTCCATCACTGGGTTCCAAAAATAAGCTGAGAACATTATGAATGCCCTACCAATAATCTTGCAAATATTTTATTCTTTTTAAGATAGAAAATGTGTACATTTTTTTCCAATATAATTAGAATTGAGGAAGTTATAGACAAGATAGCCTAATGTACACTGCTGGAAATTACTAGGAGCTAAAATGTTGGAGTAGGTGAATTCCTTAAACATAATTAGTTGCTTAGACAGAAGCAGCATGAATTTGTAAAGTGCTAGTTATTGCTTATGAATTTGCTTGAATATTTTGAAGAGCTGATTAAAGTAAATGATTATGAGACTGACTTGATTTTTTTTTCATGTGGACTTCCATAAAGGCATTTGGTTAAGCTTTTGTTACAAATATTTTAGTCAAAGTTGACATTTATGGAATTAAAAGTAAATTACTGGCCTGATTTTAGAAATTGTCTGAGTTGTCAGACAGTGAGAAGAGATAATGGGCAAGGAACCTAGTTGGAAAAGCATGACAAGTGGTGTCCCACAAGGATATATGCTGAGGCTTCAACTATTCACCTTACTTAATAACTTCTTGGATGATGGGCTAAAACGTCTTAAATTTATGTTTGCCATTGACACAAAGAAAGAAGCTTTGTAAATGGTGTGGATTAAATTGATAACATTGAAGAAACGTTAGCAGGTCAAACATATGAACATAAACATATGATGGGCGGCACGGTGGCTTAGTGGTTAGCACTGCTGCCTCACAGCACCAGTGACCTGGGTTCAATTCTGGCTGCAAATGTGTTGCTGGTCAAAGCACAGCAGGTTAGGCAGCATCTCAGGAATAGAGAATTCGACGTTTCGAGCATAAGCCCTTCATCAGGAATCATTCTGGCCTCAGGCGACTGACTGTGTGGAGTTTGCACGTTCTCCCCGTGTCTGTGTGGGTTTCCTCCGGGTGCTCCGGTTTCCTCCCACAGTCCAAAAATATGCAGGTCAGGTGAATTGGCCAAGCCAAATTGTCGTAGTGTTAGGTGAAGGGGTAAATGTAGGGGAATGGGTCTGGGTGGGTTGTGCTTTGGCGGGTCGGTGTGGACTTGCTGGGCCGAAGGGCCTGTTCCCACGCTGTAAGTAATATAATCTAAACAAAACAGTAGCACTTGGACATCATTTTAGGAAAAACATGAGGCCTAAAGGGATTGATCAGGGTACTTTATATGAAAAGCTAGCAACAGTGGGGATTTGGAGGGGCCGCTACACAAATCATTAGGATGAACAGGTATAGAAAGTAATCAAAAAACAAACGAATGTAATTCTGGCCTGCCTATTCAAAGAATTGGAATAGAAGAGGATAGATGTAATGTTACAGCTATGTGGTTAGACCACACTTGAAGTGCTGTGAACAGTTCTGAGCATCATACATTAGGAAAGATATACTGACCTTGGAGAAAGTACAATGTAGAGTTGGCAGAAACATTTAAAATTACATGGAGAGCTTGCACAAACTAAGGCTACATTCCTTGGCATTTAGATTGCTAAGAGGGTGATTTGTTGAGTGTGTTCAAGACACTAAGGGATACAGATAAGGCAGATGGAAACAAACCACTTGCACTGGCTTGGGAGTGTAAGATGAGGGAACTTCATCTGAACATTACAGCTAGACTCCTCAGGAATGAAATTAAGAAATCTTTCTACATAAAAAATGAATGGAAATTTGGAATTGTCATCGGCAAACTGAATCCACATCAACTGCTAATTCTAAATCTAACAATAACATTGATTAACAAAGCTAAGATATTAAGGAATATGGGACAAATCCTGTTTTGTCAAACTAGATTTCAGAGCAGTCATAATCTGCTTGAATGGCAGCACATGCTCAAAGAGCTATGTGCTTTACTTTGTTCCTGCGTTCTTTGATCAGATGTATTCTTAACCCAGAGCCAGTGTAGATCAACGTGCACAGAAGTGACAGGTGAATTCGTGTCAACTATAATCTCTTCTCAAATAAGATAAGAAAATGTCAAGCTTGTATAACTTTAATTCCAAGTGAGTACATATAACAAAGTGCTTTTAAATAGATCACACCTTCGATACACAAAGAAAATATTTGGTCAGTTCTCTAACAGTTCTGCTTTAGTGCATTCTATACCTCCAATCTGTGGCTGGACTGCCAATAAAGACAGCTTATCTGATCTTATCGAAAAGAATTCTCACAGTAATTATTGGGGAGGAATAAATTCCTCACTCAGATGATTTAATAAGTTTTTTTGGCCAACTATTTCGTTGAGCTGAAATATAAACAGAATGCAAAGAGATTTCTTTTGTTTATCATTGTGAAACCATGAACCTATTCTTTCTAGGCAATTTTATTATTTTGCCAGAAACAGCATATTTACTCAGATGGTTTCAAAATTGTCCATCACCTAGAGGGAGAGAAAGGATCATGTTTTAGTACTGCTTACAATCAGTGTTCTGATTCATATTGTAACATATTTGACATCAAAATTGGAATTAAAACCTTAAACACTGTTTCAAAACATTAAATAAAAGTTTTCTTCAAAATAAACTGGTTTTATGAATTTACATTTTTTTTGTGGAAATAACAATTTTCATTTGCTTTCATTTGATTAGTCATCAACTTTCACATATGTACATCAAATGATCCAGATAATTTGATCACTTTTATGCAAATGTGATGAGCTCAATGGAAGTGTAAGGGATAACATATTTTCCCCTTTTGGACTCTGAACTGGAAAATGAAAGTTGGGCACTGATAAGTCTTTTCTCCCTGAAAATTAAATATCGAATGGGTCGTTGGTATTCACTTTAGGTTCACAAGAACAGGGGCTTAAAATTGTAACAACAATCAGCAAAGTGTCAATTTTGGAATATTGCATGGACGGATTCCCATTGAGTCCTGCCAGGTTCTCACATCCAATTTCACAGTGCCATCTCTTCATGCTACACCAGGCCTGGACAGCACTGCACCCACTATTGCGTGATCACTGGTGGCGATAATACTTGACATTGCTGACACGTTATAGTATTTCTGCTTCTGGCACCATAACTAAATGCCAGCTCTGTGCCAGGTTAATCATTGTACAGGGCAGTTTCTGGCTGGTATTGTCAGAAGAGCTGCCCCAGACATGGCAAACTGGAGCAGGGTATCACACTGCATCACGGACAGGGACCAGGAGGTCTTGGTGAATGTAACAGCAGACAGGAGATCCTTTTCGCTTTTCCTCAGGACCCACCAGAAGTGACCACATCACTAGACCCTGCCAGCATGGCCTAAAGTTGCCACCCAAGCCAGTGCAGTATCCACAGCCCAGAAAACTACCCAGCAGTGTAGGAAGAATTTTAATAAATTTCTGTGTACTCTAAGGTATGTGCCGCTATCTTCTCTCTGCTGCATCACATTCAAACTAAATCTGCTGTTGCACCTGTCTCCCACCAGGGCTCATGGTCTAACACTCTCACCACGGTATTCAATATCATCTCTCATTCTCCATTATCCATCCCAATCACCCAGACGACCAACTCTGGCTGGCCTCTGGGCAACCTACACACTCACCTACTCAGAACACCTCCAGACTTTCACTCCAATTAACAGTTGCATCAGCCACATTCATCCCATTACAAGCATTATCAGGGGCCACAACTATGCTGGTGATGCTGGGGAAATCAGTTGTGGGGATTGGAGGCAGCATGTTGAGATGCAGAGAGGATAATAAAAATGAAAGGGTAATTCACTGTACAACGATGGGAGAGGATAGAGCATGTCACATCTACCCTGGCTTTGTGGAGACAGTGCATGACAGTGTTTGACATGACTATGCTGGATGCATGGAGTTCAGGAGATAAGATGGAGAGATGATTCTTTCATAGTTTTCTTAAAGTACTATTAAAAATGCTATTCTTAAAAGTTCCACCGCTAATGCATAATCTATCATCTCTTGTAACCTACAGGCACCAGTGGCATCTACGTAGAGTCGTAGACTCATAGAAATGTACACGCAGAAAAGAGACCCTTAAGTCTGACTCGTCCATGTCAACCAGACATTCTAACCTAATCTAGTGTCATTTACCAGCACTTCACCCATATTCCTCTAAACCCTTCCTATTCATATAGCCATCCAGATATCTTTTAAATGCTGTAATTATACCAGCCTCCACCACTTCCTCTGGCAGCTCATTCCATTCATGCACCACGCTCTGCATGAAAACGTTGCCCCTTAGGTCCCTGTTAAATTTTGCCCCTCTTACCCTTAACCTATACCTTCTAGTTCTGGACTACCCACACAGGGGAAAAGACCTTTTCTGTTTTCCCTATCCATGCCCCTCATGATTTTATAAACCTCTATAAAGCTCACCCCTCCACTTCTGATGCTCCAGGGAAAATGGCCCCAGCCTCTCTCCATAGCTCAAATCCTGCCAATATCTTTGTAAGTCTTTTCTGAACCCTTTCAAGTTTCACAACGTGCTTCCTATAGCAGGGAGACCAGAACTGCACAAAATATTCCAAAATCAACCTAACCAATGTCCTGTACAGCTGCAACATGACCTCCCAAATCCCATACTCAATGCTCTGACCAATAAAGGAAAGCATACTAAACACCTTCACTATCCTATCTACCTGCAACTTCACTTTCAAGGAAATATGAACCTGCACTCCAAGGTCTCTTTGTTCAGCAACACTCCCTCGGACCTGACCATTAAGTGTCTAAGTCCTACTCTGATTTGCCTTTCCAAAATACAGTACCTTACATATATTTAAATTAAACTCCAGCTGCCACTTCTCAGCAAATTGGCCCATCTGATCAATATCCCATTGTAATTGGAGGTTACCTTCCTCGCTGTCCACTACACCTCCAATTTTGGAGTCATCTGCAAACTTACTAACTATACCTCCTATGTTCACATCCAAATCATTTATGTAAATGATGAAAAGCAGCGGACCCAGCACCGATCCTTGTGGCACACTACTGGTCACAGGCCTCCAGTCTGGAAGGCAACCATCCACCACTACCCTCTGTCTTCTACCTTTGAGCCAGTTCTGTATCCAGATGGCTAGTTCTCCCTGTATTCCGTGAGATCTAACCTTATTAACCAGTCTTCCACAAGGAACCATGTCGAATGCTTATTAAAGTCCAAATGGCTCATGTCCATTGTTCTGCCCTCATCAATTCTCTTTGTTACTTCTTCAAAAGACTCAATCAGATTCGTGAGATGTGATTTCCCATGCACAACGCCATGCTGACTATCCCTAATCAGTTCTTGCCTTTCCAAATACGTGTAAATCCTGTCCCTCAGGATTCCCACCAACAAATTGCCCACCACCAATGTCAGGCTTATTGGTCTATAGTTCCCCAGGTTTTCCTTACCACCTTTCTTAAATATTGGCACTATGTTAGCCAAACACGAGTCTTCCAGCACCTCACGTGTGACTACCAATAATACAAATATCTCAGCAAGGGGCCCAGCAATCACTTACCTAGCTTCCCACAAAATTCTGTGGTACACTTGATCAGTTCCTGGGGGTTTATCCACCTTTATTCATGGTCAGTGCCATGAAGACACCAGCCCCTCAGAACATCATTCCCTCCTCTCCCTTTGAGGAAGAAGCCACAAAACCCTCAGGAGGCACCAGCAAGTGAGTCTCCCAAGATATCAGCTCAGCTGTTGACCCCTCAGTGGGTACCTGGAGTACATTCTGGTGAGCACTTCATTGCTGCCACTGTGAGTTGGTTGAGGAAGAAAAGAGCTAGGCCACTGGCACTCTAGGGACTACCAAAGATCAAGCACTTGCTCAGCTTCTGGCAGGAGAGGACTCCATGGTATTGGCTATAATAACCTCATTCAAATGTACACATAGTCACAGGACCAACAAGCACTTTATCCAAGGTGTCTATTTAATGTAATTGCACCTTGAAAACCTTCACATCACATCAAAATGGAGGCCCCTCCCTCGGAAGAACCACATCTACACTCCTCACTGTCATGGCAGCCATTTTAATTTCTGTATTTGCAATTTGGAGGAGGGTCAAAGGTAATCAGGTCACCTTTCACCGAGTGAGTCACAGCCTCTCAGTCTAGATGACTCCCAAAATTTCATGTTCCTTTCTGCCTTGCCCTTCCTGTCAACACCCTCAGCTTTGATGTTCTCATGTTCCCACCTAATCAGCTTATTTAATCAATCACCTGAGCCCCAAGCATCCAGCATAGTCATGCCAAACATCATCATGCACCCAAGGCCAGGGCAGATGTGACATGCTCTACCCTCTCCCACCCCTGTATATTGAGTTACCCTTTAGTAATTATTATCCTCTCTGCATCTCAACATGCTGCCTCCAATCCCCACAACTGATTTCTCCAGCATCTCCAGCACAACTGTATCCATGATAATTCCCACTTGACTTTCAGTGAACAGACCCCTGGACTGACTATGGTATATTGCCCGTTCACAAACTTGGAAAGTCGGCCCAGCTGATGGGGGATCAGATGCCTAACTGTGCAGCCCCCCAACTGACTTCCCACTAATACTGGACTAGATCTGCAAGACTGACTGTGACCCATTCCCCAGGCTGTACTAACAAGGATCCTTAATCACAAATGCCCGAACTGGCCAAATGACCGTGTCCAATCCCCGGTTTGGGATTGAACAGCATTCTTTACTTACTGTACTGCTATCCACTCAGTGAAGACAGGCCCTGCAGTCTGTAATAAGGAAGAATCTCCCTAGACTTTGAGACATGGTCATTTGGTAGAGGCATATGCAAAGTTTGTGCCACATTGTCAAACAGCAATATGTCCATCCCTATTTCTGGTCACTGCCTGGCTTTGTATCTTGTTAAGAGGAGATTCGAAACAGAACTGTGTGAGCCTATCAGTTTTGAATGATGTGGTAAAGTTCATAAAGGCAAGACCATGCTTGATAGAGATTCTTGAGCATCTAAAGAGAAGCCAAATGCATCAGTATGAAAACAGCAAGTGATTACCCAAAGATACCCCCTGTTCCAATCCATGAGCTGGGTGCAATTCCCTGTGGGTAGAGCCCTGGCAGCAGCTTTCCAATGAAAGGTATCTCTGTTCCCAAAATGGAGAACCACATTCTAAATGAGTCAGAGGTGAGCTATGGGGACGAGGGGAGGCTGGTGCGTGGTATCTGAATATGTGCTACAGGTGATCAGCAGGTTACAAACTACACTATAAGCTTACCTGACATATTTCCGATTGCAATTCCATGCTGATAACTGCACACATTCTTTTATTTCTAAACAAGTCCTTTCTCCTCCATGATATTTCTACTTTTGAGACAAAAGCTTTCAAATACTAAACAAAATAAAACAGTGCAAACAGTTTTCAGTCGTATTGGAGAGCACGCATATCAGTAAGAGTTTGGTTACATCAGGTTTTACTTCAGAGTCCACTATCTCATCTAAAAAACCCAGACTTCATATTGCTTTTAAAGTGTGAAGTCAGTTGATAAACATTATGTTAAATGTTGTATACACTATGACACACTAAATGATGACATCAAGACATGACAACTTCTAACATCAGACCTCTCAACATCTCTTCTTTGCCCCTACATGTGGTTTGGCTAAATGTTCTGAAGCATTGAGTCATGAACCACAAAGCCTCATGGATTTCTTTGTGTCAGTCAATATTGTGTTGACTACTGAACGCATTAGCAAAGAGCAAAAGAATTTTGACCAATTATTCAAACATATTCTACCCTCCAAGATGATATTGTGCAGAGTCTTGTGCCAGAAGCTTTCATTTACACTGCCAAGTATAATCAATTTTCTCTGAAACCACTTTATGGGCTGGGTTTTCCCATGTTTATGCAAAGTTATAGCTTCAGGGAGTATCATGGGTGGTGTACGTCATCACTCACACTGACCTCTCTCACGCTCTTCCACTCCTCACCTCATTAATTATATAACTGACCTTTTCGGTACCCTTCTAATGTAGTAGGGGAGGCAAATTTCTTGACACTGTTCAATTTCCAGATTATAAGCCATTCGCACCATATTGACAGCCCAACTGCACACCACACAAGTCTCTGCAAGCCAGGAACTACCTTATATACTGTCCTTTTAGGAAACCAAAATCTCAAAGGGAAGCTGACAACCTACTTCCAGATACAGAACTGGGAGGACATGGTGCTCAAGCGCAGATCATTCTCTACACAACAGACCACCACAGGAGGCCAACGCATCAAACAGTCAGGCTGGTCACAATTGGTGGCCCCAGGTCAGTGCTGTCTCCAGAGTCAGACAGAATATCTGGCAATACCAGATGAAGATCATTGATATTCTGTACTCTGAAAATGACATCATCTTTCTGTTACCTCACACTGTCACGAATCATGAACGTTATTGACCCTACTAACTGAACTAACGGATGCACCATCTCCACTCAATGGTTCTCAACAAACACTAACCTTTCCTGCCCTCTGGCTAAAAGCTCATGCAATCCACAGGGACTGGCAGCCTCAAATAAATGCAAAGAAAGTTACTGCTGAGAAATGCTGCTAAGAGCCATAAGATGCTAACTGTGTTGATACATGACAAGGCTGTGTCCCCCTGTAAGGTCAAAACTCGCATGACACCAGATTATAGTCTAACTGATTTATTTGAAATCACAAGCATTTAGAGCGCTGCTCCTTCATCAGGTGAAGTGGAGGGGAAGCACTCAGCCACAGACTTTATAGGCGGAGAAATCATTGCAACATAATTCCAGGTAATTAACAGTGTCAAAAAAAAGTACAAATAGTATGGGTGCAGCGGGCTGAATAACAAGTCTTTGCAAGTGATCAAAAGTGTCACCTGCAAAGACTTTTTGTTCAGCCTGTCGACACTCTACTCGCACTGTTTTTACTATCGTTAACTACCTTGAATCACCTTGCAAGGATCTCTCTGTCTATAAATTCTATGGTTGTGCGCTTATCCCCACTTCACCTTAAGGAGCAGTACTCCGAAAGCTTGAGATTTCAAATAGACCAGCTGGATTATAACCTGGTGTCGTGCGATTTCTAACCTTGTCCACCCTAGTCCAAAACCAGTGCGTCCACATCATGTCTCCAAAAACAAAGCGACTTGGCAGGAACATGCAAGTCAGAGGTGCTCTTGAGCTTTAACGTGAAGTCCTGGAGTGGATGGAAGTGAATTCTGATTTGGTCTGAGGCCAGCCATGATAAGGGGTTGTGCTGCTGGTTAGCTGATGCTGATTTTGATGGATGAAGAGTAAACAATCGATGGAGCATCTAAAGACATTTTAAAGGAACATTAAAAAGGGAAACAACTAGTGAACTGCATCTGCTGGAAAATTGGAATTTGATTTCCTCAACAGAGCTTCAGACTTTTTTTCAATCTTATGGTATTTTCCCATAATTCTCATCATTGCCCACACTACTCAAGGGTGAGGAAAATTCCACCAGATGTCCACATGGAAGGAACCATTATACTGTATGTTAGGAAGGCTTTAGGGACTAACTTGATAATCCTGAAAAAAGGTGCTGATTCTCACATCATGGAATTAAACCATGACCATTGATTGCAATGCAAGCAGCATACCAACTTTGCATGGCATGCCCACTTTAATGATATCAATGTTGGTAGCATTAACAGTGCTTCTGGGTTGGCATCAATAAGGGACATCTTGAGTATTTGCAGTAATTAAAGCTAGCTAACATTATTTAAAGCTAGCCTGTGCCTCTTATTGGGGAAGTGCATTGCAGTGGGAAGTGCAGTGTACAATAATATGCTGATGGATACGTCTGGTAAAATATTTTGTGCAGTGGCAGGAATGCCAGAAAATCTGTCGCCAATGTCACATAACACAGAGGATCCAGACACCAAAGTGTCACAGGACTTTGAGCAAAATTTGGTACCCGCCATTTAAATCATACACATGGTCATCAGCTCCATTTGTATATTTGTGCAATTAGTCATGAGTCAGCATCTGATGGCCAATGTTGAAACATCCATTCATCACAAGCAGCATCCACTCAAGATGCGAGTATTGCCTTGCTAGATCAGCTTGGTGCCACACAAGTTCAGACTGCTGCATCATTGCTGAGGAATACAACATGCAAAGTGGGTTGTAGGATGTTACAGCAGATTGAAGATTGCTGAGGTGCCAACTACCAAACTCCTTCCCCATTCTTCCCCCTCGCTTTCTCACATATCCCTTTGTTCATCTGCCCCACGTCCCACACAAACTCGCTGTCCCTCAGAATGACAGCATTCATTCTAACACCACCCCTATTCATCCACCAGTGCTATCATTGCTGCCCATCACTGCTATCCAATAGCAGACCCAGCTTTGATTGCCTTAAGTCCAGAGATGCTCAAAATCATTTACAAGGCCAACTGCAGTGTCCTCCACTGAAAATCAGCAGCCGCACAAAGGTCATTTGGCAGGCGTGAAGGAACAACACTGATTATTTGACCATTATATGTAATATGCAATGATTTCATTTAAAATTTAAACTGGAAGATTTATTTTGTGGTGTTTTACATTGTGTATTGTAGCCAAACTTTGTGATGACCAATGACAGAAGAAAGGTAAGGTGCAGGACTGTTGGTGAAAGAGAAATTGTGTTTACAGTTGTTAATACTGCATTTGGATGAGTTCCCTGTACACAGGCTAACCTGAGAGTGACTGTGTTCTCTCTTCCCATATTCTTCCTTCCCCAACCCCTCCAACGCTCCTACTCTTCCGCCTTAATGTCTCATAAAAGATGTCAAGGTTGTGTCCCTGTGTTCAAGGGTGTGAGATCTTCAGGTAATCCATCATGACTCTTGACACCTGCTCAGTGGTTCAAGCAGCAGTATTTGCCTCAATTGTGCAGTAGTAATAATGTCTAAAGCTATCTGCAACAATCATCATCACTCTTCATAAATGTCAACTACTGGAATATAAACCAAAAATGCTAAAAATACTCAATGAAGCTGGCAGCAACTTTAGAGAGAGAAACTATGGTATAAGTCAATGACCTTGCTTCAAACAGTAATCCACATGTGAGCAGCTAATTGTGGAAAGCCAGAGGCTGCTGTCAGCTTCTACAATTATACTTGGGAGCAGGTTGTAGATCCCCCAAACTGCAATATTGTTGAAATCGGCCTTTTTATTCTATTAGTCCTGCTGTAAAAGTCCTGCAAAAAATGACATATTGTTGAATGAGGTTCACCTGAGGGCTTAACTGGTGTACTAAGCTCATAGCAACTACCCTGAAAAGTTTAATTCTTGTTTGTGGAACAAAAAATGTCTTCACTTAAAAAATAATTTAAAACAGATTTAAAATAAAAAATGATGATTCAGCTCCTAATTTAAGTACATGATTCAAATCATTTATTTCGCTGTCTGGAAACTATAGTGATTGTAATGAGGTCAGCCAGGTGGAACTCTTATGATATGAGTTTCCCTATTGGAACGGTAAATTTGGTCCAATCAGGGAGCCCTGGCAGACAAATATAAACAGAGGGTCAACTGGAAGGCCAACAACTAGCTCGTAGGAAAGCGGCCTGGGTTAGTCTGGTCAGTACACAGGGAGACTGGGAGCTGGATAGTTGACAACCAGTCTGGAGGAAAGTGGGCTGGGGAAGGTCAGTCAGTACGCAGGGCAGCCAGACACCGGAAGGCCAACAATCAGCTCGTAGGAAAGCCACACAGGTTAATCCAGTCAGTACACGGGGCAACTGGGAGCTGGGTGGTCGATGACTAGCCTGGAGGAAAGCGGGCATGGGAAAGGTCAGTCCGTATGCAGAGTGGCCATAGACCAGAAGGCTGCCGACTGTCCTGCAGGAAGGCCAGCCAAGGACGGTCTGATCAGTACGTGGTGTGGACAGGTGTCATGTGTCTTTTTTTTAATAGCAATATTGAGTCTGTGTTCTATGCACTGGCTCTGATTTAATTGCACTGTCTTGCCTGTGTTTGTTACTGTTGTTGTTGTGATGAACGGAAGTGGATTTGAAGTTTGTCGTCATCTCCCTGAAAACTGGTTGAACCTTGGGTTTGGGATTTGACTTTGCTGCCCTTCCCCCTGTACATAGTAGGTTTTTGTGAACTGCTGCTTTCGGTTTATTTTAATAAAATAAAATAAAAATAAACAGGAGTGTCAGAGGTTCTGCTCACTCTGACAGCTGGCTCTGAGGAAGCCGGACCAGTGTTATGTTCTATGCATGTGCAAATAAAGGATGGCTTGATGACAGGATACTGATCTCTGTGGAGTTATTTCAGAAACATGACTGACTTAATGCATTATACTTTCTGGTTTGCTCTCTGTGATAACAATACTATGTGATTGGCTGCTTATCATGCTTAATGACATCACTGTAGCTGGACCTCTAGCAACCCCTTTGACATGGGGGCAGATTCAAACTAACCTTGTGAGAAAATGCACAACACAAAGCTGTGGGCAGCCTTCTTCAAGACCATTGCAAAACTATGCCAATTTGCCAACTGAACATAAAATCTAAATCTCAGTTTCAACATGTCAATGGCCTGTCACATTACATTGCATATGTCAGTATAATTGTCATTTTATGCATAACAGGCACATGTGCATAGACAGTGCACTAAAATCATAAGTCATGTCATCCAAGGATAATCCTTGTGACCTAACAACCACCCTTCAATTTGCTGAGCTGGCAAAAGGAAGGTTTCACGGCTGCAGCCACAATACTGGGGTGTGGATGTGCACAATACGCTGGGTTTGCTTGCAGTTCTG
Source organism: Hemiscyllium ocellatum (assembly GCF_020745735.1). Lineage (NCBI taxonomy): Eukaryota > Metazoa > Chordata > Chondrichthyes > Orectolobiformes > Hemiscylliidae > Hemiscyllium > Hemiscyllium ocellatum. The sequence continues at coordinate 75,382,269 of NC_083409.1, read as the reverse complement.
TAAGGTATTTAAGATATGGAATGCCTTTCGGTTCTGATATGGGGAAAAATTGATCTGCAGAGCATGCAATGTGATGTACCACAGGGCAGACTGCAATGTTACCAAAACCACATGCTCACTATCTGCTTCCCTCTGACAAGAATGGATGAACTGTAATTAGGGTGTATTAACTAGAGAGATTTTGTCAGCTTATTATACAATAGTGGATAATAAGTTGCAAGATGCTGAAAATATTCCAGCCTGGAAGCAAGCAGACACAAAGGTTCATTACTGTTGTCACCCTCACAGCCACTGGCGATACAGTCTGTGTCCTGCTCCAAGTTTGCAATTGTGTCTGCAGAAGGCACCTTGATCACCCAGAGCTGAAATGGCCTCTTGCTCAGCATTTGTCTTCTCCTACATGTCCGGCAGCTTGTCCTGTTTGGCATGGCCTCCTCCATTTTCCAAAAACTGTATTTCAAGCATTATGCTATCTCACCTCCTCATCTGGCAACATCTCTCAGTAATCAGGAACCTTGAAGTCAGCAAAGCCCGTGCAGCCCCTGCAATACCACAGCTCACTAGAGGTTTTGGCAACCCACAAAGTAGCAATGAACCTGTAAGCTGTTGATGATACCTCTAAACAGCACAGACATAGGCTTCTTCATATCGCTGAATACACATACAGCTGTGAGACATTTAGTGAAGGTTTTCACTAGGCATTAGGGATGGCATGGTAGCTCAGTGGTTAGCACTGCTGCCTCACAGCGCCAGGGATCTGCGTTGGATTCCAGTCTTGGGCAACTGTCTGGTAGAGTTTGCATATTCTCACCTTGTCTGCATGGGTTTCATCCAGCTGCTCTAATTTCCTCTCACAATCCAAAGATGTGGAGGCTAGGTGGATTAGCCATGGAAAATGCAAGGTTACAGGGATAGGGTCAGGGAGTGGGTCTGGATGGACATCCTTTAGGAAGAAAGGGTCATTATGGACCCGATGGGCTGAATGGCCTGCTTCCATACTGTAGGAGTTCAATGATTGGATTCTACTGAGCTCCACTTGTTAATAAGGTAAAAACAATGACTGTAGATGCTGGAAACCAGATCCTGGATCAATGGTGCTGGGAGAGCACAGCAGATCAGGCAACATCCAACGAGCAGCGAAATCGACGTTTCGGGCAAAAACCCTTCATCAGGAATAACCTTATTCCTGATGAAGGGCATTTGCCCGAAACGTCAATTTCGCTGCACTTTGGATGCTGCCTGAACTGCTGTGCTCTTCCAGCACCACTGATCCAGGATCCACTTGTTAATATCCTGTCAGTATGGCATGCTGACAGATATGATAATCTGCCGCCTCTGAATAGACCATCCAATGATCACTCCCATCATTAACACCCTTAATCTGCTGAGTCAGACATAATATGCCAATGCATCACATGCCCCATGACTCTAAGGAACCTCATATTGCACAGAAAACAAACAGGTCCAATTTCTTGCCAATTTTGTTTTTATCCTCGGACAGAAAACAAAGACTAATTTTGCTCCAGCAGAAAGCTTTATTGAAGCAAAAACACAAGCTCATCTTTCACCCCTGTGACAGTTGCAGCTATCAATCCTCAGCTGGCTTCAGTAATATCTCACACAGCAATGAATTGTGCCAAAACATACTTTGGCTTTACAAAGCTGCACAAAGGCAGTATTCAACAGCCAGCCACCATTGCTCCACCATTACACTGTCAAGTGATGCTGCAGACAATCTCAAACAAGCAGATCAGTTAAAGGCAACAATCAAAATAAGTCACTTGTTCAAGAATGTTGATAGGGTTCCAAAAATCAGTTGAGCTTGGCATGCACTCTTCTGTAGCAATGATTACATTCTTCCACCAATTATAAATTGCAATCACTCAAACTAGGTATAGTAATTGGTGAAAAATGTAATGTTTTATTGCATTTCTGGCTCACCTTCCAGTTCAACTGTTATACACATTTTTCAGCTATGCCTTGTACTGCAGACCAGTGTGCCCTATGCTCACCTGTTCAGTGATTGAGTTGCCATGGACTCAAGACATTTCCTAATACTAAGTAGTTGGAAATTCTCACTGCAGTCTAAGACTTTACAGGGAAGATGTCAATGGCAAGGGTCTTTAAACGGTAATTTAGGGCTTTAATAATTTACATCATTCTTAATATGGTTTAATGGTAATTAATATATGAGCCAAAAAGATAAACAGGCATACCCCGGGCTTGCAGATGAGAAACAATTGAGAAATTCCTCCAGAAGAAAAGAACAAATTGGATAACCAAAGAAGATTTTAAGATTCTAGTTATCCCAGAATCAGACAGTACAAAGGAGGCCGTTCAAATAGTTATCCTCCATTGGCATGTCCCTGCAATGGGCTTGTGCTGTTGGAGCTACACCCATCCAGGCATGTGGGAAATATGCCATTTCAATGGCTGCTTATGCTTTATAGATGGTGAACATACTGTGGGGAGTCAGAAGGTGAGTTACTCATTTCAGGCATTTTAGCTTCTGACTTGCTCTTATGGCGACTGTGTTTATATGGCTAGTCCAGTTCAGTTTCTCGTAAATGGTAACTCCCAGGATGTTGATAGTGGGGATTTCGGCAACGGTTATGTCATTTCAAGTCAAGGAAAGATGGTTAGATTCTCTTGTTGGAGATGGTCATAGCTTCGCATTTGTATGGCATGCTTCTTATTTGTCACTTGTTGATCGAAGCCTGAGTACTCTCCAGGTTGTGCTACATTCGGGCATTGTTGCTTCAGTATCTGGGAAGTCGTGAATCACGCTGAATATTGCTGTCAATTGCACAAACTTCTGACCTTATGATGAACAAAGGTCATTGATGTAGCAGCTGAAGATGTTTGGTTATTTTTTACCTTCAAGATTGAGATAATCAAACTTTGACTCTCAATTTCTCCAGCAATATTTGACCTAAATATTTAAGGATTTTAAAATATCTATGTTAACTCATATCGTCTGTCAGAGGTGCATGTTAGGACTCTTGTCTTGCTTTCTTAACACTCACTCACTTTGTACTTACTGGGTTGCTCACTGCAGTCTTCCTACACCCACTACCCCCCAAACTATAACATGAATGCTGTCCCTCCACACTAGATGACTTCAGCTCTGATGAAGAGTCCAGAATCGAAACATTAGCTTGCTCTCTATCCATAGATGCTGCCAGACCTGCCATGATCTCCAGCATTTATTGTTTTTAGTTCAGATTCCAGCTTCTGCAGTAATTTATTCCTGCAGCTCTTCCTTGCTTTGTCTTGCTGTTTCGTGCATACAAGAGTTAGACAGCATGTCATGTTTACCAGCAATGATTAGTTAAGGGGTTGGACATGGTGTGCAACACTATACTACACGCCTACAACACACAGCAATGGTTTAAGAAGCAAATACACTGCATGCGCTTCAATTAATGGCTATGGTTGAAAGTAGAGATGAACAGTTCTTAATCCAAGAGGGATTATGGTCAATTAGGAGGCTAGGTCTCCTCAGTCCAGAAATTTGATGAGGTGTCTGACTGAGTGAGTAGGAAGCACAGTGACCAGGAAGTTTTAGACGTTTGGGAATCCGGGACAGAATAAGAACAATTAAAGGGAAGATGATGCATATAATATGACAGTAGCATACCATGAGCCTTGGTGGCATGTGAATGCAGTAGTAGAGTCAGAGTGAGTGAGAGATAACAAAGAAGATCGTGACACAGTTTTGCGGAGTGCAGCAACGATTAATCTTCTCGCTGCATTGCTGCATGTTCCTTCAGATCATGGATATGCTGCTTCAAAACAGGCTGGCAGCATATCACATGATGCACAGCTAATGTTTAAACATGCAGTGTGAACGCCATATGGTGCCCTGCAACAGCAAGCATTTCTGCCACTGCTCAGCACTATGGAGGCAGGGTGCAGACTTAAAAAAGGTGAGCTTCGAAGAATTGAATGGGAAGCGCTCAATGAATCTCTGCAAAATTAAACACTTACACAAAATTTTATGAAATTCAGCCGATTGTAATTCCAATCTTCATTTTCCTTAAAGGTAATGTTTCATTCAATTTGGTGTCACAGTGAAGAGCAAAATGAAGGCACAGTTGCATAGATTATGTATTCACTTACTGTCCATATTAACGAGTAATATACAACTCATTAACTATTTATAGTTATGTTAATTATGAATTTAAAAGAAGGTATTAAGACTGCCTAGCCCATTTCTCCAATGTACTATATGCAATGAAATGGAAGAGACAGTCACTAATGAAAATCTTTTCCACATTTCTCATACATGAACCTCTGGATTGGTCTACACAAGACGAAAGTAATGCTGATGGATGGAAAAATAGGTCACAGATAACACTGAGAGGAGAAAAGGTTCAGGTAGATATAACAATACCAACACAAACACTATACATTCAGGGATCAAGAATTTTATAAAAATAGTCATTTTTGTTAGTCAAATATAATAAATTTAGATATACTTGCCTATTACAGAATGCTATGTTTCCCTGCCCTTTCAAAAATAAGGTCTAAAGAAAACCGAATAAAGAAGAACTCAATATGGAAGATACTAATAATCAGTCCAATGTACTCATTCATTTGACTTGGAGATAAATTCTTTACCAAATAAGCAAATCAAACACTTCACTATAACCCCCAATTACAATGAATTGTGCAAGTATCATACTTTGTGAACAAGAGCTTGGGACAGCCATGAAACAATTTGACAAAAATCAGCCATTTCACAGGACACTGTGGTCCACTAACCCACATGTCACTCTAATCCTGAAGATTTCCCCACAGTGATTCCATGCTAGTGCTATGACACAGAGAAAGCAAGCCAAACCAAATCAGCCATACTATCACTGGATTTGCAACAGTGAAACTAGTAAAACATTAAATAACCCTCAAAAATTTCAAGTTGTTCCTACCAGACTCTATAACTAACAGATCTTGGGCACCATGTTTATAACTTAAACAAAACTTAACTTATTATTAATACTGCAATCTTAGCAGGACAAAGCTAAACAAGGTAATCTACTTAATATTTATGATTTAAACCCAATTTTCTTTGATCATGACCCCACTCACAGACAGATGGGTTAAGGGATAAATTTAACAAAAGAATTGTAATTTGGCAATCAAGCCATTTTCAAATAGTGGACGCCAAGACTTCATACAATTCTTAGATAAGCAGTTATTCATGGCACATAACTATTTATCTAATTTCAAAGTCATTTGTGGATACAAACAATTTCAGTGGAGTTCCAGAATTGTTATTTATTACAAATTCAGATTCTTTTCTCAGAACATTCAACAACTCTAACCGGACAGAGAATGAGAAAGCGTTTTAAAACAAGCAGCAACCACTCCTGAAGCTTCCAAAATCACTCAGAACCAATGTCTTCACTTCTTTTCTTTAATAAACACTCTGTGGTTAGCTAGTTAGCAACAGTCCTCCCTTGATTGTCCAACTCAACTTCCAACCAGCTGCCAACGCTGGGCATGGTAATATACAGTGTTGAATCATCTAGCATTCCTTAGGTTAGGAATTAAACTGCATTATCTTCTAGGCCACTTCCAACAACAATCTGTGTGTTTGCTTCCTTCTGTGGGCGGCACGGTGGCACAGTGGTTAGCACTGCTGCCTCACAGCGCCAGAGACCCGGGTTCATTTCCCGACTCAGGTGACTGACTGTGTGGAGTTTGCACATTCTCCCCGTGTCTGCGTGGGTTTTCTCCGGGTGCTCCGGTTTCCTCCCACAGTCCAAAGATGTGTGGGTCAGGTGAATTGGCCATGCTAAATTGCCCGTAGTGTTAGGTAGGGGGTATGGGTGGGTTGCACTTCGGCGGGTCGGTGTGGACTTGTTGGGCCGAAGGGCCTGTTTCCACACCATAAGTAATCTCATCTAATCTAATTACCAATTCTGTTAAAAACATGAAGCTGTTCAAAGTTCAACTGTTCCTAACCTCAATTCACTTGCAAAAATGAGACAAATTATGAAAAATATAGTGAGAACTTCCACGATAGGAACAGCAAGGCATCTCTCCTTTTCTCAGGAGGCTGTTGTATTTTCGATAGCTGCTGACTAATCAGATGGCAGGCATACCTGCAATCTTAACAGGGCCAGGGAGGAGTGATAGTCGCTGATGGGATTACCCTCACTACACCACGAAGCCCAGGTAAGTGTAATGTCAGGGGTCACAGCCAGACGAGATAAGAAGAGAAGTGGACCAAGATCAAAACCAGGTTCAGGAAGGTTGACCTAAGAGTGGGGTGCATCCCATTGACTTGGTATATACAAAGGAAGATGGCTCTATCTTTGCCAATATCAGCTTGTGTAGTTACATATGCCAGGCATTTCACTTGGGCTGAGTCTCCTCCAACCCTGGACATAAAAGCTGGACAGGATGGGATTTGGTGCAGAAATAGACACTTCAGTGGTCCTTAATTGACTACTTAAAGAGGTCAAAAGGCTTAATAACAGGGATGTTGTTAAATGTCTCACCTACCTCTGCAGATCAGAAAAGATAAAATTGAGCTCAGAGTTTAGTACAGGTACTCTGGTACCAAATCAAACAGTTTCGAAATTCAAAACCCTGAATTTTAATTGCTTTACTAGTCTTTCAATTCACAAAAATCACATCCAGTTGGGTATTTTATCAAGCCACTTAGAGAATCTAAATAAGATTATAAAGTGATTATAACCATATGCTTATTCCAAAAACAAAATTAATACTAGTTAATGTGATGTAACATATCATTGATCTATCACGTTGGAACCGTAAACAGTATTTTTAATCAGTAAGAAACACACTTACATAACCTCTTTTCACCAGGGCACAATTAAATTCCTAATTGCTGAACTTTCTGGAATCTTCTATGCTCTAAGTGTTCTGAATGCACTCAAGTGAGTCTTTGCTTTATCTTTAATAGATGACGATGCTGCTTGATTCACATGTTTGAACAAATAAATGTGAATCAGGTTTTTCTTCCCCACTAGTTATGAGCTTTACAGGTTTCTGTTTCAGCTCGCTCAAATCCTGAGGTGTTTGTTCATCATTCATTCAAAGTCAATGACCATTGCTGTGGAATAATTATTTGTGTTCAGTTAAGGACAATTTAACTCAGTTTTGAATTGAATTATCATCACATTTATTTACCTGATTCCCAAGGGTCTCACGATTTACTGAATTATAAAAAAAAGTCTAGAATATCAATTTTAAAATTAGTACACATGAAGAGAGAGATTTTATATTCACTATCCTCCTATGTGAATATATAAACTCACAAACCAGGTCAGCAATAAGGCACTTGGTTTCCTGTTTTTATTTCTTTACTAATAAAGACAAAAACCCCATAAATTTCAAATAACACTTCAAAGATTTGCTTTAATTCTCTTAAAGTCCTGCAAATCCTGAAATAACAAATAGTAAAGGAATTTTGCTGTAGCAATGCCTTTGATCATGAAGTTTCTAGCTGCAGTGTATGTAAAATGGAACAGTCAAACTAGGTTACTGCTTGTTTGAATTTGAAGTCTGCACTTTGTAATAAATGGGAAAGATTTAAAAACAATTACATAGCTATAACAACAAGGACATATTTCAATTTTTTTTATTTGGCAATGCTTTTGTCTACAGTAAGTGTAACACATACCTTTAATTTAAAACACATGTAACTGCTAACAGTGGATGGTAGTAACAAACCAACTGCAATTTGTTTTAAAAAGAGGAGTCAAGTAACAGATTCCAAATGGTACAACAAACGCACATCATAGGGGAAAACATTACGTAAATATTTATAAATGTGAAAAATCTGCAGAATTAGAATGATTCTTCTACACTTCTTCGGTGATGAGAAAGTTAGAATTTTGACTGAGACCTAATGAACAAAAGCAGATTGCCTCTTCTAAGAAATGCACAGGCAAGTTGTTATTATTATCATCCATGTTGTGCACACCGTTCCTCAGAGCAGAACCAATGTGCCAGGATAGTCAAGACTCTGACAAGTATCTACTTGGACACACTGTTAAACCAGTTATGAGGCATTGCAAGTTACAATTTTAAAAGGTTGATACATTGTATATCTTCAAAACAAACATTTCAGTAGAGGTTTCTGATATGAATTCATATTGTCATCACTCCAATTCCCTGTACCTACAGAAAAGTAACACAATTCAAGGACCAAAAGTTTTGAACACATCTTGCTGTTTATAATGTAACCCAAGCCTCTTGATGGCATGATAGCGTGTTAACTGCCTGCATTACTTGCATAAGATAGCTAGGATTAAGTTTCAGAAAATCTGCTAGTCAGATTTTATAAGTAGACAAAAAAAATCTCCAATCATTTCCACAAAATGCTCTGAGTACGATGTCAGGAAGAAAGACTTCTAAGGAGGAATAGTCTCATTAATCAAATTCTGCACTCAAACAAAATTACCAGTACTGTTACTTATTCAAGCTCGTTAAACACAGCAGTGAAAGGATTGAATTACATTAGTTAAAATCAGTCTTTGCAGAATGAAAAAAAATCAAATTATAGCCAACAGTTGTTGTTATATAAAACTTAAAAAGTCTTTCTGGTATCCTGCCAGCCGATAAATACAGCAGGAAAGTAAAATGTTAAAATAAGGTGTCATTTAGCATGTCTTTCACCCATTGGATGTGATAGCCTTTCAAGTTTATTACAAGCAAAGTAATGAATTTGGCACGTTGCTACATTCTATAATAAATCTTGTGAATCTTTATGCATTATCTATATAGGGTGGTGTGATCTGCTACCTCAATACCACCATTGTGTTAAACAGTGCAGGAGGTGGTAACAGCTCTGATTTCATGAGGGGATTGGAGCATGAATAATAAAAGACTGAGTAAGAGTCCAAAACTAGAGCTTCCGGTATTTGACCTCAACTCTCCATGCAAGGACTTTATATCTCCTCCACAAATGGAATTTCAAAGAGTTATTTGTCTGTGGTTAGTCAAATCAGATCTGTTCATCATATTATGAATAAATATGGCCTATGAAAATTTCCCACATGATTCAAGGCCATCCACCTAATGCAGTGCTGTCATTTGGTTGTCCAACTTAGGCTCAGATTTGAAAAGCTGCAAGATGTCAGGCACAAGTAAAGAATCTGAACAATAACAATTACTTACCCCTTATTTGTAGCTTGGGCAGGTTTACCCCAAATAAACCAGAAAATGAACCTCTTTTCAATCTGTAGTTATAGCTCATGATTTCCAGTGATTATTGTTCTCAAGCCTCAGATCAGGCTTCACCTTTGCATGTTGACAGTTGTTTTTTTAAAAAGCGCTTATGATTATTGTCTGATGATTGCAAAAGAAGATTCAAGAAAGTCTACAGCAAGGACATTAGCTTTGAAATTAGAACATTTTGGAAGTCAGATGCAGGAATGTGTTGCCATTCTTAGTCCTGTCATAGTCAAAGTAAAGTGAAAAAAAATGTACAATCTATTAAGCTTGTTCTCAACACTGTTTCACGTTTTGCAAGCACATTGAACTAGCATTTAACTGAATATAAAACAGTGTTATACCAGACTTGCAATTTTGTCTCTTTATACTTCAGAAACCATATTGTACCCAATTCCCTGCAAAACATAGACATTCCTGTAAACTTTACAGTGTTAAGCTGTTAATACATTTCCATTCTGACTCCACTTAGACCCATCTCCAAGTCAGGAATGGCACCTTACAAACACACAGAGTGAATCAGACAAAAAAGGGAACCTTTTTCATTATAAATCTGTAATATGCACAGTAACTATTTTCAAATATATCTTTCAGTGTTTTACTGAAGCCTGGCCAGAACCTAAACGAGAAAACTAACAAATAATCATAGGGTGGTATCCCATGCATTTAAAATTAATGGAGGGACTGGACCATTTCTGGGTCTTGACCTCGCAATATCCCCACCGGTGTGTTCTTCTGGGAGGTAGGTTCCCAACTCACAGTCCCTGGATTGGCCATCTAATTAAAGGTAGCGGTCACATTCCTGCAGCTGCAACCCAAATCAGAGGCCCAACTGATCCTGCATACACATTAGATTCAGGCCTTTAAGATTACACTGCCTTTCCCTAACCCATCTGCTAAAATACATCACCTCACACTTCCCTCTATTAAATTCCATCTGCCACATATCTGCCCATTATGCTTGTCTATTTCTGTTGCAACCAATTAATATTATTCTTGATGCTAGCCAAATCTGCAACCTTGATAATATTGGCAAATGTTAATATTTTACTCCAATTTTAGTCCAGTACCTCATAATATAGCAGTAATCCAGCCACTGACCCTGATGAACTCCATTATCTAACATCCTCCAATCTGAAAACAAAAATTTCACAACTCACTGTTTTGTCAATATTTTAATCCAAGTTGACACTGGTCCTTCTTTCCCACTAGCTTCAGCTTTTTGAGTAATTTGTTGATCCAGTACTACATCAAACATTTCCCTAAACATCTTTATAGGCAACATCCATTATATACCTTTCATCAACATTCTCTTGCATCATTAAAAAAATTCAGCTCGATTGGCCAAGCACAATCAGCCTTTTACAAATCTGTCTTGTTTTCCTTAATTAACTTAAATCACAAGTGATTTATTTTAGCCTGATGGTTGTAAATTCTTAACCACAATTGATGTTCAACTGACAGGTCTGTACTTACCAGGAGAGTTTTAAATGCACTTTCTTGAATAATGTCACCTCTCCCTGATCCCTTTGCATTCCCCCGGGTGTATTGGAAACTGACATATCCACGATCTCACTCAATTTAATTTATAAACCTAGAATGCCAAGCTATAAATATGGATGCAAAAAGTACTCTTTAAAAGGAGGCTAGCCGTGCCACGCGCTCCAAAGCATATCTCACCTTTTTTCAGATGTCACCTTCCCTCACAACTTGCACGCTAATAGATGATTTTTGGGTTCTTTTATGCTATCTGTCATTCTGCTATTCTCTCTCAGTTGATCTCATTTTCCTCTTCAGTTCTCTCACATTACTTATTTGGCTTATGTACCATTTGACATATTCACCTGACATGCATAATTCACCAGAGTACTTTTGATCTTCTAGTTTCAAGAAAAGAAAAACTGCCATATCCTCTAACACGCTCACAATTTCAGAGTATATCTGACAATTTTAGAACATGATGTGGAGGAGCCAATGTTGGATTGGGGTGGACAAAGGTAAAAATCAACACATCAGGTTATAGTCCAACAGGTTTATTTGGAAGCACGAGCTTCTTTCGAAAGTTAGTGACAGCAACCTGATGAAGGAGCAGCACTCCAAAAGCTAGTGCTTTCAAATAAACCTGTTGCACTATAATCTGGTGTTGTGAGACCTGGCATAGAAAAAATAAGTTAAGCTGTAGGTACACAATTCTTTCTTACTAAGAGAAAGTGAGGACTGCTGATGCTGGGGGTCAGAGTCGAAAAGGAGGCTGAGAGATCAGTAAGGGGTGGGGCTGATTTGCTGAGAATGGCTCGGGAATAGCAGAGGCTAATACTTAACTGGTATTTGGGGAAATATTTAAGCTAATTAATGGACCTGTGTCCTGACACCAACTGGAACTTTTCAGTCAGCACGTGGCTCCTGTTGAGATTGTATGCCAGCTGACGACAGATGCTGCCTGCTGTTGGCAGATGGTGGGTAGGCAGCACTTAAGATTAGGCCCCAACTGCACAACAGCTACAGCCATGCCCAAAGGCCACTCTCTGGAAAAGTTTCCCCTCCACAATAAGAGTCAGGCAGCTGCTCACATTTCAAGATTTTGAACATTCTTCAGTAGACGCTTCATCCTTTGTTTACAATTTGATGAGATGTGGGCATTGCTGGCTAGCCAGCATTTACTGCCCATCCCTAGCTGTCCTTGAGAGAGTGAGCAACTTTCTTGGATTGCTAAAATCTATTTGGTGTGAGTAGACTTACATTGTAGGAAGGCAGTTCCAGGATTTTGATAGTGACGCAAAATGATCAGCGATATATTTCCAGATCAGGATGCAGTATGGCTTGGAGAGGAATTTGGTAGTGGCAATGGTCCCATGTATCTGCTGCCCTTGTCCTTCCAAATGAAACTGGACATGGGTTTGGATGGTTCCCACTCTCCTTAATCTAACTTCATCATTGCTAGCCAGTGGAGGTTGTTCCACATTGAAATATCAGCAGCTCCAATGTAGAAGGGCATCCTACAATGTCATTGTTAAATGGAAGGAAGTAATACATCTGCCTACAAATTGACCATTTTCTTGAAAGTTATGCCAGGCACTTTGGGGGATGTGATCCTAAGTCTGAACCCACACGAAGATCAGGGAACCAACGTCAGAATGAAAATCTAACTCTTCACTCCGAGTGATACTTGACCACTCCTCTAGTCCCCACCCACCAAGTACTTCTGCCCCATTGATTCACCTGGGAATTCACTACCTGATACTCTGCCACTTTATTAGATCATTTGAGCTCTTTCTTCCCAGTCAGATTTATGATCTTTGTCTCATAGCAGCCAACTCAAGGCAACATTGTCAGATAAATAGTTGGCAGCACATTATATTACAGAAACTTTAAATGGCCCTTGAGTGAAGTAGTTTGTGTTTTCAAAACTATCAAATACTCTATTAAAGAACAAAGAACAGTAGAGCACAGGAACAGGCACTTCAGCCAACCAAGACTGCACTAACACATGATGTCTTTCTAAACCAAAAACCTTTTGCCTCTACATATTCTATAAACCTTGATTCCCTGCCTATTCTATCAAAATGCCTCTTAAACTTTGTTATGGTAGCTACCTTCACCACCTCCTCTGGCAGCACATCCCAGGTACTTGCCACTCTTAAAACTTTCCTTTACTATTTCCTTCAAACTTATACCTTAAACATTTCCCATAATAATTGACATTTTTACCCCTGGGGAAAGACTGACTATCAAAAGGATTAGGAGAAAGTGAGGACTGCAGATGCTGGAGATCAGAGCTGAAAATGTGTTGCTGGAAAAGCACAGCAGGTCAGGCAGCATCCAAGGAGCAGGAGAATCAACGTTTTGGGCATGAGCCCTTCTTCAGGATTATTCTTCTGAAGGACTCATGCCCAAAATGTTGATTATCAAAAAGGACTATACATGATTGAAAGTTACAAGCTAAGCTGAGTAGCTACTCTTGTGAAAAAGACAAAGACAGTCATTGCCACGGCCTACTGTACTCACTGTTCACGGTGTGGTCTCCTCCACAATGGGGAGTCAAAACACAAATTGGGTGATCGCTTTGCACAACACCTATGCTCTGCCCAGAAAAATGAGAGTCAGCTTCCAGTTGCCTGTTCCAGTCAGCCTCAGCACAAGTGTGAAGAACAACATCTCATTTGCTGCTTGGGGAGCCAGCAGCAATTAGTGGGCGGCACTGCTGCCTCACAGCGCCAGAGACCCGGGTTCAATTCCTGACTCAAGCAATTGACTGTGTGGAGTTTGCATGTTCTCCCTGTGTCTGCGTGGGTTTCCTCCAGGTGCTCTGGTTTCCTCCCACAGTCCAAAGATGTGCAGGTTAGGCAAATTGGGAGAAAGTGAGGACTGGAGATCAGAGCTGAAAAATGTCTTGTTGGAAGAGTGCAGCAGTCAGGCAGCATCCAAGCAGCAGGAGAATCGACGTTTCGGGCATAAGCCCTTCTTCAGGTTAATTGGCCATGCTAAGTTGCCTGTAGTGTTAGGTGAAAGGGTAAATGTATGGTGAGTGGCGGGTTGGTGTGGACTTGCTGGGCCGAAGGCCCTATTTCCACACTAAGTAATCTAATCTAATCAGCCTTTAGCATTCAATAAAAGACCTTGTTATCACTTATTCAGCTTCCCTTCTGTCCTGCCCTAAAATCCATTATTTCTTCATTTCCAACCCTTCTCCTATCTCTCTCTTTGGGCTCGATCTCCACGTATCCACTTATCTCTCCTTCAACATCCCCACCCCCAACTTCATCTTCAGTATTAAGAACCATTTTCCTACTGCTAACAGTTCTGATGAAGTCTCACTAGACTCAAAACATTAACCCTGCTTTCCTCCCACAGGTTCTGCCAGACCTGATGAGTTACAACAGCAATTTGTGTTCTTGTTTGGTTCATATCTCCAGTTATTTGCTTTATTTTATTGCAACTGTTGATGCTTTTACATGGGCCCAATTTTAACTGTGCAGTTCAATGGGGTTTTGAGGGGGGGTTAAAATCTCACCCACACGAACTTACAAATGACAACAATAGAAGTGAATTATAGCTGTTGTTTCTCAGTTTATTAAGCCCATATCCTGGCAGCATATATGTGTTACATACACCATTGTAGTATTCTTTATATCACTTAAGAAAATTAGGGTGCAACAGATAAGTGACTTGAACTATCATCTTTATTTTCACAAAAGCATTAAACATAAACAGAAAACATTCATAAAGTAGTTGAGAGTTTGAAAAAAATTACAGACAAAATAATTCAGAAATCAGATCAGGTTTTACAAAAATATGGTTACTTGTGTATACTTGATTGCTTTAACTTCAGCTACAGCAAACAAAACTCAAATTAAACAGAATTTGCCATATTTTGAATTATTTGATCTGAATGGTTTCAAATCCAAAACAATTTCAAATCTTGCTCCCTATAACATTAATCTGAAAATAATCGTTTTTTCCTTCAGAAAAGTCAAAATTATTAAAATCATTCCACCATTTGAATTTACAAAGTTAACAGGAATTAGCCTACAGGAAACATAAGGTAGTAGCCTTCAATATAATTACTATAAGAAATCATAAGTGTAAGCATACTTTTTATTAACAATACATTTTAAATCTACTTTCAGCATACGTCCCAGATGACAGCAAATCTACAACTTTAAAAATCGGGAAAAAAAAGTCTGCAGAAGAGGCATTATTTCTGCTTATCTACTGAATAATAAGGAAAGTGATTCAAAGTGGAGAAGAAATCCATTTGATCGAGTGTGGAAGATCTAACCCTAACGCACAGCACTCAAAATGGTAACATATACACTCCCTAATAAATAGGTAAATGTATTCCCCATTTGATAATGACAGTCACATTTTCAAAATTGTTCTATCCCTTATTTGATTCTTCAAAGCTTGGTACTAAAATGCTGATGTTAAATAAAAAGGCATTTGCACACAGTCTTCAGTTCAGCTTTATTGACCATTGTGAAAGACCAGTACAAACGCCTCTTCAAAAGGCATTTACCCTTCAGAACGAAAACATGCAAATAAAGAAATGCTGAACTGATACTTTGTAGAGCATTATATATTTCAAATTGGAGACAAAATTGAGAGTAGGGTAGCTTTTTTTTAAAAATAATAAGAAATATACATGGTTATTAAGGAAAGCCTGAAAGCTTCAGCAGATGAAAACATTGAAAAGATTTTATTATTTGATATTTTTCCACAAGAATTCACATTTTAAAATTAAATGCAAGCATAAGGTCAGCTTTCAGCTAAGAGAAAGGCTGAGTAATTCATTCAATTCACAAACAATTACATATAAATCAGGGAGAGCTATCCTCTGACTTTTACAAATCTTAATTTGAGTTTTTCTTCAAAATTTTAAGCCAGAAAGGATTTCCATTTTATAGGTATGGAAAAAAAAAGCAATGCAACGTGTTTCCACATAACAAGTCTTTCTTCCTCCAATTATAACAAGACCATTTATAAATAATTATAAAACATCTTGACACTGTGAATATAAAGATAAACATTCTTGAAATGCCATGTTTGAAATATGAGCATCTCCACTTTCATGTGTAATGGATGTTACTTATGCGAGCTTCTAATCGCAATGCAATGTGAAGCATTATCTTTAGCACAAGTCTACGCTAATCACATTCAGGATTACTAAATTTTCACCATCTTTCCAAATTTTTAATCTGTCCAAATTCATGGCAATTATACAAAATAATGCTTACTTTAGAGAATACTTTGATCAATTATATTCTACAAATCTCACTTAATCATCTCAAGTTATGAGCAACCCTCCGAGATTGGAAAGCTTCTGGAATTTGTTTCATTCACAAGTTCTTGTTGCCCTCATTTTAGGCGTGAAGAAAATGAGATTCTTTCATTGATGTTCAAACAAGTTTGAACTTTATATTTTATACTGTAGTAGTAATTTTGCTAAATAAAAACTACTACTGAACATTCTGTTGCCAATATACAGCCTTACTTTTATTGAAAGCACAACATTTATTGCAACCATGATTTGGTAATTATGGCATAAAAAGTTGGTATAAATTTTTCACAGTGGCTGCTTATCTTTAGATAGATTAAAATGGATAGTCATCATCAAAAGCTTGCCTTTAATTTGTTTCACATGAAAAAAAAAGTGTTCTCAAAACTCAGCTCCACCATGCTAGCCTGCTCACTTTAATGCAGCACTTTCTCCCAAAGGGCTGTTCAACTCACCTCATTTTGGAGTTTAACTCCATGAAACCATATATTTTCATTTACAATCAACGAACTATTTTATTTAACGCTTGGATGTACAGTTTGTACCTGCAATACAGCTTCACACTTGTATATTGTGTGTGTGTGTGTGTGTGTGTGTGTGTGTGTGTGTGGGGGGGGGGGGGGGGGGGGGGGGGGGGGAAGAAAAGAGGTGGGGAGTTTATTATCTCTAAGATTGATACAAAATGTCCCATAGCTAATAGTTGTTGAATGGGCTATAGCAAAGGAAAAAAAAGGAAAATCAAAAATTGCTTTTGCACAAGTTGTTTCAACTGAGGAGGATATCATCCAATGAAAGATTATTGCAGATATATTTTTTAAAAATCTACCCAAATTTTAAGTACTGCATTGCATTTTTTGCTTGAAAGGACCTGTGTGGTCCTGAATCTGTTGTTGTCGTCTTCTGACAGTTTAAACCTGAAATAATGCAATTGATTTTCATTGACAAAAACGCTTTTTCTGTCTTTAAAACCAACACTGGATTTTAACATTGATGCATTTTCAAAAAACGTTAAATGTAAAATTGTGTTGTTCTGTTGCAAAAAAAAACAAGAACATCTTGCCAAAGCATTTAAGCTTTGATTTGATCGTATAATAGAACATGAACTGCAACCTTATGATTTATTGAACTTCCTACAAATATCTGAAACTGTGGAACACAAAACAAGACTGTTCGGTTATAAACTACAAGACTCACAACCAACACCCTGATTACTTAATGGCTCCGTCTATGTACTGTTCACTGAGCTTTGAAAAATGTTAAGTCATTGCAACTGTTTTAACTAAAATGACAAATGGATGTGCAGTGTAAATTTGAATTTTGCATTCTCTTAAAGAACACCATGTCCAAGGAGTAAACAATACTCCTTTTATACGGCATATAATAACCCAGTCTTCTTCCAAGTTACATTATCATGGCCAATATCAATGCAATTAATGGGGCTTTCTTTGCATCACGTAAATGACATTTTGCTCTGGTAAGCAAGCAGAGATTGAATAGATTTAGCTGCCTTACCACTGTTAAATTGCATTGGCATGTCTGTTTGGATGTACAATGAATATATTAAGATTATTATATACTGCAACTAAAACTGATAGGAAAATATCAAAAGTAGAATAATTTAATGGCAGAATTTTGAAACTGTACCCAGCCCTTTAACCCTCTATTAAAATCACTTATCAAGTTTGATCTTAAACTTATCAAAAGATTAAAGCAATGAATTGGTTTATTTTAAAACTTGAATTCAAGTGTCAGTTAACAGAGTTGAACTGATCCCCATTTTTGAAAGTCAAAACGGTGAAATAACTAGATTAGTTCCATTTTTGTATTTTATGCCATTTCCCACCGTCATAACTAATGACTTGCTCTCCCTGTACAAGAGAAAATATTCAAAATAGCACTTATTTAATCCATTTTGTTCTGATCAAAGTGTTATTTATCCATGGCTAATGGGTTAAAGCTCTTGTTACCAATTGCATTTGGAAACAGAATCAATGTTAAAAAGTTGAATAAATGGTTGTGCGAGGTGTTGAAGAGAGACCTACCAGGAGCTGGGCTGGCTGCTGCTGCTCCGCCAGGTGTGGGAGGGACAGGTCTTGGTTTTGCTTTAGGAGTTGGAGGCACAATACGAACCGGCCCCACAAACTCAACATAGGTTCCAGGGAAGTCTCCCTTCTCTTTGTTTCTTTCGTTAACACCATTTAGCCATCCTTTGGGGTTCTTCTCATCCCCCTCTTGATAACTGGCCGTCAACAGCACTGACTTGCTCACGGTGAGAATGTCCCCTGGCAATAAATTGATATCTTCTTCTCTCTCCTTCTTGTACTCAAACAGAGCTCGATACTGGAAACCCTCTGTACACATGGCTCTCCTGTTCCAGGAATCTGATCCTACTTTTAAAATGGCCGTGGGACGTTGTTTTGAAGCTTGTGAGTTCCAGAGAACTCAAGGTCAGCCTCCAGGCTGGTTAATTTCCCCAACAGGCTAGAACCCCAGCTCTTCCACTTGCTGTAATCTCCATTCGGTTCAATCTGTTCAGGCCCAAGTTGTGTGCTACTGTTAAACTTTACAACATCTGCTGCTTGCTTATTGGGTTTTTTTTTCCCCTCCCCTCTGCCTCAGACAGTCAACCCCCAAGGTCTTCTCAACTCAAGTCCTTCTGCCATCCAATCGAACTGTCCAGAGAGAGAGAGAGAGAAATTTGTTAAACAAACCAAAGGCACTCCGTTACCCCTCATCAATACATGCGCATTACTTGTACAAGACACTAGGGGTGTTTATACGGAAGTACATGAAACACACTGACAATATGTGGTTTATTATGGAAATCAACAGGACAAAAATTCCACCCCGTCCCCTCCCCACTGAAATTATCTTCAAATACATCAGTCTTCAGTCATTCAGGTCTGCGGAGACCAATCACTCACTGTAACATTTCAGAGAAGCTCTTAATATTGAAATGCAAAAAAAAGTTCAGCCAACAAAGGGTCAAAAAATTAAAATCGCAGTGTCATGGACTGAAGCAGGGAAAAGAAAAAGCAGGTTCAATAAAAAACATTTAAAGCATGCATTAAGCGTCTACGCGTTTTCAACACGGGAACATAATTTTAAAAAATTACCTCTCGATATGCGAGGCGATTCCCGGTGAGATGCCCACGGGCTGGGGAAGGATTCAGGGTGCAGGTCTGCCCACACTGACTGCTGACAGGCACGCGTGCTCTCTCCGCATGATTTGTTGAAATTACAGCCGCTTTATTTCTGAAGGAGATGTGCTGCGAACTCCCAGACTCCGCAGTCTGGATTGTTCATTGCAGTCACTTGCCCCGACTCAGATCTCCATTCTTTATAGTGTGACGTGTCTGACCACACCTCCCCCCCCCCCCCCCGTCTGTGATAAATTACAAGTGAAAGTCGGTCATGGCATTGCAGAGTGTGTGCGAGATGCCTCCTTTGGAAGGAGCGGAATCTTATTCACTGACTGGGCTGGATCCGCTACGTGTTGCTTTGAAGCACTGTGGACCGAGGAAGGTAGAGGAGGACTGCAGGGAACGATGGGCATTTTTAACAGATGGGGAAGAAACCCAGCAATAGCAAAAGTTTGGAAATGTTTTCGTTTTGGAAACGACTTTCGAATTGCAGCGATGTTTTCACGAACAAGAATGACAATCTGCTGAGGACGTTAGGATAAATGTTACAACATAAATAATAAATAATTTACCATCTAAATTCTTCAAATACCCTGCACAGCACTGTACTCACTGCGTTGCCCCATCACCTCTGTTAACCCCATTACTTTCTTAAACATTCAGAAGCCTGAAGCCATCATCTTAATTACCCACAATGAACTCTGAACTCTCAAAACTCGTTCCGCACCCTCCAGAACCATTGTCTCAGATTAAAGCAAGTTGTTTGCAATTTCTTCGGTTTACGTTTTTTTTGCTATAAATCTGTGTTTTATGGTCCTGCTCCACAACCACCTGGTGAAGGAGCAGTGTTCCGAAGGCCAGTGCTTCCAAATAAACCTGTTGGACTAAAGCCTGGTGATGTGTGATTTTGAAATTTGTCCATCCAAATCCAACACCTCCACTACATGCAGAGCTTCCAAACCCATACCCTCTCCATCACTAAACACATCCATTTTCATTGCTGTAACGCCACCTACAACAGCCCTAACTCATCCCATCTACCACTGAATTCCATTTCTAGACTGAATTATCTAAAGATCTTCAGGCTAGCCTTGCAATCTCTCATTAGATTAGATTTGATTACTTACAGTGTGGAAACAGGCCCTTCGGCCCAACAAGTCCATACCGACCCACCGAAGCGCAACCCACCCATACCCCTACATTTACCTCTTACCTAACACTACGGGCAATTTAGCATGGCCAATTCACCTGACCCGCACATCTTTGGACTGTGGGAGGAAACCGGAGCACCCAGAGGAAACCCACGCAGACACGGGGAGAACGTGCAAACTCCACACAGTCAGTCGCCTGAGTCAGGAATTGAACCCGGGTCTCAGGCGCTGTGAGACAGCAGTGCTAACCACTGTGCCACCGCGCCGCCCACCTCTTAATTTTAATTCAATTCAGCTCATTCTAAATTTTCCTTCCCATACAGTAACAACACTGGGATTGATACCCTGAAGATTTTATCATGGGTAATTTTATCATTTATCATTATCTATTTCAATGCTTAATGTCATCTCCATACCTCCCCTTGAAAAATCCTCTGCAGTTTATTGCCCTTTTTAAAGGAGAAAATAATGTCCACATTTGGCTAACCTAATGATGGATACCGATGAATATAGATTATGTTTGCATTTATAAACCAGCCTCACAAGGTTATGCACAAACTGGTGAGTACATTAATTCTCTCTTTCTTGCTGACTCATCAACCAAGAAACCAGGCAATAAAGTCGTGAATTAGCAAGTGTTAATTGGCCTCGTGATCACAGTAGAATTTAAAATTAAATGTTGACTAGATGATGTAATCAACAGGAAGAACCGATAGACTGAATAACAAGTTGCAAAGATAATTTGGTTCTGTCATGATGATTCAATATTCTTTAGCTTGCTGGTTGTAATTTGGTAATTAAGATCAATGTTGGAGATTGATATAAGATGACTGAGGGTAAATTATGTTTAAATCTCTGTGGTAGAAGACAAATTACCAGTTTTAGATCAAACGTTTATTGGACAAATCAAAACATTTACACATTTCAGAGTGGACATATTCTTAATTCAGCTCCCTAAAACTTGAAATTGATAATAGTACACCAGTTGATTCAGTGAATCATATATCAGGACACTGCATGTGCTGTCATCACCAGTCACCAGAATCAATGGACAAGTTACCTGCCGTTTTGTAATGTAAACCCTATGCCTTATGCACCAAAGCAGTGGTTAGCACTGCTGCCTCACAGCGCCAGAGACCTGGGTTCAATTCCCACCTCAGTTGACTGACTGTGTGGAGTTTGCACATTCTCCCCGTGTCTGCATGGGTTTCCTCCGGGTGCTCCGGTTTCCTCCCACAGTCCAAAGATGTGCGAGTCAGGTGAATTGGCCATGCTAAATTGCCCGTAGTGTTAGGTAAGGGATAAATGTAGGGGTATGGGTGGGTTGCGCTTCGGCGGGTCGGTGTGGACTTGTTGGGCCGAAGGGCCTGTTTCCACACTGTAAGTAATCTAATCTAATCTAAACTATTTACCATGTCCCAACGGGTAGCAGCCAGAAAATGTAAAATATTTATATCAGCATTTGTTTGAACTGATAGTTTTTGCAATATAATCATACAATTGCTACAGTGTGGAAGCAGGCCATTCAACCCATCATGTACACATTGATCCTCTGAAGGTCACCCCATCCAGACACATCCCACCCCTATAACCTTGCATTTATGGCTAATCCACCCAACCTTGACATTTTTGCACTGTGGGAGGAAACCAGCATGCCCCAGAAATAGGGAGAATGTGCTAACCCCACACAGACGGTCATCTGAGGATGTTTCGGTTCTGCAGGAGTTACTGTTCATGTTACATTGGATTCATCCATTTTACAGATGTTACATACAGTATGCAAGTCAAGACAAGGTGATCTGCTCTGGCTTTTGGAAGAACCCGATGCATTTGTACCAACTACCAAAGATCTTAGAAATTATGCCTGACCAAATGTATTTGTTAGCTTCATACATTAAATGTTCTTGTTATCTAATAACCATGCCTCTTCATCAGATACTCTCTGGTGAGTATTTTCTACCTCTAATCACTAGACAGGCCAAGGTGTTAGCTGCAAATGTGTTGCTGGTCAAAGCACAGCAGGCCAGGCAGCATCTCAGGAATAGAGAATTCGACGTTTCGAGCATAAGCCCTTCATCAGGAATAAGAGAGAGAGAGCCAAGCAGGCTAAGATAAAAGGTAGGGAGGAGGGACTAGGGGGAGGGGCGATGGAGGTGGGATAGGTGGAAGGAGGTCAAGGTGAGGGTGATAGGCCAGAGTGGGGTGGGGCGGAGAGGTCAGGAAGAGGATTGCAGGTTAGGAGGGCGGTGCTGAGTTGAGGGAACCGACTGAGACAAGGTGGGGGGAGGGGAAATGAGGAAACTGGAGAAATCTGAATTCATACCTTGTGGTTGGAGGGTTCCCAGGCGGAAGATGAGGCGCTCCTTCTCCAGCCGTCGTGTAGTTGTGTTCTGCCGGTGGAGGAGTCCAAGGACCTGCATGTCCTCGGTGGAGTGGGAGGGGGAGTTAAAGTGTTGAGCCACGGGGTGATTGGGTTGGTTGGTTCGGGCGGCCCGGAGGTGTTCTCTGAAGCGTTCCGCAAGTAAGCGGCCTGTCTCACCAATATAGAGGAGGCCACATCGGGTGCAGCGGATGCAATAGATGATGTGTGTGGAGGTACAGGTGAACTTGTGGCGGATATGGAAGGATCCCTTGGGGCCTTGGAGGGAAGTGAGTGTGGAGGTGTGGGCGCAAGTTTTACATTTCCTGCGGTTGCAGGGGAAGGTGCCGGGGGTGGAGGTTAGGTTGGTGGGGGGTGTGGATCTGACGAGGGAGTCACGAAGGGAGTGGTCCTTGCGGAACGCTGATAGGGGAGGGGAGGGAAATATATCCTTGGTGGTGGGGTCCGTTTGGAGGTGGCGGAAATGGCGGCGGATGATACGTTGTATGCGGAGGTTGGTGGGGTGGTAGGTGAGAACCAGTGGGGTTCTGTCTTGGTGGCGGTTGGAGGAGCGGGGCTCAAGGGCGGAGGAGCGGGAAGTGGAGGAGATGCGGTGGAGGGCATCGTCGATCACGTCTGGGGGGAATCTGCGGTCCTTGAAGAAGGAGGCCATCTGGGCTGTGAGGTGTTGGAATTGATCCTCCTGGGAGCAGATGCGGCGGAGACGAAGGAATTGGGAATATGGGATGGCGTTTTTACAGGGGGCAGGGTGGGAGGAGGTGTAGTCCAGGTAGCTGTGGGAGTCAGTCGGTTTATAATAGATGTCTGTGTTGAGTCGGTCGCCCGAGATAGAAATGGAAAGGTCTAGGAAGGGGAGGGAGGAGTCTGAGACAGTCCAGGTGAATTTCAGGTCGGGATGGAAGGTGTTAGTAAAGTTGATGAACTGTTCAACCTCCTCGTGGGAGCACGAGGCAGCGCCGATACAGTCATCGATGTAGCGGAGGAAAAGGTGGGGGGTGGTGCCAGTGTAGTTGCGGAAGATGGACTGTTCCACATATCCTACGAAGAGGCAGGCATAGCTGGGGCCCATGCGGGTGCCCATGGCAACTCCTTTAGTTTGGAGGAAGTGGGAGGATTGAAAAGAGAAGTTATTCAGGGTGAGGACCAGTTCAGTCAGTCGAAGGAGGGTGTCAGTGGAAGGGTACTGGTTGGTGCGGCGGGAAAGGAAGAAGCGGAGGGCTTTGAGTCCTTCGTGATGGGGGATAGAGGTGTACAGGGACTGGATGTCCATAGTGAAAATAAGGCGTTGGGGACCGGGAAGCGAAAATCCTGGAGGAGGTGGAGGGCGTGGGTGGTGTCCCGAACGTAGGTGGGGAGTTCTTGGACTAAAGGGGAGAGGACCGTGTCGAGGTATTGGGAGATGAGTTTGGTGGGGCAGGAGCAGGCTGAGACAATGGGTTGGCCGGGGCATTTCTTTTGGCGGGAAAGGAAGAAGCGGAGGGCTTTGAGTCCTTCGTGATGGGGGATGGAGGTGTACAGGGACTGGATGTCCATAGTGAAATTTCTTTTGGCGGGACACCCTCCTTCGACTGACTGAACTGGTCCTCACCCTGAATAACTTCTCTTTTCAATCCTCCCACTTCCTCCAAACTAAAGGAGTTGCCATGGGCACCCACATGGGCCCCAGCTATGCCTGCCTCTTCGTAGGATATGTGGAACAGTCCATCTTCCACAACTACACTGGCACCACCCCCCACCTTTTCCTCCGCTACATCGATGACTGTATCGGCGCTGCCTCGTGCTCCCACGAGGAGGTTGAACAGTTCATCAACTTTACTAACACCTTCATCCCGACCTGAAATTCACCTGGACTGTCTCAGACTCCTCCTTCCCCTTCCTAGACCTTTCCATTTCTATCTCGGGCGACCGACTCAACACAGACATCTATTATAAACCGACTGACTCCCACAGTTACCTGGACTACACCTCCTCCCACCCTGCCCCCTGTAAAAATGCCATCCCATATTCCCAATTCCTTCGTCTCCGCCGCATCTGCTCCCAGGAGGATCAATTCCAACACCGCACAGCCCAGATGGCCTCCTTCTTCAAGGACCGCAGATTCCCCCCAGACGTGATCGACGATGCCCTCCACCGCATCTCCTCCACTTCCCGCTCCTCCGCCCTTGAGCCCCGCTCCTCCAACCGCCACCAAGACAGAACCCCACTGGTTCTCACCTACCACCCCACCAACCTCCGCATACAACGTATCATCCGCCGCCATTTCCGCCACCTCCAAACGGACCCCACCACCAAGGATATATTTCCCTCCCCTCCCCTATCAGCGTTCCGCAAGGACCACTCCCTTCGTGACTCCCTCGTCAGATCCACACCCCCCACCAACCCAACCTCCACCCCCGGCACCTTCCCCTGCAACCGCAGGAAATGTAAAACTTGCGCCCACACCTCCACACTCACTTCCCTCCAAGGCCCCAAGGGATCCTTCCATATCCGCCACAAGTTCACCTGTACCTCCACACACATCATCTATTGCATCCGCTGCACCCGATGTGGCCTCCTCTATATTGGTGAGACAGGCCGCTTACTTGCGGAACGCTTCAGAGAACACCTCCGGGCCGCCCGAACCAACCAACCCAATCACCCCGTGGCTCAACACTTTAACTCCCCCTCCCACTCCACCGAGGACATGCAGGTCCTTGGACTCCTCCACCGGCAGAACACAACTACACGACGGCTGGAGGAGGAGCGCCTCATCTTCCGCCTGGGAACCCTCCAACCACAAGGTATGAATTCAGATTTCTCCAGTTTCCTCATTTCCCCTCCCCCCACCTTGTCTCAGTCAGTTCCCTCAACTCAGCACCACCCTCCTAACCTGCAATCCTCTTCCTGACCTCTCCGCCCCCACCCCACTCCGGCCTATCACCCTCACCTTGACCTCCTTCCACCTATCCCACCTCCATCGCCCCTCCCCCTAGTCCCTCCTCCCTACCTTTTATCTTAGCCTGCTTGGCTCTCTCTCTCTTATTCCTGATGAAGGGCTTATGCTCGAAATGTCGAATTCTCTATTCCTGAGATGCTGCCTGGCCTGCTGTGCTTTGACCAGCAACACATTTGCAGCTGTGATCTCCAGCATCTGCAGACCTCATTTTTTAGGCCAAGGTGTTAGTCATACAAAGTTCAAACAGTCTCTATTCATCTTATTTATCTTTCCCAGGTCATGACATCTGAGGCAGGAGGCTCTTGATTCATGCCCAATCTTACATCGAAATCCCCAACTAGGTAACAATGTTCTGATTTAGAAATTCTGCTGATAGCATCAACATGGGCCTCAAGGAATGGGTCATTCACTGCCACAGTAGGTCACAGTGTTGGACCACAGATATCCCCCATGAGGTTAACTGTCCCTTTTTGAGTTGAGATGCAGATGGAGGAAACACTAAGAGTAATGAGTCCCTTACAATGTTACACCTTGTTCAGGAGCTCCTTTTGAATTCTTCTCCTGTTGGCTACACAAATACCATTTTTCTTCTGGGAATCCACTCTCATCGAGCCTTGTTTCTTGTAGGGATGTTATGTTGATGTTCAGCCTGTCAAATTCTACGTCGATACAGCTGTCTTGCATAAATTAATCGACCAGCTGCAAGTTATCCATCAACCCTTTCCAAATGGTTCTGGCATTCCAGTTTGAAAGGTCAGTGTCTTTTTTTCCACGTTTCGTTTGCTTGCCTGGTATAACGGATCCCATCCACTTGTTGAGCAGAGTCTCAAAACTCCAAGAAGCCATTGAAGCTGATGGTCTGAGATGAGTCAGCAGCTAATGAGTCAGGGACTGCCTGGGTTGAGATGGGCTCTGGTTGACCAGTAAGATATGATTGATCCTCCAGCTGAATGTAAAGCAATATGTTTGGCACCAGCCTGATTGCAGATGCTGCCACAAAGATGATATATCTGGATATCAGACCACCTTTGGCTCTGCTCTAGATGTCTTGTTAGGATTTACTCCTTTAACCTTTAACCTTCAGGTGGGTCCAATACTTTTTGTCATTTATATCAATGATTTGGATGTGAGCTTAAGAGGAATAGTTAGTAAGTTTGCAGATGACACTAAAATTGGAGGTGTGGTGGACAGTGCAGAAGGTTACCTCAGATTACAATGGGATCTTGATCAGATGGGTCAATGGGTTAAGGAGTGGCAGCTGAAGTTTAATTTAGATAAATGCAAGGTGTTGCATTTTGGGAAAGCTTAGCAGGACTCATACAATTAATAGTAAGGTCCTAGAGAGTGTTGCTGAACAAAGAGACCTTGGAGTGCAGGTTCATAGCTCCTTGAAAGTGGAGTTGCAGGTAGATAGGATAGTGAAGAAGGCATTGGTATGCTTTCCTTTATTGGTCAGAATATTGAATACAGAAGTTGGGAGGTCATGTTGCAGCTGTACAGGACATTTGTGAGGCCACTGTTGGATATTGCTTGCAATTCTGGTCTCCTTCCTATCGGAAAGATTTTGTGAAACTTGAAAGGGTTCAGAAAAGATCTACAAGGATGTTGCGAGGGTTGGAGGATTTGAGCTGTAGGGAGAGGTTGAATAGGCTGGGGCTGTCTTCCCTGGAGCATTGGAGGCTGAGGGGTGACCTTATAGAGGTTTATAAAATCATGAGGGGCATGGATAGGGTAAATAGACGAGGTCTTTTCCCTGCATTGGGGGAATCCAGAAGTAGAGGACTTAGGTTTAGGGTGAGTGGGGGTAGATATAAAAGAGAGTTAAGGGGCAACTTTTTCACGCAGAGGGTGGTGTGAGTGTGAAATGGGCTACCAGAGGAAGTGGTGGAGGCTGGTACAATGCCAACATTTAAAAGGCATCAGGATGGAAGAGTTTGGTGGGATAGGGGCCGGGTGTGGCTGGTGGGACTAAATTGGGTTGGGATATCTAGTCGGCACGTATGAGTTGGACCGAATGGTCTGTTCCTGTGCTGGACATCTCTATGATTCTAACTCTTCTGAGTAATCCACTGGCAATGGAGCAATTTATGTCCACCTTGGAGTTTGGCTCCTGAGTGCCAGGATGCATTCACATGGCCTGCACACTGCACATCTAGGAACCAAACCTTCTGAAAGTTCCTCTAAAACTTTAGTCTGGTAAAGATCTGCAAACAAAACCAGTTTTGTGCTTTGCTAAAAGGAGGCACAGAGGAGGGCTTTAATAGGTAGGCTGTGTACTGACCGGAATTCACCTCAACATTTGGCTCTCTTTTCTCCAAAAATATACTTTTATTCATAAAATCTATGGAAGTACATTACAGTAATTATAAAATTAACAAACTTTAAAATTATAAAAGGTGCATTAAAAGGGAAGATGATGGCCTAGTGGTATTATTGCTGGACTGTTATTCCAGAGACCCAAGTAATGTTCTGCAGATGGCAGAATTTGAATTCAATAAAAAAAGAAATTTGGAATTAGGAGTCTAACGAGGATCACGTATCCATTGTTGAAACTCAGGAAAACCTCATCTGGTTCACTAATGCCCATTAGGGAAGGAAACTGCTGTGCTGTGACTCCAGACCCACAGCATTTTTAACTGCCTTCTTGGCAATTCAGGATGGGCAATAAATGCTAGTCTAGCCAGTGATGACCACATCTCATGAATGAAGTTTTTAAAAAATTAAAATTTAATTTGTCTCTAAAAAGCATTTTCCAACCTTTAGTACCATGCAGTTCTGGTCATCACATTACAGGATGGATATGACTTCACTCGAGGTTGCTGGGGAGATTTAGTGGGTTGCTGCATGGGCTGGAGGGTTTGAGCAATGAGGTACACCATACTGAATTGTTGGATACATGCCTGTCAGGTGTTTAATTCAGTTGGTTACAGCATGGCACTATTAATGCCATAGCTATGAGTTTCATCAGTGTGCTCTTTCAGCCACCAATCAGGCTAATATGCAAAACCAGTGCATATCAAAAAAAGGCAAATATTCCACCTGGGTTCTTAAGAATCTATGGCCAACAAATAGAGTAAGAGTTTTAAATACCTTTTAAAAAGGAAAGCTCTTCCACAAGTAGAAATGAAAAGATGAAGGGCCATAGATACAAAATTAACTCTAAGAGATCTATGAGATCACGTCAGGCTCACTGAAGTCATCTTCTTGGGCGGCACGGTGGCACAGTGGTTAGCACTGCTGCCTCACAGCGCCAGAGACCCGAGTTCAATTCCCGACTCAGGCGACTGACTGTGCGGAGTTTGCACATTCTCCCCGTGTCTGCGTGGGTTTCCTCCGGGTGCTCCGGTTTCCTCCCACAGTCCAAAGATGTGCGGGTCAGGTGAATTGGCCATGCTAAATTGCCCGTAGTGTTAGGTAAGGGGTAAATGCAGGGGTATGGGTGGGTTTCGCTTCGGCGGGTCGGTGTGGACTTGTTGGGCCGAAGGGCCTGTTTCCACACTGTAAGTCTAATCTAATCTAATCTAAAACAGAATGAAAAGAACAGAATGAGTGAGTTTTGATGGTATTTAACCCAGATTCATGATTGAGGCAGATATTCAAAATTAGCTGAGATAAGTGAATGGAGAGGAAGGGGATTGAAGTAAATGTGATTAGTACTATTTGCTCATGTGGAGGATAAACACCAGCAACTAATCAGTCGGGCTGTTCCTCTGTTGTAACTGTTACGTATAATGATCTCCTATTATTGTGCATCACAATCCAGACAGGCCAGGTGGCACTATCATCTTACCACCCCCTGCCTCCCCCAACCACTTACATTTTCAGTTGGTTTTTAACAAAGAGCCTTATATCTTCAGACAAGGAGTGACATGCTTGTACATCTGAACAGTTATTTCTGGACCTGTGACCTTGATAGCTAATAGCTCCCAGTTTGTTTGGAATGTTTCATTCACTGTTTTACCGTGCTCACTGTTTTAATACACATTGACTTTTTGGTTTGGTCTGACCACTGACTTTGTTATGACATTTACAATAATACTAAAAGGGATTTTTTTTCCATACTATTAACATCCATTTCAAATCTTGCTTGTACCCATCATTTGCTGCTAGTTCCCCAGAGATTCAAATTTAAAATTCTCAACTTTGCATTTTGTTTCCTTTTTTATCTTACTGCTTCTCATCTGTCCTCCAGTTGTCTAAGCTCCACACCTTCTATACTCTCGGTTCCTCTAACAGCAGTCTGCCACACCCATGCCCTGACTTTTGGACCGTATCCCGCTCTGTAGAAATTTATCTCTAGATTTCTCAAAACCCCTAGCATCCTCAAGAAAATCATTAAAACCTCCATTATCTGACTAAGCTTTTGGTGACACCTTCTACTCATCCTTTCCTGGCTTGGCATTCATTTTGATTACACTTCCATGAATCCTGCTCAGCATTTGTTTTGCATTCTAGACGCAATATAAATTTTATGTTCTCAAGAAGAATCACATTGGGCGTAAATTGTTAACACTCTTCCTCTGTCCACAGATGCAGCCAGACCTGCTCCGGTTATCCTGCACTATCTGTGCTTATTACAGATTTCCAGCACCTGCTTTTATTTTGCCTTTATTACAATATGAGTTGTTCTGATGTTGTCCTCCTCAACCTCATGCCTACCTCTCATGGAAGAACATATTTCTGAAGTTTTACATTTACTACCAAACACAAGTGATCCACACACAAGCAGACTATATACAAATGCTTTAGGCCTGCTACTTCAAAGATTTTTACACAATTTGCAAACTAAATCAGTATGAACAAGAAGGGAGATAAGTCACAACTTTGACTCAGTTGACACAAGAAAGAATTTGGGGAGAAGTTTGAACAGATGAGTTCAAGAGGTAGCTAAGTGCCTATTAGGAGGGAGAAGAGTATCTTATTAGGCTTAAAGGTCAAGTTCATCCTGGAAAAGTCCTTATTTTCAGATGGACTGTGAAAAGGTGGTTCTCATCAGCGGTAATCCCATTATCTCTATCAGCATAACATGAACTTGAGCCAACACTCCGGTCAGTTCCAAAAAAAGGACCATGATAAATCCACTGAGGATAAAATTCTTCAAAAGTTTGGCTGCACAATCAAGTATCCACATGGTTCTTGCTTTGTATAGCTGGATTTTGGCTTTGTTTTGGTATTCTGTTTAATGGCCATATAAATCATTGCATTCTGTCAAGGGAACTGATGTCTCATGAAAAATGCACACTGTTAGTGTTTGGATTCTATATTCTGTGGAAAATCTAATGAGAAAAAAAAATGTCAATATGTTTTCAGCATCAGGTTCTCACTGAACAGACACTTTTCAGTGATCAAGGAATAACATGTTTACCCTGGTATTTACATCTTTCATTAGGTGCTAAGCTCTGTGTGAGGTGGCAACCAATGTGTTACAGAGCAAGCTTTTGAGAAGTATGTGTATGCATCAGTATGTCAGCATCAAAAACATAAGATATAGACAGAGGTATGTGGAAAATATTCCGCAACGTGTAAGGTTATGGGACACATGAACAGAAACCGTATTAATTTGTGCTTTTTCTCCCAGTCTACACCTCAGCTCTGATCCAGCAAAAATTCACAAGTCTCTTGTGCACCTTTGCTCATTGCATGGAAACACAGAAACATCAGATGGAACCTACCAGGCCCACCTGGAGCTTTTAAATAAGCAGACGCTAGTCAGGGGAACTAATTTGGGCAGGAGGAAAATAACTAAGCTTCCTGACAGCAGTGAGCTAAAGTTTTGCAATCAAATTTTCAGAAGCTTTCAGGCAGTTACGGTTTCCTAACCTTCATCACTGGGAGGAGAAAGTGAGGTCTGCAGATGCTGGAGATCAGAGCTGAAAATATGTTGCTGGAAAAGCATAGCAGGTCAGGCAGCATCCAAGGAACAGGAGATTCGACGTTTCGGGCATAAGCCCGAAGAAGGGCTTATGCCCGAAACGTCAAATCTCCTGTTCCTTGGATGCTGCCTGACCTGCTGCGCTTTTCCAGCAACACATTTTCAGCCTTCATCACTGGGAACCTGTTTTACGAGTTTAGTTCAACGGAAAATGCCTGTTTGCAAATCCAAATTTATTTATGAAGCATATGCCTAGCTCGGTAGACAATTTCTTCCTCCAAGCTCTGGTGAATACATACTTCTTCACTAACTCATCCATCCATAAACAGGCCATTTCTTTATACAAACGCTTTCTGTATTAGGAGTGAAGCTTCTCTGGGTCTGCCAGTCTCAGAGATCCGCATAGAGTCATAGGATCCCTTTCATGTGGAAGCAGGCCATTCGTCCATTCTGACCCTCTGAAGAGCATCCTACCCAGATCCACACACCCCCTACCCTATGGCTGTAAACTCTGTATTTCCCATGCCAATCCACCTAACCTCCCCATCTTTGGAATGTGGGAGGAAACAAAGACACCAGGGGAAAACCCATACAGACATGGGGAGAATGTGCAAACTCCACAGCGAGTCCCCCAAGGATGGAATCGAACCTGGGTTCTTGATGCTGTGAGGCAGCAATGCTAACCACTGAGCCACCATGCTGCCCCTTGGAGTGGGACTTCTTATAGTTAAACAGTTACAATGTAATGGTGACGCCTCTTCATGTTCATCAGCTCATAAGAAGTCTTAGCCTTATGTATTCTGCTTTCTTGTAGGTAAATACAGTGTAAGATGCGAAGGCTGACCAGACCCACTATCTTGCCATGGTGAAGCAGCAGCACTGGCTGATTCCCGCAAAGCTGACTGGGCAGACAAGCAAGGCTCAGTTTAAAAGGGGATCAACTTGAAAGGATGAGACACAGAAAAAGGTGAGCTACTGGGAATGAAACGTAGTAAAAGGAACTTAAAGGGTGTGGTTACCAGGGTACTAGAAGGATCTTGAGGAATAGAACGAGGAAACTGGGAATGCGAGGAGGGAGAGTGACAGTATTAGAATCAATGTGATAAGAAAAGTTAGGAGCTGCATGTTAAGAGTGGTGAATGCACTGGGACAATTCTATGTGCTGAAGAGGGTGAAAGAACAGTGGAAATGATTAAGGGTGGGTTGTATGGGTGAACCTTGGGGTGGAGATCTGTATGGAATGGGACTGAGGAATGCAAGAATATTCATGGAGATAGTCTACATATTCAGCTATGGAGGGCCAATTACAGGTGTCACAATGCTGGTATGATACAAGATTACTTTGCCCTTGAGTTTTTTTCAGAGAGGGGTAATTGGCCAGGCTCCATTGTGCCTGAAGGTTGAATGGTTCATTGAGGCCTTATTGTTTACCCTAACAGATAGTACTTCAAGCCAAAACTTTGAAAGGTTTTTGAAAAACCGGTATAGTCAAGGGAGGTGTGACCAGCTCTCTAGATGTGCAGTTCAGTTCAGGAATGAGTTGAGTAAGAGTCACAGGGGAAACTGGGAGTCTTCTGTCTGTCCTTCTGCTCTTATGATTTTGAACTGTAAGTTGCCTGTGCTATTATTTACTGTTTGTGCTAAGGGATGTATGTTTTGGGACTGTTGCAAGTACTTTTGGAACAGCATCATTAAGTTGGGTTTGGATAGGATAAGTTATCCAGTAGGTAAAAACAATGATTGCAGATGCTGGAAACCAGATTCTGGAGTAGTGGTGCTGGAAGAGCACAGCAGTTCAGGCAGCATCCAAGGAGCAGCAAAGTCCTTGGGCAAAAGCCCTTCATCAGGAATGAAGGCAGTGAGCCTGAAGCCTGGAGAGATAAGCTAGAGGAGGGTGGAGGTGGGGAGAAAGTAACACAGAGTACAATAGGTGAGTGGGGGAGGGGATGAAGGTGATATGTCAGGAAGGAGGTGGAGTGGATAGGTAGAAAAGGAGATAGGCAGGTAGGACAAGTCCGGACAAGTCATGTTATCTAGTATTCTATTTTCTGTTCTTTGTGTTTCATTCCATAATTTTGTAAATAAATTTTGATTGTTTAAAACTTGGCAGTTAACCCAGCTAATTTATTCCTTGCGAAACAAATAGCAAAGTTATGGTATGAGCTACTTGCTTAAAAATGTTTTGAGGAGTCTGACCAAGGCCATGACACAGGTCAATGTATGTGAAAGTTAAGGATAAGGCATGAAACCATTATGCAGGCTCCGCATTCCAAGATTGTGGGGCTGCATTGTTGAAGATAATGCAAGGCAACTAAAAGCCATTTGCCTCATTCATGAAAACAACATAAAGATAACAGATATTTGCATGGGTAGCACCAGGAAGGGAACAGTACATGAAAGATGAACTTCACCATGTAGAGGTTGTTGTAAGGCAGACTGGCACCCAACACATGAACAGTTTGAGATGAACCCAAAGATTACACTGTCTGTGTCAACATCTCAATTAGAAAGCATACGCTTCATTCCTGATCATTTTTGACTGCTCTGTCAAACATCCCACATGTTTGATCTGGTTAATGCAGTAACTTGCTAAGACTGAAGAAGAAGAGGAAGAGTAATAACAGCAAAATCAGAGTCAAGAGGCTAAGGGGACTGCAGCCATGGATGAATACAGTGTATATCAAGAAGAGAACTAGAGGCTTCACCTCCTCCCCCCCACCCCCCCAACTGGTCAGTCTCCTCTACTGAGGAGGAGTGAATGGAAGATCTTCCAGCTACCTGCAGAGAAGTGAGAGCCAGAGGTGTCTACACACAATTACAGAAGGCCTCACCTACATCTGAAGCTTTGTCGCTTGGGAGGAATTGCTATGCCAAATGTACTTTCGATCACAATTTCACTGAATTCCTCACTACCAGCTCATTTCAAACCTCAAATGCGGATACATCATAGAAATCATACAATCCCTGCAGTGTGGAAACAGGCCAACAAGTCCACACTGACCCTTTGAAGAGTAATCCACCCAGACCCATTCCCCTATCCTATTACTCGACATTTACCCCTGATTAATGCACATAACCTACACATCCTTGGATTGTAGGAGGAAACCAGAGCACCCAGAGGAAACCCATGCCGACACAGGGAGAATGTGCAAACTCCGCACAGACAGTCATCCAAGGCTGGAATCAAACCTGGGTCCCTGGTGCTGTGAGGCAGCAGTGCTAACCACTGCTTCCAACACACAAGGCACTTGAAAGTTCATAGGTATCCTTCACAGGGAAAGCAATACAGTTTGTTTGGTTCACCAGGGACCTAGACAGCCAAGATCCAAAGCTGTTGTATTAGCATGCAGTGCTGGGTCCCATCAATACCAAGGGGCCATTGACTACATCCAAATGGATCTCAGAGCTTCGTGACACCATCCAACCATATTCTTGAAGGGATTTCATTATGTCAACATCCACAACTTGTTTGTGACCACAGTTGACAATTCCTGTAAGTGTGTGCTCACTGTCCAGCAACCTTCCAAGGCAGTTGCATTCTGCAAACTCCCAGGTTCTCCTCCCTGCATCACTCTGGGACTGGTTCATATGTGATAATAAGTTCACCTAGAAGTCAGGGCAAATGGCCCAGAGTGAAATTCTCAGCCTGAAGATAAACAGCAGTACAACGCTGTCCATGCATCCACTAGGGCTATCATTGAACTGATAACTGGGCTTCTAAAATTGCCCTTTCATTATCTGAACCACTTAGGAAGAGAAATCCAGTATTTACTCAATAAGGTGTCCAGAACAGTGATTGCTGTGTCCTGCATAACACCAGCTCAATGATAGACTGAGAACTTAGAAGAGAGGGAGATTGACTAGCCACCTGTCTCCTCAGATGAGTAAAAAGGGGCATCTAACAGGGTGTGAGGGAGCCAACACAGATGATGAGGATGCTGAGGAAGTCAGGGTATAAAGAGGAGAAGCAGACAGGCCTGAGAGTAGTTGCTAGCAGCTGGATTTAAAGGTGCATGACTTTGCAGGAACATTTTGTACTCAGAGGTACGTGCTGAGACTTTTCTGCCCTCCAGTGAGTTCTTGTTTCTAAATGCTATCTATAAAGGTACTTTGATTATTATTGAATTTGTCTCTTTAGTACCAATAACATCCTATTCAGTTTCCTAGCCAGGGCATCAGTATGGAGATCTGCAGACTTACTAGAGGACCACACCTGTAGGACTCAAACTTGCCTTAGCAAATGGGCATTCATCTATCATTGAGAGGCCAAAGAGCTGAACTGTGCTGACTGACTGCCAAAATCCAGGTCTCTAACCTTCAGCTTACTTAAGGTTGTGCTCCTCTGAGAGAATACCAGTGAATGAGTGTTTCAGTGCTGTTTACACCTCTGCACGTCAGGCACTTCAAACAATGGAACCGTAGAAAATAGGAACAGTCCATTCAGCCCTCCATGCCTGCTGCACAATTCATGATGGTCATGGCCAATCATCCAACTGAATAGCCCTTCCCCCATACCCTTTGTCATCTTTAGCCATAATTGCTATATCTAACTCCTTCCTGAAATCATACAAAGTTTTGATCTCTACTGCGTTCAGTGGTCATGAATTCCACAGGCTCACCACTCTCTAGGTAGAGAAACCTCTCCTCATCTCAGTCCTAATGGTTTACCATATTTCCTTAGACAGTGACTCCTGGTTCTGGACCCCTCCATCATCAGGACCATCCCACAACCACTCTATCTCGTCCTATTTGAATTTTAATCAGTTTATATGAGTCCCCCTCATTCTTCTGAACTCCAGCGAATATAATTCAAAACGATTCAAACTCTCCTCATGCGTCTGTCCTGCCATCCCATAAATCCACCTGGTAAGCCACCACTGCACTAGATCTGCAGCAAAAACAACCTTCTTTTCGATAAGGAGATCAAAGCTGCCCACAGCATTTCAGGTGTGGTCTCACCGAGGCCTTGTATAATTGATGCAAGACAACCCTACTCCTGTACTTGTATCCTCTCACTATGAAGGCTAACAGATTGACTGCTGGTTGAGCCTGCATGCTTATGTTCAGTAACTGGTATACAAGAACACCAACTCTTGTTTCATATTCCCCTCTCCCAATTTATAACCATTTAAGAAATAATCTCTCTTCCTGTGTTTGCTCGAAAAGTGGATAATCTCAAATTTATCTACATGATACCACATCTGTCATGTATTTGCCTGTTGATTCAGCTTGTCCAAATCACACTGAAGCATCTCTGCATTCTCTTAACCCTGCCACACAACAAAAAAAATCTGTGAATGCTGGAAATAGGAAACAAAAGCATTAATAGCTGGAGAAACTCAGCAGGTCTGGCAACATCTACGGAGAGAAAGCAGAGACAATGTTTCAGGTCCAATATCCCTTCTTCAGAGTCTATATTTTCTATTATTCGTATTTCACCCTCCTTGGAAATATTATACTTAGTTCGCATCTAAGTGATGAATATATGCTGTGAATAGCTAAGGTCAAAGTACTGATCCCTGTGGAAGTCCACTAGTCACTGTCTGCCATTTGGATAAAGACATGTTTATTCTAACTCTATTTCCTGTCTGACAATCAGTTTTCGATCCATCTCAACATAATACCCACAATCCCACATGCTTTGATTTTACATGCTAATCTCTTATGCAGCAGCTTGTTGAAAGCGTTCTGAAAATCCAAATAAACCACATCTACTGGTCCCCCCTCATCAACTCTACAATTTACATCTTCAAAGAATTGCAGTAAATTTTTCAAGCATGATTTCCCTTTTGTTAATTCATGCTGACTCTCATTAATTCTACCACTGATTTCCAAATATTCAGCTATTAAAGCTTTTACAATGGATTCTAGCATTTTCCCCACGACCAATATCAGGCTGCCTGGTCTGTAATTTTTGGTTCTCTCTCTGCCTCCCTTTTTAAATAGTGTGTCACATGAGCTGCTCTCCAGTCTGTAGGAACTGTTACAGAGTATAAACAATCTTGGAAGATGACCACCAATTCACCTACTATTTCTTGAGTCACTTCTTTACCTACTTTGGGATGTAGATTTTCAGTGCCTGAGAATTTATCTCCCTTCAATCCCATCAATTTCACCATTTACCTACAAATAATGATTTCCTTCAGCTTCTCTCTCTCACTAAATCCCATATTCCCCGACATTTTTGGTACATTACTTGTGTCCTCCTTTGTGGACACAAAACCAAAGCATGTATTAAGTTGTTTGGCCATTTCTTTGTTCTCATCATAAGTTCCCCTGTTTCTGACTGTATGGGATCTACATTTATTTTCACCAATCTTTCATTCTTCACACATTCTTTTCAGTCAGTTTTTATGTTCCCCAAAAACTTTCTCATATCCTCTATTTTCCCTTTTTTAATCAATCACTTTCTCCCCCTTTGCTGAATTCTAAACTGCTCCTACTCCTCAGGTCTGTGATTTTTCTTTTATTGACTCATAGAGATTACCTTGTATGCCCTGTCCCTGGATTTACTGCTATCCTGAATTTCTCTTGTCAGCCAAGGTATGGCCACCTCTCCTGTTTTATGTTTTCACCAATCAGGAACCCAACAATTGTTGCAGTTCACCCACGCACTCTTTGAATGTTTGCCACTCCCTTTCCACCATCCCTTAAAGTAACATTCCTCACTCTATCAAAGCTAACTCAGGCCTTATACCATCACAATTTCCTCTATTTAGATTCAAGCCCTTAGTATCAAAATCAACTACAACATTTTCCACAACATTTTATGGCTGCTCATCCCCAAGGTGATGATGGCTAGATGATGAATTATTCTTTTTCAAGGTGAGCTACGAGGAAAACATGGACAGTCAAAAGTCTGAACAAATTGTATTAGATTCCTGTGACTAATTTCAAAGTGCTGTATTTGTTTCAAATATAGTGCTGCACAAAGGGTTGACACCCCCAAAGTGACTTTATTTTCTATAATCTTTATTTGCCTACCACTGTACCATGGTGCCACCTCTATAGCTGCAGCTGAGCATCAGGAAGCCAGCTGGCTGCTTTGCCACTGTGCCTCAGATGACTTTCACAACCGTACTCTGGTCAGCTGGGGCATAGAGGACTCCAGCCCA
Organism: Hemiscyllium ocellatum; assembly: GCF_020745735.1. NCBI lineage: Eukaryota > Metazoa > Chordata > Chondrichthyes > Orectolobiformes > Hemiscylliidae > Hemiscyllium > Hemiscyllium ocellatum. Next base: position 75,343,688 of record NC_083409.1, on the reverse strand, counting down.
TTGGCGGCCTCCTACACAGGTACAAGTGTAACCTCGTCAGCCAAATCTGATGGTGCATTTGTGTCTCTAGCAAAGGAGAGCTGGTGTAGCAGGGTATCTCTGGAGTACCCTGAGATGACAATCCCTGGGTGCCTATCTGTCACACCTCCATCCTTTTGATGCACATTGGCACCTTCCTCACTCCTTGAGAGAATAGAGTACCTGAAGGGAAAGCAAGGTACCTGAAGGGAAAGCAAGGTCCCTGAGCCTACTCTCCCCGAACCTGTGAATGAAAGTATTCATATGTCATTGAGTGATACTGGCTGTTCTGCTGCACCTGACTTAGCATGATGGTGATCTCAGTCCACAGAGAATGAGATAGATTTATGCATGTTGCGAGCTGTTGCCTTTGCACAAGTTTTTAAGAATTTGTTGGTGATTGCTATGTAGCAGAAAGTATCTGCTTCCATGTTTGCTCATGAGATTCCTGTCAGTATCCAACCACCCGCCCCCAACTCTTCCCAGCTTCACATCAAACAATTGATGTGACCCCAGTTTTGCTCTGTTGTGACCAGCCTGTTTGTTATACTGAACAGTACGTTCCAGATTGTTACATGGTGGCAGAATAATTGGAACCAAACTCTCTGCTGCTGTTAGTGAACCACACACAGTCTTGGCTGACTGTCTGTTTCTTTCAGTAAAAGATTAGGAAGACAACAGCCCTTTTCAAACCAATCACAAACTCCTACCCTGCACCGAGCCTCTTCCCACTCCCAGGCAGTGTTTCAAGGTGAACCACATTGTTTGCAATTTCAAAATCCTGGTCAACAGAGTGCCAAGATTCCAATCTCAATGTTCTTCTTATCAAAAAGATTGTTTATGTCACCTCCATAGTATCAGCCACCAGCCCCTCTGTGTCAGCCTACTTTGCTACTAAAACTCCCAGTCTGACTTTTTTCACCTTCTTCCCTTAGCCATTCCAATGCTATCCGGGCCAACCTACTACTTTCAGCACTCATTTCATTTCAGTTAGTCTAAAACACTGTTGACTGTATCATAAAATTGCAAAAGGATCGACAGCCAGACCAGTTTTACCTTTATCTAATCGCACCTTCTATTGCTTTTATTCTTTCAAGTAGAGCAGTGAATAACCACTTTCTGACCTGTATTAGACATGGATTTTGGATTATTTGAGAAAATTGAGTTGATCTGAAACATACGGGGTGGGGGGAGTTAACTTTGTTTCTTGAGTTCTATTTAAATTTAATAATAAGGTCCTTCCCTGTTCCTGGTACAAAAAATCTTGGCCATCTAAGTCATGATCCATTTGAAAATTAGAACTGATGGATCTCCAAAGATAAACTAGATATTTTTTAGCTACTAGGGTTGGAGGATTTGAGCGAGAGGGAGATTTTTTTAATAGGCTAGGCTGTTTTCCCTGGAATGTCAGAGGCTGAGGGATGACCTTGTAGAGATTTATAAAATCATGAGGGGCATGGATAGGGTCAATAGTTAAGGTCTTTTCCCTGGGGTGGGGGAGTCCAGGACGAGAGGACATAGATTTAGGGTGAGAGGGGAAAGATGTCAAAGAGACCAAAGGGGCAACTTCTCCACGCAGAGGGTGGTGTGTGTGTGGAATGGGCTGCCAGAGGAAGTGGTGGAGGCTGGTACAATTGCAACATTTAAAAGTCATCTGGATGGGTATATGAATAGGGAGGGTTTGGAGGGATATGGCCTAGTGCTGGTAGGTGGGACTAGATTGGATTGGAATATCTGATTGGCATGGATGAGTTGGAACACAGGTTCTGTTTCTGTGTTGTACATTTCTATGACTCCAGCCTATTGAGTTACTGATCCATTTACACCTCAAAACAGCACAACAATGAGAAACAAAGTCAACCCAGTACGTTTACTGGTACCAAAGCCTGAAGAGGTCCTCACATTTATCAGATATACGATATTTATAACAGGGATCAGAAGATATAATCTAGACTGATATTTTAGTAAAATACTGAAAAATTGTTACAATGTCAGACCTCCCATACATACACACAAACAAACAAAAAGGAGTAGGCCATTTGACCTGCTCTGTCATTTAGTAAGCTCATAGCTGATCATACTTGTGACGTCAAATTCACATTTTCACCTAGCCCTTATGATCTTTTAGCCACTTGCTTATCGAGAATCTCCCTATCCCAGTCATCAAAATATTCAAAGACTCTTCTTCCACCAACTTTCCAGGAAGAGGATTGTCCCTTCCAAGAAAAAATCTCCACCTTATTTCTGTTTTAAATGAACAACTTCTTATTTTAAACAACACCTAGTTTAGATTCTTCCATTGAATGAAATGCCCTCCCCACATCTATACTCTCTAGACCCCCCCCCCCCCCAGAATCTTCGATGTTTCCATCAAATCACCTCTTTACTTCTCTATACTTCACTGGATCCAAGCCTAGCTGGTCCAGACTTTTCTTATAAAACAACCCATTCATTCCTGGTAAACCTTCTTTGAACTGCTTCCAATGTGACTACATCTTCCCTTACATACGTTGACCAATACTGTACGCAGTACTCCAGATGTTGAGTCACCATACCCTGTTTCAGCATTTTCTCCCGACTTGCCAATAGTTTTTCTACTTATTTGCTATAACTGCATATTAGTCTGCTATGATTGATGCACCAAGACACCTAGATCCCTTTGTAGCTCAGTATTCTGTAATATCCCACTATTTAAATAATATACCTTTTTTTAACTGCTTCCAGCCAAATAAGACTATTTCACATTTTCTCACACTTTGCCCACTCACCCGACCTATTATATCACATCGTAGCTTCCTATGATGTCCTATTCTTGGTTTACTTTTCTACCCATCTGTGTGTCCACAACAAATTTGGCAATCTCGTTTTCCTTCATCTAAGATGTGACTTAGAAAGAGTGGACGTCCCAACACAGTGCCTGTGATACACGCTTGTTGCATCTTGCTAGCCTGAAAAAGACCCATTTATGCCTACTTTCTGCTCCCTGTTCTGCAGATAATCTTCTGTCCATGCTGATATGCCATCTCCTACACCATGAGCTCTTACTTGCTGTAGTAATTAGTGGTATGACATTTTTGGAACCTTCTGGAACTCTAAGTACAGTTGATCTACCAGTCCCTTTTTATCTGCAGCATATATTACTTCCTCAAAAAATTCCAACAGAATTAGAATCCCTACACTGTGGAAACAGGCTCTTCAGCCCAGCAAGTCCACACCGACCCTCCGAAGAGTAACCCACCAGACCAATTCCCCTATTCCTGTATATTTCCCCCTGACTAATATACCTAACCTGCACATCCCTGAAAACTATGGGCAATTTGGCAGGGCCAATTCACCTAACGTGCACATCTTTGGATTGCGGGAGGAAACCGGAGCACCCAGAGGAAACCCATACAGACACAGGGAGAAAGTGCAAACTCCACACAGACAGTCATCCGAGGCTGGAATTGAACTTGGGTCCCTGGCGCTGTGAGGCATCAGAGCTAACCACTGAGCCACTGTGTCACCCCTTCATTAAACATAATTTCTCTTTCAGAAGTTTATGTTAACTCTGGCTGGTTACCGTAATTGCTTTAATAATGGCTTCAAACATGATTATGTAAGATGTCTTTTGCTGAGGTCTTTTTTCCAGGGTCGCGGAGTCTAAAATTAGAGGGTATAGGTGAAAGGGGAAAGATTTAAAAGGGACCTGAGGGAATTTATATATGGAGTGAGCTGCCAGAGGATGTGGTAGAGTTGGGTCCAATTATAGCATTTAAAAGATATTTGGATCGGGATGTTGGCCAAATGCAGACAAATGGGACTAGTTCAGTTTAGGAAACATGGTTGGCATGGACGAGTTGGGCCAGAGGGCCTGTCTCCCTGCTGTATGACTCTGATTCTATGACTCTATGATGTGAACCCAAGGCCCCAACTATACTTTCACGCAGAAGTAAAAGATCACATGACACTGTTTGGAGGACCAGGCAGAATTCTCCCAGTGTGTTAGGAAACATTTATTCCTGAATCAACATGAACAAAGACAAATTTTCTGCTTCTTTAGAAACATTACTGTGTGTGGGATCTTGTGGTCTGACTGTGTTCATTACTGCAACAATTCGCTTCAAAATCATTTTATTGGCTGTGGATCACTTTGGGAGTTCAATGAAACAAATTATAAAGTGCAGTTTTCCTGCAATATATTAGTGTTTTGTATCTGCTGCAATGAGTAGAATTTAAAAAAGGAAAAATCTGTTGCAAACATTAATTTGGGCATGGGTTCAAAGGACCAGTGCAGTACATTGATCACTTTGTTCAGAAGTAAACAGCGAAACAATTTGAGTGGCAGTGAACTAATCCAATAATGGCAATACATCCAGCATACTTTCCCATGCAAAAGATCAACTTAATTCAATTAAAGTCTTTTGAAAAAATGCTAATGTTTAAAAGTTAATTTCAAACATGTCAGGGAATTCCTGCTGTTATGGCTGTCCATTGGCATCTCAAACCTCATAGCTGCAGAGAGTGAAAGTAATCATGCTAAAGTTGAATTTAACTACTTCCTGATCAATTTTTAACATTCCTTCAAGTAACTTTAATTAACTGAGCCTGATCATTTTCATGGGAAAGTGTTTTGAATGGGGTTACTGGCAGTTCCAACAGGATAACAGCTGTTAACTAATCAACTGTTTAAATTCTCGATGCACTGCATAAGCTGCCCCTCCAAATGGCCAATCCATCATCCCAAATACTTTCCCACACAAAACAGTCCATCTCATTTCATTATTCAATTGAAAAATGTGTTAAAATTTATTGAAATTAATTACATGTTGAATCAACTTTTCAGACAATATTCATCTTCGTACAAGATTTGTCCTTCAACTCTGTTCCAACTGAGTGGTTTGTATTGTTTGGAAAAACTGATAACAAAAAATATATACTATGGGAGTTGAATTTAACTAAGGTATCCAAGGGTCACTTTAAGCAATAAATACTTTGTGTTTTCCTCCCAGTGGCGCCAAAATTGGATAGCCCCCAAAACAAACTTAGGGTATACTCTGGTTGCAGCAGGTTCTGGAAGTGATGGAGTAAAATGTCTTGTCAACATGAAGAGTGACAGGTCATTCTCATGGTAAAGAAGGCTTATAGGATGTTTTCCTTTTTGGGCAAGGTATTGAACACAAGTTTACGATGTTTGAACTATTTAAGTCACTGTTTAGGCCACAGCTGGAGATATAGAGTCATAGAGATGTACAGCATGGAAATCGATCCTTCGGTCCGACCCATCCATGCCGACCAGATATCCCAACCCAATCTAGTCCCACCTGCCAGCACCCAGCCCATATCCCTCCAAATCCTTCCACTTCATATATGCATCCAAATGTCTTTTAAATGTTGAAACGCTACCAGCCTCCACCACTTCCTCTGGCAGCTCATTCCATACGCATACCATCCTCTGCGTGAAAAAGTTGCCCCTTAGGTCTCTTATATCTTTCCCCTCTCACCCTAAACCTATGCCCTCTAGTTCTGAACTCCCCGACCCCAGGGAAAAGACTTTGCCTATTTATCCTATCCATGTCCCTTGTGATTTTGTAAACCTCGATAAGGTCACCCCTAAACCTCCAACGCTCCAGGGAAAACAGCCCCAACCTGTTCAGCCTCTCCCTTAGCTCAGATCCTCCAACCCTGGCAACATCCTTGTAAATCTTTTCTGAACCCTTTCAAGTTTAACAGCATCTTTCCGATAGAATTGCATGCAATATTCCTACAGTGGCCTAACCAAAGTCCTGTACTCAATATTCTGACCAATAAAGGAAAGCTTCTTCACTATCCTATCTTCCTGTGACCCCACCTTCAAGGAGCTATGAACCTGCACTCTGAGGTCTCTTTGTTCAGCAACACTCCCTAGGACCTTACCATTAAGTGTATAAGTCCTGCTAAGATTTACTTTCCCAAAATGCAGCATCTCGCATTTATCTGAATTAAACTCCATTGCGTGTACAGTTGTGGTCAACACATTACAGAAACGGTATAATCTCTAAATCCTAAGTGCAGCCACCATTGGTCAGACCTCTCCTCAAGCTAACACTTACTAACTCTCTCACTTATGAGGCATAAGGCCGATGTAAGCTTTTCTATCATGAGGTAGTAATTAATTCAAGTTAGTAACTTGGATTGGCAGTTTGGAAGTAAATTTTGAGTATAATAGTGGTAGTGACATGTTTATTATTTGGTAATCTCCATAATACAGGGAGTTGGGAGGAACCACAGAATTGTCTGTGTTGCTCTTTGTCTCTCTTTCCCTCCTATACATACACATTGGCAACGTTAGACATTAAGAGACACACAGAGACTCAAAATCCAACAGTTAACCCATACTGGTAAAAACAATTCTGGATTAGTGGTGCTGGAAGAGCACAGCAGTTCAGGCAGCATCCAAGGACCATAAGACCATAAGACATAGGAGTGGAAGTAAGGCCATTCAGCCCATCCAGTCCATTCCGCCATTCAATCATGGCTGATGGGCATTTCAACTCCACTTACCAGCATCCTCCGCGTAGCCCTTAATTCCTTGTGACATCAAGAATTTATCAATCTCCGCCTTGAAGACATTTAGCGTCCCGGCCTCCACTGCACTCTGCGGCAATGATTTCCACAGGCCCACCACTCTCTGGCTGAAGAAATGTCTCCACATTTCTGTTCTGAATTGACCCCCTCTAATTCTAAGGCTGTGTCCACGGGTCCTAGTCTCCTCGCCTAATGGAAACAATTTCCTAGCGTCCACCCTTTCCAAGCCATGTATTATCTTGTAAGTTTCTATTAAATCTCCCTTAATCTTCTAAACTCCAATGAATACAATCCCAGGATCCTCAGCCGTTCCTCGTATGTTAGACCAAGGAGCAGCGAAATCGACGTTTCGGCAAAAGCCCTTCGTCAGGAATAAAGGCAGAAAGCTTGAAGCGTGGAGAGATAAGCTAGAGGAGGGTGGGGGTGGGGAAAAAGTAGCATAGAGTACAATAGGTGAGTGGGGGAGGGGATGAAGGTGATAGGTCAGGGAGGAGAGGGTGGAGTGGATAGGTGGAAAAGGAGATAGACAGGTAGGACAAGTCCGGAAAGTCATGGGGACAGTGTTGAGCTGGAAGTTAACCCATACTGCTTACACAAAAGCAAACCAATGCAAATGCTGTAAATCTGAAATTAAAAAAATAAAATGCTAGAAATACTCCACAATTCAGCTACTTGGAAAGTTAACTTGGTTTCTCTCTCCAAAGAAACTATCTGGTAAAAATGGTGGAGGCAGCAGGTTAGCAGGTACTCAGGTTCCCAGCACATCTGCTTCCTCTCACAAGACTGAGATCATCGCTTTTTTTAAATTTAGTTTCCTTTATTTAACTTCTGAATCAAATTCAGTTTTTCTCCTTTCTGTGGTGATGGAGAAAGGTTAGGGGAGCTGTTGAAAGGTGGATCTGGAATATTCCTCATGGCTACGGTGGTGGCGGCTTGTACAGCCACTTCAGTGTCGATGGATTGGAGTTAGTTCTTTTCCCTTGGTGTTTCGCGGCAGCATCTGCAGTGGAGTGAATGATCCTTGGTCATTGGAGTTAATTTGGATGGTCAATCCATTCTCGGAAGTTGAGATAGGCCTGGTCTTCGAGATTTGGCACTATCTCCTGGCTATCAGCAACAATGAAGCAGCTTTGGCAGAGGCATAATCCTGGATCAGGTCAGCGGCAGAGCGGGCTGCTTAGCATGCCTCCTCCTTGGTGCTATGGCCTCAGAGACAGCTTTGATAGCTGTGGAGTAAGATGGGACCCAGAGACACTTATAAAATCAAGAAGCTATAGTTGGAGCTAAGAATGAAATTTAACTTTGTGCGCATTCATTTTAATCATAATTTATGTAATTAAAATGATGCTGGATTAATTATGGCAATTTATACACACTTTCTTGTATTTTTCATGAATACGTGTAACAATAAATTATGATACTTACTGTACTATACCTTTAAGGGGACGTAGTGATGTAGGTAACATTACTGAACCAGTCATCCAGATCCCCAGGTTAATGTTCTCTGGACAAAAGTTCAAATTCCACTGTGGCATATAGTGACAATTCAATTCAGTTAAAAAAAAACTGGAATTAAAAATAGCCTAATTGGGGTTATGTAACCATCCTTGTAAAGACCAGTCTGGTTCACCATGGGAAGCCTGTCATTGTTACTTTGTCTGGCCTACTTGTGACTCCAAATGCCAGTCATGTGGCTGATGCTCAACTGTCCTGTGAAATGGCCCAAGCAAGCTATTCAGATCAAAGGATATTTAGGGATTATCACAATAACATAGTGTGAATGAAAAATATAAATTGTTCTCTGTAACTATGCATTTTCCATTAATATTGCATACTGTTTACTACTAGGTAGTTATGGAGAACTAAACTTGGAAGTAAACTTTGATTAGAATAGTGGCAGTGACATGTTTATTATTTGGTAACATACTTGGAGTGTTAGATGAATCGCGCTACAAAAAAACTGTATTTTATTTATAAAAGTACACTACTGTTACTACATTTTATCTGCAGAGTAGGGTAGAGGATCTGCAAAGTAGCGAGAGTGCTTGGAAATGGAGAGAGGGTTGGAAAGGGGAGACAGAAGCAGCAAAGGTAATTAAGGTGCTACAAAAGGGAATGCATTTTTAAAACTTTTAGCAAAGGAATACTCAGCTAATTGGGATCCATGAGCACTGAAGTAATTAATGTCTTGCAACTGAATGTGGAGTCTTTAGATGTAGGTGGTTGCATGGAAAATTTAGTGGATGCAATTGCAATGAACACTCTGTCAATTGGATAATTTAATTTTGAACAGTTTTATTTCATAAACTTTACTTTTATGTGTTATCACATTACAGATCATCTCACCAACTGGGAATTACTTGAGCTGTTAAGAAAAGGCTCTGTATTTGTGGTGGGAGATTGTGATCTCAAATCCTGCAGAAGCGCAGAGCTTACTTTGAATCCATGTGCTTCATAGTAGTGCATGGTATCTGGGGGAAGCCGAATTATGTTCTCTTTTTACACAGCAGTGTTCCATATTCTGTGATTTGACTGCACAGCAACATAGACAGCCACTTTGACAGTGTAAGGAAAGTCTGAAGTGATGGTGCCATATGGGTAGCTTGCCAGAGTTATATGGGAAGGGTGCCAAGGAACTCATTGAGTGTTTAGGATAGGGAACAGGGTGTGTGCTCCAGCATGGAGTGGTGGAATGTTATGTCCTGGGGAAGTGGGAAAGAGATATCAGCTCTAGCAGTAGCATGCTGTCGGGTCCTGTTGGAGAGGTTTGGGGGTGGGGGGAGGGTGTAACGTTTGCAGTGTGGTTAAAGAGGAGGTTATTAGGATCTGGTGAGGTGTAACACTGTGTCAGGATCTGGTGACTGGAGGAGTGGAGGGAGTTGTATTTTATGGGCTGGGTTAAGTTGGGGGCAGTGTCTGTATAATAGTTACCCAGAAGTTTCGGTTTTAAAATAAACAGAATCAGAAAGTACTGGAGAAGCTGAGCAGGATCTGTACAGAGAAAACAGCGTTAATGTTTCAAGTCTCGTGACCCTTAGGTTTATGTTTGTTTCAGAATTCCAGCATCTGCAGTTCTTTGCTTTGTTTGAATCCAGGTTTTAATTGTCTTGCTATTTCTGGGTAATTTAGCTGCAGTGGAACGCTCCAAATTCTCTAATTTAAATGGATACTTTTGAAGGAATCCAGAACCAATTGTCCATTGTTAACTATAATTTTCTGAGCAATTCCTTTGGAGTTTGCTGTGTTAGGGGTTCTATAGGGTTCTGAAATGCAACTACCTTGTACACAGCAGAAACAATTATCTGGCCTTGGAAAATCCAGGTTTACATTATCCAGAGACAAACATGCAACCATTTAACTTGGCCTTCACCACTCCACAAAATGAATGTTTAGGGTGGTGACTTTTCATGCATAGTCTGCCAATTAGTTTTTTTTAAAAGCATGTTGCTAACTTACACCTATTGTTTTTTAGGCAGAAGTGAAGACTGCAAGTGCTGGAAATCAGAGTCTAGATTAGAGTGGCGCTGGAAATGCAAAGCAGGTCAGGCAGCATCCAAGGAGCAGGAAAACCGACATTTCGGGCAAAAGCCCTTGCTTCAGTCCTGATGAAGGGCTTTTGCCCGAAACATCAATGTTCCTGCTCCTTGGACGCTGCCTGACCTGTTGTTTTGCACCAATTTAAATGCAGTGGAGTCTCAGAAATTAAGGTTTTCTTGTGGTTTCTGATTTTTAATCTAATTGAGCTTTGATAATTATTGAAGATGTTGATGAATTCCTCTAATTCTGTGTCAGTGAGAGGCTAAAGCCCCCCATATGTCAACACAAGTACAGAAGGTATTGTTACGGTGTGACTGCACCACCTAATGAAGGAGCCAGTCGGAATGAAAGAAGAGCCCATGGAAACCAAAAGGTATCTCCTGAAATTTGAAAAGCAGCCTTTCTTAAAATCTAAAGTTGAGTCTTCAGAAAAGCTTAACAGAGGTAAGGCAAGAGGTTACAAAAGTAGATAAAAAGGCAGAGATTAAGTTTACATATCTACGAGTGTGCAGAAGAATGGGTGAATTGTTTGCACCAATAGAAATAAATGTGCATAATCTGATAGACATTATAGAGCCGCTGTTTCAAGATTCTCAAGCCTGCCCTTGAATATTGAAGGTCATTTGATATTTCAAGAAGACAGGAAGCTAGAAAAACTCTACAGGATAGTCCTGTTAATAAATAATGTTATAATAAAGGACCTTACTGAGAAATGTCTTAGTTTGAAAATGCAAGATGTAGAATCAGTTTAGGTAAAGATAGGAAATGGGAAAAGTATGAGTTCTCTTGTGGAAGTCGTTTATGGACCACCCTAATAGTAGTTGGGCTGCAGGACAGAATCATAGATCCCGACAGTGCAGATAGAGGCCATTCAACCCATTGAGTCTGCACTGACCCTCTGAAGAGGATCCCAAATCCCCATAACCACTCATTTTACCATGTTTAACCCTGGACACTAAATATGCAATTTAGCATGGCTAATCCACCTAATTTGCGCATCTTTGGACAGTGGGAGGAAACCAGAGCACGCAGAGGAAGCCGTGCATACATGAGGAGAATGTGAAAACTCTACACAGCTACCCAAGTTTGGAATGGAACCCCACTCCCTGGTGCTGAGAGATAATAGTGCTGACTACTGACCCACCATGACACCACTGAATACACAGGAAGGAATAAATAGAGCATGGAAAATTTCCACAATAATCATGAGTCATTTTTGCAAGGTTTGTGAAGGTTTGTAGCTCAGGTTGAGGTTTAGGATGTAGGTTTGCTTGCTGAGCTGTAGGTTGGATATCCAAACGTTTCATTACCTGGCTAGATAACATCATCAGTGGCGACATCCACCCCCTGTGCTGCAGTGTGTGGTGGCTAATTGGAATAGTGTTCTGATGCAGCTTTGTTTGTGTGTGTTGGGATGGTTGCTGGTGTAGTTAAGTATTTGGTCAGTGTTTGTTGGTTTTCTGTATACGCAGGTTTGTAGTTCTCCGTTGTCCTTTCTTTCGACTGTGACGTCCAGGAATGTGAGTTTGTTGTCGGTTTCTTCCTCCTTGGTGAACTTTATACCTGTGAGGGTGTTGTTGATGATGTTAAATGTTTCTTCTAACTTGTGTCATCTACATAGTGGACCCAGATCTTTGGTTTGATGGTTGGTAGGGCTGTTTGTACTAGACCACCACTTCGACTGGGACAACACATCTATCGTGGGACAGGCTAAGCAAAGACATGCCAGAGAATTCCTAGAGGCCTGGCACTCCAACCACAACACCATATACAAACACATAGATCTAGATACCATCTATCAACACCTCAGAAAACGGACAGGAAGTGACATCACCACAAAGCCCAGAACCCCATCCTGGAGAAAGATATAAATAGAAAGCAGGAGACAACGGCTTCGTTTCACTTGGAGGTCTCCAGTGGTGATGTTACCTAGCCAGGTAATGAAACGTCTGGATATCAAACCTACAGCTCAGCGAGCAAACCTACACCCTAAATCATGAGTCAGTTTAATTTCTTTGTAGACTGGGTAAATTAGATTGGTGTAGGTATCCTAAGTTAATTGAAGGTATTCAGGACAATTTCTTAGAGTAGTACATTCTAGAATCCAACCAGGAAGCAGGCTATTTTAGATGTGGGAATGAGCAGTGTATTGGGGGATGAATCAATATCCTCATGGTAAAGGAGTCTTACGATGACAGCAATCATAAAATGATAGAATTTCATGTACACTTTGAAGGGGGGAAATGTGGGTCCGAGACAAGTGTGTTAAACTTGAACAAGTAAATTATAGGGTAAGAAAGAGAGCTAACTAAAATTAGTTGGAAAACTAAGTAAAAAGAACTAGCAATGAAGTGACAGACTTTTACGGAGACATTTAATAGTGTTCAGCAAAGATTTATCCCAGTGGAAAAGAAAGACTCTTCAAAAAGGTTGCATCAGCTGTGTTAAAAATAGTTAAGACTAGTATTGAAATGTAACAAACAATAAACAAATCTGCAGAGATGAGTAGTAGGCCAGAGGGGATACCAAACTTTATGAATCAACAAAGAATGACACTAAAAATAAAGAAAAACAGAATAGCATACAAAAGAGAGCTAACTAGTAATACAAAAACTAGATAGTAAGAGCTTTACAAGTATTGAAAGAGGAAAATAACAATTATAACCAATGCTGGTCTTCTGGAAAGTGAGTATGGGAAATTGATAATCGACAGCAAGCAAATGCCATAGGCTTTAAGTCGTTTAACTTGTGTCTGTTTTCACTGTGCAAGACTCAGAAAACCTCCCATAGAGACTTAAAATCAAGAGGTGAAAAAAGACGAGGGACTTAAAACAATCACCATCACCAAGGAATAGGTGCTGAGCAAACTATTAATCTTAAATACCAACAGCTTCCCAGGACATGATAGCCAACATCCAAGTATCTTAAAAGCAGTTACAAAAGAAGGTATCATCAAGGCATTGGTTATAATTCTCCAAAATTGCTGAGGTTCAGGAAAGCTCCTAGCAGATTGGAAAATAGTAAATGTAACACCCTTCTTCAAGGAAGGAAGGAGACTGGAAATGAGAGGAGGGTTAGCCTGACATCAGAAGGGAATTGTTAGAATCATTAGTTAAGCAGTTATGGTAAAGAATTACAAAAATCATAATGAGATGTTGTTGCAAAAGTAACCCTGCTGAGTAAAAGGGGAGCAATAGGTTCAGACATTTGCTGCATGTTCTTGGCTGAGGAGCCAGTGGTGCAAAGATACCATCTGTGGAATTCTGATGCAAAGCCTCAAAGTCAGATTCCTCTCTCAATATAAGAATACCCTCGAGACGTGGATCACTAGTTGGCCTGGGGTAACAAACTCTGGTTGGTGTGTAGTGCCACTTGATTCAGGGTTGGAGTGCATATATACATATGGACTCTGTCTCACTCCTATTAATACACAGCATGTTTGTGGGGAACCTGATGATAAATTACTTATAGATCACCTTATTCTGGCTTAGGGTTTTATATGTAGCAGAGCAGCTACCTCATTGCAATCAATTGATTTTTTAAAAATATATTCATGGTTCAACTCATTGTTCGACAACACCTGGATGTTCTCAGTCCCTGAAAGTATGTTTGCAGATCAATCAGGTAGTCAAGAAGGCAAACTGATATCTTACTACAATTATATCAGCCACTCTTGGCATATTGTGTGCAGTTTTGGTCTCCTTATCTGGGAAGGATGTTCGTGCAATAGAGGGAGTACAATGATGGTTTACCCAATTGATTCCTGGAGTGACATATGAGGAGAGATTGAATCAGTTAGGGTGATATTTGCCGGAGTTTAGAAGAAAGAGGGTGGACCGTGGAGAAACCTGTAAAATCCATCAGGCCCACACAGGTTAAGAGGAGGAAAGATGTTCCTGATAGTAGAGTCCAGAACCAGGGGGTCATAGTTTAAGAATAAATAGTAAATCTTTTAGGATTGAGATAAGGAGAAATGTCTTCACCCAGAGAGTAGTAAATCTGTGGAATTCGCTACCACAGAAAGTGGTTGAGGTTAAAACATTATTTGTTTACAAGAAGGAGGCAGATATAGCTTTTGTGGCTAAATGAATCATGGGACATGGAGGAGGGTAAAATTAGAGTATTGAGCTTGATCAGCCGTGATCATATTGAATGGAAGACTAGACTTGGGTTGAATGGTCTACTCCTGATCCTATCTGCAATGTTTCAATGTTTCAATATTGGCATTGGGTGTGAATCCAGAGGAGCTTCACTGGGTTGATCCCAAGTATAGAGAAACTGTTATGAGGAGAGTTTGAGTAGGTTGGGTCTGAACTTATTAGAATTTAGAAGAATGGGAGGCGATCGTATTGAAGCATCCAGGATTACTCGATGACTTAACATGTTGGCTCAGTTGATTGAATAGCTGACTTGTGAAGCAGAGTAACACGAACAACACGGGTTCAGTTCCTGCACTGCCTGAAGTTACCATGAAGTACTCTTTCCTCAACCTCTCCCCTCATCTGAAGTGTAATGACCCTCCGGTTAAACCACCACCAGTTGTCTATTTGATGAGAGAGCAGCTCCACTCTCCTTTATCTCATCACAGATTTGACATGTCACATTGTTTCCTTTTGCTTTATGATAATTCTGCCATTTACAATTGTAAATGGTTTTCAAATAGGCCCTAGATAAGATATTTATGCTTATATATTATGAAATGTGTAACACTGCAGGTAATACATGGTCCTCTGTTTCAATAATGTAGAAACTCCACACGGTCAGTCACCCAAGGCAGGAATCAAACCTGGATCCATGGTGCTGTGAGGCAGCAGTGCTAACCACTGAGCCACCTTGCCACCCCTGCTGGGCACATACTCCTCATTCCTGATGAAGGGCTTATGCACGAAACATCGATTCTCCTGCTCCTTGGATGCTGCCTGACCTGCTGCGCTTTTCCAGCAACACATTTTTCAGCCTAGATAAGATATGTATACTACATAAGATATGAGCACATGGTGTAGAGGTTCATGTATTGGCATGGATAATGGATCGGTTAGCTAACTAGACAGTAAGGATTAATGGGTCTTTTTCATGTTGGCAAATTGTATCTGATGTGTGGGAGGAGTCAATGTGGCTAATATTTAAAGTCTATGATTTCAATGAAGGAACAAAATATATGGTCACTAAACTTGTTAATAACACCAAGATGAGTAGAAAATTAAGTTTTCAAGAGGAGGCAAACAGTCTACAAAGGAATATAGGTTGGTTAAGTGTGTGCGCAGATGGACTATATTGTGAAAAAGTAAGACCATAAGACATAGAGTGGTAGAGTCATAGAGATGTACAGCATGGAAACAGATACTCGGTACAACCCGTCCATGCTGACCAGATATCCCAACCCAATCTAGTCCCACCTGCCATCACCCGGCCCATATCCCTCCAAACCCTTCCTATTCATATACCTATCCAAATGCCTTTTAAATGTTGCAATTGTACCTGTCTCCACCACTTCCTCTGGCAGCTCATTCCATACACATGCCACCCGTGTAAAAGTTGCCCCTTAGGTCTCTTTTATACCTTTCCTCTCTCACCCTAAACCCTCTAGTTCTGGACTCCCCAACCCCAGAGAAAAGACTTTGTCTATTTATCTTATCCATGCCCCTCATGATTTTGTAAACCTCTATAAGGTCACCCCTCAACCTCCGACGCTCCAGGGAAAACAGCCCCAGCTGTTCAGCCTCTCCCTATAGCTCAAATTCTCCAACTCTGGCATCATCCTTGTAAATCTTTTCTGAACCCTTTCAAGTTTCACAACATCTTTCCGATAGGAAAGAGACCAGAATTGCACGCAATATTCTAACAGTGGCCGAACCAATATCCTGTACAGCCACAACATGACCTCCCAACTCCTGTATTCAATACTCTGACCAATAAAGGAAAGCATACCAAAAGCCTTCTTCACTATCCTATCTACCCGCGACTCCACTTTCAAGGAGCTATGAACCCACACTCCAAGGTCTCTTTGTTCAGCAACACTCCCTAGGACCTTCCATTAAGTGTATAGGTCCTGCTAAGGTTTGCTTTCCCAAAATGCAGCACCTCGCATTTATCTGAATTAAACTCCAACTGTCACTTCTCAGCCCATTGGCCCATCTGGTCAAGATCCCATTGTAATCTGAGGTAACCTTCTTCGCTGTCCACTACACCTCCAATTTTGGTGTCATCTGCAAACTTACTAACTGTACCTCTTATGCTCGCATCCAAATAATTTATGTAAATGACAAAAAGTAGACCAGTACTGATCCTTGTGGCACTCCACTGGTCACAGGCCTCCAGTTTGAAAAACAACCCTCCACTGCCACCCTCTGTCTTCTATCTTTGAGCCAGTTTTGTATCCAAATGGCTAGTTCTCCCTGTATTCTGTGAGATCTAACCTTGCTCATCAGTCTCCCATGAGGAACCTTGTCGAACACCTTACTGAAGTCCATATAGATTACATCTACTGCTCTGCCCTCATCAATCCTCTTTGCTATTTCTTCAAAAAACTCAATCAAGTTTGTGAGACATGATTTCCCACGCACAAAGCCATGTTGACTATCCCTAATCATTCCTTGCCTTTCCAAATACATGTACATCCTGTCCCTCAGGATTCCTTCCAAAAACTTGCCCACCACCAACGTCAGGCTCACTGGCCTATAGTTCCCTGGCTTATCCTAATTGGAAGTGCGGCCATTGGCAATTTTCTGCTTTTTGATAAGCTGGATAAGAATGGAACCAGGAAATGCAGTCCCAACTAGTTGGTTGATGATGATATACATCTAAAGCCAGCCATGTCAAAGGCTGCAGACCAATCAAGAAGGTTGAGGAATTGTTTGCCTTTGTCATAGTCACAATGTGACATTTTTACTGTTATTCCTTTCATTGTACAATGTCACTACCATCATTGAATCTCCCACTGTTGATGTACTCAAGGTTACTATTATTTGGAAACTGAACTGGACTAGCCAAAGAAATACTGCCATTAGAAGAGCAGGTTAGAGATTAAGAATCTTGTAGTGACTGACTTGCCTTTGTCCCAGTCCAAGGCACAAGTCAGGAATATGATGGAGTACTCCCCATTTGTCTGGTTGGGTACAGCTCCAACAACACTCAAGAAACTTTGACATCATCCAGGAATAAGCACCCTGCTTGATCTGGCACTACCTCCACAGACACATTTGCTCGCTTCTACCATTGATGCAAAGTGTGCAAGATGTACTGCAGAAATTCACTAAGATTTCTTAGAAAGCACCTTCCAAACCCATGACCACTTCCATCTAGAAGGACCAGGCAGCAGATCCTGTAATTACTGTTAGCACCTGCAAATTCCACATTAAGCAACTCATTATTCTGACTTAGAAACATATTGTTGTTCCTTCAGTCAAACTCCTAGATCTCCCACCTTAACAATATTATGGGCGAATCTTCAATAACTAGTGGAGCAAGAAGGCAGATCACCATCACCTACTCAAGGGCAACTACGGTTGGGTAATAATTGGGCTGGTTAACAAATTCTTTATAGAATGAATGAATTGACAGAAAACATATTATTTGTGACGTATGAAAAAATTGTTTCAGCATAGCAGAAGGGATGAAAGCCTGATTGCAGGGATTTAAACTTTAAGGTATCAAAATGATGGGTTCACAATTGGTCTGTGACAATATGTTCAAGATCTTTGGAGAGGAGATGGAAGTTGGAATTGGGGCATAGTTATGGGAGTGATATTTCAAAAGGTAGGAGTAGAAGCAAGGCCATTCAGGCCATCGAGTCCACTCCGCCATTTAATCATGGCTGATGGATGTTTCAATTCCACTTACCCCCACTCTCCCCATTGCCCTTAATTCGTTGTGAGATCAAGAATTTATGAATCTCTGCCTTGAAGACACGCAACATCCTGGCCTCCACTGCGCCCTGTGGCAATGAATTCCACAGGCCCACCACTCTCTGGCTGAAGAAATATCTTCTCGTTTCTGTTCTAAATTGACCCCCTCTAATTTTAAGGCTGTGCCCATGGGTCCTAGTCTCCCTGCCTAACGGAAACAACATCCCAGCATCCACCCTTTCTAACCCATGCATTATCTTGTAAGTTTCTATTAGATGTCCCCTCAACATTCTAAACTCTAATGAATACAATCCCAGGATCCTCAGCTGATCATCATATGTTAGGCCTACCATTCCAGGGATCGTCCATGTGAATCTCCCCTGGATACGCTCCAGTGCCAGTATGTCCTTCCTGAAGTGTGGGGCTCAAAGTTGGACACAGTATTCTAAATGGAGCCTAACTAGAGCTTTAGAAATTCTCAGAAGTATGTCGCTGCTTTTATATTCCAACCCTTTTGAGAGAAATGACAATTAAATTCAGCTCAATGAGCCTGATGTGATTTGAACATGCAACCGTCTGATCTGGAGTCAGATGTACTGCCGTTGCAAATGAACTTGTCCAAATTTATGAGGAAGAATAGAAAAGCAGAACATTATTTTAAGACAAAAATTGTAGAATTCTCTGATGACAGATGTAGATTATCGGGGTATCCTGGTACATGAATCATTACAGGTCAGAATGCAGGTACAGCAAGTCTCAGTGAAGAATCCTGCCCGAAATGTCGACTGTCCTGCTCACCAGATGCTGCCTGATCTCCTGTGCTTTTGTCAGCACCACACAGATGCTGACTCCCCAGCATCTGCAGTCCTCACTTCTCCTACAGCAAGTAATTAGGAAGACAAGTGCAATGTTGGCATTTTTCTTTAACAAGGAGAATGGAATGTAAGACCAGGAAAATTTTACTGCAGCTGTACAGAACCTTGGTGAGGCCTCATCTGGAACAGTATGTTCAGCTCGGGCCTCTGTATTTGAAAAAGAACATCAACTGCAATAGAAGCAGTTCAAAGAACTTCACTCAACTCACTCCTGAAAAACATAGCTCATCCTGGCCCAATACCCATTGGAGTTTTGAAGAATGAGAGGTGAAATGATTGAGACATATAGGATTTGGACAGGACTGATGAGGTAGATTCTGGGAGGATGCTTCCTCTTCTAAGAAAGTCTGGAACTGGAGGACACCATTTAAGAATAAGAGATCTCCATTTAAGATGGAGATGAGGAGCATTTTTTTCACTCAAAGTCATTAGTCTGTGAAATTCTCTTTCCCAGGGTGGAGTGGATGCTGTGTCACTGAACTTATTCGGGGCTGAGTGAGATAGGTTTTCTTTTGTGGACAAAGGTTATAGGGAGCAGGCAAGAAGGTAGGGTTGAGACCATGATAAGATCAACCATGATCTTATCCAATGGCAAGACAGTTTCAAAGGGCTGAATGGCCTCCTCCTGTTCTGATGTTCTGTGTTACTATGTTCTGCATTGCCAGTATGAACAAAAATTGGCTCTTTGAGACAATTGGGATTGTTCAGGAAGTGCTTTGTAAGTTGCCCTCCTTACTTAAAGTCAGTATGACTCTTCAAAAGTCATAGGAGCATTCCAGCATTTTCTGCTTTAGTTAAAGACTTTGAAAAGGAGAATAGTTCAAAGCTATTTTTTTAAGTCAAACAAGACAATCTACTGATGTCAAGAACATCAGCACGTTCATTGTTTTGGATTATTACACAAAGATCAATTACTGTTGCTTTATCTTTCTGCTTGATGTGAAACAAAATAACTCAGCAATTTACATCTGCACTTAACCTCCATATATTTGATCAACATTCCTTTAAAAGGTATATGAACACATAAAATACTCGAATCCATGGGGTGCTATTCTGTGTCTGTTTTGGCCTTGCTGAGGCAGGAGACTGTGAGGTCAAGTCCCACTCCAGAGACCTGAGCATTCAGATTGACTTTCCATTGCAGTAATATTGAAGTTCTGCACTGTCAGAGATGCCACATTACAGGGACAATACCAAGCCAACACTCAAGTGGATATAAAAGATCCCATATCACTCTTTCAGAGAACAGCAGAAAGATAATGCCCATTGACCAGGACAACAATTATTTCACAAATAATATCTCTTTGAAGAAATCCCAGATATTTTGCTCTTAGTTGCTTGTGGGAGCTTCCTGTACATAAATTGGCTGCCATACTTCCTACATTTCAGTCCTTATTGCACTTCACAAATTCTTCATGGGTTAAAAAGCCCTTTGTATGTTCCATGAATGTGAAAAGCATTCTAAAAGGCAAACCTTTCTTTATATTGTCACACTCTTGGGCTTTACTGTCCAGTAATTGGATATTGGCAATATGGACACAACCTACTATGGCAGACGATCAAATAGTCTGACCCTATAGAAGCAATACCAATATTGAATCATGCTGATCAAGGACCAGTATTCCAAATCTTTGGAAGGTAGTGGAAACATTTTTGTGTGGATTTTCTAGAGGCTGTGGTTTCAACCAGGGGTGTGTCTTGCAAGTTGACTCAAAGTGAGGTTTGCCCATATCAAACTAACAATAGCATCTGTTTGTTCGTTTACTCCACTAGGCAATTCTTGCACACAGTTACAGTCCGAACGAGGTTACCTTTGTACATTTTCAAGCTGTCAATGCCATGCACATATACTGAGGGATTATTTGAACACTTTCTGCAAATCGATGAACAGCAGACAAAGCAGGTTTGCTGCTTGGCACTCCTCCATTTTTGCTGCCATGCAAGATAAGCGCTATTTTGATACTCAGGCTTCAGTCTCAGCATTTGCAGTAAGTGCCCACATTAAACCAGCACTCCAGTGGTTGGAGAAGTAGGGAATTTGATTGACACAAATTTGCAGAGATTACGTGCTGCACACTCCTCCCATTTGTAATTCAAAAGTGAAGTTGTGGTCTAAAATACAGAGTAGGATACTGAATTGTACACATAAAACTATTTTCATTCAGAAACAGGCAGCCCAATAACCAGTCAAATAGTCTCTCATTTAGATGGCCACAGTTAAAAGTGGCCCTAATTGTATCGAACTAGCTACTATTGAAGATCATACTGGATTTGAAATGTTAACTCTGCTTCTCTCTCCATGGATGCTACCAGACCTATAGAGTTTCTCCAGCATTTTCTGTGTTGTTTTCAGATTTCCAGAATCCACAGTATTTTGCTTTCAGTACCTGCTGCAGGCTTTTAAAACCAAGTCATAGAGTCCCGACAGAAATAGGTCATTTGATCTATCGAGTCTGCACTGACCCTCCAAAACGCATTGCACCTGGGTCCAGCCCCTTAACTTATACCTAAAATCCTGCATTTCCCATGGCTAATTCATCTAACCTGCACATCTTTGAACTGTGGAATGAAACTGCAACACCGGGTAGAAACTTATCCAGACACAGGGAGAACGTACAAACTCAGCATAGCTATCCAAAGTTGGAAGTGGACTTGGGTCCTTGGTATTGTGAGGCAGCAATGCTAACCATGGTGCTACCTGTTCAGACATGCTTTTACACATCTCTACGACAAGTGGGACATTAACTTGGACTTCATGGTCCAGAATTTGGGACCTCTGCACCTCAAGACCCCCAAACCAGTTATCTGTTGGTGCAAAGCACCCTCTTTAGAACAATGGGTGGAATTATGTGGGTTGCATTGAAGAGGAGTGAATGGGAAAATACCTATTCAGGATGTAAAAAAGACTCTGAAAACAGGGGAGATTCCTGACAGACAATTGTTCAACCCCAAACTTCTGGGTATCTCAGCAGAAAATTTCCTTTAAGATAACTTGTACACAAGAAATTTGGAACTTTGGCTTCAGGTCTCAGGCTTGTCAACATTGTTATGAAGATGTCTAGACAAACTAAGTTTGATGTTATTGTAGAATACAAGAGAAGGTGGCTTGGTATAAACCTATATATGGCCTCAAATGTGGCAAAGCATTAATCACACTAGCCAGCACATCACATATTCAGGTTTGTAGGCCATAATAAATTTCTCAGGAAATGAATTACATATTAAGCTCATTATTCAGTACGGTTTTATGTTGCTCTATCTAATATTAATGGCCAACAGGAGTTGGTTTCTTTAATATTGATAAAGGTCTATTAAATGCCTTGCAAAATGCAGGTCATCATTAAATCTGTTCCTGGTTCAACAAAAGCATTTGGCGTTAGACAAAAAAAACCAGAATATATATAAATATTTTTCCCATCGTTTTTGAAGTTATTCATAGAATTTACGAAGTTTTTATATGTGAGAATCACCAAATTCAGCGAGGTGGTGATGGGGGCCAGGAGTTTCCTACTTCATGTTTCAACAAAAAAAGCCCACAATTTCTCAAGAGGCATAGATTATCTTAACTGAAAAAGAGGCCTGTGCATAGCTAAGAGATTTTTTTCCTCTTCTCTTCTTCCCTTTACAGCAACTACTGAAGAGTAGATGTTAAGATCTCGGTGTCAATCACTGCTTCAGAATTATGTTGATAATCATGTTGACTGAATCAGATCAAGTGATTTGAGAATCCTCAACATGAGAAAATGAAAGCTTAAAGCAAGCAAATTATGTTTTAATATGTTACAAATAAAAAATTTTATTTCATTGTTAAAATTATTTAAATAAGAGTTGCAAAATAGGGTTTCACAAATCTCCTTATCATTTTCAACTTGCATATAAATGCTTTGGATTTGAAAAAAGTGCTAACATGTGAAAGTCATGCTGGAAAATCAAAGTTCATCAGAATCAATCATGTTATAACTCAACATTGCGATCCTCATTGGGGCACAGTGGGAAGGGGATGTCCAGAAACCTCCTTCTGCAAGGGGAGATCAGAAGAAGGAAACCTCTAAGTAAATTCATGGAGGCGTGGGAGGTGTTAGCAGAAAATAGGAAATTCCTTTCTTATCATTGAAAGCAGTCAAAGACCTCAAATACTTCAACAAAATTCCACCCAACCTCACACAAACAATGAAGCTGTTGTACTGTGACAAATTGGAATCATCCCAGTCTTATTTGTACAGGTTTGTGGTTATTTTGATGATTAGGTTGAAGGGAGAATCCTGTAAAGTGAAGAATTTGCAGTTGCCTGTGAAGTTTGTTTTAATCAAGTGTCTAGAAATTTGATCAAAGCGTGAACTTGACGTTGGGACAAGTTATTGGGAGCCCTTCACTCTGTTATGATCTCCCATTTGCAAGGCATTGGTATTAATTGCTTTGGTTTCTTAGATAACTTTGCTTTTTAGTAGAACGCAGTTTCAAATGTTCAGAGTCTTGAATGGACAAGATGCTCAAATTTATTAATAGAGACATAGAATACAAAACCAAGGAAGTTAGACTTATATAGAACATTGAGTCAACTCCAACTGGAATATGCACCCAGTTGTAGGCACCACACTTCAGGAAAGATGGGAAAACATCAGAGAATGTACAGAAAGGATCTGCAGAATGGTTACTGGGATAAGAAACTTCAGTTCTTTAGATAGAATAGTTTGGATTGTTTTCTTGGAGACCAGAAAGTTAAATCAAGATTTGATAGAACTTTGCAAAATCATGGTCCAGTAAAATTAGATCAGGAAGCAATATTCCCATTGGTGGAAGGAACCAAAAGAGACAGATTTAAGACAATTGACAAAGATACAATGGTGACTTGCAAAAAACCGCTGTCGTACTGTGTGTTTAGAATCTGAAATATGATGCTGCTGGTCTAATGGAGGCAGAGTTAGTTAAGACATTCAAGGCGGATTGGATTATTATCTGAAAAGGAAGAATACACAGGATTACAAGGAGAAAGTTAGCAGAATGCCTGCTCCTTGGAAGAGTCAGCACAGACATGACAGGCTGTCCTCCTTCCTTGCTGTGAAATTAAAAAAATCAAAAATACTGGAGAAACTCAGTAGTTTTGGCAGCATGCATTAAGAGAGAAACACTTAGAGTCCAGTATGACTGTTAAAAATTAAAAGGCTGGAAAATGTTTTTTTATACTGTTGACAGATGGAGAGGGAAAATGAGTAGAACAAATGGTGAGTATACCCAGCGTAAAACAATAATACTGATCATGATGGTAAAGGAGAGATAGATCTTAAAATAAGTGTAAGTGTTGGGTACAAAACAGAGAAAATGGATCTGTTCTGCTGAGATCAAAGCAAACAAGACACAGCTGGGGGAGGGTGGGGCATGTAAGGAAAACAGCTGACAGTTGTGGAACTCCCTGTTGAGTTCTAGAGACTGTAAAGTGCCCAAGCAAAAAATGAAGTGCTGTCTTTCAAGCTTGCCTTGAGCTTCATTGGGATACTGCAGCAGGCCATGCATGGAAATGATAAGATTGGAAGGAGATTTGTTGAAATAGCAAGTGACTGGAAGGTCGGGGTCATTCATCTTGACAAAGCAGAAGCGTCCTATGGTACGATCCCCAGTTAAGCAGCTGAATGCCTAACCCCTATTCTAGAATGCCCAATGACTCCTAGTTCCTAGAACATATTCAGTTTAGGAGCAGTTTTTTTTTAAGATGGCTACATTAGTTTCACATGTCCTGCCTCTATATCGGATGGATTAGCATTAAAGGGGAGGCAATGGCCTAGTGGTATTCTCATTAGATTGTTAATCTGTGAACTCAGCTAATCTTTGGGGCAAGAAACCTCAATTTGATTCCTGCCACAGCAAATGGCAGAATTTTAATTCAATCTGGAATTAAAAATCTACTAATGATCGTGAATCCATTGTAGATTGTCAGGAATGGTTTGCTAATGCCTTTTAGGAAAGGAAACTGCCATCCTTATCTGATTTGACCTACATGTGACCTCAG
The DNA here is from genome assembly GCF_020745735.1 of Hemiscyllium ocellatum. Taxonomy (NCBI): domain Eukaryota; kingdom Metazoa; phylum Chordata; class Chondrichthyes; order Orectolobiformes; family Hemiscylliidae; genus Hemiscyllium; species Hemiscyllium ocellatum. The sequence goes on along the minus strand of NC_083409.1, from coordinate 75,318,864 downwards.
ACCCACACTAATGTGATTGACTCTTAACTACCCTATGGGATGGGCAATATATACTGACCAAGCCAGCAACAAACTTATCCTGTGAATGATTTTTTAAAAAGATTAAATGTCCAAGAAAATGGACTACACAACAAAATCTGGATGCTTTAGTAATTTCGATCCAGAGTGTTTCATCTCATTGAGCACCTTATCCTAGAGATTTATGTCACCCATCTAATCATCAATTTGGAATCATTAGGTTTCCCCACTTGAACCAAGATGTGTACAACTGTAGCATGTGCTCTAAAACAAGCTCTTCCTTGGACAGATAGCTTCTCGTTAACAAGCAGTACATTTTTTGTATGAATATGGCAAAGTTCAAACATGCTATGAGCATTAGTGATGTATTTCCTAACATGCTTTGATGCCTCCAATCCTCCATGTTCAACCTCTAAACATGCATTCAGTTCTAAAATTACTGTTAAATAAATACATTTATTTCAGTATGTCAAACGTGGGATTGCATGAAGCTGAGTGCACCACTGTTTCAAAATACAAACTTGGTGATGATAAATAGTTAAAAATCTGAGAATGTGACAGGAGGACAAAAACGATTTCAACTGTAGTTTGAAGTAATTTGAAAGCAGACATTAAGGTTTCCAAATTGCAAGTAGCACATTTGTCTTTTCCTGATCTGCACAACTTTCAGATAAAGCCCTCAGCATGAGCCCAATAAAGTGGAGTCCTTGTGGCTCAGTGCTAGTATAGATACCTCTAAGCCAGGAGACCTGGGTTCATATCTCATAAGCTATTGGGGAGTGTAATAACATCTTTATAAAGGGTGGATCTGAAAACATATATTCAAAAAAATAGACTGGCAGAATCTGGATTAATAAAGCCCAATTATCCAACATAAATTTCTGTTCTAGTGTCACTAGCTGTAATGATGGGTGTGGGCTGAGAGCAATAATTCCCATCTATGTTGTCAGTGAAGCAGAGCTTCATAATGACAGGGTGGCAGTTCTGTACAAAATGTGATTACATGCTGTACTTTTCAGCAGTGCCACACAGGGGGAGGATGTAACTGAAAGACATCAGAAAGGAGCTAAGATTGTTCATGCTTCTCATTTAAGAAAAGTGGCATGTACATGTAGGCCACACTTTTCAAAAGTGGCAATGATCTACAGAGCTTTATGGTTTAAAGCTATATATCAATGGTCACTCCAACCACTTCACAGGCATGTGGGCTTATATGAGTGTCCATTACCAGGGTGGGAAAAAATTGTGGCTATAAGAGCTGCTCCTTTGTTTGAGGGATTTTAGATGTTGGAGGTGATTTCCTCGAATTCCAGGAGTAGCAATTACTGTTTTATAAGCTGTCGCATTGTTTTGGAATTTAGGGGAAAAGGATCAAAACAACAGCACTTTTAAATGGAGGAAGACAGACAAATGACAGTGACTACATGGTCAGTGAGGGAGAGAGAGAGAGAAAGAGAGAGAAATAAACCATACTGTTAATTGACACAGTTCCTACACAGTTGTTGTCTTTTCTGTTTGAGTTCATGTATCTCATGGTCAGGTTTCTGGTATTGAGATTGGCTCCAATACAATGAAGAGTACATCAGGTTCCAAGTGATCAATTGTGATAAGGGACTCTCTGGTCAGAGGCACAGACAGGCGTTTCTGTTGTCAGCGGTGAAAAATTAGAATGGTGTGTTGCCTCCCTGGTGCCAGGATCAAGGATATCTCAGAAAGGGTGCAGAATGTTCTCAAAGGAAAAAGGGACCAGCAGGAGGTCATTGTACACTTTTGAACGAATGACAGGAATGGAAAAAGATGAGATTATGAAGGGAGAATATAGAAAGTTAGGCAGGAATTTAAAAAGGAGGTCCTCGAGGATAGTAATATTCGGATTACTCCCAGTCCCACGAGCTAGTGAGGGTAGGAATAGGAGGATAGAGCAGATGAATAAATGAGTGAGAGCTGGCGCAGGGGAGCAGGGATCACATTTTTGGATCATTGGAATCTCATCTGGTGCAGAAGTGACCTGTACAAGAATAGGTTGCACCTGAATTGGAAGGAGACAAATATACTGGCAGGGATATTTGCTAGAGCTGCTCAGGAGAATTTGAACTAGTAAGATGGGCGGGGGACCCGGGGAAATAATGAGAAAAGAGATCAATCTGAGATTGGTACATTTGGGAAAGGGAGGCGAGCAGTCAGGGCAGGCAGGAACAATGCAGAGAACAAGGTAGGACTGATAAATTAAACTGCATATACTTCAATGCAAGAGGCCTAACAGAGAAGGCAGATGAACTCTGGGCATGGTTAGGAACATGGGACAGCGATGTGTGTGTGTGTGTGTGTGTGTGTGTGTGTGTAAGAGGGGAGGGGGAGTGGCGCTTTGGATAAGGCATAGCAGTACTGCTGTACTTAGGGACGATATTCCTGGGAATACACGCAGCCAAGTTATTTGGGTGGAACTGAGAAATACGAAAGGAATGATCACCTTATTGGAATTGTGTTTAGACTCCCTAATAGTCAACAGGAAATTAAGAAACAAATTTGTAAGGAGTTTTCAGTTATCTGTAAGAATAATAGGTGGTTATGACAGGGGATTTTAACTTTCCAGACAGAGTGGGACTGCCACACTTTTAAGGGTTTAGATGGAGAGGAATTTGTTAAGTGTGTACAAGACAATTTTCTGATTCAGTATGTGAATGCACCTACTAGAGAAGGTGCAAAACTTGATCTACTCTTGGGAAATAAGGCAGGGCAGGTGACTGAGGTATTAGTGGGGGAGCACTTTGGGGCCAGTAACCATAATTCTATTAGTTTTAAAATAGTGATGGGAAAGGATAGACCAGATCTTAAAATGGAGTTTTAAATTGGAGGAAGGCTAATTTTGATGGTATTAGGCATTCAAAAGCTGATTGGGGGCATGTGGTAGAAGTGGATGTTTGCAGGTAAAGGGATGGCTGGAAAATAGGAAGCCTTCAAAAATGAGAAAATGAGAGTTCAGAGACAATATGTTCCCGTAGGATGAAAGGTAAGGCTGGTAGATATAGGGAAAGCTGGATGACTAGAAAAATAGAGGTTTTTGGTTAGGAAAAAGAAGGAAGCACATGTCAGGTATAGACAGGAGAGATTGAATGAATCCTTAGAAGAGTATAAAGGCAGGATGAGTATACGTAAGAGGGAAATCAGGAGGGCAAAAAAAGGGACATGAGGTAGCTTTGGCAAATAGAGTGAAGGAGAATCCAAAGATATTTTATAAATACATTAAGGACAAACGAGGGATGGAATAGGGTCCCTCAAAGATCAGCAAGGCAGCCTATGTGTAGAGTTGCAGGAGATGGGAGAGATACTAAATGAATATTTTGCATCAGTGTTTACTGTGGAGAAGGACATGGAATATATAGGATGTAGGGAAATAGGTGGTGACATCTTGAAAAATGTCCATATTACAGAGGAGGTGGTGCTGGATGTCTTGAAATGCATAAAAGTGGATAAATCCCCAGGACCTGATCAGGTGTACTCTTGAACTCTGTGGGAAGCCAGTGAAGTGATTGCTGTGCTCCTTGCTGTGATATTTGGATCATCGATAGTCACAGATGACGTGGTGGAAGACTGGAGGTTGACTAACATAGTGCCACTGCTTCAAAAAGGTGGTAAGGAGAAGCCAGGAATTATAGACAGGTGAGTGTGACAACAGAGGTGGGCAAGTTCTTGGAAGGAATCCTGAGGGACAGGATGTACATGTATTTGGAAAGGCAAAGACTGATTAGGGATAGTCAGCATGGCTTTGTGCATGGGAAATCATGTCTCACTAAGTTAATTGAGATTTTGAAGTAGTAACAACAAAGATTGATGAGGGCAGAGCAGTAGATGTGATCTATCTGGACTTCAGTAAGGCGTTCAATAAGGTTCCTCATGGGAGATTGGTGAAACAAGGTTATATCTCGTGGAATACAGGGAGAACTAGCCATTTAGATAGAGAACAGGTTTAAAGGCAGAAGACAGAGGGTAGTGGTGAAAAGTTGTTTTTCAGACTGGAGGCCTGTGACCACAAGAATCGGAGCTGGGTCCTATACTTTTCATCATTTACATAAATGATTTGGTTGTGAACATAGAAAGTATAGTTAGTAAGTTTGCTGATGACACCAAAATTGGAGATATAATGGACAGCAAAGAAGGTTACCTCAGAGTACAACAGGATCTTGATCAAATGGGCCAATGGGCTAAGGAGTGGTAAATGGAATTTAATTTAGATGAATGTGATGTGTTGCATTTTGGAAAAGCAAATCGGAACAGGACTTATACACTTAATGGGAAGGTCCTGGGGAGTGTTGCTGAACAAAGATACCTTGGAATGCAAGTTCATAGCTCTTTGAAAGTAAAATCACAAGTAGATAGGATAGTGAAGATGATATTTGGTATGCTTTCCTTTATTGGTTAGATCATTAAGTGTAGAAGTTGAGAGGTCATGTTGCGGCTGTACAGGACATTGGTTTGGCTACTTTTGGAATGTTGCACGCACTTCTGGTCTCCTTCCTATCGACCTGTTCCGATTTGCTTTTCCAAAAAGCAACACATCACATTCATATAAATTAAACTCCACTTACCACTCCTTAGCCCATTGGCCCATCTGATCAAGATCCTGTTGTACTCCTGTGAAACTTGAAAGGGTTCAGAAAAGAGTTACAAGGATGTTGCCAAGGTTGGAGGATTTGAGCTATCGGGAGAGGCTGAACAGGCTGGGGCTATTTTCCCTGGAGCGTCGGAGGCTGAGGGATGATCTGATAGAGGTGTATAAAATCATGAGGGACATGGTTAGCATAACTACACAAGGTCTTTTCCCTGGGGTCAGGGAGTCCCGAATTAGAGGGCATAGGTTTAGAGTGAAAGGGGAAAGATATAAAAGGGACCTAAGGGGCAACATTTTTACATAGAGGGTGATGCATGTGTAGAATGAATTGTCAGAGGAAGTGGCGGAGGCTGTAACAATTACAGCATTTAAAAAGACACCTGAATGGGCCTAAATAGGAAGGGTTTAGAGGAATATGGATGAAGTGCTGGCAAATGGAACTAGATTAGCTTATCTGGTTGTCATGGATGAGTTGGACCGAAGGGTTTGTTTCCATGCTGTACATCTCTCTGACTGTTTATTAAAATTTACACAAAACAGAAATGAAGGATTTTTGTGCATGCATGAACAATCTCTTTGCACTGATACCTGAGGGGTGGGGGAAGGATTTTAACTTACTTCAATGAGTGTTACAATTGAATGACTTTTTATTCTGCTCTTAAACTGCCTGGTGGTAATTTCAATGTCTGTGGTATGGGTGGCTTAGTATTCTGCTGAGGTCAGAGTGTTGCTGAAGTGTCCATAAACTGTCCTCATACTGCTCAGAAAGGCCTTCTGGTCAGGTTTAATATTCACAATTGTCACCGATAAATCTAAGAACCTGCCATGCACCAGAAGCCAAATTAAAAGCATTTTCTTAATGGGGAAGAGCAAGAGTATATAGTCAGCATCTCCGTGACCCTGAATGCAGCCTCATGTTTAACTGTGGGCGGCTTGTTACTCTTGCTGCGGGAGGGTAGCTGGTTGGCAGGATGTTCATGATGCTTGCATAGTCACCATGGAGACCTTTTTTCATGGACAGGAAGTTCGACGGCTTTCTCTGATAAAAACAACAAAGAACAATACAGTACAGGAATAGGCCCTTTGGCCCTCCAAGCCTGTGCTGATTTTTATTCCCTGAATGACTCTGACAAATTCTGCCTGATCCAAGCTCTTAGCATATAGTTAGTCCTATTCCTGATATCTCCCCACATTGCTTTACTGCATGAGGCCCCTGATGTATCCTCCCTCAATACACCTGGTGAGATACTCCTTTACCAGTAATGCAACTCCCCTACCCCTTTAGCTGTCTTTCTATCACATATGAAACATCTAAATTCTGGGACATTTAGCTGCCAGTCCTGTCCCTCTTTCAGCTAAGTTTTCATAATCGCAATACTGTCATGGTTCCAAGTACTAACCAAAGTTCATCTCCCTTCCCTAGTATACATCTCACATTGACTTTCTGCTAGGGAATTACAAGCTATGCTTGAATCAGCATTAAACACTTCAGGAATAGCACAGCCAAATGCAACGTAAAGCCTCACATTCCCCTTCTGATGATCCAAGTTCTCTTCACCAGTCATGATGTTTTTTCTAGGACTGCGCTCATTTCTACTTTGGACTGTTGCTTTGGTCTTCCAGATATTTACTGAATTTTGCAAATCCATGAACCTTATCCTTTGCCATTAAGGCAAAATCATGGAAGTCTCAGCTTAACGAATGACCATCTTCCTGCATGCAGAGCGCTCAGAAAAACTGAAGAAAATCATAGCCCCCTCCCCAAGCCAGCAAATGAGCACTCATTACAATGGCACCATCTTTTTGCATTCCCACATTTCTCATTGATCACTTCTATCAGTTTAGTTTACTCATTGCCCTTTACTCCTGAATCCCTAAAGAGGTGTTTTAAACTGAGAACTTGCATGGGCAAACTGCCATGCAGTTTTAAAACAGTTAGCCCTGTGTCGTTAAAGTTCTTATCCAATGAATGCTTAATATTTTGAATACAGATGTTAGGTATAATTAAACAGATACAATAATGTCTAGATTACTTCCCAAACACTAATTGCCTTGTCATGTTTCATATCCAGTTTATTGTGATTTTTTAAAAATAATTAGGTAGTTATTCAACAATGAGAGTATTTCTCTTGATACCACATTTGAGCTGGTGAAGTGATTCATGTCTCTTACCTTTCTTGACAATTCCCTCTGCCTGATCAATATTTGCATCTTGTCCTGAACCTTCTATATCATGTGTCATTTCGAAAACCTTGTTGTTTCTTTTGGGATAATTCATTGCATAATGACATTTCGAGTTGCATCTGAAACAAAACACTTATTGACTATTCCCTGGACACTGCTGGAGTTCATTCTTTTGTTGTACTTCCCTAACTGCTGTCACCTGTCATAGTTGTGATTATCATTACTGCTTTTGTTTGTGATCATTATTTCATATTGAGGTAGATGGGGGAATCCAGAGGATAGTAATGCAGGAGCCTCAGCCTTTGCAATTACCCAACAGGTTTAAAGTTCTTTCAAAATATTTGGATGGCAAAAAGGGCTACAAGGGTTGATAAACTAAATGATCATGGCACCATTGTACAGGAAGCCATTCAAGTGGCAGGAGCAAAAAGGATTGTTGTTGAATGGAAGGGACAGTATAATGAATGGCAGAGAATCAAATTCAAGTAATAAATCTGGACTATAAAGTAGTTTCAATGATAGTCATTATGGCAATTGTCATCAATTGTTGCAAAAATACAATGATTCATTAATGTCCACTAAGGAGGAAATCCACTAACAATTAGTGTCAGCCCAGATAATGTGTTAAAGTTAACCTGAGAATGTAACTTTTAGAAAAAGTTTTGTGATTTACAAATGAAAGAAGTGAAGCTAACACAGTCATTCTAACAGATGAGAGACTCAACAAACAATCCAAGGAATTTTTCAATGTATAATTTCAGTTACCTTACACTGTAAACTTTTGCTATAAATTCTGTGTCTTACAATTGTGTACTTCACAACCACCTGATGAAGGAGCAGCGCTCCAAAAGCTAGAGCTTTCAATTAAACCTGTTGGACTATAACCCGATGTTGTGTGATTTTTAACTGTGTTGGAGTTGTGCAGGACTTTGCTCAGACCAACAGCTGGAGTACTGTGTGTAGTTGTAGTCAGTGCACCAAACGAAGAATGTGATTATACTGGAGGGGGTGCAGAGGAGATTCTTTTAGGTTTTGCCTGGAATAGAACATTTTAGCCTTGCAGAGAAGCTGGATAAACTCAGGTTATTTTCTTCAGTGCAGAGAAGGCTGAGAGGAGACCTGATTGAAGTGAGAAAAGATGATGAAGGGCATAGACAGGGTGAATAGAAAACAGCTGTTCCCAAGGTGAAGGGTCAATAATAAAGGTGAGTAATTTTAAGGTGAAAAGCAGGAGGTTTAGAGGGGATCTTGAAGAGATACACTTAAGATTTTCACCCAAAGGTTGGTAGGTATCTGGAATGCACAGTCTGGGAGGGTGGGAAACTTCACCATCTTTAAAACATACTTAGATAAGCTTTTGAAATGTCATAATGTTCAAGTCTATGGGCCATTCACTGTAAATTGGGACTTGTGCAGATTTAGAGTAGCTTTTGTCAGTGCAGACTCAATGGGCCAAAGGACCTCTTCTGTACTGTATGAATCTATACCACACACACAGATGTTAATGTGTATTTTGAGGGAGGCAATTATATACAGTTTGGCAATGTAAGCTTGTAAATAGAAGTGCATGATATTCTGTGTGGATAAATATGGTCTTTCCATCATTGGATGTGGTTCTTACTAATTCTGGCTTAGCAGTGAAGTCCACTCATAAGAGGGTATAAATTTTCCATCATGTTATAGCAATATGATACTTATATTCAACATAGCACAATATTAAACACTTCAAAACCAAAATTGCACAAGTGGTTATGAGCAAAGTTTCAATGTAAGCTTGGGGCTCCATATTAATAAGAGCCACTTTAAAATGTCAAATTTTGGTAAAGAAAACGCTTGTGAGAACTTGAGTTCATCAGCAATCTTATACGTACATTATGCAATTCATTAAAATAGAGAGATAGGAGAGATTAAGGATCAGATTTCCACTGGATTGGTTGGCATCAAGAAATTTCCCAAATTGGCAGACCTACCTTTGTTTAAAGGAACTGGTTTGATTTAATTTTCACTCCACAGATATGGGAGCAGATTTGAGTCATGACTACCAATCCTGGAAGGAGGTCATAGCACATGGATCCAGAAGGGTACTGTTACAGCACAGGGTAAACTCTTCGGCTTAATTTAAAATTCAGCAACACAAAAGATTTATCCCTTTCAGTAATCTGTAAATATTTGAGTGGCCAAGAACTATTTAAAATGAAATTTAACAAGTTTATTTCTTAAAATATAACAGAGAATAATTAACTGACAACTATGTACAAGTCCTTACTCTAACCCATCTTTTACCTTCTATAATACTAGTCTGATAAAATTTCCAATTAAGGTTTGCAAAAACAGCATTTCTTATCTCAAAACCAAGCAGTTTTCAGTTCTTCTATTGGGATCTACCTGCATCTTTTCTTCTTCTTAAGGATTTAGTTTCACAGGTTACTGATTGAAAAAGGTACTTAAAAGAGCTATTTTTCAGGCAGTCTTTTATCCGCTGGGGCTTGGCAGTTCTCCTCCGAACGGTTCAATTTTTCTCCAATCTTGTACCTCAGAGTATCGAATTGTGTCATTGGCTTTTAAGATTGTCAATATACTCAATCCAAATTGGAATGGAAATTGGTATTTTTTCGGAGAATAATTTAAACTGATTGACCTAATTCAAATATGTTTTTGTCGTTTCCGGGCAATTAGGTGACCCAATATCTGCAGCACATGTTACAGTGTGTCTTATTGAGAACACATGGTGCTGTCACTGTAAGCTTTAACTCTCTTACAGGTATAGTACACCCACATCTTCAGAACAATATTGAGGTGACTTGGTTCTCTGATGCTTTATCACAGTTTTTGTATAAGTTCTTACCCCTCTATATTTTACTGTACCCACACTTCCTCAACCCCGCTCCTACTCTTCTTTCCCTCCTCATGCAACTGATTACCACTTCCAAGCCAATTCATGATTACCCCCCTTCCTCATAGCCCTCATGCCATATCCAAAACTACTTATGCAGTATCCACTATTGCCAAACACCAGGAACCATATTGAGGTGGAGTCACAAACACTTCTAACAATTTAATTTACTCTTGATGGTGAAAAAGTGCCATGTATAGAATCTATTCAAAACATCTAAATCTCAAGTGGTTACTCTGTTTATAGAAACACACAAGCCCTTCTTTTCAGCAATCACAACAATGACAACAAATCCTTAATAGCATCTTCAAATTGACAATCAAATTGTGAATTTAAAAACCCCTGTTGAAATGTTCGAAGCTTTTGAAACTCAGCCAAGCATTCATAATTACAGAAAAACTGTCCTTCGGAAATGTCAACAAAGAACTCTATTGAAATGGTGGGACAGATGCAGTGGGATTTTAGAAGGCCTTGAAATCTGGGATAATCACATGAGAACATTAGGAGCAATATTTTCCAAGAGTTCCAGGTGTAAGATTATTGCTAAAGAGCAGTGAGATACCTATTAATGGGGATTATTGCTAATTTTCACCCACATTAGCACATTGAATCTCACCTCATTAAAATGTAGGTTGATTGGCACTACATCCACAAACGCCCATTCCCTCCACCTCTGACACTCAGTAGCAGCAGTGTGTGTCATCTACAAAATACACTGCAGAAATTCACCAAAAGTCCTTAGGCAGCACCTTCTAAACCCACAACCAATTCCATCGAGAAGAACAAGGGCAGCAGATACAAGGGAACACCAACACCTTCAAGTTCCCCTTCAAGCCACTCACCATCCTGAGTTGGAAATATATCACAGCTCCTTCACTGTCACCGGGTCAAATCCTGGAATTCCCTCCCTAACAGCATTGTGGCTCAACCACAGCATGTGGACTGCAGTGGTTCAAGAATGCAACTTTTCAGGGGCAATTACTAATTGGTAATAAATGCTGGCCCAACCAGCAATGGCCAAGTCCCAAGATTGAATTTTAAAAAGTTGTTATTGTACTATGGGATGGATAGAAACAAGACCCTGAGAATCCTGACATGGAAGTCAGGAGAGGTTCTTGGTGATTCTACCTTACAGCCTGCTCCTCCCAAAGCTTCACATTTGACACCCATCACCAACATCTCAGGGCAGACTGCAGAATGGCAGCCCACATCCATCAACCTTAACATCTGACATATGCCGGCCTTTGTGCTCCTTCACAGCACATCGAAGTCCATTTACAGTACGCTCCTGCAGTATGATACAGTCTTTTAGAGTGCAATGGCACCTACCATGGCAATGCTGCTGCAAAGCCACTTTGTGCGCAGGGACATGCATCCAGCTCATGGATTGGACCAGGCTGCATCGCAGGGCTGCATGGTTGCTCTCCTAGCCCTCAATCACCTTGTGACTACTTAGAATCTCACAGCATCTAGGCTTTGCCCTGTCTTATCTTTTAGGGCAGGCTCAAAGCAAGGGAGCCTGTCACATCTTTTGCAGTCTAACCCCCTGCTACTTCAATGTAGCATCTGCATCATGTGCCAACAGATATGGCAGACATATTGCATTTGCTTCAACCAAACGGCCAATGTCTTTTAATCAGAAGAGGGTAGTATTCAGTCACTTTGAGGAAGACCACCTTCAGTCAGGGATCCCATCACAGTAAGTAAAGCCTCGAAAATAATCCAAGAGCTTGGTTCGGTGACTATCAGGGGTGGTCACAGTTGGGACCTTTTCCTCATAGGGAGTGAAGAAGCACATGTCAGACACCCCACCACTTGTCTTAACTCTTTCTGCCCTGACATGGGTCATTTTCTCCTAGAATGAGAGAAAAGGAGGGATTGAGAGAAATGGGTGGCACAACTGTTGGTGCTGCTGCAGATGGGTGGAAAGATAATGAGGTTTCCCAAGCAAGTGAACGAACAGTGCAAAGGCACTGGGGTCTAGTATAATGTTGTCTTTCCCTCATTCAAAAATGATGATTGACCTAGTGTCACAATATTCAATTTCACTTCTATTATTCAGTCTTGACTAATGCGTTGCCTTGAATGTTACAGTAAAAAAGGACTCAAACTACTCAGATAACCTTCAATCTGATTTCAATGGAAATATTGATCCAGCTTCTTTCTCAATATGAGCTACTTTTGTTGGAATTCTCTTTTACATGCCTCTTCTCTACAGGCTGAGCATGTTCTGCTATTGTCATTACCTTTGGTTCTGTAAGTGTAACCCAATAGATAAATAGATCAAGTAACATCTATCTTACATATCAGATTTAAAAATCTGAACCATCACCATTGAGGGCTATGGTGATGGATAAGATAATAGAACTCATTTTGTATTGTTTTAACCAAGTACAAAGTGAAATAATAAGAGCAAAATGTTGTGCATAGAGATCTGAGGTAAAAGCAGAAAATGCTGAACAAAATGCACCAGATTTCACAACATCTCTGGAGAAAAAAACAAAATTAACATTTTGAATCCAATGGCTCTGATTGGGAACACAGGCACAATGGCTTAAATAACCTTGATCATAATATAAAGCTTTTGGACCACATAGCCTTCAGCATTGCTTATTTTTTCCCCCCAAAATTCCAGTTTAATGAATCACTTTCATAATTTAGAGGATTGAAACTTGGAACCCCTCTTTGCTGAATCATTTCTCCTCCTCAACATCTTCCTTTGCCTGAGGCATGGTGACCCTTAGTTTGAACCATCTCTCTTTCTGCCTGTCTCTCTAATGAGGCAGCAGCCCTATGATCTGGTCAAACTATGGTGACTTTACTCATAAAGTGCAGCACTGACGTTGCTCTGTAAGTGTTTAGGTGTGTGGTTGGATCAATTCATCTCCAACAGGCTTGAACAGCTGAAATAACTGTCTATCCTCTTGTGTCCAAGTTTGTAACATTGAATTTGTTGCTAAATAAACCAACATATGGAGTTCCACCTTTATCTAGGATCTTTTTTTGTTATAGCATCACCATGTATTTGTAGTTAATACCTTAGTGGATTATAAAAATCTGTACTACAAATATGGCTTTAGGCAAAACATTTCAGTGGCTGCTTCCAGAAAATGTTGCAGAAATTCACTGCATTGGTATTCCTTTCATTTCACAAAAATATCCAGCCTCAGGATAAATGATAGTGTGCATTTGAAATAAAATTCAATAGTTTTATTTTCTAATTTTAATTTCTAATAATTCCATAGCTGATAAGTCAAAAAGCAGAATGTTTAAAATCCAAATGACAAACTTAAATATCCTAGAAATACAGAACTGTCTTGGACTTGGAACTTGTCTTTTCACTTTTCAGAGGCTGGTGAACCTGTAGTGCATTCCCAACTGACTATATGAGGTGCTAACTTTAAGTTATTAAAGATATTTTTGTAAGTGTGCTCTTTAAGGCAACTGATAAGAATTAAAATCTTATTCTAGCTGTTCGGAATATGTGAGTAGAATTACTCAGTTTCTTGAAGCAATTCCACAACTCAATTAGATAATGGCCAATCAGAATTTTAGTTCCACGTACCTACCTTAGTTCCACAATCGTTAATAGCATGCCAAACATAAAACTATAAGTCCAGTATAGAAATTGTCCAATGACCTAGCTTGCAGTTTTTTGGGGGTTCAGAGTTCCAGCACTGTATCTATCCTCACAGAAAACATACACCAATTAATTTCTGACATAGGATATCTTAAATGAGGGATTCTCTCTCTCTCTCTCTTTCTCTCTCTACATTTCCAATATCACTGTACCAATTCCATTGGCATAATGTTGTAACATTTCGATTTCCTTCATGAAACATTCATCTAATCTCTGGTCATATAATGAATTCAAAGAAGTTCTGTGGAGTTATAAATATAACCATAATCCCTCATCCAGAGACTATCTGCTGGAGATAACTGGAGATGTTTGGTCCCATTTACTCTTATTTTCTGTGTCTAAAACAAGGGCAATAATTGCCACAATTTTGACACAGAATGCCCTGTGCCTGATCTGTATTTGGGATGTGGATGTTGCCATGTTGCTGAAGGGTTGAATTTACGGGCATCTCTTATTGTGTTTGCCTAAAATGAGCATTAAAGTTTGTCAGAAATTTTATTTGATTTCTTTTTCAAGGAAAGGGACATTTGCTGGAAGCTGCTGAAGAAGGAAAAAAAGTGAATAATTTTCCATAAACCTTACTTGTACCCCTCCAGTTCCAGAGCATCACTACAGATCTCTATATGCTAATCAGTGGAAGCAACATGTGTTAGACAGAACCCAGCTAATCCATGACCAACGGAAAAGAGCAAAGCTCTACAGTCCTACCACATCCAGTCACTAATGGCAGTGAACAATCAAACTAATAGAAAGGAGGAGCGTCCATAAATATTAACCCCTTCAATGAAGGAGGAGTTCAGCACATCAGTGCAAGAGATAAGAATGAAGAGTATCCAACTATATGAACTTCAGTAAGACATTCGACAAGGTTCCCCATGAGAGACTGGTTAGCAAGGTTAGATCTCACGGAATACAGGGAGAACTAGCCATTTGGATACAGAACTGACTCAAAGGTAGAAGACAGAGGGTGGTGGTGGAGGGTTGTTTTTCAGACTGGGGGCCTGTGACCAGTGGAGTGTCACAAGGATCGGTGCTGGGTTCGCTACTTTTCATCATTTATAAAAATGATTTGGATGTGAGCATAAGAGGCATAGTTAGTAAGTTTGCAGATGACCCCAAAATTGGAGGTGTAGTGGACAGTGAAGAAGGTTACCTCAGATTACAACAGGATCTTGACCAGATGGGCCAATGGGCTGAGAAGTGGCAGATGGAGTTTAATTTAGATAAATGTAAGGTACTGCATTTTGGGAAAGCAAATCTTAGCAGGACTTATACACTTAATGGTAAGGTCCGAGGGAGTGTTGTGAACAAAGAGACCTTGCAGTGCAGGTTCATTGCTCCTTGGAAGTGGAGTCGTAGGTCGATAGGATAGTGAAGAAGGCATTTGGTACACTTTCCTTTATTGGTCAGAGTATTGAGTACAGGAGTTGGGAGGTCATGTTGTGGCTATACAGGACATTGAATAGACCACTTTTGGAATATTGCATGCAATTCTGGTCTCCTTCCTATCGGAAAGATGTTGTGAAACTTGAAAGGATTCAGAAAAGATTTAAAAGGATGTTGCCAGGGCTGGAGGATCTGAGCTACAGGGAGAGGCTGAACAGGCTGGGGCTGTTTTCCCTGAATCTTCGGAGGCTGAGGGTTGACCTTATAGAGGTTTACAAAATTATGAGGGGCATGGATAGGATAAATAGACAAAGTCTTTTCCCTGGGGTTGGGGAGTCTAGAACTAGAGGGCATAGGTTTAGGGTGAGAGGGGAAAGATATAAAAGAGACCTAAGGGACAACTTTTTCACACAGAGGGTGGTACATGTATGGAATGAGCTGCCAGAGGAAATGGTGGAGGCTGGTACAATTGCAACATTTAAAAGGCATTTGGATGGAAATATGAACAGGAATGTTTTGGAAGGATATAGGCCGGGTGCTGGCAGGTGGGACTAGATTGGGTTGGGATATCTGATTGCCATGGTCGGGTTGGACCAAAAGGCCTTTCCATGTTATGCATCTCTATGACTCTAATTAAATATCTACCTTAGGAGCAATCTAAATTAGTATTCTGAAGTGGCATTTTCAGTTGTGTTAACAGTAAATGTGAAATATTCCGTTCATTTATTTAAGGTATCATTTGCCTACACAACTAGATTTTAGTCGGTTCTCAGGAAGTCATCTTCAATTCATAGTATTAACTTGTGACAAAAACTTACTTTTTGGCTAAGTGTCAATTTTGATGTGTTTCACAGGCTATTTCTCTCCATCAGTTGCAGTAAGATATTACCAAACTCACCTTATTAACTACCTGTCCTACCGCTAGGTCAACCCTCAGCCTCCAACGCTCCAGGGAAAACAGCCCCTAGCCTGTTCAGCCTCTCCCTATTGCTCAAATCCTCCAACCCCGGCAACATCCTTGTAAATCTTTTCTGAACCCGTTCAAATTTCACAACATCCTTCCGATAGGAAGGAGACCAGACATGCATGCAATATTCCAACAGTGGCCTAACCAATGTCCTATACAGCCACAAAATGACATCCCAACTCCTGTAAATACTCTTGACCTATAAAAGAAAGCATACCAAACGCCTTCTTCACTATCCTATCTACCTGCTACTCCACTTTCAAGCAGCTATGAACCTGCACTCCAAGGTCTCTTTGTTCAGCAACACTCCCCAGGACCTTACCAGTAAGTGTATAAGTCCTGCTAAGAGATGCTTTCGCAAAATGTAACACCTCGCATTTATCTGAATTAAACTCCATCTGCCCCTTGGCAAAAATAAGGACTGCAGATGCTGGAAATCAGAGTCTCAATTAGAGTGGTGCTGGAAAAGCACAGCAGGTCAGGCAGCATCCGAAGAGCAGGAAAAACAATTTTTCAGGCATAAGCCCTTCATGAGGACTGAATTTCAGCCTGTGCTTTTACAGCACCACTCCATCTGCCATTTCTCAGCCCATTGGCCCATCTGGTCAAGATTCTGTTGTAATCTGAGGCAACCTTCTTCACTATCCACGACACCTCCAATTTTGGTGTCATCTGCAAACTTACTAACTGTACCTCTTATGCTCACATCCAAATCATTTATGTAAATGACAAAAAGTAGAGGACCCAGCACCGATCCTTGTGGCACTCCACTGGTCTCAGACCTCCAGCCTGAAAAATGACCCTCCACTACCACCCTCTGTCTTCAACCTTTGAGCCAGTTCTGTATCCAAATGGTTGGTTCTCCTTGTATTCCATGAGATCTAACCTTGCTAATCAGTCTCCCAGAGGGAACCTTGTCGAACACCTTACTGAAGTCCATATAGATCACATCTACCACTCTGCCCTCATCAATCCTCTTTGTTTCTTCTTCAAAAAACTCAATCAAGTTTGTGAGACATGATTTCCCAAGCACAAAGCCATGTTGACTATCCCTAATCAGACCTTACCCTTCCAAATACATGTACATCCTGTCCCTCAGAATGCCCTCCAACAACTTGCCACCACCGAGGTCAGGCTCACCAGTCTATAGTTCCCTGGCTTGTCTTTACCGCCCTTCTTAAACAGTGGCACCACGTTTGCCAATCTCCAGTCTTCCGGCACCGCACCTGTGTCTATCGATGATAGAAATATCTCAGCAAAAGACCCAGCAATCACTTCTCTAGCTTCCCACAGAGTTCTAGTGTACATGTGATCAGGTCCTGGGGATTTATCCACCTTCATGCGTTTCAAGACATCCAGCACTTCCTCCTTTGCAATGTGGACATTTTGCAACATGTCGCCATCTATTTCCCTGCATTCTATATCTTTCATATCCTTTTCAACAGTAAATACTGATGCAAAATATTCATTTAGTATCTCCCCCATTTTCTGTGGCTCCACACAAAGGCCGCCTTGCTGATCTTTGAGGAGCCCTATTCTCTCTCTAGTTACCCTTTTGTCCTTAAGGTATTTGTGAAAACCCTTTGGATTCTCATTAATTCTATTTGCCAAAGCTATCTCATGTACCCTTTTTGCACTCCTGATTTCCCTCTTAAATATACTCCTACTGCCTTTATACTCTAAGGATTCACTCGATCTATCCTGTCCGTACCTGACATATGCTTCCTTCTTTTTCTAAACCAAACCCTCAATTTCTTTCGTATTCCAGCATTCCCTTTACCTACCAGCCTTTTCTTTCACCCTGACAGGAATATACTTTCTCTGGATTCTCATTATCTCATTTCTGAAGGCTTCCCATTTTGCAGCTGTCCCTTTACCTGCGAACATCTGCCCCCAGTCAGCTTTTGAAAGTTCTTGTCTACTACCGTCAAAATTGCCCTTTCTCCAATTTAGAACTTCAACTTTTAGATCTGATCTATCCTTTACCATCACTATTTAAAATCTAATAAAATTATGGTTGCTGGCCCCAAAGTGCTCCCCCACTGACACCTCAGTCACCTGCCCTGCCTTATTTCCCAAGAGTAGGTCAAGCTTTGTACCTTCTCTAGTAGGTACATCCACATACTGAATCAGAAAGCTTTCTTATACATACTTAACACTATGGCATTCCCAGTCTATGGTTGGAAAGTTAAAATCCCCTACCATAACCACCCTATTGTTCTTATAGATAGCTGAGATCTCCTTTCAAGTTTGTTTCTCAGTTTCCCTCTGACTGTTAGGGGGTCTATAATACAATCCCAATAAAGTGATCATCCCTTTCTTATTTCTCAGTTCCACCCAAATAACTTCCCTGGATGTATCTCCAGGAACATCGTCCCTCAGCAAAGTTGTAATGCTATCCCTTATGAAAAACATAACTCTCTCTCCTCTCTTGCCTCCTTTTCTATCCTTCCTGTAGCATTTGTATCCTGGAACATTAAGCTGCCAGTCCTGCCCATCCCTGAGGAGAAAGTGAGGACTGCAGATGCTGGAGATCAGAGCTGAAATGAGTTGCTGGAAAAGTGCAGTAGGTCAGGCAGCATAGAAGGAGGAGGAGAGTCGATGTTTTGGGCATGAGCCCTTCTTCAGGAATGAGGAAAGTGTGTCCAGCAGGCTAAGATAAAAGTAAGGGAGGAGGGACTTGGGGGAGGGGCATTGGAAAGGTGAGAATGATAGGCCAGAGTGGGGGTGGGGGCGGAGAGGTCAGGAAGAAGATTGCAGGTTAGGAAGGCGGTGCTGAGTTCGAGGCATTTGACTGAGACAAGGTGGGGGGAGGGGAAATGAGGAAACTGGAGAAATCTAGGTTCATCCCTTGTGGCTGGAAGGCTCCTAGGTGGAAGATGAGGCGCTCTTCCTCCAGCCGTCGTGTTGCTATGGTCTGGCGATGGAGGAGTCCAAGGACCTGCATGTCCTTGGTGGAGTGGGAGGGGGAGTTGAAATGTTGAGCCATGGGGTGGTTGGGTTGGTTGGTCCGGGTGTCCCAGACCAACAAATGTCCCTGCCACTATATTCATCCCCTTTCAATTTAGGATTCCAGAATCCATCCAAAGTGACTCTTAGCTCCTGAGGTTTTGCTTACTATCTATGCTTTTCAAATATCCTAGAATTGTCTTTCATGCTAAGGATTTTCTCTGGATGTTCTCCAGCTCAAGTTGGAGGAATCTTCAGCCTTGTTATACATCCTCACAAATTTAGCCTTTTCAATCTGTGTTTGAGGTGTCACTCATATTCCTGCACAGTGAATCGTATTTGCCTCCAGCTGTTCTATCATTTCTAGATTCTGGGTGACTTCCTTGTTTGAAAGATTCATTGATATTTTAGGAAAGCCTACAACATAATCTCTCCATAGTTTTCCAAGTGATCTCCCATTGAAAGCTCATCTACATGCAACATATGGGCCCTGTATCCAGGTAGGAAAACTAATTAACTATTCTTTAGACAACAACTCGATTCTATCTTGGGAGCAAGAGAACAGTTTAAAGTGTAACAGTTTAAAACCCAACCTATTTGCATTAGCTCCCTGGGACTTAGGAGACTAACAGGCTACCTATAGTAAGTATACATGCTTCAGCTATTGTCTTCAAATGTGAACACCTTGTACCTGCAAAACAGTAAAACAACATGGGTCCCTCTTTAATCCTCAAACAATAGTGCCATTGAAGTTTGCTGACAAGTAGAATTCTGAACATTTGATATGACATCCTTAATTATCCATTTAACCCAAATTATAACCAACTTACCAAAATAAAATAATTTGGGAAACCACGTGTATTAAGGAAAGTATTATTTTTCTCTTGCTGCATCCTGACACACAGATTCAGTGCTATGCTTTGTCATATGCATTTCTGGACCTCTCTCGATCAGCAGTGTCTGAGAGCTGTTCTGCCTCCCAGCCCTACTTCATTCTCCAGCTGGTTCGACATTCTAACAAGAAAAAGTTTTCTCTTCCATTCAGGCATTAAAGAACTGAGCGGCACGGTGGCACAGTGGTTAGCACTGCTGCCTCACAGCGCCTGAGACCCGGGTTCAATTCCCGACTCAGGCAACTGACTGTGTGGAGTTTGCACGTTCTCCCCGTGTCTGCGTGGGTTTCCTCCGGGTGCTCCGGTTTCCTCCCACAGTCCAAAGATGTGCGGGTCAGGTGAATTGGCCATGCTAAATTGTCCGTAGTGTTAGGTAAAGGGTAAATGTAGGGGTATGGGTGGGTTGCGCTTCGGCTGGTCGGTGTGGACTTGTTGGGCTGAAGGGCCTGTTTCCACACTGTAAGTAATCTAATCTAAAAACTCAAGCTGCAACAACTCAGAATCCCAGACCACTCTGGAAAGTCCCTCCCCTCTGACTCCATCCTTTCACCTGACCCCACTCTTGTTGAGTATTTACTATCCCTCTGACCTTCCATTCTCTGATAATGAATATTATGTTCTCAGCAAAGGTTTTAGTTTTATCTCTCTGTACCCCACCTTAAGGAATTTCGGTACAACATGACATTGAACTCTTCATCTGTCATCTTTGCTTTCCGTCCGCATTTCTTTGAAGGAGATGCTTTTCACCCATATCCAACATGCTCCCTCCACCTAGACTCCTCCCTATGGCCATTTACCTGTACCTGACCTGTTTATCGAGAACTGTCAACATGAAACTGATCACCTCAATTTCTCTGCCACCCCTTACCCATTCAAACCGATTTTCCTCTGAACTAACTGTACTCCATTTTCTCAGATCCAACCCTAACTTTGGAACTAAGCTTGCTGTTTCAGATGGTGCTGTTATAGTCTGTGGACTAACCTGTACATTGTAGAGGCTACGTGCCAGCTCTTGGATACCTCCTCCAATTTCCCCCGGACCCTAACCCCCATGATGGAACATCAGACCGTTGTGTCCAACACGGTCACTAATCTGATTTCATCTGGTGATCTCCCCACCACTGTCTCTAAACTTATAGTCTCCAATTCCACACAGCTCATTTCCAACTCCTTCCCAAAATCCACAAACAAGACTGTCCAGGCAGAGCCATTATTTCCACCTACTCTTGCCCCACAGAGCTCATCTCTTCTCTGACCTCAACTAGATTTTTCTTCCCCCTTCTCCAGCCCCTTCCCACTTAAAAATGTGATTCCTTTTGATCCTTTAATGTTCCCTTCAGAATTTCCAGTTTGAGGGCTCCAGCCACCTTTTCTTTATCATGGATGTGCAATCCCTTTACACGTCCAGCTCCCACCAGGATGGTCTCAGGGCTTTGTTTGTTCCTGGAGAAAAGGTCTGAACTGTCCCCATCTATCACTAGCCTCCTCCACCTGGCTGAACTCATCCCCACATTGAACAACTTCTTCTTCAACTCCTCTCACTTTCCTCAGATCAAGGGTGTGGCCATGGACCCCAGTTATGCCTCTCTGTGTGGAACATTTCTTGGTTCAATCCTACTCTGGTACCTACCCACAACTCTTTCTCTGGTAGCTCAATGACATCATTGGTGCTACTTCCCTCTTTCACCCAGAATTGGAAAATTTATCAATTTCGCTCTAATGTCCTCCCTGCTCTCACCTTCACCTCATCCATCTTCGACACCTCTCTTCCCTTCTTTGACAGGTTTGTTTCCATTTTTGGAACAAATATTGCCATGAATATCCATTGCAAATCTATAGATTCTCACAGTTACCTTGACTACACATCATCACACCCTGGTTCCTATAAGGACCCCATCTTATTCTCCCAGTTCCTCCACCTCCTGTCATATCTATTCAGATGACGCCACCTTTCTAAGGGGACGTCCAAAATGTTGACCCTTTTTGTTATTTGAGGATTCCCAAGCTCTGTAATCAGCAGGCCGACCTCCCACTAGTCTGCCGTCACCCCTTCCTTTCCCTTCCCTCCCACAGCAGTGATAGGGTCCCTTTGGTCCTCACTTAGCAAATCACCAGCCTCCACATCCAAAGGATTGTAAGCACCAGGGACACAGGCTCAAGTCCATTCTCGGGCAACCGTTTGTGTGGTGTTTACACATTCTCCCTGTGCCTGCGTGGGTTTCCTCTAGGTGCTCCAGTTTCCTCCCACAGAGATGTGCAGGTTAGGTGGATTGGCCATGCTAAATTGCCTGTAGTGTGCAGGGATGTGTGGGTGAGCCATGGGAAATGCAGGGTTACAGGGATAGGGTGGGAGGGAGGTTGATGCTCTTTGGAGGGTCAGTGTGGACTCAATGGGCCAAATGGCCTGCTCCTTTACTAAAGGAATTCTATGAATTCCTCACACATCAGCAAGATAGTGGTGGAGTAGTGCTCCCAAGCCTGGCTCATCCGCTCTGACCACTTTTCTTTCTTTTTATACTCTTGTGTTTTTTTCACCTTTCCTTCACTTACCTCTTGAGCTGACCTCTGTTGGAATCAACGGTGGTGAGTGGGCCGAACCCTGGACCAGAGTGATCCTAATGTGAACCTCATGGTGGCAGTGAACGAGTCCAGAACAAATTCAGGTGATCTCCTACTTACTTTTCCAGGGTGAGCACGGGACCTGGCATTCGAATCGGTGGCTGCTACATCAGTGGAGGTGATGTCAGCGAGATTGGGCCCAGTGGTAAAAAACAGTGCCTAAGGATCAGCACCTTCATCTTTGGTTGGCTCTGGTGTAAATGGGGCGAGATGGTGGTGAAGGACTGGCGGCATAGGTGTTGATGATGAGCTGGCTCAGGACTGATGGAGTCTCGATAACTTATATCTTTGTATTTAATTTCCTATTCTTAAAACTATTCAAAATATCTCTGGATCATGGTGACTGTGGAAAAGCTTCTTACTGTATTTTACTGTTTCTCTCACTGTAAAATACAGTAACAATAAAATCATTCATTCATTCATTCATCCCCATGGCATCCTCCCATAAAAGCACAGGAGGTGTAATACCTGCCCATTTACCATTTCACCATCCAAGGCCCCAAACACATTTTCCATGTGAAGAAGCGATTTCACTCAATCTAGTCTACTCTCTTTTCTGGGTGACAGCTTTGTAGAACAGCTACGTTCTGCGTGTAAAATGACCCTGAGCTTCCAGTTGCCTGTCACTTCAACACACCAATGTGTTCCCATACCAACATTACTACAACATGACCCTCAATTGTCATTATTACTTATTCAGCTTCTCTTCTGTCCTGACCTGCTATCCAATAATCCTCTTGTTTATCTACCTCTTTAATATCTCTTTCTGGTTCCATCTCCACCTATCTGCTCCATGCTCCCCTTCCTCTCTCCCAACCTTGTCTTCAGCATAGATACCTAGCTGCTGAAGTTCTGACGAAGAACCAACAGACTCAAAACATTAACTCTGCTCTCTTCCCACAGACGCTGCCAGACCTACTGAGTTTCACCAACAATTTTGGTTTCGGTTCCTGATCTCCAGCACACGCAGTTCTTTGCTTTGGTTTTCTTTCAGTGTCATGAGCTCTCTTCCCTAGACATGATGGAGGCTGTGTGAGAGAATATTTTCAAGCTGGGGTACCTAGATTCTTGACTAGCAAGGGAGCCAAAGAATATGAGAGGCAGGCAGGAAAGTGGAGCTGAGGCCATAATTAGATTAACCATAATGTTACTGGATAGCCGAGCAGACTCGAAGGACTACTTGAACTCTTGATTTATATATTAGTCTACAGTTATCAATGAATCTGAACAGTGTGCAAATATCAATGAATGTTCCCACTTCTAAGATTATATTGGAGGGAAGGTCATTAATGAAGCAAATGAAGATGCTTAGATCAACATGACCCTGACAAACTGCTGCACCAATGTCCTGAGGCTGATATGATTTGCCTCCAATAACCGCAAATAACTGCCTTTACGTTAGGTATAAGAGTTAGTTGAGTACAAACTTGAGGTACGATCAATCCTTTGAAATCCGAGCAGAATTTGAAGTCAGAACCATTACTTGTTTGCCATTATATTCCTGCAAATTTGCAGAGGATTCTTTGACAAACATTAAACTACCTATCAGAAACATTGTTCTCTGTAATAGTAGATGTTTGTTATAGGAGTGATAAATTCCTGCTTTTTTTGCCATAATTTTTTATACGAACAGGAAAAACTAAGTGCAACACCATCAAACACTCCACCTCAATTGGGCACCAATGATTGCAGGGAAAGAAATGATGAAGACTCACTCTTAGCAGAAGCAAAGTTAGAAAATGAGATGATATGAAAAAATATATCTCCCATTAAGCACTACACAACTTCTCAGAGTCTTCTGTCATAACAACATTATGAATGCTGATGGAACTGAAGAAAAACACTGTACACTGACAAACGTATTGTTAAAAAATAGTGCAATATTGTATAATAGAGACTTAACCCTCTGGAATAAGGCAATTTCCTTTTCACACTTGACTGTCTTGTGAAATGCAGAAATGCTCAGCAAACACTATAAAACCTATGCTTGGAGCTACAGTAGGACGTTCCGTTCTTCCTTTCCCCATTGCACAGCCTATCATTCGAAACAAAACTGAAAGTGACCTATACAGCAAACTACTGATGTCAGCTTAAATTGGTCTTCCTGTCATTTCAAATACATTAAGTCCAGCATTATTTACAGCCTTGCTTTTAAAAACTGGATGAGGCTGAAAGCTATGCTGGAATCTATCACAAAAGTCCACAACAGCTGACTGAGCAGCCCTCAGTGAACAGACTGCAAAATCAACTACAATAGTGTTCAATCTCTTTTTGAAGAATAAATTGGTATGAATGCAACAAAATTCCTTTCATTATGGTTACTCATCCATTTGATTATTTTAAAGAGAAAGTCATTCTATAGCTGAGCAACACAGTGGGCTGCTGTGGGGAAGGTTAGGATGTACATTTATGCCCTTGATCCTCCATATTGTCATCATTTAATTTCATCAGGGAAATGATAATTGCAAGCATAGCCACAGGAGTGCTCTTTATGAAATGAGCATTTGGGGATGGAAATTGTCATGTATTCAACAACGTTTAAGTGAAAGATGTGCTGTTTCCATAATAACAAAGGTGAGGGACATAAATATCTGCATAATTCTTAATTGATTAATATTTTATGACAAAGCAAGTGAATAAAATATTTCAGTAATGGATTGCAGGCAATGTTTATAATAAATTAATAGATAAGTATCATACTTTGACTGCATAAACTCTTGTATTCATTTGTGGGATGTGGGATGTGGACATTGCTGGCTGCGCCTGAATTTTTCCCCTTCTCTAATTGACCTTGGGAAGGTGGTGGTGAGCTGCCACCTTGAACTGCTGCAGTCCATATGCTGTAGGTGCATCCGCAATGCATGAGAGAGGGATTTTGACAGAAAAACAAATGGTGGCATACATTTCTAAGTCAGGATCGTGAGTGGCTTGGATGGGAACTTGCTGGTGATGGTGTTCCCATGTATCTGCTGCCCTTGTTCTTCTAAATGGAAACAGTCATAGGTGTGGAAGATACTGCCTAAGGATCTTTGGTGAATTTCTGCAATGCATCTTGCAGGTAGTTTCCACTGTTACTACTGAGCGTCAATGATGGGGAGAGTGGATGTGATGCCAAACAAACAAGCTGCTTTGTCCTGAATGGTGTCAAATTTAGTGAGTGTTGTTACAGCTACACTCATCCAAGCAAGTGCAGAGTATTCCATCACACTTCTGACTTGTGCCTTGTAGATGGGCAGGTTTTGGGGTTTAGGGAGGTGAATTACTCACTGCAGTATTTCTGTACCATTTCAGAATAGGCCTTGGTGAATTGACTGCCTGATTTTTCACCCCGCTCACTGCCACCCCCCCACCCCCAACACACGCACCACTGCTGCCCAGTAAACCTGCTGTGTCTGAAATGCCATTTTTAAACTCACAAATTCTCTTTGATTGTAAAAAAACAGCTACTGTATTCAAATTGGGAGATAATTTGCAACATATGCATATACAGGCACACAAGGATGAAAGAAGAGAGAACAAAATAAGTTCCTGTTATGAGTGTCTTTAGAAAAAAATTGGGCATAGATTCACATGAGTTAGATGCAGTAAGTCAATGTCCAGTGAGTTCTTTTAATTGGCTACTTTGGCAGATTTCCTTTTACATAGTAGAGCAGAGGCAGCTGAATGTAGTCAAAGATGCAGCAGAGTGAGTCTTGCAGGAAAGATGTTATAGTGCGGTGGTAGTGCCCTACCGCTGAGCCAGGTGAGATGAGTTTAAGTCCCACCTGCTCAAGAGGTGTGTAACAGCCTCCCTGGACAGATCAATTAAAAAATATCTAATTTTCAGAAGAATCACTACATCTCCACAAAAGAACCTTACTTCATATGAGTGATACAGGAGGGCTCTTGCAGTGAGTTGATAACATCCTACCTCTCAGCCAGAAGACTTGGGTTTAAGTTTGACCTGCTTCCGACTATGTGGTAAAATCTCTGAACAGATTGATCAGAAAATGTCCAGTGATTCTGATAGCCTGGAAATTAGTTAACTTTTCAGGTGAAATATAGGGTTCTTCCTGGAGGTTAGGTTCTTTTCTTAAAACAAAAGAGGTCAAGACTAGAGGTAGGATTTGGCTCAGCTCAGAACTGATGGTTTCAATATTAAACAACAGTCCAAGGGAAGAGGTCAAAGCATTATACTTAAAACAATTTTTAAAAACTGCATTTCATTCATGAGAGTCGATTTGCTGGAGGAGTTAGTTCAGTTAATGGGATAGGTTCAATGTATCAGGTCAAAACAACTGAGCCAAAACCAGCTCTCAAGAAAAGTCACTGGACCAGAAACATTAAATCTGATTTCTCTCGAGATGCTACTAGACCTGCTGACATTTTGCAGCAATTGTTGTGTTTGTTTTAAAACTATTGTGCGTTGTGGAAAGTCGCTGTGGTCCCTTTAGCATCAGGCATAGCAAGCTTCAAGCCATCCCTTTGATCAGAACTGGCTGAGGTGGACATCTGGTCTGTTGCTCCTTTGTTTTGGTTTGACTGGAATGTCAGCACAATACAAGAAAATGAACTTCCAGGAGAAAATTACTTTGTTTTTGCTCATTGGAAGTTTGGGCCTCCTTCTTCAAGGACCGCAGATTCCCCCCAGACGTGATCGACGATGCCCTCCACCGCATCTCCTCCACTTCCCGCTCCTCCGCCCTTGAGCCCCGCTCCTCCAACCGCCACCAAGACAGAACCCCACTGGTTCTCACCTACCACCCCACCAACCTGCGCATACAACGTATTATCCGCCGCCATTTCCGCCACCTCCAAACGGACCCCACCACCAAGGATATATTTCCCTCCCCTCCCCTATCAGCGTTCCGCAAGGACCACTCCCTTCGTGACTCCCTTGTCAGATCCACACCCCCCACCAACCCAACCTCCACCCCCGGCACCTTCCCCTGCAACCGCAGGAAATGTAAAACTTGCGCCCACACCTCCACACTCACTTCCCTCCAAGGCCCCAAGGGATCCTTCCATATCCGCCACAAGTTCACCTGTACCTCCACACACATCATCTATTGCATCCGCTGCACCCGATGTGGCCTCCTCTATATTGGTGAGACAGGCCGCTTACTTGCGGAACGCTTCAGAGAACACCTCTGGGCCGCCCGAACCAACCAACCCAATCACCCCGTGGCTCAACACTTTAACTCCCCCTCCCACTCCACCGAGGACATGCAGGTCCTTGGACTCCTCCACCGGCAGAACACAACTACACGACGGCTGGAGGAGGAGCGCCTCATCTTCCGCCTGGGAACCCTCCAACCACAAGGTATGAATTCAGATTTCTCCAGCTTCCTCATTTCCCCTCCCCCCACCTTGTCTCAGTCGGTTCCCTCAACTCAGCACCGCCCTCCTAACCTGCAATCCTCTTCCTGACCTCTCCGCCCCCACCCCACTCCGGCCTATCACCCTCACCGTGACCTCCTTCCACCTATCCCACCTCCATCGCCCCTCCCCCTAGTCCCTCCTCCCTACCTTTTATCTTAGCCGGCTTGGCTCTCTCTCTCTTATTCCTGATGAAGGGCTTATGCTCGAAACGTCGAATTCTCTATTCCTGAGATGCTGCCTAACCTGCTGTGCTTTGACCAGCAACACATTTGCAGCATTGGAAGTTTCTGAAAATCACATTCTGCGGCTGATAGCATATGTTAAATTCAGTAAGTGTTTCCTAAGAGAAAAGCAAGAAATTATAGTTGAAAAAAATTAAGGTCTCGCCTCATACCTTCTAGGCAAGACAATCAGAATTAAATGTTTCAGACACGCAGTGCTTAATGTGCACCATAGCTATTTCTATGATGCAAGGAAAGAGTAAGTTGGTGAAAACAACAAAGCAGTTGATTTTTTGACATTTGCTGAGGGAATGCACATTTTTCACATCCAAAAAGGTCAGGAAAAGGAGAGCAGAGTTTTCTTTTAAACTGGGTTTTTAGCTCATTTTATGTTGCCTTGGCTTTTTCAAAATTTTGTCTGAGGATTGGAGGGGAGTGCAGGAGGTGGTCTTTACCTGGGCAAAGGAATCAAGGAAAAGGGCAATTGATTAAATTTGGTAGCTCTCACTGAGATGTTTAAAGAGATAAACACCCTTTGCCATGTAAGCGTTTGTTAGGATTACGATTGACTAGAAAGCAAGCCTTCAAATGTTCAATTAGTAGATGATAAATGCTGCAGAGCCAGAAATCAGAAATATAAACAGACAATGCCAAATATTTCGAGCATTTTCTGCCTATATTTAACAAGGTAGCAAAAGAAACCCAGGAATCAATCATTAATCACAAACTTGTAGATTTCATACATGAAAACGACAATAATTGGTGGTCAATTCATCAACAGGAAATTCGACGTTTCGGGCCAGAGCCCTTCATCAGGAATGAGGAGAATGTGCCAGGCAGGCTAAGATAAAAGGTAGGGAGGAGGGACTTGGGGGAGGGGCGATGGAGATGTGATAGGTGGAAGGAGGTCAAGGTGAGGGTGATAGGCCGGAGTGGGGTGGGGGCGGAGAGGTCAGGAAGAGGATTGCAGGTTAGGAGGGCGGTGCTGAGTTCAAGGGAATCGACTGAGACAAGGTGGGGGAGTGGAAATGAGGAAACTGGAGAAATCTGAGTTCATCCCTTGTGGCTGGAGGGTTCCCAGGCGGAAGATGAGGCGCTCTTCCTCCAACCGTCATGTTGTTATGTTCTGGCGATGGAGGAGTCCAAGGACCTGCATGTCTTCGGTGGAGTGGGAGGGAGAGTTAAAGTGTTGAGCCACGGGGTGGTTGGGTTGGTTGGTCCGGGCATCCCAGAGGTGTTCCCTGAAGCGTTCTGCAAGTAGGCAGCCCGTCTCCCCAATATAGAGGAGGCCACATCGGGTGCAGCGGATGCAGTAGATGATGTGTGTGGAGGTGCAGGTGAATTTGTGGCGGATATGGAAGGATCCCTTGGGGCCTTGGAGAGAAGTAAGGGAGGAGGTGTGGGCGCAAGTTTTGCATTTCCTGCGGTTGCAGGGGAAGGTGCCGGGAGTGGAGGTTGGGTTGGTGGGGGGTATGGACCTGACGAGGGAGTCACGAAGGGAGTGGTTTTTGTGGAACGCTGATAGGGGAGGGGAGGGAAATGTATCCCTGGTGGTGGGGTCCGTTTGGAGTTGGCGGAAATGACGGCGGATGATACGCTGTATACGGTCCACCAACTCCAAATGGACCCCACCACCAGGGATATATTTCCCTCCCCTCCCCTATCAGCGTTCCGCAAAGACCACTCCCTTCGTGACTCCCTCGTCAGGTCCACACCCCCCACCAACCCAACCTCCACTCCCGGCACCTTCCCCTGCAACCGCAGGAAATGCAAAACTTGCGCCCACACCTCCTCCCTTACTTCTCTCCAAGGCCCCAAGGGATCCTTCCATATCCGCCACAAATTCACCTGCACCTCCACACACATCATCTATTGCATCCGCTGCACCCGATGTGGCCTCCTCTATATTGGGGAGACGGGCCGCCTACTTGCAGAACGCTTCAGGGAACACCTCTGGGATGCCCGGACCAACCAACCCAACCACCCCGTGGCTCAACACTTTAACTCTCCCTCCCACTCCACCGAAGACATGCAGGTCCTTGGACTCCTCCATCGCCAGAACGTAACAACATGACGGTTGGAGGAAGAGCGCCTCATCTTCCACCTGGGAACCCTCCAGCCACAAGGGATGAACTCGGATTTCTCCAGTTTCCTCATTTCCCCGCCCCCCACCTTGTCTCAGTCGATTCCCTCGAACTCAGCACCGCCCTCCTAACCTGCAATCCTCTTCCTGACCTCTCCGCCCCCACCCCACTCCGGCCTATCACCCTCACCTTGACCTCCTTCCACCTATCACATCTCCATCGCCCCTCCCCCAAGTACCTCCTCCCTACCTCTTATCTTAGCCTGCCAGGCACCCTCTCCTCATTCCTGATGAAGGGCTCTGGCCCGAAACGTCGAATTTCCTCTTCCTTGGATGCTGCCTAACCTGCTGTGCTTTAACCAGCAACACATTTTCAGCTCTGATCTCCAGCATCTGCAGACCTCACTTTTTACTGGTCAATTCATCAAGTCAGATGCTGTGTTTAACATTCTCTCAGAGATAGCACCATAAAGCTCCATGGACGCACTTGGAGGATATACAATAGTAAATAAATTAAAAGTACGGTATCTAAAACTACACCTGATGTTTGGAGGCTCACTACATGACAACATGCACATTTCATTAAAAGATAAAATGAAACCTATGAGGGAAAACAATTTGAAATCCATGCTTTATCAATAACTGAAACTAATACACTGATTTACTTACTAATGAGCTAGTTCCCTTTGGGCTTACAAGAACAGTATAATTTCTTTTTAGGTAACTCATCCAAACATTTTCTTTTGTCACATCTAATTACTAGGTCACTAAGTGAAAATTGTAATTATAATTGTCATGTATAATTATCTTTCATTCTGTATCATTCTTCACTGGCTAATTATCCCATTCCAAGGAAATCTTGATTAAAAAGTGAATATAACTGATAATATAAACAAAAGAAAATGCTGGAAGTACTCAGGTCAGGACAGCAGATGATATTTTTTCTTTAAGTGTTCTTGAATCAAATGATTGATCACAGTCCCTGCAATTTGGGAACTTTTACCCTGTAGGAAGGCAAGGTAAATTGTATTTTACACAAGAAGATATGATGACCTGAACAGCACTGTCTGAAAATGTGGTGCTGGAAAAGCAAAGCAGGTCAGGCAGCATCCGACGAGCAGGAGAAATCCATGTTTTGGGCAAGAGCCCTTCATCAGGAATGCGCCCTAAATGTTGATTCTCCTGCTCCTTGGATGCGGTTGTGCTTTTCCCGTACCACGTTCTCGACTCTGATTTCCAGCATCTGCAGTCCTCACTTTCTCCTCGCACTGTCTGAAAGAATGTTAATGTAGATTGAACAGTAATGTCCAGAAAGGAACTGAATGAATCCTTGAAAACAGAAAGAAAATCTGCACAGTTGGGATGGGTCTAATCAAACAGCTCTCTCAAAGAACCGGATGGCAGGCATTCTGCATCCCCTTCGAAGGTATTGTCATCATCATCCAGCTCTTTGGATGACTTGTAACTAGTTCAATAGCTTTGGACAGAGTCCTCCCTCTGAGGAGTTTCTGTTGGTTTTATGATTAGACAATAAATATGGCTGTCTCATCATGTGACTTTCAAGTTAAAGTGCTTTCACCAACCAAATGGCTTCGTATGTATTGACTGCAATCATTTGATTAGATTAGATTCCCGACAATGTGGAAACAGGCCCTTCGGCCCAACCAGTCCACACCAACTCTCCGAAGAGTAACCCACTCAGACCCATTTCCCTCTGGTAAAAAATGAGGTCTGCAGATGCTGGAGATCACAGCTGAAAATGTGTTGCTGGTCAAAGCACAGCAGGCCAGGCAGCATCTCAGGAATAGAGAATTCGACGTTTCGAGCATAAGCCCTTCATCAGGAATTCTGGGCTTATGCTCGAAACGTCGAATTCCCTATTCCTGAGATGCTGCCTGGCCTGCTGTGCTTTGACCAGCAACACATTTTCAGCCATTTCCCTCTGGCTAATGCACCTAACACAATGGGCAATTTAGCATGGCCAATTCACTTGACCTGCACATCTTTGGACTGTAGGAGGAAACACATGCAGACACGGGGAGAATGAACACCCGAGGCAGGAATGGAACCTGCGACCCTGGTGCCGTGAGGCAGCAGTGCTAACCACTGAGCCACCGTGTCGTCCTTTTTGAGTGATTGTTTGAGACTCTGAGAGTTTGAGGCATCCAATGTCTTTGTTGGTGAATAACCCATTCTATTTAAAATTATCCTCTTGAATTAGTTACAAGAAAGGCATTGACATCACAATCTGGATTTCTTTTCCTGTCTTGAGAGAGGAGAGTGACTTCGAGCCACTAGCGAAGTCAGGTAACCCTCAAGTGGCCACTTATTTAGAATTAGAATCCCTATAGTATGGAAACAGGCCATTTGGCCCAACAAGTTCATACCAACCCTCCAAAGAGTATCCCACCTAGACCCATTCCCCTACATCTATTAATCTACATTTCTTTTAGCTTATGCAGCTAGCTTACACATCCCTGAACACTATGAGCAATTTCGCATGGCCAATTCACCTAACCTGCATATTTTTAGTTTGAGTTCTAAAGCATGGACTATTGTTTTAAAGACTCAATATACTGGAACACGACATTCTATTTCAATGGGCTGGATATGAGAGAGCAAGAGCAAGGGAGACTGGTCTGCACTTATATAGGGCTTTGGTGAGATCACATCTTGAGTGCTTTATACAATTTCCATTACTCAATGTAAGGAAAGGTAACCCTGATTTAGAGCAAATACAAATTACAGTTCATTAAATTGATTTCTGGGATGAGAGATCCATTCCATCAAGACAAGTGAAGAAAACGAAAACCTATATTCTCTGGAACTTGGATGACTAACAGGTAATCTTATTGACAATTATAATATTCTGAGAGGGCTTCATAGAATAAATACGGGAAGGACATTTCCTCTGACAGGAGAGGCTGGATCTAAGTATCACTGTCTCCAGATAATGGCTCAGTAGTTGAATACCAAAATGAAGTTAGATAACTTTAGACCATAAGACATAGAAGTAGCCATTCAACCCATCGAGTCTGCTCCACCATTCAATGATATCATGGCTGATCTGATCATTACTAATTCCACATTCCTGCCATTTCCTTGTAGCCCTCGATTCCTTTACCGTTGCAAAAATCTCTCAGCCTTAAATATTTAAAAGCAAATTTCCACAGTCTGGTTTTGGCAGCCTTCTGTGGGAATGAATGTGATGGATTCACTGCCAAACGGAGAGAAGAAATTCCTCCTCATTCCTGTTTTAAATGGATGACGTCTTATTTGACAATGTGCCCTTTGGATCTAGACTGTCCCACAAGAGGAAAGAAACTGCCTGCATTTACCCTGTCAAGTCCATCGAGAATCTTATATGCTTCAATAAAAGTGGCCTCTCATTCTTAAATTTCAATAAGCACAGTCACAATTGACTTAACCTCTCTTCATTAGGCATTCTTTCCTTAATAAGTACTAGTCTAACAAATCTTTTTGCGGACTGCCTTCAATGACATTATCACTTTTCTTAGATAAGGGGGCCCAAAACTGTTCTGGCAGTGGTCTGACTAGTGCCTTGCATAGCTTTAGCTAAACCTCCGTACTTTTATGCATCATTGCTTTGAAAAAAAGATCAATACAGAGGAACCTCTATTTTCCAAATATCAATTATCTGAATATCAGATTATCTGAAGGGGATCTCAAGGACCCGATAGAAACATTACGTCAAAGAGCTGTTTCAACCCTGATTGCATCTTTTGTTTACAGGTACAATGATTAAAAATGAACTCGGCTCACTGAAATGCTGCTGAGAACAGTACTGGACAGTCCAGGCACCGTCTATAAATGACTGACCTCTTGCCTTCTATCCCCCCACACACTTTCCTGGAGTTCTACATAAGGGTGAATCCTAAACCCCCTTCCCCAGATAATCTTTCCAACATTGTCCTGTACAGGACAGAGGTGGAACCTGTCAAAATGTTACGTGTTCATATTATTGGAGACTTAACCCACAAAGGCAGCAGCAGTCTTACTGTTGGTATCCAGTCAGGCTGCCCTGGTGGGGGGGTGCGTGCAGACAGGGGGCGTGGGAGTGGATGGGGTTGGATGGTGGGTGGGGATGGACGGGGGGTGGTGGGGTGGTGCTGGTCAGGGTTGGGGGCAGGCAGGGTCTCACGCACAATGTGTTTTTGTCTAGTCTTCTGAAAAGGGAAGCAGAAAACTCCCAGAGCCCCAGAGGAAATCAATTAACCGAATAGTCAATTATCCGAACGAATAGTGCCCGCCCATCTCGTTCAGATAATTGAGGTTCCTCTGTATTCCATTTGCCTTCCCCATTACCTGGTAGATTTGGATGCCTGTTTTATTTTGTGATTCATGGATGAGGACTTCCAAATCCTTCTATCGCTTTTGGATGTCTTTTGCCATTCAAATAATATTCAACTCTTCTATTGCTCCTGTCAGAGTGCATCACCTCACATTTTCAAGCATTATATTCCATCTATCAAGTTTTGTCCAATCACCTGACATGTCTATATCACCTTGGAAGATTATTTTTCATTCAGAAGTTTGAACTTTTGTAATTCTCTATGCTGGTTATCAATATATTCCATTATATATTATAAATTCCAGCAAATGAGAATATTGGACAAGAGAGATCTGGCATAATAAATTTAACTTTTTTATTTTTCTTTAACATTAAATTCAGTCACTGAACAAATTTACGAAAGGCTGCTAATGTGTCTTTTTACAAAAGTAAATGGAAGCACATTATACAAAAGAAAAACAGATACAAATTATTACACAATAAAAACTCATTGCAAATTCATACAGAGATTAAGTCCTTTGATTTCAGCAAAAAAAAGTAGACACTCAAATCTCATTAAAGAGTGACTCCTATCTCCTTCTTGCTCAGCTAGCACATCTATAATTGTCTTCCTTTTTGGTATATTTCTATTCATTCACTCATTAGTTTATTCAATTAATGCCTCTCCCGAAAACTTTTAAACAAAATGACAATGCAGCTCTCTATTACTACGTAAGATGGGCTCCTTAAATTCATGTCTTTAACGGCCTTGCAGGATATCTTATTCATGATACTTGTATAACTTTCTGCTTCTGGAGATTTTTAATCAGCTTAGGACTTCTGTCCTATCCAGACTGTTTTTAGATGCAACTAATAGCACCTCTGCGTTTATGGATTTCATCTCTCAATGTATCAGTTTCTGGCAGATTCACTGTCTCTGGGTTTTACAACTCTGAAGAACACCAGCACTAAGAGCAGGATTAAGTAATTCAGCCCTTTGAGCCTGTTCTGCCATTCAATACAATCCTGGCTGGTCTGATCATGGCCTGGACTCCATTTTTCTGCCCACTTTCCATAACTCTTCAACCCATTCCTAATTAAAAATCTATTGTCTCTTTAAGTTTACTCAGTCTCAGTCCTGACATTCACTGTACTCTGGGGTAATGAATTCCATAGATTCATAATGCTTTGAGAGAAAAAAAATCCTCATTTATTTGAAATCTTATCTTAAAACAAAGGCATCTCATTTAGATTGCCCTGCATGAGGAAGCATTCTCTCTATATCTAATTTGTCAATCTCATTTAGCATCTTATATATACCTCAGTTAGATCTGCTCTCATTCTTCTAAACTCCAGAGAATCAAGTCCAAACTGTTCAATCTCTTCATAAGACAAACACTTAACTTCTGGAGTCAATTCAAGGCAACAATGCCTTAGCATTATCTCCCCTGGTTGACTTGCTAACCATTTTGCTAGGATCACATGACGTTTTGGAAATACACTTTAACTCACTATTCAAAATGACTTTCAGTGCTTTGAAAACAAAGTAAATCTCACCTTCACAAAACTGCCAATTAAAATCTATTCTTTCTTCACTTCAGAATCCAAGTTTTAAAATAACCTATTACAAAACTGAGAAATTATACAACATATCCAAGACTGAGCTCAATAAACCTTTTTTTTTAGAAATTTAGCTATGCTGTCACCAAATGGCAAAGCAGATCCTATTTCTTACATTGATGTTCTTAATAGTGTATTACAGTAGTAAGTTTATACAATAGCGAGTTGTTTGGATTTGTAGGTCATACCAAACCTGTGGGGTAGAATTAAGCAACAAAATATTGAAAGCTGGTAGTACGACAACCCAAGTAAATGCAACTAGAGCAAATTCCACACCCTTCCAAACTCTACCCTGTCCAATCAACAAGGATGAATACAGACCTCGTCTATCTTTTGAGATGAAGGTGATCATATTCATTGATGCATATTTTGCCTCCAGTAGGTTAACTTTACTTGATGAGTCTTTGCTTATAACAGAAACTAGGGCATGAAAAATGTGGTATTGAATGATCCAACAAGCGTTTATTGTTATAGCTCACTAATGTATGTAAATATTATATTCTCAGACACATCTGTGCTTGCACTAGCATTAAGCTACCTTCTAACAAACATTAGCATGCTTCATTTAGTATGTCATGCTTTAAGTGGTCAAAGTTAAGATAAAGTCTGTAGCTTTTATACCAGCAGGTCACATGCAATGATACAGTGAAGTTATGAGCATGTCTCTTAAAGATATATTGATATTCCAACTGACATAGAAGGGAAGGTACATAGGTAACAACAAAGGCCAGTCTGCACCCTAAATAGGTTAGGATACAGCAGACAATTAAGTCTAAGATGAATTGCTTGATCAGAATTGAGACCTGTGTCTTTTCCTGGTGTTATCTCAGGGTGTGTAGTTTCCTATTATTTGATACTTGATTTCAATATCAGGATTAGCATTGTGGAAGACATCAGAAAACATGGTAGAAAAAAACTGAAGAGAGTTAGTGCTAGTGCACAAAACCTATTTAATTCTACTAGCATCCAGAAATGGTCAAATAAGAAACTATCATCCAGGGCATGCATGAGCATGTAATCCCTACAGTACGGATGTAGACCATTTGGCCCATCGAGTCTGCACCAACCCTCCAAAGAGCATTGTACCCAGACACACCCACCACATGGGGAGAACATGCAAACTCCACTCAGACAATCACCCAGTGCTAGAGTTGAACCTCGGCCCCTGGTGCTGTGAGGTGGCAGCGTTAATCACTGTACCACCATGCTGCCCTGAGCATATTATCAAACTGCTCACCCTGAGAAATTCAGTGATGGTTATCAGTGATTTTCTCCAGTACATTCCAAATGACCTCACAGGTTATTGAGCCAAGGCCTAATAAATGATATTAGAACAGAAAATTGTCAATCCTGTGCATTATTTCAAATTTAAAAAGTGTACACACTGTAAAAGGACATTAGGTTTTATCTAGTAAAAGACAAATTCAGAATCAATATCAGGGAACGCTTCTATTCACAAAAGATGCCATAGGTCCTTTTTTTTCATTCAAGCAGAGTAGTAGGGGCAAGTTCTGAACTCATTTGGGAAAAAAGGGGGTAGGTTTCTGTGGAAAGTTGAGCTGTAATTTTTACCCTCACTGGGACATTGCACTTTGACAAAGATTCTAACTGACTCTAAACGTCAGCTCTTTTCTCTCCTTACAGATCCTGCCAGACCTGCTGAAATTTTGCAGCATTTTCTCTTTTGGTGCTTGGACCAGGGCTGACTGACTGGCAAATACACATTATGTAGAGTCTGTGGCTTGATGATAGGCAATATAAGCTTAAGATTGAATATAGACTCAAATGGAATGAAATTCTTTCTTGGGTGGTGGTATAAAACACCTGAAGGTAAACAGGCATGGATCAAATTAGGCAATGCTATAATTACACAGCAGATCTGGCAGCATCCATGGAGAGAGAAACAAAGTTAGATTTCAGATTGATGATCTTTCTTCAGAATTTATGGCCTATATTCCACTGAGTTCTCTTAAGAATTAAGAAAATTATATAGAATGTAACATAAGTTGCTGAATCATATTGCCCAAGATCAGCAGCAGAAATGGAATTACATATGTTTATTAACTGCTCTCATTTACCAATTATACCGATGTTTTGGCATCAACATTTGCAATATATTGGAACATTAAGTATAACAGAAATCCAGTCTGTGATCATCAGTTCGAGTGCAATCGAGTTTTGGCAGGTGTTCGGAGTTTACCTTAAAAAAGTCATAATGCATTTTTGAAACAAAATAGTATAAAAGATAACAACATTTGTAATTGAAATTGATCAACCACCATTGGACCACCTTTACTGTAAATGAAAGTTTATGGGATGATCTGTGTCTTACATTAACTGAAAAAGTGTGAATTATCATTTGGAAATCTCAAGCGTAGACCTCTGCTGAATACAGAATGACATGAACTTGGCAGAATCAATTTTACAACAGCCGGCACTATTTGAAAAAAAATCGCAGGCAATGGAACGCAGCTTACTTCAGTTTTATTTTCTGCTGTGATGGGTTACTGAAGCTTAGCAAGTGATCTCAGCCTTCTTCCCTGACAAAAGGCCTCACAATATCTGTGCTTTGGCACAGCTCTGCACTGAGGAAAATATTGGATTTATTATCAGTTCTTTGTCTGAGTGGACTCTCTTTGCTCCATACCCTGCAGAGCAAATTGGAAGCAAATTTGACAACTGCAATAAGATAATCCATTTGGATATATTTTAAGCCGCAACAGAAACCAAACTGGAATGCTCAAAACATTTTGAGGAATACAATTGGAATTATCTCCATTCTTTTCCACAGGTCCTGCTAAATTTGTGAATATTTCTCTTGTCCAATGTTTCCTTTTGTTAATATTCATTTGAGAGATTTATTTTCACTGGTTAAGGATGATACAGGTTGCAGGTTCACCCTCCCACAAGCAGAGTTCTAATGCAAGATCAGGAAAAAACATTTTATATTCCATTCTTACTCTAGCATGTGGGGAAAAAAAATTGAAGATGTCATTTAGTTAATACTGAGTTGAACTATAAATCAAGTCATCAGTGATTGCACGAGTAATAATTGCTCAGCTTTATGGAGGAACATAGTAGATTTTAAAAGATCTTTTTCAAAATCAGCAAACAATAGGCAAAATTTAATTCAGTACTTTTGTTAAGAACTCATTTAGAGATTGTCATGTTAAGAGGTGATGCAAAAATGGTACAGTTTTAAAACTCTTTACAGGTTTGAAGTTGCAACATTTCACAAAATCATTGAAGGTTACATGTCATAAAGTATTCAAACAATTTACTTCTGCCAATGTGTTCTGAATACCTTAGTCCAGAACCGTAAGAAACGACAGAAGATTGTGCGCACAGCCCAGACCATCACAGAAGCCAACCTCCCATCCATGGACTTCATTTACATCTCTCGTTGCAGCAGAAAGGTTGCCAACATTAAAGACCCATTCCCACGCCAGTAATGCTCTACTATAACCTCCGTCAGGCAGGAGATATAGAAAGGTGAACACATGCACCAGCAGGTTCAAGAATAGCTTCTTCCTTGCCGTTATTAGACTGATGAATGGACTCTAAACTTCAAATGATGTTGATCTTGTTAATGTTGTTCTTGCCTCACACGGTGTAATCTTTATGCCTCATTGTCCATATCTTTTTCACCCTATAGATCCTGGTTTACTATAATCTGCTTGTACTGCATGCAAACAAAGCTTTTCACTGTATTTAGGTACATATGACAATCAATAAAAATCAAGTCAAATCAAAGGAAGTAGGCAACCACAAGGGATGAATGCAGATTTCTCCAGCTTTCTCATTTCCCCTCCCCCCACCTTTTCTCAGTCCCAACCCTCAGACTCAGCACCGCCTTCTTGACCTACAATCTTCTTCCTGACCTCTCCACCCCCACCCCCTCTCCGGCCTATCATCCTCACCTTAACCTCCTTCTACGATTCTTATTCCCAACACCCCTCCCCCAAGTCCCTCCTTCCTACCTTTTACCTTAGCCTGCTTGGCACACCCTCCTCATTCCTAAAGAAGGGCTTATATCCGAAAGATCGATTCTCCTGTTCCTTTGATGCTCCCTGACCTGCTGCGCTTTTCCAGCAACACATTTTTAAGTTCTGATCTCCAGCATCTGCAGTCCTCACTTTCTCCTAACCTGAAACATTAACTGACTTCTCTCCACAGGTGCTGTCAGATCTGTATTTTTCCAGCAATTTCTGTTTTGGTTTCTGGTTTCCAGCATCCACAGCTCTTGCAGATTTTTTTGATCATTTTTTGTTCACTTTGTTGAGTTAAGCATTTCACATCCATTTCTCCCTTCCAGGAGGTCAAGAACACCAGGAAAAGTGCACCAAGCTTTCTTAGCATCTTGAGTTGATCTGTTGCCATTAGCATGACATCAATAATGGATACCAATCATGGATTTTGCTGGCTTAATTTCATACTCCATCCCTTCAACCTTTATCAGGTAATATGCAAAGTGTGTGAACACAACATTGAAAGCAAGATATAACAGCACGTGATGTGTTGGTATGATGAGATAAGTCTCCCGGGGAATGTTTTGTGAATCTAGTTATTCTTCAAATTAGTGATTAGTTGTGGGCATAGAGTCTGTCTGCTTAATAATATGATAAAAATATTTCTTGAATGTTCTCCCACTTCATTACACTTGACGGTGGCACAGTGGTTAGCACTGCTGCCTCACAGCGCCTGTAGACCCGGGTTCAATTCCCGACTCAGGCGACTGACTGTGTGGAGTTTGCACGTTCTCCCCGTGTCTGCGTGGGTTTCCTCCGGGTGCTCCGGTTTCCTCCCACGGTCCAAAGATGTGCGGGTCAGGTGAATTGGCCATGCTAAATTGCCCGTAGTGTTAGGTAAGGGGTAAATGTAGGGGTATGGGTGGGTTGCGCTTCGGCGGGTCGGTGTGGACTTGTTGGGCCGAAGGGCCTGTTTCCACACTGTAAGTCTAATCAAAAAAAATAACTAAATATATCCTTGGCATTTTTGCAGCTAGTCTTTATGTAAGTTAGTTTCTTACAACAACTCTATGCTTTGAGAAAAAAATTGTTTTAAAAATTGTACATGTGTAAGTAAACCAAAAATTTCATTTTGAAGTCTGAAGTTCATTTTTAAACCATTCTCCTTAAGAGGAGAAATGTAATTGACCCAAATCACTGGACAGATATAATGACAAATCTGTGACCATGAAAAGACAGCATTATCATAGTAACAGAATAATATCTGGCATAATATTCTGAAGTTTATAACGCAACTTAGCATAAGC
The DNA here is from genome assembly GCF_020745735.1 of Hemiscyllium ocellatum. Lineage (NCBI taxonomy): Eukaryota > Metazoa > Chordata > Chondrichthyes > Orectolobiformes > Hemiscylliidae > Hemiscyllium > Hemiscyllium ocellatum. Next base: position 75,277,855 of record NC_083409.1, on the reverse strand, counting down.
AATTTAATACCAGATTCAGCCTACATCTACCTTTATAATAAACAGTACTTAGAAGTATTTTTGGTAGCTTCTTTACTGATCTCTATTCACGTGAAGGTGATTAAAATTGCTCAAGCCAAATATGGATTTTAAAATTCTCATCAAGTCACTCCAAGACTCACCCTCTTTGTAAATCTCTTCCAGCCCAACAATACTCCAAGCGTACCTTTAATTCTAGTTTCTTGTGCATTTCCAACTTTAATCTTTCATGGATGACCATGTCTTCAGTTACCAAAGCCCTAAGCTTTGGAATGCCTCCCCTGCATCTGCCACCTCCACCTCACTTTCCTCCTTTAAAATGGTCTTAAACATTTACCTCTTTAGCAAGCTTTTGATCTAATATACCCTTATTGGTCTCTGGATCATAGTTTTAGATTTAAAATTCTCCTGTGAAACATGTTTCATTACATTTAAGGCACTATAATGAATGTAGCTGTTTATTTCTCGTTTTGTAATTGAAAAAAGTCTTTGTCTGGACCAAGTAATACATTGTGCATTACAGATGTACAGCACGGAAACAGACCCTTCAGTCCAACTCATCCATGCCAACTAGATATCCTAACCTGATTTTAGATTAGATTCCCTACAGTGTGGAAACAGGCCCTTCGGCCCAGCAAGTCCACACCGACACTCCGAAGAGTAACCCACCCAGACCTATTTCCCTCACCTCGCACTATGGGCAATTTAGCATGGCCAATTCACCTGACCTGCTCATCTTTGGACTGTGGGAGGAAACCGGAGCATCCGGAGAAAACCCCCACAGACACAGGGAGAATGTGCAACTCCACACAGTGAGGCAGCCACCCAAGCCTGAGAATTGAACCTGGGGATTCTGGATTAGTGGTGCTGGAAGAGCACAGCAGTTCAGGCAGCATCCGAAGAGCAGAGCCTGAACTGCTGTGCTCTTCTAGCACCACTAATCCAGAATCTGGTTTCCAGCATCTGCAATCATTGTTTTTATGTAATCGAACCTGGGGACCTGTTGTACAAAGGAAGTTGCCAGGGTTGGAGGGTTTCAGCTATAGGGAGAGGCTGAATAAGCTGGGGCTGTTTTCCCTGGGGAGTGTTGGAGGCTGAAGGCTGACCTTACAGGTTCATAAAATCATGAGGGGCATGGATAGGATAAATAGACAAGGTATTTTCCCTGGGGTGGTGGAGTCCAGAACTAGAGGGTATTGGTTTAGGGTGAGAGGGGAAAAATATAAAAAAGGGACCTCAGAAGCAACTTTTTCACGCAGAGGGTGGTGCATGTATGGAATGAGCTGCCAGAGACAGTGGTAGAGGCTGGTATAATTACAACATTTAAAAGGCACCTCAATGGGTATATGAATAGGAAGGGTTTAGAGGGATATGGGCCAAGTGCTGGTGAGTGGGACTGGATTAATTTAGGATATCTGTTTGACATGGACAAATTGGACTTGCAGGTCTGTTTCTAAGCTGTACATCTCTATGGCTCTACGTGGGAGGGGCAGCACTTTGAAAGCTTGTGATTTCAAATCAACCTGTTGGACTATAACCTGGTGTCATGTGACTTCTGATTCTTAGATACAGTTTCTGTGCCTCCAGTTAAGAGCAAAACCAAAACACGAGTTTGAGCAAATCAGGTTTCAGATCCCATGCCACTTTCTTGTAACGTTTCGGAGTCTGGATCAGGATGAACCCCGGCTGAGGTTGGATTCCCCATTTGGAATGATTTCCTGCTGCACTATTTTTAACCAGTGCTGCAGGATCTCAGAAGCTCATTAAATCACAGGAGGTTTGAGCTTTCATAAAAAAGAAAATGAAAGCTCTGCTAAGAATTCTGGAAAATTCTGCAAGATACATGTAAAATGTTTTCACACATTCAGAGGACATTATTTGGTGCTGTATTATAATGCAGATGCATTTTTATTGCAGTGTTTGATCACAGGGATACGGCCTACAAGAGAGAGTTGACACTTGTATTGACTAGCATTATATAATTATTCACGTGCTCAGACTACACACAGTATCATCAAAAATATATTTTTTAAAAATGTGCACTTATTTAATTGGACAAGCAGACCTGGCTATTCTGAGGTAGAAGAAAAATGGTCCCTCCCCCCGCCATTGTCAGGCACTCTGCTTTGAAATGGAAATGGTTTGATGGTGCAGCTGAAGCTTTTGTTAGAAAGCTCTACTATTATGAATCCTTGGCTGAGTTTCAAATGCTTTAATTGAAGCACATGATCAGATTGATCCAAAAACTAGTGAAAGTTTTAAGGCTTGTAATAGCAGAATGTTATTGATGTGATCTCCTACTTCTTTAAAAACGTAATAGGCATTGAAAGGATTAATGCTGGTTTTCCTTCTGGTTATTTTGCTCCACCATCACTGATAGAGAGATGGAATTGCAGGCTGTCAGCATCAAGTATGGACAGATCCAGCTTGCAATTGGAATGAGGTGAAGTTGTAGCAGCTCAGCAAAACCCATGGAAACAGGGGCTGATGTGAGATAGAAGCTGTTGGATAGAAGAGTGAGGCAAGTAAGTCAGGGCAGAATGGTCAGGGAAGAACGTCCAGAGATGTGCTATGGATGGGGCCACAGATAATTGAGGTTATACACTGATAATCACTTAAGTTCCTCAGGATGTGGTATCCTAGGCCCAACCACTTTCAACTTCTTCATCAATGATCTTCCCTTCACCACAACACCAGAAGTAGGAATGTTTGCATTCAGGATCATTTGTAACTCCTCAGAAAATAAAGTAGTCTTTGCCCACTTGCACCAAGATCTGGACAATACTTGGGCCTGAGCTAACAAGTGTCAAGTGACATTGCCTGGCACTTGTGTGGTGTGAATTAAGTATCTCCAACAAGACAGAATCTAACCATTTCCCCTTGATAGTCAGTGGTATCATCAAATTTCTTATGACCATCAGCCTGGGGTTTACCAGCGACACAAAAACTTAATTGGATCAGATATATTATATAGAAGAAAGTGAGGACTGCAGATGCTGGAGAGTCAGAGTTGAAAAGTGTGGTGCTTGAAAAGTACAGCAGGTCAGGCAGCACACAAGGAGCAGGAGAATCGACATTTTGGACATAAGCCCTTTATCCAGAATGTGAAGGGGAAAGGAGGTGGAGAGATAAAAAAAAAAGGGGACTGTGGTGGAGAGAGAGGCGAGTGGTAGGTGGGCTGACGAGACTTGGATGCAGGTGGGGGGTCATTGTGATAGTTCAGTTGGGTGGGGAGGGGGTGGAGGATGGATTGGATAGGTGGGAAGGAAGATGAACAGGCAGGCCAGGTCAAGGGCAGTGCTGAGTTGGAGGCTTGGGGAGAGATGGAAACTGAAGCCTACAACTACACAGCATCAACATCGACTTCATCAGTTTCTATAGCTTTCCACTCCGAAATGTCAACTCTTCTGCTGCTCAGATGCTGCCTGACCAGATGTATATACACACATACACTGGTGACAAGAAACTTGGAATTGGCTTGTGGATAACTCATACCCTGACATTCCAAATTCTATCTGAAAGGCATGATTCAGGAACGATATGGGGTATTTTCCACATTGTTGGATAATTGTGACTTCAAAAGATGTTCAAATAGTTCAAAACAATCCACAATCAATTAGACTGCTTGGTGGAGATTCCATCACCATCTCAAACGTTCACTCCATCCACCCTGGCAAACAGCAGAATGTACTTTCATTCTGCACAATGCACAAGCAGCAGCTTGTAAAAAGGTTCCTTGACAGCATTCTCTAAAAAAAGAGTGGCTGTAGATGCACGAGTGTCACTATAGTACCTACCATCCTAATATAGAACCAGGCACAGCTGCTTCATCTGGCTGGATCAAAACCTGGAAGTCCCTCCTTATTTGTGGGTGCAAGTAGGCATAAAGACTGCAGTGGGTCAAAAATGTGGCTTAGCATCAACATCTCTACCTTTATAAATCATTGTGTGCTTCAAGAGGCTGGTCATGGCCCACATTAACTCCAGTCTCCCGACCTGCCTCGATCCCCTGAAATTTGCTTCCCAACATAACATGTCCATAGTGGACACAATTTCTCTAGCCCTGCACTCATTCCTAGAACACTGCACAACAAGGACACCTATATCAGACTCCTGCTCATCAACCACACCTCCACCTTCAACACCACAATCCTCTCCAGACTGATCTCAAAACTCCAAGACCTAGGTCTTGGTTCTGCCAACTGCAACCTGATCCTCAGTTTCCTGACTCACAGACAACAGTACCTGCACCATGATAACACTCAACACTGGGAGCCTCCTCAAAGACTTATCCCCTTTCTGTACTCACTGTACACCCATGATTCTGTAGCCAAATTCCAAACGAATGCCATCTACAAGTTTGCTGACAACACTGTAGTAGGACAGATATCAAGCAAAGATGAGTCAGAAAACAGAAAGGAGATAAGGATTAGGTGATGTGATGCAATGTTAATGGTCTCTTTCTCAATGTTGGCATAACAAAAGAAGTGATCACTGACTTCAGAAAGAAAGGAGGAGAACATGCTCCCATCCATATCAACGGAGTGGAGGTTGAGAGAGTTGAATGTATCAAGTTATTAGGAGTGACGATAAAATGACAACCTGTGAACTAAGATCAACTCAAATATACATTAATGAATGTTGCGTACTTCACTGGTAAACAACCATGGTCTCAGGTTAAAAGTCGTAAACAACTTCCCACATAGATGTGACCGTCAAGGCGGCACAGCCACATCTCTTCTTCATCAAGTGGCTCAGAAAATTTTACATGTCCATAAGTACCCTCACCAACTTTTACAGATGCCCATTGAAAGCACTGCCCAGGTGCATAATGGCCTAGTACAGCAACAGCTCTGCCCAGGAATGGAAGAAAGAAACTACAGAAGATGGTCTGGGCTGTGCACGCAATCACAGAAGCCAACCTCCCATGGACTCAATTTACATCTCTCATTGCCACAGAAAGGTTGCCAACATCAAAGACCCAACCTAGGCAGAGGATACAGAAGCTTGAAACCGTACACCAGCAGATTCAAGAACAGCTTCTTCCGTGCCGTTAAATCAGGTTGCTGAATGGATTCTCAAACTTAAAATAATGTTAGTCTTATTAATGTTGTTCTTGTCTCACGTGGTGTAACCAGTGTGCCTTAATCTGTCCAAGCTTTTTTTCAGCCTTATCTATATGTCCTTGCTTACTATGCTTTGCCTGTACTGCTGGTGAACAAACCTTTTCACTGTACTTAGGTACACATGAAAATAAATCAAATCAAAGGCAATTGGGAATGGGCAAATGTCACTCTTCCCATCAACCACTGCACCCAAAGACCCAAAACAACCAGTTAACTGATTTTTCACAGCAATTTGAAAATGTTGCAATTCAGAAATTTTATTTGAAAAAAATGTTTCAATGGAAAAGATTAGATCCCTAAACAAGTTCGGTGGCACAGTGGTTAGCACTGTTGCCTCACAGCGCCTGAGACCTGGGTTCAATTCCTGACTCAGGCGACAGACTGTGTGGAGTTTGCACGTTCTCCCCGTGTCTGCGTGGGTTTCCTCCGGGTGCTCCGGTTTCCTCCCACAGTCCAAAGATGTGCGGGTCAGGTGAATTGGCCATGCTAAATTGCCCGTAGTGTTAGGTAAGGGGTAAATGTATGGGTATGGGTGGGTTGCGCTTCGGTGGGTCGGTGTGGACTTGTTGGGCCGAAGGGCCTGTTTCCACACTGTAAGTAATCTAATCTAAAAAGTTTTTAAAAATCAGAAATTGTTGGAAAAGACTCAGCAAGTCTGGTAATATTTAACAATTTGTGAGTTTGTTTCTGATATGTTAAAACTTCGGATTATTAAACCATGTTCATCAAAAGGGATTTACATTAAAGAAATCACATTATATGCGGACATCAAGTTACATGCCTTTCCTAAGTGAGAATAACCAGAGTCAAAAGATTGAGTCATTATTTATTTTCAACAAAGTTGATGAGTTCTGGCATTAAGCCGAGGGAAAGGAATGCAATGTACTAATGAACATGTCATTGTGAATTGACCACAGGTTCAGTAATGCGCTCTGTAAAATGCTTTTTCATTCAAATTCTAAACACTTTTTTAAAAAATGAAGATATTGATACATTAAACAAACAGAGAACCCCTGAAATGTTGCAAGCAGAAACTCAATAAATTAAATGTAAGAGAGTTTCTGGTAATATTTTCTTTCTAATAACGTCATTTTAAGTTATTTGATACTTTTAATGATTGATCAACATTCAATCTTTAAATATATTGCAAGCAGCTGAATTGCTTCAAAAGGATTATATTGGAAAAGATTTATGCTGCTGTTTTCAAGACATCCGTTGCTATCTTCTATGCATTGTGTTTTAAAACAAATTGATAACTGCATGTAAAGACATTTTGAACAGAATTCTTCTCAGTTAAATTGCAAGTTCCCATTCCAATTACCTTTCACATTTATAAAGATGAATCCAAAGCATGCATGAAACACTTCTTGTAACAATAGCAGATAAGAAGTTCTGAAGAGCCCATAACAATCATGACTCATCTCTCTTTCAATGTGTTCCCAAGAGTCAGCTTTTAACAAACAGCAGTAATGCTCATCAGTTGCCATTGAATAATAGCAGCATTTCAGCACATGCCATTAAGTGATAATTTTGTTTTAAACCTTCACACCTGGACAGTGACAACAGGGTTAGAAGTATGCTAGTTGATCTCTACATCCATGTCTTTTGAAGACATATTTTGTTTTGATTGTGATAAAAATATGCTTTAACTTTTGAATCTCAAATATTAAAACCAGATGATATCATGTAGTGAAATAGTTTTAAAAAGGAAAATCTCTGGCTTTAAATGGCCACAGCAATAAGCTGCCCATACAAGCTTTATGAAACCAATGTAGAATAATCAAAATCATCGAAAGTGTAATTAATATTTCTCTCAAAACACACTGAAACTAGTCAATATAATGAGACATCTCAATCTGCTTTACCCATGTTATGAATGCAGGAAATGTTGAAACAGATTTCAAGTAAAATTATTCAGTGAAATGGATCAGCCATGTTCATGCTGAATGACAGGCTCAAAGTGGCTGAATGGGCTACTCCTGTCCCTAATGATTCTATATTTCCATAGAGATTAAAGATATTGCCTAGGGCTATCAAGATTGGAAGAGTGAACTAAGACATTGAAATATACAAACCGGATATATTTCAAGGAGCTATTTTAGCAGAACTGGGCTGATGGATTTGTGACTGGAACCAGTTGCAAATGTAGCTTTCTCTCATCATTTTAAGAAGGTAAAAGTACCTGATCACAGATCTGATTAAAAAGAAACAGCAGAAAACTACAAACTCAAAGAACAACTCAAATATGCATTACCAGTGAAGGTGTACAACATTGACTAAATAACCATGGTCTCAGGTTAAAATTATACATATCAAAAGACACTCTAAAGACGGTAAACCATATATTCCTTTCACCTATATTTTGTATTGGGCACTATTCACTTTTTAAACTCACTGCCAGTATGTTTGTTACTGCAAGCTTATTTTACTTGATAAGAGTAAATATCATAACAATAGATTACAACACTGAATTACACTGAATTAGTCTGATAAAAAAGGACACTTAAACCAGTAATGGCTGAGGCTGTCTGGAAAATTCCTGTGTGAATTACTCTTAGCCTCAAATGAGACCATGGAATGTAGAAGCTGGAAGAACGTCAATGAATTTTAGAGAATCACTTCTAAAAGCAAGAGATACAATGCAAAACTTGAACCACCTCCTGTGAGTTGCAACCCCAGCCTGAACATAATATAAAGTAAAGGCAAGCAATCTGGGGGAATGTCACGTCTGGGTTCTGCCCTGTGCATATAGGAGAAGTGGTTACAAACAGACTATGATGCATGCATGCCAGTCTGCCACGCCATTGCTACTGGGCAAGGTTACAGATTAGAATATCTATTCAACACTCCTTAGCTGACAAATAAAAAAAAGTTAAAAAAAATCTCCATCTCTCTCTCTCCGATTGCTGAAAGCTTTTATTCTATGATTATTCATGAGGTTAGAATTTACTCTTGGACCAACCAGGAGTCATACCAATTTCTCTATGCTGTACAGCCTGGCCAAACAGATGTACCAATTTCCCACTTCCATCACTCCCACCTAAGATACAGTCATTACAGTATAGAAAGAAATTACTCATTCCATCAAGTCAATGTCAGCTCTCTGTAGAGCAGTACGGACAGTCCCATCCTCATTCTATCACATTGACGCTGCAAGTTATTTCCTCCAAGTACTCAGTTTTCTTTTAACATTAGTCATTATCTGAACTTGACCAATCAGGACATAGGTTATGTTTGAAAGCACGGGGTCCACTATCAGAAGCAGAAGGGAGGGGAGGATCGGGAATCTAGGGCCACCATGAGGAACAGGGTGGGACTCGGAGTTTAGTTTACTGTTATGATATGTTCCTTACTATAATGCTTTTATCACAAATGACAATCTCTTCATCTGCCATGTATCATAGAGTCATAAAATACAGAAACAGACCCTTCAGTTCAACTCATTCATGCTGACTTGATATCCTGAATTAATCTAGCCCCATTTGCCAGCATGTGGCCCATATCCTTCTAAGCCCTTCCTGTTCATATACCCATCCAGATGCATTTTAAATGCTGCAATTGTACCAGCCTTCACCACTACCTCTGGCAGCTTATTTCATGCACACACCAGCCCCTGCATGTAAATTTTTCTCCTTAGGTCCCTTCTAAATTCTTCCCCTCTCACCTGAAACCAAGCCTTATAGACTTAGACTCCCCTACCCTGGAGAAAAAACCTTGTCTATTCACTGTATTCATGCCAGTCATGATTTTTTAAACCTTTAAGGTCACCCCTTAGCCTCCAATGCTTCAGGAAAAATACCCCCAGCCTATTCAGCCTCTCCCTGTAGCTCAATAGGCTGTTCTGCCTGTAGAACTTAAAAAAAATCACACAAATGCATCCAAATTAGCTTCTAAACCTTTTGCAGACTCTTATCACACTCAGTCCATTGTTATTACCTTTTTGTTAGTTTTATCTTGTCACTTGGTTGTCAGTGACCTTATTGCTTCTATCAAACATTTAACTACTCCAGTGCAGTCTTCAAAATGAAACAAAACTCGTGATTGGTTTCCTGAATCACAGAACAGCTTACCAACATCATGCCATTGTCTGCCATCATGAACAGAGTGATGGAAGGAGTAACAAAGTAGGTGAGATTGGATGGGTATGTACATTTTCAGGATGATAAAAGGGGCTTCAAGGCTGACTGCATGGCCATAATATAGGAGATGAAACAATGAATAATCTCATTTTTATTCACACTTTTGTTGTGAAAACAGAAAGACAGAATATTTCATCAATAGTAAGAAGTTAAGAACTGTGGATGCCCAAAAGTACCCTTATTTATGATTCACTTAAATGTTAGCATGCAAATAAAGCAAGCAACTAGGAAGGTAAATAAGGTGTTGCCATTAATTGCAAGGAGAATGGTGTACAAGAATAAAAATTACTTGCTGCAGTTGAATACCACCTTGGTAAGACCACAGAGGACATACTAAGGACATATTCTTAGATGGCATGTGGGCATCGCTGGACATTTGTTGACCATCCCTAATGATCCTTGAACTGATTCGCTCTTCATTGCCCCTGTGAGCCAACTATATTTCTGTGTATTTGGAGGCAGACCAGGTAAAGGTGGAAACTTTCCTTCGAAAAAGACACCAATGAGCCAGAACAGGTTTTACAATTATGATTACATTGTAACCATTTTGACTAGCTTTTTCCATTTTCATTCCAGATTTTATTGGATTCAAGTTTTCCTACTTGCCATAGTGATATCCGAATGCATGTCTCCAAAACATTAGCTTGGGGCTTTGGATTAGCAGTCAAGTGATATCACAACTATATATCAACACCCATCACCTCCCCTATTTTGATTCTCTTATCAAAGGGCAGATAAAAGTTCTCCAGAGGGAGTGTAGCATAGGTTCAACATAGTAATCCCTGAAATAGCAGGCTTGGATTAGAAGGATTGAAGAAACAGGGTCTGTGTTCCCTAGGATCTCAAAGAGTTAGAGCTGACCTCATTGACATGTACAAAATTCTCAGTGAATGACAAGGTGAATGTAAATGAGATGTTTCTTCTCATTAGTGAGTAAAGCCAGAGGGAATCATCTCAGGATAAGAGACCAATTAAGACTGAGAGGAGGAGGAATTTCTTTACTCAGGAGCTTTGAATCTTTGGAATTTTCTACCTTAGAGGGTTGTGAAAGCTCATTGAGCATATTTGAAACAGAAATTGATATAATTCCTGAGACTAGGGATCTGGAAAAACTGCAGCAAAGTAGCAAATAGCTAGATGATCAACCATGATCTAATTGAATGCCAAAGCAAAACTGACAAGTTCACCTACTCCTGTTCCCATCTTCCTAATATGAAGGGATGAATAACATGCTTGGGAAAAATTTGAAAACTCAGTAGTAAGATTTATATTTTTATTCCCCCCAACATCATGCGGAAGAAATTTCCCTGATATCCATGTGACAACTTGATGCCTAATGATTAAATCTGATGGTTAATTATTGCATTTGTTGCCTAGTAATTGCTTCTGTCTAGTGCCCAGTTCACAAATGCTTTCAACTGCTAATGTTTGCCACTGAATGCTAATGATCAATTTAACAAATTTAACAAGGTCTGATGGCTTTTGAATGCTTTGACACAGTAGGAGTGATCTAAAAGAATCAATGTTGAGAGATGGTTAATTGAAAATTTTTGATGACAAGTGATTGATTATTTTGAATATAATTTATTTAGGATATGTCAAAATGTTATGGTTGGGTGGCTTTATTTAAAAAAAGAGATGTTGTCATAATTAATTAACATAAGAACATTCTACAGCTAAAGTTGTTATAAGCTCAAGTCAGATAGAATGAGCAAACTTGTAGGTTAAAAATAATGGTTTGTTTGCATTAGATGAAAAATTCTAAAAGCACCTCTAACCTGCCCAATCCTGGTTTTACTTAAAAAAGGTCCAAATATTGTATAGTTGACCAACTTGTTCCAAGAAGGCAAATTAAAGCTTAAACCTGGCAGTTTAAGCAAGTTGAGGAGCTGGTAGATTCACTAGATGAGTATCATCCCATTTAGCTCCTGGATCTGAGGAAGCTCATTTTGCACTCCCAATCCCTCCGCTAGGCTCAAATATTCCATCTCCTACCCACAGGACTCAGTTTCCTAATACATCCCAATTCTCACCTCCACCAGATCCCAATCTCCCCAGCCTAAAAGCTCTAATTACCACACTCTACCAGGCTCCAATTTTTCCACTCCACTAGGCTCCCTATTCCCTTCATTATCACACCTCTGATTGCCCTGCCAAAAATTCTGAACTTTTTCACTCAGACCCCAACCTATCCCTAGATAGACAGATCATCTGATTGACCACACACTGTCTTCATGCTAACTGAGCTACCCACTCTACTGAAGGAGTGATCTGTTTGACAGGATGACTTCTGGAATGAACTATTAGTGTCAGAAGAATATTATGAAGTTAAAGCTTCTCACCACGTGGAGGACCCAAATTTTGGGTTTCTCCAAGGTTCCTCCCATGACAGAGAGAGTCAGGTAAGTAAACATTCTAACCCAATGCATCTAAAAAGGACCTATATGTGGCAGTCACCTTGACTGAAGCCCAAAATAGTTCACTTGTGTCACGTCATTCTAACACAACAGAGATGATCTGAGACCTAAACACACACAACTCTGCAGCTTCCAAAGAGCTATTAGGCCACCCTTGCAAAGTAATCAAAAACTTCCAATCATAATTGTAATCTGTTGTTTCCAGGCCTTGCTGGACATGAAAACCCAAAAACATCAGGTAATTATTCATCATTAAGTGTGCAGACCCTTCAACAAACCATCACCTTGGAAAGGATGATTGGAGAGAGCAATAAATATTAAATGGCTGTGCACGTTGTACCAACCTATTGGATATGAAGCATCATTTTTAGTAAAAAACGTTAAATTAGCCTAATCTGTTACTGTGATTTTTCCTGGGAAAAAAAAAATACTTCTAATTACAATATTACACAAGGAAATATAAATCACATGATGAATTAAATTCAAACTAGAATTTACATCGCCTGTTCAATTTGTTGTGCAAATTCCAACCATTTGACTACACTAGCTTTATCTAGATAATTTTTGAACTTTGTACTTGTGGTCATTGTCTCCTAGTATCAGATCCAAAGATTTTGTAAATTTGCACAGTTAGGTTGGAACCTATGTTGCAACCCAGTTGTTGGGTTCAGATGATAAATTGTGAAATGAAATCTTGTAGGTTGTGAAAAATCACTTGGTCCGTGCAATTTGTCACATGTTATGACCCAAATTTAAACATTAAATAAATCCAGCCATGCAGCTTTTCACTGTCAAACCTACAGCAGATGAGGAGTCTGATATTGTTAAAGACTGACATTTTCAAACTCAACTGCTATTACTCCCTGTCATAAGGTCAAATGGCATTGAAGATCACATGACAAGGAATCAACAGCAAATGGAATGATCCTCACAGATACTGGCATTTGGTGATAAAGGAATATTTTTGCTGTTGTGATACACAAAATCTATTGTACTTTGAAAAAAAAGACAACTGATTTGTTTCAATGAGTTGTGCTGCATTGCACACACTGAGATTAAGCTTTCTCCAAGTACAAAGTTATAAATCTATAATTTCTGCAGCTAATGTAAATAACATAGCTGCATTGATATAACATAAGCAGAATGTACTGATAGGATTCATTCACGAGGCATTGCTCACAATTCACAACATACATTTCCTTTGAGACTTGACACCTAATAAAGGTGCTGAACAGATGGTAGATGCAAAACAAAATCCCTCAAAAAGAAAACTAATGAGTTATTTAAGAGCACACACCCTTGTAAATCAGTTTAAGACCAATATTGATATAGGCCCAGAAATAATGCGCTGCATGGAGAGGGAGTGGAAACTAATTAAACAAAAGAATAAAAGTTTAACAGTGGTGGATGGAAAGGGTACAGACTGCCAAATAATGCAAGAAACATTTGACTAACTGACCTCTACCTTTTCCATCAACATGTACTTCTACTTTGTATATATTGCAGATCCACTGAGCTTTTCCCCCTTTGATTCAATAACATTTTCAGCACCTTTAACATCCATGTCCCAGATTGCTTCATATGCATATAAACAAAGAAAAACTGTAGTGAGTGGAACTGGAGCTAGGTAGATCGGGCTATGAAATTCTTATCTGGGGCTGTTAACCTGGTCCAATTAGGGAGCTCTAGCTGACAGATATAAACAGGAAATTCAGAACTTCTTCCCAGTCTAAGGACCGATTTGAGGTAGCTGTTCAGAGCCCATGTACTGCGCACATCTAAATAAGGGGTGGCTGGGTGACTGGGTGACAGGATAACAGGATACTGGCCTCTGCAATTATTTCAGCAAGTAAAACCTTTGTTGAGGGGTAGCTATCATGGAGAACTTCAAGCTAGAAAGAGAGCTGGAGAGATTTTTGGGGCAGTTTCAGAGGTCAACGTAGACATAGAAGACACAACCACTAACGGTGGGCTGAAAGGAACAGGGATGTACAAGAGGCCAGAGTGCAAGGAGACCAAAGAATGATCTCAACACAGAAGATGCGAATATTAAAACTGAAACATGGGTTCCTTCTGAGCTCCAATTAATTACACAGATCCTTCTTTTGCATTTGAAATATCAATCCACCAAAGTGTTCTACAATTTTGAGGATTTCAATTTCTTAGCTCTGTCAATCTTGCCTTCTACACATCACAGACTTTTAAACTCTAAGTCTAATCATTATGTTGCTATGTTCACTTCAGCAATACCAATAATCTTTGTCTTAGTTTCACAATAAAACAAATACATTACAGCAATGGGTGTAACTCCTTGGTGAAAATGAACCTTGAGTCCTGTTCTGAAGAATGGTCACTGGACCTTAAATGTTAACTCTGCTTTCTTCATGCAGATGCTGCCAGACCTGCTGTGTTTCTCCCAAAAAAATCTGTTTTTGTTTCAGTTCTCTAGCATCCACAGTTCTTTAGCAATGTTGGATTGATCATCGTGGGAAAAGCAGGGCGAGAGTGCATTTGTTGGGCAATTGGCTGATCCTGAAGGAAATCACATTACATCCCCTGGAAAGGCACTTAGCTCCCAATTCAACTCGTCCTAGGCCAGATTCCCTGGGGAGTGGCAATCTCGGGTCAGGTCCAGAGTGGGTGAAGTGGGGTCAAAACCTGGGGAAGTGAAAGGAGGTCAAGCCAGAACAGATGAGTGGAAACTACTTCCAAAAGGTGACAAGAAGTCCAGAGTGGGTGAAGGATGGTAGTGTCTGCAGTGGGTGAAAGGGTGGAGTACAGAACAGAGTTAGGGATGTCAGGTCTGTGAGACTGGGAATGTTAGGTCATGGTTAGTGGGTTGTAAATGATCGGAGAGTGGTGCAATTGGTGGTGTGTACATTAAGTATGGACTCAATTGTACAGTTGCACAGGTGTTGGACTGTGCACCTCAGTCAAGCTTCTCCTGACTAACTATTTTACTTAATTTGATCAGAACCCTCTGAATTTTCCAATTTCAATGAAAACTTGCAGAGGATTCCAGGTGCACTGTAATTACACCGTGGAATTTTCAAATACTTTGGAATTGTGCAGTGTGTCCATGCTCAACTCCCATTCCTGCTGGAACAACTACTACTTGTTGAATGGAAAATCAGGCCATTATTCCTTTCACCTGCCAGGTTTCCCAAACGTAAGGAAAACCAGACAACCATGATTAAATAGTGGAATTACTGTAATAATCAAGTTACAAAGCCTCATTAAAGTTGATAAATGAACAAGCCACCTGTACAGCTGTCACTTCCCCTCATCCTACTTCTGTGGGTGGGTAAGGTCCCCATTTCAGATTTTGAATCTCCAACTGAATCTAACCTACAATATTTCTGGGGTTTAAAATGTGCTTTGTCTTCTTGTTACGAATTACTGCTGGCGAGAATTGAAGGCAATTGGAAATTCTTCTTTGTACTATTGGATAAGCAAAAAAAAAGTATTTAAAAAAACAATCAGAACTGTTTTAGCCATTAAGTCAATATTTCTTGGATGTTGGACCAGTTTCTGGATTTCAGCAGCTGTCCAGGATCTCCATGTCAACCGCACAGTAGGAAGAAATGCTGCAGTGAAAATGATCAGCTGCAAAGACTTTGATCAGTTGAAATTGAAGAGTTCGAGCCAAGGCAATCTGAGCAGCTGGTTTTCAAAGCACTTCATCCCTGAGAGAGTGCTGACATGTGCTTTCGAGATGATTGCCAACTTCTTGGTAGGCATGCCAGCTGTCTCACCCTTCACTCACCTTTAATTGCCCTTCTCCACTGTCAGCTTTCACCTTGGCATGGCAGCAGGCTTTACAGCTGCACTTTGCAGCAGGAGAAACTGTAGCACTTCCATCTGCATTGGTAACAGTACAAGCTGCCGTCTTCTTAGACACATATCCTTCCGTAGGCAGAAGGAGTGGTCATTAAGATCCAGCTAGAGGAGGCAAAAACCTAACACAGGGTCTACAGGTGAAGGATAAGCTGTTTGACATGTATGAGCACTTCCAGTTAAGGCAGCTCAGGATGTCACAGCAGCCTGTCCTGGAACCTGTTATCTTGAACTAAATTCCACTGAGTGAGGTCAGGTGGGAGTGCATTACGATTGGCTGATGAAGTGTCTCATTGAAAAGACACTGCCTGAATTTCTGCTTCTCACTTAGTTGTGTGCTTCCTTGCCCTGATAATGGAGAGGTTTAATGAGGAGTAAAGGCATATGTGATGAGGAGTAAAGGTTAGCATTTTTGAAGAACAAATGTGAGAAATGAGTATGAGGGGATTATAGGTTGAGGGTGAATGTTGTCTGTTCAATTGGAGATGGGTTGTACCTATGGAAGGAGGAAGGAGGGATGCTACATGGGGAGTAGACTGTTGTATGAACAATCTGTAGACCCACTCACCACATTGTATGAGTTCTCAGTATTATTTCTCACAAAGTTAGATTTGCTGCCAACATCCTCTTTCTCGGTATAAAGGGCCTTCTTGGTCTAGGGAGAGTGTGGAAACCACTTTCCTTAGAGGCTTTTTAAAAGCAAAATGTAGTTTATTACATGATAGCCATTAGGTGCAAATTACATTATGATAAACATTGTTATAGAGACTAAGGAAGACCCATATGGTTGCTCTTACATTTTTGAAATCTTAAAGGTGTTATTCCCACCAAATCCATATGACATTATAGTAGGTGGTTCTTAAAGACACTCCTCAACAGTAACTCCTTTACACCCTTACACTCATACAGCCTCTGACACAAAGCTTTCTTTTTCATTATGAATATTTATGCCTTATATTTCCCACTACTCCATCTCCCAAACAGTCTGACTTCATACTGAAACATACAATTGTTCCATTGCAGTATTTAGGAGGATGTTCATTGGTCAGAGTGCATTTTCAATCTGTGCCCATAGATTTTTATGCTGAATCTGCCAGTAAACATGTGTTGATGCTTCACTTCATCTTGATAGATGCTTTCAATCAATCCCATGGTGATACCAGCATACCTATTCCATCAGCCATGTTGTTATTTGGGGATGGCTTCTTGCACGGCATTATCTCTGTCCAAGGATTCTTCCTGGGAAGGTAAGGAACTGAATTTCTGTTTTAATTGGATTCTTCCAAAAATCACCTCAAAACCTGTCATCAGACTTCAATCTGTCACAATTATTCATTCAACAAACGATTACACTGGAATTACACCAGTTAAATATTCAATTCATTAACTAATGTGTAGTTCATTTCTGATTGGCTTCACTATCTCTATTTCCTTGCAAACTTTGCTGATTTTTACAATCTTAACTCTTCAGCATTGATGGCAGAGGAAAACATTTTTTGTGAATTCAGAATAGTTGTACTCAAATTGGAAATGTGCAATGTGAAACAAAATTTCTATTGCCAACCTAACCAATCACAATGTGTTCTGCTTGGTTGCCATCATAAATCCTATGATATCTTTCACCAGTTATCATTAACCAGTTATTCCATGACTGACTTTAAGTCATTTGACACCTTTTGCTATTTGAAGATGTCTGAAGCCAAGACATGCAAGAGTTATGTTTGATTGTGAAGTGCACAGTTTCAATGATGTGTTGGAACGTGAATGCTATGGGTGTTTTCCACCCTTACTTCAGAGAGAGTTATCGAGCATAGAAACAGGCTCTTCACTCACCATGTCTATACTGACCAATAAACGCTAAACTACAGTAATCCCTTGGTCCATAGCTGACAGCACCCCACCATTTTAATTAGTCATCCAGACACTTAAATCTTCTGAGAGAATCTGCTTCAACCGTTGTCTCAGGCAGCACATTCCATATTTCTACCATTCACTGGGTGGGAAACATTTTCTTGAGATCTCCTCCAAACCATTTACTCCTTCCCTTAAATTTGGACTGGATTTTGGATACCTGTATCATGAGGAAAATATGATCTACCCTGACTATGTCACTAATAAGTTTGTACACCTCAATTAGATGCCCCCGCAGCATCCTCTGCATTGAGGGAAACAAATCCAGCCCATCCTGTCTCTCCTCACTGAGAAGTTTCATTCCAGGCAACATCCTGGTGAATCTCCTCTGCACTCATGATGTCCTTCCAGCAGTGTGGTGACTATAACTGCACACAGTATTCTAGCTATGGAACAACTCAAGTTATAAACAAGACCTCCTTACACTATATTCTATACAAATAAAAAAAACAAAAGAACTGCAGATGCTGGAAAATCAAAAGCTCAGCAGGTCTGGCAGCATCTGGAGAGAGGTCAGTTAATTTTTCAGGTCCAGTGTCCCTTCATCAGAACTGGGTCACTGGACCCAAAACATTAACTCTGATTTCTCTCCACAGATGCTGTCAGACCTGCTGAGCTTTTCTACCCATTTCTAATTTTTGTCCCTATATTCTATGCCCTGGCTAATGAAGGCAAGCATCCTGTATGTATACTTCACCAACCTGCCGATCTGTGCTGACACCTTCAGGGATCTATGAACTTGTACACAAAGACTCCTTTGTTCTTCAAATAGTCCCTAGGGACCTACCATTAATTGTGTATATCCTTCCCATATTGGTCCTCCCAAAATGCAATACTTCACACTTATCTAGATTAAATTCCATCTGCCATTGCTCTGCTCAGTTTACTAGAATAGCAACCCTATGGTGTGGAAACAGGCCATTCAATCCAACAAGTCTGCACTGACCCTCCAAAAAAGTATCCAACCCAGATATATTACTCTACATTTCCCCTGATTAATACACCTAACCTACATATCCCTAAACACGAAGGGCAATTTAGCATGGCCAATTCTAGCCTGCACGTCTTTGGACTGTGGGAGAAAACTAGAACACCCAGAGGAAACCCACACAGATACAAGGGGAATATGCAAATTCTACTAAGATAGTCACCCAAGGCTGGAATCAAACTTAGGTCCCTGGCACTATGAGACAACAGTGCTAATCACTGAGCCACCCCAATTTATTACGATCAATATGAGACTCTTGTCTGAGACCATCCTCCTCACTATCAATAACCCCACCAATTTTTGGTATCATCTGAAAACATATGAATTATACTTTTCACATTCCCATCTAAGTCACTCATGTACATAACAAACAGCAAGGGTCCCATCACTAATCCCTGTCGCATACTGCTGGATACAAGCTTCCAATCACAAAAACAATCCTCACTATCACTTTTTGTCTCCTGTTTGCAAGGTAATTTTGGATCAAATTTAGTAACTTACCTTGGACACCACTGGCCCCTCCCTTTTGGGCTGGTCTTCCATATAGGACTTGTCCAAGTGAACCACATTAACTGCATTACCCTCATCCATATATTTAGTCACCTTTTCAGAACACATTCAATTCAGTTAGTCAAATAGGATCTCTTTCTATCAAATCTGTGCTGATGATCCCTGATCAATCCCTGCCTTTCCAGATGTAGGATCAATCCTATCCTTCAGAATTGTTTCCAATGATTTTCCACGCATGGACATCAAAATAATTGGTCTGAAATTGCCTGGTCAATCCCTGCTTCCCTCTTTCAACAAAGGCACCACACTAGCTATTCCTCCAATCAACTGGCACTTTATCTGTGGCCAGCAAAGTATTCAATATCTGTCCGGACATCAGCAATCTCCTCCCATGCATCCCATAGCAGCCTGAGAAACACCTCAATAGGCTTGGAGATTTATGCACCTTGATGCCCACTAACAAATTTAATACCTCCTCTTTATTAATCTTAATGTGTTCCAGAGCCAATCCCAGCTACAATGCCTTTCTCCTCTGAAAATACAGTTGAAAATTATTCATTTAAGACCTCATCCACATCATTAGGCTCCATGCACAGTTTCTAACAGGTTCCACTCTTGCCCTGGTAAACCTCTTACTCCTAACATACTTATAAATCATTTTGGAGTTTCCTTAATCTTATCTTCCAGAGATGTTTCTCGGCCCTGTTTTGCCTTAATTTCCTTTTTAAAGCATTCCACTTTTAATACATTGTACCTCACACATGCTTCCTTCTTTATTAAGCTTCAATATCCCTTGACATCCAACACGCCTTGCATTTGCTGCCTTTGCCCTTCACTCTTAGAGGAACATGCTGGCCTTGAATAATACCATAATTATTCCCACTTTCTAAATGCAGACTTACCCATAAGTACCTGCTCCCAGTCTATGTTTGCCACAGCCTGTCTAATGTTGTTGAAATTGGTCTTCCCCCAGTTTAGACACTTAAGTTTTGCACTTTCCTTATTCATTCCTATAATGATTTTGAAACATGCAGAGTTATGGTCACACACTGACACTTTAACCATTTGACCAGCTTCAATCCCAAAGATTAGGTTTAATGTTGCCCCGTCTCTGGTAGCACCATCTATGGCAATGGCACAAAATGCTCTCCCTGATGCGCTTTAAACATTTGTTTCACACAAAGGCAATCCCAGTTAATGTTGGTGAAGTTGAAATCCCCTACAATTATAACTCTACTTCTCTCAGTGATTGGCCCACATATTTGCCCCCTTATCTCCCTCTGACTGTTGGGAGGCCTGTCATATAATTTCAGCAAAAAAGTTGCCCTTTTCCTATTTCTAAGTACTACCCAGATGGCCTCATTTGAAAAATCATGTGAAGACATCCTTCCTTTTGACTGCAGTGACATTTTCCTTTCTCATTAATGCAATAACCTTACCTCTCTTACATCCATTCTTAATGCCCATACATCATACCTAAAACCCTGGAATGTGAAGCTGCCAGTCTGCCTATCCATCAAGCATGTTTCAGTGATTGAAAAAAATATCCCATCCTCATGTACTGATCAATGCTCTGCATTTATCTGCTCACTAGTCAAGCTCCTTTCATTAAAGTAGATACAATTTGACTTTCTGGACCTCCCATGTGCCTTATCATGCCCATGTCTTGTCCACCTACTGGATTGTCTGAGCATTCCTTCTACATCTGATTGAACATTGCTCATGACTTTACATATACACTGTGGCCCATTCCCCTGCCATATCAGTTTAAAACCTTCCCAATAGCACAAGGAAGCCTCCCAGTAAGAATATTGGATTGATTCCAGTTCAGGTGTAACTTGTCTAGTTGTACAGATCCCATCCACCCCAGAAACTGTCCTAATGATCCAAAAATCTAAAGTTGTCCCACCTATACAATCCCTTTAGTCACACATTCATCTGACCAATCTTCTCTGTAACTATGTCTTAATTTGGTACATTTTCTGATATAACATTTCATTTTATAGATGAAGATTTTTTTTAAAATTCGACACTGCCTATACGGTCTCCTTGTCCTCTAGTGCTGACCATTACAGTATCTGGTATATAAATCAAAGACCTGCTGGAAAGCTGAAGCAAAAAGAAGAAATTGCTATACAGACTCAGCAGATCTGGCAGCATCTATGGAGAGAAAGCAGAGTCAATGTTTTGAGTCCAGTGAACCTTCTTCAGAACTGGACTACAAACTTGCTGAGATTTTCTGGTAATTTCTTGTTAGTATCTGATGTCTGTTCTATTCACTGTTTTGGTTCCTCATGTTTTTCTTTAGTTGTTTTGAACTTTAAAAATTAATGGGTTCTGCTGTTCTCCTGTGATAAATTTGGTCCCCTGTTCTTAGGATTGATCTATGCTGCTTCTGGAGTTCAGCTTCACGAACAATCTGAATGGCTTCCGATAAATCTGACAAAGAATATCAGTTAGTCCAATAAGTGTCATTTATAAATTCTGACACCATCGTTGTTTGTTACTACTAATCTGCAGAGATTATTAAGGAAATTATCTATCTATTCACCTTGATACTAAGTTTTGTCCAATTCATTCATTGGGTATCGATGTTACTGGCTAGACCAGCATTTATTGCCCACCCCTGGTTTCCCTTGAGAAGGTGGTGATGAGCTGCCTTCTTGAAATGTTACAAGCCTTTAATCTATTAACCTAACTCATCAACTAAACCTAGCTCTTTCTAGAATTTTGTCAAAGTCTTTCAATGCTTCATCAAAAGTATATGCTACTTCTTTTACACTTTGGTGAGCTAGAATGTTATTACCTGTACTCCCAATTACATTTAGAAATGTTCAGCTTCTGATTTTGTATCTAGTTTGAAGCAAATCTGGGTCTTAGGAATTGTTTTCTTCAAGATGTCCAACTCTGTGTCCAACTTACTGTAGCCTCCTATACATATTATTTCAGGTCCCTGGTCTTCCAAATTTGATTATTTATTTTTCTTGAGAAATGGACTTTTAAGTTTGTAGTATACCAAGGTAGCTGGGTATGTACTGCAGGACTGAAAGGGTTTTACTTGCCGTTCTGCAGTCAAATGAAGAATTCCAACCTCCTGCAAGTCAAAGGAGAATTTCCACCTTCTACGAATGAAATGGAAAATTGGTACCTCTTTCAAAGTTTCTCTGAGTGAATCCCAATCACAGCCTAACTAAATGATTCCTGTTTCATTAATGACTTTATTGAATGAATTGTGCTGCCTAAGCCTTTAGCATATGATTCCTGTTCTAATCATAAATTCAGTGAATGATCCACCCTTCATGGTTTTATAAGATGAGTCCCATTTCTTTGACAATTTCTTTGCTTGATGATTTCCACTCTCTGGTATTTTAAATAATAGTCCCTGTTACTTTCACAGATTATTTTCTCCCTGGAAAAGACCGTCTGTCTGTGATTTTAAATAAATGCTTCCTGCTGCCCTTACTGCAGTTTAAGTAATGGATCTCCTGCCTTTTCTGTGACATCAATAATCTTCTAAATTTCTTCTTACATGAGATCTTGATTGGTTAGGCTTCTAAAATCCCCATTTACTGCTTTAAATCTTTCTTACTTCACGACATTCCAGAATCTGCAACCTCATTTTAAATTGTTTATGTGGCCTTTGATTTCCATTATTGTGACTGTGCCTTGTGGTGCCACACACTGCCAGCACTGACATTCAATATGGGTTGTAAGCACTGCTTTTAATTTGTGCTTTCACAGCCCAGCAATCTGATGCAGTTTGTTTCTCTTTGCTCACCAGCAATTTCAGATTTGCTCCCAAAGTCTTTGATAAATGTTTGCTATATTGCTGTGCCTACTTCAACTCAGAGTGCGCCTGCTGACCAATCTGTAACTGGAGTGACAAATACTCCAGCTCCAGGGAGCTCCAAAAACCCTCCTGCTGTTGTCTTACCAGGTCGAAAATGCTTAACCATTGACTGTAGATTCTGCCTTGTTGAATCTTGCCAAGAGGGTCTCTTCTGTATGGATTGGAATATTTCAGTCTTCTGCAGTAAAAACAATGACTGCAGATGCTGGAAACCAGACTTTGGATTAGTGGTGCTGGAAGAGCACAGCAGTTCAGGCAGCATTCGAGGAGCATCGAAATCAACGTTTCGGGCAAAAGCCCTTCATCGGGAATAAATGCAGTGAGCCTGAAGCGTGGAGAGATAAGCTAGAGGAGGGTGGGGAGAAAGTAGCATAGAGTACAATAGATGAGTGGGGGAGGGGATGAAGGTGATAGGGCAGGGAGGAGAGGGTGGAGTGGATAGGTGGAAAAGGAGATAGGCAGGTAGGACAAGTCCGAACAAGTCATGGGGACAGTGCTGAGCTGGAAGTTTGGTACTAGGATGAGGTGGAGGAAGGGGAAATGAGGAAACTGTTGAAGTCCACATTGATGCCCTGGGGTTGAAGTGTTCCGAGGCGGAAGATGAGGCGTTCTTCCTCTAGGCATCTGGTGGTGAGGGAGCGGCGGTGAAGGAGGCCCAAGACCTCCATGTCCTCGGCAGAGTGGGAGGGGGAGTTGAAATGTTGGGCCACGGGGCAGTGTGGTTGGTTGGTGCGGGTGTCTCGGAGATGTTCCCTAAAGCACTCTGCTAGGAAGCGCCCAGTCTCCCCAATGTAGAGGAGACCTCATCGGGAGCAACGGATACAATAAATTATATTGGTGGATGTGCAGGTAAAACTTTGATGGATGTGGAAGGCTCCTTTAGGGCCTTGGATAGAAGTGAGGGAGGAGGTGTGGGTGCAGATTTTACAGTTCCTGCGGTGGCAGGGGAAAGTGCCAGGATGGGAGGGTGGGTTATAGGGGGGCGTGGACCTGACCAGGTAGTCATGGAGGGAACAGTCTTTGCGGAAGGTGGAAAGGGGTGGGGAGGGAAATATATCCCTGTTGGTGGGGTCATCTGCCTACCTGCACAAACAGGCTTCTTACAACTGTGTCTAAAGGAAGCTTCCAACCTTCACCGCTGCAAGGTTTGTGGCAGGCAGCAAAATGGAAACAATACCAATTGTCACCATGTTGTATAACTTGCTGCTAACCATGATGCATCAGCTTTCTGTATTATAGCTCACCCTATGGTAGATTTGTTGCTACCATCCTCTTCATAGTTGAGATCAAATACAATCTCTCTTCAACAAGATGCTTGTTATTGTATGGTAGCGACTTTGTTGAGTTACATTAATGTGGCAGATATTGTAACAAAAACTATGAGCAGGACTTTGATGGTAGGTCTCGTTCTCTTGCGTTCTCCCATCTAATCCGTACAATATTATCACTGTGTATGATGCTTAAGGCACTCCTCAGCATTCAACATTGACCTGAGGAGTGCCATGCAGAAGAATGCTGGGCAGGTCAGAGTGTGAGAATTGGCATTAGAAAGTAATATTTCCTTCTTGGATTCTCCTAATTGACTGACTGTCTCCTCATTGGTGGGCTTTAGCTGCTGCTACTAAAGATGTCTGCTTTAAGATGTTGTCCTCTTTCTCACACCCTTCGAACCATCAGCTCATTAAAGCCCTTTGGATCCCAGAGGAGGACCTCCATCTAAGAGAGAGACAATCCGGAGGAACAGTCATCCCAGGTCTCCTCCTTATTCTTTTGTTTTACTCTAGTACCAACAGTACAGTTTAACCATTCTAAGCTATGCTGGAGTTTGTTTACTTAGGAATCCTCCCTTCGATCCAGCACAGCATCCTTCCTGTTTTCCAATTGATCAGGAAACCTAGTGACAGGAAAGATCCTTGGCAAAGTCTCCATTTTGTGAATTGAGTTTTCAACCCAGAAGCTGTCTGACTGGGATTAAATGATGGTTGAAGAAGCTTTACGATAATATTTCTTCACGAGCAGTTTCATCAATGTCCAGGAACATTGCCTTGGTTTCAAATGCTCCAATAACTTGGCTGCTGCTGTTTTTGCTTGCCTTGTTAGAATGTCGCAAGCTAATAAAATCATCTGTCATTTCTCTGTCTGTACTGAGTCTTAAGCAATTTATTTTACTAGTGAATTAATTTTCACATTCAGAACCACAGAAGTGAATTGATATTAGGCTGTGAATTGAACAGTGCATGAAATTGAAGTTGTGATTTATTTGGCTTATCAAATGGTCGAGTAATTAGACACACACAATTATTTTCTTTGTAATTGGAGTTCCACTTACACTGTCAGAAAGTAATCAAGAATACATACTAATTAAATAAAATAACTTCTCACAGATTGAGAAAGGGATGATGTCCTTTATATCTAACATTAGATTACTTGACACAAAGCCATTGGAAGAACAATTACAGGAATGAATACTGCACCAATGTTACTATGCTGTAGTTTTAAAAACTGTCAAAGCTAAGAAAAGCATCAAATTCTTCTTTTATAAATTGGCAACCCACTGATACCATTCACTGCCTTTGCTTCTTTTTCACCTAAGCAGACAAAACATGGGCTATATGTTTCTTATAGACACACTCATCTCTTTCTGTAATAAAGCACAATTTTACAATTTAGAGTTTTGGAATTCTAAACATTTTGAGTTACTAATTCTCACCACACTCTCACACCTCCTTCCCCTACACTTTATCTTTTATTCCTCGCTGCCGAAATCCCAAAACCAGCTCCCATTTCTCTGGGCTCGCAGGGTGCTTCTGACCTTAGGTTTGTGGGGCCACCTGTCTCTGACACTCACCTTGTCTTCTGGGAGGACCTGCCTACAGTCCCAGCAGCAGCCCACATTTCTGTGCTGTGCTCTGCCATTCTGGAGCTGCTGCAACTTCCAGAGTGTCCAGACAATCCAATTGACTGGCAGCTCTGGAGATGGTGAAAGCATAACTTTTCTTAGTTGAGCCCAATCCCACTTAGATATGATGAGGTGCACACTTCTTTCTGGTATATTAATGCCCTCTTCCACCTCACTGCCAATCCTTCAAGTCCCTCCTCATGACTTCCATTCCATCACCCCTCAACTCCAGCTCAAAGTGCTTAATGATGGAGGTCTTGTGCCTCAGTTGACAACAGCTCTGCCTCTGAACAAGAATTTCCAGATACAATACAGGATGTGTTGGCCATGAAGGTGACATTTATGATATACTTCAGACAGTTTGATATTCACCCCGCTAATAATTCTCCAGTATAGCCTGAAGAAAAGATGTGTGTGAAGATATGAAGCAAACAATGTGGTGCTTTGATAATTGTGTTAGTTCAACAGCATGTGATAATTCATCTCTCTTAAATGATCATGCTCAATACATTTCTTTAGCTTGTGCTTCCAGTGAGGTCACCAGAGCTTGCTAATTAAGTATTAAACAAAAATATGAAGGAAATTTAAAGTTACATGTAAACTCTTGCAATTGATTTTTTTAAAAAAAAGCAACAGCTGAGGATGCAGAAGAACTGAACTTATTGCAATTGCTCCAAAGGACAGAGAGAGGTTACCCAGTTGATCGTCACCTCTTCACATCAGGGAGGGGTGGGGATGGTCACTTGATTTTAATGATGTTTATTTCACTATGCACACTGTTTAAACATGTAACATAAGGTTTAAAAATGTGAAACAACAGAAATACAAGAAGAAAAAAAATCTATTAATGAAGTCCATCAAACAGCTAATAGATTCCAGTTGATTGATTGATATTCCCAGTCTACATTTTTAGCTGTTGGTGACTTTGTCTAATAGATAATGCAATTTGCAAGCACTCACAGAATGACATCATCCTTCTATCTTAAAAGCATTGTGAGAGATTTCATCTCACAAGGGAGGTTTTCAATGCCAACAGCAAAGATATTAATTTCCAAATATGATATGATACGTATTATTCTTAGCTATATACTATGATGTAACAATGGACCTCTTGACTGCACAGCTTATATCGAAGATTTTTTTCAATTATATTTAATTTTCACAAAGGATGAAATAGTTGATTTATTCTTAAAGATTTCTACATCATGGATACACTAGTTAATATGATTATTAACCATTGTCCTCCACTGTATTACAGAAATTTATCATGATATACTGTGAGAATCTAACAAATTATGGATATATAATCTGTACTAATGAGTATATTGACTCCAGAGCATATGTTACCTGATATGGCATTGCTAACATTGTCCCTCATAGCAAATGAAACTAGGACTTGGGTGACATGGTATTGAAAGATCTAACAGACATTAATTATAGACACTAATATGCACAACTATTGCATTCATAGTCATATCCATGTCTTAGGTTAACATTAAGCTATTCAGTAGAGTAATGTGCTTCTGTCATTGCATCATGCTTCGTGTTGGCCAAAATAACTTACAGTCTGAGATCTTTGTACTCCTGGTCACATGCCACAATGCAATGATTATATCATGATTCTGGCTCTTAAATGTATACTGAATAAGTCAATTATAATATTTGTGTCATTTTTAATATATGTTATCAATCTCATTAAAATTGTGACAGGATGGAAAATAGAAAATAGAAATTTACGTTGTTGCGGTACTGCACCCAATAATATAAGACATAGTATCGTTTTGAATTGCTGCATTGACCTGACCTTTTTGAACGTGTCCACTACTTTTGAATTACCTGGTGTACCTTGAAACTGAAATCCCTTTTGCGATGACATGGTGGCTTTAAGAAGTGTCCTTTGTTTTAATGAAGAAAGGTTGAGACAGAGATGCGAGTGGTCTGTTCCAAGCCAATAAAATAAACGATTTGTGAAGCTTTGTTTTTTTTTTAAAAGTTGGAACAATAAATCATGAATGTGTGGAGTCAGGCTCCCAGATAATCAGGTTTTAGTTTAGCTTTCAGTACTTGTTGGGGTTTGAAGCTGCCATATATGTCTCTCAGCTATATCTACAAGTTAGAATTTTCTCCTGATGTTCTTTCCTCCTGGACTGGAGAAAGATTGCATATGAGACAATCTATTTCACTGAATTTGCCGTAGTCAAGTGTGTGTTTATGGGATGTTACTATGTTGGAACAGTTGGTATTTAATGGTGAAATAATCTATTATTCTGTTAAGTTTTTCACTAGAGTTTAAGTTAAGCCAATTCTTCTTCTTTTGTTTGTATTTTAACTGTAGGATAAGAATAAAGTGTGTTTTCATAAAGCTGAGTAGTGTAACCAAGCAAATTACATTTGGAACACAGCACCTTATATTTACCTTTAAATTAGAAACAATTAAGGTCTCCTTGATATATTTGAAAGGGTGTTGGTCTAGTACATAACACTTTATTCTTCTACATTTCCCAATTTTTATCATTAAAAAAATTCAGTTTACTCAAATTAAAGTGAATAATTTCACATTGTCCTCAATGGCTACAATATTAACTTGAAGGCAAATTGGAATGTAGAGCCTGAGGGAGATTGCTAATGTTGTAAATGCTGAGCTAATTGAGTATGGATATGTTTGTATGAGTAAGTGGTATCCACCAGTAACCTCAAGCCCTAAGAGAGAGGTAGGCATTATGGGTGCTGGAGTGATCATATCCTTCTTTAGTTCCTTCCCTTGTTTCCTTTTTAAAAATTTTCTTTATTGAAACATTACCCCAATGGGTAGAATTTGTTCATTGTTATTTGATAATAGGAGATAGGAAACCAATTCATCAAAGCGATTCATGTTTTGCATTTATGTTTTACTGTGATTAAATGGGAAACAGACTGTTCCTCTCTTTACAAGATGAATATTTAGCAGATAATCAAAGATAAGGAGGATGTGGAAACATTGGTGGATGAGAAGGGAAGGGATGGAAGTGCAGTGTACAATATCATGTGAAAAATCTGAAGATACATTGAGTATATCTGACATTTTATCACAGTCAACTCATTATCCTTTTATCTCTGGGTTTGGAATTGATTTCATAACAGTAGGTGTGGTACAATGAGAAGCATGTTGCAGAATCTCAACTCCAGTATTTACAAGGCTAATTCAAAGATAGTACTTGGCGTATTTGGATTTGAAAGCAAGAGAAAATATGGCATGAATGAGTTTGGAATGTTCAAATGCTACTTCCAATTTTCATGAGAGCATTTTGTTTCAATACTGAGGCTCTGAGGAAACCGAGAAAGACACTCTTCATCATTAAATTGAAGGATCCATAAGAGAGCATCATTTTAAGGTTGAAAGCAGGAGGTTTAAAGGGGATTTGAGGAATTTGTATTTTCACCTAGATGGTGATGGGATTCTACAATGCACTGCCTAGGAGTGTAATTGCAGTGGGATACCCCAAAACCTTTACAAAGTCCTTGGGTGAGCACTTGAAATGTTATTACATTGAAGGCTATGGGCTAAATGATGCAAAGTGGGCCCTAGAGTAGCATAAACATAGTGTAGATTTTGAATAGTTTTTGTTGGTACAGACCTGATGGACCAAAGGACCTCTTTTGTATTATACGATTTCATGAATCTTTGATTAATAAAGAAGGAGACATATTGCTGAGACAAAGAAGGTATAATTAGTGGTGCCTCAAGTGATCAGCAGTTGCTAGCCATACTATTACACTGGATTTAGTGTAGGGAATGCTTTAATAATCTAACTAGGTCTATGTTCCCCTTTGTAACTTCCAGCTATAAACTCCAGAACTCGCTGTTCCTATTAACTGCAAAATTGTGAAAGAGCCGTAATTTCCCAATTTTTCTGGCTTTTGAGCTTGTTAAAGTCACTTTCTGGATGAATGCCTGTCAATCCAAGAATGGGAGTACCACACTTCAGCATCCAAGATGCATTTGGTTCTTACCCTCTTCACCATCAGGACATCAATGTCCTGATAAAACTCAAAGGATTTTCTAGCCACTTATTTTCATGGAATGAAAATCAGGTACGTTTTGTAAGGAGAATGTGATTTTCACGACCAAAGGTCTCATTGCCCCAGTGATCCTTCATACCTAAGCAGTAAAAATGAAAATCAATCCCAGAACTACATCACTGGGAACACAAGAGAGCATGCAATCACCCTGTTACACATACTTTACATTATAACTCTCAAATAGAAAGTAGGCTATACCACCAGTGCTTCATCTGGAGGCTCACTGAAGGTGTTACCTAGTATGGTGACAAAATATCTGAAAGCGAACCTTCCAGCTCAGCGAGCAAACCTACATCCAGAACCTCAACCTGAGCTACAAATCTTCTCAAAACTCACTAACTCTAAAAAGACATTAAATTAGATTGAGCTTTAATAAAATTACCTACACATTGATATCTGTGATTGATCTAAATAATGGACTACAGATATAATGTACAATATGTCCATTTTATCTCTACTCTTTAAATTTAGTCATTGAAATATTGGACACTCCAAAAACACATTACAGTTTATTTAAATGTTTGATCTATCACATTACCACATTCCAGGAAATGAGTTCATGGATCTAATTTAATAGGCTTTAATTCAATTGCTGTGTCTGAATAATGTTTAGTAATTTAAAATTCAGTCTCAAGCCCCTTGATTAAATGAAAGCTGGAAAATTCATTCCTAAGAATCTAGTATTGTACCACTAAAATCAGGTTAGTTGTGTCTAGCTTCTTGTTCTGGAATTTGCAGGTGGTATGTTTTATGCTTCCTTAACTTCTGTATGTTTGAAGCATTTACCAGGATGAAGAAAAAGTGAGGTATCTGAATTGTTTTTGGCCATTCATAATATTCCCTGATTTGACTATGTAGATGACTTGGAGTTGGACACCACGTGTATGGTGTCAAAGTTTTCCGATGACACTAAAATGAGTGGCAGAGCAAAGTGTACAGAGAACTGTGAAACTTTGCAGAGGTACACAGATAGATTGAGTGAGTGGGCAAAGGTGTGGCAGGTGGAATTCAATATTAGTGAAGTCATACATTTTGGTAGGAGTAATAGCAAGATAGATTATGACTTGAATGGTTAAAAAGTTGGAGCATGCTGATTTGTGGAGGGACCTGGGTGTCCCTGTGCATGAATCACAGAAGGTTGGTCTGCAGGTACAGCAAGTAATTAGGAAGGCAAATGGAATTTTGTCCTTCATTGCTAAAGGGATCGAGTTTAAAAGCAGGGAGGTAATGTTACGGCCATACAAAGTTCTGGCGAGGTCACACCTGGAATACTGACTGCAGTTTTGGTCTCCTCACTTGAGGAAGGATATACTGGCACTGGAGGGGGTGCAGTGGAGGTTCACTAGGTTGCTTCCAGAGTTGAGGGGATTGCCTTATGAGGAGAGGCTGAGTAGATTGTGATGGTATTCATTGGAATTCAGAAGAATGAGGGGGGATCTTAGAGAAACATGGAAAATTATGAAGACAATCAATAAAATAGATAAGATGTTTCCACTGACAGGTGAGACTAGGACAACAGGGTGTGGTCTCAAGATTAGAGGGAGCAGATTTAGAACTGAATTGAGAAGGAACAAAAGATTCAGACCTTCCTTTATAATGTCCCGCCCTCAACCTTGTTGTGTTTTGTTGACAATTAAACTCTGACATGAGCTTGGCACAGTGGCTCAGTGACCAGCTCTGCTGCCTCACAGCACCAGGGACCCAAGTTCGATTCCACCCTTGGGCGACTGTCTGTGTGAGGTTTGCACATTCTCCCCATGTCTGCCTGGCTTTCCTCCAGATGCTCCGGTTTCCTCCTACAAGATAAGCAGGTTAGATGAGTTGGCCATGCTAACTTGCCTGTAGTGCTCAAGGATGTGTAGGTTAGAAGAGTTAGTCAGTGATAAATATAGGTGATTAGGTAGGGGAATGGATCTGGTGGGTTACTCTTGGGAGGGTCGGTGTGGACTTGTTGGGCTAAAGGGCCTGTTTCCATACTGTAGGGATTGTAATTCTGATTCTAAAGACCAGCGACATCTACTTGCACATTGGTAAAACTAAAGAAGGGTTTTCCTTGGCATCTCATACAAAATTGGCTAAGATCTAGGAACAAAATGTTCCTTTTACTCAGGAATGTGCTTCACCAGAGAGAGAAAATTGAGCAGGAACAATAAAAACATGAACGAACAGATGCAATGTGGCTTGGCAATCACAGGTCATGAAGAAGTGGGTTCTACTTTAGAAGTTCTACTTCAGATGGTATGTGGTTATTGTACATATAATGCAGAGAGCTGACTTCTGCTTTCATCAGGGTGAGCTCTGTGGATTTAAGCCTCATTTCAGAGATTTGAGCATACAATCTGAACCAAATTTCCATGTGGGTTGACATTCTGAAATATATGAGTAAAAAGTGAGATCTGCAGATGCTGGAGATCAGAGCTGAAAATGTGTTGCTGGTTAAAGCACAGCAGGTCAGGCAGCATTCAAGGAACAGGAAATTCGACGTTTCAGGCCAGAGCCCTTCATCAGGAATGAGGAGAGTGTGCCAGGCAGGCTAAGATAAAACACAACACTTTAACTCTCCCTCCCACTCCATCGAGGACATGCAGGTCCTTGGACTCCTCCATCGGCAGAACATAACAACACGACTGTTGGAGGAAGAGCGCCTCATCTTCCGCCTAGGAACCCTCCAACCACAAGGGATGAACTCAGATTTCTCCAGTTTCCTCATTTCCCCTCCCCCCACCTTGTCTCAGTCGGTTCCCTCGAACTCAGCACCGCCCTCCTAACCTGCAATCTTCTTCCTGACCTCTCCGCCCCCACCCCACTCCAGCCTATCACCCTCACCTTGACCTCCTTCCACCTATCACATCTCCATCGCCCCTCCCCCAAGTCCCTCCTCCCTACCTTTTATCTTAGCCTGCCTGGCACACTCTCCTCATTCCTGATGAAGGGCTCTGGCCCGAAACGTCGAATTTCCTGTTCCTTGGATGCTGCCTGACCTGCTGTGCTTTAACCAGCAACACATTTTCAATTCTGAAATATATGCCTTCTATAATAAATGTATAGGACTCATTGAAAGTGACCTTCCATCATGAGAGGAGAAGAGTAACAAAAAATGTCCCTCTGCATTAAGGAGGAGTGGATCAAGATATTGTTGCAATTACTTAGACTTAAATGTAGGAAAAGCAGGACTGGCAGCTCAATATTCTAGGGTGTAGAAGTTTCAAGCACGATCTGGAAGCATTGCATTGTTGATAAAGGAAATCATCATTGCAGCATCAAGGGAAGATGACCTAGAAGGTTCAACAAATGAGGCTGCCAAGGGAGAGTTTAGAAATAAACAAAGTTCATTGCTTTGTTGGGACTATGTTACTGGTTCCCAAAATCAGACAGAGGTAGAGGAGCAGAAATGTAAGCAAATCTCATAAAAGTGTGGGAGAAAACGGGTTAGACTGGTAGGGGATTTTAGTTTTGTTAACCTCAACTGGGATCATGTTAGTGTGAAAGGATTAGACAGGGTGGAATTTTTAAAATGCATCCAGGAGAGCTTTATGTGCTAGTACGTAGATGATCCAATTAGAGATGTGGTAGTGCTTGACCTAATCCTTGTGAATAAAACCAGTCAAGTGACTGAAGTTTCAATGGTTCAGCATTTTGGGAATAATGCTATATGTGCCAGTCATTATGGAAAGGGATAAGGATAACGCAGACGTTAAGTGTCTAAATTGGAGGTGGCCAATTTCAATATCATTACACAAGATCTGACAAACATTGACTGGGAGCAGTTACTTGGAGGTAAGTCTACATTTGGAAAATGGGAATCCCTTCATAAGTTTTATGGTGAGAATTGAAGGCCAGCATGTTCCCGTAAAAATGAAGGGAAAGGCAGCAAATCATGGGAACCCTGGATGTCAAGAGATAGCAAGAATTTAATAAAGAAAAAGAAAGAAGCATTTGTCAGGCGCATCACATTAAAAACAGGGGAGGCCCCTCAAAAGAATAGAGAATGAAAGAGATTACTTAATTAAGAAATGAGGAGAGTAGCAGGAACAGTTAGGATCAAGGAAGACCCCAAGAATTTTTCTAAGTATATCAAGAGTGAAGAAGATTACTAAGGAAAGAGTGGGATTTATTAGAGACAAAAGGGACAACCTGTGCTTGCAGCCTGAGGATGTGAGAGAAACACATTGTTGCCATGAATTTCAGTAAGGTTGATAATATTAATATGTCAAGATTAATAAGGAGGAGATATCAGGTGGTTGTTGGCATGCACATGGATAAATTCCCAGAGTGCACTTGTGCCCTTCCAAGTGCTGTTCAACATGGAGGAGAACTGATTCATCAGCTGAGGAGGACAGTCTGTGGGATGACCAGCAGGACTTTCCCTTGCCCATATTTAACCTGAAGCCATGAGACTTCATGGAGTCCCTCAGGGCAAATCCTTCCCAATTGCATACCATTATTGTGCCACCTCTGCTGGATCTGTCCTGTTGGTGGGACAGGATATATCCAGGGATGGTGATGGTGGTGACTGGGACACAGTCTATAAGGCATGATTCTGTGAGTGTAACTATGTCAGACTGTTACTTGACTAGTCTATGAGACAGCTCTCACAATGTTGGCACCAATGCCCAGATGTTAGCGAGGAAGACTTTGCAGAGCCAACAGGGCTGTTTCTGCTGTTGTCTTTGCTGGTGCCCAAATCAATGCTGAGTGATCCACCAGGTTTCATTTCTTTGTAGAGATGTAATTGTGATTCATACAACTGAGTGGCTTGCTAGACCATTTCAGAGAGTTGTTGACTGTCAACCACATAGCTGTGGGCCTGGAGTCACATTGTAAACCAGACCAGGTGAGGATGGCAATTCCTTTCCCTGCATTTGTGAGCCAAGTGGATTTTTCCTGATAAGTGATGATGGTTTTTCATGGTTATCAATAAATTCGTAATTTCAGATATTTTTTATTGAATTTGAATTCCATTTGCCATGGTGGGATTCGAACATGGGTCCCAAGAACATTGCCTGAGTTTCTGGGGCGGGGGAGCGATTTTATAGAAGTGTGTAAGATCATGAAAGACATTGATAGGGTGAATGTGCTCAGTCTTTTTCCCAAGGTTGGTGAATTGAGAACTAGAGGTCATCAGTTTAAGGTTAGAGGGGAAAGAATAAAAGGGAACCTGAGGGGCAACTTTTTTTACACAACATGTGGAATGAGCTGCCAGCGGAAGTGGTAGAGTTGGGTACATTAACAACATTTAAAAGGCATTTGGACAAATACATGGCTAGGAAAGGATTA
The DNA here is from genome assembly GCF_020745735.1 of Hemiscyllium ocellatum. Classification (NCBI taxonomy): domain Eukaryota; kingdom Metazoa; phylum Chordata; class Chondrichthyes; order Orectolobiformes; family Hemiscylliidae; genus Hemiscyllium; species Hemiscyllium ocellatum. Next base: position 75,242,824 of record NC_083409.1, on the reverse strand, counting down.
GAACAATGTGAGCCAAGTGCAGGGAAATGGGGTTAGTGTGGATGAACATTTTGGCCGGCTTGGACTAGTTTGGGCTGATGGGCCTGTCTCCATGCTGTAGGACTCTATGACTCTAGCAATAACACTAGTGGACTATTGCCTTCCCCCATAAGCACCTAGTGGAATATTACATTCCTTATGTTGAATGAATACTCCAGCCAACACAGCATAAACGATTAACAGATGAGGTGTACCTCAGCCAGTTCTGAACAAATCAGACCATCGAAAATTGGTATGGCTAGATTTGGTACTCATGTTTATCCGAAACCCTTGGGGGCCAGTTGTTTTCTGGAATTTGGAGTTTTTCAGATTTTGGAATAATTGACATTTTCACCATGAAATAAAACAAAATTACCTGACAGCAGATGCATGTGTGAATAGTACGAGCGCTGAGACACAATTGACACCTGCCAGTGCTGGGCCACATCTCCATGTCACATCTGAGTGGGTGTGGAGTTCAAGTGGGTGTGGAGTTGGGTCACCTGTTCGCATGCCAAAATGACGCTCGACACTCCCCGAAAACAATTTTGGATTTAGGAGCTTTTCAGATTTTGGAATTTTGGGTGAAGGATTACGTATTTGTACCAAAAAATAACCGATCATAAGATGCTCCTGGTAAACTAATGCCTGCTTTCAGTTTGAATCTTTTACAAAAGTTCGTTTTTTGGAAAGGTTCTTGTTTTTTGCCTGCAAACTAACTCACAGCCATTGCATCTCTATGAGCAATTTAACTACATCCATTCTCCTATGAAAGGGACTTACATAGAAACTAGGAGCGGGGGAGGCCATTCAGCCCTTTGATTCTGCTTCACCAGTCAGTGTGATCACAGCTTATCCTTCATCTTATTGATACATTCTGACTTTCTCCCCAAACCCCTTGACTGTTTTAAAATCTAAGCCTTTAGCTATCTCTTTCTTGAATTAATTCAGTATGTTCAGACTTCTGTACTGCAAATGTGTTGCTGGTCAAAGCACAGCAGGTTAGGCAGCATCTCAGGAATAGAGAATTCGACGTTTCGAGCATAAGCCCTTCATCAGGAATAGCTTCTGTACACAACCAACAGAATAAGCATCCACTGGACACCAACTTTCTGGACTGTAAAGCACATGAATTAATTCTGATATCATTGGTTTTATGTAGATTAGAGTTAGAGTCTAATGTATATAAAAATAGATTGAAAAGTGTCTTTACACACAAAGTGTCACCATGCTGCAGCACCATCTTGAAACATGCAACATTTTACTGCAGCAGAGATCATCTTTCTCTCTTCTTCTTGTTCCTACTCCACTGCACCTCCAATCACTACTCAATATTGGCTAGAGTCTCGGAAAGAGGCTTTGGGATCTTGGTTTTTGAGACAATCACAACTACTGCATTTGAGCTTGAGCCATGGGCCTGGGGGGTGCGAGGGTTCCATATCTCCTGTTCCCCATCCAACTCTCCTCCGGATACTGTCGTCATTCGTCGGTCTTCAGGGTCCCCCGCTGTCCCTTTCGCCAATTCTACTGCTCTTTGAGGTGCTGGGGCCTAGCCACAAACCTGGAGCCTCAGTTCAGCTAGCAATTCCAGGTCAGTCAAGTTAGCCCAGGACCTGCTCCTCACTCACCAGGAGACCCCAGGTTGGATAACTTGACATTTTAAACCCTTTTCCTTTATTCCTTTCTTGGGATGTGTGTGCATGAATGTGCGTCATGAATCATTCCGTCCAAGTTCAAAATGTAATAACCCTACTTTGTTTTAACCTGAAGTGATTGGCAGTGGTTATTTTAAACTGGACTTTACAAACAGGGTTAGGGGGAATGCACCATGTCTATTTTTAAAAGAGAGAAAACAAAAAGAAAATCAATTTTAAATAAAACTGTTCTGGATGGGAGAGGAGGAGAGTAAAAATAATTAAATATTTTTTGTTCATTTCATTAGAATTAAATTTTTTATGGAGTCTAGCATACTCCAGACTGAAATTTTACAGGTTCTGGTCATGTGTGGTCATCCTGGCCTTTGGATCATTAACATGCACAACCCTTAAAACAGTAGCACAACATTCCCTTCTTTCCAAGATAAAATTACTGCATGAAGAATGTAAAAAAAAAGGCATCAGAATTACACAGAATAAGGGTTGAAAAATGTCAGAGCTGAAAAAAAAGAGGAAGGAGCATAATGTCAAGGTGAGGCAAAAACTGGTCAGATGGGAGCACCACTCCCTCTGCATTGCAGGTAAAAATCTGGTCATCAGATGTACAGTTGCCTCTGTTGTTGGACATGATACAGGTCTGGCCCATTCCTTGAGGCTGCGGTCACCTAAGCCATTTTCCAGGCACAAGAAAGGACTGCAGATGCTGGAAATCAGAGTCTAGATTAGAGTGATGCTGGAAAAGCACAGCAGGTCAGGCAGCATCTGAGGAGCAGGAAAATCGACGTTTTGGGCAAAAGCCCTTCATCAGGATCTTTTGCCTGAAACATCAATTTTCCTGCTCCTCAGATGCTGCCTGACCTGCTATACATTTCCAGAACCACTCTAATCTGAGCCATTTTCCACTCCATCTGAAGATCATTGATGTAGCATGACAACAGGGACATCCTGTACAAAGCTCTGGATGAGGGGCGAGGGAATGTGCCCAACCCCACCCTCATCCTAATGGCCACCTTTGTGTTTGGCTGCAACAGGTTGTGCATAGACCTTTGATATACAAACTCCAATTGTTACTATGTAATGTGGATCTGCCTGTCCTGGGTGTTGGAAAGGTTGGATCTGGCTTCGTTGCCACGGAGCACTCCAACTAGTTGAACTGAATCATATCACCAGTCCCTCATGGAATAATTTGTAAAGGAAAACACCTTTGACCACAAGTGCATCAAGCAGTGGTCAGCACACAGTTTCCTTGAGACCCTGTAGGAAAAAGAGAGAGTAGATCCTGTGGGGTTGTTCCCTGAGCCGACTGTCAAAGTCATTTGGCAGAAGACTTCATCACTAGAACTTTCCAACAAGTATGAAGGCATCACTTGGCTGGTGGTGGAAAAAGGGCACTATCTGTGAGATCCGTCATTTGTGCCCAGACTTTGGGCCACCACACACTGCCTTTGAAGGGATGGTAGAGACTGTCACACATCTTCTGAAATGTGCCTTTGTAAAGGACCGGAGGGAGAGATGCAGTAGTTTCTTTAAGGTTAATCCTCAGCAGCTCCGTGATGCAGGACTCTGTGCTCTGCATTCTATTCTCTGAATTGCACATGAAGACAAACATCGACTGCACCTGGAGGACCATCAATGCGGTGAAAAACACTCTTTGGACTGGCCAAAACTTGTTGATTTTCCAGTGCAAAGAGCTGACTTTGACTGAGTGTTGCAAGCTTATATATTCCAGGACTAGGTGCTGTGGGGCGCACCAAGGTACAATGGGGAAAGACAGCTGCCTAAGATCTTTCTGCCAAAGTACAATAGGGGTCTGTTCAGTTACCAGCCCTTCTCAGTGCCTCAAATTATGTAAATACTCTCTTGGATAAGTAAGAAATGTCTTGGCTTATTTTGCAACTGCAGGAAATGGCAAATTCCAATGTTTGATTGTTTTTCATTTGCAAAGACTGTACAGAACTGCTTCAGTAACTGTGTATGTATATAAAGATTTTTTAAGAAGAAGGTACATTTTTGTAATTAAAACAAATGTGAACACTGCACTTCCTGGGAAGGTCAGTTGCCAGATTGGCATCTTCTGTAACGTGTAATCTTTGAAATTTCCTATGGTACATAATCTGTCTGGGTGCAATTGCTGTAAGTCCTGAGTAACTCAACAGGTGTATTCTCAATCTGTTCTTTGCAACAATTAACTTGGTGATTTTTTTTGGGTGGTCCCAGTATTGAGTCAGTTTAGCAGTTGTAGGTTATATCAGTGATTTCTAATGGTCCAGGTACATATCCTTCAGGATTCTGACTGGTAGGATGGTTGCAGTAGCTCCTGTATTGAGTTTGTCCTTAAGGATGTGGTCAACAATTTTTTGGGGGTATATGATGTAATGGTGGCAAAAGCTTCTAAGTATTGGAGGTGATGTATTAAGGTGGACTGAAGATTGGTTAACATACAGAAGATGGAGAGTCAGGATTAATGAGTCTTTTTCAGGTTGGAAAGGCCTTAGAGTATCACAAGTATCTGTCGTTGGTCCTCAGTTATGTACTATCTATATTAGTAAGTGGAAGAAGGAGACAGAGTGTAATCTACATTGAGGACATCAGGAATCTGCAAAAGGATATCAATAGGTTGAGCGAGGGGACAAAAACTTGGCAGATGGAGGATAGTATGGGAAAGTGTGAGGTCATGCACTTGGTAGGAAGAATCAAAAGGATCTAGTGTTCTTGTGCATGAAGCACAAAATTTAGCCTGCAGTTGCAGCAAGCAATTAAGAAGACTAATGTAACTTTATTGCTAGGTGGTTGAAATTTAAAAACACGGAAGTCTTGTTACAACAGGACTGGGTGTGGGTTGGAGTTGAAGTGCTGAGCACAGTTTTAGTCCCAGTATTTGAAAAAGGACATACTGACACTAGAGACTGTTCAAGAGAGATTCATATGGCTGATTCCTGGGATTGACTTAACCAGAATGGCGAAAATAGGTTTGGCCTTTATTCATTAGAGTTCAGAAGAATGAGGGGGTGACCTAATTGAAACAGATAAGATAATGAGGAGCCAAAAAAGAGAAAATGCTGGAAAATTTCAGCAAGTCTAGCAGCATCTGTTAGCAGAGAAAAGAGCTGATGTTTTGAGTCGAACTGACTCTTTGTCAAAGGGTCAGTTAGACTCGAAATGTCAGCTCTTTTCTCTCCTTACAGATGCTGCTAGACTTACTGAGATTTTCCAGCATTTTCTCTTTTTTGGTTTCAGATTCCAGCATCCGCAGTAATTTGCTTTTATAAGATAATGAGGAGGCTTGCTAGGGTAGGTGATAAGAAGATTTCTCCTCTCATGGGGGATTCTAGTCACAAAAGAAGGGAACACTCATTCAAAACTGAGATACAAGTTAGTTTATTTTCTTAATTGGTACTGAATGTCTGGAATTCTCTAACACAGAGATCTGTGAAGAATGGATCATGAAAGTATTTAAAGATGAAGTAAATAATTCTTGAAATATCAGGGAGTTGACAGCTGCACTGAGCTAGTGTGAGAAGAGATGAGGCCAGTGACAGATCAGCCATGATCCTGTTGAATCGAGGGACAGGCTTGAGAGGCTGAGGGGCCTTCTCTTGCTCCTATTTGTTACGTTATTACATTTTCATTCTTAGAACTTACATCCTAGCTATTCTTCTGCAGTTCCACACTGTCATTCTTACAGTTCACGGTTCTTCCAATCTATAACCATCTTCATTACTGGCTTAGACAATTCAGCATTTGAGAAATCACAGACCTTGCCTCTGACATGACAACCATTGAAGAATTGGTCAAGTGATTCTTGTGGTTGTTGCTATAAGACATCAGTGCTAGATGGTGAATTCTAAAGTTCACTTTTACACCAAGCTGCTGCTCCAATCTTTCCCATTTTAGCAGGATCTCTCTGGTCCTCTTGAGTTAGGTTTGATGTGCTGATCTTACTTCGCAATCCTTCATTTGCAAAGGCTATCTTTATTTCCACTGCTTGTTTATCCAGCTCTGTAATGGTTAAAGCTAAGAAACAAAGCTTCAACTTTTATTTTAAGAAACACAAAGTCAGATGGGACATCCGTGGCCTTTCATTTTATACTAGGGAATTTAACCGTTATCTTCTTGATGATTCCTATCTGTTGCAAATGTTATTGATGTGTAAGGGATGTTTCATGGCAATAATGTAAAGTTATTCCTTGTGCAGATCCAGCAATGTATTTGCTATGCTTCTTTTACTTATCAAATTTCTATTGTGTGCTGTTTTCCTTTTGTTTCTTGTTTCATCTGTGATTTTTTCCTAATGTATGCAGTTGGTACCCAAGGCTTCAGCTCCTACGGACCCTACAGCCCAACTTGGAACTGACTCACCATCTTCATGGACCATGAATGTGGCCAGCTCATAAATCATGTACATACTGACCAGAGCTGTTCGTATATTGATCTTTACCGTTTAAGATATTGACTAAGGCTTTTTCCTGTCTCTTTCAAGTTTGCAACATTGCCTTCCGTTTGTGAAAATGACCATTGCCGACTACTATGTTGTACCCTTGTGTTGTGTTCATTAGCATAGAATGACCTGGACTAGTAAGTAACATAGGTTTAACTTTTTTTAAAAAAAAGCTCATGCAAGTTTGCTTACCAGACAAACCGATTACATGTTGGTAAAGAAGCATTAATTTCCACAATCTTAGTCTGACATGCTGCCACCTAGATACTACTAAGCTGTTAGCCATGTGGTTTCATTCCTGGTCTTTGGTCAATAGCATTCTCGGCTCTTAATACAGTAACATTATAATATTCAACTAGTTTTTATTTTCCTCAATACTCTATTTTGGTAAAACATGCAGTTCATTTTGCAAACTATATAATGCTGTTCTGAATAATTCCATAAAACATGATTACTTCCTTTGTTTTAGGTGATACATGAGAACTATTTTGAGGCAGAGTTGTGTAAACTATTTCAATCTTCCCTTTGAGCATGTTTTAAAATTTCAGACCAGTATTTACATTTCTCTTTATCTCCAATATTTGCCAGTTTCGTAACTGGAAATTGCATATAATTTATTGCACTTGTGTGCCTTAAGCAATACTTTTTGAAGATCATACAACTTACTTACAATTCACTGAGTGCTAGATTTTCATCTAATTTACTGGTGCATTGTTTAGTTTGTTATTCTTTCTGAATTATTACATGTGAGTGAAGAAAATACAAAATGACTCAAGCGGTAAATATATTTGATGTATGCTTATTTACTTAGAATCATAGAGTCCTACAGCAAGGAGACAGGCCCTTCAGCCCAACCTGGTTCGTGCTGACCAAAATGTCCATCAATGCTAACCCCGTTTCCCTGCACTTGACATTTAAATGTTGTTAATGTACCCACTTCAGCCACTTGCACTGGCAACTCATTTCATACGTGTACCGCCCTCTGTATAAAAAGTTGCCCCTCAGCTTCCCTTTTATCCTTTCTCCTCTAACCTTAAAATGATGCCCTCTAGTGCTCGATTCCCTAACTCCGGAAAAAGACTGGCTGCATTCATCCTATCCATGCTCTCATGACCTTATGCACTTCTACACGGTCCCTCCATAATCTCCTATGCTCTATAGAGAAACATCTTAGCCAGTCCAACTTCTCCCTGTCACTCAGACCGTTGACTCCTGGCAACATCCTTGTAAAGTTCTTTTGCGCTTTTTCCAGTTTCTCCTCCACCTTTATCTCCTATTGCATTCCCAGCTACCTTCCCCCAGTCTCATTTATTTCTCAGTGCCTTTGCCCCACAAGCTTCATTCCTGATTCTCCTTTTGCTTGGACGCTGCCTGACCTGCTGTACTTTACCAGCACCACACTCTCGACTCTGATCTCTAGCATCTTCAATATCCCCACTTTCTCCAAACTACATCTACCACCCTGCCCTTCAATCTGCCTGGTCACTTCATCAAAGCACTCCAACAAATTTGTGAAGAATGCACAAAGCTATGCTGACTACTCCTAATCAACCCTGACTTTCCAAATGCATGTATATCTTATCTTTCAGAATCTTCTCAAGTAATGTATCTATCACAAATATTAGGCTTACTGGTCTAAAGTACCCAGATGTCTCTCTGCAGCCTTTCTTGAATAAAGGCACAACATTCAGCGACCCTCCAGTCTTCCAGGACCTCACCCCTGGCTAATATGATGCAAATATATCAGCCAGGGAACTCACAATTTCTTCTCTAGCCTCTTGTAGGGTTCTTGGATTTATCTGGTCAGAACCAGAAGATTTATCCACCTTCATACATTCTAATACATCCAACACCTCCTGTACTGTGACGTGGACTGTCCCCAAAATATCAACTCTAACTTTCCCAAATTCCCAAGTCTTCATGTCTTTCTCCACAATAAACACAGGAGAAATATTCATTGAGACCCTTGCCCATCTCTGCAGTTCCATACGTGCATGTCCACATTGGTCCTTGAGGGGTCTTATTCTCTGTCTAGTTATTCTAGTAATTAATTTGAACAAAGAACAAAGAACAATACAACACAGGAGTATGCCCTTCGGCCCTCCAAGCCTGTATCCTTGCCCTTCCATACGAAAACTGTCTTCCATTGCAAAATACATAACCCTTGAATTCTCTTCCTATTCATGAAAAAGTCTCTTACTTTCCATTCTACCCATGTCAATCACAATCTTGTAAACTTCTATCAGATTGCCCCTCAATTTCCTGCGTTCCAGTGAAAACAAATCCAGTCTATCCAAGCTTTCTTCATTGCTAAAATCCCTGATACCAAGCAACATCCTGATAAACCTTTTCTATAACCTTTCTAAAACATCCACATCCTTCTGGCCGTGTGGTGACCAGAACTGAATGCCATATTCCAATTGTGGCCTAAATAATGTTCTATAAAACTGTAGCTTAAGTTGTCTATCCTTATACTCAATGTCCCTTCCAATGAAGGCAAACATGCCATAGGCCTTTTTAATTACCTTAGCTAACTGTGCTACCACCTTCAGTGATTGTTAGACCTGCACACCCAGATCCCTCTGCATATCAATACACCTAAGGCTCTGCCATCCACTGTCTACTTTCCACCTATACTTGACCATCCAAAATGCATCACTTAACATTTGTCAATAACTTTACATAAATCATGGTTTGAAAATTAATCTTTGTAGTTCGCAAATGTTAGGCATGTCCAGTGTTTACCTGCTGACAAGATAGCAATATCTAGCTACTGTGTTGTGCTGTGAATGTGTGCTGTAGCTAATCTTTTTCTAGAAACTCAAGATTGATGCTCTCTTTGACAAGAAATCCAGTTTAACATAATATATTTTTAAAATTTGTAACTGAGCCATATTTTTACAGGTTGTCAGTGAGGTCCACTTGCCTATACTAGATTCCTTCAAGAAAGAGCTGAAAATGTGTTGCTGGTTAAAGCACAGCAGGTTAGGCAGCATCCAAGGAATGGGAAATTCGACGTTTCGGGCATAAGCCCTTCATCAGGAATGAGGAGAGTGTGCCAAGCAGGCTAAGATAAAAGGTAGGGAGGAGGGACTTGGGGGAGGGGCGATGGAGATGTAAAGGTAGGGAGGAGGGATATTAGGCAGCATCCAAGGAATACAAAATTCGACGTTTCGGGCATAAGCCCTTCATCAGGAATGAGGAGAGTGTGCCAAGCAGGCTAAGATATGTTAGGCAGCATCCAAGGAATAGGAAATTCGACGTGATCACCAGCATCTGCAGACTTAATTTTTTTATCCTTCAAGAAAGAGACTCATTCTGATCTCTAGTCTTTGATCTTGACCCATTTTGCATAAAACAATTATCCTTTTCAGAAATACAAACACATTGCAGTCCAAATAGGCTGAATCCTGGAATAATTTGTGGCCATTCTGGTCCTGACTCATGGTTCAGACTCCTGCTAAGTTATGGCAGGACTAATCGGGGAACGTCATGGATTATGTAGTTAAAAATCACAGAAAATCAGGTTCTGGTCCAACAGGTTTATTTGGAAGTACAAGCTCTTGGAGCACTGCTACTTCATCTGGTAGCTAGTGGGGCAGGATCAATGTTCTTTACTGTTGAGTAAATCTTTGTAATCTGGAAGTATATGAAGAGAACATTGTACATAAAGATAAAATGGTAAAATGATATCATAAATTGAACTTACATAAAGCGTCTTGACATTCCTCAATTAAATTTATGCAACCATAAAGTAGGCAATAAAATGTTGGCAAAACATCCAGTTCCATGCACAAAATACACAACGTTATTCTGAACAATTCCAGGAAAAATGCTCACATACATGTTTTCCAATCAAATGATACAGAAGCTTGCCCATAATTCATGGTAGCAGTTCTGCAGATAGCATAATCCAAGTAATATCTTTCAAGGATGCTCAGCAAATTAGCTTATGTTGTTGCTACCCTCATTAAGCATTACAATGTCAGATTTTTGTTTTGGTATTTTTGCCACTAATGCCATTAGAAGTGGTTTGTTTAAAGATGCCTCACAGGCCAGCTGCCAGAGGCTGAATGCACCTTTACGCTACATTACAACAGTCAAAACACTTCAGAAATATTTTTTCAATGGAAAGTTTTTGGAAGGTTCTGAGATAATGAAAGGTACAAACATAATTATTTATAGTCAAACAGTTAAAGATTCTTGTATAGTTTCCAGCCAGTAGAAGGTAGAAAACTGGATCACAATGTCTGCGCAAGTCAGTCATTCCCACTGATGCACCCCACGGACAGTAGCACCCTTATTGCATGTTTTATTATTATCTTTTATGTAATAATGAGGCTAACAGCACTTACTGCAATAATAAAGTACATCAGACTAACTTTTAATATTCAATTATGCGGGCACTCAGACATGGAAATTCAGAAATTGCTCTCAGACATATGCTGCTGCACGGATTGCACTATCACAGAATGATAGAAGTGTTTTATTGCAAAAGGATAGCATTGTACCTGCACTGGCTCATCAAATGAGCATCATTGCTTAGTGTCAATCTCTTGTTTTATCCCCATGCCAATGGCAGAATTAATACTGGATGGTGATAGGTTCAAAATCTGCGGAGTTTCCCTGAAAATTCCCGAGGCCATGTTCTGACAACGTATATAAATTAGAGCAAGTAAATTTCTCTGAGGAGATCAGAAGACATGGTCAGAACTTTGACAAAAAAATCTGGTTTTACTCAAACTGTATATTCCTGATAAACTTAACCTGAAAATTGGTGAGATTTCTAAGAACTTTGGTCAAACTCCTGTTCTGTTTGCTTGCAAATTGTTTAATATTTTGTTTTCTTCACAAAAAATAAATGAACCAAATTAATTTATCTGATATAACTACTAACAAATTGTATTTTTGCTTGAGTTACCTAAGTTGTACTTTTCAGTTTGCAATTGAGTCTAAGTTGGATATTTTCTTTGTCAACAATCTGCCAGTAATATGAAACAAGGCTGGTTACCTCAGCAATTTGGAATTTTAATTGGTAAAGGAAGGGTTGTTAATCACAAATGCATTGTGGGTAGGACACTATATGTGCCAACTAAGGGGTTGAATGTTACTTCTTTCTGTTTGAAAAGCTTTTGAAGATCAAGTAAATTAAAGTTCTGGGAGTGCCATATCTCAGTTCCTAGGGTACTACCTTAACACACAAAATTCAGCACAAAGACAGCACAGAGAAATCTGGTTTGTCTCACTTTCTATGATAATCAGAATTGTGAGTAAGATGTAGTCTGAGCAAATTATTTTTCAAAGCTGAGTAAGAATTTATGCTTCGCAAACACCTGTTTAAGGAGTTGTCAAATGGCATCTTTATTAGTTCTCCAGATTGAGGAGTGTAGAAAATTGAAGGGAACTTTATCCTATTTATTTATGTATTCCTTCAAGGTTAGTGAGCTGTTGGTTTGAAATTATGTCTGATGTCAATAGAGTGAGTAACAGTTGCCACTTTTCCATAAGGAAAATATGTTTATGAAATACTTTATATAAAGCAGACTTTGTTTTAATCAATTGGCACTCTTGATAAACTGGCAAAAAATTAGATATCTCAAATATCACAATCTATCATGATGTGCAGGTATTTATGGTGTGAATATAGAATAATGATGTGTATACTCACTGCATTATCTTTCTATTCTTTACTGTGTGTTTTTACATTGAATTGAGGAGCTCTGTTGATGTTTTTACACAAATGTTTTGAGGGATTTTGGTATCTCAAAGCTTTGTTTGGTTAAGGTTTACTGCGGTAATGTATATCTTTTGATTATCTGGAACATTTGATCAACCAGCACTCTCCTAGTCCCATAGGTGCCAGTTAATAAAAGGTTTACGGTATTTCCCCATCCGTCTTAGCCAATTAATATTAAATTTATGGATAGAAACGTATAAGGGCCAGAGCAACATGGGAAAGAGCAAGATTTGTGACAGAATCTTGTGAGAAGTCCAGTTAGGCCTACCTGGATGACTCACTCACCTTTTATGCATTTGTCAAGCAGCAAGCTGAGTTTCTTACCACACAGCAGGAAGTTGCCAGTTAAGTGGGATTATAAATTGTTATGAGCCTTGTTAATGCTATAATTTTCCATTGCATCCAGGCTGTATTTCTGGCCTGTTCGCTTGTTCTCTTAGCATATACCCACTCTGAGCCTACCTGGATGCTCACAGCATCCCTGCCTTGATTGCCTTGTCTTCCACTGTTTTGCACTTTGGCCCCTCAGCTAGAAATACTAGCTCACATTACTTGTTGCCATTTAGCACAGACACAAAGCTAGAAAGCTTGTCATGGCTGTCAGCAGGCCTCGGTTAAGTCAAGGGGAGAGGGGTAGCATTCACACAGGGGGTCCTGGGACAGTAAGTCAAGGGAGGCCTCAAATACCAGTACAAAGGTATTGTTAGTCAGCCATTCCACTGCCGGTACTGGGGGAAGAGGATATTCTACCTGTTCACTACTCCACCCAGCAGGACCTTTAGCAAACAGGGGCACAAATTTCTTTTTGTCTGCCAGCTTCAGGGAAAATGTCAGGAGCCATGCAGGGCAGATGGGGACTGACATGCTTGGTGCACAATAGAATTTTAAAGATGGCACCAGAGCGAGGATATCTGGTATGTGATGAGTTGGAATGGCAACTGGTAAGATGGGGCTAGGCTCAGATGAAAGGGATGTCAAAGGGGCAGGCTAAGTAGGTAATGAGGTGGGTTTGGAAGACAAGGTGAGTGAAATTGTTACACCTTGAAGTGAAAAACCTTCTGAAGAAACTCAAAGCAACTTGCACTCAACCAAAACAAAAGAAGATTCAATCCTGTGCATCCCTTTTCTCTGTGTTCGAGACAGAATGGACCAGAATTTGGTGAAAACAAAGGTTTTAATCATGGAGTATTTTCACTAAACTCTGGTTTTGAACTCTGTCGACTTTCCAAGAAGTTATAACATGAGTGCTGCCGTAATTTGTTGGGGCTTTAGCATGGTTCTCAGGAAAAGTTGAACAGTGAATCATTACGGCTAGCCATCACCCCACCTAACCTGTCAACTGCAATCAAGAGGAAGATTTATTCTGCTGATTAATTTCTCTGAGATCACCAAGTCACTTTGACCATTGCAGAATGTGCTGAACAGCTCTGAATTGGAAAAGTGGGATAATGTTCAGTTACACAGCTGATTGCCTATGGACAATCTTTTTACTGACTTCTTTTAGGAATGTCACTAAAATTATAAATTGCAGTGAAGTAATAAAGTAATTCTTTTGACACTAGATGCTGATGTTCCCCTGAACGAGTTTTAAAATAATATTTATTGAGCTTGTAAATTAATTGTAGATTACAGCTGGCAACAAAATATTGCTAGAGCTGATTTTGTCCTGGACGGTGACTCTCTGCATATGGATACTTTCTGCACACAAGTCCCACTGATCTTCGTAACTGATGGCTGCAGCAACTCACCATGGTTCCTTTAGCAACTTATTTCAAACCCATGATCTCTCTCACTCAGAAGGGCAAGAGCTACAGACGAATGGAAAACCACAACCTGCAAGTTACCTCCAAATAACACACCATTCTGATCTGGATACATCCTGTTTTTCTTTCATAGTCACTGGGTCAAAATTCTGGAATCTTCTTCCTAACAGCAATCTGCATATCCACCTGACTGCTGTTTCAAAGTGGTTGCTCACCACTTTTGTCTAATAGTTATGAAAAGGTTAATGTTGGAGATTGGGCTCCACTCAATATGATGGTGTAGCACAGTCTTGGGTAGAAAACTGAAGCGTCCAGCACAATGTCTCAACGGAGATTGATGTGTCATCTCTGGCTCCTGGTAATTATTGTAATTGTACCGAAGCCCTCAATATAACTTGTATTTATTTCTACTGTGCAATAAAATATGCCTTGTAGTGAAACATAATTTCCTCTTCTTATTAAGACTCAATAGTCATTTATCTTCTACCACTGTTGATTAATGAGGCCTCTAGACTCAGCCTAAAAGGGATGATTTTGGTGTAGTGGTAAGGTCCCTACCCCTGGGCCAATAAACCCAGGTTCAAGTGCCACCTGCTTCAGAGGTGTGTACTACCATCTCTAAACAGGTTGATTAGAAAATATCTAAAAACCTTGATTGGGGACTCGTATGGCACAGTGGCAGTGTTCCTATCTCTGAGCCAGGAAGCTCCAGAGGTGTGCTAAACATCACTGAACAGGTTGATTCAAAATACCTGAAACGGTCTTGTGGTGCAATGGAAGTATTCCTATTTCTGGACAGAAAACATGGGTTCACCTCCCGCCTGCTCCAGAGTTGTGTTTTAACATCCCTGAATTATTTGAATACAGAAAATAAAAGGGTGATTGGATGCAACTGTCTATCCCAACACAAGTTACTAATGGTTGATACTGAAATATAAGACAAGTACCACTTGCTCTAGAGCAATTAGGGACAGCTGTAAATGGCGGGCTAGCCCGCAGCACTCACATTCTGTGAATGAATAAATAAGAAACATTGTATCAGTTGTTCTCTTCTTGAGGTTGCACTTCCTGTGGTGTATTCTATTTATTTTCCGACTGAAGAACTGATGGTCTAATTTGTCCCCAATATTGTTTCAAATTCTTAATGTCAGTTTCTATCTATCTGACAAATTGAGAGGCTTAACCAGTTGAATGATTAGAATGGTGATAGCACAGAAGATACCATTAAATATATCATGCTGGTCCTCTGCAGAAGCCATTATCCTCGCGACATTTTATTGCCTTTTCCTCCCAGAGTCTTGTATGTTTTTCCTTTTCTGATAACAATTGAATTATTTTTGGAAAGGCTTAAGGGACTCTACCTCCACCATATTCTGAGGCAGTATTCTGCAATTCTTAACTAGTAGTTGCATAACTTACTGTACTAATTCCTTAATCCTCACAAAATTGGTAAAAATTTCTCCAGACCTATTTTTGTCCTGAACCCCTCATAATGAACCCCATTGCTTCTATCAAATCACTTCTTGGGTTTCTTTTCTCTAAGATGAACAGTTCCAACCTCTCCAGTCTTCCAATATAATTGAATATCCATATCCCTGAAGCCATTCCCTTGAATCTTTTTCAGATTTGCTATTTTTGATCTGAAAGTGATAAAAGCATGATTCTGCTAATACAAATAATGGGTTCCACAGTTGCCAATGGACTGGCATCCTTCCAATCCAGGTGCTGATTCTGAACTAGTGATACTTCATACCAACATTTAACTTTTAAGCTCCATTAAATTCAATGGAATTGCAGCATGCAGACAGTCTGTTTGGCCCAACTGCTTACTGATTCTCCTCCACACAAGCATTTGTCCAAATTCCAAGTGCTTGCTTTGTTTCCCATGTCTCATAACTCTATTTGCCTTCAACAACCTATATTCTTTACTCCTAAATGTAAGCATGGTCTTTTGCTTCGATCACTGACTCAGGGAGGAAATCTTTAGCTCTTAACCAGATAAAGTTTCACATTGAAATTGTTTCCCTTCTCCGTTGCCATGTTCACTTTAACTGGCTTGCGTTAACAGGAAAGTGGAAACTAAGGTTAGATTATTCAATATTCAAGGTGCAATAACTTTTACTTTGATCACATTGCTTGAAAGGCAACTTTTATATTCTTGGAATCTTTGTAGTCGTAACGCCAGCTGGAGTCAGTATGGTTTTCCTTCTTGATGCATTTCCAGCTGATGAAGTATGCAGTTAATAAGTATCTTCTGCAGATACTAGTCAGCCCTACTCATTTGAAAACTGCATGAAAGGAATGTGCACAATAGGAGGTACAATCACTTAGCTGTGTAGAAGGTAATATTTTTTGTGTGAACTCTCATATTTAAGGAGCATACCTCAGGGTAGTGGGTTATGGTACATGGCCATGAGAATGTTAAAATGTGAATACCAAGTAGCACAGAAATGGTAAAGCAAGTTAAAAAGAAGACTTGAATAAATCTTTCATCTTTAGATTTACAGATTTAAAGAAAACCAGTTCATTAAACTACAGGGTTGGAGCATGTAACAACATGAGATGTTTAACTAATAAAATTTTAGGATGGTTAAAGCATAGAAGCAGCCATTCAGCCGATGAAGCCAGTGCTGGTCCACTACAAATGCCATTTTCTTGCCATTTCTCCCACCACTGTCATGTAAGATTTTCATTTTGAAATAATGAATCAATTCCTTTTGGAGACTCTCAGTTGACTCTGCCTCCACCACATCCATTCCTTTCCATGGCATTTCTTCTTTTGCCAATTATCTTAAATCTCTTCTGTCTGGTTCTCAATCATTTTGAAAATGGGAAAAGTTTCTTCCTGGTATTCTATCCAATCCCCTCATAATTTGGAATACAGCAAAGAAATCACCTTTCAACTTCCTCTTCTCCAAGATGAACAGTTCCAGCTTCCCTAGTCTTTCTCAATAATTGAAATTTTTGGAGGTATTTTCTTGAACCTTTTCTATATCCTCTCTCCTGCCTTTACAACTTCCTTAACATGTAATAACCAGAACTGAATGCAACGTTTCTATTGAGATAGAACCAGTATTTTATACTAGTTTAACATAACTTGCTTACTTTTGTACTATTTGTTCCTTTTCATAAAGCGAAATGGTGAACAATTTAACACTAATCTTGGAGTTCAGCCTATTCAACACCACTCAGGAGTCTGACATAACTCCTATAAGCACACTAAAACAAAAATAAGGAACAGTAGATTCCGAAAATCTGAAACAAAAACAGAGAAACTGTGAAGAGAAAAACAGTTAATGTTTTGAATCCTGCAACTTATCACCAGAACAGTTCACCAGAAAAGTTAACTCTGTTTTTCTCTCCACAGAGGCTGCCAGACTTGCTGAGGTTCTCCAGTACTTTCTGCTTTTGTTCCTGCTAGCACGAGCTGCTCTCTACGCTTTAGCCCATTTCCATGAGCCTTAACATTCAATATTTTGAGTTTAACTAGTGACCTTTCACAAGAAATGTTGTCATGTGCTTTTTGAAAGTCTCGGCACACTTTGTCGTCATAGCTTCAAAACTTCACTCAGCATATCACTTTCTCAACAAAGTCACATTGTCCAGTCTTTGTTCACTGCTTCCATGCCTGTCAAGCTGGAAAGAATTCCCATTATTCAATATAAGTACATGACACAAAATTGATCTAAATCATTTATGTACATGATGAACAACAAGTGGATCCAGCACCAACCCTTGTGGCACACTGCTGGTCACAGTCTGAACAACAACCCTCTACATCCACCCTCTGTCTCCTATCATCAAGCCAATTTTCTATCCAATTGGCTAGCTCTCCCTGTGATCTAATCTTACTAACCAGCCTACCATGCGGAAACTTGCCGAAAGCCTTGCTAAAGTCTATGTAGATCATGTTCTGCCTTCATCTATCTTATAAAAACTTCAAAAAACTTAGTTAAGTTAGTGAGACTCGATTTCCCATGCACAAAACCATGCTGCCTAATCAGTCCTTATCTTTCCAAATGCATTTAGATCCTGTCTCCCTGAATCCCCTCCAACTTACCATGGAAATTTCAACTGCCTGGACAATACTTATGTCATTGTTGCATGAGGAATTCCACACCTTCCAGGGAACACAGTCTCTATTTATCTGGGCCATTCAGAGCTAGCCTACTTAGCATATGTCTTTTCTTTTTATGGAAAAGACATTTCACATTTTGGCTGTCATCCAGAGAAACCCATTGACCTTGAGTTGAAAATTTGAGCTTTTCTCTGAAATTATAAGAGAAGCAATAGATATATCTAGAAATTAAGGGAAAGACTGTGAAAAGCAAGAAAATTCTGCTGCTGTCCCTGCAATTATCATTTGCCCACTTGAAGATTAATCGATGTTAAATGGCCTCAATGAATATGTCGAGTTGTATCTTCCTTTAAACTATTTGCACATCAATTTCCTTTCATCTAACTCTATGTTTAGCAAGTTTATCTTTCCATCACTGGTGTTCAATTCTCTGCTCCAGGATAAGCCTGACTTCATGTGTGGGTTTCTTGCAAAAACAGTTTCAATGCCATTAGTCAAAGCCCTGTGATTTCTGACAAGCTAATAACCGTAATGCAATTTAACCTGAGGAACTCTAGTCCTACGAAAGTAGATTAATGATCGTAATAAAGCGAAAACTCCAGCAGAGATCAAACCTCTTTCAATCCAGGCTTCATAAATGCCATGTATGCTTATACAAAACTTATCCAACAATTATTATTGACTTATTTTGAATTGTAAGAGTAGTGAAATATCTGGCTGTACATTAACTCTCAATATCACAGTAGTAATAAACCTTTGATGCACTAGTAGCTATTCCTGCCATCTGACATCTATACGTAATGACTTTATGAGTATATTGGAAGTATTGCAATAAAAATGTTTACCGGGGGATTAAAATTAAAATAGTTTTCAGTCAGGATCCCTTTCAGAAAAGGCTATTTGCTAATTTGTCCAAAACACAAAATTATAGCAAAATGAGGAAGTAAAGAACAAGGTTACATTTGATTATATTATTGGACACCAAAGCTCTTTTATTCTATTCATGTGCAAAATCTGTGCTAATCATCGCTAACAACAAGAATCAAGGAGCATATTAGAATAAAGGAAGACATGTGTAAAGTTACTGATCAGTCTGAAAATTGGGGTGATTTTAGAATTCAGAGAATCAAGAAAATTTCAAGAAAGAGAAAATAGAATGCATTGATTAGGCCACTATTGGAATACTGCAATTCTGGTCTCCCTGCTAGAGGGAGAATGTTGTGAAACATGGAAGGGTTCAAAAAAGATTTACAATGATGTTTCCAGGGTTTAGAGTTTGAGCTATAGGGAGAGGCTGAATAGACTGGAGCTATTTTCCTTGGAACATCGGAGGCTGAGGGATGACTTTATTTTGGTCGGAATGGACAAATTGGACAGAAGGGTCATGATTCTGTGGTGTATACTGATGACTCTATGATTAGAAACAAGTGAGAAACATAAAAATGGACCATAAACCCTTCTATGGATATATAAAAAGAAAATGACTTACAGTAAACAAATGTGGATCTGTTACAAGTGAAATCAGGAGAATTTATACTGGAGAATAAGTAAATAGCAGATAAATTCAACAAATACATTGCGTCTGTCTTCAAGAAGGAAACTTCCCAAAACTAATGAAGAATTGAGGGACAAATGTAAATGAGGAATTCAAAGATATTAATTTTAATATTTAAATGCTTCAGTGTCAATATTTTCAAATATTTGAATATTTAAATACATTAGCACTGGAGAAATTGATGGGATTTAAGGAGTTTAAGTCCTAAAGACATGAAAATTTACATCTCAGAGTGATGAAAGAAGTATCTGTAAAGGTAGTTCAAAGTTTGCAAGTGACACTTTAGAACGGCTGCAGGTGTGAGCAAAAACACAGCAGCTGGAATACATTGTAGATAAATGTGAAGTAATCTATTTTGGTAAACAAAACAGAAATGCAATATATTTCTTAAATGGTGAGAGATTGGGCAGCATCAAATTTCAAAGAACCTTAGGTGTCCATTCTCATAAGTCAATGAGAGTTAACATGTAATACAGCCAGTAGGTAAGAAACAAGTAAAATACTGGCCTTTATTGCAAGAGAATTTGAGTATAAGAGTAAATTTATCTGACTGCAATATGCTATGTTTTGAATGATTGTGCGCGGTCTTAGTCTCCATTCCTAACTGAAAGATATACTTGCCATCGAAGGAGTGCAATGAAGTTTGTCCTATGAAAGAAGATTAAATAGACTGAGCTTTTATTAGATTAGATTAAATTACTTACAGTGTGAAAACAGGCCTTTCGGCCCAACAAGTCCACACTGATCCTCTGAAGAACAACCCACCCAGACCCATTCCCCTACATCTAACACTACGGGCAATTTAGCATGGCCAATTAACCTAACCTGCACATTTTAGGACTGTGGAAGGAAACCGGACCACCGGGAGGAAACCCACGCTGACACAGGGAGAATGTACAAACGCCACTCGGACAGTTGCCTGAAACGGGAATTGAACCCAGGTCTCTGGCGCTGTGAGGCAGCAGTGGTAACCACTGTGCCATCATGCCACACACATTCTCGTTCTCGAGACTTTAAAAAAATTAGAAGGGATGTCACTCAAATAAACACATTTTTCAAAGGATTCAAGAGAGTAGATGCAAGAAGAATGTTTTCCTGATTGATGAGTCTAGAACAAGGAGACACAGTGTCATAATGAGGAGAAAACCAGTTCAGGCTGAGATAAAGAGGAATTCCTCTACTTGAGGGTGATTGATCTTTGGAATTTTCTCCCCAGAGGGCTGTAAAGGTTGAGTTATTGAGTATGTGTAAGACTGATTTGATAGAAAGATATGATGTTAAAAATGACAGAAGATACAAGGATAGTGCAGAAATATGGTGTCAAAGTCTAAGATCAACCATAATTTCATTGAATGGCAGAGTGGTCTTGAGGGGTGGAATGGCCTATTCCTGCTCCTATTTGTTATGTTATTTTGTTAAAATATTCAAGGCATTCATTATTGATCAGTATCAGATAGTTGGTAACTCTGATGCTGATAAAAAATATTAGCCTGGATTTTCTGAGGGCCAAACAGTTGCAATTCCAGTGTAGATGGGAAGTGCCAATGGGGTCTGATAAAATTCCCACCAGGGCTAGCTCCAAAGGAATTGCTTGGGAAGCTAAATATTCCACTGGGCAATTCCTTCACATCTGGAACCTTTTGAAAGTCCCATTTATAGAATGAAGAATTTGTAGGGATCTAATAAAGGTAAGTAAATTTTTACTCAGGAAGTGTTAGGTTATTAAATACATAATCTAACTCCCAAGCAAATATCAACGGACCACATACTTAACTCACTTAGCCTCAATTACACCTTCCCAAGACTCTGATGTGACTCCCCAAGACCTTATAACCTCTTCCTTCATTCTGCACCTGACCCTTCTCCTCTAATTCCCATGTCACTGGACATGTTTTGCTTCCTTTCCACCACTCCATACCCAAATCCCTTTCCCAACACATACCTGAATCTCCTGCTACTGCACCTTACACCCCCAACCCCAAAGCCAACACACATCTCCAAACCCTCTGGACTCAACACCCAACCTCCCAGTCTTCACCAGTCCTGATTTCTCCTATTCACCACATACACTAAGCACTGCATTACCTATCTGCCCCTTGCCACTTTGCTGGCTGCCACCCCACCACTTGGCACCCTACCGCCATACACTTGGCTTCCTACCAACGTGACACCCTAACTCCTGGAACCTTGCTCCCAACACTGGCAGCACCTTTTGACCTTACCCCATACAACCTGGGACCCTACTTACCTGTCACCATGCCAAAAACCCATCTGCCATCCTTCCACTGCCACTTTTCCCCTCCTAATTTGACACCCAACTGAACTGGCTCCTTACTTACCTGGTATCCTACCCACCAACCAACCTAATTATCTGCTAGCTTTTACCCACCCATCTCTCATCCTATCCTTGGCACCCATCTCTTACATGCTTGATGTCCTACCAGCCTGGCACCCTACTTAACTGGCATCCCACCCACTGAGCACCCTAATATCAGTAGCTTTCAAGTTCCCTGTTTGGACATTTAAATTTCAGAACACATCAGCTGATAGCTGTGAAAAGGGAACCTAGTTTGCCCACCTCAGACAGTTCTGTGCTACAAAAGAACTTTCGGAATGAAATTACAACTCCACAGTTTTGAAGGAATCCTGACTGGAATCTTTTGTCAGAAATATGGAGCGCTTTTCTTTCCTGAAAAAGAAAGGGCAGAGTGGCAAACTGTATGAGATTGTGACTCCTTGGAAAATCCAGCCTATTATAACTACATCTAAGTATAAAGAAGAGCAAGTCAGTATCCATTGCATAAAACAAAAGTTAAGTTTGCAAGCTCATCATGTTTCATTCCCAAAGCTTTCAATTGAGTTATCTCCTGTTTTCCAATTGTTATTCTACATATTGGCTGAAATTAAGAAACATTTGGTCAGTATTTTCTTTCACTATTTCTGATTTGAATGCAGACCGGTGGTTGATAAATCATGTCAAACCTCAAGGTCTGCCTGAAATGTAATACAGCCTAATCTATCGTAAGAGAAACCAGTCTTAACGAAGGCATAAGATTTAGCTTTAAATGAGAAGGTGACTCTGTCCATATGGACACTTTCCTTTGCCAACTATTCATGTGCACAAAAAACTTACTGAAACTGGTACAATTCACTCCACCTTGATCATATCGACAGAAAGAAAATTTGGCTTGTGCTCCAACAGTCTTAACTAAATCTGAAAATAGCCAGAAGGTCAATATTTAATGTCAGTCATTCTGTACTGATTTCATGTATTTGTAGTGGTTATATAATTGCTCATTTGCTGGAAAATATCAGGATTTGGCCATTAAATAAAAGCAGACAACTTACATAAAACAATGAAAATAGAGAAGCTGAATGCTGAGGTGAAATTAGAAACACATACTTGTAATGGAAATAACTTATTTGGAGAATTCCAATACTTAACCACATCAATAGAGGTAAGAAATCAATTACGTTCAAGCACTTAAGGATAACATTAATGTAAACTGCTTTTGAAGAAGATATCAGGAATCATTCCCTGATACAATTTATAGAGTCATTGAGTTGTACACCATGGAAACAGACCCTTCTGTCCAATTTGCCCATGCTGACCAGATATCCTAAATTAATCTGGTCCCATTTGCCACTATTTGGCCCACATTTCCTGTTCCCAGACCAATCTAAATGCCTTTTAAATATTGTTATTGCACCAGCCTCCACAGTTCCCTCTGGCAGCTCAGTCTATCAACACCTCAACCTTCTATGTGGAAGAGTTGCCCCTTAGGTCTCTTTTAAATCTTTCCTCTCTCACCATAAACCTATGTCATTTAGTTTTCAACTCCCTTACTCTGGGAAACAGACCTTGGCTATTTACCCTATCCGTGCCCCTCATGATTTTAGAAACCTCTATAAGGTCACCACTCAGCTTCCAACGCTCCAGGGAAAATAGCTCCAGCTTCTCCAGCCTCTGCCTATAGCTCAATCGGCTAACTGTTCCTTGTGTAGAACTTCAAAATAACACCAAGTCCTCCACCCATAGAGCCAAAATACAAAATAAATTGCCTTTTTGCTATCCCAGATAAGCAAAGATGTTTCTTCCCTTTTTCTGTTGATATTTGCTATGATTTGCACAATGCATTCTAACGACAGTATTTTCCCATCCCCTGTTCTGTTAGCTTCCTTGTACTTTTTATTTCTTACCGAAAGAATTTTGCTATGCTGCTGAGAAATGAGTGGTTTTTGATAGCCTCTTTTCCACTTTCTTCCTGATAAGTTCTAAAGAAGAGCCATTGGACTGGAAATGATAGCTCTGCTTACTTTCCACAGATGCTGAGGTTTTCCAGCAATTTCTGTTATTTTTTATGATTTGCAATATCCATGGTTCTTTTGTTTCTCTCTTCCCTGTTTAGTTAGCAATTTTCCATAAAATCAGCAAAATAATGAAACGAGGCAAAATGTTAATAATTAATATAAATGACCATTATTATTAGTATAATAAAGATTAATTTAATTCAAGCCAGATTGCTCTCTTTTTACCTTCTTTATGTATGCATTTAAATTTGTTTTAATTTCCATTGGCACCAAGGCTGTAAGTTCACACAACAGTGAACATCAAGATAGCTGATATGACAATGGGCTAACTTTGGGGGGATATACTGAGACTCAGATTGATTTATATGCTTCTTAGAGTCATGGAAATGTACAGCATGGAAACAGACCCTTTGGTCCAACTTGTCCCTGCTGACCAGATATCCTAACTTAATCTAGTCCCATTTGCCAGCACTTGGCCCATATCCCTCCAAAACTTTCCTGTTAATATATCCATCCAGATGCCTTTTAAGTGTTGCAATTGTACCAGCCTCAAGCAATTCCTCTGGCAGTTCCTTCCATACACGTACCACCCTCTGTGTGAAACAGTTTCCCCTTAAGTTTCTTTTATATGTTTCCCCTCTCACCCTAAACTTATGTCGTCTAGTTCTGGACTCTCCCACCCCAGAGAAAATACTTTGTTTATTTATCCTTTCTTTCCCCTCCATGACTTTATAAACCTTTATAAATTTACCCTCAGTCTCTGATGTTCCAGGGAAAACATCCCCAGCCTATTCAACCTCTCTCTATAGCTCAAATCCTCCAACATTGGCAACATCCTTGTAAATCTTTTCTGAATCCTTTCCAGTTTCACAACATTCTTCCAATAGGAAGGAGACCAGAGTTGCATGCAATATTCCAACAGTGGCCTAACCAATGTCCTGTACAGCCACAACATGACCGCCCAACTCCTATACTCAATACTCTAACCAATAAAGGAAAGCATACCAAATGCCTTCTTCACTATCCTATCTACCTGCAACTCTACTTTCAATGAACAATGAATCTGCACTCCAAGGTCTCTTTGTTCAACAACATCCCCAGGATCTTACCATTAAAGTGTATAAATCCTGCTTTGATTTGCTTTACCAAAATACAGCACCTCACATTTATCTAAATTAAACTTTCCTACCACTCTTCAGCCCACTGACCCATCTGATCAAGATCCCATTGTAATCTAAGGTAACCTTCTTCGCTTCTTGTATGGGAGTTAGTGCTGGGCACTCAGGAGAGTCATAGAGATGTACAGCATGGAAACAGTATAGAGGGAGAGGGAAAATTGTGTACAAGAATGCTGGTGAAGAACTGAATCCAAAGTTTATTGTAAATGTAGCTGGCCAAAGGTATGTGGCTATGTGGTAAAAAATATTTTTCAGCATTTCCAAAGATTGAATAGATGAAAAGAAGTGATCATTAAAGCCATAAGGAAGAAGGTACATGGGCCTGGAACTTACAGATAGACCCAAGGTCCCATCATGAGGACCAGATACTTCTGTTGTTTCTCCTCACAAAGCAATCCCCCTGTGCAATGTAATCTCATATTAGTCAGCCATTTCATTGCTGGCATGTGTGGTGGGTCAGTCTGACAAGTCCTGAAAAAGAGGCACACAGTCAGGTACTGGCCATGATGCCAAGTGACACTGCTGGAAATATGAGTGCAATATACAAAATAGCTGTCAGCAGTCTCTGAAGACATCAGGTGCCCTGCCTGAAGCCCATATTCATCAATGGAGTCACAACCTTGGCAGGATTCAACTGGACCCCAACTCCTGGCAGGCATCAAAGTCTCAAAAGAAACCACGGCCTTGATTGGAGTCACCTCCCTGGAGAGTGCCTCAGTCCAGGCAGCCTGAGAAACATGATTGTTTGAGGCTGGTGCGCATTGACGTATTGAAGTAAGATTCCATTGTTCAGTGATAACTCCCTGCAGATTTCCTTCATTAGGTAAACAAGGCTGAAGGAGGAGACCACCCCTTGAAGCAAGCTTGGAAAGTAACTAAGAGGACTTCAGCAGCCATCAAGCTGAAAACTTTCAATGCAGTTCTACAAATGTATCTCACTCTGCCAAAAATGATTAGTTCACACCTCTGTTCACATAGGGGTCTACAAATAGCAATATGTGAGAGTGCAGTTGTTGGAGAAAGAAAGCTGACCCAATTGGTGGTAATTGAATTTGGCTGCAGCATTGTCTGTAATAGGAATAAATGAAGTCTGTTTAACGGGCACTCATCTGTCAGCAGTGATTCTTGTAAGGGTCTAGATTAGAGTGGTGCTGGAAAAGCACAGCAGGTCAGGCAGCATCCAAGGAGCAGGAAAATCGATGTTTCAGGCAAAAACCCTTCATCAGGAATAGAGGCAGGGTGCCTGCAGAGTGGAGAGATAAATGAGAGGGGGGGTCGTGGTGGGGAGAAAGTAGCATAGAGTACAATAGTTGAATCAGGGTGGGGATGGAGGTGATAGGTCAGAGAGGAAGGTGGGGGAAGGGAGCAAAGAGTACAATGGGTGAATGGGGGTGGGGATGAAGATGATAGGTCAGAGAGGAGGGTGGAGTGGATAGGTGGAAAGGAAGATAGGCAGGTAGGACAGATCATGGGGACGGTGCTGAGCTAGAAGGTTGGAGCTGGGGTGAGGTGGGGGAAGGGGAAATGAGGAAACTGATGAAATCCACATTGATGTCATGGGGTTGAAGTGTTCCGAGGCGGAGGATGAGGTGTTCTTCCTCCAGGCGTCTGGTGGTGAGGGAGCAGTGGTGGAGGAGGCCCAGGACCTGCATGTCCTCGGCAGAGTGGGAGGGGGAGTTGAAATGTTGGGCCACGGGGCGGTGGGGTTGATTGGTGCATGTGTCCCAAAGATGTTCCCTAAAACGCTCTGCTAGGAGGTGTCCAGTCTCTCCAATGTAGAGGAGACCACATTGGGAGCAACGGATGCAATAAATGATATTGGTAGATGTGCAGGTAAAACTTTGATGGATGTGGAAGGCTCCTTTGGGGCCTTGGATGGAGGTGAGGGAGGGGGTGTGGGCGCAGGTTTTGCAATTCCTGCGGTGGCAGGGGAGGGTGCCAGGAAGAGAGGGTGGGTTGTAGGGGGCGTGGACCTGACCAGGTAGTCATGGAGGGGACGGTCTTTGCAGAAAGCAGAAATGGAAAATATATCCCTGGTGGTGGGGTTCATTTGAAGGTGGCGGAAATGTCGTCAGATGATGTGGTTTATGCGAAGGTTAGTAGGGTGGAAAGTGAGCACCATGGGCGTTCTGTCCTTGTTACGGTTGGAGGGGTGGGGTTTGAGGGCGGAGGGGCGGGGTCTGGGCAAGACAGATTGGAGGGCATCTTTAACCACTTGGGAAGGGAAAGTGCGGTCTCTAAAGAAAGAGGCCATCTGGTGTGTTCTGTCGTGGAACTGGTCCATCTGGGAGCAGATATGGCAGAGGTGGAGGAGTTGGAAATACGGGATGGCATTTTTGCAGGAGGTAGGGTGGGAAGAGGTGTAATGATTCTTGTAAACTTGCTCAGAATGCAGGGATCATTTGAGGTCATTTGTTCAACTATACTGCTACTTGGTCAGGCATTGTGCCTGACTTTTATTCCCTAATCAGATGTTATTAATCTTGTTCCTTCAGCTAAAGAGCATCCACGATGCCAAAGGGCCAAGAGCAGACATGGGAAAACACTTCTTAACATAGAAGAGGAGACTCGAACAGCAGCATGGTGGCCACTCTGTTGTGGATAGTGGGATTGGACAACTGGCACACATCAAGAGAATATAAGGCCTGTGCAGAAATAGAGTATTCAGCCCAACAAATCTGCTTCACCATTCAATGAAATCATGACTGACCTAATAATCTTTAATGCACTTTCTTGCCTCATTCCAAAAATCCTTGATTCCCTTACTGATTAAAGATCTGTCTACCTTAGCTTTGAGTATACCTTAACAGCTCTGCTCTATAAAATATTCCACTGATTTACTACCCTTTGTGAGAAAATAGTCCTCCTTGTTTCTACTTTAAATGGCTGACCCCAACTAAGATTATGCCATCTGGTCCTAGAATCTCCAACAAGGAGAAACAAGCTTTCCCATCTACTCTGTCAAGCCCACTGGAAGTCTTTTGCGTTTAAACGAAATTGCCTGTTATTTTTTGAAGTTCCAATGAATCCAAACCCAACCTACTCAATGTCTCCTTAGAGTAAAGTCCTGCAAGATCCAGAATCAATCTTGTGAACATTCTCTGGACTGTCTCCAATGCCAGTATATCTTTTCCTAGTTCCGGCATGGTCTGACTTGTGCCTTGTATTGTTCCAGGAAACTTCCCTGTTTTTATAGTTCATTCGCTTTGAAGAAAAGGCCATAGTCTATTTGCTCTCCCTATTTCCAACTGAACTTTTTTTTTAGATTAGATTAGACTTACAGTGTGGAAACAGGCCCTTCGGTCCAACAAGTCCACACCGACCCGCCGAAGCGCAACCCCCCCCATACCCCTACATACACCCCTTACCTAACACTACGGGCAATTTAGCATGGTCAATTCACCTGACCCGCACATCTTTGGACTGTGGGAGGAAACCCACGCAGACACGGGGAGAACGTGCAAACTCCACACAGTCAGTCGCCTGAGTCGGGAATTAAACCCAGGTCTCAGGCGCTGTGAGGCAGCAGTGCTAACCAGATCTGCCACCGTGCCGCCCTTTGATGCTAGATTTTTGTGATTTATATAAGAGGCCATTAAAACCCCTCTATGGTAGAGTTTTTTGCAGTTTCTTTTCTCCATTAAGTTAATGTACAGGTCTTTTATTCTTGTCAAAGTGGAAACCACACCTTTCCCTGTATTGTATTCCAATTTCCAAATTTTTGCCCATTCACTTAACCTGTCCAAATCCCTCTATCAACATTTTGTGTTATCCTTACTACTTGCCCTCCATCTGCTTTTGTGTCAGCTACAAGGTCAGCCAATGTACATTCACTTTCCTCATCCAAGTTATTAATTTATATTGTAAATAATTGTGACACCAGCACCGAACCCTATGGTACTCCACTAGTCAGACCCTAAAAATGTCCACTTCATTCCAAGTATCTGTCTTCTATTAGTTAGCCAATTCTCTATCCATGCTGATATACTGTCCCCAACACTATTTGTATTATCTTATTAAAAAGTCTTACATCTTATTAAATGTCTTTCAGAAATGCAAATACATTACATCTACTACTTACCCATTATCTATCCTGCTTGTTACCTCCACAAAAAACAATAATAATTTTTGAGACATAATTTCCCCTTTGTGAAGCCATGTTCACACTGCTTGATTTTATCACATATTTCCAAGTGCTCTGTTATTACCCAATTTTGTCTCCTCTTTATTGAATAAGGGTGTTGGCAAATTCCCAATCCTTTGGAACCTTTCCTGAATCTCAATATTTTCAGAAAATTATGGCCAGTGCAGCGACATCTCTACAGTTATTCCCTTTAAAATCCTACCAATTATTGAAGGGAGCACCAGCACTAATCCATAAGTGGATGAAACATCATGCTAATTGCTATTTAGTGCACTATAATATTTAACAGAATATTTTCAATGACTTCACTCTAGCATGACCTATAAAGTTGATAAAAGATCTCACCTGGCATTTTGGAATCCAATTCTGCAGCATCCAACATCCTTTGCACTTATTTGCCCCCTCAAAAATGTGGAAAAATTCATCCTATTATTTTGGAACCTGAAATGTGACTTTGAATAACAACAAAGTTCACAAGTCAGGACTAAGTTTTAAACTAAGATTTTAGGATTAGCTGCAGCAGCACTGTTAATCCTATTTTAATTAAAATAGAAATAAATAAATTGAATATGTGTGAGAAGAAGTCATTAGTAATTGCTTTGCATGTGTATGTGTTTTTTTCAGGATATTCAGTTCCACTTACTTCTGCTCCTAACAATTAATAATACAAATTATTGGGCTATAAAAGTAGAGGCTGCTATTTCTACTTATGTTTAAGCTTAAAAACAGAACTTTGTTGAGGAAAATGGTTTCAAATCATTTGAATGCATTCCAAACATAACCAATGTTTGGAAAGGTATACGTGGTGTGGGATGTGTCAGAAGTATAAATATATAACTTTTCAAAAAAAAAAGGGTCCTGTGAAAACAACACATCTGCTTTCAGACTACAAGGCCCGTTAAATCAGATTGTTTTTATATTTATCACCCAATGTGTTGAATTCAATGAATTCAATTTTTTAATCTATTAAATTCATTTCTTCAGGAGAAAGCTTAGTTCCAGCAGAACGGTTTTCTTTGACTTAAGTTATCATCTCTTGACATGTTAGAATGTTAGACCCACAGACAATATCATAAAACAGGCAGGGTTTGAAAATACAAGGAAGTACATGTAACATTTTGCAGTTTTGATAAATCTGGTCAATGTAGCTTGGATTTGAAAAGTAAAGGGCTTGGCTAACTGGCTGACTGACAAATATTAGAAGGATGCAAGCTTAACTTTATTCAACAACAATAACATCTTATAACCATTCAGTGTTGAGGTCAATATTTATTAGTGAAGCTAGGGCAAAGTTTGGACATGAAAATAATCATGTTAATCGGGCTAACAAATCACACTGTATACATAGTACAATGAATAGTTGTTTAGATGTGTTCACTTAGAATGAATACTATGGCTTCCAGCCAAGGAAAGCCAGATGGTGTTCTGCATGAACACGTGTCAGAGTCTCTGCTATTGATGCATGGGAAAAAGCACAATGATGAAGGCTTCTGTTCAAGTTTTGTTTAACAGGTGGTAGTCTTAATCTATCTTGTTTGGTGCTATGAGTTTTAGAAGCATGCATTATTATTTTCCAATGTATTAAGATATAATTCACAGTCAAATATATTTCCTCTTGAGAGAGCTCACTGACTGTGGAGCAGTTTGAGCAAACAATTGAGGGTGTGGAGTTTGCAAGTCGTTAAAAGACTTAGAGTACTTCAGTTGCTGGATCTACTGAAGTTAGACTTTTGTATGTAGCAGATGTTGGGTGTGTAGTGAGAAAGGAATCTATGTCCCCTCAGTTGGGGAAAGGCCCTAGCCAGTATTGTGGTCAGGTTTCGTTAGCATAATTGGTAAGTTGCCACCATAATTGCATTCCTTAAAGGTTGGATCAAAATCCTGGAATTCCCTCCTAAGGGGCCTTGTGGGTCAACCCACAACTATTGGACTGCAGCAGTTCAAGAAGACAGCTTGTCACCACCTTCTTAAGGGCAACTAGGGACAGGCAATAAATGCTGGCCAGCCAGCAATTTCTACCTTGCACAAATGAATTTTAAAAAGGCAGCTTCCACAGATGTGGAAGGATAGGAAATCAAACATGACCACTAAAGAAGAGTTAGTGAAAGCTACAGATGCTGGAGAGTCCAAGTGGATAAAGAGTTGAACTGGAAAAAGCACAGCAGGTCAAGCAGCATCAGAGGAGGAGGGGAGTTGATGTCTCAGATTGGAACCTTTCACCAGTCCTGAAGAAATTATCATCTCTTGACATGTTAGAATGTGAAACCCACAGACAATATCAAATGACAGGTAGAGTTTGAAAATACAAGGAAGTATATGTAACATTTTACAGTTTTGATAAATCTGATCAATGTATTTTGGATTTGAAAAGTAAAGGGCTTGGCTAACTGGCTGACTGACAAATACTGGAAGATGCAAGCTTAATTTTATTCAACAACAACAGCATGTTATACCCATTCAGTGTTGAGATCAATATTTATTAGTAAAGCATTGAAACATTGACTCTCCTGCTCCTCTGATGCTGCCTGACCTGCTGTACTTTTTTCCAGCTCAACTCTTTATCCACACTGCTACTTAAAGGCAACTCTGCAGAAGAGAAAGAGGAGACATACTGTTCAATGGTGTTGAGTGGGAAGTGATTTTCTCATTAAGCAGGCAGCATGACTTTGATGATAGGGTGCAAGGTGACACTACCGAAGCAACTGTGTAGCCAAAAAGAGGCCCATTTCCTCTCTAATGTGGGACAGACACTGGAACAATGTGAGTCTGAGCCAATGAACTGGGGTGAAGACAGCACAGAAGGATACCATTCAGCTCATCATGTTTATACTGGCCAACAAAGATCTAACTACACTCATCTCATTTTCCGGCTTTTGACCCGTAGCCCTGGATGCTTTGGCAGCACAAGTGAATATCTAAGTACTGCACCATGTTACAAAAGTTTCTAATTCAACCATCCTTTCAGGCATGAGTTCCAGACTTGCACCACCTCTGATTGAAAAAAAAATCTCTTTAAATCTCCTTACACCCTCCTACCTCATAGAATCATAGAGATGTACAGCACATAAGTAGACCCTCAAGTCCAACTTGTCCATGCCAACCAGATATCCCAACCCAATCTAGTCCCACCTTCCAGCACCCAGCCTATGTCCCTTCAAACCCTTCCTATTCATATACCCATCCAGATGCCTTTTAAATGTTGTACTTGTGCCAGCCTCCACCACATCCTCTGGCAGTTCATTTCATACACGTACCACCCTCTGCGTGAAAAAGTTGCCTCTTAGGTTTCTTTTATAGCTTTCCCCTCTCAATCTAAACCTATATCCTCTAGTTCTGGACACCCCCACTCCAGAGAAGAGATTTTGTCTATTTACCCTGTCAATGCCCCTCATAATTTTGTAAACCTCTATAAGGTCACCCCTCAGCCTCCGACACTCCAGGGAAAACAGCCCCAGCCTATTCAGCTTCTCCCTAAAGCTCAAATCCTCCAAGCCTGGCAACATCTTTGTAAATCTTTTCTGAACCATTTCAAGTTTCACAACATCTTTCCGATAGGAAGGAAAACAGAATTGCACGCAATATTCCAACAGTGGCCAAACCAATGTCCTGTACAGCCGAAACATAAACTCCCAACTCCTGTACTCAATACTCTGACCAATAAAGGAAAGCATAGCAAACACCTTCTTCACTATCCTATCTATCTATGACTCCACTTTCAAGGAGCCATGAACCTGCAATCCAAGTTCTCTTTGTTCAGCAACACTCCCTAGGACCTTACCAGTAAGTGTATAAATCATGCTAAGATTTGCTTTCCCAAAATGCAGCAGCTCACATTTATCTGAATTGAGCTCCATCTGCCACTTCTCAGGCCTTTGGCCCATCTGATAAAAATTCCATGGTAATCTGAAGTAACCTTCTTCACTGTCTACTTCACCTCCAATTTTGCTGTCATCTGCAAACTTACTAGCTATACCTCATTTATATATTGATGAAAAGTAGTGGACCCAGCACCAATCCTTGTGGCACTCCACTGGTCACAGGCCTCCAGTCTGAAAAACGATCCTCCACCACCACCCTCTGTCTTCTATCTTTCAGCTAGTTCTGCATCCAAATGGCTAGTTCTCCCTGTATTCTATGAGATCTAACCTTTCTAACCAGTGTCCCATGGGAACCTTGTTGAACGCCTTACTGAAGTCCATATAGATCATGCCTACTGCTCTGCCCTCATCAATCCTCTTTGTTACTTCTTCAAAAAACTCAATCAAGTTTGTGAGAATGATTTCTCATGCACAAAGCCATGTTGACTATCCCTAATCAGTCCTTGCCTTTCCAAATACATGTACATCCTGTCCGTCAGAATTCCCTCCAACAACTTGCCCACCATTGACGTCAGGCTCACTGGTCTATAGTTCCCTGGCTTGTCCTTACCACCTTTCTTAAACAGTGGCACCACGTTAGCCAACCTCCAGTCTTCTGGCACCTCAACTGTGACTATCAATGATACAAATATCTCAGCAAGAGGCCCAGCAATCACTTCCCTAGCTTCCCACAGAGTTCTAGGGTACACCTGATGAATTTCTGGGGATTTATCCACTTTTATGCGTTTCAAGACATCCAGCACTTCCTCCTCTGTAATCTGGACATTTTTCAAGATGTCACCATCTATTTCCCTACATTCTATAGCTTCCATGTCCTTTTCCACAGTAAATACTGATGCAAAATACTCATTTACAATCTCCCCTGTCTCCTGCAACTCCACACAAAAGCTGCCTTGCTGATCTTTGAGGGCCCTCTTCTCTCCCTAGTTACCCTTGTATCCTTATTGTATTTGTAAAAACCCTTTGGATTCTCCTTAGTTCTATTTGCCAAAGTTATCTCATGTCTCCTTTTTGCCCTCCTGATTTCCCTCTAAAGTATACTCCTACTGCCTTTATACTCTTCTAAGGATTCACTTGATCTATCCTGTCTATACCTGACATATGCTTCCTTCTTTTTCTAAACCAAACCCTCAATTTCTTTAGTCATCCAGCATTCCCTATGCCAACCAGCCTTTCCTTTCAACCTAACAGGAATATACTTTTCCTGGACTCTCGTTATCTCATTTCTGAAGGCTTCCCATTTTCCAGCTGTCCCTTTACCTGCGAACATCTGACCCCAGTCAGCCTTTGAAAGTTCTTGCTTAATACTGTCAAAATTGGCCTTTCTCAGATAGTGGATATGGTCTATCTAGACTTCCAAAAGGCCTTTGATAAGGTATCACACGGGAGGCTGCTGAGCAAGGTGAGGGCCCATGGTGTTCGAGGTGAGCTACTGGTATGGATTGAGGATTGGCTGTCTGACAGAAGGCAGAGAGTTGGGATAAAAGGTTCTTTTTCGGAATGGCAGCCGGTGACAAGTGGTGTCCCTCAGGGTTCAGTGTTGGGGCCGCAGCTGTTCACGTTATATATTAATGATTTGGATGAAGGGACTGGGGGCATTCTAGCGAAGTTTGCCGATGATATGAAGTTAGGTGGACAGGCAGGTAGTACTGAGGAAGTGGGGAGGCTGCAGAAGGATCTAGACAGTTTGGGAGAGTGGTCCAGGAAATGCCTGATGGAATTCAATGTGAGCAAATGTGAGGTCTTGCACTTTGGAAAAAAGAATAAAAACATAGACTACTTTCTAAACGGTGAGAAAATTCGTAAAGCCAAAGTATAAAGGGATCTGGGAGTGTTAGTCGAGGATTCTCCAAAGGTAAACATGCAGGTTGAATCCGTGATTAAGAAAGTGAACGCAATGTTGTCATTTATCTCAAGAGGGTTGGAATATAAAAGCACCGTTGTGCTACTGAGACTTTATAAAGCTCTGGTTAGGCCCCATTTGGAGTACTGTGTCCAGTTTTGGTCCCCACACCTTAGGAAGGACATACTGGCATTGGAGCATGTCCAGCGGAGATTCACACGGATGATCCCTGGAATGGCAGGCCTAACATACGAGGAATGGCTGAGGATCCTGGGATTGTATTCATTGGGGTTTAGAAGATTAAGGGGAGATTTAATAGAAACGTACAAGATAATACATGGCTTGGAAAGGGTGGACGCTAGGAAATTGTTTCCGTTAGGCGAGGAGACTAGGACCCGTGGACACAGCCTTAGAATTAGAGGGGGTAAATTCAGAACAGAAATGCGGAGACATTTTTTCAGCCAGAGAGTGGTGGCCCTGTGGAATTCATTGCCGCAGAGTGAAGTGGAGGCCGGAACGCTAAATGTCATCAAAGCAGAGATTGATAAATTCTTGTTGTCACAAGGAATAAAGGGCTACGGAGAGAATGCTGGTAAGTGGAGTTGAAATGCCCATCAGCCATGATTGAATGGTGGAGTGGACTCGATGGGCCGAATGGCCTTACTTCCACTCCTATGTCTTATGGTCTTATAGTCTTATGGTCTTCCCCAATTTAGAACATCAACCTTTAGATCTGGTCTATCCTTTTCTATCACTATTTTAAAAGTAATAGAATTATGGTCACTGGCCCCAAAGTGCTCCCCCACTGACACCTCAGTCACCTGCCCTGCCTTGTTTCCCAAGAGTAGGTCAAGTTTTGCACCTTCTCTAGTAGGTACATCCACATACTGAATCAGAAAATTGTCTTGTACACACTTGTACACAAATGGAGAAATTCCTCTCCATTTAAACCCTTAACACTATGGCATTTTCAGTCTGTGTTTGGAAAGTTAAAATTCCCTACCACAACCACCCTATTATTCTTTCAGATAACTGAGATCTCCTTTACAAATTTGTTTCTCAATTTCCCTCTGACTATTAGGGGTCCACAACACAATCTTAATAAGGTGATCATCCCTTTCTTATTTCTCAGTTCCACCCAAATAACTCCCCTTGATGCATTTCCAGGAATATCCTCCCTCAGTACAGCTGTAATGCTATCCCTTATCAAAAATGCTACTCTTCCCTCCTCTCTTGCCTTCCTTTTTGTCCTTCCTGTAGCATTTGTATCTTGGAACATTAAGCTGCCAGTCCTGTCCATCCCTGAGGCCATGTTTCTGTAATTGCTGTGGTATCCCAGTCCCAAGTTCCCAACTATGCCCTGAGTTCATCTGCCTTCCCTGTTAGGCCTCTTGCATTGAAGTAAATGCAGTTTAATTCATCAGTCCTACCTTGTTCTCTGCTTTGTCTCTGCCTGTTTAACTCACTTCTGTTCCCAACTGTACCAGTCTCAGATTGATCTGTTTCTTCACCATCTCCCTGGATCCCCCACCACCACCATCAGCCCCCTTACTAGTTCAAATCCTTCTGAGCAGCTGTAGCAAATCTTCCTGCCAGTATATTCATCCCCTTCCAATTCAGGTGCAATCTGTCCTTCTTGTACAGGTCACTTATACCCCAAAAGCGATTCCAATGATCCAAAAATGTGAATCCTTCTCCCATACACCAGTTCCTCAGATATGGTCTTACACTTTGAAAACATCAGGAGTCGCAGATTAATAGAAGTCTTTTAACCATTGTCTTGAGGCTTGAATCGTTTTATCCATTCTTCCTTCGCAAGTGATACATTTTTAAAAGACGTACCTCTGACATGTAAAATTCATTTTTGGATGGAGGTATTTCTAGCAGCTTCAGTATTTATTGTTCTTCAAAAGGTGGTGGGGAGTCATCACTTTCGAACCACCACAGTCCATGAGATGTAGGTGCACTCAGTGTTTTTAGGATGGGAGTTCTGGAGTTTTGATCCAAAGGCAATGAGGGAACTGTGACATGGTTCCCAAGTCAGGACAGTGTATGGCTTGGAGGATGACTTGCAGGTGGTGATGATCTTATGAATCTGCTCTTCTCATCTTCTCCAGTCATGGAAGTTTACAAAGTTTTGATAAAGGAACCTTGTTGAGTTGTTGTAGTCATTTAGCATAAGATACTTATTGCTAGCACTGTGCACTAGTGGTGGAGGGAGTGACTATTTAATATAGCAGACTGGAAACTGATCAAGCAAACTATAAGACCACATGAAATGAAAATAGAAGTGGGCTGCTCAGTCTCTCATGTCTGCTCTGCCATTCATTATGGCTGATGTGATGTTCCTCATGTCCATTTTCCTGCATTTACCCGTAACCTTTGATTCTCCTACTAAACAAGAATGTATCTATCTGAGCCTTAAATGGACACAAGAACTTTACAGACCCCTCAGCTCTCTGTAGCATGAGCTAGTTTGTCCTGGATTGTTTCAAGTGGCTTCAATGTTGTTACGGCTTAATTAGTGGAGACAAGTGGAGAGTGTTCCATCACATTTCTGACTCATGCCCTTAGATGCTGAATAGACTTTGGGGAGTCAGGAGGTGAGTTACATCCATGGAATTGCTAGCTTCTAATTTGCTGTTGTAGTTACAATATCTACATACAGTTCAGTCTTTGGTCAATGATAGTGGGGGATACACCAGTGAACATCAAGAGGATTCTCTCTTACTGGACATGGTCATTGTCTAGCACTTGCATGATGGTAATGTCATTTGCCTCTTATCAGCCATTGCCTGCTAAGGTCTCAGTGCTTTTGGACATAGACTGTTTCAATGTCTTTGGAGTGACACATGGTACTGTACATTGTGCAATCATCAGTGAATATCCATACTTCTGACCTTCTCTTGAAGGGAAGATCTTGATGAAGCAACTGAAGATAATTGGTTATAGGAGAATACCCTGAGGAACTTACTGAGCTGAGGTGAGCAGTATTCAATAGCCACAATCATCTTCCTTTTTGCTAGATTTGATAGCAAACAGTGAAGCATTTTCCCTGGATTCCAACTGGCTTCAGTTTTAAGAGGGCTCTTTGATTGCAGGGTCCATTAAAAGCTGTCTCACTGACAAGAGCAATTGTTCTCATCATGTCTAGAATTCAATCCTTTCATCCATGTTTTGACCAAGGCTGTAATAAGGTTTGAAGTTGAGTGCTCCTGGCAGAACCTGAACTGAGTATCGGTGAAAACATGTTGCTGAGTTACTGTGACTTGATTGCGCTGTGAACAACCTCTTCTATTAGTTTATTGAGGATCGAGAATAGACAATGTCAGCAGGATCTGATGTTCCCTTGTTTTTGTGGATGCCACACATTTTAGAAATTGCAGCAACTGTGACATCATATTTTCCTGAAGGAATCAGCTTACATTAGTCTAATCAATAAACCAATTTTTATCTTGCATAGTTGTGTGTTTCATCTAGCACTATATTATTTACATAAAGATCCTTTTCTTATTGCATTTTCTTTTTGTCTTCATTTTCATTACCAAGTCCTTCTCACAAAATTGCTTCTTACTTTTCAAGAGGTTTGCCTACATTGGATGAGGGAACTTTGTGTCATATTACATATTCCTGATTCATTTTGGACATCTCCAATAACTGTTTCCAAAATCTGACAAACGTGACTATGGTAAAATAAGAAACAAAAATAGAAATTAGAAGCAAAAATAGAAATTAGAAAAACTCAGCAGGTCTGGCAGCATCTGTAGAGAGAGAGCAGAGTTAGCATTGTCGATCCACTGACCCTTTCTCAGAACTGTCGGTAGCTAGCGTCATGTTGGTACTTATGCAGAACATGGGGCGGGAGGGGTGGGGGTGGGGTTGGGGGGGGGGGTGCAGGGGGTTGAAGTAAGAAGTAAACAGTAGGTGGAAATAGAGCTTGGAAATTGGACAGATAAAGGTGTGGGTAGACATCAGTCTTGGGGAAAGAATAGCAGCTCAAGGGGACTATTTGCAGCTGACAATGGGTTGTATGTGATAGCAAACCATGTGATGACAAGGCCTGGTGTTTGTGGTTGGAGTAAGGACACGGGATAAGCCTCAAGCTAAACTGTTGACTCAATATTGAATCCAGAAGGCTACAGAGTTCTCAAGTGGAAAACAAGGTGCTGTTCCACTAGTCGGTGCTGAACTTCACTGAGACAGAGGAGACCTGGCATGTTGAAATGGTAACCAACTGGAAGCTCAGGGTCTTTTTTGCAGACAAAACCTAGGTGTTCTGCAAAGTGGTCACCCAGTCTATGCTTTGTTTCCCCGATCTCTGTCTCTTTGTCTCTTGCCCTCAAAGAGACCATATTGTGAGCAGTAAATGCAGTAGATTAGATTGGACGAAGTGCAGATAAAACAGTACTTCACTTGGAAGGTGCGTGTGGACCCTTGGATACTGAAGAGGACAGAGTAAATGGGCAGGCGCTCCACCTTCTGTGGTTACAGGGGAAGGTACCATGGGGATGTGGGTAGGTGTTGGGAGTTGAGGAGGAGTAGACCAGGGTGTCCTGGAGGGAAAGTTCCTAGCAAAAGGCTGACAAGGGAGGAGTAGGGAACATGTGTTTGAAAGGTACAATAAGAGTTAAATAAAAAAGATGTGTTTCCTTTACCCATTAACAAGGACACCCTACATTTACTTCACTTTCACATTGCAACTGTGTTTCTGCATCTACTTAAGAATGCAGTTCATCTCCAGGCAACTGCACCATCAATGTTTGCCAACACAGAATGAAGGCTTAACTTACAGCAAAGTAGTCTTTGGACTTCTTATATTCTTGGCTGAACTTATAAAGTGTGGTTATGATAAATGAATCATTTCAGTCTTTTTGTAAAGAAATTGTACAATGAATGAAGATGTTGTATGATTATCTATATTTGCTTCAGGCCATTAGCTATCAGTTTCTGACTATCTGAAGTAAATAACAACCATATTTTAATTCCTTCTCAGAACTACAGAACAGGAATACAGTTTAATGATGTAGTGGACCAATGGTATATATGACTTCCATAGTGGTAAGCCACTAGAATATGTAAGATTAAATTCCCATGGAAATTGGGGAGGGGTGATACACAGCAGGGTATTAGGAATACTCTGGGACAAAATGTTTCCTGTCAGCAGCGTACTACAAATTGTAATGGACTTGACAAGGTAAAGAAAGAAGAAAGAATGTGCACTTTGTGGGTATGACATTGTGGGTACCACAGAGACATGGTAGCAAGGGGATTAGGGCTGGGAACTAAATATCCAAGGATACACAACCTATTAAAAGGACAGGCAGATGGGCAGAAGGGTTGGGATTGCCTTGTTCATAAGAAATGAACTTGAATGCATAGCAAGAAGTGATAGAGAGTCAGCAGGAGAGTTTATGTTGGTAGAGTTGAGGTATCACAAAGGATAAAAGACCCCGATGGGAATTATGTACAGGCCTTCTAGCAGTAATCAGCATGTGGGGCAGAAAATAAATCAGGAGCTAGAAAAAGCATGCAATAATTACAATAATCATAGGGGACTTCAATATATGGGTGGACTGGAAAAATCAGATTGGTTGCAATCTCAACAGAAGGAATTTATACAACGTCTACAAGTTGTTTTTGGAGCAGCTTGTGGTAGACCCTACTAGATAATAGGAGCAGGAAAATCGATGTTTCGGGCAAAAGCCCTTCATCAGGAATTCAGGCACTCTGCCTGTATTCCTGATGAAGGGCTTTTGCCCGAAACATCGATTTTCCTGCTCCTTGGATGCTGTCTGACCTGCTGTGCTTTTCCAGCACCACTCTAATCCAGAATCTGGTTTCCAGCATCTGCAGCCCTTGTTTTTACCTACTAGATAATAGATAATTCTGGATTTGGACTTGTTTAGAGAGCTTATGGTGTAGGAACACCATGGGGACAGTGGCCATAATATGATAGAAGTCACCATCTTGAAAAAGAGAAGCTGGAATCAGATGTAATGATATTACAGTTAAGGGAAGGTAATTACAAAGACAGGAGGAAGGAGCTGGCCAGAGTTGATTGGAAGGGAAGTCTTGTAGAGAAGATGGTGGACCAGCAATGGTAGGAGTTTCAGTAGATAATCTGGGAGGCACAGCAGAAATTCATCCCAAAAGAATAGAAACATACAAGGGGGAGGACGAGGCAAGTATGGCTGACAAGGGAAGTCAGGGACAGCACAAAACTAAGATAAAAAACATACAATGTGATGAAGATTAGTGGGAAGCCAGAAGATTGGGAAGCCTTTAAAAATCAGCAGAGGACAACTAAAAAAAGCAATGAAAAGGCAGAAGATGAAATATGAGGGCAAGCTAGTTTGTAATATCAAGGAAGATTGTAAGAATTTTTTTTAGATATGTAAGAGAGAGGCACAAATGAACATTGGATGACTGGAAAATGAGACTGGAGAAGTAGTACTGCGGAACAAAGAAATGGCAGAGGAACTGAATAGGTACTCCGCATCATTTTTCAGAATGAAAGACACCAGCGGCCTTTGAACCCAGAGCAGATGGACTACAGCCCAGAGTTCTGAAGCAGATAGCTAAGGAGATTGGAGTGATCGGTTGTGATCTTTCAGGACTCACTGGAGCCAGGGAGGAGCCCAGGGGACTGGAAAATGGCTAATGTAGCACCTTGGTTTAAGAAGGGAGGGAGGCAGAAGGTAGGAAATATATGCCAGTTAGCCTGACCTCGGTAATTGGGAAGATTTGAGAGTCCATCATTAAGGATGAGAATGTGGAGTATTTAGAAGTGCAGGGTAAAATAGGGCTCAGTCATCAAAGCTTCATCAAGATGAAGTCATGTCTGTCAAATCTGTTAGAATTCTTTGAGGTGGTAATAAGAAAGTTGGACAAAGGAGAGCCAGTGGACTGGATTTTCAGAAGGTCTTTCACAAGATGCTGCTATATGAATTCTGTATATGCTACACACATATATAGTGTTGGGGCAAGATACTGGCATGTGTAAAAGAATGACAGACTGACAGGGAGTAGGGATAAAGGGGTCATTTTCAGGATGGCAACTAGTGACTAGTGAAGTTCCACAGAACTCAGCGATGGGACCACAATTGTTCACAGCTTCAATTCTGGTCCTATACCCTATGGTTTGATTTATTACACATCCAGCAAAAATGTGATAAGTTGAATTGTAAGAAGCCCAGTGACCTACACATTTGTATTAATTGAAGCTACAAGGAAACCTCTTTGTCATTCAGTTTGCCTTCAGATGTGTTCCATGTCAGAAAAATCATCAAATGAAAGCACAATAAGGCACTAACTGTAAAATATTTCTAATTTTCAATCTGTTCACACCTTACAATGGGCTGACCTTAAACAGTGAAAGCCATGCAAACATTGGAATTCACTCAGCACAA
This sequence comes from Hemiscyllium ocellatum, assembly GCF_020745735.1. NCBI lineage: Eukaryota > Metazoa > Chordata > Chondrichthyes > Orectolobiformes > Hemiscylliidae > Hemiscyllium > Hemiscyllium ocellatum. The sequence goes on along the minus strand of NC_083409.1, from coordinate 75,200,817 downwards.
ACATAAACAACCATTTTCTTCTTCATATGCTGTCTGCAGATGAGTGCAATGCAGTCAAACATTTCTTTTCTGCGCTTTTGTGCTGTTATGTGAATCCCAGAGCATCTCTATGGTCTTTGCAGCTTCAGAAAGTAAAACAAGTTGGGGGGAGCTTTCTAGCATTTAATTGATTCTTCAGCATCATCGGTCTTCTCAGGCTCTTTTGTTGAAAAATGTGCTGCATCCACATTCTTCACTGTGAGATTTCGATGTAGAATAATGATTTGCTGTGACTCTGGCATGGCCTCTTCTCTGTTGTCAAATGACAAGGCTACATGAGTTTGGCTAAACTGGAGTTACCAATCCAGAACTTTGTCTGATCACAGCTGGCCTCCCTATTGGATTTGTTATCCTGCTGGAGGGAATCGCTGACAATTTCATCACAATCAGTTTTGGGGAGTCTGCATTTAACTTCTCGTGATTTCATTGTAGATAGCATTGTCCCTTATTGCAGGGCATTCTAAAGATGCTACCGAAATCAAACAAGGTCTGAAGTGTAGTTACTGTTACAAATTTTGGAAAACCTGCAGCCAAGTTGCACCCAGGAGGGCCCCACTATCAACAAAGTTATGAGGATCATACTTCATGCAATTGCAACAAAGAATGTTAGAGTAAGGGTAAGCATTGGTTAGAATACGAGGGGTAACTCCTCTGAAACCCTTCATAATGGTAGGACTTTGTGTTCCTGAGTTAGAGAACAAATGGAACCTTGGTTTAATGTCTCCTTCATTTATTGGCAAAATAGTGTGGAGCGCTGGAGCATAATCCAAATGTTAATTGGGTGAAATGTGTAAGGAGCATAAGTAAGAGAATGGTTTTGCTGCATTTCCACAGCAGTGTCAATCTGGACTCTCTATTCAAGTCTTTGAAATGGACCTTGTATGAGCAACATTCTGAATTAGAGGAGAGATTGCTACTATTGGACCCTGGTACACCAAAGTTTATCATCATAATGGGTATAGGTTCATCATTCATGTGCAAAATGGGTGAAGTGTAAATGACAAGTGGATGTGAGAATTATCTTGCAGCATTTGTCAACCCATTATACTTTACTCAATATTAACTTTTACAATAAAAGATTCTGAAGAAGTCAGTCGTATTTCCAGGTGCTGCATGACTTTATAGCAACCTCCTTGTCACAAGCATCAGCAGCTGCACTCACCTTCTTTCAAGGGCCAGTGCAGAGTTCTCGGATGCTGAACCGGAGGTGGGTCAGATGAAGATGTGAAAGGAAGGCTTGACAGATGGTTACCGGAAACAAGGCCAGATTGAGAATTAAGCAGAGGTGCTGCTGCAGAGAAACTGCTGTTTTTCATCAAAGTGCAGGAATATGCCTTTCTTTACTTCATACTAGTCATTCACAGTTGAATGAGGCAAAATAGAAGGGAACGATATGATAAAGAAGATAATGTTGTGGCAGAAATTGATTCCTCAATCTCTGACCACAATTCCTCTCTTTCACTCCTCGCTTTAGACGACTGCTTTCTCCTATTCACCAGTGAGCTGATTTTCACCCTGGGGCAGAAATTTATGGGAATAAAGAATTCTCAGTGACATTCACCATCCATGACAGTTTCAGATAATCGGCAGGTGAAGCAAAGGCTTGGGACACAGCGACCCTCAGCTGGAAAGGCAACAGGTTCAAATTTCATGGACTTTCTCTTAAAAAAAGATAAGTTCAACTGGCATGATATCCAACCACTGAGGTCTGATTTCTGGGATAGCAGTAATCACAGTGGAGTTCATTGCTCTCATCTGGACAGCAAGTTTTCAAACAATAAGCATCAATAGTATTGTGGTAACAATGTTTTGGCTGGTAGCATCATTATTCTTGCAGTCACAAAATCAGGTGTTTCTTCTTCATTAATGAAGACAGCAGCTCTTGAGCTCTTGAGGTTTTGCAAGACAGATTTGATGGAATGCTATATTCGGTTTTCTCTTTTTAGATTAAAAGAGATCTTCTCTCAAGGTTTTGTCCAAACTTTAGATCTGTTGATCAGTGGCCCGTCTTAATCTGTACCAAGCATTTTTATCACAGTGGGGGACCTCTGTCATTACACAGGTCTCTACAGAATAGCTTGTGAGACAAACGTCCTTTCAAGGCCTACTTAAGTAACATGTAAAGGGCAGAGCAGCAAGAAGAAAAATATGATAGACAAGTTATGTTGCAGCTCTATGGAACAGGTGAAGCAAAGGCTTAGGTCACACTTGGAATATTGATCTCCACTCTACCAGAAGGATGTGAATGCTTTGGAGAGAGTACAGAAAAGGTTTACCATGATGTTACCTGGTATGGGGAATTTAACTGTGAAGAAAGGTTGGATAGACTGGGCTTGTTTTCACTGGAAGGCAGGAGGTTGAGGAGAAACCTAATAGAAGTTTATAAGATTGTGAATGACATGGATAGAGTGGAAAGCATGAGGCTTTTTCTCAGGATGGAGGGGTCAATTCCTAAGCGACACAGGTTTAAGGTGCGAGGGATGAAGTTTAGAAGAGATGTGTGAGGCAAGTTTTTCACACAGAGAGTGGTGAATGCCTGGAACGCGTTGCCAGAGGAGGTGGTGGAAGCAGACAATTCAAGAAGTACCTGGACAAATACATGAATTGGAAGGGAAGAGAGAGATATGGATCCTGTATGTGAAGACAGTTTTAGTATGGAAGGGCAAAATGTGGCAGCGCGGGCTTGGAAGGCCAAACGTCCTGTTCCTGTGCTGTATTGTTCTAAGTTCTTTGTTTTTGTACAGACCATGTGTGGCTTTTGCAAGATGCAGTTGCCAAAAGCCTGAAGAACTTAAAGACACCCAGTCACACATGGAACAAAACGTCTCTTGCAACACTGGCTCTCAGATTACAGTCAGAAGAAACATTGGAATAGGTTGAATAAAAGCACATCTAGGTATCCAGAGGAAGCGGTGATTAACTTATGGAGGGTATGCCTTCAAGAATAATAATTAAACAGATGTTGCTGTTTGCATTAGCTCTTTTGTTCAATGGGTTCAATGAGTTCAAAAAGCTCATTAGTTTTGCTGAGCTCTGGTTTGGGTATTGAACAGGATTCTGTGTGAGATCAAAAGGCAAATATTTTCATTTGAAAGCAGTGGAGCAGCTACAACCATCAAGGAGACGCTGTGATAGATCTGTAGTCAGGGGTGGCATGTTATTCCAGTGAAAATACATGACTAAGGATCAACCTTTATTTTCCCTGGCAGCTGGGAGAGTAACCTTCTCTGCATTAAGATCCTCCATCTATTTGCATCCAGTGTCCTCAGCACCATACTATTTCAGCCATCTTACTCCAATGATTTCAGTACCAATTACTTTGAATTTCTCATTTGAGTTTGGCACAGCAAGTGACCACAAAAGGAACAGAATAACTAATAAGTATTTCACTGGAACATCACTAAATCTGACTGCTATTCACTCCATTAAGATACTAAGACACAATCTCCAATTCAAAAATATTTCAAAATCACACTAATGAAATCCCCTTAGAACAAAGCTATAGCTAATAATTCATAGATTGCCATATCATGTACATTATATAAAAGAACTGAAAACAGAAGGTACTTGCACATACCTGTTTAGATGTACTTACAATGACATGTTCCTATTCACTACAAAACAATTACAGGGGAATATATGTGCATCGATACACAGTCACCTTTTCAGCAGATGCTCTTGGTTGGCTGAGTCAAATACTGCAATATGAATCATCAAGGTAAAGCTTCCAGGAAACCCTAGAATACGACTGTTAAACCAGGCTTAAATTAATGTGAAAAAACATTAAAGCTGTTTAATTTATTTTTAATGTCAAACGCCTAAAATGCAAATTGTTCATGACTTTTTCAAAATATGTTTAATATTATAGGGCGAGATATACATTTATTCAGTCTGCACTCTGCTGGTGTGTCTGTGTCTTGTCTGCCTAGGGGCAATATATGCACTTAGTCCCCCACAACATATAACAAGATCTTTTCTGACCCAGTGACTGAAACAGGGTGAAAATGGCATATATTAAAATCCTTGCCAGCATTTGACCTTTATTGTAATTTGTTCAGGGACAATGTTGTTAGGGAGCGAGTTCCACAATTTTTACTCGGAGACGTATTATATTTCCACCATAATATTATGTGACTTAAAAACAATTCACAGGTTGCAGTATTCCCATATACCTGCTGCTCTTGTTAAGTTGTAGATTGCAGGTTCAGAAAGTGCTATTAAAAGAGCCTTCATGAATTGCTGCAGTGTATCCTTTAGATGATACAAATTGTTGCCACAACATGATAACATAAGAGGATGTGAATACAAGAGGATTGTGTTCAGTTAATCGAATGCAGGGTAATCGATGCTTGATTACATAGTTAGCCACATATCAGGACCTTGCAATCTTGTTCAGATGATGCAAAGTTCGGTTAATCGAATGCCTGATAACCGAGGTTCCTCTGTATTTAAGAGCGTAGATACATTGCCAGTCGAAAAAGCTGCCTATCTTGGTTCAAATTGAACTTTTTTTAATGTAACTCAAACCAAGCTAATCTAGCTAATTGGGGAATATTCCATCATACTCCATACTTTGGCCTGACAGACAGTGAAAATGCTTTTTAGAACTTTTTAGAATTGAGCTACACAAGGTAAAACTCCCAGCTTGATGATCTGCTGTTTTAGCCACAATATTTGTCTAGCTGGTGTGTTAAGTCAATGGTGACCCCTATGATTTTCTTACTGGGCGCTTTGGTAATGCTATTGAATGAGATGGAGAAATCGTTAGATCCGCTGCTTTTGTGAATGTCCATTGCCTGGCACTTGTGTGGCATGCATGTTACTTGCCATTTACTAGCATAAACCTGCATGTGGGCACCGACTGCTTTAGTATGATCAGTCATAATGGAACTACATACTATACCATGAACAAACATCACCAAAGTGATGGGAGGTATAAGTGATGAAGCAGCTAAAGTAGTCTGGGCCTAGCACATTTCTGTGGAGAGCAGCTGCAGTGATGTCCTGAGTTGACATGATGACATCTGACTGCCACAGTCACATTTTTAATGCTAAGTATTATTGTTGCCATGTATAAATCCTTGACATCAAAAGATTAGTTTTAGTGGTAGTCTACTGGTGGGTATTGCTATGGGCAAGGGAGTCTGATAAGAATGAAATCCCTAATTCCTCTTCCCTTTTATCTATAATCCTTACAATTTGTTTTATTGCAAACCATGTGTTTGCAAACCACTGTTAGTGAGTAGTTAACTTAAAAGTCACCAGCTATAGACTTCCATGGATTTTTTAAAAAATTCTTGAATGGGATATGGTTGTCACTGGCAAGGCCACAAATTTGTTGCCCAATTCTAATTGACCTTCAATTGGTTTGCTCAGCCATTTCAGAGGGCAGTAAAGAGAAAACTAGATCACAGTGAGTCTGGACTCACCTCGAGGCCAGTCTGGGTAAGGACAGAGGATTTCCTTGCCAAAAGAACATTAATGAACTAGATGGGTTTTTAGAACAATCAACAATGGTTCAAAGATCACCATGAGACTAATTTTTAATTCCAGATTTTTAAAAAAAATTGAATTCAAATTTCACCACCTGCCATGGTGAGATTTGAATCCATGACCTCCAAACAAAAAAAGCCTAGAGCTCTGGACCACTATCTCCCCTGAAACAAAGAGGATTATTTATTCACTCTGGAAACTCTCATGCAACATCAATTATATATCAATGAAAGCTATAATGCACTTTGGTTAGGATTCAAACTGAGCGTATTAGTTAGCAATTGATGAACATTTGAGAGTTAACTTAAGAAGACAGCTTCTACAATTCTTTAATTGGATTTTGGGTAAGTTCAAATAACAGGGCCCATATCTGGGTTCACTGCTCCTCTGAAGTGAAGACTGTTCAGCAGGGAATGGAGATAGACCGTGGTGGTTGTTGTAAACAGAGGTCCAACATCTTTACATGTAAACATTGAGCTTTTCAGGCTTGAGGAGGCTTTCAAAATATGTTTAAGCATCATTATTCTTGGAAGGCAAGACGGCACAGTCTTTCCCTATAGCTGTGATATTGTTAATATTGGTCTGCCAATTCTCAGGTCTCTTCTCGATTTTGGAATAAAGTATTTTACAGTCAGAAAAGTTTTAATCACTTACCTGATGGTTATTGATACACAATAGAAGACAATGGTGCTCTTTCAGCCATAAAAGATTAGTAGTTGTCACATGGTCAAAGGTCAAACTATTCAATAAAAGGCCAATGACTGTGAATAATTGGTATTGATACCTTTCTTTTGTTACATTGCAAGCTTGGAGTCATAGAGTCGCAAAGTCTATTGCCCACATATCTGAGTAATTTTTAAGAATAGCAGTAGTGCTACTCCGCATAGGTGTGCTATTTAGACTTGACCATTGAAAAGGAAGACCCCACCCATTGTAATTAAATTAGAACATTCCAGAAGCTTGATAATCTGAAGTTTAAAAACCTTTGGCAGCTATCATACCAGTCCATCAGGGTTCATTTTAAATGGAATACCTTTTTTTTTGAAAAAAAGCATGATATCATTATGTTGATACTGGTGTGACAACTGATTTGGTGAATTTGATTCCGAGTAAATGCTCTTAAAACAGGTAAGTGCATTTCTGTGATTATTTAAATAACTAGGAGCAGCACACCATTCTTGCCTTCTTGTCCATTATGGTGATAATTCAGAACTGGCAGCCTTTAGCCAGTATGTATCATGATTATTTCTGTAGGGTTACTCTAAGAGAAAGATTACTGCATAAATCAACATCTCACATTGTGAAAAGAATAATAGTTGCAATAGGAATTGAAAAATATATCTTACATGATTAATGCTCATTTTTTTCTGAAAGGCAGTTTGTTTAATACTTTATTCTCTATTCTCTTCATACTCTATACTCTTTATACTCGAAAGTAAACATACTTTAAGAGGCATCATAATTTGAAAGTGGAAATTACAGGAAGAATCCTCCCTGTTCTGTAGATTCAGAATTGTCATTAACTTGCCCAATAATTCATCAATTTCTGGTAGGAGTAACTTTCTAGGAGTCAACTTGCTAGAAGGTGGACACCCTAACTTTAATTACACTGCTTGACTTGTTTAAATTTGAATTTGACTGTTAGCCAAAAGGTCAGAAAAAGCACTAAGTAAGTCATTGGGTAATATAACCTCAATAGCAAACATTACCATTTTCTTTGCCATAGGGAAGAGTCTACTCGAGGTCTATTGTGGCTATGTCTCCCATACTTTGTATACTTCAATCAGATCCCCCCTCAGCCGCCTCTGCTCCAAGGAGTACAAACCTAACCTATTCAGTCTCTCCTTACAACTGAGACTTGGCATCCCAGGCAAATCCTGGTGAATCTCTTCTGCACCCTCTCCACATAAAAGGTTAACGCATAAGGTACAATCAAATGTGTAGGAGTAATATGTTAACTTGAACAGAGATCAACTAGCCAACAGAAAGGAGAGTTGGGACAAATGGGTCCTTTACTGATTGGCAAGCTATAAATAGTGGGGTGCCACAAGGTTCACTCCTCAGGCCCCAACCATTCAAAACCTATTTAATGATTTGGATGCAGAAATAGAAAGTACAATAGTTAAATTTACAGATGGTGCTAAAATTGGTGGGGAAGTAAATTGTAATGAAGAGATACGAAATTTCTAAATGTATATGGATAGGTCAGATAAATGGGCCAAAATTTGGCACATTAAGGTGGATTAGTGAGATTATCCATTTTGGTTCAAAAAACACAAAGGAAATATATTATCTAAATGGAGAGAAATTTCAAAATATTTTGGTGCAGCAGAATTGGGTGTCCTCATGCATGAGTCTAAGAAAGCTCAATTGCAGGTACTACAGGTAATAAAGCAGGCTAAAGGGATAGAGTATAACAGTAGGAAAGTGTTGCTGCAACTATGCAAGGCACTAGTGAGACTGCACCTGCCATATTGAATTCAATCTTGGTTTCCATACTTGAGGAGAGGTGTAATTGATTGGAAGCAATTAGGAGAAGCTTTACTAGATTAATTCCAGAGATGAGAGGATTGATTTATGAGGAGCAATAAGACATTTTAGGTTTGTATTCTCCAGAGTTTAGCAGAATGGAAGGAGATCTAAGTGAAGTATATAACATGTTAAAGGGGATTAACAAAGTAGACATAGAGCAAATGTTCTCGTTATGAGACAGTCTAGAATGAGAGGTCATTATTAAGGCCTAAGGTGGCAGATTTAACACAAAGATAAGGAGAAGTTTCCTCCTTAAAGGGTTGTGAATATGTAGAATTCACTACACCAACTATGGTGGTTGTTTGGACAATGAATAAATTTAAGAAAAAGATAACCAGTTTTTTAACTTAGCAATCCGAGCCAGTGTGTTTTTCTGCAAACGTTTTGTCTCCTCACTAGGCAACATCATCAATTGTCTTTGATAAGGTGTTGGTGGTCTGTGCCACCTGGTATTTATATGTCCGTGTTTGTTGGTACTTTCAGATCTGTACATGGATGGTTTGTATATGGGATCCAGTTTAATGTGTTTATTGAATGCATTCTAGTTGGCGTGCCAAGCTTCAAGGAATTCTCTACTGTGTCCCTGTTTTACCTGTGCTAATGATGGTTACGTAATCCCAGTTGAATTTGTGGCCATTGTTGTCTGTGTGGTTGGAAATGAGAGAATACTGATCATGTCTGGCAGTGGCAAGCAGATGTTCGTGTACTCGTATGGTCAGTTTTTTTCCTGTCTGTCCCATGGAGTGTTTTTCACAGGGTTAAAGGGTTATGGAGAACAGGCAGGAACGTCAAGTTCAGACCAAGATGAGTTTAGCCATGATCCTATTAAATGGTGGAGTAGGCTTGATAGGGTGAATTATCTACTCATACCCCTTGTTCTTATGTTGTGTTCTTATGTTGACCATGGTCAAATGAAAGGCTGCTGTTCACAGTACTCCTAATGAGAGATTGCATTCAGTGTTTAATAGATGAGTGCCAAATTCGGGAAAGTCACCTTTTCAAAAAAAAAATTAATTCACGGTATGGTGGACTTTGCTAGCTGGGTATCTTTTGCCCATCTTCAATTGCCAATGAACTGGGTGGCTTGTTAGGTTTTCAGACGGCAGCTAAGAGTCACCCACATTGCTATAGGTGAGAAGTCCAGACAAGGTGAAGATGGTAGATTTCCTTCCCTTGAGGATATTAATGAACCAAATGGGCTTTTCTTAGTGACAATGAACAGTCATGAACTACAGCGGTTCTAGAAGGCAGCTCACCACCATCTATACAAGTGTGACTTGGGATGAGCAATAAATCCTGGCCAACCAGTGACACCCATGTCAAACAAGTGAATTTTTAAAAAATCTTTTTCTTGAATTCTGCCATGGTGAAATTCAAACTCATTTCCGCAGAACAGTAGAGTTTTTGATTCTAAATCATTTGCCCATTGCCATTAAAAGTAAACACTGTCTCCCCTCACTCAAATTGGTCTTCACTCATCCTCATCTGTATTTCCCTGTTGCCATCCTACACCATAGCATGCATGTAGTTGATGAATTTCTACTTTGCACTTTTGATAAGGAACAACAGCACTAATACTAACAATACCAGTAGCAGCATGAGTTGTTCTTACTCCAGCCATATGTTTTTCCAAACTATGGAGAGGATAGATTCAGGAATCCAGCTTGAAAGAAGAGGGACATCTGGACATCTCTCTCTCCCATCCAGCCAAACAATCTATATGGGGTGCATCAACTGTCCCAACATGTCTGATCACCAATGCTTCAAAAAACTCAGGCGATTTCAGCAGTTTGTTGCTCATGTCTGCAGCCTCACAGAATCTGTCCTTCCTTCCAGTGAAGCAGGTGATCACCTATTGCCAGACATCTTTGAGATGGTTGTTCGCAGAGGGTTAGCCACCATCACTTTATCCTCATACCTTCAAGTCTATGCCTCTCCAAAAGGTAATGGGCCCTCTTCTTCAGCAGGGGAAAAAAAAAATCAGAGAGTAATGAGCTTTAGAAATGGCTCAAGTACAGAGGAGAGAAGGTCAGCATTTGCAATGGTTGACTGAGAGGGCAAGAGGAAAGGGGGAATGCAAGTATTGATTGTCTAGATAACAATAGCAAGAAGAGTAAGAAGAATGGGGAGAGAGAGAGAGAGAGAAAGAAAATTTGCAGTGTCTTTCTAGTGGGGAAGAAGAAACCTTTTTACCAAGGGAGTTGTAAAAATGTGGAATTTGCGATGACGTTGAGGTAAATAATTAGATAAGTAAATGAGGGTTTTCAGTGTACAGGGTAATGCTCATTAGGTCAGATAAAAAAGGATGGAGGGAGGCTCAAGTGCAGCATAGATGTCTGTACAAACTGGATGAGTTGAATGGTCTGTTTGGTGCTGTATATTCTATTTGAGCCCATATATACAGAAATGAAACTGCAGGATATACATTAAAGCACATTTAGGCATTCATACACAAACATTTTAGATGCACAAGGTATTAATTAAGTATAGATTACTGGAAAACAGACAGTACAGCTTTCATATGAAAACAACCAATAAAGAGTCTGACTTGCTGTTTCTATTGATGTTAGAAAAAGTCACAAGAGTACTCATCCATTATCGAGAAAGCGCTGTCAATTTTATCTTATTTTGCAGTCACTCAATGATTGTACTGCAGCAATTTAACTCTCCATGGATACAGAGTGCAGGAAATTAAATCCGCACTCAATCATTTGTTCAGCAATGGATTATTGCATTAATAAAAGTGACAATTTATCTAACGTCATTGCAACCCCTCATGCAGCATTGGGATTCGGAAATATATTGACCCTTCAGGTCAGATGTGTTTAAAAAGTGAGTTGGTGGGCTTCACTAACATTTATGATTTCATATAGAAACAACCATTTCAGAGAATCTACTTCAGAGCTTAGAAATACATATTATGTTCCATCACTGATATACTGGCTATTTTCAATTTAATCGAGCAGAATTTATATCCCAGATCAACATGTAGCCAGCAATAATGCGCTGCATGGTTTGGTGCCGAAATAAATAGAGATTTAGTTGTAATATCCAGCAATGGTCACCTCTATGTAGCCTCCCAGGTGGATGAAATGATAGTTTGATTTTTGTGCTGCACTAGAACAATATTAATATTGTTAAATAAATAAACAGCCTTGGTTTATGATCTAAGAGTCATGGGTTATATGTTGCTGGAAGTCTCTGAACAAGAAATCAGCAAGCATGCATTGGAGTTGGAGGAAGGAGATTTTAAACTGATACACCATGTTTCATCTTTCAGAGAGCTGTGTACAGATCTGATGGGCCAAATGGACTCTTTCTGTCCTGTAATCTTTCTATGATACAATGAAATAACACAATTAGATTGTGAGAAAGAAAGTGAGATAAGATTGGTACAAGAAGGAAGCAGAGATATTAAGATTCTAGGTGAAAGTGAGGACTGCAGATGCTGGGGATTAATGTCGAGAGTGTGGTGCTAGCAAAGCACAGCAGGTCAGGCAGCATCTGAGGAGCAGGAGAATTGACGTTTCGGGCAAAAGCTTTCATCAGTCCTTCCTGATGAAGTGCTTTTGCCCAAAACATTGATTCCCCTGCTCCTCAGATGCTGCCTGACCTGCTGTGCTTTTCCAGCACCACACTCTCGATATTTAAATTCTAGTCAGCCATTATTCACTCAAATGATTAATATTTTACATCTCAGCACTTCAAAGATCTCTAGCTGATCTGACATATGACTTCTGTTGTCCACCTCACACCAAATGCATTCTGCTCAATCGAAAACTTGCACAATATTTTAAATAAAATTTAAAAATATGTGGACTTCCATTCACTGTATTATCATTTCAACTCAATCTAATTCTGACATTTATTAATGATCAACAGAGGTGCTTACTTTGAGCTACAGTCAAAGTGAACTACAAAGAAGTTAATTATACATAATTACTGTACACTTACATCTGGATTCTGTGCTGAAAATGAAATGCTTCTTGCTGATTGACAAGACTTCAAACGGCACAGTAAACCTTCCAGGGTTTGTGTCGGATTAATTATTTGTTTTCATTGGAAATGGCATGCATCTTTGAGTGGAAAAGTACATCATAATGGATTATCATGGTTCCACTGTAATATTCCTTAAGGCAGCAAAACAGATTGTGCAAAAGAAATGTAAATAGCCACATCTTTCATCTTCTATGGAACAGTCTACTTGTGGCATGCAGCCCAACGAACACAGCTTTCAATGTGTTACATTCATCCAGAGAACTGAGATACAAAATAACAAGGTGATTGGGCTCAGCATGGTGATTTTTTTGCTCCTATCAACAATGATACAAATATTTATTTAAGCAATGACACCACAGCTGCAAACTAACCAATGCTTACCATCACACAAGGTTTTTATTCATTCTTTTATGTGAACAATATCATATTCTGAAGATAAAATCTCACCGAAAGAGCTCTTTACTTCAAAGAAAACATGGCATGAAATCCACAGTTGAAGAATATCATTTTGCTAACACAAATACATTATGTCTTTCTGCGACTGACAGGTAAAAAGAAGGAAAACACAGTAAAATATTAGGCAGAGGATGATGGTGGAGGGTTACTTTTCATATTGGAGACCTATGACCAGTGATGTGCTACAAGGATCAGTGTGGGTCCACTGCTTTTCATCATTTATATAAGTGATTTGGATCTGAATAATGGAGGTAATGTTAATAAGTTTGCAGATGACACCAAAATTGGTGATGTAGTGGACAATGAAGTAGGTTACCTCAGAGTACAATGGGATTTTGATAAGATGGGCCAATGAGCTGGCAAATGGTAGATAGAATTAATTTAAATAAATGTGAGATGCTGCATTTTTGAAAGACAAATCAGGGCAGGACGTATACATTTAATGGTAAGGTCCTGCAGAGTGTTACTGAACAAAGAGACCTCTAGGTAAATGTTCACAATTCCTTGAAGGTGGAGTCACAGATAGACAAGGTGATGAAGGTGGTGTTTGGTACACTTGCCTTTAGGGGTCAGTGCATCGAGTATAGGAATTGACAGATCATGTTGCAGCCATACAGGGCATTAGTTAGTCCACTGTTATAGGGAGAGGCTGAATAGGCTGGGGCTATTTTCCCTGGAGAGTTGTGGGCTGAGGGGTGACCTTACAGAGATTTATAAAATCATGAGGGGCATGGATAAGGTGAATAGCCAAGGTCTTTTTCACAGGATAGGGGAGTCCAAACCTAGAGGGCATAGGTTTAAAGTGAGAGGGGAAAGATTTAAATGGGACCTGAGGGGCAACTTTTTCATGCAGAGGGCGATGTGTGTAAGGCATGAGATGCCAGAGGAAGTGGTAGAGACTGGTACAATTACAACATTTAAAAGGCATCTGGATGCGTATATGTCTAGGAAAAGCTTAGAGGGATATGGGCCAAACACTAATGAATGGGACTGGATTAATTTAGGATATCTGGTCAGCATGAACAAGTTGGACTGAAGAGTCTATTGCTCTATAATCCTTTAACTGATCCAAGTTGTCCTGTATTCTTCAAAATGGAACCCCAGCACAACCAGTGCGTTAATTTCCAAGTATTACTGGTATGTTACTGGTTTCTTTTCCTCTCCCACTGGAGCACTAAACAAACTTTGTTGGGTTAATTAAAAACTAATCTAAGAATAAACAGAAACAAAAATGATCATTTGAAAGGGATCTGTAATATGGTGATATTAGGAATAGTAAATAAAACATTCGGAAATCTTGTAAAGGTTGAACAGATCCCACAAACAACAACTACAAAAGTCAATTCTATTGTCACCATTGATGCAGTAAAGCAGCACCCCCACCTCAAATTAATTCATCAGATGAGAACCTGAAGTGAACGAAGACAGGAAACCACAGGGTACCACCCACTGATTAGTTAATTGAAAAAACTGATTGAAAAAGGAAATGTAATTATGCACCTCATCACCTCCCTTTAAAAAGACTTTCAGTGAGATAATATGAGGAAGGTATTAATTAATTGTTCTGGATACATTTGCAAAAATAGAGCTTGAGATGTACCTTTTTCTCAGTCTAAGATAGCAGACACTTGGTCCTCGGTCGTAAACAAACAATTGCTTCTTTTTTTGGTTAAAAGTGCTGGATTACTTTGGCATATGAGGTAAATTGTGCCAGTGAACAACAGAATTCAATTCCCCCTGTGACAGCCTTCCCAGTCTCAGCAGCATAATATGCATCGGCAGCAAGCTGAAGGCACTCAGAAAGGAAATCAAACTGTTTTCACAAATCTTCCAGCAACGTTTCAAGAACATGACAGAAATCTAGGGCTGGATTTTACATTTGCCACTGAGTTTGTTTTGGTGAGACTGCACATAAAATATCAGAGGTACTCATTATCTTCAGTCCCTGTACCAAACTGTATCCCATAATATCATATCAGGCACCAAAATTTGCCACTCAAATTCATTTACAATAAATTATTAACAATCATTTGAACTTGTTTTAACCCAGCTATTCACCAAAAATATTGTATGTTAAACAAAATAAAATGGATGTGAAGAAGCAATTATAAGAAAGTATTTGTAGGCTGCTGATATCAGTTTAACCTCATCAACAACTTCCCCTCAGTTATGTTTCTCTATTATGTCTAGTTCACATTGATCTTGACAAAACTCATAGTATTCAACATAGCATGAGGTTAACAAGGAGACAATTTAGCCAGTGTTGCCATCTCTGTGCTGCCCTTTGTTTTTGTACAAGGTGACTATTTTGGGTTCAGTCTACCTTGAGGTTCAAAATCTCCCTTCCTTATTAGGGATTGTCAGGAAGGTCAGTACTTGAGTTGCTGCACACAGATTGCAAATGCTGGCATCACATATCTACTGAGCTGCAATTGCACCTTCAGAGGCTACAGAGCAAAAGCTGACATGATATTCACACTTCAGCAGTTACAGGAGAAGTGCAATGAACAGTGCATTCTACTCTGATTCTATATTGGCTTCATAGACCTCATGAAGGCCTTTGGCCTTGACAGCAGAGAGAGGCTCTTGAAGCAACTACATCACACAGACAATTCAGCTGGACTCTAGGTCATCATTTCCTCTTTCCAGGAGAACATTCAGCTTCAAGCCAATCACCATTTAATGAGGTCACAGCTTCAAGCTCAATGCTATTTTCCTGCGCTATCCTCAAAGCCTTTGCCTTGGTAACCCCAAGGATCTGATAGTGGGGGATTCAGTAATTGTAACACCATTAATTGTGAGGAGATGGTGGCTAAATTGTTTCTTATTGAAGATAGTCATTGCCTGGCATCTGTGTGGCATGAATGTTACTTGCCACTTGTCAACACAAACCTGGATTTCCTCGAGGTATTGCTGCATTTGGACATGGACTGCTTTAATATTTGAGGAGTCACAAATGGTGCGAAACATTGTACAGTAATTGATGAACATCCCTACTTCTGACCCAATGATGGAAAGGAGGTCGTTTCACATTGCATTATGCTTGTAGTTATGAAGGCGGTATGCCTCAGACATCTCTGGGTCATGATGGTAGTGCAACCAGCACCTTACTGACGCACTTTGGACTTGGGTTTGTTTGGACCTGATAAATGACAAACACATTTTGAATGATATGCTTGGAGAAATAGGGGTTTGAATTCAGAGAGATGTACATTCATACAGTTTTTAATTCTTTGTCTTGAATGTATCAATGGCTGGGTCACTCTCTAAGTGAAAACATTTCTAAATTGTCTATCCCTAATTCTGGGATGTATCCCCTAATTCTAGACTTCCCCATCAGGAGTAACATCGTTCTTGCACACACAGTTACGTTTTGTTGTATTTTGTATTCTTTAATGAGATCACCTCATATTCATCTAAAATCTTAATTATGCAGCCCAGACTGTGAGGTTTAGTCACTTACAACTGGAGCATCATCTGATCCTTTCAAAATTAGCAGCAGCGTTAGGCATAGCCAGCTGTCTTTCATACATTTTCCTCCATTCTCCATGCCACTATTTTGCACTTCAGGTGTTTTACTTTTCTTTTCCTTCTGGGTAATCTGTCCTTTGATGCTGAAATCAGCTCCAGGATTGCCAAGACCGGAGCTACCTTGACAAAGTCAAGAAGCAATTGTGGACCAACAGCAAACTATCTGAACATACAGAACTCATCAAGTATCAGGCTTGTGTTCCTAACAACATCCTTTACAGCAGCAAAAGCATGGATAACTTGTGCAAGTCCAGGAAGGCAGTTGAACAACTTCAATTCCTGCAGCATGGTGGCTCAGTGGTTAGCACCACTGCCTCACAGCACCAGGGAGTCGAGTTTGATTCCAGTCTCTGGCAACTGTCTGTGTGGAGTTTGCACATTCTGTGTGGTTTTCCTCAGAGTGCTCTGGTTTCCTCCCACAATACAAAGGTGTGCAGGTTAGGTGAATTGGTGATATTAAATTGTCCATAGTGTTCAGGGATATCTAGGTTTGGTGCATTAGTTAGGGGTAAAATATAGGCTCATATGGTAGAGGAATGGGTCTGGGTGAGTTACACTTCAGAGGGACTGTGTGGGCCTGTTGGGCCAAATGTCCTGTTTCCACACAGGATTCTGTGAATTCTGCTATCTCAGAATAACATTAGGTATCCCCTGGCAAGACAGATTACTGAATCTGAAGCACATCAGCGAGTAGGGAGCCCCACTGCAGTGATCTTCTTGAGTCAGTAGCAACTCCATTGGATAGGTCAGGTGAGCCTGCTGTCAGCACAACACAAGGATGTCTGCAAGTGAGACCTCGAGTTGACTGGGATCAGAGCTATGTACACGAAGTCCTCACTTATGAATGAAGTGTCTGAGGATAAGCAGTCAGGAAGCACAGGGAAAAATCAAAAGACGAAAGAAATCACTGAATGGCAGAAAAGATGGCCGACCAAAAGGACAAAATATCAGTCAACCCATGATCAACACTATTTCCAACACTTCAAAACCCTCCATACCAGCTCCATGATAGGGTTTCCCTTGCCCTCACTTCCCCCCTCACAAGTCTTCATATTCGAAAGGACATCTTCTATCATTTCTGTCACTTCCGGCACTGTGCCAATATCAAACACATTCTCTCTCTCTCTCTTCCCCCCCCCACCCCCACCCTCCCCTCCCCACCCTCGTTAGCATTATTCTGAAGGTTCCATTCCCTTCAAAAACCTAGTTTACTCCTCTATCACCCCCAATCTTTGCCCTCCCACAGCACCTTCCCATGTAATCACAGAAAGCGTAAAACAGGCCCTTTGCCTCTTCCCTTGTCACTGTCCAAAGCCCCAAACATAGCGTCCAAATGAAGCAGTCATTCATTTTACCTTTTTCAATCTGGCCTACTGCAGTCACAGCTTATAATGCAGTGTCCTCTAACATTAGGAGACCAAACACAGACTGCAGAATACAATCCATAAGCATGACCCCAACCTTCCAGTTCTTTGATGTTTAAATACACAATGCTACTCTCATGCTCACATTCCTGTCTGAGGTCTGCTGAAATGTTCCATTAAAGCCAGCTAGAGAAAAAACAAATTATTTATCCCTAAAGCCTGTCCAGCCTTTTGGACTCAGCATTGAGTTTAATAAATTCAAGCTATTAACTTTGCCCTTCATGTTGACATATATAGATTAGAGTGGAAAAGCACAGCAGTTCAGGCAGCATCCGAGAAGCAGGAATCTCTGGCATCTGCAATATTTTGTTTTTACATTGATTCTTCCTGATATTTATTAATGATCTTGACTTTTATGTAAAAGGCACAATTTCAAGATTAGTGGATAATATGCAACTTAAAAGTATTGTGAACCATGACCAGTATAGTGCAGAACTTCCAAAGGCCTCTGACCAGTGGGTTGTGGAATGAGCAGACAAGCAGCAAAAGGAATTTAATTCAGAGAAGTGTGAAAATATTCTGCTTGCAAGTAAAAACTTATTCCTTATTCACAAACTTGATTTTCAAGATGTTATAAAATGTACAGTAAGCTTCCAGCCTGAAGAAATCCTCAAAGTAGAGAACAAGTACAGCGCTTCTAAAATTCATAGGCACCAACAAATTCTCTTTTCTATATTATGATTTCAACTTGAATAAAATGAAATGTTACTTTCTGATGCATATAATAAAGGATGATCAGAAAAGTTATAAAGCTATAGTTAGAAGGTTAGCATGAAAATATAAAGGATAATATATTTGTAAAACAAGAAGGCTCAATTAGATGATGCCATTTGATACTGTAATCTAAATTGAAAATTACTAATCAGCAGTGCTGAAGTTTCTTCAGGACATGGTTAGCAAGTGTAACATGAGAGTTAAGCACATCATCAAGTATGGATTATTTATTTCACAAATACCAAGTCTTTACAAACATGAAGAAGCATTAAGGTTAAATTAGCAAAACACTGTATTTACATGGAAGTAAGCCTATAATTCATATCTAGATAAGGAAATACTTTGTCTGCCTCTCTTGTTTTCCATGAGGTCTCTTAACTAACAAAGAAATAATTTTTGCCAGAAAGGGTACATTCGATACCCAGTCTCCCCTGCCTGGTGTCCTACCTCACCATCACCACCTGCTGCTTAAGGCCTTGTTACAAATGGAGGAGTAGGGCTTGAACAAAAAAAAAGGATAAAGAATAGGTCAGAGTAAATTTCCTCCCTTTTAATTTCTGTTCTCATCTTTTCTCTGATACCTTGGTCATTATCATGTTAGTGACTTCATGGCAACGTTTAAGCCAAGAGCTCTGTAAGCCATCACAAACATTATTCCAAAACTATGCATTGTAGCGCTAGCATACTGTCATATCCCTAAGCACCACCATCTTGGGTCTGCATAGTTTGAACAGCTTATCATGAAGCTCTTTCATGGATTGGTTAATGGTCTCTGAACCTGACAGGGTAGACCATCAATTGGAATGAAAATGGAGATTACATAAATGTTTGGTCTTTTATATAAACAAGGATTTTAAAATGTACCAGGTGACTACCTTTAGACTTAATCAGTAAAAATATCAAAATGCAGCAGCCTACATGATAAATATATACATGTAAACATTGTACTGAATGGAACCTGCCAAATCTTTCCTCCATATAACTAATAACTTCAAATGCCAAGTGAGTTGCTGCATCTCATATCCAGCATGCTTTCATTGCTATCTTTGACCTGGATGGGACAAAAGAAATGATCAACAGTCAAATAACGAACTGCAAGGATTTTTGAAAAAATTATTTGTTTTATGACACTGTTTGTCTGTTTTATGGTAGATCTATATAATTGCTAATCAGTAGATCAAGTATGAAACACTTTTCCACTTTATCAAATGATTGAACTAAACTTTACAGAAGCAAATTATCAGAAACTATTATTGCAATTTCAGCGTTTTGTCCTCTTTATGTAATGACACATGACAAAAGATTGATCCAGGTTAAAATGTTTGAATTTTCTAACTGCTCTACGCAGTGGGAGATTAGGACTGACATTTACTGATAAAACAAGTCTTTTTTTCGCAAAAGAGATGAGACTATTTTGCTTTCCTGTTTAAAAAGAGCTTTTTCCAACATCCACTTTTGCTATTCATGCCACTTTTTAACATAAAACCTTCCTGTCATTGTAAGAGGTAAGGCATATGGCATAATTAATCTACAGCACTTAATAATTAGGTCGACAGCAATATTAAATAATTTTCACAAATGCAATGTCACAAAATTAATGTAAACATCAAACAATTAATAGGATTAATCATTAATTCTTACTGTGTTTTTAAATATTTTAGCAGTGTTATGATCATCAATACCACATAATTAGAAAAGGAAAAAATTGCATTTCTCTTGGAGGAACACTCTGTCCTAGCCAATGTCTTTTAAAAAAAACCTCTACAGATTGCCAAGAAAAACTTGTGTAATAGTCAGCAGACTCCTGTAGTGACCTTCTAACAGAATTGGCAGATACAGAGAAACAGTTAAGACTCCACAAATTGCCGCAATCTTGCCATTAATGGGCATAGTACCAGGAAATACTGCACAGATCTGGTTACAGTGAGAGGCAAAGAAAGAAAGTGCTCACATTTTGTCACATTTGCATGATGCTCAAAAGCATTTCACAATCAATGTAGAAATTACTATACTATAATACCGGGAAGTTCAGCAGCTAATTTGGGTAAGGTTGCACAAACAGTAACAAGATACAAGACCTGATGCAGTAAACTGTATTAGGACTGTTGCTTCAGGAAATTGTGTTGACCAGGACACCAGAAGAGTTGTAATGTTGTGCTTCATATTGTGGCACAGAACCTTTAGTGTCCAAGCAACGGAGCAGACAGAATACTATTTAATGTGTCATCTAGTTCATCACTCCTTCGGTGCTGTGTCCCTCCAGATTAAGTGCAGTGAGGCTTGACCTGAAAAACTTCTAACTTAGAGGTAAGTGCACTTCATGGAGCCAAGGCTGATACATATGGGAATAACACCGCACATTTGGCTTTCCGGAATAAATAGAAACAGCTTTGAGCTGGATTGAGGAATGTAAAGAAAAAATAACGAGGACATTTCCACTAAGCTCATATCTTATACAATAAGTAAACACTTTCTTAACAGGAAAATAGCTTTTCCATCTTTGGTGAGAAGAAATGGTACTGGAAGCATAGGAATTCATAAATCTAGCCCATCCAGGTAAAAACTTGGGACTAGTGAAATGCTAATGCATAACAGATTATATTTAATGCAGAGAAGTGTGTAATGCTGCATTCTGAAAAAAAATGAGGAAAGCAATATCAATGAAATGGTACAATATTAATGCAGGGTTGCAGCAACAGTTCATGTATGCAAGCTTTTGAAGATTACACAATAAATCCATTGAAGCTTAGGAGCATAAAAAGAAGCATGTTATAGTAACCCTGGCTACAGCTGGAGTATTGCATTCACATCTGGGCTCCACATTTAGGACAGATGGTAAGGGCTTGGAGTGAATTATACCAGGAATATAGGGGGTTTAGTAATGGAAAGATGTGAAAAGTTGAATTTGATTTTCTTCAACAAGAGAAGGTTAAGGAAAGCTTACTACAAGTGTTCAAATATGTGGTTTTGATGAAGAAAATATAGAGAAACTGTTTCCACTACTGCTTGGATCAATTATGAGAGGATACAGATTCACACTAATTGGCAAAGGTATTAGAGGGGATATGCAGAGAAAGGCTTTTATGTTCAGAGTGAAAGCAATTTCGTATCAATTCACAAAAGCAATTTCTGTTAATATTTGGCAAGAAATAGATTCCAAGGATATGTGGTGGAGTACAGGAGTTGGTGTCTGGGCCAAATGACCTCCTTTTGTATCTGTAAGCTTGTATGTTCAAAATGGTCTCCTACAATTCACCTCAAGATGAGGGAGAACAAGAAGATGAGAACTATTCAGTGAGGCTGCTTCCATCGATCCTCTTGAGTTGCCGAATTGATTACAAAATATCAGCCTGCTGTAAAGTAAGAAACAAAATGAACACTTTGAATATGCCATACTGTGGAAGTGGTCATCAGAAACAGAGGATGGCTTTGCTCCTTGAAATATCATCTGAAAACACTGCCAATGAAATAATCCATAAATTATCAGGTTGCTGAAGATTGTTTAAATATACACGGCTGTTGGCACAAAGGATTTCAAATATTTTCACACAAAATATGGAATTGTAATCCAGCACTAAGCTGCCAGTACTATATTTAACAATAACTTGTATCTAATGTTATACATTGTCCCATGGTACTTCAGCGGAGTATTTTCAAACAAGGTTTGCCACAGAGCAATATAAGGGCAGATGACCAAAAAGAGGTAACTATGAAGTAGATTTGAAGGAGTTGGAGAAGGTGTGAGCAAGGTAGAGGCCAGTGGCACAATGGCAGTTTCCCTGTGTCTGAGCCCAAAGGTTCAGGTTTGCGTTCCATTCCAGGACATGGTGGCAATGGAAGATGCATTCATAATGTCATCAGATAAGTTGATTATCAATGTGTAAATCCTCCTGATATGCCTATAACAGACGGTACGAGGGCCAGAGTCTTCTCAGCAGCCATACATGATATGACATGGTGACCCTCAAAACATCGCATCTGACAACAGACTGGCTACCTGTTTCATGGAAATCTAGTTAGGAAAGTAGATAAACACGTGTTTACTGTCTCATATGCCATTAGGCATGGGAAAAGAGAAAGTGGGTTGAGGAATTCCCTCTACACGCCTTATATTCTTGGGACACTTAAGAAGATAGAATTGGAAGAGCAGAGATATTGGAGGATTATAGGGCTGACAGAAAATACAGAGATGAGGAAAGTTGAGATCTTGAATGGATTTGGAAACAAGGCCTGTTAATTTTAAAGGAGAAAATGAGGTCTGCAGATGCTGGAGATCAGAGCTGAAAATGTGTTGCTGGAAAAGCGCAGCAAGTCAGGCAGCATCCAAGGAGCAGGAGAATCTACGTTTCAGGCATAAGCCCTTCTTCAGGATTGATTCCTGAAGAAGGGCTTATGCCCGAAACGTCGATTCTCCTGCTCCTTGGATGCTGCCTGACCTGCTGCGCTTTTCCAGCAACACATTTTCAGTTCTGTTAATTTTAAAACTGAGATGCCTATTTTGTAAGCAGGATTGGGCACATGGTCAAGTCAAAGTTTGAATGGCCTTAAGTTTACAGAGTGTAGAATGTGCCAAGTATATCAAGAATGAATTTGAATAGCCTAGAGGTGACAAAGGTAAGCATTAAAGTTTCAGCAGGGTGCTGAAGCAGAGACAAAACTAAGCAATGTTTCAGAAATGGAAATAGACTGTATCAGTGATAGTGTGGATTACGTGATCTAAGGATCACCCCAGGGTCATATTGACATCAAGTTTGTAAAAAATCAGGTCTAATCTCTGAGTGTTTACTTATTTAATTATTCTTCAATAGTTTTTATTCCTTTTGTTCACTTCTGAAAATAATGACTGATATTCTGCATACTTCCATGAGGTGTGGGTATTGCTGACAACGCCAGCATTTCTTGCTCATCCCTAATTGCCCTGGAATGAAATAGTATTTTAGGTCATTTTAGAAGGCAGCACAGAGTCAACGCCATCACTGTAGATCTGGAGTCACATGTGTACCACACCAGGTAAGGATTGTAGACTTCCTTTTCTAAGGGATATGAATGAACTGGATGTTTCTTTTACAAGAAATGTGAATGGCTTCTGCTTACATTGAGACTAACCTTTCTAAGTTCCAGATTTTTTTATTAACTGAGCTCATATTTCCATGGTGCAATTTGAACCAGTATCCCCAGAGCATTAGCCTGGGTCTCTGAATTACTTCTGCAGGGAAATACCATTCACTATGCAACTGTCTTCCCATGCCCTCTAAAACTGTGTTCAAAAATCTATGTAAGAACAAACAATTCAAACACTTTCACTAACTCAACCCTGTCTGTTTATCCTTTGGTATTCCATCTGCTTGTTCATTCATCATGTCTCTTCTTTGTAATATTTCAAGACTCAATACTGTCTCTACATCAAATTCCAAAAGTGGCCACCATTTTAACAAATTACAGTCATAGAGTCATAGAGATGCACAGCACGGAAACAGACCCTTTGTCTATCTCGTCCATGCCAACCAGATATCCTAACCTAATCAAGTCTCATTTGCCAGCACTTGGCCCATATCCCTCTAAACCCTTCCTATTCATATATCCATCCCAATGCCTTTTAAATGCTGCAATTGTACCAGCCTCCACTACTTCCTCTGGCAGCTCATTCTATACATGCAGCACCCTTTGCATGAAAAAGTTTCCACTTTAGGTCCCTTTTATATCTTTACCCTCTCATCCTAAACCTATGCCCTTTATTTCTGAACTCCCCCAACCCAGGGAAAAGACCTTGCCTATTTATTCTACCCATGCCTTGTTTGTATACAGTTCTTAAAACAGACTGTACATTAATAATATGACATTCCCATACAGGCAAGAAATTTGCCTCGAGTCAAGCGTCAATGAGACAGAAAATATTTGTAATATTTAACTATTCATGCAACATCTGAGGAGAAGGAATCAAAGTAAATGGGCTCAATTTAAGGTCTTTGCAAGTAGACGAGTACTGAGTGGGTTCAAATCTCATTAATAATTCAGATTGATTTTGTGCTGGTTTCAGCAAAAAGGCACAATCACCTAAAATGTTATCTTTGTTTCTGCCTCGACAGTTGCTGCCTGACCTGCCAGCTAAGCTCTTTTCTGCTTTACTTCAATCACTTAATATATGAAAAGTTGGTATGATTACATTTAATGTTTACTGGATTGAGGATCGATAATTGTGTTTGAACAGATTGCTTCTTTCCCACAGACTGAATTTCAAAACAGGCATTTTCAGAATATGTTTTATAGGCATAATATCCCATATCACTAATATTAGCAAGTTTATTGATCCAGTTCAAGTTTGTTGGGGTAGAATAAAGGTCCATTGTACATGTTTATGCACATTACGTGTAATATAAAGTTTTCACTATATATTTTATAAAACCTATATCCATTTTATTTGTCAAAGATTTAGGCTATCTCTTAAAAACATGTTAGTGTTATATAACATTTCCAAAGAAGTTTTCAAAGAACCTCACTTATTTTAGTGGTTATTTAATCCTTTGTAAATTGTTATGAAACAATTTTATTGGATGATAACAGTATCACACTTTTAACCTTTCATATGTATACAGATTTCAATTCTGTCAAACGTGTCTCAAACTAACCACATGACTGAAATGGTGTTCTAGTTAAATTCCTACAGAAACTGAAGGATGTTACTTACGGAAAGAAAAGTATATTCACACACGGAGTCCTTTGGAGTAAGTGGTGAACTGAAGTTGCCAGGTACCTGCTCTGACTTCCTTGTCAAGAATTCTCGATGTTTAGAAAACATGTTCTAGATGATAGGATAGGAAACAGCATGCTAATGAGGTGAGATGTATTGTCAATAAAGTTGCTAATAAGTGATAATCCCCTGTAATAGGCAACTTGTTGCTGTCTAGCGAGAATCTTGCCTCGATGCCCAGAACTTATTTAGAAGATGTGGCGGTGTTGGTGTTGGACTTGGGTGGACAAGGTTATGGTCCAGTGAGTTTGTTTGAAATCACAAGCTTTCGGAGTGCTGCTGCTTTGTCAGATGAAGTCATAGGTGTTGTGGTTCAGACCTCTATATAATTTCACCCTCGTGACCCACTGTAGAAACAGAGGAATAAGCTAGTTGATTTAGCAGTTTTATAAACTGTTCTCACTAAATTTTCATGATCTGATTTGCAAACATACAACATTCAGGTACTTTTTAATGTGCTTTAATGATAATGTGTGCTTTTAACAATATAATACCTTCAGAACTTGCATTAAAATCTTAGCATAGCGGTTTGAGAATTTATATTGACTTTCTATACAAATATTGTGTTAGTCAATGATCACAAAATTATATCATTCTGATGAAACCACTGAAAATCCTCAGGAAAGGATATCTGTTTTATTTAACTGATCTAGTCTGTGAGTGATGGTCTCCCCATTGTGGTTTCTCTCTTGAGTGAGCAACTGAGTTGTATCCAACTGCTACAGCGAATTACAGGCTGCAGCACTATGATAAGTCTCATTACAATTTACCAGGTTAACTAGGGGCATCAACTTTGCTTTGGAATGAATTGTTTCATCAAAGAAAATAAGGATTTAGTCACTGAAATGCTTCATTTTTGGAGTGCTGTGCATTTGGAAATAAGTAGTGTTCTTATAAATCAAAAATGTGGAAATTAAGTTTTTTTTAAAATCATTAAATATACAGGAGTACAAAGGTCCATACTGACGTCCAAGTTACAAATTACCTTTGTAATTAAATTAAATGTTTTATTCGGATGTGAGACCTCAGATCAATAAGGAGTTAGTTTTATTTGGACAGCTGCGAATTTTTTTTTGATTTTTAACATGTGTGAACATTTAACAATAAACTTGCCAAATTCCTCAACCATCTGCATTTAGTTAAGCAATGCTTTTCAAACCTGAACTCTGTATTATGTGTAGGTTATAGAAAATCACCATAATCCGAACAAACCACAGGCTGCCATCTCATTGTAAATGACTGGTGGTCGTTTAACCTGATGGCTACCACTCCTCAGGCAAGGGGAAGAGGTCGTGAAGGTAGAGCTTTCATGATAACCTCAGCTGGTACAGGAATTAAACCCAAAGTATTAGCATCGCTCTACTGGCCAACTGGATGGTGACACTTTCTGACATGAAAGTCAGAATGGATATCTGGTAATTCCAGCTCGCTGCTTGCTCCTCTGGTCCTCCACCTTGGACAGCAGTCCCCAACAACAGACAGTACAGTGGCTGAGTGATTAGCACTGCTGTCTCATAGCACTAGAGACTCAGGTTCAATTCCAGCCTTGAGCAACTATCTGAATGGGGTTGGCACATTCTGCCTGTGTCTGCATGGTGCCCCAGCTTTCTCCCACAGTCCAAAGATGTTCAGGTTAGGTGGATTGGCCATACTAAAGTGCCCATAGTGTCCAGTGATGTACAGGCTAGGTAGATTCACCATGGGAAATGTAAGGTTACAGGAATAGAGGGGAGTCTATGTGAGATGCTCTTCGAGGGGTCGATGTGGACTCAAGGGCCAAATGGCCTGTTTCCAAACA
Organism: Hemiscyllium ocellatum; assembly: GCF_020745735.1. NCBI lineage: Eukaryota > Metazoa > Chordata > Chondrichthyes > Orectolobiformes > Hemiscylliidae > Hemiscyllium > Hemiscyllium ocellatum. The sequence goes on along the minus strand of NC_083409.1, from coordinate 75,174,083 downwards.
GTAGGGATTCTATTATATCAGGGTACCCTCCGCTGGCAATGAACACAGAGGTTGGCATTAGACATGCACCACCTTCTCATCACCAACATGACACATTTACCTTCTGAGAATACAGTTCACAATTTCATTGCTGCACCCTGGTGCATAACCAGCATCTACATTGCATGACCTCTACTAGCCCTTTTGCATGCAGGAGCACCTCAGGTCTCTATGCTTTCATTCACTTCACGCCTACTTTGATCCTCACAGAATCTCTGCCATATTTTGCCTTTTAGCACTTTGCTACATCATTCAGAACTTAGACCCCCACAGTCCTTCTGTATTGCTTTGCCTTTTGGACACAAACATAAATTGTCATGATTGGCAGCAGTGATCAGTCAGGGAGGTGGACAAGTCCTGTACCTGTGACATCAATGTCACACCTGCCCCATGTGCCAATAGTCTGAGTGGCAAACACACTGCATGTGCTTCAACCAGACAGCTGTGTCTCAATATCTAAAGACATTCCTGATGAAGAGCTAATGCTCGAAACATCGACTCATCTGCTCCTCAGTTGCTGCCAGACTGGCTGTGCTTTTCCAGCACCATACTTTTTGACTCAAATCTCCAGCATCTGTAGTCCTGACTTTCTCCCATCTAAGGACAGAAGTCTCAGTCAAGTCTATGGGGATTGTCATCAGTCAGGTGTACCAGGACAGTAAGTTAAAGGCACCAATTGATCTCAGTGGCATGTTCACTTGAGGCATCCCCGATGAGATAACTGCATGGAGAGCAGTATTCTATCACCAAGTTACCCTTTATTTACTTGTATACAGTACTCTGGCTGGGGCCAGCCAACTTGGAGTCAGTCCCTGAACTAAGGAGATTCTAATCTCCCGGTTATATTGGTCAGTCAGGGACTTCCTGATTGGCCCAATTTAACCACCTCAATCAATGACCTTGTAGTCAATTAGGTCACTGTATCAGGTTTGAGAGTCTGTGTCATTACAGCCTGGGTAGTGGGTCATGGTCAGTTCAACAAATCAGTAAATAGCACGGAGATCAGTTAAGGCTCTGGTCACTCATTCGTTTGGGCTCTCTCTCAAAATCAGTCAGGGTGGGTGGGGGTATAGCATGGTGGATGCATGTTTAGTCAGGGCATCTGTCATACTGTCATACTGTCATATGGATGTTGGGAAAGTCAGTTGTGGTGATTGGAGGCAGTGTGTTGGGATGCATAAGGGATAACATAGTGAAGTGCAGGCAAATCAATATACAAGAATGGGAAATGATAGAGAATGGTAAAGTGAAGGGTACTATGGGAGATAGGTTCATCAGCAGTCACAGAGTGTGTGATTGTCTCTGTGGTTGCTGCAGTAAGGCATTCTTTCCTGCCAGAGTCTGAGCAGATGCCTGGCCTGTGGCAGACCATTGAGTGCCAACAATTTCTTGCACAGCCAGCTGAAGATACATGGCAGTGATGTCTGACTGGATTCTGTTCCTAGCTGTGCTCTCGCTGACATCCCCACCAAGGTGTCAGTATCTGAGCTTGTGAGTTACAAGACAGACTAGCTGATGCTTCCTCTGAGGGATCTGTGGCTTTTTCCTGAGATAGGGAGGACATGATAATGTCCTGAGGGGTTAATATCTTCATGACACCAATTGTGCACATGTCATTGGTGCATGGTGGACACAAAGACAGAAGATAAGTTGCAAAATAGTTGTGGAAGCATGGACATGTTATGAATACATTCACAGTGCTGGTGATGGGACGGCAGCGTAGTACCTGACAATGAACCTCACTTTGTTGCTGGGACACAAGCCTTGGCATCACTACATGAATACTGCCTCTGTCCACTAGGGCAAGGACTCTCTTCTTGTACAGAATGAGAGGGCAAATGTTGAGCACACTAACAACCCCTGTCCACCTTTATAGAATGAGACTAAAGGAAGCCAGTGTAGTTGGCTGGATTGCTGGTTTGCAATGTAGAGTGATGCCAAAAGTGCGAGCTCAATTCTTGCACCAGCTGAGGTTACCATGAAGGACTCTCCTTCTCAACCTCACCTGAGGAAATGGTGAGCCTCAGCTTAAACCAACACCAGTCGTCTCTCTCTAATGAGGGAGCAGCACTATGATCTGGATGGACTATGGTGACTTTAATGGCTGGAAGCAGCTATCAGTTGTACAACTGGGGAAGTGTTCCAAGTGAGGAAGCATGCAGTACAGAGTCAGTAGTCTGCAGTGTCGCAGTGGGTGACAGTAAGTGAAGGAAGATGTTGTATGCAGTTGTCAGAACTTGTTCAGAGGTGGGTACAGTAACAGAATTAAGATGAGTGTGAGGGAACAGGAAAAAGATAGTGGCACTCAGCCTTGCAGAGCATAGAGGAAATTAACCTTCTTCCTGTATTGATTGTCCAACCAGATTGTGGGCATTGCACTGACCCTGGCTAGCAGAGTGTGGTATCATTCTCCCCTCTGATGGTGCTGAGGCAAGAGAACAGTCTACCTCTCCGCCATTGTGTCCATCACGACTTCCAGGTCCATATCAGAAAAACGGGGTGCCAACTTGTCACTGTTGACAATCTCCAGAGCAATTCTTCAGACACTGCATGTGTGTATGGCAACTCTAGGCTGGCAGAGATTGACCTAGTGCAGACCTGTGGTTTAAACATGACACACAAGTGGAAATTCCAGAAGTTCCTGGCTCGGGCAAGTACTTCTGCTGCTGGGGGCGAGTGCACAATAGGGTGAGAATGATGCCATAGGTACATGGTGCCTCATAACATGAAGTCTGTGAAACTGCATGAGAAAATTCACCTGACCTAACAGTAGGAAACCCTCCACGAAACGCCATAAAATTGACATTTTGGTGATTTGTGGTAATATTCAGCTCAAAGTAACAGCATTGCATTTAATTTTGAGGTCCAGATATTCTAGATAAGTAATCAATGAATTAATTATTCTGTGCTGGAGGTTTATATAATAGTTTCCTTCCTTACTTTTACTAAAAGAATAAAGCCTGCTCCATTTAATTGCAATTGAAATGAAAAAATTCAACAAACTGGCAAAGTGAATAGTTTGATGTAGTTTCAAAAAATGGCACAGGATTGTATTCCATGAACACAATTGCTTAGCCTTATTCCCTCCTGAGCAATTTGTGTTGATTTTCTGCAATCTGTATGAATGAAGCTCATTAAAAAAAAAGCATTTTGCCTTCAGACTTTTAATGAGATAATATTTCAGGCAGTTTAACCACAACTTGCCCAATTTTGGTGCTTTTTGAAAGAAAGCCAACCTCCACATGTGGACCAGAAATTTTTAAGGCCACTGAATTCACAGTAAAAGTGACATAGGCCCCACTAGATTAAGTTTTAATTCCAGAATCCAAATTTCACCATCTGCCATGGTAGGATTCAAAGCCATGCCTGCAGAACATTAGGGTAGGGCTCTGCATTACAAATGTATTGACATTACCAAAATGCCATGGACTTCCCCAAATATAAGATAACCAGTTTGGCCTCAATGGAGCTGGTCTTGTTCTTCTAGCTAGCCACATCTTCATGCTGTTTTCTCTCTCACTCACAACCAACTCTTAGCACATTCCAAAGACTAGGCTGCATGCACTCTGATAATACTATTCAAACTCTAACTATCCAACATTTTGAAGTCTAAAAGAAACAATTAACTTCATGTGTTTTCACTGGGAGCTGCATTCAGTGCAATTTGTTTTGAAATTATGGACAATTAAAATAAAACTGTTGCACCTAAAATAGAGTTGAATGGATTGTCTCCATAATTTATGTAATTGAGTTTGCTCATTACCAGAACGAAGTTTGAACACAAATGTGACTCACAATGTTGTCTTATTCACTCATTTTTACCTGTTATTTTTAGTCATTAAATATGCATGAAACTTAGTGAAAACCTTTTCCTTCCATAACTTTAATGAAATCAATTGTAATGTCCTGTTGCTATTCAGGCTAATTCATACTAATGTAAATAATGCATCAAACCAATAACTTCCCGACCTGTACAGCTCAATACCACATTTGCAAAAAACAATTATCAGAAAAGTATCAACTTGCTGCTTTAATTTTCGAGCATGGATTTATTGCACGCAAACTCAATTTTTCTTCTATTAAAATTTGTAAAAAACAAAACTTATGTTTGTGTAAATTATAATTAATTTAGCAAAAGGTCCCAAGACACTTTTGTGACATTATCATGATAGATTTAACCATGGAAATTTCTTAAAAGTTCATGAAGTAACAATGTACCATGTCAATTTTCATGTCAAAATATTAACAGAATTGTTGTAGGCAACTTTTAGAAATTTTGAATATTTGTCAGAATTTCTTTATCTTTTACATGAATTCAGTGAATTTTGTGCTAAACCCTCTAGTTCACACAACTCTGTACTCTATGTAGAAATCGCAAAACAGAAGGATCCTACATCTATGTCAGTTCTGAATGAGTGTAAGTTTATGTTTATTAAATAGTGGATATTTCTGGGGAGTGATGATTTGTCAAAAAATTTGTTTAATTTGTTTCATTGTTCATGAAGTAACAAAATAGAGATGCAAAAAAATAAACTAAATACCAACTGGATCTCAATGAGGCGGCATTTTCTGGATGTTTGACTGTTTTTTATAGGAACAAGTTAGATCAAACATTCAAAAGATTCCACAATTGCATTTCTGAAGTATGCTGTGCTTCAAGCTTGTGGTTTTTATACATAAAAGGAACATTTTAGCGTGCAGTTTTCTCAGGCCCCCACAGTGTACGTTGATTTCTGATCTTTTTAACATTGGTATTTATGTTCTGAGTTATGCCAATGAGTTTCTCTAAAAATGTCCATGTATGTTGGTTGTTCCACTTTTGGAAACCAACAATCAATGATTTTACATTTTGCAAGAAAATTGAAACTCATATTGAAAGCATATACACTTTGACCGATTCTGAATGATAAATCTGTTACTGATAAAGACTGGCAATCTCTTGCATTGAGAGGCCCATGTTCCTCACACGGAACAGTAATTTACTGGATGTCTGCTGAGTGAGCTGGCATGCTATGAATGGAAAACTGTGCACAACAGGTGTCTGCATGCACTTGGCTAGACATCGTATTAATTTGTCTGACTGTAATAGTAAAAGAGCATTGTTTATAACGTGTTGTGAAATATTCTCAAAAGGGCAGATAAAGTTCAATCTTTATGTCACAGAATTTACAACTTTGATTTTTTTTACCATAGATTGTACAGGATCTACACTCTACAGTAATTATATGCTACTCAGCAGTGTGATCGCCAAGCAAAGTTAATGCCTTCATAATAACCATGTACAAAAGGGTGAAATGCTGGATAATATTACAGGCTTTACTAACATCTGTTGAGATATCGTTACTGTCCAGTTGATATTTTGTTCATGGTATGTTACAGTTTACTCAAGGAAGTTGTTGTAGCACTTTTTACATGCATGTTGGAGTTTGGAACAGTTGGTAGTGATGGCAATGGCTCCAACTTTCTTTCTGTCACTGGACTGACTAGGAAGTTATTCAAATCGTCTTGCCTACCATTGGTGTGTATTAATATAACTTCCATACGATATATCAAACTGTTGTGGTTCTGCTCGCCGAGCTAGAAGTTTTTGCTGCAAACGTTTTGTTCCCTGGCTAGGGAACATCATCAGTGCTGTTGGAGCCTCGTGTGAAGCGCTGCTTTGATGTTTCTTCCGGTATTTATATTGCCGGAAGCGGCAAGAACAAACCAATATAAATACCGGAAGAAACATCAAAGCAGCGCTTCACACGAGGCTCCAACAGCACTGATGATGTTCCCTAGCCAGGGAACGAAACGTTTGCAGCAAAAACTTCTAGCTCGGCGAGCAGAACCACAACAACGGACACCCGAGCTACAAATCTTCAATCAGATTTTATATATCAAACTCTTTGGCCACATCATGAATTCACCTCATGATCTTAGAATCACAGTACAGGAGACCATTAAGTCCATCATTCCTGCACTGGCCTTCAAACAAGCATCATTACTCAGTGCCAAACTCCTGCTTTCCCCCTGTACCCTCGCACACTATTTCTATCCAAATAATCATCCAATGCTCTCTTGAATCTCAACTGAACCAGTTGTTGAGTTTAGGACATTTGCAATCACAGTTACCTAATATGTTTGTTAAGGAGCAGCTGCTTAGATTCAATTCATTATTAGATCAAGAAAGTATGCAACCGTGACAACTGGAGACAGTTCACTGATACCAGAGGACAAACAGGCTGCTGGTGCTGTGGAATGTGTTGCACTCATTAAAGTGGTGGGGGCAGCATCCTAATCTCTAGATAAGGTGCTAGGGAATTCTACCCTGGATCTTCCTCTGGTCCATTTTCCATCGGTCTAGTGAGGACTGTTAAATATCTCAAGGCTCTTCCTATCAGCATTAGAAAAGAGAACTTGACTCTGAGGTGCCTGAGGTACTGGGACTGATGGCCAAATCCTTGATTGGAAAGGGAGGTTTTAAGGAACATTGAGAGGTAGACAGAAAGGTTGAGAATTTGAAATGTTTAGGGAGGGAATTCTAGGAACATTGAGAGGTAGAAAGAAAGGTAGAGAATTTGAAATGTTTAGGGAGGGAATTCTAGGACTTAGGACCCATGCAGCTAAAGTGCAATCAGCGATGGTTGAACACTTCAAATTTGAGGTATTTTAGAGAACAAAAGTAGTGAACTACAAAGAGAAAGAGCAATTACCCAGCAAGATATCTTCCAGCTAACAATGTTCAATCCATGTGGTCCATTGTTGGGTGGCAGTGTTTAGTCCACGGAATAGAGAAAATATTTATCCTCCAGAAAAAAAAATTGACCACAATGCCAAAGAACTACTGAGGGGCAAGGATACTGAAGAGAGAATTGGGTGGCGTGTGAAATATAACCCAGGCTGTTTTCTCAGCTTCATGCTGTGTAGTTTATGAGCTGTGACTCACACTGAGCAATGTGGAGATATGCTTTTAAAAAATCATGAACTCTTGTCTGGTCAAACTGAGCTGAGAAACCAAAAGATTGTTTCCAGTGTAACTATTGAGCAGCTGACATTTCCAGTCAATTGGCAGTATTTATTTTGATTATATAACCACTGCAGCTGAAACAATGTATAAGCCAATACACTGCTTCAAGGGGAAGTAGCTGCTTTTACGATGTTCTTTTTAAAGTATTTCAAAGTAGCCGCTCTAAAAACTTATTGCTGGTGTTGATATAGAGCACAAGTGGTAATGGTACCTGACATATTCTTGTTTTATTTAATATGATTCAATATTTCCTATTATTATTATATCAATTGGGTGTTCAGTTTATCTTTTGATTGGAAAGAAGATGTTCTAAATCTATTCAGGGAGCATACTGCAACCTCAAATCTTGCCACACAAGCTTCAATGGTGTCATGAGAGTTTTTAAACATTGTGAATGAATGCTCACTAACAGTAAGGGGTTTTAATCTATTAATTCATGGGACACCAGTGTCACTGACTGACCTAGCATTTATTGCCCATCCCTGGTTAAGTTTCAGAACATGATGGTGACCTGTTTTCTTGAACTGCAGCTGAGAAACATAGAAAATAAGAGCAGGAGGAAGTCATTTGGACATTCAAGTCTGCTATACCACTCAGTATGATCAAAGGTAATCAACCAACTCAGTCCCCTGTTTCCACTGTCTGCCTATAGCCTCTAATTACATTAGTCTGAAGACTATATCTACCTCCTTATTGAAAATATTCAATATTTTGGATTCAAATGTTTTCTGTAGCAGAGAACTCCACAGGGTCATCACTCTCTAAATTAAGACATTTCTCCTCAAATCAGTGCTAAACAGTCTGTATTCTTAAACGGTGATCCCTGGTCATCCTTGCTATGTTTATTCTGTTGCATGGTTCTGTCAGATTTTTGTTTGTCTCTATGAGGTTCCCCCTCCCCCCCCCCCCCCCCCCCCCCCCCCCACCCTGTTTCTCTGAACTCCAATGAACATAGTCAAAATGATCCAATCTCTCTTTATATGTCAGTTCTGTCATCCCAGGAATCAGTCTGGTAAACCTTTGTTCTTCTCTTTTCACAGCCAGAAAATCCTTCCTCAGGTAAGGAGACCAAAACTGCACACAGTACTTCAGGTGAATCTAACAATTGTAGCAAATGATCATTACTCCCATGCTATGCAAGATCAGCATGGCTCTTCTGGAGTATTCTGTGCAGGTCTGATCATCCTGCTAAAGGGAGGGTATTATTAAATTGGAGAGAGTTCTGAAAAGATTTACCAAGATGTTGCTGGGAATGAAGTAGTTGAGTTATAAAAATTGGCTGGAAAGGGTGAGACTTTTTTCACTGGAGCATAGGAGCTTTATAGAGGTTTATAAAATCATGAAGTGAATAGATAAGGTGAATGAAGAGGGTCTTTTCCCCAGGGTAGGCGAGTTCAAAACTAGGGGCATATTTTTAAAGTGAGAAGAAAACGTTTTAAAAAGGATAAGAGGGGCAACTGTTTTTACACAGAGAGTGGTTCATGTATGAAATGAACTGCTAGAGGAAGGTATGGTTACAACATTTAAATATATTTGAATAATTACTTGAATAGGAAAGGTTTGGTGGGATATGGGCCAAATGCAGACAAATGGGACTCGTTTAGTTTGGCTGGTGTGTTGGAACATGGTTGGTGTATTGGTGTGGACTAGTTCGGCTGAAGGGCATGTTTCCATGCTGTATGCCTCTATAATACTATGGTGCTGGACCCAGGTGACTCTTTGTAAGCATGTTTAAGCAGATCATCCCCTCACATATTTGTAATCATTGCAACCTTTTAAATCTCAATTGTTAGTCTATCAGAATTACTAACAATGTTCTTTTACATTTACTTACAGCTCTGGCAAGCTTTCGACTTCTGAAAACAACCAAAGACCTGACTGGACCTGACCTGACAGTGACCAGGATCTCCCAGTGTGCCCGACTGTGCCTGAATACTGACATCGGAAATGCAACCATAGCAACTAAATGGCCAGCCATGTACCAGTTTCACAAAGGCCAAAGCCAGATATCGATTGGTTACTCTGAATGGAATGGACCTGATGTCCCATCCAACCATGTGGGTGCTCGACCCAACCAAGACCAACACCTCCTGGAGCACCCAAGGCAGTGGCCATTGGGCTGACTCACTTACCCACCAGAACTGCAGAGCATCCACTCCAACCTCTGGGCCCAACCAGAAGCCGCCACTTACCCAGGAAATATGGGAGACATGCTGGCTTACAGTTAAGACTGAAACAACATGGTTTCAAGTCCCCCTCCCCAGCATACTCCTGGTAAATGTCCAAGCCATTAAAAATAAGCTGGATGAACTTAAAGCTTGACTCAGCTACCTAAGGGAATTAGCGACTGTTTTGTGGTCTGTTTTACAGATACATGGATCAATCCTGCTTCACCTTATTGTGCCTTACAACCTGAGGGCTTCTCATTCCATTGGATGGACCACATGTTGTTCCTGGGCAAGGCAAAGGGCAGAAGGGGCACCCCATGATCAACACTCATGGTGCCCAGACATGACGACCCTGATGATCTATTGCTCCCTCGACTGAGAATATCTAATGGTAAAGTGCCATTCCCATTGTCTGCTCCAGGAGTTTAATTCTGCAATTCTGATAGCAGCTTACATCCCACCCCATGGAGAATTAAAGAATGTGCTTGAAATCTACACTGCTACAAATCACCTTCAGACAGAATACCCCAAGGCCTTGTTTATTATAGCCAGTGACTTCAACCAGGCCAGACTCAAGAGTGTGCTGCCAAGATACCACCAATACGTCTCTTGTCACACCAGAAACCCAAACACCCTGGAGCATTGCTACAACCATCAAAGATCCACTGCTCGATTCCCCACTCACATTTGGGCGGCACTGTGGCAAAGTGGTTAGCACTGCTGCCTCACAGCACCGAAGACCCGGGTTCAATTCCTGCCTCAGATAACTGTCTGTGTAGAGTTTGCACATTCTCCCCGTGTCTGCGTGGGTTTCCTCCCACAGTCCAAAAATATGCAGGTTAGGTGAATTGGCCATGCTAAATTGCCCGTAGTGTTAGGTGAAGGGGTAAATGTAAGGGAATGGGTCTGGGTGGGTTGCTTTTCGGAGGGTTGGTGTGGACTTGTTGGGCTGAAGGGCCTGTTTCCACACTGTAAGTAATCTAACCAAATCAGACAGAAGGCTGTGCTCCTTTCCTTGACTGACAATCAGAAACCAAAGCGTGAGGATCAGTACAGAAAGTTATACTATGCTGGTGTGAGATAATGGACCAGCTCCTATGTGGCTGCTTGGAGTCAGTGGAGTGGTTCATATGTAAAATCTCAGTGACCAACCTAAATGTGTAGGCCATTTCTGTCAGAGATGTCCTCAGTAAGTGTGTAAAGGACTACGAGCTACAGAAATTACTCCGAGCATTCCCCAACCAGGAACCATGGATGAACTAGGAGATCCACTCCCTACTGAAGTCCAAGTCTGAGGTGTTCAAGTCAGGTAACCCAGACCTATTCAGGGGCAGATTACGCATGATCCTCAGCCTTCAGGAATGCCAAGAGACAATGCCAGACTAGAGTCCCAGGCTAACCACAATAACACACATCACCTGTGGCAAGGCTTACACAATAAACTGGGCTACAAAGTGAAATCAAATAGAATCACTGGCAACAATGCATCCCTCCCCGAGGAGTTTGATACATTCTACGCTTGTCTTGATAAGAAAGTCAGTAAAAGGATGTCATTTGCCATTGGCAGGCATCAGCTCAGGCTTCTTGAGATTGAATCCACAGAAAACAACTGCCCAGATGGAATCCCCGGCCTTGCAGTCAGATCCTGCTTAGACCAGCTGGAGGGTGTATTTGCTGACATCTTTAACATCTCCTTACTATGATCTGAAGTCCTCAACTGCTTCAAGAAGACCACCATCATTCCTGTGCCACAGAAAAATCAGGCAACGTGCCTTAATGATTAATGCCCAGTGGCTCTGACATCCATTGTTATGAAGTACTTCGAGAAGTTAGTAATGGTCCACATCAACTCCAGCCTCCCAGATTGCCTTTATTTGTTACTATTCACATACCATCTCACTAGGCCCATGGCAGGTGCCATCGCCCTGGCCTATACTCATCCCTGTAACATCTGGATAACAAGAATGCCTACATCAGATTCCTACTTATTGAATTTAGCTCCACCTTCAACACAATAATTCCATACTATGATCTGAAGACCCCACCTGCTTCAAGAAGACCACCATCATTCCAGTGCCAAAGAAAAATCAGGCAACGTGCCTTAATGATTAATGCCCAGTGACTCTGACGTCCATCATTATGAAGTACTTCATGAAGTTAGTAATGGCCTATATCAATTCCAGCCTCCCAGATTGCCTTGATCTGCTACAATTCACGTACCATCTCACTAAGTCCATGGCAGATGCCATCTCCCTGGCCTACACTCATCCCTGTAACATCTGGATAACAAGAACGCCTACATCAGATTCCTATTTATTGACTTTAGCTCCACTTTCAACACGATAATTCCAACCAACTTAATTTATCACTGCAAGACCTCAGCCTCTGCTCACCTTTCTGCTACTGGATCCTCACCTTCTTGAACCAAATACCACAATCAATAAGGATAGGCAACACCTCCTCCACACCAGTGCCCCGCAAGGCTGTGTACTCAGCCTCTTACTATCATTCTTATACATTCATGACTCTGTGGCCAAATTCAGCTCAAAGTCAATTTACAAATTTGCTGATGACACCATGTAGTCGGTCAGATCTCAGATCTCAAACAATGACAAAACAGAGCACAGAAAAGAGGTAGAGAGCTTAACAGCATGGTGTAAAGACAACAATCTCTCTCTTAATGTCAGCAAAATGAAGATCTGATCATCAAAGTCAGGAAATGGAGTGAAAGATACACCTGTCTCTGTATCAATGGTGCTGTATCAATGGTGCTAACAATCTATCCTAGTCCATTCACATCAACGCTACAGTCAAGAAACACCTCTGCTAAGGCAATTCTACATGTCCACAAAGATGCTTACTAATTTTTACAGATGCACCACAGAAAGCATCCTATCTGGATGCATCACAGCGTGATCTAGCAACTGTTCTGCCCATGACCATAGAGAGTTGTGAACACACAGTCAGTCCATCACAAAAGTCAGTCCTCCTCCCATTGACTCCATCTACACTTCCCACTGTCTCAGGAAAGCAACCAACATAATGAAAGATATCTCCCACCTTGTTTATACTCTCTTCCATCCTCTTCCATCAGGCAGAAGGGACAAAAGTTTGAAAACATGTACGAATAGATTTAAGAACAGCTTCTTCCCTGCTGTTATCAGACTTATGAGTAGACCTTTCACATTCAAGTTGATGTTTCTGTGCAACTTCTCTATAGCTGTAACACTATATTCTGCATTCTGTTCTATGACCCTGATATACTTACATAAGGTATGGCTTGGCATGCAAAACAATACTTTTCACTACATCTGAATACATGGCAATAATAAATCAAATTAGCTTATCATTTACTTTTTTTTTAAATTGTCTACTACTCCTGCATGTTCCTTTTCAGTAACTGGTGTACAAGGACACACAGGTCTCATTTACCTCATCTTTTCCCAATCTATCACCATTCACATAGCACTCTGCCTTCCATAAAGTCTATGTATTATTGATAGATCTGCAATGCCATTGGATGACAGTGAAACAGACTTTGGGTGTGCTTAAAGTGCAGAAGATTGCAACTAGTTAGCTGCTTTCATGACAGAACATTTTCTCTGGCCTAAATGGCTCAATAAAAAGAAAATGAAATGTCTTCAAAAGATGCAAAAGCATGTGCTCAACCCATCTTGCAGAAAGAAGGATATGGAAGATATAGAATGTGGGGAAATAGATTGTAACATCTTTTAAAATGCCCATATTATCAAAGAGGATGTGCTGGATATCTTGAAATGCATAAAAGTGGATAAATCCCCAGGACGTGATCAAGTGTCCCCTAGAACTCTGTGGAAAGCTAGAGAAGTGATTGCTGGGCCCCTTGCTGAGATATTTGTATCATCGATAGTCACAGTTGAGGTGCCAGATGACTGGAGGTTGACTAACGTGGTGCCACTGTTTAGGGAAGGTGGGAAGGAAAAGCCAAGGAACTGTAGACTCGTAAGCCTGACATCGGTGATGGGCAAGTTGTTGGAGTGAATCCTGAGGGACAATATTTGCATGTATTTGGAAAGGCAAGGGATAGTCAACATGGCTTTGTGAATGGAAAATCATGTCACATACACCTGATTGAGTTTTTTCGAAGAAGTAACAAAGAGGATTGATGAGGGCAAAGCTGTAGACAGAATCTCGATTATTCGGTATTCAGATTATCCGAATTTCGGATTATCCAAACAAAATCGCAAGATCCCAACATTTGTCCTCTCTGTGTTATTCGGCATTAAATTATTTCAACATTCAATTATCTGAACATTCAATTATCCGAACAAAATACTCCCTTCCCGTTTCATTCAGATAATTGAGGTTCCTTTGTATATGGACTTCGGTAAGGCATTTGGCAAGGTTCATCATGGTAGACTAGTTAGCAAGGTTAGATCTCATGGAATACAGTGAAAACTGGCTTAAAGGCAGAAGCCAGAGGGTAGTAGTGTAAAGTTGCTTTTCAGACTGGAGGCTTGTGACCAGTGATGCGCCTCAAGGATTGGTGCTGGGCCCACAACTTATTGTCATTTATATAAATGATTTGGATGTGAACATAAGAGGTATAGTTAATAAGTTTGCAGATGACACCAACGTTGGAGGTGTAGTGGACAGTAAAGAAGGTTACCTCAGAGTACAATGGGATCTTGATCAGATGGGCCAATGGGCTGGGGAGAGGCAGATGGAGTTTAATTTAAATAAATGTGAGGTGCTGCATTTTGGAAAAGCAAATCAGAGCAGGACTTGTACACTTAATGGTAAGGTCCTTGGGAATGTTGCTGAGCAAAGAGATCTTGAAGTGCAGGTTCATAGTTTCTTGAAAGTAGAGTCACAGGTAGATAGGATAGTGAAGACAGTGTTTGGTATACTTTCCTTTATTGGTCAGACTATTGAGTACAGGAGATGAGAGGTCATGTTGTGGCTGGACAGGACATTGGTTAGGCCACTTTTGGAATATTGCGTGCAGTTCTGATCTCCTTCTTATCGGAAGGATGTTGTGGAACTTGAAATGATTAGAAAAGATTTACAAGCATGTTGCCAGGGGTGCAAGATCTGAGCTATAGGGAGAGGCTGAAAGACTGGGGCTGTTTTCCCTGGAGTGTCAGAGACTGAGGTGTGACCTTATAGAGGTTTATAAAATCATGAGGGACACGGATAGGATAAATAGACAAGGTCATTTCCTTGGGATGGGTGCATCCAGAACTTGATGGCATAGGTTTAAGGTAAGAGGGGAAAGATATAAAAGGAACCTAAGGGGTAACTTTTTCATACAGAGGATGGTGGGTGTATGGAATGAGCTGTCAGTGGACATGGTAAAGGCTAGTACAATTAGAAGCTTTAAAAGGCATCTGGATGGGTATATGAATAGGAAAGGTTTAGAGGGATACATGCCGGGTGCTGACAAATGGGACTAGATTAGGTTAGGATATCTGGTCGGCTTAGACGAGTTGGACCGAAGGGTCTGTTTCTGTGCTGTACATCTCTATGACTCGAAGAAATCGTGGACGTAGCATGTAGTGATCGAAAGTTGGGGTCCTGTTTCAGAAAATCATAATTTTAAATGAAATTACTTTAAATGAAGTACTGAATCACATAAGAGTTAATGGTAATACTCGAGTTAGGTTCCATAGGGCTTAACTTTGCAAAACAAAATTATATCATTCCACCCATACTCTCTAAATTTGTATTTAAGTGCCTAAGTTCCCACACTTGTGAAGAAAATAAGTATCAAATTAAATTATAAAAAAGTAACCTTCTACTTGCAAAGTCTCAGAGTGAACATTCAGAATGACATCGAAGTGCCCGGAGTCTGCATGAAGGCCTGAAGTCAATGTTGTAAGAAATGATAATATGAATCTCACAATGTCTAATGAGACTTCCAGTCCTAATTATTGATGTTGAAGCAAAATTTCTCTAATAGGGCAAAGCTAAATGTGAGCTTTCTTACCTTGGTTACCAACCTGAGAAATATTTGAAATTATTTTGTCATTTGTTGAACTCTGACCAGCGTTTGGGCATGAATATACACACACTGGTGTCAAACAAAGAAACAGAAGCCAGTCTTCACAAAATTCATTGCTGTGTAGTTTTGACTCATTGTAATTCTTGGCTTTATGATTCAAAAGATTCAAGAAATTTCAACCCAAAAGTGTTTGAACAGCTGTACATTGGGACAACGTATGTGAAAATGAATCTTATTGGAATGTTTCTCTCATTAGTAATGATGGAAATGCACTCTAAGATCAACACATTAACAAAAAGTTATGTTTATCAGGGAGACATTAGCTTTGTGATATTATCACTATACCATTTTAAAAAGCTTATATCTGTATTTCTTATAAAAAAAGACAATAACTCCTCAGTGAGTTATTTACTCCTTGAAGAGAACTACTCTAGGAGAGCAATCTTGCTCTCATTGAGTCACTACAAGCTCTTCCAAGGACAATTCCATTCCTCTGCTCTTCCTCTTAATGTCTGCAATCTTTTCTATTTCAATCCTTTGGCCTAATAACTCCAATTTTGAAACTGTCTAATTTCTTCATCTGATATTGTTCATTTAGTTATATATGATTTTCTTAAAATTTCAAGCTTTTCATTCAAAACTTTAGCGATTATTATGCAAAAGTGCAGCTAAATAGAAAACATTATTATTCATTCATAGGATGTAAGAATCATTGACTGGTCAATTACTTATTGCCCTGGTTGCCTGAGAGATGGTGATGCTGAACTGCCTTCCTGAATTACTGTAGTCCATGTGCTGGAAATAGATTTGTAATGCTACTAGGGAGGAAATTCCAAGTTTGTGATCCACTGATATTGAATATGCAGCAATTGCACACGTCCAAGTCAGGACGGTCTGTGGCTTGCAGGTGATGATGTTCCAATGTATCTGCTATCCATGTTTTTCTAGGTGGAAGAGGTCATGGGTTCAGAAGGCACCTTGTTGAAGGAGCCTTGGTGAATTTCTGCATCCTGTAGATGGTACACACTGCTGCTAATGACTGTCAGTGGTGAAGGGAGTGAATGTTTGTGAGTGCTTTGCCAATCATGTGGACTACTTTGTCCTGGACATTCTGGAGTGTTGTTGGAACTACACCCATCCAGGCATGCGGGGAGTATTCAATCACACTCCTGACTTGGTGCCTTGTAGATGGTGGATGGCCTTTGGAAGTCAGCTGGTGAGTTACTTGTTGTAGGATGCCTTGCCTCTGATCTGCTTTTGTAGCATATTGTATATTTATAAACCTCATGTAGCTCAGTTTCTGGTAATGTTTTTTTCCATTTGTAGGATATAGATGTCGCTGGCTGCCCAGAAGTTATTTAGAGAGAAAAAAAACTGCAGATGCTGGAATCCAAAGTAGCCAGGCAGGAGGTTGGAAGAACACAGCAAGCCAGGCAGCATCAGGAGAAGTCGACATTTCGGGTGTAACCCTTCTTCAGGTAGCCCTAGGATAATGATAGTGGGGTTTCAGATAAGTTACTCACTCAAGCATTCCTAGTCTCTGCTCAATAAATGCCTCAACTGAAAGGAAGTACTGAATCCT
This sequence comes from Hemiscyllium ocellatum, assembly GCF_020745735.1. Taxonomy (NCBI): domain Eukaryota; kingdom Metazoa; phylum Chordata; class Chondrichthyes; order Orectolobiformes; family Hemiscylliidae; genus Hemiscyllium; species Hemiscyllium ocellatum. The sequence continues at coordinate 75,157,302 of NC_083409.1, read as the reverse complement.
TCCAGGTGGAGCCATGCTGAGGAGGGTGGGGAGGGCGGCTATGCAAGGCTCAGGGCAAATTACATGGTGTTGCCTCCCCCCTCTCCTGGAGCAAAAAGGGAACATCACACTGTGACACCCATCTCCTCGTAGGGCTCTTCAGCTATTCCTAACCAAGATCTCCTAGTTTGAAGGTTTAACTTTGCTATGATTACCTTTCACCACTGTTTCTTATGTATTCCCATTTTTATTTCTGATGTATAATTACAATGGCTCTAGTATTGTAATTATACCAGGTCCGCAGTTCCAGCATGGAGCCTCAGAAAGTGCAGGGTCTGAAACATTCACTCTACTTAGCCCAACCCTCGAGACTCCATTTGTTTCCGGGCATCAGCAAAATTTAAAACAGTGTACAGAAGTTTTTTCTCAAAATGTCATTTGGCTCATCTGGTTCACTCTCGTATTTATTCCAGATTGCAAAATTATAACACATCATGCAGCATGATTTAATTTACTTCCTGCTTTGGAACCAAGTTACCCCCCTACTTTTAGTTGAATCCTTCGTCTGATCATTGCTTTCCCAAACACTTTAACCAAGATTGCATACATTGTCACCATACGTTTTGTCATTTTAATAAGTCATATGTAACTACATATTCTAATATATTTAGGTTACAGTTTTCTTAACATGTCCTTTGTTCTGTTGTATTAGTTCAGCTCATTTTAGTGAAATTACTTTTAAACCGTGATTTCAGTTACCATTGTTTTCCAAAGACTCACCAAATACCCAAATTTGTCATAACTACCGAAAGAATGAATTATTTTGAAATTGTATGCTTGATGTTACATTGGTTTGCAATGAATTATAATACACATGCGTGAATTTATATTCAAAGAACCAGATTGCTATCAAATTTTCCTGTTCTACTGATCTTGGGTAGAGGCAGTCTCGCAGGAGCGATGTTCTTTCTGTACAATGGTGATTTTTTGCTTACATAAGATCCCTTGGATGTTCCTGCTGTTGCCTCCTTTATTCCTTCCTGCTAAGTTTAATGTATAATTAAAACATGCTAATGTTTCTTTTGCTTTTTAATTACTTTCTCATCTGTGCTTATTGCTGGTAGATTGTGATGGCAATATTCCCACTGACCTTTTGTTTCAACTGTTCCCAAATTATGCAGGGTATTTCTACTCCTTGTGAAACGTTTTTTGTCTTACACAATATTCTCGCAAAAAGCTTTTCAAATTTCAACTTGTTTGTAAACCATTTTTTAATCTTTTGAGCTTAAATTACTTTTCCTTCCACATCTACATCATATGTAACATATCATTTGAAAGTTTACATTGATAATATATACAGCACTTTTACAACAGTGGAAGTAATGTGTTCACCTATTGGTTAGTGTGTTTGCCTGTTTACAAAAATGCCAATACATTTGCAAAGAAATTTGGGGACTAATTAGTTTTTGGCAAAGATGCAAACTCAGATTTGAATCCTGGATTTTTAAAAAAATAACCAGCATTTAACATTGAAAGATAGAGCAAACCGATATTTTTAAATGTTTCAGATTGATGTTGTTAAAATGTGAATAGATATGGATGTACCTGCAGCCTCCTGACTAGCATGGAAACTCTTAATAAAATATATCTTTTCATAATTTTAATTTCCCAAACAGTCAAAAGCCTCAAGGAAAAGTTGTGTAATTGTAATAACATTGAGTTAACACAACTTGGTAGAAGTATGTGGTCTCCTGACTATTGTCATCACTTGTTTGTCCGATAACTGAGAGATTAGATTCCCTACAGTGCGGAAACAGGCCCTTCAGCTCAACAAGTCCACACCGACCCTCCGAAAAGTAACCCACCCAGTTCCATATCCCTCTGACTAATGCACCTAACACTGCAGGCAATTTAGCATGACCAATTCACCTGACCTGAACATCTTTGGACCGTGGGAGGAAATCCACGTAGACACGGGGAGAATGTGCAAACTCCACACAGACAGTCACCTGAGGCTGGAATCAAACCTGGGACCCTGGTGCTGTGAAGCGGCAGTGCTAACCACTGAGCCACTGTGCTAGTCTAATGATCACTTGAGCAGCAATATTTCCAAATGAAGTTTTGAATGAGCTAAACATAAAAGTACAATTAGTACAGCATTTTCATTGCAAAATATAGCCCGTGACATTGAAACAGCATTATCCTAAATAGCTGGTGGATGTCTAAAGTATCATAAAACCAGAGAGAAGTTTGCTGATTTCGAGCAAGCAGCTAAAGTTCAACAAAATCTAGAGCTGGAAATGTAGACAATATTATAAATGTCAGAAAGTACTACACTTGTGTTTTACAAGAAATAACTGCCATGCTCATAATAGATTTGGCTAAAAAAAAAAGTAGGCCTCCTAAGTAGTTTGTTGAATGATAATTGCTCAAATTGCTGTAATTTTCGTGCTGATTTTAACTTTGAATTTTGGAAATTGGTGTGGTGCGGTTCTATAATTATCAGAGGAAAGTTGTACGGAGAGTTGACCTTCAAGAAGTCCCACTCCTGGACTTGCATTTCACCAGTTTACTGTTGGTTTGATGGATGGGAAGTTGCATTTGGGAAAAGGGGAGACAAGGAAAATGAAATTCCCTTTGAGAGTGGAATTCTAGCTGGCTGAATCACTAAAAAGGACACTGCTAATCTATTGCTTTGCAGCCTAACTAATATTATCCTCTGAAAGGAGAGAGGTTCGGTTAACAAGAAAGGCATATTCAGAGTTGAAACAGTCTGCAAGAGAGTGGGAAAATTAAATTTTATTAAAAGTCCATTTCACAAAAATGGATTTATTATTGAGAGGAAATCAGATGACTTGACATTAGTTAAGAACATTTTATTACTGCAGACACTGGTGCAGAACAGAGGTTGGATTCAATTGTCAGACTTCCAGCAACCCATATATTGTCTCCAATACGCATTGATGTTCCTAATGAAGTGTGAAGAGAGGATTAAGAGACTGAAATTTTATGGCTAAATACGTCTGTTGGTCACTGTGGCCTGGTAGATGCAAAAAAAAATTAACCATTCTAACTAAGAGGCTTGTAAAGGATAAGAAATAAGTGATGGCAGCAAGTAGGGGTGGGAGGAGTTGGGGGAAGGGTGGGGAGGAAAGGGGAATGTGTTCTTTCCTTCTAAATTTGTTGGATGAGCACATGGAGTTTTAATGTGAGCAAAAGCACACCAGATTTGAAGAGCTCGGCTGGAATACCATCAGGGCCATAGGCTTTGCAGCTTTTCATCTGTTTGATTGATTGCAGCATTCCTCCAATTGAAGATGATTGACTCAGAGATTTAACCACAGGGTACAGGGGAATGCCATCGTGGATTTATGATTGAGGAGTTTCCTGTATTGATGGATAACATCGTTATCCTTAAGAGGGGAGATATCATTTTGCAAGTGACAGGGATTTTGTCCATTTGACCTTGGGGCTACAGACAGCCCTGGTAGGTTCAAAACAATTTCAGCTGGTCTGACAGTCAGCCTTTTGTTGGATATTTTGGACTTTCTCTTCCCATCACACATTCTTTATCTTCCAGATTTGTCTTTGGGTGTCAGCATTGAGTTGTTGGAATGTATCCTGAAGAGAACTGCTCATAGTCACAATTACTGCTGCCCAGACTCTTCTTTGTCCTTACATCTATGGTGCCCAATGAACTTCATGGATCTGTTGCCTGCATACAGATTCTCAATGGAAAACTCTCAGATTAATAGCCCTGCCCCCATCACCAGTTCTCCACAGGATTTGGCAGGTGAACCCTGGTAGAAGCTGGTGCATTAATTTGTTAAATGTAGGGACCAAGTCACACAGTAATGATCCACATGATCTAGATGGGTTGGTGGTCAGAAGTTGTTGATATGCTGAGCCATAATGACTGAGACCACCTTGTTGATGCAGTATTTATCCACCTTCTCATCTAGTGGGGCACTGTGTCTTCCTTCATGTGTTCTACGATTGAGGACTGTTTTGGAGCATACTTAACCTCATACTCCTATCTGACCTTACACCCATGAGGCCAGCCAGGATCAAAAACTCCTAACAATGCCACCCAAGTGATCATCAGAGCACACAGATCTCTCAACCTACCAAGCCAGCATTGCACAGTGTCAAAGTACATGAACAAGGGAGTTCCAGAGGAAAACTCTGTTTATTTACAAGATCAATCTGAATTGAACTTCATTGAAAAAAGCATCACATACTTTAATCCAGAAAGTTCAACAACTTTCCTACATGGGGACATCTATCTGCCCTTATCTTTCACTAGGAAATTCTAGATCATAGACAGTTACAGAAGCAGAGAGTGCTAATAATAAGATGGTATTAGATTTGAATTATAAGGCAGTATAATACTCTATGTGCTTGGAGGAGAGCTGCCCCAACAACACTCAATTGAATGGTGGTCTAATGGTGACATTGTAACTAATGTTGATCATCATAAAAAATCCCAGATGATTTAGGCCTTTAGGAAAGGAATTCCTTGGCTGATCTGGCCTACATGTGACTCCAGGCCCACGGTAAATTGGTGAAATGACTGAGTAAGCCACTCAATTATATCAAATCACAACATGAATGAAATTGGTTGGGCCACCTCAATACACAGTGGCAAAGACAGTGCAGTCAATAAAGTAAAATCCTCCTTTCTAACATGCAGAGACTTATGCCAACCTTGAGGAAGCTGATCCATTGACATAGTAACTGCAACAGAATCATTCCTTACAAATATTAGCTCAGACACATTAATTATCATCCCTGGGTATCTCCTGTCCCATCAGCTTGACAGACCCATCAGAAGTGGCAGCAGTGTGGTCATCAGTCCCGAAGAAGTTACCTTCAGGAGTCCTCAGCATTGACTTTGGAATCTGTGAAGTCTCGTAACATCAGATCAAACATGGGCAAGGAAACCTTCTGTTGCTTAGCACCTATGGCCAGGCAGCCCTCTCAGTTGAGGACCATGTTGAGCATGGAGTAAACACTGAAGGCAGCAAGGGCACAGAATGTACTCTGAATGTACTCTGATTGGGGGAACTTCCAAGGACCACTACTGACTAAACTGTCCAAGTCCTGAAGGACATAGCACCCAAATTGTGTCTGCAGTAGGTAATGAGGGAACCAGCAAGAGGAAAATACCTATTTGGCCTTGTCCTCAATCTGTTGCAGAAGTGTCCATCCACAGTAGAACATAGAACATTACAGCACAGTACAGGCCATTCAGCCCTCAATGTTGCGCCAACCAATCTGAAGCCCATCTAACCTATACTATTCCATTTTCATCCATATGTCTATCCAATAACCATTTAAATGCCCTTAAAGTTGGCGAGTCTACGACTATTGCAGGCAGGGCGTTCCACACCCCTACTACTCTCTGAGTAACGAAACTACCTCTGACATCTGTCCTATATCTATTACTCCCCAGTTTAAGCTATGTCCCTTCATGCCAGCTAGCACCACTCGAGGAGAAAGGCTCTCACTGTCCAACCTATCTAACCCTCTGATTATCTTATATGTCACAGTTAAGTCATCTTTCAACCTTCTTCTCTCTAATGAAAACAACCTCAAGTCCCTCAGCCTTTCCTCATAAGACATTCCCTCCATACCAGACAATGTCCTAGTAAATCTCCTCTGAATCCTTTCCAAAGATTCCAAAGTGTGTTGACAAAGCATCCACTGTATAGTCCTTGTGGGAGCAAAGTTCTGATTTCACATCGAGCATGCCTGTCATCATGATGTGTGGAACTACTACCAGACTTTGATCAAATCTAGCATTGAGGGTAGCATGGTGGCTCAGTGGTTAGCAGTGATGTACCACAGCACCAGGGACCTGGATTTGATTCCACCCTTGGGCAACAGTTTGCGTGGAGTTTGTAGGTGCCCTCTGTGTCTGTGTGGGTTTCCTCCCACAGTCCACAAATGTGCAAGTGAGATGAATTGGCCATGCTAAATTGCCCGTAGTGTTAGGTGAAAGGGTAAATGTAGAGGAATGGGTTTGGGTGGGTTGCGCTTCTGTGGGTCAGTGTGGACCTGTTGGGCCAAAGGGTCTGTTTCCACACTGTAAGTAATTTAATCTAAATTGTCCATAGGTTCAGTGTTAAAAATCACACAACAACAGGTTTAATTAGAAGTCCTAACTTTTGGCGTGCTGCTGTCTGAAAACTAGTGTTTCTAATTAAACCTGTTGGACTATAACCTGGTGTTGTGTGATTTTTAACTTTGTACACCCCAATCCAACACCAGCATCTCCAAGCCACAGTGTTCAGGGAAGTGCAGGTTAGGTGGGTTAGCTATGGGAAATGTACTATTACAGGGATTGGGGCCAGTCTGAGTGGGATACTCTTCAGAGGGTCTACTTCCACACTGTAGGGATTCTGGGAACTTAAATCTGGACATCGATCAAGTTCTGCTGGTCATCAGCAGCAGAATTGTATTCAATCACAATCTGTAACACCACGGCCCTATGTATCTCCCAGTCTACCTTTACCATCAACTCTGGGAATAATCCTGGTTCAATAAATTATGTAGGGGGTTTAGCCAGCAGCAGCACGTCCACTTTAAATGAAGTGTTAACTTGGTGAAGCTGTAACACAGTAACACTTGCATGCCAAACAGTGGACGCAGCATACAAAAGAAAAGGCTACACATTTGTTCAACTTCTGATGATGGTGCAGACACTGCATCTATCCCAGCAACTCCAAACCAGAAAACTGTAGGAAAATATTTCTAAACATCCTTCAAAAATTGTAATCTGATTTTCATGTCCTACAGTGCCCTAATAATCTCTTTATGTTGGAAAATTTGTTCACACTGAACATTAGCATATGCAAGGGGAACTAACTAGGATAAATGTACTTTCCTTAAAATAAAAGTAAAATACAGCAGATGCTGGAGATCTGAAAAAGGCAAAGTACTACAGAACTCAGCAGGTCTGGCAGAATCTGTGGAGAGAGAAATAGTGTTAACATTTTACACTCAGTTTCTCACTCCATAGATGCTGCCAGATCTGGAATTTCTCCAACACTTTCTGTTTTTATCTCTTGAATTAATAGTTAGGTCTACCTATGTATTTATCTGCTGGTTCAAAGTGTATTGGAAATATGTGTTAGTTGAACTGATGAAATTTTGATCAGCCACACACTGATTATATCCATCAGCAAGGTCAAACCAATCAGAAAATCCTCACTGGAACATCATATCAAATCAAAGCAAATCAATAGAGGTTGTACATCAAAGTATTTAATTTGAAAAATATTTCAAATGATCTCCAGTAGCTTCAGAAATGAAGTCAAATTGGTCCAATGATAAACCATGATTTAGTTTAATTGTTCCTACTTTGTTGGCTTGGAGTTTACCAGTGTTAAATCACCCTGGATCTAATCCAAGGTTTCCCAGACAAGGATGTAAAGGTGTGGAGCCTAAGTAATGAGTGGAGTTAAGCTGTAGATCTGTCATGATCTTATTGCGTGTCAGACAAAATGTATGTCCTTAATTTCAAATTATTGGGAACATAAGGACTAGGAGCAGGAGTAGGCCATCTGGTCCTTCGAGCCTGCTCCACCACTCAATAAGATCATGGTTAGCCTTTTTGTAGACTCAGCTCCACTTTTTCATGTTTCCGCCTTATCCCTTAATTTGTTTATTTTTCAAAAAAAGTATCTACCTTAGCTTTAAAAGCAATTCCTGAAGTAGTATCAACTGCTTCCTGACAGGGGATAATTGCCACAGACAAATCTAAATATCACAATTGATCAATGCAGTAAAGTAAAAGAACCGAAAGAGCTATGGATGCGAGAAATCAGAAACAAAAACAGAAATTGCTGGAAAAGCTCAGCAGGTCTGACAGCATCTGTGGAGAGAAATCAGAGTGAAAGTTTCAGGTCCAGTGACCCATCCTCAGGACAAATGGTAGCTAGGAAAATGTTTTTTTAAATGCAGAATATAGGGTGGGGGGAGGGGATAAGAAGTAAATGATAGATGGAGATAGAGCCCAGAAGAGAGAGAACTACTTCCCTAAATTCTATTCCCAATTATAGATATTTCTTATTTTCCTGTGTGACGGTTGTACTCACCAGCTTATATGCTGTGACTCATGACCATCACATTTTAAACTACATTTGGAACAAAAAGGTCACTGAGTTCATCTGACATTTATAAACAGACAGGAATTTGATATTAAATATTTGAAAATCTATAACAATAAAAATCTGTGAGGCAGTTATATTTAATATCATAACATTATAAAAACACAATGAAGTCTATCATATCTGGAAGTGTGATCTTATAAATTGAATTTAAATTCTACCAGCTGTGATTGAGAGATGTAAACCTCTTCCCAAAACAATTGCATGGGCCTTTGGATTACTAGTGCTGTGATGTTGCCAATCACAAGCATCTTGCTATTAAAATCCCTACAAAATTTACTCATTAATGTGTCCCTGAATTCCTCACAATTCCCTTCAGTTTCTGGTTGCTTACCCTCAGTATGAAGTCATCTATGCATGGATATTCCCAAAATCTGAAGGTCCTCTGGTTGCATTTATGACTTTCATTTATTCTATCAGCTGTAGATCCTCTATTTATCAAAAGAATATATCTTTTACTTCAATGGCACTCTTGATCATTTGCTTTCGATTGCCCAGAAGCTCTAACATAAGGTAGAATCCAGACTTGAAACAAAAATGAAAGTTAAATGCATATTACACAAGCTGGAGATCACAGTGGGTCAGGCAGCAACTATGGAGAGACAGTAAGCTAAGGCTTCAAGTCTAGATGACTCTTCATCTAGACTCAAAACATTAGCTTGCTGTCTCTCCATGGATGCTGTCTGACAAGCTTGTTCTCCAGCATTTGTTGCTTTTAGTACAGATCCAGCATCTGCAGTAATTTACTCCTAGAGTTTACATTAATTGCATAGCATTTAATGGTGGCAGCTAGGTTCTCACCCATCATTTAGGGAGGCAGTGAGTGCTCCACATTGCCTTTTTTTGGGAAGACCCACCAAATTAAGAGCTGATCAGTCACTCAAATGATCAGCAATGAACATTACCCAAGATCAAGGTCCCTTGGGAATAGAGGCAGACATCTCAGCTCTCCAAGAGCAGTAGGCCAAACAAAGACTAGTAGTTGTCATTGGTTACAGTGGAGGGGAGTTAACAGTAAAGACTGGAGGTGGGATTTCTGTGAAACCCCTTCCCAATGCCAGCCCCTTTGTTCAAGTGTCTTTGAATGAACCTCTGCCCCTGTAAATTACCCACTTAATGGCCTCAATCTACCCCTCATGGGTAGATTCTTTACTCAGCGAGTCATGAGTTCATGGAATGCCCTGCCAGTAGCAGTGGTAGACTCTCCCTCTTTATGGGCATTTAACTGGGCATAGGATAGGCATATGGAGGATAGTGGGCTAGTGTAGGTTAGGTGGGTTTGGGTCGGCACAACACTGAAGGCCAAAGGGCCTGTACTGCACTGTATTTTTATATGTTCTATGTTCTAACTGGAAATGAGGCTCACTGAATCCATCCATGGAGATTAGAAATAAATTGGGCATAATGTATGTCTTTTTTTGAAAGCCTATATGCAACTACCCTCACTGAGCTGAAGTTTTAAGTGTGGTTTAGAATGCAACTAAACATTCATAATGGGCTTCCACTACACACAAAACCTTTGCCAGCTTTAAAAAAGTGGAGTAGATCTATGAGTTGTCATTCAATAAAAGAAAATCACAGGGGATAATTGTCATAGACAAATCTAAATATCACAATTAATCAATGCAGTAAAGTAAAAGAACTGAAAGAGCTAGAAATCAGAAACAAGACAAAAATTGCTGGAAAAGCTCAACAGGTCTGACAGCACCTGTGCAGAGAAATCAGAGTGCATGTTTCAGGTCCAGTGACCCTTTCGCAGAACAAATGATGGCTAGGAAAAATTTGTTTTTCTTATGCATAATATAGGATAGGGAGAGGGGATAAGGTGGAAACAATAGATGGAGACAGAGCCCAAAAGAGAGACAACCGTTGAACAGACAAAGGAGTGGATAATGATCATAAGAATGAATAGCTACTAATGGGGACTGTTTGTAGCTAACAATGGATTGTATATAATCTCAGACCTCGTAATAATAAGGCCTGGTTGTGAGGTTTGGGCTAAGGACATGAAAGAAGGTGCCTCCAACCCTAACATTGTTGAACTCGATATCTATACTATAGAGTTTCCAAGTGGAAAACAAGGTGCTGTTCTTCCAACTTGTGCTGAGCTTCGCTTGAGCACTGCAAGAAGTCTGAGACAGAGATGTTGGCCAAGGAACTAGTGATATGTGACATGGCAGGCAACTGGAAACTCAGGGTCAGTTTTGTAGACAGAAAATGCAATGAAGTACTTCATCCATTGGATAACATACACTGCATATATATTACATTATAACATACTTAGTAATGCATTTGAATGATTACCCATTTCCACAATGCTGGTCAATATAGTGGTAATTTATTTTAAGAACAAGTCCTGGTCATCAATTACATTTAAAACAAATTAATCATACAGCATTATGACATAATGGTATCAACAGTTTTTCAACTTGAATGTCAGAAGGTCCCAATTCCAGACTAGGATTCTTCTTTGCTTCACAACATACCTGACATGTGCTATGTTGCTTCAGAAGCTGACCCTATTCCATCAGAGGGACAGAGTGAAAATGCCAAATCCACATGGAGCTGGCAAGATCCCAATGATCCAGTGTGTGACTGGCCCTATTTCACACGCTGTTCAAAATTCCCAGTAACAGGAATAGGGGTAGGAATTCCACATGCAGGAGCCTCCTGCTTCTTTCACCTCCTTTCCACTCAGAATTTATCCCATGGCAGTGTCGTAAAATCTAGCCCCATATGCCAGCATTGTAGAGCTGATATAGGTTTACCTGAGAAACTAGTATTTATATAAAAAAAAGTTGCTCTTCACATGAATTCCATGTCTCAAAACTGGCAGGTTTCATGAATTAGCCATTTGATTGTCTCATTATTGAGCATTGGAATGAAATGAGTTTGTCTCTCCTAGCCTCTCCCAGTAATTGCTGACAATCTTTTGTCCTAAATGTCCTTACAGTCAATGCCTGGCTCCCAGCTGCTGCTCTCTATCAGACTAAAGACTGTGGAAAACTGTGGCTTATACATGAGTAATTATTATAGAACCAGGAAATTAAGAACATACCGAGTTTAATGTTAATAAGGTTATTTTTATCCAGTGTACCTCAAGAGAGGATAGCACCTCCCGTTGGTATCTTTGTTTTCCTCAGAGCTTGGCAGATTTTAAATGCCTGAATGAAGCAGAAGGTAGGAGGCAGGTCAAAACTTAGGCAGAAGTGAGTACTGCAAATGTGGAGATTAGAGTCAAGATTAGAGCGGTGCTGGAAAAGCACAGCAGGTCAGGCAGCATCCGAGGAGCAGGAAAATCGATGTTTCGGGCATAAGCCCTTCATCAGGAATAAGGCTGGGAGCCTCGGGGGTGGAGAAATAAATTGGAGGGGGGTGGGGCTGGGTAAAAGGTAGCTGAGAGTGCAATATGTGGATGGAGGTGGGAGCGAAGGTGATAGGTCGGAGAGGAGGGTGGAGCAGATAGTTGGGAAGGTCAAAACTTAGGTGAAACAGCCTAATACTCCTGATGGTCATCAAGGCCAAGGACTTTCTGATCTCCTAGACAAAGTAACTGAATCTGGGATATCATGCTGTTGATTGTTAACAATGGTGTGTATTGTGCATGATGAGATCTGTTTTGAGAGTTTGTACACAACAACTATAAGTGGGGCTTGAAATGCAGCCAAACATTCATGATGCTAGCTACTTACAGACACGGTACATTTTGGTCCTCATTACAGCAAACTGTACTATATTAACACAGGCAGGTGCAGTACTGAAACAAAGCCAGGTAGGGAAGACAAATATATATAGCAGAATGAAGTCCTGACCATCACCTCTCCAGCCATTACCCCTGCAAAAGCATAATTTGTCTGACACATGTGATTCTTAGTGAAAGATCAGGGAAGGCTCTTGAAATGTTGTCACTTACACTAGTTTTGAGGACCATTCAGCTCTCCAGAGGTTCTGGCAACCGCTTAGTGTTGACTTAAATAACAATTGGCTGAGACTCCAGTCTATTTTTAGCTTATTTGCATTGAATTCCTTTGTGAGCTATTTTAATTAAGTCATTTAAAATAGGAATTTGATGTGATTGTAGTAGCCATTGGAGAGACATGTTCTGTACTGGAAACAATGATGACTGCTGTTGTAATCAATTCTGTACTTCATTTCCCTTGTCTTGATTTTCGTGGGAATTAATAAGATGCATGTGGTTTCCTATGTCAGAACCCAGGAAATGAGTGCAATTTATGCTTGTCATAATCTGACGCTTATTCAGTTCGTCCTGAAATTTATTGGACTGGCAACAACCATGGGGAAACATGAGATTACATGGCAGAATTGAGTACTTATGTGGTCCCTACTGTTGGTTGGCAATGCGGTTGTTACCCTGTTACAGCAAAGAATAATATAATTCTTGGAAATAAACTAAAGCTACAAATTCATGGCTTTCCTTATTTTAACCTATTTGATTTCAATTGTACCCTGGAGCTCCTTAAAATCTACAGTTCGCTTGCACTGAGCTTTAGGAGGGTTCCTGACTCAAAGATTACTGTCCAGGAACTGTAAGACAGATATGTACTTGTTTGGATATCTTATGAGACCAAGACAGCAATAACATGTGAGGCTGAACAGCCGCTGACCTTCAGTATCTGTACTCACACAGTGAGAATATCTGGTTTAGTACACAGAGAATTACACTATGGCAAAGTATCTACACATTCATGAAAAAAAGTATAAAGAGAGAGATAGCAGGGAAAGGAAGACCTTTTTTCAAAGAAAAACGCATCATATTGTGAATTTGTTGCAGTTTGGAAATCCAGTAACTGTCAATGCCTTGAAAAAAGCATTTATGTAAATATTACAGAAAAGTTTTGATGGATCAAACATGATATCTAAGATAGCAGAAAGTGAGGACTGCAGATGCTGGAGATCAGAGCTGAAAACGTGTTGCTGGAAAAGTGCAGCAGGTCAGGCAGCACCCAAAGAGCAGGAGAATCAACATTTTGGACATGAGCCCTTCTTCAGGAATGAGGAAGGTGTGCCAAGCAGGCTGAGATAAAAGGTAGGGAGGAGGAACTTGGGGGGAGGGGCGTTGGAAATGCAATAGGTGGAAGGAGGTTAAGGTGAGGGTGATAAGGTGAGGGTGATAGACCGGAGTGGGGGTGGGGGTGGAGAGGTCAGGAAGAAGATTGCAGGTTAGGAAGGTGGTGCTGAGTTTGAGGGTTGGAACTGAGACAAGGTGGGGGGAGGGGAAATGAGGAAACTGGAGAAATCTGAGTTCATCATTTGTGGTTGGACGGTTCCTAGGGGGAAGATGAGGCACTCTTCCTTCAGCTGTCGTGTTGCTATGGGCTGGCAATGGGAGGACTCCAAGGACCTGCATGCCCTTGGTGGAGTGGGAGGGGGAGTTGAAGTATTGAGCCACGGGGTGGCTGGGTTGGTTGGTCCAGGTGTCCCAGAGGTGTTCTCTGAAACGTTCCGCAAGTAGGCAGCCTGTCTCCCCAATATAGAGGAGGCCACATCGGGTGCAGCGGATGCAGTAAATGATGTGTGTGGAGGTGCAGGTGAATTTGTGGCGGATATGGAAGGATCCCTTGGAGCCTTGGAGGGAAGTAAGGGGGGAGGTGTGGGCGCAAGTTTTGCATTTCTTGCAGTTGCAGGGGAAAGTGCTGGGAGTGGAGGTTGGGTTGGTGGGGGGTGTGCACCTGATGAGGGAGTCACGGAGGGAGTGGTCTTTTCGGAATGCTGATAGGGGAGGGGAGGGAAATATATCCCTGGTGGTAGGGTCCGTTTGGAGGTGGCGGAAATGATGACGGATGATGAGGTATATGGAGGTTGGTGGGGTGGTGGGTGAGGACTAATGGGGTTCTGTCCTGGTGGCGATTGGAGGGGCGGGGCTCAAGGGCGGAGGAGCGGGAAGTGGAGGAGATGCGGTGGAGAACATCGTCGACCACGTCTGGGGGGAAATTGCGGTCTTTGAAGAAAGAGGCCATCTGGGTTGTTCGGTATTGGAACTGGTCCTCCTGGTAGCAGATGCAGCAGAGACAAAGGAATTGGGAATATGGGATGGTGTTTTTACAGGGGGCAGGGTGGGAGGAGGTGTAGTCTAGATAGCTGTGGGAGTTGGTCGGTTTATAGTAAATGTCCATGTTGATTTGGTTGCCCAAGATAGAAATGGAGAGGTCTAGGAAGGGGAGGGAGGAGTCTGAGACAGTCCAGGTAAATTTGAGGTAGGGGTGGAAGGTGTTAGTAAAGTGGGTGAACTGTTCAACCTCCTTATGGGAGCACGAGGCAGCATCGATACAGTCATTGATGTAACGGAGGAAAAGGTGGGGAGTGGTGCCAGTGTAGCTGCGGAAGATGGGCTGTTCCACATATCCTACGAAGAGGCAGACATAGCTGGGGCCCATGCGGGTGCCCATGGCTACTCCTTTGATTTGGAAGAAGTGGGAGGATTGGAAAGACAAATTGTTCAGAGTGAGGACCAGTTCAGTCAGTCAAAGGGGGGTGTCAGTAGAAGGGTACTGGTTGGTGCGGCGGGAAAGGAAGAAGCGGAGGGCTTTGCGTCCTTCGTGATGGGGGATGGAGGTGTAAAGGGACTGGATGTCCATGGTGAAGATAAGGCATTGGGGACCGGGGAAGCGAAAATCATGGACGAGGTAGAGGGCATGGGTGGTGTCCCGAACGTAGATGGGGAGTTCTTGGACTAAGGGGGACAGGACCGTGTCAAGGTATGCAGAGATGAGTTTGGTGGGGCAGGAGCAGGCTGAGACAATGTTTCGGCCGGGGTAGAAAGGTTTGTGGATTTTGGGCAGGAGGTAGAAACGGGCGGTGCGGGGTTGTGGGACTATGTGCTTGGAGGCGGTGGATGGGAGATCCCCTGAGGAGATGAGGTCATGGATGGTCTGGGAGATGATGGTTTGGTGGTGGGAGGTGGGATCATGGTCAAGGGGGCAGTAGGAGGAGGTGTCCGCGAGCTGGCGTTTAGCCTCAGCCGTGTAAAGATCGGTGCGCCAAACTACCACCGCGCCTCCCTTGTCTGCCGGTTTGATAGTGAGGTTGGGGTTGGAACGGAGGGAGTGGAGGGCTGCATGTTCCAAGGGTGAGAGGTTGGAGTGTGTGAGAGGGGTGGAGAGGTTGAGGAGGTTAATGTCGCAGCGGCAGTTGGCTATGAAGAGACCAGCACGGAGTGTCCAGGTGGATGGGGTGTGTTGGAGGCAGGAGAAGGGGTCGTCAGAGGGTGGGCGAGAATCTTGGTTGAAGAAGTAGGCGGGGAGGCGAAGGCAGCGGAAGAATTGTTCGATGTCTCGCCGCGCGTTGAACTCATTAATCCAAGAGCATAGGGGAATGAAGGTGAGGCCTCTGCCGAGGACTTGCGGCCGCCTACTTGCGGAATGTTTCAGAGAACACCTCTGGGACACCTGGACCAACTAACCCAACCACCCCCTGGCTCAACACTTCAACTCCCCCTCCCACTCCACCAAGGACATGCAGTTCCTTAGACTCCTCCATCGCCAGACCATAGCAAAACGATGGCTGGAGGAAGAGCACCTCATCTTCCACCTAGGAACCCTCCAACCACAAGGGATGAACTCAGATTTCTCCAGTTTCCTCATTTCCCCTCCCCCCACCTAGTCTCAGTCCCAACCATCAAACTCAGCACCACCTTCCTAACCTGCAATCTTCTTCCCGACTTCTCCACCCCCACCCCCACTCTGGCCTATCACCCTCACCTTAGCCTCCTTCCACCTATCGCATTTCCAACGCCCCCCCCCCAAGTCCCTCCTCCTTACCTTTTATCATAGCCTGCTTGGCACACCCTCCTCATTCATGAAGAAGGGCTCATGCCCGAAATGTCGATTCCCCTGCTCCTTGGATGCTGCCTGACCTGCTGCGCTTTTCCAGCAACACATTTTCAGCTATGATTTCTAACATACCCAGATAAAGAGATACATACAAAGAAGAAAGAACATATGAACACATTTTCCATAAAATGCTATAATTCTCCTGAAATTATGAATGTATAAACATGCAAATTAGAAACAGGAGTTGACCATTAGGTCCCTTGAGCCACCTCTATCATTCAACAAGATTATGGCTGATCTGATTACTCCCAATTCCCTCCAAATAACCTTTCATCTCCTTGTTTATCAAGATTCCTTCTTCCTCTGCCTTAAAAGTGTTCAAGGACTATGCATTCATTGCCTTTTGAGGAAGAAAGTTCCAAGGACTTAATATCCAGTGAGAAAAATAACTCTTTGTTTTAATTCAAAACACCTTCTCTGCCTCACCCAAAGTCTACTGTCATGCTGAATCTGTCCATGTAAGGAAACAATAGCTATATAATTACAGATGCCATTAATCATTGAATCTTACATCAAGTGTTCATCTGGGAGAAAGTGAGGACTGCAGATGCTGGAGATCAGAGTTGAAAAGCGTGGTACTGGAAAAACACAACCGGCCAAGCAATATCCGAGGAGCAGGAGAATCAACGTTTCAGGCATAGGCCATTCATCAGAAATCAAATGTTAATCTCTTTGCTTCCCCTATTTGGATTTTCTTCTTATAGATAATTTTGTCTCAACTAATTTTCATCTTGATATCTGTCATTTTTAGTTGATAAATGTATCTCCTTGCTACTTACACTGATCCCAAAGCACACCCACCCAGACCCATTCCCCTACACCTAACACTACAGGCAATTTAGCATGGCCAATTCACCTAACCTGCACAATTTTGGACTGTGGGAGGAAACCAGAGCACACCCACACAGGGAGAATGTGCAAGCTCCACACAGTTAGTCACCTGAGGTAGGAATTGAACCTGTGTCTCAGGGGCTGTGAGGCAGCAATGCTAACCACTGTGGTGCTGTGCCACCCATGGTGATTCTATTTTGCAGAATCCAACCATTACACTAATCATGTATGAAGAGAGGGAGGAAGGACACTCCAGTGATGATCTTATGAACAACTAGCAACAAACAAAAATAACAAGCCTCTCTCTAGATGGCTATGCAACCATAGTGTCATCAAACCTCTCAAGGGTTGATTTGAAGTTTAAAATGTTATTCTTGTAAACTTCTTAATCTGTTTATATAATTATCAGATTACAACTGTGAATACTACATCTTCTTATTTTAATTTATTTTTTATTGTGGATTGAATAAGAAAAGCCTTTCTGGGTTTTTTCTGAACCTGAGTTCATCGAACTGGGAATTTGGGGATATTGAATATTTGATTTAAAAAATTTAGTTTTCATGATGACTGTGGGAACAGCAGGGCTTGATTTCCAACACACTTGGGGTTTATATTTTATCTTTGATCAGATTCCCCACAGTCTGGAAACAGGCCCTTCGGCCCAACAAATCCACACCGACCCTCCGAAGAGTAACCCACCCAGACCCATTCCCCCTAACTAACGCATCTAACACCATGGACAGTTTAGCATAGGGCACTGCAGATATCAGCAGTCACAAGACCTACTTCCAAAAGAAGCACGTGGACAGGTATTTCCAGTGACTATAACTGTACACCATAGCCCTGAACGTCTTCACCTCTAGCTCCCTCCAGGGATCGGCTGGAGACTGCTGTGGCATGTCAAAACCTGCTGAACACAAGTGCATCTTCCAGGTAACCAATACGATGTTTGCCAGAGCCACCACTCATCCAGGAGAAAGTGAGGACTGCAGATGCTGGAGATCAGAGCTGAAAATGTGTTGCTGGAAAAGCGCAGCAGGTTGCTGGATACTGCCTGACCTGCTGCGCTTTTCCAGCAACACATTTTCAGCCCACCACTCATCCAATCTAGTGTTGATTAAAGAGAAAACTGCTGAGATTTACAAGAATAACATTTTACAGAATTCACCTAACCTGCACATCTTGAGACTGTGGGAGGAAACCGGAGCACCCGGAGGGAACCCACACAGCCACGGGGAGAATGTGCAAACTCCACAGACAATTGCCTGAAGTGGGAAAGCAAGGTTGGAGTGCCATGTGTCATGGTCAGTAGGCGAAAGTGAAGACTGCAGATGCTGGAGATTAGAGTCGAGAGTGTGGTGCTGGAAAAGCACAGCATGCCAGGCAACAGCTGAGGAGCAAAAGAATTGATGTTTTGGGCAAAAGTATGTCAACATACCTTTAAAGAACAGGCTCATGATATCATCACTATGTTATAGTTTGTGGTCTGAGATTATTAAGATCTCAGATGGCATTTAACTTGATTTTTTTAAAGCATGGCACATTTTGAAAGCACATTTCTCTCTGAAGCAATAAGTGTAATACTAAATAAAAGCTGAAAGAACTGCGGATGCTGTGAATCCAAAACAAAAACAGAAGTTGCTGGAAAAGCTCAGCAAATCTGGCAGCATCTGTGAAGAGAAATCAATGTTAACATTTCAGATCTGGGAAGGGTCAGTAGATTTTTTTTGGATTCTTCAATACCACATTATCCATGTTTAATTCTTTACCTTATGGGCAATAACATATGCACTGCTGCAGCAGGTAAAATATTCTACTGGAGACAATTCCAACATAACCAGAATTTGTGTGTGAGATAAGGAGGTTGTGAGCTGCTGTCTTGAAATACTACTGTTCATATGGTGTAGCAGACACTTAATGCTTTTTGTGAGGGTATAGGATAAAGTGACACTGAAGAAACACTGATATATTTCAATTTATGATTGTGTATAACTTGGAGGAGAATTTGTTTCTCTATGTACTTGATGAATCTGATTAGTATTTTGGTTAGGCTACAAAGTCTGCAAGCATTTTATCTTGCCTCTTATTCAAAATATCTGACAGGTATGGTGACACTTTAGTGTTTTTGTATTTTTCAGCTTTACATGAGCTTATAGTTTAAACTGTGCCCCAGATAATATTTGTGAATATCTATTTTACCTCATTACCACTTCAGGCAATTTTCTGTGTGGAGTTTGCACATTCTCCCCGTGGCTGTGTGGGTTTCCTCCGGGTGCTCCGGTTTCCTCCCACAGTCCAAAGATGTGCAGGTCAGGTGAATTGGCCATGCTAAACTGTCCGTGTTAGATGCGTTAGTTAGGGGGAATGGGTCTGGGTGGGTTACTCTTTGGAGAATCGGTGTGGATTTGTTGGGCCGAAGGGCCTGTTTCCATACTGTGGGGAATCTGATCAAAGATAAAATATAATCCCCAAGTCTGTTGGAAATCAAGCCCTGCTGTTCCCACAGTCATCATGAAAACTAAATTTTTTAAATCAAATATTCAATATCCCCAAGTTCCCAATTCGATGAACTCAGGTTAAGAAAAAACCCAGAAAGACTTTTCCTGTTCAATCCACAATAAAAAAATAAATTAAAATAAGAAGATATAGTCTTCACAGTTGTAATCTGATAATTATATAAACAGATTAAGAAGTTTACAAGAATAACATTTTAAACTTCAAATCAACCCTTGAGAGGTTTGTTGACACTGTGGTTGCATAGCCATCTAGAGAGAGGCTTGTTATTTTTGTTTGTTGCTAGTTGTTCATATGATCATCACTGGAGTGTCCTTCCTCTCTCTCTTCATACATGATTAGTGTAACATCTGGATTCTGCAAAATCAAATCGCTGTGGGTGGCACAGTAGGACAGTGGTTAGCACTGCTGCCTCACAGCACTAGAGACACAGGTTCAATTCATACATCAGGTGACTAACTGTGTGGAGTTTGCACATTCTCCCTGTGTCTGTGTGGGTGTGCTCTGGTTTCCTCCCACAGTCCAAAATTGTGCAGGTTAGGTGAATTGGCCATGCTACACTGCCTGTAGTGTTAGGTGCAGGGGTAAATGTACGGGAGTCGGTGTAGACCTGTAAGTAATCTAATCAGTAAGCACTTTGCTTGATCTGGGTTCACTGCATATTTTAGAAACTTTTGCTAGTAGTAAAGTATTTGCATTCCTGTTTCCAACTTGCACTCTCTAGCCAATAGAGTGTTCATAGTTCTCTACTACTTGCTCATTGTGTATCGCTTCCATTCTCCTCTGTTTTTGCCAAAGAACGTCCTGTGCTTCAGAATGGTTCACCAACTAGTTGCTGTGAAAGGTTGTTTGCACTTGCCTTCCAAGCATAAATTGTATTGAAGAATGAAATCATTTCTCCATTTGTTTTTCATGATAATGCAATAATTCATTGTGAAAATCTTGCTTTGTTGTTTGATACTTAATGGTCGTTGATTTGATGAACGACAATCTGTTGTCAGACACTATCAAATAAATTGAAAATAGTGATCATTGTGTCAGCAACTTTCACACACATTGTGTTACTAAGTTGCTAAGTTTACAGAAGTAATCCATCACAAGGGCATAATCTTCCCAGTGCACTATTGATAGGTCTGTTGCTACCTTTGTCAAAAAATTAATTGCAGTGGTGCAGTGCCTCCCTCCACTGTTCAGTCGACACACCTCATATGCCTTGATGTGTATTCAGAGTCATTGAGTGTACTGCTTCATCTCTGCCCAGAACACAGATTCACATGGTAGCCATGTTGTGCATTCAATACCCACATGTCCCTGGTATGACATCAACATAATATACTGGTTTTAAGACTTGTTTGAACTTGAAATATCTTATTGTGATATACTAAATTAATCTCTGTGCGAGTAAAATGAAAAGATCTTCTTAGGTACATCTTTAATCTTGTCAGATCACTTTTGGATAATAATCTTTTGCAACTTTTGTCATTGCTCTTCTTCAACAGTTGTCAACTGCAACTATTCATCCTGATTTTGGTGAAAGGGAAACAGATCAAGCTTGAGGAATCTTTAATGTCATAGTCTAGAGTATCTTCCTGTCAGTGCAGGTTAGGCAATTAGCTCAGCATGTCTTACGACAAACTGGTTAATAGACTCGTAGTGTTTCTGTTTGTATATCATCTATTGAAGTCTGTTAATCCTGATGTTAATTCTTATCTTGAGAAATTTCCAAATTTATTTTGGATCTGTCTGATCATCCAAAGAAAGCCTTGTTCAATTAATTCTGCAAAAACCTTCTTACAAATGGCAAGAATGATTTTCAGAACTCTCTTTACAGGATCACCTATCATTTGATCTTTAAAACAGAACTGCATACATTGCTTAAATAGTTGTAATTCAGTAAAGATAGCATCAGGTGCAAAGTCCTTAAAAGTTTGTCTTCCACCTCTCTGAATAGGTCTTCTTTCTTTCTGTAAATAGAATGTATTGCTTTTCACGCCTTAAATTTTCACTTTACTTTTCTTGTTACTGCTTCTTCTGCTGGTCTTGGTCCCTTTGAAAATGTTGCATTCAGGACTGTAGGCTTGAAAATTTAAAAATGCAGCCTTGTAGTTGTAAGTTTCTACGTATAAGACATAGGTAAGCCTCATTTGTGTTAGAAACTATTTTTAAAGAATTGTTATAAGAAGTTTACATTTCACTGTTTTTATTTGTTAAGTCAGAACTGAAATCTCCCTGAGTTTTTTAAAAGAAGAAGCGACAGAGAAGCAAAGTTTTCACTGTCATATTGTGGGTCTACAAGCTTCACCCTTGCTCATATTTTCAATGTCAGCATTTTTGTTTTTAAGTAAAGCACTGTCAGCAACTCCTTGCAACTCAAAAGTACTGAGATATTGATCAGAAAGATATTGGCTCTGTTGTCTGACTGATTAATCAGCTAGAATCATAACATGCTTCAATTAGTTTTCTAAATATCTATCATATTGTTTTTGAAATGATATCTTTTAAGATGACCACCACTGCCAAACATGATGTAAGTTTTCTTTGCCATGGGTATATTTACATTATTCCCTCATAATATAAGAAACAACGCATGGATGATGTAGTATTGAACAATGCAACAAAATTTTAATAGAACTGGCTGTTATGTATAATTATTTCATTCACAAGCAAAGAACTGTCTAGAAGAACTGTCGGTTCCCTCAACTCAGCACCGCTCTCCTAACCTGCAATCTTCTTCCTGACCTCTCCGCCCCCACCCCACTCCAGCCTATCACCCTCACCTTGACCTCCTTCCACCTATCACATCTCCATCGCCCCTCCGCCAAGTCCCTCCTCCCTACCTTTTATCTTAGCCTGCCTGGCACATTCTCCTCATTCCTGATTAGATTACTTACAGTGTGGAAACAGGCTCTTCGGCCCAACCAGTCCACACCGACCCGCCGAAGCGCAACCCACCCATTCCCCTACATTTACCCCTTATCTTACACTATGGGCAATTTAGCATGGCCAATTCACCTGACCTGCACATCTTTGGACTGTGGGAGGAAACCGGAGTACCCGGAGGAAACCCACGCAGACACGGGGAGAATGTGCAAACTCCACACAGTCAGTCGCCTGAGTCGGGAATTGAACCCGGGTCTCTGGTGCTGTGAGGCAGCAGTGCTAACCACTGTGCCACCGTGCCGCCCTGATGAAGGGCTCTGGCCCGAAACGTCGAATTTCCTGTTCGTTGGATGCTGCCTGACCTGCTGTGCTTTAACCAGCAACACATTTTCAGCAAAGAACTGTCTAGGCTAGTATTAAGTTTACCAAGAGAGTAATACTTTCAATAGAGTGCCATGCTTAAAGTGATCTGAGTTAAGGCGGCCACCAAGGTCTTTATACTCTCAGGTCACATGTTGCAGTACAATGGTGATATCATGAACATGTTGTTTAAAGGTATCCTGACATAATAACTTTGAAACATAACACAAGTCTGGCAGGTCTTGGCAGTAATGTCCACATTTGTGGAATGCAAGAAGATGTAAGATTGCAGATTTTTAAAATATAACCTTAAAAGAAATTCCAAAATATTAGAAATTCTAATGTATTAGCATTTTTTGCATTCTGGCAAGATCTAATTCATGGCCTTCAGTCCTTGTCCTCTGCATCTGCCTATCCATCAGGACCTCCAAGTCCCTGCCCAGAAAGCGAGGTGCCAAATTCCCTTCTCTGCAAGGTGCCAAATTCCCCTTCTCTGGTGACAGCAGTCACCATGCAGCTCTAGACTGACTGAACTTACGCAACAGCTTTTTTAAGATGGTGCCAACATCAAGAATGCCAGTCTATTTGGGAACATTTCAGTGGTAGCAAATTCTTCCTGATGCAGTGAGTGTTAGAATTGGGCTTGTATTGAACAAGAGCATTGCCATAAACGTAGGTGATTAAAGAGGCAGGTTTGAGGCAATACAGTGAGATATCATGGTAGGCCCTGTGCTGGTAACAATACGTGAAAATCAACAATACTGACACTTTGCCAAAATATAACAAGATTCAGCTAATATTTCCCTTTCACAACCTGCTGTATTACAGAATGCACCTTGGATAATTTTATACCCTAATGAAGCTGTACTGCAGAGGAAATCTGACTGAAGGCATATTACCGGTGATAGAAAGTTGAGAATATTTTGCATAAAATCGTGTTCTAATTTTTACTACTCATAAAATAACTTTTCTACCGTTGCATGCTGCACTTTGGAAAATTAAAACATACATCTGTAACAGTCAAATCTTTGATTTAATGCTTCACAGTTACTTTGTGCAGCATTACATTTCCATACACATTTGATTTTTGTTTTTCAAAGCGTCTCATTGGATATTGCCTTTTCAATAGTACAGATTACCTACTGTAATACACCAGTGTACATGTTTAGTGTTTCATTTTAATTTGGATCCAAAGTAAATCTTCATTCTTTGGCAACCTTATAGAGTACACATTTTAATTTAATGTGTGTGGCACTAGTGATCAATTAGCTGTGTTGAGGTGATTGGAACAATTTCAAGACCTATTCTGCACCAGTTAATATATATTTTATCTTTATAAATTAATGTCAAATTAGACAAGGCCATAAATGATTTTAAAATGGTTTCTGGCATTTATTTGTCATTGAAATGTTGCTGACATCAACACTGTTGACAGAAGTCATTTAAACATGCAATCTTTCGGAAGCATTGTTGCATATTATTTCAAGTCCGGTGATTCTTCTTCCGAACAGAAATGTTAATTCTACTTTCTCTCTATAGACGCTGTCAAATCTGTTGGATTTCTCCAGCAATTTCTGTTGTTTCAAATCTTCAGCATCCACAGTTCTTTACTTTGTTTTAGTCTCTTTGGCTAAGCTGTTTATACTTCAAGATATTAATTACATTGGCAAAAACCTGAACAATGGTGTGTCAGCAGCTGCACCACTATAAATATCAGATGATGATTTTGATTGACACTCTTCTCCTCAATGAATTTTGCCCTCTTTTGTTATTGATAGTGATTTGTTGAGAGAAACCCCTATTTATATTTATATTTATATTTATGTTCTGGAGTGAATTCAAAGGCGATCTACTAGAATAAATACCAGGTATGAGGGGGTTGAGATATAAGAAATGGGGTTTATTCCCCTTGGAGCACAGGAGATCAAAAGCTGACCTTATTGACCTGACTTTTAAAGTTTTGACCAATTTTGACAGGGTAAAGAAGGAGATTTTGCTTCATTAGTTGGTATATCAGTAACTGGGGTTCACAATTTAAAGACTGTCAGCAAGAGAAGCTCGAAGTGCGATGAGGAGAAACTTCTTTACTCAGACAATGCGCTCCCTCTGAGAGTGGTGAAGGCGGATTCTGGAGGTTTCAAAAGAGAGCTGTACACATTTTTGAAAGGGATGAATTGAGATGCTTCAAAGATGGGGGTGGGGTGTAGAATGAATCTGGCTGGGTAACTCTTTCAGGAGCAGTAGGGACATGATGGGTCAAATAGCCTCCTTCTAAAATTCTATGATTCTATTCAATGACATTAACATCAAAAACAAGAGATACGAGCATATTTCTGGTTAACCATCCAGGTAAGCTCAGAGTGAGTGAGCACTAAGAGAGTGAGCTAACAGTGCTCAGGTACAGCCTGGTTCAATGTGTTAGCTAGGTGACTGTCCCTGGTGCAAAGTATTCTTACAGTAGAATACAATACTTGTTGCCAATGACCCTGAGGGGCAACATTGAAGTATAGAAGCACCCCACAGCTGGATCAGAGATATGCCAAGAAGTGTTGAGTGGCTGTTAGGTATCAGATGCCAGTGTCCATGAACGAGAGATAGAACATACATAGAACATAGAAAAATACAGCGCAGTACAGGCCCTTCGGCCCTCGATGTTGCGCCGACCAAAGCCTACCTAACCTACACTAGCCCAATAACCTCCATATGCTTATCCAATGCCCGCTTAAATGACCATAAAGAGGGAGAGTCCACCACTGCTACTGGCAGGGCATTCCATGAACCCGCTGAGTAAAGAAAAAGATGTATGTGGCTGGTGCCTTAGACTGTGCCCTGAGACATCGTTTCCAGGTGTTCAAGGTAGCAGCTCAGAGGTATAAGCAGCAAACTAATGTTGCCACCTATCTGCTCTGACTTTCAAAACGGGAACTTTCAATGTCTACTTCTGCACAGTGGGTGGTAGGGTTAAGGCTGCATATTGATGAAGTGAGATATGCAGTTAATAATGTTGTTCACAAGCAATAATCGGCATCTCAATGCTGCCTAATGAGAATCTCATCGCTAGCCTGGAACTTAGTTGGGAAATGGACCTAATTGCCCCCAGCATCGAAATGTCACTGTAGGGCAGAATTTAGACAATAAGGGATCTCAAACTAAGGTTCGCTTTTAGGGTGGGAAAAATCTCGAGATCTTACAGGGGGATTAAGGGGTGGGACAGATGGTTGGTTTAGAAGGCTGGGAGATAAGGAAGAAAGGGCAAAGCAACCAAAACCCCACACCTTTCTTCCCACCTCTACCAAATAATCTAAAAATTGGCTTTGTGTATCTTGCCCACCTGCCTGCCAGCTGTTATGTGATTTGACAAAATGATTTTTATGTTAATTGGCTGAATAAACTCAATAGAATGTTATTTTTTTTAAATGGGCCAGGTTGATAATTTCACCTCCCATTGTGAGGCCTGGGTTGTGAGAAGGCAGTAAGCTGACCATTCATCATAAATTTATCTGCGCTGTCCTGCCAAAAACACAGACCAACAGGATGTCGTAAAATTCAGTCCAAAATCCCAATGCAATGTTAAGCTCGAGGCATCTGAGAAAAAGAATTTTTTTTTTCTGTATTAAGAATGAGTATCAAGAGACCTCATTTTGCAGAGATTTGTTAGATAATAGCATGTTTTGCGAGAGAAAAATGGTGAGGCAGAGAACATACTTTGTGTGCATTTTTTAAGAGAAAGCTATATTAATTTTTTGAAGTAGAACACTTGACAGGTTTCTGATGGGTGTATGGGGCATCGTTATTTGTTTTGAATTATACTGGAGAGGATTTAGTTCTGATATAATGACCTGCTTCACTCCAAACAACTTCTATGATTTCCATATAAGGTTTCAAACTTATTGATTTCCAAACATTACTTGCTGATGGTCAGACATTAGAAAGACAAATAGTTAAAAAGGGAATCAATGTTCTTTATGTCTATCTTTTTTATCAGACTATTCCAATGCTGTAATGTCAGAATGGAAACAGCAGCTGGAAGAAATGAGAAACTGTAGAAATGTGGGAACCTTTGGACAAGGTCTGAGATTATAACTAGAAGATTCAAAGAGAGAACAGAAGTAATTCAAATGGATACAGTAAAAGGCAAGGAAATTGAGTTAAAGTGCAAAGTTCCAGTTGGCGTGGGCACTGACAGATGATATTGACACAGAACAGATCAACTTTCTTAATCTTTATACTAATCCTATGGACCTGATTCACATAACTATTGTTGCTCACTTCTGTACCATTTGCAGAATTATATACTTATCAACAGATGACCAGAAGTTTATAGGAAATGTGGGATGGAATTCAGTACCTTGCATGAAAAATCAGTTCAAATTTATTCAGTTTTTTCTTTATTTATTGGAGTTAAAAATCACACAACACCAGGTTATAGTCTAACAGGTTTATTTAGAAGCACTAGCTTTCAGAACGTTGCTCTTTCATCAGGTGGTTGTGGATTTTTGTATCTGTATTTTTCTGTACATCTTACATTTATTGGTTCTTAAATTGCAGCTGAGCATTACATATCTAGCTTTATAAATATATCTATGTTAGACCCCAGATTTCTTTCCTGACTATTATGCTACTAATGTCTCAATGCGTCACATACACAATCTTCTAACTTGCTAATCATTTTAAAATTATCAAAATTGAACTACATCTGCTATCTATTGGTTCAGTTGCCTTAAATATTTTGGTGGGCATCTTACTACACATTTAACCTGAAGAATAAACGTTCCTAGGCACAGTTCAAGAAAACTGGTGGAGAACCAGTTACTTTAGATTTCTACCCTCATTTTGCTGCCTCAGGATTTCCTGAACCTCCAATCTGTAGTCGGCAGGGTGCAGATGGAACATACATTGGACCTAAGGTGGAGGTTTTACTGAAGAAATCTGGAACAAGGCACAGCACTTCCAGAGAGCAGAGATCTATATAGATACAGAGACAAAGCAAAAATATTGAATGTAAGTATAAGGCGCCAACTGTCCTGATTGTGGCTAACGTGGGAACCTAATCTCCCTTGTCTGTCATTAGTACACAGAGCTTTCCATGATATAATATTGTTTCCAAACATCAATTTGTGAAATACTCATTGCTTATATAATTATAAAATCATAGCCACTGTGTAGCTTGAACTGCCCACTAAGATAGAAAGTGAAAACCATTCTGTAACTGCATCTTCATTAATAACTTTAACTGAAAAGAGGTCTAGCAACCTCCTGCTGCTGCTGTTGCTATTTCTCTCCAATCCACTAACAAGCAACCTGTTTTTGTAGGTGTGTAAGTGGCCATTAAATCTGAAGATCCTTTGTGCTAGTCTGTTGCTAGGTGCTGCTCAGTCAGGCATGTAGCAAACTGAGTAAACATGCATAAAGCTTCGCTCTATGTTTTCACTAAAGCTTTAGAAATGATAAAAGCAATCATGTCTCACTAAAACCACGAGTGCATTGAAGTACAAAAGAGTCTCCTTTCCTGGAATACCCTTTTCACTGATATATATCAAATTGAAGATCATCTGGAAATTGTCCAAGATGAAAAATCAATTCATCCAAAACTTCAGACAGAACAATCAACATAACAGGATTAAAAATAGGAATGACTTTGGTAATGAATAGGGAGCACACAGTTGGCCAGTATTCAAGTTGTCTATCATGTTTGATATAGAGAGCAAAAAATATTTGAATTTAAAATATTGATAATGTGGAAACCAGCTAATGGACATCTTGTAAACATTAATGGAAAGGTTTGACCTAACATGGATTCATTTCCTGGATGACTTAATGGAAAAGCTGGAGGTTTATAGGCGTAGTTTTTACCCAAGGCGAAAACTGCTTTATCATCCGAGCAAATGGTTTAAAGTAAATATAATGCAAGTTTTTTTCTAAAGATGTGATAGGTCAGGTAACAGTAACTCCCCTGGTGATGTTTCAATGGATGACAGTTAAATCAAATTCTACCCAGAAGTGACCAGAAGTAAGCTCAGGATTCCTGATCATTTTAGATGCTGTACCAGAACTGAAGATTTTATTTTGTAATAAAAATGTACTATTATTTTATTTTCTGTCCATTTTGATGCCCATATTCTATTTCATGATTCATTAACTGGTTCAGTTATATGAAAAATTGATAAATGTACAGAGCATTGAAGTTGCTGTATGACTGGATAGCAGAATGCATCGAAAGTTATTTTCATTTCCCTTTCCCTAGTTGCAGTGCCTGGATTCCATTTTGCAAAAGATCTCAGCAAGATTTGAAACTCTGAGGAATTCTGAGCATATATCTGCATCGCATTACAGCAAAATCACTTAGCCTACAAATACACTGTGCCATAGTGAAGTAATGCTGCACTTTGAATTTTGATGAGAAATAAATTTGAGTCAAACATTTTGTTTCAAACTGATTATTTCTATTAACTCTATCTTAACAATGAGTTTTACCGTGCTTCCAAGCTAAAACTATAAATTGTTATCAGAATCGTATAATTGGTAAGCATTTCCTGTCAAAATAACAGCGAGATATAGTTAGTAAATGGTATGGCTACAGACATAGCATGAAACCTATCATCCCATCCTGGTACACTCAGTCATAGAGCTGAACAGCTTGGGAACAGACCTTTTGGTCCAATTCGTCCATGTCGACCAGGTATCCTAAATAAATTTAATCCCACTTGCCAGCATTTGACCCATATCACTCTAAAATCTTCCTACTTATGTATCCATCCAGATGCCTTTTAAATGTCATAATTGTACCCGCCTCTGTCACTTCCTCTGGCAGCTCATTCCACATGCACACCACCCTCTGCTTTAAAAGAATTGTCCCTTAGATCCCTTTTCTACCTTTCTCTTCTCATCCTAAACCTATGCACTCTAGTTTTGGACTCCCTTACCATGGGAAAAAGACCTTGGCTATTCTCCCTATCCATACCCCTTATGATTTTATATACCTCTTTAAGGTCACCCCTCAGCCTCCAATGCACCAGGGATAATAGCCACAGTCCATTCAGCCTCTCCCTGTAGCTCAAGCCATCCAAACCTAGCAACATGTTTGCAAATCTTTTCTGAACACATTCAGATTTTAACGCTGCATTAATAAAGGGCAATTGTATTGGCATCCCTTCTGTCAAACGAACTAGTGTTATGTAACTCTACCAGCTGATGCGGGTATCTTTTTTTAAAGTGAAAAATACTGATTCAACCTCATTGGAATTCTGATCTTGCTATCAGAAAGATGTTGTGAAACTTGGATGGGTTCAGAAAAGATTTACAAGGATGTTGCCAGGGTCAGAGGGTTTGAGCTATAGAGAGAGGCTTAACAGGCTGGGGCTGTTTTCCCTGGGGCTCAGATGCCTAGGAGTGACCTTATAGAGGTTTATAAAATCAAAAAGGGGCATTGATAGGGTAAATGGACAAGGTTGCAAATGTGTTGCTGGTCAAAGCACAGCAGGTTAGGCAGCATCTCAGGAATAGAGAATTCGACGTTTCGAGCATAAGCCCTTCATCAGGAATAAGAGAGAGAGAGCCAAGCAGGCTGAGATAAAAGGTAGGGAGGAGGGACTAGGGGGAGGGGCGATGGAGGTGGGATAGGTGGAAGGAGGTCAAGGTGAGGGTGATAGGCCGGAGTGGGGTGGGGGCGGAGAGGTCAGGAAGAGGATTGCAGGTTAGGAGGGCGGTGCTGAGTTGAGGGAACCGACTGAGACAAGGTGGGGGGAGGGGAAATGAGGAAGCTGGAGAAATCTGAATTCATACCTTGTGGTTGGAGGGTTCCCAGGCGGAAGATGAGGCGCTCCTCCTCCAGCCGTCGTGTAGATGGACAAGGTTGTTTCCTTGGGGTGGGGGTGTCCAAAACCCGAGGGTATAGGTTTAGGGTGAGGGGAAAAATATTAAAGGGATGTAATTGGTGCAGACGGTGATAATTGTCTGGGATAAGTTGCCAGAGGAAGTGGTGGAGGCTGGTACTATTAAATTTAAAAGGCATCTGGATTGATATAAGAATAGGAAGGGTTTAGAGGGATATGGACTAAATGCTGGCAAATGGGATCAGATTTATTTTGGATATCTGTCAGTATGGACAAGTCGGACCGAAGGGTCTGTTTCCATGCTGTATATCTCTATGACTTTATGACTCTATCTGGCTAATTTCAAACTTAACAATGGAGTTACTGCTGTATAGATCTGGAAAACGGTTGAAGAACATAAATTCAATCTCCTGATCTAATCCTACTTGGCTGGAATAAAACCTCAAAATTGAATGAATGTTAACATTCTGTTTGAGACATGAAAGTTACTACTATACAGAAAAGGCATGTGCCATCCATAACCAGCAGAGCTTGTTGTTAAGAAAGGCAACCTGTTTCCCTTCTTTGCCGAGTGTAAGGGCTCTCAAACAGAGTGAAAAGGAGTTTCAAGGAAGCATACCATGAACTGCTCATGGTAAGTAAACATATCACACAATATAGGATTGATTTTAAAAATATTACACTGTTGTTTGTACACACCTGGATAAATTTCTCAAACACTCATAGGGCAAGTATGTGAAACAATTGCTGGAATGACCATCGCAGGCCACCAGATCTGCAGAATAGTGTTCAGGTATGGTCACCATTCCAAACCCTAACGATTCTATTAGAATATGTGTTAATCTTACAAAACTCAATAAAGATGGTCACTAAATAAATCTATCCAAATGCTACTGTTGATGATGTTTACCAAAGTCTTTCATAGCAAAGTTTTCACTAAGCTTGATGCCAACTTCCTGGCAAGTTCCATTAGATAAAAGGCTTATTCAATTTGGGGAGATTATTTCAACACCAATACACAATGTCCAAGATTTAACAAGTGTTAGTGGGTGTTTCATGCCATTTAGGTGATACTTCTGTTCCATACAGTAATGTCAAAATTCATGATCAAACAAATTTGAAATGATTGCGAACAACAGGGCTCACCTTTGATGACGAATGAGACTTGTTTAAAGGATCATCCAATTGCTGGGACCTTTCATTGACATAGATGACATACAGCTAGATTCACAGCAAACAAGGCCAATAAAAGAATTTCCTACCCCAAAGTCATTATGTGGTTGATAACAATTCCTGGGAATGGTAAATCTAGTAATAAACACTTTACTCCACTTGTCAGCCATTATTGAATCTTCCAACCACTTACAGAACAAGCATGAGGGTTGGTTTGGGAATAACATCAAAAAGAGGCCTCACAGAGGCTCCCAGACATCCTGCCAACTGCACTGATCTTGTCCCATTACAAACTATTGTTCCTGATTATTATTGCTGTGGAAGCCTCAGCCATAAGTAGTGGAGCAAGTATTTTCTAAGAAAAGCGTGAAGCATTGAGAAAGCTAACTTTATAAATAATGAAATCCCCAGCATTCCTTGATATGTCATAATTGAAAAGCACCTCAATTAAAAGAACCTGACTGAGATTCTAAGATTATACATTGAGCTCATGATTCTTAGGGAGACCAATCATAAACCAATCGTAGACTTATAGAGCCGTACAGCATGGAAACAGTCCCTTTGGTCCATTTTGTCCGTGCTGACCAGATATCCTAAATAAATCTAGTTCCATTTGCCAGTACTTGGCCCATAACCCTCTAAACCTTCCTATTCATGTACCCAGCCGGATGCATTTTAAATGTTGGAATTGTACTCCCACTACTTCCTCTGGCAGCTCATTCCACACACGTACCACCCTCTGCATGAAAGAGTTGCCCCTGAAGTCCCTTTTAAATCTTCCCCTCTCACTGTAAACCTAAGCCCTCTACTTTTGGACTCCACTAATCCTCTATCCCTCATGATTTTATAAATTTCTATAAGGTAACCCCTCAGCCTCTGATGCTCGAAGGAAAAAAAAACCCCAGCCTATTCAGCCTCTCTCTATAGCTCCAACCCTGGCAATATCATTATTAATCTTTTCTGAAGCCTTTCAAGTTTCACAACATCCTCACTTGCAGAGAGGCCTGAATTGTAGGCAGTATTCCAATATTGGCCTGATGGATGAGAAAGCTTTGGCAAAAGTGCCTTAATAGATGATTCCCTTTGTCTTGTGAAATTTGTGTACGAGACCAAGTATCTGCAAGGAAAGTTATAGATATGAGCAAATGACCTGTTCAGAGCAACTGTTGACATCCTTCTGCCAGTGAATAGAGAATTTGGGGACTAACACAATTCATAAACATGCACAACAAGAATAGTGGATCCATTAACTGAAGCAAAACTTAATCTTATCAGAGATAGGAACAAAGGCAAGAGGATCCTGAATGTCTTTCTCTATACATTGATACAGGCATGCCAGAAAAAAGTCTGGTGCTTAATTATGAAATCCAATACATAACACTTTGCTATTGTTGATGGCTTATTGGTATTGATTGACTGACTCATTATCCCACCCTCACTAAGAACCGATATAATTGATAAACCAAGGACACATTACTAAACATAGAGCTAGAGGTCGAGCTGCAGTCAGGTGGCCAGAAATCGCCAAACAGATAGACAATCTGATAACTGATTTCAGAAATTTGCCATACATAGCCCCAAAAGAAAGGAACCATTGTTTCCTAATTCTCAGCAGACCATGGGAATACAGGCACTGATCTGCTTTTAGATGTAATTGACACTTATCTAATTGAGGTTGTCCATCTTTCTTGATAAATCTAAGTAAAGATACTATACTCCAATATTGCTGCTGCAGTCATCAAAGTCTTACATGAAATGTTAGCCACTCACAGGAATCCTGGATGTGATTATACCTGATAATGGCCCACAATTTGACAATGAACTCTGTGACCATTTCAGGGCTCCAGCACATTACCAGTTCAACAAGATATCCTCAGTCAAATGGAAAAGCTAAACATGGAGTCTAAATCTTTTCTTCACAGCTTGATCAGATGACATCTTTTAAAAAATGATTGCCTGAAAGAGCAAAAATTTTATCAACAAGCAACCAACTACAATAGATGGTTTTGCACCACAACCTTGCTGTGTCTGGAACAAGGGCAAGTGGAGTAAATCAAGGATCTCAACAGGAATGTTGTAGTTGTGCAGCAGATACCAAATTAGCAACTGTATCTAACTAACACAACAAAAGTAATAGTGCACTGGAATTGTAGATACCTAGTCTCAATAAAGAGTCATAACCCATCACTACAACAATGGGATGAACCAATGATGGATGTCAAGAGTCAGATCAATGGCAATCAAATCCAATATGAGATCAAAAGCCAAATCATCCATCCTCAAATGATAGAAGTACAGATTATCTCAGTTCATGACATACTTGAATGGAATGCATAGTCATGTCTTTTTTGACTGCATTTATAAAGTCAGAGAGTTGGGTGGCATTGGGGTGCACGTGGTGAGCGCAGATAGGTTAATGCTAAACTTGCTTCACTAATTTGAAGCAATTATGTAAAGGATTTATTAACCAAACAACAGACCTTTCAGATGAGATGTTATATAAGGCAATTAGTACCTGAAAGGATTAATTAACATCATGAGACAGGTTATACACAGAATGTAAACGATGGTTTGTAGGAGGAGCTAACCAGACTTGCTAGAGTTCTGAGCTTACTACCAACTCTGTTTGAGAATGGTCTAGTACTATTAAAGTGAACCTAGTGTTGGGTAGAGCCTGATGCCTCACTAGAGGCATTCAAGCATCTCAGGTGCAATGTCACTAACTACTAATATATAATAAACCTACTTACTGTTGATCATGTTTGAGATCATATTTTTCCTAAGAAAATGTTAGGTATCTGACCACACATGGTATCAGTAGCTTCGACTAATACCAGCATCAAAGATTGGTTGCAGGAAATCAATCTAAGACAACCCAGATGGTTCAGATGGATGCATGTGACAATGGAACAATCCCGATCTTGGTCCCAAAAGCCTGAAGTTGCTGCAAGCTTCTACCAGCCACCCACTCCCACCAAAATATCGGGAGCTTTGAAAGTGAGTTCTGAGCAGATGCTCAATGAATACAACCAATTAATGGTGCAGGCGACTTCACTTTCCCGCTTCTCCCTTCCTGCTCTCATCAAAATCAACAAGTTCAGGAACAGAGGCAGGAATCAGAATACAGCACCTGCACTATTGTTATGTTCCAGCTCAGCATTGTCTTCATGACCTGTCCTACCTATCAATCTCCCTTCCCACCTATTCACTCCACCCTCCCCTCTGATCTATCACCTCCATCCCCACCCCCATTCACCTATTGTACGCTTTGCTACCTTCCCCCACTCTCTTCTCTGACCTATCACCTCCATTCCCACCCCCATTCACCTATTGTACTCTTTGCAACCTTCAACCGCAGCCCCCTCCTTCCCACCCCCACCATCCCATTTATCTCTCCACCCTGGAGACTCTCTGCCTCCATTCCTGATGAAGGGCTTTTTGCCAAAACGTCACTTTTCCTGCTCCTCGGATGCTGCCTGACCTGCTGTGCTTTTCCAGCACCACTCTAGCATCTGCAGTCCTCACTTTCGCCAACTGTTTTTATCAGCCAATCCTGTACCAATCAGATCAAGTATATTAGCATCAGGCCCATCGTGTTAACAGGTCCTGTCTGGATTAGCAACTCAATTAACAATGAGTTTAGTTGGCGGCACGGTGACACAGTGGTTAGCACTGCTGCTTCACAGCACC
The DNA here is from genome assembly GCF_020745735.1 of Hemiscyllium ocellatum. Lineage (NCBI taxonomy): Eukaryota > Metazoa > Chordata > Chondrichthyes > Orectolobiformes > Hemiscylliidae > Hemiscyllium > Hemiscyllium ocellatum. Next base: position 75,122,019 of record NC_083409.1, on the reverse strand, counting down.
AGAGACCCAGGTTCATTTCCTGCCTCAGGCGACTCTCTGCGTGGAGTTTGCACATTCTCCCCGTGTCTGCGTGGGTTTCCTCTGGGTGCTCCGGTTTCCTCCCACAATCCAAAAATGTGCTGGTTAAATGAATTGGCTGCGCTAAATTGCCTGTAGGGTTAGGTGAAGGGGTAAATGTAGGAGAATGGGTCTGGGTGGGTTACGCTTCGGCAGGTCGGTGTGGACTGGTTGGGCCGAAGGGCCTGTTTCCACACTGTAGGCAATCTAATCTAATTGATCTCTTTGGTTGTTTGCCATGAAAGCGTGAAGAGAGATCTGAGAAAGGCACCAGCATTCAACTTTCCTTCTTCCCTTTGTGAATAGATAGGTGGTCAATTGATTAAAGAAGCAGCTTCATTCAGTTATAACTACCTAAAGAAACTATCAAGTTTACAAATGTTTTATTAGGCCCTCGTGAAAATCCATGACCAGAAATTGAACTTACAATTCATAACATTCAGAAGACAACATGTTCAGTTGTTTCTGAGTTGCTGGAAAATTTGTAATAGGAAAAAAAGACAGGTTCCACAACTTCAGGAACCAGCAAGTTTCAAAATTCATGTTTGATATATCTGTGCAATATCCACTTCCGTAGTTGGTTGTCTCCATTCTTTCAAATTGCTTTAGGCTAATCCATTAAAACAGACAACAAATTAATGTTTCTATTACAGAAGTGGAGGATACTGGATATCTGCCAGTGCTAAGAGAGTAATGCAACTGAATACTTCAAAAAATATCACATTTCATAGAAGAAATCCAAATATCTTGTAACATAAAACAAAACCTGAAGACTAAATTACAACCTTCAAGCCTCTGCCAGACCTTTCTAGTTTTCCACAATGCAGCCTATAATTTTAAATCATAATTTTCTTTTGATAATTATGGAGTTAAAAAGTTCGATTGCACAGGGTTCACTTTTCCTTGGCCACCGAGGGAAACGTTGAGAATGTAAAATAGCTGAGTTATTAGCAATCAAAGCTTGCAATTGTATAAGTAATTTGCTGACCTCAATGAAAGTCAAGTGTTTTAAGATCCTGGAAAGTTCACTGGAGAACTACAATGTGAATGCCTACTTTAAAATCCTTACAGTCACAATAGGTTAATGAGTGTAGTCTTAATACTATGCAGCGTGTAAACTTCAAACAGCCATAATTGAGAGTGATGAAAGGGCTCAATTGCACACATATAAACAGAGCATTTGAACTGAGTAGGTTAAGGAGAACAGAGAGATACATTTACAAGGATGTAAGGCATACAGTCAAGCTTCCTCTGAAGAAACTATGGCAGATTCGAGCTTTGAAGACACACCATGATATTCAACGTAAAGTGCATCATCAAAATTGTAAACAATCATCTGACCAGATGGAAGAATCCCATCAAATATTTCTGACAGGAGGTTGTTCTTTGTTTAGTGAGTCAGTACTTTTGTAGTAAATTGCTGGTTCATGCAGTGGGTGCTTTAGTTTAAAACTTTCAAATTGAGCATGCTGGAGGTAAAAGAAATGTAGCTGAGAAAGAAAAGTAGCTGTGATGATGGGTGATGATGGCTACAGCTATCTACTGGAGCTTCATTTTTTTTGTCATTGGGTATTAAGGAGGAATTTCCCACAATCTTGTTTTTAAATTCACTCCCAAATCTACTTGGATTGCCACTTTTGACTTGCTTTTAAATTTGTTCAGCGATTACGTTATTGCTGTTTCATTGTCTTGCAATAAAACTGAATGGTACCACCTCATGAAAAAGCCAATCTTTCCCTGTTCAATATTTCTGTACTCTTTGTAGAAAGCATTGAAAATAATATGAGAACATTAATTGACTTGAGATTGAAGCACCAAATCCCATGCAAGTTTGAAAATTATGATTAGAAGCACATATTTTAAAAATACATTTCAATTATTCATTGCACTTATAAAAAGAAGTCAGATGACTGAAAGATGATGGAACCTAAAGTAATGGGAAAAATTACATAAAATTATGTGGGCAACATGAGAGTAGAACGACTAAGGCTACTGTGCAATGAAAGAGGCCATTTCACTTTGTTCAGTTTTAATTTTTTTACATAACAGACAATCAATATATTGTAATAATTTATGACAATGCATTAGAACCCCAAAGTATTTGTAAATGTTTTAACTTTTAATACCAAACTACATTGTTTTTTTTTACTTAAAAGAGAACTGTTCTGGGTAAAAGAAAAGTTGTGTGTGGAGTGGATAAGATGTCAAAAGACTTAAAGATCTCAAAGAAACTTCAGAGTGGACTGTAATCTCTTATGATTAGAAAACAATAAGATGCTGAAAACCAATGCTCAATTGCAAGCCAAGCCCTCGTATATTATGCTCCAAACTACAGATACACTTTGCATTTTTCCTTTGAAGAAAACAGAAGATCAGGCATTAAAAAGCCAGTTTCAATTCTACTGGAGGTAGCTAGTGGGACTGAATATTCAAGTGGACTAGTGGTGGTTAGCACTGCTGCCTCACAGTGCCACGGACACAGATTCAATTCCAGCCTCAGTCGACTATTGGCATGGAATTTGCACATTCTCCCTTTGTCTGAATGGATTTCTTTTGGGTATTCTGGTTTCCTCCCACAATGAAAAGATGTGCAGTTTAGGTGAATTAGCCATACTAAATTGTCCATAGTGTTCAGGGATGTGTAGGTGAGGTGCATTAATCAGGGATAAATACAGAGTAATAGGATAGGGGAATGGGTCTGGGCTGGTTACTCTTCAGGGGGTTGGTGCGGATCTGTTATGCTGAAGGCCTGTTTCCACACTGTAGAGATTCTATGATTCGATGAAGGAACCAGGACAAAGGAACTTCAAATAGTCTTCAAATCCAAGAACTTCAAAGTCAATGTTACTGGTCGCCACAACTGCAATGGAATTGTAACGTTCAATTATCCATGTTTCATGAACAATTATATTTTTTCTTTTTGTTTCAGCTCATTCTTAACCTTGTGTATTGCATTATAATTATTCTTATATTTAGTAATTAATATGTTCTCTCTATTAATTCAAGCAAGCTGAGTTATTTTGCTTCCTTTTAAAACATAAATTCATTGGTTTGGGTAAAAGTAACTACAAGTGCAGGGATTGTTTTAAGATTAACTTGTTGTGACCAAATAAGAACAAGTGAGTAAAGAAGGTTATCCCTCCTCATTGGGGACCTTAATAGTTTGGGGTAGCCTGTCTGGGATTGTAATGAATTGGTGAACCTCAGCTGGAATCTGGTTTTAACAAACGCTTATAGATTATTTCATCATAAAAATGGGAAATAAGCAACAAATCAGAGAGAATGAGAAGAGATCCAGAAATGCATATATACATGATGAGAATATGAACAAGAGCTGATAGACTTCAAGAACCAATCTGTCAAATTTCAGCGGAGGCGCGCAGCAGTGGAAATCAGCAATGACCAAATCCATGAACCAATACTGATTGCAAGGAAATAGGAATCCAATGTTAAAGGATAAAACTTCGAAGAAACTGTAAGCTTTTTGTGCTACACATTCATGTTTATTTCATGTCCCCTTCTTCAGCATTTCCTGCACAACAGGAGGATATGGGAATAGTTGAAAATAATGATGATTTTGAAGAAAGTTATTTCTCACTAAAGCTGATTCTGAAGTCAACAATAACTTTTAGTCCCCTTGTGACTCCACCATGATCTGCCCTCTCTTTCTATTACAGCACCTTTGTCATATAACAATTCTGTTCTTTGCATCAACTCAGTATCGATTGTCAGTTAATGACAAAATAGCAGTGAAGAGGATGTTTTATTGACGAATGCAAGAGAGCGAAAGGCAAAGCAAGTTGTTGAGGATTTGGCTACTATCCAACAGATGGCCCAAAGTCATGATGCATTAGCTGAAGAGACCCTTAATTCCGAAATTAGGAATCCTGTTATCAAAAAGGATGCGTGAAAAGTGTTGTACCAATCTGCACACTTGACTTTCAAATTTCATGGGTGCCATTCGACAAATAAGTGTGGTGCATCAATATTTGAACTTGCTGTTTCTTCAGGAGAACAATACCATGTTTGACCACACTAAAGCAAATTGGCCCTGTATCCAACCCAACACTTATTGGACATCAAATGAGAGTCAACAATTTCTACAAAAGCTTCAGTTATCTGAACAGTAGCCAACATCTGGTGACACTGGACTTCTGCGCAACCATGGGAGGAAACAGAAATAAACCATGTTTAAACATCCAGCAAAACATGAAGGTAGAAAGTGTTTTGACTCACCAATTGCAAAATATAAAAAATATTGCACTTTAAGCTGGTTTATTGTTCAAAGTAATATGAGAACTGAAGGTCTGCTAAAGGGGATGTAGCATTTTTGCCAATTGGAGGCAGAAAAATAGATTTTTACATTTTGTATAATTAAGGTCAGCAGAAAGACACACTTCTCTCTGCTACATCAGCAATATGCTCAGTAAACTTATTATATAAAAGCAAATAACTGGCACTGCTAAACTCAGAACCTTTGTCATAATGCTTTAGTTCAGTTCTGGGAACTTAGATCCCAATTCATAATTTACCCTAGGTTATGCATCCATCATTTGAAAGCCACACAAACAACTGTCTAATTCAGGGTAAGTACTCATGGTTGAGTGACGAACGATGCAAATTGACAAAAGCAGTTAAGAAGATCCACTCTAAAAGACAATATAAGCAACTTCCACATGTTCAAATATGTTTGTGAGACACCTTTAATTTAAATGCACATTGAATTTCCTTTGTTGCATACAAAATACAGGATCTGTAGAAACAGTTGTGTATATATAGTGTTGGGGAATGTCAATGGCTTTGAATATTAGCAACAACTGCAAAGGTTTCATAGTACTATAATAAATTATTGTTTCTGATTACAGAAACTCGTGTCCTTAATGATGTTAATATGTAACTAAATCCATCTAAGCCCAAGGGGACAGCTGGTGAAATTCAAATTAGAGGCACAGGTGAAAAAGGATGGCTTTGGTTTACCTTCATTAAACTGGAGGAAATCCTGACTAATCTACTGTTAATGTCCTGCTCTTTTTCAGACTAATTTCAATTATTCTACTATAATGTAGTCACCAATCTCTGGATCAACCCAAACCCTCAGGGACCATAAAATGTTCATTTTGATATTGAAAGGTAGCTTGACAAAAATTGGACACTGTTCCTTTAAACCAGTGAAGTAACGTGATTTGAAATTCAGATGCTGTCAAACTGAGGTCAGTGCTTACTAGTGGGTGGTATTTCATGGAGGCAAAAGGGCATTCATCCATTGGCTGAATGACTGACTAGAACCCTGCACCGCCTCTTTAAGAGATTATTTAAAGGCTCTTTATCTGAATGTGCGCAGTACTTGTTACAAGATAGATGAGTTGACAGCACAAATAGAAATAAATAATTATGATTTGATTGCTATTACAGAGGCATATTTGCATGGTGATCATGATTGGGTGTTCACTGTTCTGGAAAATAGACATAAAGGAAAAGGAGAGAAAAAGGAGGTAGTGTTGATAATAAACGTAGGTATCAGTGTGGTGGTGAGAGGAGTGATAGAGGTGCAAGAGGGGGAGGCAGTGGCCTCTTGGTATTATCACTGGATTGTTACATGGATAATATTCTGGGGACCCAGATTTAAACCCTGCCGTGGCAGATGGTTACATTTGAATTTAATACATATCTGGAATTAAGAGTCTAATGATGACCATTATTTGGGCTGTCAGGAAAAACCCATCTGGGTCACTAATGGTCTTTATGGAAGGAAACTGCCATCCTTGCCTGGTCTGGCCTACATGTGACTCCAGACACACAGCAAAGTAATTGACAGTTAACTAGCCTAGCCAGCGGTGCCCTCATCCTATGAATGATTTTAAAAAAAAAATCATGATGAGAGGATTCTGGGTAATCCAAGATGGAGGATGGGAAAAATTTCTGGCTGTAACAGCTGCTCCTTTTTGAGGTATTTTAGGTGCTGGAGATGATTTCCTCGAATTCCAGGAGCAGCAATTGCTGTTGCATTGTTTTGGAACTTTGGGAATAAAAAGTCAAAACAACAGCAGTTTTAAAAGGGAGAAGTACAGACAAAGGAAACACATGGTGAAGTCGTTGCAGGAGAGAGAGAGAGAACCTGCACAGTTACTGCCTTTGCTGTTTGAATTCATGTATCGCTTGACATTGAAATGCATGTGGGAAAATTAATAATCAGTGAAATTCACAATAATCTTGGAGGAACTGTTGGGCGAAGTTCACAGTGCAGAATCAGATAAGTTAATTGTTGTTTTAAGTGTGACCTACAGAGAATCTGCAGTAGTGAGTAGAGTGGGTTCTTTCTTGATTATATGTGTTTGGAGATATGTCTCTTGATTAAACTTAAAATATAAGCCATACATATTAATTTAACCTGGGACAGTGTTTGTAGAGGAATAAGATAGTGTTAATTTCTAGATCTGAAGATCGTGAAGGAGCAAAAGTGGCCTTTAATTGAGTGATATGTATTCATGTCAGGTGTGGGAGTTTAAAGAGAATTTAAGGGTTATTATCTGCCTTAAATGCTGCTGTCTGTGAATCTTATCAGATCAATTGGATCTGTTGTAGAGACGGTTAGAAGTGATGAGAAATTTGCAACAGCAACAGTATGTGATGGATGACAGTTATAGGAATGGGGGAAAGTCTCAGATACAGCCACATGAATGGGTTAACTCCAGGAAAGGTAAGAGAGGGAGGCAGCAAGTGCAGGAGTCCTTTGTGGATATACCCATTTCAAACAGGTATGCTGTTTTAGAAAATGTAGAGGGTGATGGATTCTCAGGGGAATGTAGCACGAATAGCTAAGTTTCTGGTATTGTGACTGGCTCTAATGCAACAAGGGGTACGTCGGGTTCTAAGAGATCAATTGTGTTAGGGGATTCTCTAGTCCGAGGTACAGACAGACGTTTCTGTGGCCAGCAGAGAAAAAGCAGAATGGTGTGTTGCTTCCTGGTGTAAAAAATGAGGTCTGCAGATGCTGGAGATCACAGCTGCAAATGTGTTGCTGGTCAAAGCACAGCAGGCCAGGCAGCATCTCAGGAATAGAGAATTCGCAAATGTGTTGCTGGTCAAAGCACAGCAGGCCAGGCAGCATCTCAGGAATAGAGAATTCGCAAATGTGTTGCTGGTTGCTGCCTGGCCTGCTGTGCTTTGACCAGCAACACATTTGCGAATTCTCTATTCCTGAGATGCTGCCTGGCCTGCTGTGCTTTGACCAGCAACACATTTGCAGCTGTTGCTTCCTGGTGCCAGGATCAAGGATGTCTCAGAGAAGGTGCAGAATGTTCTCACAGGGGGGAGGGGCCAGCAAGAGGTCATTGTCCACATTGAAACCAACGACAAAGGAAGGGAAAAGGTTGAGATTCTGAAGGGAGATTACAGGGAGTTAGGCAGAAATTTAAAAAGAAGGTCCTCAAGGGTAGTAATATCTGGATTACTCCCAGTGCTATGAGCTAGTGAGGGCAGGAATAGGAGGATAGAGCAGATGAATGCATGGCTGAGGAGCTGGTTTATTGGAGAAGGATTCACATTTTTGGATCATTGGAATCTCTTTTGGGATAGTAGTGACCTTGTACAAGAAGGGCAGATTGCATCTAAATTGGAAGGGGACTAATATACTGGCAGGGAAAGTTGCTAGAGCTGCTCGGGAGGATTTAAACTAGTAAGGTGGGGGGGTGGGACCCAGGGAGATAGTGAGGAAAGAGATCGATCTGAGACTGGTACAGTTGAGAACAGAAGCGAGTCAAACAGTCAGGGCAGGCAGGGACAAAATAGGACTAATAAATTAATCTGCATTTATTTCAATGCAAGGGGCCTAACAGGGAAGGCAGATGAACTCTGGGCATGGTTAGGAACATGGGACTGGGATACCACAGCAATTACAGAAACATGGCTCAGGGATGGGCAGGACTGACAGCTTAATGTTCCAGGATACAAATGCTTCAGGAAAGGTAGAAAGGGAGGCAAGAGAGGAACGGGGGTGGCATTTTTGTTAACGGATAGCATTACAGTTGTGCTGCGGGAGGATATTCCCGGAAATACATTCAAGGAAGTTATTTGGTTGGAACTGAGAAATGAGAAAGGGATGATCTCCTTATTGGGATTGTATTATAGACCCCCCAATACTCAGAGGAAAAATGAGAAGCAAACTTGTAAGGAGATCTCTGCTATCTGTAAGAATAATAGGGTGGTTATGGTAGGAGATTTTAACTTTCCAAACATAGACTAGGACTGCCATAGTGTTAAGGGTTTAGGTGGAGAGGAATTTGTTAAGTGTGTAAAAGACAATGTTCTGATTCAGCATGTGGATGCACCTACTAGCGAAGATGCAAAACTTGATCTACTCTTGGGAAATTGGCAGGGCAGGTGATTGAGGCGTCAGTGGGGGAGCACTTTGGGGCCTGCGACCATAATTCTATTAGATTTAAAATAATGATGGAAAAGGATAGACCAGATCTAAAAGTTGAAGTTCTAAATTGGAGAAAGGCCAATTTTGATGGTATTAGGCAAGAACTTTTGAAAGTTGAGTGGGGGCAGATGTTCACAGGTAAAGGACGGCTGGAAAATGGGAAGCCTTCAGAAATGAGATAACAAGAATCCAGAGAAAGTATATTCCTGTCAAGGTGAAAGGGAAGGCTGGTAGGTATAGGGAACACTGGATGACTAAAGAAATTGAGAGTTTGGTTAAGAAAAGAATGAAGCATATGTAAGGTATAGACAGGATAGATCGAGTGAATCCTTAGAAGAATATAAAGGAAGTAGGAGTATATTTAATAGGGAAATCAGGAGCTTTGACAAATAGAATTAAGGAGAATCCAAAGAGTTTTTACAAATACATTAAGGACAAAACGGTAACTAGGGAGAGAATAGGGCCCCTCAAAGATCAGCAAGGCGGCCTTTGTGTGAAACTGCAGAAAATGGGGGAAATACTAAATGAGTATTTTGCATCAGTATTTACTGTGGACAAGGATATGGAAGATATAGACTGTAGGGAAGTAGATGGTGACATCTTGAAAAATTGTCCAGATTACAGAGGAGGAAGTGCTGGATGCCTTGAAACGGTTAAAGGTGGATAAATCCCCAGGACCTGATCAGGTGCACCCGAGAACTCTGTGGGAAGCTAGAGAAGTGATTGCTGGGCCTCTTGCTGAGATATTTGTATCATCGATAGTCACAGGTGAGGTGCTGGAAGACTGGAGGTTGGCTAACGTGGTGCCACTGTTTAAGAAAGGTGGTAAGGACAAGCCAGGGAACTATAGACCAGTGAGCTTGACGGCGGTGGTGCGTAAGTTATTGGAGGGAATCCTGAGGGACAGGATGTACATGTATTTGGAAAGGCAAGGACTGATTAGGAATATTCAACATAGTTTTGTGTGTGGGAAATCATGTCTCACAAATTTGATTGAGTTTTTTGAGGAAGTAACAAAGAGAATTGATGAGGACAGAGCGATAGATGTGATCCATATGGACTTCAGTAAGGCGTTCGACAAGGTCCCCTAAGAGAGACTGATTAGCAAAGTCAGATCTCATGGAATACGAGCTATTTGGATACAGAACTGGCTCAAAGGTAGACGACACAGGGTGGTGGTGGAGGGTTGTTTTCAGACTGGAGGCCTGTGACCAGTGGAGTGCTACAAGGATCGGTGCTGGGTCCTCTACTTTTTGTCATTTACATAAGTAATTTGGATGTAAGCATAAGAGGTATAGTTAGTAAGTTTGCAGATAACACCAAAATTGGAGATGTAGTGGACAGTGAAGAAGGTTACCTCAGATTACAACAGGATCTTGACCAGATGGGCCAATGGGCTGAGAAGTGGCAGATGGAATTTAATTCCGATAAATGCAAGATCCTGCATTTTGGGAAAGCAATTCTTAGCAGGACTTATAAACTTAATGGTAAGGTCCTAGGGAGTGTTGCTGAACAAAGAGACCTTGGAGTGCAGGTTCATAGCTCCTTGAAAGTGGAGTCACAGGTAGATAGGATAGTAAAGAAGTTGTTTGGTATGTTTTCCTTTATTGGTCAGAGTACTGAGTACAGGAGTTGGGAGGTCATGTTGCGGTTGTACAGTACATTGGTTAGGCTACTGTTGGAATATTGTGTGCAATTCTGGTATCCTTCCTATCGGAAAGATGTTGTGAAAATTGAAAGGGTTCAGAAAAGATTTATAAGGATGTTGCCAGGGATGGAGGATTTGAGCTATAGGGAGAAGCTGAACAGGCTGGGGCTGTTTTTCCTGCAGTGTTGGAGGCTGAGGGTTGACCTTATAGAGGTTTACAAAATTTTGCGCGACATAGATGGGGTAAATAGACAAAGTCTTTTCCCTGGGATCGGGCAGTCCAGAACTGGAGGGCATAGGTTTAGGGTGAGAGGAGAAAGATATAAAAGAGACCTACGAGGCAACTTTTTCACACAGAGGGTGGTACGTGTATGAAATGAGCTGCCAGAGGATGTGGTGGAGGCTGGTACAATTACAATTGTAAAAGCCATCTGGGTGGTTATATGAACAGGAAGGGTTTGGAAGGATATGGGCGGAGTGCTGTCAGGTGGGACTAGATTGGGTTGGTATATCCATTCGGCATGGACAAATTGGACCGAAAGGTCTGTTTCTGTGCTGTACATCTCTATGATTCTATGCCCCTATATGTTCTGATTTGTTTAATTTGAGTTCACTTAGCTTTGATTACTACTAACTGCATAAATAATTTTCACAGCGATAAATGGAGGGTATGAAATCCCAAGATCAGCATTTTGAGTGTCTATGTCTGGGAGCTTAAATAATGGGTGAACGTATTACCCTTCCACTCCAGGTTTGGTGACAGAGAATCTCTTAATCAGACGGGAGGGTCGTGTATTCAAATGCAGTCCACCTTCCTGCCTTCACCTGATTTTAAATCCGTGGTTGGAAGGCCCGCGCTCTAACGTCCTTCCTTTCCCTCAAATCCTCCTCCCTGCACCTTGCCTGGGATCCTTGGTGTCAGTTGGAAGTCTGGTTGGCAGAAGCCATTATTTCTCTGGTGACATTGTCATTCAATAGAACTGCTACTGTCTTGGCAGCTGAGTCTTCCACTCCCATGGCCCCTGGTCCCAGGAAATGGCTGCCACTGTCCAATTAAGTGCGTGAGTAAAACTGGTTTTGATGGATTCTAAGAATGTAGCAAACATAAGCAGGTGTAGGCCATTCAGAGTGCCTAGTCTGGTCCACATTCTGTCAGATCATAGCTGATCTGCCCCAGACTTCAACTCCAACTTTGTGCCAGCTCATTGTGGCCCTCAACTCCCTGATATTCCAAAAAATCCATCTACCTCTTTTGGGATTTACATATTAATCAATCGAAACCTGCACCTCCATTCTAACTGATTAAATAGCCATCTCGGTTTATTCAATATATTCGCATAAGTTGTATGATTCTTAGATCTTTTAGTTTTAAATTATATGTCCAATATTGTTCTCTCTCACTAGCTGCCTGAGGAAGGAGTGGGGGCTCTGAAAGTTTGCGGTTTCAAATAATCCTGTTGGACTATAACCCAGTATCGTGTGTTTTTTGACTTTGTCCACCGGAGTCCAACACTGGCACCTTCACATTTTAAATACTTCAGTAACCTAGATTCCAAAACCCTCTGGAGTAGGGAATTCTAGACATTTCTTTGCATCTCAGTTTTTAAATCCAGATTACAGAATATCATGGTTCCCCTGCTAGTGGAAACATCTTCTTAGCATCTACCCTCTCAAGCCGCCTCAGAATCTTGTATGTTTCAATAGGATCACCCCTCATACTTCTAAACTCAAATAAACACCTAACCTGTTTAACTGTTCTTGATAATTCTACCTCCTTTCCTCAGGAATCAGCCAAGTGAATCTCTTTTGAACTGCCTCCAATGCCAATGCATATATCTTTTCCACAATATGGAGACCTATTTACAGGATTCCAGGCGCAACTGGTGTCAGTCTCACCTGCTCTAGAGTTCCTTGGCTTGTCCTTACCACCTTTCTTAAACAGTGGCACCACACTACTGTGGCTAATTCATCTGACCTACACATCTTTGGACTGTGGAAGCACACAGAGGAAACCCATACAAACTCTACACAGACAGTCACCTGAGGCTGGATTTGAACCTGGGACCTTGGCACTGTGAGGCTGCAGTGCTCACCACTGAGCCACCGTGCCACCTTTTTTTGAACTGACAGGAGAATCATGACATTTCATAATCCCATATTCTCAAATTCCTCATCACATTCATTCCACCTTGTTTTGCCTTCCCCATAAAGAATTAGATTCATTATCCAAATGAAGGTAGTAATGTTGGATCCTCTGCTCTGTATTACTTGAGTGCATCTGCTGTTCAAATGGATGGATGCAAAGATCTTCAATAAAATCTTTGAGATGATCAAATGTTTTGTTTTAAAATACCTCAGAAGATTAAATAGAAGATTCCCTGCTTCTTAATTATTCTTCAGTCCACAGATGCTGCCTGATCTAATAAGCATTTTGAGTTTATTTATTTGAGCTGAACAGCTTCTTCAAGACTTAAATAAAACTTGGGAGCTAAACAGGCTGGCTTCTACTGATAGGAGAAAGTGAGGACTCTCCACAGATTTAGATGATCTTATAACACTTACAAATGTCAGTGTGCAATAGCTGGGCCACTGACATTTACTCTTTCACAAACCAGCCACAGTGCTAAAGTAAGGTAAGGTTATACTGTCTGTACAAGCATTTAACCAACTGCAAATGGTGATCTGGCTGTGGAATTCTAAGTGATACTTGAGCTCAGCATATAAGCTTTTAAAGAAACTTTATAACATCTCTACACATAATTGGTGTGACAGGACTAGCCTTCAGCTTGTTAAGATGTAAGCTTTGAAGAAAAAGAAAGGTCCTTTTTACATTTTACTTTTAACCAGCGAGAAAGCTTTTTTCTCTCTTTTATCTCTGGCATATGGCAATGATCAGCTTCCAAAGATGATCACAAATAGAATATATAATCAGCAGCACTTCTCAACTGAATTGGCACATTAAAAAGGAAGGTTTTGAGCTTATGTAATGAAAGCATCCAGCGGCATGGAAACAAAACTTTCGGAGCTAAATTTAATAGCACCCGAAAAATGGGCTCACTGATTGTGGTGCGTGGTCAACTAAACATTTGCTGTCCCTGACCATTTTCCCCAGGGCCGAGTTCTACTCTGTGGGAGTGCAGCAGGAAGCTAATGAATGAAATTTAAGGTGGTAGTTATTTTCAGTGAATACTCCTGCCCAAGGCTTTTCTACTAGCATGGGCCCTCCTCCTTTCCCCAGTGTGCCAAGATTCCAGCAACTCGGAGAAGATAGCTACACAGCAGGAGGTCCAAGATAGGTCAGATTTCAAGGCTTTTCAATGTTAACTGGTAAGAAATTGCAAAGCTGAAGCACTCCCTTGTCAGATATTTACCACATGTGAGGATCTCCTGGAAGCAAAGGTCTCCTATAATGTGGGGACTGAGGCAGTCGCAGCTGCACCCATGACAATAATGGTGCTTCTGTTGTGTTCCTGCAGCTTTCCCCTCAGTAGTGCTTTCACTGGCAACACTATGAAGTCTGCTGGTTACCCAAGCAATGGCTTTGGATGCACATTCCTCCCACTTCCACTGCCTACTCATCATATCTAATCCTACACTGATCCCAAAGATGTGTTCTTCAGTAGCCAGCTCATGTGTCATTGTGCCAATCCTCCTGCAGGATCACTAGCTGACATTCACATTGTTTCTCTCTTTTCAGATAACATTTCCCACATTCAGAATCACTATCCATGCTGTTTCACTTCAACTGTGAACTACTGTCCTATCTCGAGAGTTTTGTCTTATCACATCCAAAATTGGTCCTCACCTTTTCTGCAACTTCAAGATTGAATTTGTCCATTTAGGTTTCCGCCTTTGCTGATACACTGAAAGAACTTGGATCAAAGTCAAAATTTGCAACTTCATACAATCCAGTGCATTACCTGTCCCCAGGCTCTGAGCCACACACCATCCTTCTCCATTGTCCAAAGACACTGCCTTCTACTGATGTGACTCCTATCTATTTGAATTCAAGCCAACACATCCTTATCAATCATTTCACTTCCTGCCCCAGATCATAACTTCAACAGATTTTCAAGGGTGCCTCTTAACTAAAAGCTACCACTTGGCAATAACATTTTATTAATGAACAGCTTAGACTGAAAGGAAAAATAAGAGAAACTTTTCATCCTGTCACCATTTTGATTCTTTTCTCTCCATGAACTGGTTTGAATCTTGTTCCTTATGTTCCTTTATCAGAGCTGTTCATTTTAAGAGGTCTTTGTTTATGTGTAAATAGATGAGACTTCAGGCCAAAGTGGTCATGTTTTAGAAGTGATCAGTAGAAGGAAGGGGGAGCGGTCAGCTCTCTAGCTGAGTAGTTTAGTTCAATACTACTGGTTGGGAGTTCAACAGTGAGCTGTGTGGAAACTCTCTCTCTCTCCTTCTAACTTCAACCTGTAAGCATGTGTTCCATTTATATTGGTTTTTAAAGGGAGTTTGCATATTGGAACTGTTGTGTATATTCAGAACAGCATACTTTAGTCTGGTTTGGATAGACTGAGTTCTGTAGGGGTTCTTTATTCTGTTATAGAGTCAGTGAGATGGATAGCACAGAAACAGACCCTTCGGTCCAACTCGTCTATGCCGACCAGGTATCCCAACCCAATCTAGTCCCACCTGCTAATACCCAGCCCATATCCCTCCAAATCCTTCCTATTCATAAACCCATTTGCTTTTTGGATGTTGCAATTGTACTAGCCTCCACCACTTCCTCTGGCAGTTCATTCCATACGTGTACCACCCTCTGCGTGAAAGCATTGCCCCTTAGGTCTTTTTTATATCTTTCCCCTCTCACCCTAAACTTCTGCCCCTCCTATCCATGTCCCCCATAATTTTATAAACCTCACGATTTTAAAAACCTTCGTAAGGTTACCCCTCAGCCTCCGACACTCCAGGGAAAACAGCCCCAGCCTATTCAATCTCGCCCTGTGGCTCAAATCCTCCAAATCTGGCAGCATTCTTGTAAGTCTTTTCTGAACTCTTTCAAGTTTCAAAACGTCCTTCTGAAAGGAAGGAGACCAAAATTGCACGTAAAATTCCGAAAGTGGCCTAACCAATGTCCTGTACAGCCAACTCCTGTACTCAATACTCTGACCAATAAAGGAAAGCATACCAAATGCCTCTTCACTATCCTATTTTCGAGGAGCTATGAACCTGCACTCCAAGGTTCTTTGTTCAACAATACTCCCTAGGACCTTACCATTAAGTGTTCAAGTCCTGCTAAGATTTGCTTTCCCAAAATGCTGCACCTCACATTTATCTAAATTAAACTCCACCTGCCACTCCTCAGCCCATTGGCCCATCTGGTCCAAATGCTGTTGTAATCTGAGGTAACCCTCTTCACTGTCCTCTACACTTCCAAATTTGGTGTTATCTGCAAACTTACTAACTATACCTGTTATGCCAAATACTTGGTAGTACTTGGGACCTGAAATTTCAAACAATGCTTGTGTCAAAATACATGTTCACACAGTTTTATTAATGGATTGTTTATTTCTACAGTTTTCACACAACGAGAAGCTTGGGGCTGAAGTGGTTTTGAAGTCAACTTTTAAAATTGCATCTTCGTGTTTCATTGTGTAATTTATTGAATAAATTTTTTGTCTGTTTTAAACCTGGTAGTCAACCTCGCTAACTTAATCCAGGTAACTTTCACAGTGCACTTACTAAAAAAAGTTGCAAAGTTATGGTCTGGACTGCCTGCTTAAGAATGTTTTGAGTGGTCTGGCTAGTCCATAACACAAGGACAGAATGTGTGTATTCCTTTTTACTGTCTGTGATCAATATGTTTGTATGTAAGGTTTTTTTTATCCACAGTATAATTGGTCCAATTAAATAATTCAAGCAGTCAGCTTTTATTAACTTTAAGTTTTTTTCAGTTGTTGTTTATTATCACAAACTTATTCCAGATGTTTACAAGATATATTTTGCTCACCTATCTCACATACAGCAACATACTCACACAAAGCTGATATAAGTAAAACAATACAATAACCATTTAAGTCTATTTTGTGTTACAGTGGTTTGGATGGATTTATATTTTAGTTGAAGTGAAACACTGGAACCTGAAGAAACTGTGGTGTTTACTATAGCAAAAGCTCCTGGTGGTCTGCTTTCGTGTGCACGCAAAATTGAAACACGTTGGAGGGAGCTATTTGCCCACATTCAAAGTTTGACTGCTTATTACCTTAGCAGCTTTGATGATTTTACATCTGGTTTGTTAGCATTCTGACAGAACACTCTCTGCATAAAAGCTTCTTGCTATTGTAAAAACAGGCAGACAAAATGGCTTTCTTGTAAGCCATTACATGTCCTCAAGTTATTTTCAAAAATAAGGTTTATAGTTTTGTCAATTATACATTGAGTTGTGGATTCCACACATTGACTGTGTGAGGCAGCCTCTGTCATTGTGTTTGAATGGTCCAATCAATTGGCAATTAAATGATCCTAAGACAATGTCATTCTGGAAGGCTCTTTTGCTCCCTTGAGATGGCAAAATTGGTTCCAATCCATAAAATAAGTGGGATGATATCAGATTTGCCTGCTTTTTGTTGCCTTTTATAGTCAGTTTACTAAAATAAGAATTAATTTGAAGTTCAGAACATTCTGGGACATGACATGTGTCAAACATTAGACCAAACAGATAGATAGACATCTTTGTGTCCTCTTTGGCCACAGGTGAAGTCTAGGAAAGACTGGAGAATAGCAAATGGTGTGCTATTGTTTAGAAGGGAGCAGGGATATTCTTGGAAATCACAGGCCTGTGAGTCTGACATCGGTGATATGGAAATCATTGGAAATGATTTTCAGGGACAAGATGAATATGCATTTAGAAACAAGTGGACTTATTAGCGATAGACAGTATGTTTTTGTGTGGGGGAGGTCATGCCTCACTAACTTGATGAAGTTTTTTTTGAGAAGGTGATGAAGGTGATTGATGAGGGAAAAGCAGTTGATGTTGTCTACATGGACTTCAGTAAAGTCATTGACAAGGTCCCTCATGACAGACTGGTGCAAAAGGTGAAGTCACATGGAATCAGGGGTGAGCTGGCAAGGTGGATACAGAAATGTCAAAGGAGGCAGAAAGTAGTGGTGGAAGAGTGCTTTTCAGGATGGAAAGCTGTGATAGGTGGTGTTCCACAGGGATCAGTGCTGGGACCTCTGCTGCTCATAATCTACATAAATGATTTGGATGAAAACATAGCTGGTCTCATTAGTAAGTTTGCAGATGATACAAAGGTTGGTGAAGCTGTGAATCGTGAGGAGGATTGTCAAAGGATACAGCAGGGTATTGATGAGTTTGAAGCATGGACAGAAGAATGGCAGATGGAGCTTAGTCCGGACAAACGTGAGGTGATGTCTGTTGGAAGATCAAGTACAGTTGGAAATCATACAGAGATTAGCAGAACCCTAAGGAGTATCGATATTTAGAGGGATCTGGGTGTCCAGGTCCACAGATCACTGAAGATGGTAGCAAGGTCAATTAGGAATAAAAAAGGCTTGTGGCATGCTTGCCTTCTTTGGATAGGGCATTGAGTATAAGGATAGAGAAGTTATGCTGCAACTCTACGGAATTTTAATTAGGCCACACTTGGAATAGTGCATACACTTCTGGTCACCACACTACCAGAAGGATGTTGATGCTTTGGAGAGGGTACAGAAAAGTTTTACCAGGATGCTTCCTGGTATGGGGGATTTTAGCTTTGAAGAAAGGTTAGATAGAGTGGGCTGTTTTCACTGGAATGCAGGAGGTTGAGGGGTGACCTAATAGAAGTTTCTAAAACTATGAATGGCATGGATAGAGTGGAAAGGTGTAGGGGCCAATTACTAAGGGACACAGGTTCAAGGGGCAAGGGGAAGGGGGGAGTTTAAAAGAGATGTGTGAGGCAAGTTTTTCCACACAGAGAGTGGTGAGTGCCTGGAACGTGTTGCCAGAGGAGGTGATGGAAGCAGACAGAATATTAGCTTTCAAGAAACACCTGGAAGAATACATGAATAGGAAGGGAATAGAGGGATAATGATCCTGTAAATGAAGACAGTTTTCATATAGAAGGACAAAACGTGGTGGTGTGGGCTTGGAGGGCGAAAGGGCCTGTTCCTTTGCTGAGTTGTTCTTTGTTCTATGTTCAAACATAGTCTCTGAGTAATGGTAACTGGATCCTCAAAGTCCAGCCAATTCAATCCTTTTGGTGTTTATATTTTCAAATTATAGTGTTTATTTCAAGTTGCTAATGTTAATGGATTAATAGCAAATGTTACTTAATGAGAATTTGGAATGAATCTTTATATGTGGGCTCTGAGGCTCCACAATATGCATCTGCTCAGTTTCCAAGACCAAAGCTCAGACTCCCAACAGACAGCAGGTTGGAAGTTTAACTAGTTGCTGGAAACTGTCTCAAAGAAAGTGCACATTCTAACATGGAGAAGAAAATGAGCTGCACATTTCAATTTTTGATGCTTTGTGGTTTCATGTACCATAACTAATGAGCAAGAATTAGTACAAAGTACTAGCTGCCATATGAAGGTAGGCATGTTTCTAATTATGACAATTCAAAGGCAATGGGCTATAAATTCATGCCATAGCATGCTCCATCATGAAAAGGCCAAAAATAAGTCACTGCAAACTAAGGTTATAGCCCTCAATGTCAATATTGAAGTTTTCTGGCTAAGCCATGCAATAGCAAAATGGTATTTACACATTGAATGTGCATGGTTCTCCTGCTGTTTAGAAAATAGGCCAACATAAAATAAGACCAATTTAATAGGGCATTTTGGAGGTAGAAAGGCCATTTAACTAAATGTCACATTGACCTGAGTTCTGCTGCCTTCCTATTTCTACTCAAATTGAATTATAGCTGGAAGATCTATTCTTGACTTTCCTAACCTGCTGTCATTTGAGGCCCTTGAGTTGCCAATGTCTGACTGTTTACAGGCTCCACTCCTGCCAACACAGGAATCAACCCAGCTGCAGGTGGGCCAGTCACCATATCCCACAACAACCAGCAGGCCACCTTCAGAGAACTGCAGTGGCTGAAGAAGGGCTTATGCCTGAAACGTCGATTCTCCTGTTCCTTTGATGCTGCCTGACCTGCTGCGCTTTTCCAGCAACACATTTTTAAGCAAAGGCAGTCAGTGCCTGCTCAAGAAACTTAACATCAGCTTGGGAAGCCCACTGAGATTCACACTCTTCCACTTCCTGTGTATCCACCTGCCCCTCTCTCCATAATCCACACTCAGCGAAAACTCCCTATCGTCTCCACAATACTTAACTGTGGTCCAGTTCACTCCATCATCCTTAAATTCCAATGCCTGTCTTTAGAATAGCAGCCACAGCTTCCTCAGAGGGAAGAGCTGAGCATAGAGCTGTCAGCCTCTGTTTGCCAACAGGTCTCAGTGGGCGAGGCTTCCAACCCAGGGTCTAGATTCTAGTGGTATGGCCAAAATGGCTTTGTCACTCCCTGATAGGCTTGTGGTTATGTAGATCTTCCAGAAAAGAGGCAGCATTGGTCTATCACCATCTCTAGTAAGAAAACACCCTAGGGCATCACCAAGGTTCTGCCTTTAGTCTCCACAAAATTAGAAATATAAACTTTCTTTGATCACATTAGTTGCTATCAGGTCTCTGATTCAACTACATAGGTAGAACAGATATCTATTTTCTACTCAAATGTTCATCTAGCAGTGGACCTTGATTTGCAGCGCTAGCAGAAAGAAATGTAATTCAAGGGTAGATCTTTGTTTGACCATAATTCTTCCTGTTCCTGATAACAACGTCACTACCTCCCTGAGAGCACAGGAGATATTTCTAGCTCACTACGTCATGTCAATCTTCTATGGAGCTTCTCAACTCAAAACTGAGAGTAGCTGGCAAATTGTAAATGAGGTGGTGCGTTGGTTGAATCTGCCAGGATAGAGCTTTGATGGGCTTATAATCCCTCATAGTTGTTAGAGATTAGTGGTTGTTTGTAGATATAAACATCCTGTTTGATTTTGCACTGCTCCCCTTTAAAAATGATACAGTATGTTTATAACTAATACTCATCCGTCCTCTTCCACTTAAAAACAACTGTTCTGTTCACAATTGTTTCTTGATTTCAACTTCCTTTGACTTTACACCAATCTCAAAGATGGGACTGATTAAAAAATGACCATATAAGGTTTTACTCAAGGTTCAATGAGGTGTCAAATCAATTCAAGATCCCAATATAATCATCAATTTTCCTTCAACAGCCTTCTCCATTTGAAATAAATGTTTTTTTTCAATGTTTATTCCTGTCTCAATCAGCTGAATACAAAAATATCTGGATTGTTAGTTGAATGATTGGTTAATTTAATATTAAGCAACTGTAACTTGGCAGAAAGGTATATTCAGCGCATCAACTGACTTGCTCTGAAGTTATATGTTGATTTTATCTCAAGCCACATTAATGGTGACAATTAAATGCTGTACTGAAGGATTGCTAGATTATTCTTCAACTGAAACAATAAATGGTTGCGGTGATTGCTATTTGAGGCAGAGTAGAGGGTTTACCTCTAATGTATTTGCCAATGTTGAATGATCCATCAACACCGCCAAAAACAGATTAGCTGCCTCGTCAAATTATTGTTGAATATGGAATTTCGCTAAGTACAAAATTGTTGCTGTGTCAACCCATATAGCATATTTCAAAATAATTAATGTTATGATCCCAGCTGATGTTATCACTACATGTCAGATCCAGTGTGAAATGTGGCTTGATAGATCATATTTAATTTCTTTTAATTTAATATGGGGGGCTTTCGCTCAAACAGAAGGCTATGAATTTGGGTTTAACAATAAGGTGGAAGTTTAATACACTAAAGAAAGAAAAACAAGTGGTTCATACTGCTGCCTAACAGCACCAGGGACCGGGGTTCAATTCCACTTTCGAGCAACTGTCTGTGTGGAGTTTGCATGTTCTCCCTGTGTCTGTGTGGGTTTCCTCCAGGTGCTCTGGTTTCCTCCCACAGTTCAAAAATGTGCAGGTTAGGTGGACGGGCCATGCTAAATTGCCCATAGTGTCCGGGATACATAGGTTAGGTGGACTTGTTGCGCCGAATGGCCTGTTTCCACATTGTAGAGATGCTAAAAAAAACTTCTAAAAAAAATGTAAAAACCAGTTATATAAATAAAGCACAGGTTAAAAGATTTTGAAACATGTGACAAAAGAAATCCCATCTGTTCCCAACACCATCAGTTTACAACTAGTCAAAAGCCAGAGCATTTTTATTTTCCTATCCATCCTATAGGTTTGACTAAACTGTTTTTCCTCAATTGCTGTTATGTAAGTTGCAAAGCCCTTTTCCTAGAACACTCTCATACCTTAGAGCTCTAAGATTTTCAGTCTTTTCATAATCTGCAGAGTTCTGACCAAACATTCCTGTTTTGGAATTTTCACCCATTTCACTGTCTAACCGAGATAACTTATTGTATGAACTGCCCTGAACAATCTGCTTTTCCAGGAGAGACTACATTGTTGTGTAACTTCAGTCAAGCCTTCTTTGAATTGCCCCCAAACAAGTTTGAAATAATTTAAAAATACTAGCTCATCCTAGATTCTGCTGCAGGTAATGACTTAATAGACTTGTGCTGTCATAAACGTCCACAATAATGACAAACCTCATTAACACTCCAGGAGTCCTTACAGTTGCCTGTTCCCTGAACATATAATGGTTTCAATTATGATTCTGGAAAGACTAACCTTATCGAATTTAGAAAAACAAACCGGCATCAATATGCCATTAGTTTCAATCCAAACACTGAAAATGTTTATGTATAAATCACGCACCTTTCATTATATTCATAATAGATAAAATGCAGTAACACCTAAAAAGATACTCAATACAATGTCAGTAATTATGACCACACAAATAGTTTGTTCCTTGATACCACCAATATTTGTATATTATCATTGCCCAGACTTCCAAATGTGGTGCTTTTTAAAAGTGGTTTTGCCTCACCGAACCCTATGAATGGAATCGTGCTCTCTTCAATGGAAATGGCAGAGTACAGTTGAGGAGCATACAAATTACTGTATATTCTTTCAGTAGCATCCTGCATGACAGGGTAGTCATGAATCCATACAAAATAAAATCCTTACTCCTGGTCATCGTTGGCAACAGACAATAAAATGAATACATTTCGAAATGCATGACATTGCTTATACCTCCCTAGCAACCTGAAAGAACCAAACACATAAAACTCAGCCACTAGCAAGGCTGGCCTCACCATGCTTGGGGCTATAGTATTTGAAAAAAAATGACTCACAGTCTCTTTTATGAATGAAAGTATCTCAAGCATTGTTCCTTAATGTGATTGTGGTGTGTGAATTCCTCCTTGAAGACAGACAGGAAGCATAGCTTTTTCTCCCCCTGCTCTTCTCACACTTAGAGACATAGAGTCATAGAGTCATAGAGATATACAGCATGGAAACAGACCCTTCGGTCCAACCCGTCCATGCCGACCAGATATCCCAACCCAATCTAGTCCCAACTGCCAGCACCCGGCCCATATCCCTCCATAACTTTCCTATTCATATGCCATCCAAATGCCTCTTAAATGTTGCAATTGTACCAGCCTCCATCACTTCTTCTGGCAGCTCATTCCATACCCGTACCACCCTCTGCGTGAAAAAGTTTCCCCTTAGGTCTTTTATATCTTTCCCGTCTCACCCTAAATCTATGCCCTCTAGTTCTGGACTTCCTAACCAGGGAAAAGACTTTGTCTATTTACCCTATCCACCCCCCTCATAATTTTGTAAACCTCTATAAGATCACCCCTCAGCCTCCGACACTGCAGGAAAAATAGCCCCAGCCTGTTCAGCCTCTCCCTATAGCTCAGATCCTCCAACCCTGGCAACATCCTTGTAAATCTTTTCTGAACTGTTTCAAGTTTCACAACATCTTTCCGATAGGAAGGATACCAGAATTGCACGCAAGATTTCAACAGTGGCCTAACCAATGTCCTGTACAGCTGCAACATGACCTCCCAACTCCTGTACTCAATACTCTGACCAACCGAGGAAAGCATACCAAACGCTTTCTTCACTGTCCTATCTACCTGCAACTCCACTTTCAAGGAGCTATGAACCTGCACTCCAAGGTCTCTTTGTTCAGCAACACTCCCTAGGACCTTATCATTAAGTGTATAAGTCCTGCTAAGATTTGCTTTCCCAAAATGCAGCACCTCGCATTGTTCTCTCTCTGTAGCATCTTGTCGTACTGTCGGTGACTTTCCTTCATGTCCAATGCCTGTCAGCTTACCCATGTTGGGAAGAAACTTGTGTCAGCGCCATTCCGCACCGAGAATTCAAACTTTAATCAAGTGTACAAAAACTGTGAAAATGCAAATAATTTCACCATAATTCGGAAGAAGTAGTCCAGTAATAAACCTGTAAGAAGTTCATGATCCCTTTAGATAGCATTTTGTTGAGAGGGGTGTCCTTCATTCTGTTTTACTTTCTATCCATCTGTGCAAGTTTGAGTCAAGGTATTGGCTGGAATGTGCAGCCAGAAAATTACAACTGTGCTTTTCTATTCACCGTTGCAAACTTAGCTTATTATCTCACTGGTCTAGATGCAGCTTCTGGCTGATGGGTATTCTTGCATGCACATTTCTTTACCAAGGTCATATAAGCCCATTAGTATATAAGATATAGAAACAGAATCAGGCCATTCAGCCCATGAGTCTGCTCTGTCATTCGATCATGCTAATGTGTTTCTCAACCCCATTCTCCTGCCCTTCTCCATATAACTTTACTAATCAAGAACCTATCTACCGCTGGCTTACATACACACAGTGACTTGGCCTCCACAGCCTGTGTGGCAGTGAATTCCACAGATTCAACACCCTCTGACTAAAGAAATTCTTCGTCATCTCAGCTCTATATGTTGTGCCTTCACTCTGAGGTTGTGACCTCAGGACCTAGCGGAAGCCTACAAGTAAAAACATCTTCCCACATCCAATTTGCCCATGCCTCTCAGTATTCTGTCAATTTCTAAACTCCATCTTGTATAGGCACAGAGTCCTCATATGACAAGCCCTTCAACTCCAGGATCATTCTTGTAAACCCCCTCTGGATCCCCTCTGAGCTACAACATCCTTCTTTAGATAAAAGGACCAAAATTGCTCACAAAATTCCAATATGATCTGACTAGACCCTTATACAGCCTCAGCAATTCATCTCTGCTCTTGTATTCTCACTCTCTTGAAATGAATGTTAAGACTGCAGTTGCATTCCTAACTGCCAACTGAATTTGCATGCTAGCCTTAGGAGAATCCTGGGCGAGGACTCACAAGGCCAATTGTCCTTCAGAATTCTGAAGTCTTTCCCCATTTAGAAAGTAGTGTGCTACTACTATTCTTCCTACCAAAGTGCTTAACCTCACACTATCCAACATTGTGTTCCATCTGCCACTTCTTTGCCCACCCTCCTAGCCTGTTCAAGTCCTTCTGCAGTCTTCCAGCTTCCTCAACACAAACTGTCCCTCCACTTATCTTTGTGCCACCTGCAAATTTAGCAATAATTCCTTTGTCCGGATTGTTAATGTATAATTTGAATACAGAGGAACCTCAATTATCCGAAGGACACAGGCAGGGAGTATTTTGTTCAGTTAATTGAATGCCGGATAATAAATGTCAGATAACATAGTTCCTGATGAAGGGCTCTGGCCCGAAACGTTGAATTTCCTGTTCCTTGGATGCTGCCTAACCTGCTGTGCTTTAACCAGCAACACATTTTCAGCGCAGATAACATAGTTAGCCAAGCATCACGACCTTGCAATCCTGTTTGGATAATCTGAAATTCGGTTGATGGAACGCCAGATAGTCAACGTTCCTCTGTAATTGTGAACCCAATATGGGCCTCTGCAGAACCATATCCTGCATAATTCCTGTCAAAACTGTGCATGTACACTTTTGATTCTATAAATGAATCTTTTTGGTCATGCATCACTGAAAATATTGGAGCTGGAGAAACCAATTTAGCCTTTTGTTTAGGTTCTGATTTATGTAAGACAACTGATACAAATTTATAATATTTAGCTTTCCTCACCAACTCATTACTTGGCCTTTAAAATACAGTAATTGCTTGAAGTAAAATTTGAACAAAAGATAATAGTTTACTGAGTAATTTACTTACATAAGCACTTACATAATCACCACTAGTCCCATTTTTGAAGGAGCACCTTTAAGTTTTCAAATAGAAGCTTTATTCATTCACTGAGTTTTGAAACATATCGAGATTTTCAGCATTGACCTCAAATAATGACCCACTGGGAGTGGAGGCTTTGCTCATTCAAAGTTCTCACGATCTGGAACATTCTACCAAAAAAAGTGGTTGTTTCCAAATATAACTTTGAAAGAGAATTGGACAGGTACTTAGGCTGATGAGAAATTTACAGTATTATCAGAAAAAGTGGAGTGTGGGATTTGTGAAAATGGACCTTTCAAGGAGACAGTATGTGCCTGATTAGCATGTCTCTTTGCTATAAGCTTTTCTGATTGTATAAGAACCCTGGTGAAATAATCAGCTGTCACAATATCAAGAATGGCGCAAATGAAATCTGTTGTAACATACAGGCTTAGACTTTCCTGAAGCTATAACAAACAATTAACTTCCAAAGTTGCCTGACTGCTTAAAGACATGATGCTTAAAACTAAGTAAAACATTATCTAGCACATTTATAATGTCAGTGCTAAGGGGGAAGTGAACATCATCCCAGATAGCCAAGACTGAAGCAGAATCCCTGCCCTAGTTATTGAGGTATCACTCTTGACAGAGTCCTTTGCATACAGACAACATCTTATCATGTCTGCAGGATATTTAAAACCTGCAGCATACCTCTTCATTAAACTAGTCAATATATCATAGGGATCATAAGCCAACAACCTAAAGGCCTCTGTCTTGCCTTCATGCACTCAGGAGTTGAATATTATCCCCAATATGGTATTATATGCCCAGAGCAAAACTATCAACATACAACTCAACTCAACAACGAGCACCATGTCATGTACATTTCCTGTCACCTCTGCTGGCTCCCAGTTCTGTCTAGCATTGCTCCCCCTTTCGCCACCTCCCCTCTAACTCCGCCAAATCCAATACACATCAGTAGGGCAATGCAACAGGCAAACTATCCATGGAGGTCTACTTCAAGTCAAACCTGTCCTAATTCAATCACCTTCCTAACATATCAGCAGTATCCCACCCCATTTGACTAAACTCATAACATCTTAGAGCAGAAGTAGGCCACCAGATCAGTGAGACTTCTCCTCAATTGATTTAGATCATCTAGCTCAATGTTACTTTCCTGCACTTTCCCCATCTTCCTTGATGTCATTAATCTCCAGAAATCGCCTCAATTTCTGTGTTGAACATGCTCAATAAGTCACATTTCATAATCCTCTGGGTGGAGACTTCCAAAGATTCACCTCTGAGTGAAGAAATCTCTCATCATCGCAGTGTTAAGTGTCCTACCACTTATTCTGAACCCTGTAATCTGCTTGTAGACTCTCCAGCTAACGGAAACATCTTATCTACATTCACCTTATCATAATTTTCTAAGTTTCAAGAAATCATCTCTCATTCTTCAAAATGAATGAATTTCCTAAATCACTCTTCATCACACATTCTTACCGTCTCAGAGATTAGTCTGATGAAGTTCCATTCTAATCAGTAATAATTGAGGAACTATGGCAGAAGATTTGGCATCAGAACAGTTCGCCAGAAATCATCTTTCATTGGAGACCCTGCTTTCTGTCCACATCTTGTGACAGTGGTCTTCTTAAACCATTCACTAGCTAAGACCTCTGTGCACCTACCCAATATCAGTGGGGTCACTGAGACTGTCCAGGGGGCAGCTAACCAATGACAAAACTACTGTTTAACTTACAGCAAGACAATGTACATGGTAAATCATTTCAAATAAATCACATGAAGTAGAATAATGTGACAAGGAAACATCAAAGAAGGTGATATCAGAAAAGGATAATCTGAAGCTATGGTGGGATTTAAAGCTCATACAGAACCTGGAAGAAATGGGGCGGCACGGTGGCTCAGTGGTTAGCACTGCTGTCTCACAGTACTAGGGTCCCAGGTTTGATTCCAGTCTCAGGCGACTGTCTGTGTGACGTTTGTACATTCTCTGCGTGTCTGCACGGGTTTTCTCCGGGTGCTCTGGTTTCCTCCCACAGTCCAAAAATGTGCAGGTCAGGTGAATTGGTCAAGTTAAATTGCCCGTAGTGTTAGGTGCATTAGTCAGAGGGAAATGAGTCCGGGTGGGTTACTCTAAAGAGGGTCAGTGTGGACTTGTTGGGCCGAAAGGACTGTTTGCACACTGTAGGGAATCCAGTCTATCTAATCTAAATGACTGAGCAAAGGAACAGACGCAGAAACAATGAAGAATATGCTGCAATAAATATGCTTCGTCCAACTTAACAAAAAGGCAGGAAAGGTCAGGAAGTAGATCGTACTCAACTGAGAACAAGACAAGAGAGAACAAGTAACAAAGTCATATTCCTTACACATTGCATGTTTCTCCTGATCCAAGGGTCAAACCACCTCAGATTAATTGTTTGCAAATTGGTTAGGTTCTCACAATTGGAGAAAGTGAGGACTGCAGATGCTGGAGATCAGAGCTGAAAATGTGTTGCTGGAAAAGCACAGCAGGTCAGGCAGCATCCAAGGAGCAGGAGAAGGGCTCATGCCCGAAACGTCCGACAAAGCATTCCTGAAGAAGGGCTCATGCCCGAAACGTCGACAAAACATTCCTGAAGAAAGGCTCATGCCCGAAACGCGACTCTCCTGCTCCTTGGATGCTGCCTGACCTGCTGTGCTTTTCCAGCAACACATTTTCAGCTAGGTTCTCACAATGACTATTATGAAAACTACACACAGAAGACACATTAAAGCAGTGGATGTTTTTGTCAAAGAATGGGTTCAAACTCTTTCCATGGATTTGAATCTTCCGCAACTAGTCCTGCAATTCTCCAGGGAGTCACCTTTAGCAAGAGGGAACCAAAATTTTTCTTTTACCCTGTTTGCCTTAAGAGAAGGTCTGGGAATGAAATGTGGCCATATTTGGGAAAACTGTCATGACATCTGCTATGAAAACAAAAAGGAACAAAGTTTTGTAAAAGGTTCTGAGTTTGGCAGGCTATCTGGATATTTACCAATGTAAACATTCCAATAGCTGCTGACTCAAGTGTTTTAAGAAGCATTCAAGCATTATAACATGTATGACTTCCAAAACTTAATACTGAGAAAACAGTTTCAAATTCAGCTGAATGAAAGCTGGGGCATTCATGTTCAGTTGGTAACACATTAAGAAAAAACTTCAGTGTTTAATGAAATAGCCTCTTTACTCAATCTTTTTAGTTAACTGTTTAAGAGTCAATCAATAGGATAACCAAAACAAAACAAAGACCTGCAAGAGATCTGAGACAAACTAGAAATTGCTGACAAAACTCAACATGTGTGGCAGCAGCTATGGGGAGAAAGCAGAATTAATGTGTTGAGTCTGTTGATTCATCATCAGAACAGGATAAACCATCTTGATCAATTAAATCAACATTGATACTTTTTCAAAAGAAAATCTTTAAATAGTGGCTCAGTAGTTAGCACTGCTGCTTCACAGCTACTGGCTCGATCCCACCCTCTGTCTGTGTGGAGTTTGTATATTGTCCCCATGTGTGCAGGGGATTTCATTCGGGTACTATGGTTTCCTCCCATAGTCTGAAGATGTGCAAGTTAGGTGGATTGGCCATACTAAATTGCTCATAGTGTCGAGGGACATGTAGTTAGGTGGATTAGCTATGGGAAATGCAAGGTTACAGGGATAGGGTAGGGAGATGGGTCTGTGTGGGATGCGCTTCAGAGAGTCAGTGCAGACGTGATGGGCTAAATTGCCTGTTTCCACACGGTAGGGATTCTCCGATTCAATGATAAAAAAAGTCTTATCCCTCTAACAGGAATACCTTTCCTCATTTTCCGATATTAAAAGACCTTACAATATTACAGATAGAATTATTTAGTAAGAGTTTAGTTCGCAATTCCACACATGCTACGATTCTTGGGTTTACCTATAAATATTTTTTTTGACAACAATCTAAAGATGCTTTCACTTTGAGTCTTATGGGCTAGATTTTCATGGAGGAGATGGGCAGGTCAAGTCACAAGACTTCCCAATTCAGGAAATGTGTCACCTTTAAAAGGATCTCTTGCCACCCAAATATATCACATATCCTGGGAAGGTAAAGACAAGGATAATCTCAGTCTGTCACCTCCAGATGCAGACCCAAGATAACAATGGAGATGAGTGCATGATCAACTGGCTGAGGGAAGCAGATCCACCTCCATTTACTGGGATGTCAGGCCAGTTTTAATGATGTTTAGGCACCTAAACCTCACCCCACACCTCCCTCAGCTCCCACAATGTCCATGTCCTCCATGCTCGCTCATATACCCCTATTAATTTTGTCCATGAGTCATCTAGATCCGTTCACTTAGTATACACTATGAACAGAGCTTGAATTTTGAAATTATATTTAAAACATCATAAAACTTTTAGGGGGATACATCTGCCATGGTGTCAACTACATGCAGGGTAACTGCCTGCAGACTTATCTTGCACAGAAGAAAATTGGTGTAAATGGTTATGGGAGAGAAAAAAAAATCCCATAATCAGATCCTG
Organism: Hemiscyllium ocellatum; assembly: GCF_020745735.1. NCBI lineage: Eukaryota > Metazoa > Chordata > Chondrichthyes > Orectolobiformes > Hemiscylliidae > Hemiscyllium > Hemiscyllium ocellatum. The sequence continues at coordinate 75,092,146 of NC_083409.1, read as the reverse complement.
CCTGTCCATTTTAAAATGTTCCAGTGTCATCCCCACTTGGCCAAAATCCAGGCCTTCATGTGAGGATTAGTGGTCAAGTTGCTACTGCATTTGCGTTGGTATTCACCTCCCTTTCATATTGTCCTCAAAGGTTCTCACTCTCTCAAAGTATCCTTACAGAAGATGTTGCAGCTATACAGGACATTGGTTAGGCCACTGTTGGAACATTGCATGTAATTCTGCTCTCCTTCCTATCGGAACGATGTTGTGAAACTTGAAACAGTTCAGAAAAGATTTACAAGGATGTTGCCAGGGTTGGAGGATTTGAGCTATAGAGAGAGGCTGAACAGGCTGGGGCTGTTTTCCCTGGAGCGTCGGAGGCTGAGGGGTGACCTGATAGAGATTTGCAAAATTATGAGGGGCATGGATAGAATAAATAGACAAAGTCTTTTCCCTGGTCAGGAAGTCCAGAACTAGAGGGCATAGTTTAGGGTGAGAGGGAAAAGATATAAAAGAGACCTAAGGGGCAACTTTTTCACGCAGAGGGTGGTACGTGTATGGAATGGGCTGCCAGAGGATGTGGTGGAGGCTGGTACGATTGCACCATTTAAGAGGCATTTGGATGGGTATATGAATAGGGAGGGTTTGGAGGGACATGGGCCAGGTGCTGGCAGGTGGGACTAGATTGGGATATCTGGTCAGCAAGGACAGGTTGGACCAAAGTGTCTCTTTCCATGCTGGACATCTCTATGACTCTATGTCTCTATTACAGAACTAGGCCTCCGATTTTCTGAGGCACATCTCCTCTTCCATCACTTACTAGATTCATCCATCCGTTTAATAGTCTTTCAACTAGGAGTTCACAGATTTCAGCGTCAGATAAGGCAAGATCTGTATCAGACTTGTGTGCTTGCTTTAGGAATGTGTTTCATCATTTTAACAGCATTTATTCTTATTGACAATCTGATGAATGACTAGACTTAGTTTTTCTTTTGTTCATCTTGAGCTGTTGGGATTTATCATAAAATTTACAGCACGGAAACAGGCCATTTGAACAAATACATCAAACTTTACTGGTAATTATGCTCCACACAAATCTCCTCCCACCTTATTTCATCCCACTGCTACACATACATCCATATTCATCACAGGTCCACTATTCTTTTCTAGAAATTAATTATTTCTAAATAAATTCCTTTCAAGTACCCTGTTAAGTTGTTGAAATTTTACAGGAGTTGGAGATTCTGGGGAGAATGTTGAACAATCTGCTTCTTGAAAAGGTAGTAATCAAACTCAATTCTTCACCTAAAGTAACTTATCAAAACAGTACCCTTTCAATCATGACTGAATAATATTGTTATTCCAGGCAAAACACCTATTGTTCAGACTGAGTAATGATTAAACTTGAGAGTTTTGTTAAGTGACTTCAATCATTCCCTTTCACTACGATTACTATTCAGAAGAGCCAACCAATTGGACTTTCAGTCGCTTAGTTAATATGTTTCTTCATCAATTCATTACAAATAATTTCCTGATTGGTTAAGTAATTATAGTCTGAGGATTTGTTTATCTGTGCAGCATGCCTTTTGCTTCACTTCTCCTCTAAAGATATCCTGTCATAGGGATATTATTGTTTTGGATCATGAATTTGGTCCAGCATCTATCACCATTATGTTCTTATGATTCACATGTTGCACACTCTACCACCAAAACCACTCAACATACTTTGAAACTTAGTCGAGCTTTTGACACAACAGCTTTGTTCTTGGTTTGTTTAATATAAACATTCAAGTGTTTGAACTCCGAAACTTTTTACTATTATCCGTTTCAGGTTTATTTTGTCAAAACACAACACATTCAAGCCGAAATTTGATTTCTTTGTTGTTTGACCAAGGAAATCTTCACAAAGACGCATAATCTGACCTTGCACTAAGTTACAATCACTTCACCTGGTTTGAGGCTGGTATTCACCACTGTACTACATCACGGATTTTGGATAGTTTCGGTGAGAAATAGTTCTGTTCAATCCAATTCTGACCTCAAGCGGAATTGACTTCCACCTTTCTGACACTGCTTTTGCAACAATATTTAATCTTTTTTTTTCCTCAATAAATTTTGCATTTTTTCCTGTGTAGTTATGTATTTCTGTTACTATGCTACTGACAGAAAGGGCTATCAATTAGTGTTATTGTTAAGACCTCAATAAATTTATCAATATTCTCAATTCTAGTAACTGTTCTGTCTCTGATTAGACTTTCATCTGGCACTTTGTCACTAAATATTCAAAGTAGAATGTAATGTGCACAACATCTATTATCTCAAGATTTGAGTTCTCATTGCTAAATGTATAGCATTGTTATGGTTCATTTACCTCAAACAAAATCCATTCCACAAAATATGTTCCATGTTATCAAGAACAATCTCCCTCTGTTATTTGTACCTCACTTCAACTGATCCCCATATCTTCTTTCTCCCAAGTTAATGAATGATATTTTTCATATCTTTTCAAACATTTTTATTGGTTTCTAAATTATGTGCAAGTTTGTTATTAAACTCAGATGACAACAGACTAGAAAGATAAAGCTTTGAAGTATCCCTTGTATTGATCGAAAATAAACAATAAATTCTTTCTTGAGAAGAAAATATGCTTGATAAAACTTCAGTTCTGAGGAGAATAGACCTTAATTCAATGATGAGCAGAAAAAAGCTTTAGAACAGATTCAAATTTGAGCAATATAAACTTATAGGAGAGTGGAGTCTCAGGGGGAAGTATTACATTAATCCTGAACCTGTAGACACAGATTTCAAATCACGGTTACCGCAGACTGGTGTCCATTGAAGCAGGTAAACTTCAAGTTGCCTGTCGATCAATGCAACAGCAGCAAGCTCACCAGCACAAGGCACAGTGTATAATGGCTGCCAGTCATTAAGAAGTCCATGTGCCCACATGGTTATTATGAATCAGAGTCCTTCACTTGTGTAGCTGCCTTCATGCTACACAAACTGTTACAATAATATCCCCTGAAAGCTTTGCTGGAGTTGGGATTATGCAAAAATGTTGAACAGATTAGACTATATTCATTAAAGATTGGATATAATTGAAACATCTTGAGGCAAATTGTTATGATTCAATTAGATTACTTACAGTGTGGAAACAGGCCCTTCAGCCCAACAAGTCCACACCAACCCTCTGAAGAACAACCCACTCAGACCCTTTCCCCTACATTCACCCAATCTGCACATCTTTGAACTGTGGGAGGAAACCCACGCAGACACGGGGAGAATGTGCAAACTCCACACAGACAGTTGCCCGAGGCAGAAATTGAACCCAGGTCTCTAGCACTGTGAGATAGCAGTGCTAACCACTGCTCCACTGGTGGACTTCGGGAGAACATTTCCTCTTTTGAGGGAGACAAAGAGTAGAAAATATATTTTAAGAATAAGTAGTCCCCTGTTTAAGACAGTGTTGAGGTGTATTATTTCCTCTCAAAGTGATGTTAGAGAGTAGAGTTCTCTTCCCTAGAAGGTAGTGGAGGCCAAATCTTTAAATTTTCTCAAGATAAAGTTAGATAGATTTTTGATCGACAAGGGAATTGAGGGTAATGGAGTGCAGTCAGGAAAGTGGAACTGAGACTATAACCAGATCAGTGGAGCATGTTCAATAGCCAAATCCTGCTCCCACGTCTTATGTTCGCATGTTCCACCATAATCTTAGGCAATAATTCAGTGAGTCATAGTTACTTTGCTCTGACTCATCCATGCCAAGTTTCCCAAACTAAAATAGCCTCACTTGCCTGTGTTTGGCCATTATCCCTCTAAATTTTTCCTACTCATATACCTGTCCAAATATCTTTTAAATGTTGTAACTGTACTTGCATCTCCAACTTTCTGTGGCAACTTAATCCACACGCAAACCACCCTCTGTGTGAAAGCCATTGCCCTGCAAGTCCCCAGGTATTCCAGGATGCTGATGATTTGATCAATAATTTTCCTGGTGGCTCCAAGGTTCTTGTCTTATCAAGAGGTGGTGGGGAATTGTGAGGCAATAATCCCTAATTAATCAGAAGCCAATTTTGGTTTCTTGTGCTAGCCCAATGTTGTGGGTATGGCTGGCTCCCATGGGTTGAGTGCAGCACAGCATGTCAGCTAGCATGATATTAGGCATTCACCAGCTCAATCTTTAGGGCATAGTAGCACATCAACTGCAAGCTAACACATTGAAAGGTCTTGTGGATGAAGCCCATCTTCCCCTGTAGGGCCCATGAAGTTAAATGTATCTTGTTGATTGCACCATGTGTAACTGAGAATACCCCAATCTTGGCAAAGCTATTGGTCCATATTTCTTCATCCTTCCTGGTAAGTAAGAAGACAATAAATTTTTCATTTCCTTCCTTTCTTACATCCTCCTAGTGCAGCAATTGATGGCAAATAGAGAAATATTGATGACGTGTTCCTGCCAGGAAGGATCTACTGGAATGGAAATTGACAGTGACAGTGATCTTTTAGGCCAATTGCTGTGCCTTCCTCACCCTGTTAGGTACCTGCATCTCCAGGAGGTACAGTTCAGTCACCACCTCCTTTGGTAAAATATACAGACCTCAGACATCACTGCCGGTTGAAGTGGAGGATGGAAATATGCTCCCTGATGACTCTTAAGTCCTTTCATTGAAAGCTTTCATCTCATCTTCCTCCTCCTCGCTCTACAAACAGCTTCTCCTCTCTTCTGCCTAAGCTCTAATTATCTCATGCTGCAGCACAAGTGCTACCTCAAGTGGAAAAAAGTGCAAAGCAGGCTTCATCCTGACATGCGAAACAACCCCTCTGACCTCCATGTTGGCAAACTCCAGTGCCACTCCCTTGTAAATCCAAGAAGTTTGTCAGACTCACCAATAAAGCTGAGCAACGCTCTGTACCAACAAAAGAAAGCCAAAGGTTGCATTGTACTCCAGTTAAATTACATTACTGAGGGGAGGGCTGTCCCCCATCCAGATGAATGTCCGTTCAACAGGAAGTGATTAAGATAGAACATTAACAGCCTCAACAATCCAAAATAGCAGATTGCATACTAAATCAGTGTTAACGGCTGTGTAATGTACCAACCCATACACTTTATATGCTTCTACTGCATGCATGGTACACAGATCTTAGCACTCTTGCAATCAGAACAGACTCTATGACATGCTGGAAGCATTTCAGCTGACATTGTTTTGTGTTTTGAGCTTCTGCAGCATTACCGTTCACAGCCTAACTTTTAAAACATTATTGCTCAGGTTTACTGCTGCTTTTTTTACAGAAGCAATTAGCATTCCAATTTTACGTGCTTATTCATCTACTAGTTTGATAACCAGAAAAAAACTGAAAATAAACTAGTCCTGTATCATTCCTGACAGTTTAGTAAGTAATTTGGTGTTAAACCACACATGCTACTGACTTAGTAAGTCTCAGCAATGGTGATATTAAGTGAACAATCAGCTTCAGTGACTCTGGATTAGTCCCATTTCTGACTGTTGAGCAGTGATCTCAGTAGGAGGAGATGTACATGAAGTCTTTGTGTAAAAACAAGCAAAGCTTCAGCTATAACATTTCTTATTATTGAGTTTTGTCTCAAATATATAATAAATCCCGATGAACTAGGTACTAGAGTGTTCCTGCAGCATATGAATTATTACAGCCAATAGCTCACCTCACCAAGGGTTCACTGTGATCACCAAAGCTGATGTTTTCAAAGCATTTTTATTACCACTGACTCAATATTTCACAGAAAATCAAAATATGCATCACTTCCCAGTGTTATTCTATTCACACTCATAGACCTGTTCAAAATTAGTGAGATAAAAACAAAATATCTGTTGACATATTATAAAAATCAATAATTCAAATGTTTTATGTCAACAAAAAATGGCAGGCACACATTGTAGCCATTGTAACTTGCTTTCAGTATGCGACACATACCATTTAATAGTTTGATATGAAGCACAAAATGCACTAAGGTTTACCCCAACAATAAAAACACCATTGATCTTTTAGTCATATCTCATCATAACTACAAAATGAAGAACCCAATAAGATGGAAATGAGGTGGAATTTCTTCTCTCAGTTGGTAGAAAATCTGTAGAGTTCTTCCCCATAAAAAATCTGTTGAGGCTCAGTTGTTAAGTATATTCAGGGTTAAGGTGGACAGATTTTTAATCAATCAGAGAATTAAGGGTTATGGGCCAATTAAAAGCATGGAGGTAAGAATTTCATACTCCATAGCAATGGTCTTCCAGATGAAAGGTTTTGCCTCTTCTTCCAGCAATAAGGCAATCCTTGATAAAGGAGATCCACATCCAAAATTATAGTAAACATCTTTTCATTTTCAAATTGTCTGGAAATCTACAATAGTGTGATATTAGATAAGATGAGTGAAAGGTCTAAACCACAAACAACTGAAATTTATGCCAAGCTAACCCAACACAGAAACTGCACTACACCCTCCACATTCAGCCAGATGACTAAGATACAAACTGACCATATTTAAGCCTCATTGCCTGGCTTCCCGAGAATCAAGAAGGGGCAGTCTTTATCTGTCAATTAACAGTTATATAGGCTTTATTATTCATCAATGAAACCTGGATTTACCTAGAAAGTGAACAGTATTACAAATCTTACTAGGGACAAAAAAGTAATGGAGTTAGTTACAATTAAGATACAACCCCATATGTAAGAAGAGAGTTATACAGCCTCACTAAACATTATAAATGGTAAGAAATTTAGATTCAGTGAATTTGTTCCAGCTTCTCTCCTGATGAAATTATTATTGGGGCTTTTCAATGATAATTTTCTCCTAATTGGGACAAAATCACCTTGGTCACTCTGTAGTCTTTAGTTAGGGATTAAGATGAATAACATTTTGATATACTACATAAAATATTTTTGTGGAACAATAATTGAATTTAAGATCTTGATTTTCAAAGAGAAATAGAAATACATTTCCTCCCTTTTCCAAGAAGTTTTTAGTTTTTTGATTCCTCTCACCATATTTTGAATTCCATGTTTGCTACTTTAATAAACATTTATATCATTTAGAATTTAAATTGTTTTGCACAGTCTTCTGTGTTGCTCACTCATGAACCCATTGCATACATTGTTATGTCTGTACCTTGATGGTATCAGGAATGTGAGAATCTGGCTGAAACCTGTTAAATCGGTTAGCTGGTGGAAGGTGATACTTTCCATGTCCCCTTTCCTTCAGAGAGAAGTAGGTCAGACCTTCAGTCTGATTTAACACCTTTAGGACATGTTTTTCTTGATCCATAGTTGAGAGGGACCATGTGAAATATACATCTGAAATGTCATTGTCCCAAAAAGGAGCCAGGATTATATTCTGCCACAAACTTAACAATGGAGAATGTTTTAAGAAGGTGGGGTGGGGAAGTTCCCAAATGACACCAACAGTGAGGCCAGAACCATAAGTACGACCACAAATTTTGAAACCAATGGATTGAACCAAGGCAGGACAGAGATTATTGCTGATAGGGATTTAAAGTAGAAAAGACTTGGCAGTATAAGGTTAAAGAACTATTGTTTCTGTATGGTGGAGTTTAGGAGGTCAGTGAAGAGGTTATTAGGAAAGAATAATAGGTGAAGGTAATAAAGGCATGGACGAAGGTTTCAGTAGAAGACCAATGGGCTCAAGCTCAGGAGTTTGATATTCCTAACCTTCAGCCATGTAATCATTTTAAAAACAGGCAGCTCGTCGTTCTTCATTACTTTTGAAATGGTATAAATCAGGAACCTTCTCTGCCTGTATGATATAGGAATCACATTTTGCATGTATTAGACAGCAAAGATTTATTTATTCCCCTTATTTAATTTTGCTGATAGCTATTGCTTTAATGTAATAAAAGCAGAAACTCAGCCAGTGCCTTATATCTGACTCAACTTTAAATTAAACAAAGGTTATTCATTCTCATTCTTCCCCTCTCCCACCATCTTCTCAATTCTCCGAACCTTATCCAAAAATGGAGCTCAGTAGATATGCAAATACGTTCTTGCATTGTTTCTCATCTCTCCCAGTACCAGACATCTATTTGACAGCTTCTAAAGCAAAGGTATCAATGATACTATCCCCAAATTAACCCCACACTATGTAATCACAAGTTATTCCATCATCATTACTGTTATTTCATTCAGTCACTCAACAAGTAGATATAAACTCTAGAAATCTTAAGTAAGGTTCAGAACAAAAAGATTAATTCCTCTACGATCCCTCAAGATAATCAGATTGTGTTAGTGTTAGTTTTCCGTTAACTAGCATTCCCTTTTCTCAGGTCACTAGTTATTCTCACTTTACATTCTCTGCTCTGTTCTGCACTCTTCTGTCTTTGAGAAGAATTACAACAAGCTGTGTGGATCACTTTACTCAAAGCAGTGTGCTGAATTCAAAATTCTAAGGAATAATCTTTAGTTTCTAGGAAAATTAATCATAATGAACATTCAAGCACATCATCCAAAACTCAAAGAGAATGAAAATAAGCAAAGCAACACCAGATAGCACATCTGGTTTCTACATTTTCTTTACATCAGGAAATATGAGAGCTGAGTACTTAAAATGATTAATGTTAACATAGCAAAGATTATTTCCATAAATATTGCACTACACTTCATCAAATGAAAGGATAAATCCAAGAACTTTGTAGCTCCACAATCACATTCACTGTTAGATTGAAGCAACAGAGCCGGTGGCCCTAGATTATGATATCATCAACTGTATCCTGTATCAGAGCTAAAGATTTGTTCATATGTCTGTGGATAGAATCATGAAGTCCTACAGTGCAGAGGGGAGATGATAGCTTAGAGGTATTATCCTGGACTGTTAAACTAGAGATCCAGGTCATGTTCTGGGAACCTGAGTTCAATTCCTGTCGCAGGAGATGGTGGAGTTTGAATTCAATAAAAAAAGACTGGAATTACAAGTCTAATGCTGGCTATGAATTCATTGGCGATTGGTAGAAAAATCCATCTGGTCCACTAATACCCTTAGGGAAGGAAACTGCCATCCTTACCTGGTCTGGCCTATATGAAATTCCAGAACCACAGCAATTCGGTTGACACTCAACTGCTCTTTGGCAATTAGCGATGAGCAATAAATGCTGCCTAGTCAGTGACGCCTCCATCCCATGAATGAATAAAGAGAAACAAACTTAGAGGCCATTCGACCCATCAAGTCTGCACCAATCTTCTGGAAAGTATCAACCAGACTGACCTCTCTCCATCCCCATACCTAATCCACCTAGCCTGCACATTCCTGGACACAATGGTGCAATTTAGGATGGTCAATCCACCTCATGATGATTTCATGACTTAACCAGGAGTTTTGTGAAATACTTCCAACTACAGACAAAAAATGGTCCTGTCATCGGATGACATTGGCTAGCTAGAAATTCCATTGCTCTTATTCACCAAGTTGGCAGCACTAGAACATCCAGCCTTACTGACCAATGCTAGGCATTATATTCCACACAGGCTTCTTCCTGTCCTTTGCATATCACCTTTTCATTATACTCTCCTAATCTTTTCTCCCTCATATGTCTACCTGGCATCCTCTTAAATGCATCTATGCTATTTGCCTGAAGTACTCTTTGTAATTGTATGCTTGGCATTCTTACCATTCTTTGGGCAAAGATGTTTCTCTGGAATATGCACCACCTAATGACAGCTTCAGTGATCACAACAGAAATTTAGGACAGGTTGAATATGGCAGGAAAATAACAGATTTGCATATTTATGTAACTCTTCTCACAACCTCAGAACTTTAAAGCTGATAAAATATTTTATGTTGTAATGTAACAATAATACCAAAGGGAGACAAGTTATTGAATAAATCACTGGCACTGCTATAGAAGCTCCAGACAGAAAATGCTTAGTACACAACATGTTACCTCTCAGAAGTGTTCACTTCTTATCTGGTTCCTGCTGTTGCGCACACATCTTTGTGGTGCAGTAATGACATGGCTACCAAGGACCATGTCATCACTGCGGCACAACTGTAATAGTTTTCAGACGTCATTTTTTTCAACAGGCCACATCTATGGATACAGATAACAAGGTGTTCTCCATGTGTTATGTGTAAATAAAACTCTAAGCTGCTGTTAAATTTGTCTAGAGAAGTCATGCATATTTTTATATAAATTGGAATTCATGACTGTATTAGAAATTCTCAGCATGATAACCAAGTAATTTGCTTAAGATCATTAAAACATAGGCTCTAATTTTAACTCAAAGCAGGAATTGGGTGGCACTGAGGTGAACAGTATATTATTCTAACCTCAGTTCGAAGAAAGGCTGATTTTAATGGCCAAGCCTCATCAGCTTATCCCTAGTTAGTCATCCATCCAAAACTGTGATGGGAATGAATAGGAGGTAGTCTCCAGCCAGGAAGGGAATATAGCCTAGCATATTGGTAAAAGACTGGTCTAGCAATCCAGATATCAGAACGAATGATCTGGAGACAGAAGTTCAAACGTTCTGATGGCAGTTGGGGAATTTAAATAGATTTGAATTAAAATTAAAATCAATACCAGTAATCAGGGAAATATTAAGTTGTTGTAAAAAATGTCTTTTTGACTAATAACTTTCATGGAACAAAATCTGCCATCCTTACCTGCAATGACCATGTGAGATTCCAGATCACTCTACCCCCAGGACAATACTGCTAATTATTAGCTACCTTGTGAAATGGCCTAACAAACAATACAATACATTACAGCACAAGCATTTGGATAGATATGTGAATAGGAATGGTTTGGAGGGATGTGCGCCGGGTGCTGGCAGGTGGGACTAGATTGGGTTGGGGTATCTGGTTGGCATGGATGGGTTGGACCGAAGAGTCTGTTTCCATGCTGTACATCTCTTTGACTCTATGACTTTATTAAATAGACAATAGACAATAGGTGCAGGAGTAGGCCATTCTGCCCTTCAAGCCTGCACCACCATTCAATCTAATCATTGCTGATCGTCCTTAATCAGTATCCTGTTCCTGCCTTATCTCCATAACCCTTGATTCCACAATCCTTGAGAGCTCTATCCAGCTCTTTCATAAATGAATCCAGAGACTGGGCCTCCACTGTAAAAGTCGGTGCCGATTCCTCGTCCTTATTTAAACACTCTACTTATTTCCCAAATACAGATTCTATCCCTCCGTTCACCTCTCATTCATGTTTCTGTCAAGATATGCCTTAAACATTGTTAATGTGCCAGCTTCCACCACTTCCACCAGGAATGAATTCCAGGCATCCACCACCCTCTGTGTGGAAAAATTTCCTTGCACTTCTCCCTTAAACTTTCCCCTTCTTGCCTGAATCTGTGCCCTTTTGTAGCTGATCCTTCCACTCTGTGACTCTGCCTCTGACTATCCACCCTAACTAGACCTCTATCAGGTGGCTCCTCAGCCTCTGTCTTTCCAATAAAAATCTCTTCTCATAACTAAAACCTTCCAGACCAGGCAACATCCTGATAAACCTTTCCTGTACCCTTTTCAAAGTATCTACGTCCTTCTTGTAATGTGATGACCAGAACTGTGCACAACATTTCAAAGTTTGCCGAAGTAAAGTTTTATGTAGCTATAATATATTTGATGCCTCAGCCAATGAAAGCAAGCAAATTGCATGCCTTCTTGACCATCTTGTCAATCTGTGTTGCCACATTCAGGTTTATGTGGACCTGTATACCCAGATCCTTCTGTATGTCAATGCTCCTAAGGGTTCTGCCATTTACTGTATAATTCACACCTGAATTTGATCTTCAAACATGCATCATCTTGCATTTGTCTGGACTAAAATTCACTTGCCATTTATCTGTCCAAATTTGCAATCTATCTATATCCTGCTGCATCCTTTGACAATCCTCTTCTGCAACTCCACCAGTTTTGGTGTCATTCACACACTCACTAATCAGACCACTTACATTTTCCCCATAGGATTTATATATATTACAAAGAACAAAGATCCCAGCACTGATCCCTACAGAATACCTCTTGTTACTGACCTCGATTCTGAAAAGCACCCTTCCACAGCTACTTTTTACTGGCAAGTTCTGTATCCATCTAGCCAGCTCCCCCCAGATCCCATGAAACTCTACACTTTGTTCCAGACTGCCATGAGGTACCTTATCAAATGCCTTACTAAAATCCACGTAGACATGTACTGCTCTTCTCTCATTAATCATTATCACTTACTCCAAAAAACTCAATTGAGTTGGTGAGACAAGACCTTTCCCCATAAACCCATGCTGTCTATCACTAACAAGCCCATTCACTCCCAAATGTGAATAAATCCTTCAGTATCTTCTCCAACATCTTCCCCACTACTGACATCAGGTTCATCAGCCTATAATTACCTGGATTATCTGTTTCCCTTCTGAGACAAAGGAACAACGCTAGCCATTCTCAGTCCTCTGGAACCTCACCTGAGGCCAAAGAGGATGCAAAGACATCTGTTCAGGCCCCAGCTATTTCGTCAGTTGCCGCCCACAGTATCCTGGGATAGATCCCATCTGGTCCAGGGAACTTGTTTACCTTAATGCATTTCTAGACATCCAACACTTTCTCCTTCTTTATGTTGACCTGTCCAAGAGTATTCACACAACTTTCCCTAACCTCAACATCCCCCTGCGGTCCTCTCTTTGAGTACAGATGTAGAGTACTCATCAAAGGTCTCACTCCTTTCCTCTGGCTCCACACATAACCTCCCTCTTTTATCCTTGAGTTAACCCACTCTTTCACTAGCTATCCTCCAGTTAACCATTTAACTATTATGTAAACCATTTAGTCTTTTCAAAACCATAATGAAAATGATAACAAGAATAAAACTGGATAGAACACCTAGCATCAGCCGAGACATTAGATATAACAAAATCACACTGTGCCCAGTCAATCTTGCAAAACCCTCTTTACTAACATCTGGAGATCTTTTTCTGCACAAGAACAGTTTTGCCAAGTTACTCTGCCCTAGTCCCTCATAACTCTTAAAACTTCCATTAAATCTCCCTTCAAGCTTCCCCTCTCCAAGGTAATCAGTCCTAACTTCTTCAATCTATCCTCATTACTGAAGTTCCTCATCACTGGAACCATCCTAATAAATCATTTCTGCATTCTCTCCATTGTGTTCAATCTTTCCTATAATGTGGTGCCTCGAGCTGTTCACAATTCTTCAGTTGAGATTGAACGAGTGATTTCACCAAATTCAATATCTGCTGCTTGTTCTTGTAACCTTTGCCCCATTATTAAAGCTATGCATATTGTAGGTTTTATTAACCACTCTCTCCACCTGTCCTGCCACCTTCAATGATCTGTGCACAAAATAACCCAAGTGCCTCTGCTCTGGCACCCTTTTTAGAATTGTATCTGGTGTTTTATATTGCCTTTCAATGTTCCTCCAATCAAGTGTATCACCTCACACTTCTCTACATTGAACTTCGTCTGTCACTTATCCACTCGGTTCAGCGATTCATCAATGTCCTTAATCTATCACTCCCAAAATCCATGACCTTTTTCTATTGTGTAATGACTTCATGTCTGGAATCTTATCAAATGCCTGTCAATCTGCAATATCCATAGGCTCCTTTTTATCTGCTCTGTTAGTTAGAAACTCAAAAATCTTGAGCAGATTTCTCCATTTCCATTTCCCTGTCATAATTCCATGTCCACTGTGCCAAATCACATTATGATTACACAAGAGCTCACCATATAAGATCCCAAGAGATGCATTTCTCTTTCTGCCTCTCTTAAAGAAAGCTCCCACAGGAGCTTCCTGGGCAAAAGACAGTGAAAGCTGTTATCTCGGTCAAGGACATGTCTCTGGAATGAGCACTGAAACAAGATTTTAATAATTTTGAGGAGATTTGGGAGGTGATCTCATGACCCAAACATAAACTAACTGCCTGAAAGTTAAATAGGACAGAGTAACAAAAAAATGAGCACAGGATTATTTGGTGGGCTTCCAACAGAAATAGAATGGATGACCTTGAATATCTATTCCCTTGTCAATGAATGACTGAATAAATGATTGGCTTAAGTTTCCTAGAAGAGCTGAGAGGGAAAAATCACAGCAGAAAAGAATATCCCAATTGGACCAGTTGCTGGTTCATGTCTAATATCTAGATTAGCACAAGAAGACGTTGGACAGGGGAGAACTTTTCAGTGATTTATGCTTGTTTTGGCCTAAAATATTCACTTGCTTAAGAAGACTGAAGAAAGCAAAATATGGGATTTGAATCTGCGTTTCATAAAGCATTAGTACTAGATTATTATTACACCATTATTTCTCCATAAGGTTCTTTCAAATACCTCCTCCAAAATGCGTGACTTCTATGCTTAAGAGCAGCAAGTGCAATAAAGGACACCACAATCTGTAAGCTCAACTCCAAGTCAAACAGCACTGTGACTGGAAAAATATCCATCTTTCATCATCATTGTGTCACAATCCTGGAATTCCTTTCTTAAGAGGATCAAGGAGTACCTACACCATGTGGACTGTAGTCACCTCCTGCAGAGCAATTCAGAATTGACAATAAATGCTGGCCTAAACAGTAAGGTCCATGAAAGAATAAACAGAATAAAAATCACAAGGCTACTGACAATGACCAGCAAAATAGTTGCCAGCATCATGTATGTTGCTATTAATGGGAGAGTTATGTGAGTGGCTCAGGGTAGGGATGGCACAGAAAATGCCTAACTTTTCATGTGGGACTGATTGCTCCTTCAGGTCTTATTAGGAAAAGGAATTTTAAAACAATATTATTTCTTCAAGCTTTAACTAATCATGTCTTTACTTCTCACTTAGCAAGACTACAGCAGGAGATTGATAACCAGTATGATTGGTTATCAATTAACATTGAATAAGTAATAATTCAGGAGGCCTTAAGAACTCAAGGGTTGAACACCTTCCCCTCAGCAGGAGGAAATCCTGTCCTGAAAACTGGCAACCAATCTGATTAACAGTCCAGCATTCAGTCGTGGATTCTGCTATAACCAGAAGGAAGCCCATGAAGATCAAAGTTGGATCCTGGTAAGTCTCAGGCTTTTTGGATGGGTGGCATTAAGATCTCAGTATGGGCATGAGGAGTGCTGTTAGGTGGAAAGAAGCTAAGGGGAGATAATATCTTGGATGGATAGGTGAGTAGAAGTGCTATGGATGAGCAAAGAGCATAGGATAGAAACAACCTCACCTTCTTTTTAATCTTTCTATCAGTTGGGTTAAAAAATGGCTTTTCAACTCCTGCCCACCTATCCATATATGGGCAAAGGATTATTTGCTTCAAACAACTTGTTAACAGATGCAATTGCCCAGTTTTGTTTGAAATGGCAGGTAGGTGGGCTGCTGATTTCAAAGCCCACCTGTATTACCATCGTATGGGGACTGGGACAGGATAGGCAGGATGCTGGAAGGAGATAAAATCCTGCAAAATATCTATTTGGCTGATCAGTGCGAAGACCATCAAAACCAAGAATATCCAATAACTAAATTACATAAATGTTCACATTGGCAATAACTGTTACGTGGAAGTTGACATGTCTTTCCTAATCAAAATTAGAAATCAAAACAACATCATGATATGCAAAGAATTCCAATAAAATTAGTTTTTTTTTACAGTTCACTTGGAATATGATGATTCGAAGAAGATTACGTACAGCTTATATCTTTCTTTTCGATGAGAAGGTAGACATAACCCTTGAGATGATAAGTCTCCTGCAATGAGGTTATATAGCAACTTATAGATTCCATTGATGGTGTAAGTCAAAATGGTGCGGAAAGGAATTGGTAGATACTGATGTTTTTCTAAGGTCAATGCATCTAACAACAGAGGCACCAATGCTGGGAAGTGCTGTCAATGTATATTGATAAATTGATGACTTGCATCTAACAATTATAGTCAGAGAGCACCAGCAAAGCGATGAAGAATACTGATTGCAACGGTTGTAGTGCCAATCCACCAGTTTGTTCTGTCGTCTAGTTTTTTTGAATGCTGTCAGGGCTGTACACTCCGAAATCACAATCATCTTGAGTTTTCTGTCCAAAGACAGGTTCATTCCATTGTTCCATCATCTTCACGTGGATAAATTAGGTTTCAAATCCATCCCATGAATCAAACTCTGTCCTATTGGTTCTAGCTGTCCAATCAACTGAAGCAACTGATTTCAGTTCCAAATTGCTGAGCTATCAAACACTGTGACACATACTGTATCCTGAGGCTGTGGATAGTAATGGGAGAAACTCAAATTCCTTTCCATCACATGGTTGGTCTAGAATCTCTCCTGTCCTCACCACCTGCCATGTATATTTGAAGGACTCACAAATTGATATTCCACCTGTTTGGCTGCGTTATGAATGCACCATCAAGTCCTGGAATGGGATGGTGTCCTTCAAGCCCAGAGGCAGAGACACTGCCTACTGCACCACAAGATTTTTCACTCTTCCAGGTATATGCTGATTTTCCATCACTGCTCTGACTTAAAGCAGGGTCAAGGTACTTAAGTCTCTGTCCTGCTTTTTCTCAAAACATACAGAGAACAATTTGTACAATTGAATCAAATGATATTACAAGGAAACTTTCCAATTAAAACAGCATCCCAGCACAGTTCCAGGCATACAGCCAGCTTTCTGTTTCTGATTTTAATCAAACTGGGAGACTGTAGGAGTGGGGTAGTTATGAGATTATAATTATCAAAACATTGTAATGATTTTCTGTATGACCTCAATTATATAATCTGTAAAATGACATTTAGCCATGCAATTTAATGTATAAGGTAAACAAAACTGCATCTGTGATATGCTGTTTTTAGAATTGGTAAGTGCAATTCACTTCATGGTCAATTAATGCAACCATTCAAATTAATTGGCTGACGTTCATACAGTGCAGAGTAAATCTCCAGATCAGGCTGCTAGTCAGTGACTACCACAAGGTTGACTTCTGCCGCAACTAGTATGTCAGCACAATTTATAACGCTGGTCAGCACATTGACACTTGTTCACTTTGGTTTCAGCTTGGACTTTTGGGAGAGTTCAAGGGTGATAATCAATGATCTTAAATAATATTGGCTGATGTTCTGAGGATTTGTAATACCCACCCTTTCTTTTTTTAAGAAAGGAGGAGGCTCCCCATGTCTGAGAGGAGGTTCTGATGAGGACCTCTTCAGAAATGAACAGCTTCACTTCCATCCGACAGTTCTTTCATCATACAGATCTTTTCACATCATGCAGCTGCCGCCTTCTGACATTTAAACATCTAGAAAGTCTTTTTGGAAGCTGCTATCAAGCAATAAACACATAAGACAAGTGTGACATGAGGTTGCTGGGTGTATAAGGAGCCAGCAGGGTGGAGTATCAGCTCAGTAGGGTGTGGGGTACCAGGGGATAAGATACCAAGTAGGTAGGAAGTACAGCACCAGGTGGGTAGAGAATCAGGTGGGTAGGGACCACAAGGTAGGATACCAAGGCTAGGATCTAGGTGAGAAGGGCTTAGTGTGTCAAGTGGGGAGGGTACCAGGGTGCGAAGTGGTAAGGGAAACAGGCAAGTGAAGCAGTGTTTATGGTAGGTCAGGGAGGGAGGTTGAAATTGGGCTTAGCTGGGAGCAGGAAATCGTGGGTGTTGCATAAAACAGGGCATGGGGAATCGAGTGCAGGAGAGGGGAAGAGGGAACATGTCTAGCAGCTGGGAAGGGAGGGATAAGGTGTGGAATGGGGGAAGGCAGGAGTCAGGTCTCAAGACAGGGAAATGGGAGGGGTCAGTTGTGGAGTGGTTGAAAGGAACACCAGGTCGAGTGCTAGTGTGTGGATGTGTGAGAAGGAGAACTGGAGCCATTGTGACTGTTGGTAGGGGGTGAGAGGGTTAGATGGATGACGGAGAAGGGGAAAACACATTGTGGGTGAGGGGAATAGGGTGAGAATCAGAATCAGTGCAGTGAAAGGGCTTTTGGGCCTGGGAGTGAAGGTGGGTCATGTGCAGAGGTGGGAAAGGGTGTTTGGATGCAAAGTGGGAGAAGGGAGCGTATTTAGGAGCAGGGAAAGTGGAGTCAGGTCCAAATGGGGTAAAGGGCTCATCAGATCCTGTGGGATGTCAGGTTAGAGTCTGCAGACTGTAAGTGGCCTGGGGCAAATGTAGTTGGGGCTATGTGAGATAAGTGTGGGGTCAGATTAATAGTTAGTCAGAAGTTGAACTGTGTATTTAACATTTGTATCTTCCAGCTACACTGGAATAATGACTGTCAGACCATCAGAAAATCCAGACCAGTATATCACAATTTTGAACACAACTATTCTTACAATGTTACTGAACACTTACAAAGACAATCTTGCAGTGTGGGCTTGTAAAATGTGATTTTGGCTATTGCAAATCCTGCAAGGTTGAGAATATATATTTCAGAGTTACATTTGAAATGAAGTTTCACTTCAGCAGCAGTCCAAAATGATCAGTATTATAATGGCCATGCGAACTCCATCCTTTTCGTTAAAGTCAATGAGTTGCTGATCTAATATCTATTGTTCTGAAGTTACATTCCATGCCCCAATGTATCATTGTAGGCTCCTATGTAACTATGTTATTCAGTAAAGAACAATTATTAAGGTTTTTGTCCCTCTAAGCATTGTGCAGAGGGTAAAAAGCAAGTCAGGAATTGCAAGTATCTCAAAATAGGAGAATAGAGAAAAGGCAGAAGAGGTGAGTCACTCAGACCTTCACACCTGAATACCACTCAATTACATTACTGTTGATGAGTACAGTACATCATATCCATTTGCTCACTATTGATGTATATTCTTTGGTTGGCTGACTTGACAAGAGATTTTGATTATTGTCTTGAAATGTTTAACTGTTCCAATATTCACAGCTTTTTTCAAGAGAAATTTCAAGAGTTCCATTACGCTCAGTACAAGAAACAACTACAAGGATATTTTGATTTAAATACACTCATGTACAAATGTTCACTGCCGTCATGTGACATCAACCATGAAGCACACACACCCTGTAGGCAGGCATCTTAAGCTGCACTTCAGTGAAGTCCCTCATGTTCAACACAAAGAAAATGCCACTGAAGAGAAAATGGCTGCAGTCTTTACCCTGCCTGGTCCTGTTCAATTTATTAGGGATATGTAGCAGAACTGGGAATTTCTCCACGAGCAATGGCAGAATTGTGCAATAGCTGTGGAATTGTTCGGCTAACCACAACAAGTACACATTGCTAATCTTTTACCACTGTCAGGAAGAGACAGTGTGAAAATATATTTCATCCTAAATCTCTTTAAAGAGCAGACAAATACAGCAGAAATTAAGAAAAATGTTATATATGAATGATATGTATTCAATGCAAGGGAAGAAAGTGAAAAAGAGTCCATTGATCAATCCCTAACATCATCAAATCAGCCTGCAGAAACCTGTCAATTTACTCAATTAAAAGATGAACTAATTAGAGACAGGATTGTATTCAAAATAAAGGATCTAAAAGTAAAAGCAGGACTACTGAGAGAAGACAAACCGCTACTCAGGAGAGCAATTGACCAGTGCAGAAGCACTGAGGTTGTGGGGCATATTCATGATCAAACAGACCAGGTCTTGCATTATGTTGGTGGATACTCTGGACACACAGAGTGGAACAGTTACAGACAGTGGGCAGGTTGCAAATACTGAAGAAGACATAATGCAAAAGAGAAGAAGGCATTCCAGTGTGGTGAAACCAATGTTATCACTGCAGAAAGCTGACTCAATTTTCACACAAATGCATGGCTGAAAAGAAGCTCAAGAAGCAAGTTCAGATGGCTACTGGAGAAGTAGTAACTCAAGATTCTGACCAATTACTGTACATCATGCAACAGGTTGTCTGGTTAGTGACTGTTGGAATGAGGATTGCAGAAGGGGAATAGCAAGTCAATGTAAAATGTCAGATAGACACTAGTGCATTGTGTAACATCATGACCTTTATAGATCTGTGCAACATGAATCCATTGAATGTCATGTTAAGGATATATGTGGCACCATGCTCGTGCTGAGAGGATAGATTATTCTGTGAACTCATTACACACATGATAATGAACAAGGACCTGAAGTTCTGGATTACAGGTGGCAAGCAATTGCTGCCAATCTCAGCTAGCACAAGTGTAAAGCTTGGATTGGAAACTTTCAATGTGTTAAAATGAAATTCAATGTGACACAGTGGATTAAACCACCAACTGTGGAACATACCTTTGATGAGTGGAAAGCAATGTTCATAGGGTTAGGATATCCTTTTGGAGAATTCCCTCTTGAAATAGATGAGAATGCAAATCAGCCTAGCATCTAAATATTTAAATAAAATTCTCTGGATGAAGATTTTTATAAATCTTCCCACCAAAGTTGTGACTTAATTAATGAGTCCCACTCCATCAATGTTTCTCCTGACATGTCTTATTCTGCCAGACTTTTTCACTAAATTCTTTACAAATAACTGCACAGGGGTTGATTTTAATCAGCAAGTCACCCTTTATTTACATGTGCACAGTACATTGGCCGTGGCCAGCAAGCTTGGGGTCAGTCCATGAAATGAGGAGATTCTGAATCTCCTGTTTATATTTCTTTTCTTTTTTTTCATTTCATCTCCATGACTGCCATACAGCAGTAGAACCTATACTCTAGCACCCATCCTGTGTATGTGTAGGTGCAAGATGCAGTGAAAATACCAAGTGGAAATAACTTTATTACTACTCCACCACCAGGAAAATCACCCATGTGACCAAGGAACCAGTGACAAGCAAAGCTCAGTGTTTATGTGAAATCGAAGGTGAAGGGGAGGGTAGGGAATCTCCTGATTATATCAGTCAGCCTGGGCTCCCTGATTGTCCCAGGTTAACAACCCCAATCAAGGATCTCATAGTCAATAAGACCCACCTGATTCCAATCACTGCAATCTCCAACTTAACTTACTGCACCCTTCGGTTTACCTGATAGGATGTCCTTGTCAGAGATATTGACACTTTGGTTCCTGAGTCTAGATGTGGAAGTACCATAGTCAAGGTCTGTTCATATGTAAATAAAGAGTGACTTGGAGATGGGATACCAGTACGTGGAGTTGTTTCACACCCAAACGTAAGTCTCTATTTTCTAAGAGTGGCAGGTATTTCTCGCCTTTCCTACTCTACACTCCTGCACCAACACATAGAGTTATAGAGATGGGCAGCATGGAAACAGACCCTTCAGTCCAACTTCTCCATGCCAACCAGATATCCTAAATTAGTATAATCCCATTTGCCAGCATTTGGCCATATCTCTCTAAACCCTTCCTATTCATACACCCAGCCAGATGTCTTTTAAATGTTATAATTGTACCAGCCTCTATCACTTCCTCTGGCAACTCATTCCATGCACACACCACTCACTGCATGAAAGATTTATCCCTTAGGTCTCTTTCATACTTTCCCCCTCTCACCCTAAACTTACACCCTCTAGTTCTGGGTACCCCCAACCCAGGGAAAAGACATTGTCTATTTACCCTATCCATGCCCCTCACGATTTTATTAACCTCTATCAGGTCACCCCTCAGCATCTGATGCTCCAGGGAAAATAGCCCCAGCCTATTCAGCTCAAATCCTCAAACCCTGGCAACATCCTTGTCAATTTTTTCTGAGCCCTTTCAAATTTCACTGTATTCTTCCTATAGGAAGGAGACCAGAATTGCACACAAAACTCAAGAAGTGGCCTAACCAATGTCCTGTACAGCTGCAATATGACCTCCCAACTCCTGTACTCAATACTCTGACCAAGAAAAGAAAGCCTTCTTCACGATCTTATCTACTTGCAACTCTACTTTCTAGGAACTATGAACCTTCACTCCAAGGTCTCTTTATTCAGCAACACCCCATACCTTAACATACTCTAACTGAAGTTTTGCCTTAACAGTGCTAAGCTTGCCTTTTTTTCTCCCTCCCCAGCTGTTGCTGTCTCTCTGTTGGCAATTGCATTTCAACTGCTGACCGACTCTCTGTGTCTTCTAAAAGTGGTAATACTCTGAAACTGGTTAACTGATTTGTTTCAAAATTCAAAATTTTCTTCTGGCTCCTGGAGATTTATTTTCCTTGTGATGAGGATTAGATTTGTACTGCTGCAACAATGATGATCACTCCTGGTACCTCCACCAGTATGTAGGACTGGGTGAGGATGGTTTGATGTATTTCATTGATAACAATCCGCCTTTGTATTTGCTTTGTATTGGGTGAATGATGCTAAAGGATAGCCACCATAGATCATCTACGGAAGAAGCACTGCTCCCAGATATCAAAAAGGTACTATATTTGGTCTGGCACATTTACTAGAACTTAGAGAGCAGGTCTGCTCTGCATAAATCTGAGTTTGTAACTGTCCTTGCCTCCATCCACAGATTGTGTGTGACATCAGCAGAATGGGTGCAATTGATATAATATGAATATTAACCCCTTCAGAACGATTACTTTATACATCAAAGAGTTGATCTTTACTCACATAAAATAAGACGGTCTGATACTAGAAAGATCATAAGGAACAAAGAGATGGTAGGGGAATGTTTTTTTCAGCCTTCTAATGAAATGATGTAAGTGCAGTTATTTTTAGAGAGGTGACAAGAGGAGTACTGGATTGGCAAACAGGTTATGGGGAGAGAACAAATCCAGAGATTTTGTACAGAAATCGCATGCTGTAAATAATATTGTGATCACCTGAACAAATGTCACACTGTAATAAATGCCAGGGTTTCACTGAAGGTAATTACAGTATGGAGTCTAGTTTCGTATCTTATATTATGTTTCATGTCCCCTTGGAGGAGAAATTATCAATACAACATGTTTGCACAGATCAAAGCATTCTCAGTGTAAGATGTCTTTAATTTAAATAGACTCACAATCACCTTTTAAAATGCCTGTCACCGTAGCCTGTGAAAACATTTTATTTTTCAGCAATAAAAACGAAAACCTGAGAAGTGGTTCACTTGGAACATCAATGGTAAACCTTAATGAAAGAAATCATTCAAGCAAATTAAGTTAATATTGAATTTGATGGAATGACTAATGTATTGGATTCTGAAACTGATCTTTCAGAGCTGAAGTTGATGATTATATTCAAACCAGATGTGTTCACCAGAGTCAATAGAGTTTCCAAAAAATAGATAGATAACTACATTTCTGTTGATTACTGTTAGCTGGGTGGCTATTTGCAGTGCAGAGTGATACTAAAAGCATGGGTTCAATTTTTGCACCAGCTGAAGTTATCACTGTTATGGACCAGGCTAGACCCCTGAAAACATTTCAAGAAGGTAGCCCAGACCCTAACTTTGCTATTTGATTTTAAGCAGGTGTACAGTGAATATTCCAGGAGAGAATCAGTTGGTCAGACTATTGAGATTTAAACAAAACAGAATTTATTTGCAAGATTACAGAATGAAACACAAAGAACAGGAAACAGAATACCGAATAACTTACCCTACCTGAAAACCCAACAGACTATCCCAACGTAATCTTGCTGTCCCAAAATACTTGCAACAATCCCCATAAACACCCCTTGGTACAAAAGTTAAAATGAAACACAAGTTCTTCAGGAATGAAGTCAAAGAGAGAGAGAGAGAGAATCTAGCAGCTTTTCTTCTCTCTCTCTCTCTCTCACACACACACACACACATACACACACACACACACACACACACACACACATAGTTTCATTCAAACCAGACCAGAGAATAGCTGAACTGAGAGAACTGGCCATCCGCCTTTCATTATAAAAGTGTTTTTTTTTATTGAAAGCCTTCTGTCTGAGGCAGTATCTGTTAGCTGTAAACAGATTGACCCTAAAATCCATCCAACCTCAGACTTTTTGAAACCTGTGTCATTACAACCTCTCTAAAAATAAATCAAGGACAACCTAATCTTGTTAAAGGAACAGTTTTGTCACACCTGTCCCCTTAAAAAAAGTCAACCATCAATATCCAAAGATGGCTTCATTTTTAAAACCCAATATACATTATATTGATGATAAACATGCAAATATGCACAATACATTCTATCTCAGTCCTTTGCACTCTCACCACTGAATACCTCCGTTTCTTGTTCAAGTCTCGACTATGTGTCAGTAATCATGTTTTCTCATCCTGCCAAATCACAATTATCAAATTGAATGTCTGTAACAACAAGCTCCATCTAAACAGTCTGGCATCTTGGTCCTAAAATTTTTGCACAAACTTCAATGGGTTACGATTGTCTCAGATGTGTTATGGGTAACATAAACTCTGAAATGTTGTAACATCAACACCAATCTCAAAGTCTTCTTCTCAACCATCTATTGTTTCTGCTGATGAGTGTTCAATGTCCTGGAGAAATACAGGAGATAGGTCATTCTAACTTCTCGTTGTCTTCTTGCAAGAACACAGCACCAACACCCACATCATTTGCATCAATAGCCACCTTGAATGGCTATGCGTACTGTAATTAGTTGTGGCTAATACTGGGACAGTGGTTAACACAGCCTTCAGGCTGTCAAATGCCTTCTGACTGTCTGCCGTCCACTGAAACTTCTTGCTTTTCTTTAGCAATTTAATGAGTAGAGCAGCCACACTGCTAAAGTTTGGGACAAATTTTCAATAAAATCCACACAATCCCAGAAATAGTAGTACTGCTCTTTTTGCCAGTAATATGGGAAACACCCCAATTACCTTTGTTTTTGCATCCCGTGAGGCCATTTGTCCATGTCCAATAACATGGCCCAGGAAGGTGACTTGGGCTTTGGCAAATTCACTTTTAGTTAGGTTTACCAGCAAGCCTGTCTTTCCAAGTAGATCGAACAAGTCTGATAAATGTTGCAAATGTTCCTTCCACGTGTGACTAAAAATCACCAGGTCATCTATATAAATGACATAATTGGGTAATCCGGCAATGACCTTATTTGTTAATCTCTGAAATGTGGCTGGCACTTTGGCATGACTTTAAACTGATACAGTCTATTTGGCGTAATGAAAAATTGCCTTTGCTGTTTCTGACAAAGGTACCTGCCAATATCCTATGAGCAAGTTCAATTTAGAAATATAAGTTGCTTATTCCGCCTTCTCAACACAGTCTTCCAAATGCGAAATCGGATATGCATCAGCCTTTGTCACTACACTGACTTTGTGATAGTCCACACATAGCCTTTGAGTATCATCTGGTTTTTGCACCATTACTATGTGTGAGCTCCAGTCACTGTAACTCACTTCAATTATGTCATCTTGGAGCATGCGTTCAATCTTCTTTTGAACTTGTGCCAACTTTAAAGGATTATGCCTGTAATGTCTAAGGTTGTTGCTTAATCAGACAGCATCTCCCATATCTATATAATGCATAATTAGGTTAGTATTTCCCAGCTTATTTTCATATATCTCCCCATGTGATAGCAATAACTCTCGCAGGTCATTTTGATTTGCCTCAGGAAGGTAACTCAATAATCTATCCCAATTTTTGACAACTTCTCATTGTCCCATTTAGTTTGAGGAATGTCCAATTCAAAATCCTTTGAACTTGGTACTTCCCTCTGTGTTGTAACCAATAACACCTTCTCCTCTTCCTTCCTTCACTGTCAAAATACCTTTTGAGGATATTCACATGACATGCTGTGTGAGATTTCTTTCTGTCTGGTCTCCCTATCAAGTACAGGAAATTCAACGTTTCGGGCATAAGCCCTTCATCAGGAATCCTGATGAAGGGCTTATGCCCGAAACGTCTAATTTCCTGTTCCTTGGATGCTGCCTGACCTGCTGCGCTTTAACCAGCAACACATTTTCAGCTCTGATCTCCAGCATCTGCAGACCTCACTTTTTCCTCCCTATCAAGTAGTTGAGCACACTAAGGTCCACTAAACCTTTCTTTTAAAGACAAACCTATCACTGGCAGTAACAGGAATACCCTATCCGCCATAGCAAAATTGCAAATTTTTGGTTTCTTGTCTGCTTCCTGTGTAATTGTATGCTGAGATACTTTTAATGCTGTCTAGCCAACTCCCTTACTCTATTTAGTCATTCCCTAAAGTTTGACATATAGTCCAAATAGGTGGTCTCTGAATTCTGACGAACCAGTTTCTCTTTAATCAATTGTAATGGTCCTCTCACTTCATGTCCAAAAACTAATTCAAATGGACTAAATTTGGTTGAATCATTTGGTGCATCTCTGATCACAAAAAGCACAAATGGAATTCCCTTATTCTAATCATCTGGATAGTCCTGACTATAAGCCCTCGACATGGTCTTTAATATCTGAGCTGAAAATGTGATGAAGGGCTCTGGCCCGAAACGTCGAATTTCCTGTTCCTTGGATGCTGCCTAACCCACTGTGCTTTAACCAGCAACACATTTTCAGCTCTGATCTCCAGCATCTGCAGACCTCACTTTTTACTCTTTAATATCTGATGCCACCTTTCTAGCACTTCTTGCTATTCTGGATAATATGCAGTAGATTTGAATTGTTTTATTCCTTAGCTGTCCATGACTTCCTTGAAAAGTTTTGATGCAAAGTTTGACGCTTGATCTGATTGTATCTCTATTGGTAGTTTGTACGTAATGAAAAATTTGAGTAATTCCTCTGCAATCCTTTTAGCTGTGATATTGTATAATGGAACGACCTCTGGAAATTGAGTTGTAACATCCATTATTGTTAACAAATAATGATTCCCACTTGTTGTTTGAGGTAGGGGACCTACGCAATCAATTAAGTCTTTTGTAAAAGGTTTCTCAAGTACAGGAATAGGTATTAAAGGTGCAGGTTTTATTACCACCCATGGTTTGCCAGTTACCTGACATATATGACATATCTGGCAAAATTCAATTACATCCTTGTGCAGTCCAAGCCAGTAAAAATGTTTTTTTTTATTTTAGCTTGTGTTTTCCTGTCTCCTAAGTGATCCCCAAATGGTAGCTCACGTGCCACAATCGCAACACCTCCTTCCTGTACCCCACTGGCAATGTAATTTGATGAACTTCTGCCCATTTCTCATCTGCCTGAATATGCAATGGTGTCCATTTCCTCATCATTTCCTATCATTTTTAAGATAGTAACATTTGGGGCTACATTCAGATTCCTTTTCTGTGTATGCCTTTTGATAAAACTGCTTTAAATGTTCATCTTTCTGCTGAAACTCAAATAATTTATCTGAGCAAAAGACGTCTGCATTGTCATCTATTTGCTCCTGCTTTGTCTCAACCATCTAATCAAACAGGGTCTCTGCTAATTCCACTTCAACTTTCTTATCTTTGGTACTCTTTAGTCTCTCCTGTTTCATCTGGTGACTTTATGACCTCGTCACCACACAGTCAGGAAAAATTCCAGATGTGTGTCCTGCAATTGCTCAGTGAATCAGCTATGTCATTAGCAAGGACAAATTGCACTCCTGAAGCTGAGAACGGCATGGTGGCTCAGTGGTTAGCACTGCTGCCTCACAATGCCAGGGTCCCAAGTTCAATTCCATCCTTGGGCAACTGTCTGTGTGGAGTTTATATATACTGCCTGTGTCTGCGTGGGTTTCCTCCCACAGTCCAAAGATGTGCAGGTCAGGTGAATTGGTCATGCTAAATTGCCCATAGTGTTAGGTGCATTTGCCTCAGAGGGAAATGGGTCTGGGTGGGTTACTCTTTGGTGTGGACTGGTTGGGCCAAAGGGCCTGTTTCCACACTATAGGAAATCTGACCTACTCCTATCATGAATTCCCCACTTTTCTCTGGATAGTCTAGCCTCACTTTACATAATCGAGCACTTCTTGTCTCACCTTGAATTCTCATTATTAGTACTTTTTCTGGCAATATTCCTTCAGAAGTACATATCTCATCATCTTTCAATATCACAGACTAAGAGGGTCCTGTGTTTCTTAATATTGTAACCTCTTTACCTCCTGCTCCTGGCCTATGCGAATTAACTTTACCTCACAGGTATACTTTTTAAGAAGATCTGGCACTTCCTCCTTAATCAACCTCCAAACAGCTTGTATATTCTGGTGTAGCTTACTAGCCTCCACTCTGCTTTCTGTTACCACTCCAACAAAGTTCACTGGCTTGTCCTGTTTTTCCTACATCTGGCATCCCAGTGCTTTTCCTAACCCACCAACACTGTGATTTCATGTGGCCTATTTTATTGCAGTGAAAACACTGGAGCTCTCCAACTTCTCTATCCCCTTCAAAGGTTTCCTTTTTCCCCTATGATAAATTATCCTTATGATCTTCACCAAGAAGTACCTTTCCCTTTCCATGTGAGGATTTCTCTTTTTTCCAATTTATATCCCTCACGGATTGAAATTGATTCTGGAAGCCACACTTTGTTTTATCGATCAACTCATAATCATCAGCCATTTCAGCTGCTAATTTTAGCATTTTATCTCTCTGCTCTTCCACATGAGTTCTCACTACTTCAGGAAGTGAATTTTTGAACTCCTCCAAAATAATCTCTCAAAGACCGTCGTAGGTTGCTCTATTTTTAATGCTCTTCTCCATCTATCGATATTACTTTGTTTGATTCTTACAAACTCAATGTAATTTTGACCAGGGTCCCTCTTTAGATTCCTGAAGTGTTGTCTGTAGGCTTCTGGCACAAGCTCATATGCTCTTAAGATGGCTTTCTTCACCTCCTCATATGCTGCAGAGACCTCCTCCGATAGTGATTTGAATTTGTCACTAGCTCTACCTACAAGTTTTGTTGGATCATCACAACCCCCATGGTCACTGGCTCTGCATCTGTTTAGCCACCTTTTCAAATGAGATGAAAACGGCTTCCACATCCTTCTCACCAAATTTAGGCAATACATGAATATATTTAAACATTTTCTCACCAGGCCTTTGGTGACCATGGGTTTACTCATCCTCACCCTCTTCCTCACTATGCTTACCTTCAGCCTTCACCTCCCTTCTTTTAAGCTGACTTTCATTCCTGAAGAAGGGCTTATGCCTGAAACGTCGAATCTCCTGTTCCTTGGATGCTGCCTCACCTGCTGCGCTGTTCCAGCAACACATTTTCAGCTCTCTCCAGTCTAAGTGCCAATTTCTGAAGTTCAAACTCCCTCTCTTTTTCTCTCCCTTCTGCTTTTAATTGTAATTCAAACCATTTCATTTCTGTTTCCCTTCCCTTGTCTTTTGCCTCTAACTAAAACTGCTTCATTTTCAATTGAACTTTAGCCATGTCTAAAGATTCTGATGGTGTTTTCAGTGAATCTAAATGCTGAGCTATTGCTGTAGTTATCTCTTCTTTCCTCACGAAAGGGGGCAGCTCCAACTTCAGCTTGTCTGCTAATTCCTGCAGCTTAGCCTTCACCATCTTTTGAAAAAAACCCCATGGGCACTTCAACCACCCTCAGAAAACTCTTGGTGACTGAAAGACCCATTGCTATCCCAAGCACTGTTTAAACCAATCAAATCAATACCCACCATAAAGGACACTAAACCCTTCCACTCACTGCCTTTGAGTCCAACAACTCTAATCCCAAGTTGGAACCACAAAACAAATCTTACAAAGAGCCCCCAATCTGTTATGGACCAGGGCAGATCCCTCGCAGCATTTCAAGAAGGTAACCTAGAGCCTAGGTTTGCTATTTGATTTAAGCAAGTGTGCAGTAAATATTGCAGGAGAGAATCAGCTGATCAGACTACTTAGCTTTAAACCAAACAAAATTTATTTACAAGATTACAGAATGAAACACAAAGAACAGAAAAGAGAATACCGAACAACTTATCCTATCTGAAAACCCAACAGACTATTCAAAGTTAATGATGCTGTTCCAAAATACTTGCAACAACCCCATAAACAGCCCTTGGCACAAAAGTTAGAATGAAACACTAGTCTGTACAGGAATGGACTCAGAAAGAGAGAGAGAGAGGGTCAAGCAAATTTTCTTCACGCACACACGCATTCAAACCAGACCAGAGAATAGCTGAGCTGCAAGAACTGGCCACTCCCTTTTCATTATACAAGTTTTTAAAACATGGATACCTTCTGCCTGAGGCAGTATCTGTTAGTTGTAAATTGGTCCTAAAATCCATCCAAACTCAGAAGTTTCAGAACATGTGTCATTTATAACCTCTCTGAACAAAACCAAGGACAACCTAACTTTGTTCAATAAACAGCGTCATTTCCCCATGATGCACTCTCCTTCTCAACCTCTCTCCTTCGAGAAGCATGATATTCCTAAGGTTAAACCATCACCATCATCTCTCTCCAATGAAAGTGCAGCTCCCTGGTCCAGGAGGGCTTTGACAACTTTACCTTTACAGTTTTTAATCTGTTTATCCATTGAAAGCATCTCTCTTTATAGCTTTTAAAAAAAGGGGGAATGTTTTAGACTGAATTCCCTTACCTATTCATAAATTTTATCCCCTGTCTTCAGCTGTCTAGCCATAATTCAACATTTGCTTGCTAATCATGGTTTTACTTAAAATATAGTTACTCAATCAATGGATCACTTTTTCTCCTTTTCTCTCACACTACTGTATTTGAATTAAATACAAGATTGATTAGATATTGCAGTGCTCAGAGCTGTGAGAGAGATGAGGTGAATATCTCTATGCTGAGTAATACAGAGTCCAGGCAGCCATTCAATAATGCTGTTTATGAGCCTAAAAATTATTGCAAGTCATATCACAGACAACAAATGATAACAGTTTCATGCAACATTCACTTGTCCTCTATTTTGCATTGGCAGCTAACCATTCTTTGCGTGCCAATGGCCCCTCTGAAATAATAGATCATAGATTACAATGTGCATTTTTAATCACTTATCCATTTCCACATTGGTCATGTAAACATAGTATCCCTCAATTATGAAGTTGAGATTCAGATCACCTTTGCCAAGAAGAAGAGTGGAATATTACCAATATTTTCAAAAATAATATTAACATTCCAGATCATTAATTCCAGTAGCAATAGAAATCAACAGAAACAAACCAGGTGGACTTTGACAGACAGAAATAGTCATGATAAGTGGTAGAATCTAATAATAAGTGCCTGTGTGTTGTGTCACAGTGTTGATTGTAGGTATATTAATAAGGCTGATGCAGTCAGTAGCGATGTGCCTAAATTTGGTTCCTCTAACAATCTCCATAATATGTGCCAATTGAGTAGGGGGACAATATAGAAGAAACTCTGAGCTGTACATTACACTTGTCTACTGACATGTTTGAAGGTCAGAGGGCTTGTCAGATCAAACTGGCAAATCCTCATTGAGTACTTGCTCAGTAATAACTGTGTAAGTGGTGAGGGTGGTGTCAGTTGACCTGTGCACCAGTTCAAGATTGTAAGTGGGCAAAAATAACTAATCCTGTTCCAGTTGGGATTAAACTGGTGTCAGCACTAGCCCTTGCCAAGCTCCAGCCTGTCAAGGTTTCCCTTTGAATTGGTGCCATGAATCCCCCACAAGACCACATGTTCCTGTACTTCAAAACCAGCCCCCATGCCTCTTGTTGTTACCCCTCATCAAGCCCCAATACTTACCAAATTTTAATCTGTTACAGCTTCTCTCCTCATTGCCTGAGAGTAGTATTAGCATCAGGTGTCTTTACTGTTGGTGCTACTGGTATGGGAACGAGCTGTCACCTTTTAATTGGCTAATACCTCTCTGGTATGGAACATCCTAGCTCCGAGGGCTAATTGGCCATTGTGTGAGATTAGGAGCTACCATTCTTACCCTAGGTAGGTTGCCCCGGGGTAGTGATAGCAGGGCAATGGAAATCACAGTGTTCTCTATATTTGACGAAGTTGCATTGATCTTTTTGAACCAGCTTAAATTGTGGAATGACAATTGATGTTGAATGAAAACCTAATTTAAAAATCTCAAATGATTTTTATCTAGATTTTCATAATTGAGTATTAAAGAAAAATCTCCCTTATATTGTAGTCAAATAGAAAGTGCCAGAATTACTCAGCAATTTGAGGCTGGGTTTAATTTAATTTATAATCCTGGAGAGATACAGAGTTCCTGGACTATATCTTTTCACAGGTGAAAGGTTGATAGATGCTGGGCCTCTACATTAGGTGGCAGTATCTAGTGAAGAATAGCAGCCCAAGTAGCTCCTTGAGAGCTGCTGGTCCAATTACTGGTGGGTGGAGGAAGAGGTAACTTCAATGGCTGTATGTTCTTGAAGACAGGTCTAAAAGTTGGGAAAGTGTGGTGATGGAGAGGTGGAGGGGGATTTGATGGAGACGACCAGGTTTCACTTTGTGGGATAGGGCCTCCCATTGCCCAATTGGCACTTTCCCCCTGCCCCCACTCTCACCCTCTCCGTGCACCAGACTTTTAATCTCCCACTATTTTCTCATCCTACTGCCTATACTGCCTATTCTTCATAAAGGCATCAGAACTGAGTTTGATTGTATCTTAATTTAAAGATCATATGAATATGCTTTACAAATGCATATACAAGTGAGTTGTCAAATTTCCCCCCTTTGTAATTCCTGCAATCCATATTCCTTCCCTTAGAGCACTACATGAATATAGCAGTTCAAGAAGCCAATTCAGCATTGCCCTCTCAAGGGCAATTCGGGATGAGCAATAAGTGCAGATTTTGTTAGTAGTACTCATATCTCAAGAAGAGAATTTGTAAAAATTATATCTTGCATTCTGACTGGCTGAAGTCAGCTCACTCAGCACCAAGCAGAAATGGAAGACAAAACCTTGTAGTATGTGCACCTTGGGCAATATACCTTTATGCAGTTCTGTGCTTAAATACTCAACACTTGTGAAACTGTGCCTCCATCCTTTGTTAGAGGAGAAAAAAGAAATGAATAAATTGAAAGCAATCAACTTCTTTCTTGACATGGTATAGTAAAAGTAGGGTAACCTAATGTTCACCTTTACCGAATGCTTCAAATAATTTCAATGAAAAGTCAGTGTTCATTCTTAAAATGTCTTTGCAAATAAGAGCTTATGACCATGTAACTTAAAAAAAATACCCAAAGCTACAAAAAGCTCCCTGCTGGTTTAGATACTTAAATGTACTGTCAGAGAGAATGACTTTTACTCTGTTTTTGTGGGTTTTCAGATATAGACTACTGCACAACTACAGTGTAACTGAGGACGAACAGGTCATTTGAAACATACAACGAGAGAGAGAGAACAATATAGAAAGAGCTGCTGACTCCACAATCTCTGGCTAAAATTTAGTATAAATTACCACCTTTTCATCAATGGCGCTCTAATCAACTATTAGCCAGTCAGAATAAAGATCTAAAATCTAATTAACATTTTTCACTTGGGATAGATTATGCTCACATAAAGTGGGTTTTCAAATGTTGGCAATATATTGTAATGGAATTTCAGCTTGACTTCATTAGAAACTGCAATTTTGTTGCTCACTATGAAACAAAATATTTGAAAACTTTTACTTATATCACCAAGCAGTTACCTGAAAACTGATATCTGAAGCTTTAATACATCTGGCCCTGAAAGCTTTAATTTGTCTCCAGGGACCATTCTTCTCCTTAAACCTATCACACCACTCAAATTAAAGCTATAGTTAATAAAAAAACTTAATTTCCACTATTTTCCTCATCTCTAAGAAATGGAAGCTGAATTGCAATTGTTCTTGGCACAAGGAAATGCAAACTACTTATGGGTTATTTGAAGGCTTGATGTATACTTTAATGTCCCCTAATGCCACTATAGTTTGGATAACCAATTAAGGAAATTAGTATAGATTGTAACTTTACCTTCTAAAAACTATGAAATCTGCATAGAAAATTCCCTAGACTTGGAGTAATATTATTAATCATATGCATCTCCCTCTTGAGTTCTCTGTCTAAAGTTAGGTCATTGTTGAAGTGCAGCAATAAATGTTCCATGACTTTTTATGGGTAGGACATAGAGGCACATCTTAAGTCTACCTCAGTTGGAATAGAGATGGAACCTCATCCATTGATATGCTGTTTGTGATAATTTGATCCATATACTAGTAATCCATCCAACTGAGCTAACCAAACTCCTAACCAAATGCATACTATTGGGAAGAATAGTTGGTTTTGATTATCTCCTCCATTTTTGATATTTTGACTCAATAGATTTGTACTTATACACTTTAAACTATATTGTAGTGCAGAAGACAATTCACCTGTACTAATAGTTCTTTATGCCTTGCACTTGTACATTAGATAAAAGTTCATAAATATTCAAGATTCTTAAACCTGTATCTCAGTTACATATAACCAGAGTGAGTAAACCCAGGTAACAGGTTATGATGAAGCTAAATGCCACTACTTAATATGCAATGATGTACATGGATGTAGTCCGACTTATAACAGTTCATTTATTCCTAGTGAGATTTTCATTGACTCTACACAACGGTTGCAATAATCTTTGAATTCTGGGATTGAGTGTATACACTAATTATTCCATTGTTAATCTTTTAAAGGGTGAAAACTAATCACTAAACGTCACTTTATTCCAAAATGTCACACTATTGAATGATGACTGAAGCCTGAAATTACATTCTCTCTCAAGAATTGTTCAGTCACAGTTGGGATTATCCAGTGATTCCATACATGTCAAGCAGTATAAGTATCATTTCTATGGATCTCTGTTCATAGTATTTTCAACAAAACACAATTGAATGAATATTGCCTAATTGATAATTGTTTCTCTCACACACATTCGCTCTCTCTGTCTCTCTCGCTGTCCCTCTCAGGTACTTCATGACATCTTGAATATGTGCCAATATGTTTTCTTACCATTTTTGGTTGAAGTGTTGATCCACAGGGAACTATAAACATAAAAGTGTATGACATATAGCATTGCAAAATAATGTTTTCTGAAACAAAACACTTAGCTCATGGATGCATTCCTTTATTTAGGTAAGAATCAGCATGTACATTTTTTTTTAGATTAGATTTACAGTGTGGAAACAGGCCCTTCGGCCCAACAAGTCCACACCGACCCGCCGAAGCGAAACCCACCCATACCCCTACATTTACCCCTTACCTAACACTATGGGCAATTTAGCATGGTCAATTCACCTAACCCGCACATCTTTGGACCGTGGGAGGAAACCGGAGCACCCGGAGGAAACCCACGCTGACACGGGGAGAACGTGCAAACTCCACACAGTCAGTCGCCTGAGTCGGGAATTGAACCTGGGTCTCCGGCGCTGTGAGGCAGCAGTGCTAACCACTGTGCCACCGTGCCGCTTGATACAATTAAAAAAGATAACACCACCATTGTGTCTGGAAAGAGATCATAACTTTGTGAAAGCAATCCTACTGCTGACTTGGAGGTGCCAGTCTCGGACTGGGGTGTACAAAGTTAAAAATCACACAACACCAGGTTATAGTCCAACAGGTTTATTCAGAAGCACTGGCTTTCGGAGCGCTGCTCCTTCATCAGGTGGATAAAGGACCACTTGATGAAGGAGCAGCGATCCAAAAGCTAGTGCTTCCAAATAAACCTGTTGGACTATAACCTGCTGTTGTGTGATTTTTAACTTCCTACTGCTGAGTAAGTGTTGCAGAGGTCAATCTTCATTCTAGATAGTACTGATGAATGGAGATCAGAGTTTCAATTCTAAATTCTGTCATGCTCAGTAACCATGTATAGCTTGTTCTCATCCTATAGGTTGTGCATACATGTTGAAGCCTTCCAATCTGTCACATTAACTATCTGGTCAGTGGATATAAAGGTGGTTTCCATCAGAGAAGGGGTATTCATATCACTGGCTGATAAATTGTTAAACAGCTTGTGTATCTTTTTACTACTTCATATGGGATAGCTGCCACCAAGGTGCGGTGGGGAAAGTCTGAGGTCTTCCTGCTGAAGGTAAATAGGGGTCAATTCAATTATTGGACCCTCCAAGTGCCTCAAATACATGTAAATATTAGTATTGTATGTGTAAAAATGGTCTTGGGTTTTTGGATAGAGTCAAAGTACAAAATTTCATTTATTTATTTCAAATGCAATCGTACAGAGCCGAACTGCTTCCATGACAATGTATATATAAAAAAAGATTTTTATGAATAAAGTATAGTTTGAAATGAAAAATAAACACTGTTCTCCAATGGAAGAGTACACAAAACATCATTGCATTTCTTACCCCATCTCACTGCAACTCTGCCATTCTCAGAGCACATGTCATGGCTGTGGACTTATCAGCTAATCTGTGAGCCACATATGCGACTGCTGTTTTATGTTATCTCATTTTCAGAGACCTAGACACCATTGTAAAATCTTTCTAATTATGCCAAAGTGTTAGGTTTTTAAAACTTAATTTGTTCAGTTAATGTCCATTCTTAATTGCCCTTGCAAAACATATCTCTGGAAGTAGACACCATCCTTAAAATTGTGCTAACGAAGGGGAAACTCCTCACTGGTATTATCACTGGGCTGTTAAGCCAGATACCCAGGCAATGTTCTGGTGAACTGGGTTTAAATCTGGCCATGGCAGATGGTAGAAATTGAATTGAATAGACATTTGGAATTAAGAGTCTAAATGTGACCATTGCCAATTATTGGAAAAACCCATCTGGTTCACAAACGTCCTGTGGGAAAAAAAAAGCATTTATACTTGATTTGGCCTACATGAGATTCCAGAGCCATAGCAATCTGATTGACTCTTAACTGCCTCTGGGCAATTAGGGATGGTCATAAAAGCTGTCCTCGCTAGTGATGCCACCATCCCTTGAATGAATATAAAAAAGAATTTGTATCCAAAAGAGTCTCAGCACAAGTGGTCAAGTTGTGACACACACCCTCTACATCAAAGTTGGTTTCAATAAAGATCTGAAATGTTGGCCTGAATTTCCCAAGTTGCTACATCAGCTCCAATTATAGGTCAAGAACCCAAAACTCGATTTTCCTTAATGTGGTCAATTTGCAACTGCATCTCGGAACCTGGTCTAATTAAAGATGGCAGCTGAAATCCAGAATTGAGGATTCCTTTCAATTTTCCACATAGATAGGGCAACTAGCCTTCTTTACACTGTAGTCACTACTGGCATTGCAAGTACAACATTAGCAGAAATATTAGTTTCCATTAAATGGTTGAAATGGCATGCTTTCTGCTTGGGCGTTGTGTTTTACTGTTGACAAACAAATAGAAGGATTCAAATGCGTGACAACTCGGTCCAAGTGTTCTCAGTTGTTTTATCAGGCTTCTGATATAGAACAGGTGGTGAGGTATCCATGTGCTATTGCGATCATTTCAATCATTTCAAGTGGGCGGCACGGTGGCACAGTGGTTAGCACTGCTGCCTCACAGCGTCTGAGACCCGGGTTCAATTCCCACCTCAGGCAACAGACTGTGTGGAGTTTGCACGTTCTCCCCGTGTCTGCGTGGGTTTCCTCCGGGTGCTCCGGTTTCCTCCCACAGTCCAAAGATGTGTGGGTCAGGTGAATTGGCCATGCTAAATTGCCCGTAGTGTTAGGTAAGGGGTAAATGTAGGGGTATGGGTGGGTTTCGCTTCGGCGGGTCGGTGTGGACTTGTTGGGCCGAAGGGCCTGTTTCCACACTGTAAGTAATCTAATCTAATCTAAATCTATTGCCAGAATAGGAACAGCAAGTCCAGATTAAAAGAAGCATTAGCTCAGTAATAGGGTTCTAGATTAGATTACTTACAGTGTGGAAACAGGCCCTTCGGCCCAACAAGTCCACACCGACCCGCCGAAGCGCAACCCACCCATACCCCTACATTTACCCCTTACCTAACACTACGGGCAATTTAGCATGGCCAATTCACCTAACCCGCACATCTTTGGACTGTGGGAGGAAACCGGAGCACCCGGAGGAAACCCACGCAGACATGGGGAGAACATGCAAACTCCACACAGTCAGTCGCCTGAGTCGGGAATTGAACCCGGGTCTCAGGCGCTGTGAGGCAGCAGCGCTAACCACTGTGCCACCGTGCCGCCCACAAATTCTGTTCTGTTTTGGAAAATAAAGCGAATTGTTGACTTTCTTTGATTGACAGCTTTAAGTAGTTATCATAAATTGTACTTTTTGTGATCTCTTTTATCAATGTCTCAATTTTGACTTGGATAAGATTACTATTGTAACGAGCTTGAAACTTCTATTATTAATGCCTGTTTAACACTTTTATAAGATTGTAAAAAAAGCAATTTCTTTTTCAAAAGAAATGTGACTGGTTATTTATTTTTCTCTCAACAGTTCTTTACTTGGCATTATTATATACCGTATTGGTTTTGTATATAATACATACTGGGTGAATGGTCATTAAAGAGATGTGATTTGGCATTTAAAGGATCGGGAGATGAGGGTGAATGGGGCTGTAGGTTGGTGTGAGTTGGCATGTGGGTGTAAGAGGCTATCAAGAGTGAGTGGAAGTGATAGAAAGTATTCTAAGATGTAAAGATTAGAAGGACTAAGATCTTCCAACAGAACTAGGACAAAGTTCCAGTGAATTGAGATGGGCTTTCTAATCAATCTCAGAATCACAACCATCAACACTGAGTTTTCAGGCTTGTTGGACCCAATACTTTTCCACACATAACTAAGCAATGATTAAGTATTTCGGGTTTTTTTTAACTAAGGTAAATCCAGCAAGTTGGGAAATTCCCTGAATCAAGATGAATACCTTATTAACATCCAGCCATGAGATGTTGTTTACTCTTTTGTAAACAGCTTGTCTAAAATATGAAACCTGCTGTGTTCTTTTTAATTAATTTAAATTCTGCTCACTGTAATAAACAAAAAGCTTTTGATTTTTCAGTGTTTACAGACTGTCAGCATTTACAGTTGGATTTGCAAACTCAGCACTGCAAATGCTCACAATTTTGTTCATGATTCATTAAAATTGTGATAATATGGAGACAGAAACGATTGAGAAGGAAACACTTCCATAGTGCAAAATCAACAAGATGTTAATAAAATGCAAGCATTTGCAATGCCATAATGAAGCTGATAGATAAATGAATCCTGATCTATTGATTGCCATCAGTTTGCAATCTAGTTCACGAGAGATAAACCAATATTATTGATTGATTAGTTGAATATCTGTTCGTGTGGTGCGTGCACGCATATACCATGAATGCACTGTCCTTGTGGCCTCCTCCACACCATGATGAATGTTGTCTTCTTTTAGTATTATGTATGACTTCTGTCATTCATTTAGGTATCATGGTGGGACAACTTATAAAAGTTTCACTCTCTTTTTCATGTAAACCTACACATGACAATAAATTGCTGATTTACTCTCCATTCTATTCTATCTTCCTGTTGCTGAGCCTCAGTGATTATTAGACAGATGCAGTTTTTAGAATTAGTATAACTGTCCTTTGTTCACATCCTTTTCAACTTCTCCCCTGCTTTTAAGCTCCTTCCTATTTTGACATGTGAAAACATTTGTCTTTGTGTTTCGCAAGCCAACCATGGCCATTCAACACAATTGGACCTGACATCTAATTATCTCACTGAACAGTAGAGTCAATGAAAATTTCAAAATTTAGATTATTATTACCTCATGTGGAATGCTTGGCTAGAGCAATTTTAAAATGCTGCAGAGGAGTTTGGCAAAAAAAAATGCAACTGGTGAGGGAGTGGTGGACGCAGGTGTAGTTACAACATTTAAAAGACATCTAAATAAGTATATGAAGAGGAAAGGTTTGGAAGGATTTGGGCCAGAGATAGGCGGATGGGCCTAATTTATTTTGGGATAATGTTCGGGGCAAAGGGTCTGTTGCTGTACTGTATGACTCTATGACTGTAGGGCTTTTCTCCTGAGAGACAGCAACATTATGTTGGATGACTCCTGCCATGCCTGTAGCTATAGGCCTAGATTCAGAGTGGTCACTGATCAATGGAGGAGATAATGTAATGGATTCCACCAAATCCTGAAACACTGAAAAAAGGATCTCTGGTAATCTAATTGAAAGTATCAGAGTTTCAAGTCCAATGCCCTTTCAAAATTGTTGCTGTTGACCTCTTTGGAAAGAGTCTGTGTTTTTAAACAGAAAGTACTTACTTGAACTTTTTGAAAGGAGGGATGGCAAACAGTTATAAACAGGCAATGCAGTTGCATTATACAGCATTGATACATGTAACTAGATAGTCAGCAATGGAGAATGTTATGCCTCCTTTGACCTAACACACATTCTGGGAGATGGACCTCAGTGCTTGCATATTGGGGTGATGCTTGTTCAATATTCTTCTTTTCAGAGCAGGAAATTTTAATTTTGTCGGCTTCTCAATCTTAGTTCTCACTACGCATTGATTCCCCTACTATCTAACTCTTCATGAAGAAAAACTACTCCATCAACAAATGGAAAAAAGGAGGACAAGTAAAGCAAGAGCTGAAACAGAAAGGCTATGGTCAGAGGGATAAGGAAAGCTACCACTACGTCCTTCATTTATTCAATAGCCTCACTGTACTTTGTGTAATCTGAGGAAGCTTTCCCAACAACACAGTTTACCACTAATTTTTGCTATATTGTATGTTTTTCTTTCAAAATGATATTATCCTTAACTGTCTTCATTAGGCATAATTGGTTAACCTCATCCTAGAATCCTTCTTCCTCTCTGGCTATGTCAGAGTCTTGAACTATTAATTTAAATGTCTGCCATTTTTCCTCAACTGAATTTTCCTCTAAATCTCTGACCCTCTTTTCCAAATCACTCGAGCCAACTCCACACTTATTCCTTTGTAATTATCCACATTTAAGTCGAGCACAATTGTTTCTGACTTAAGTTTCTTATTCTCACACTGAATGCTAAATCCCATCATGTTATGCTCACTCGGGGATATCTTATTTGGCGATCATTTATTCGACTTCCCTCCATAGAGATTACCAGATCCAACATCGACTGATCTTTGGTTAAATTCACAACATAATGTTCTGTGAAACTGGCACACATACACTATGAGTTTTTACTCATGATTACCTCTGCCAAGTGGATTTTCCCAATTTATGTGAAGGTTAAAGAAATCTATGATGAATGTTCTATATTTTTAACACGTCCTCATTATCTCTTAATAAAATCTCTTCCCTACAGTACTGCTAGCGAGCCAATGGACTTCTCCCACTAGTATTTTCTTCCACTTGTTATTTCTTAATTCTGCCAATATAGATTCTGCATCTTCCAATCAAAGATACTTTCCCACCCTTTTGCTTTCTGCGTCTCCTTTTCAACCCTCCCCCCACTCTTATTGCTATTCCATCTTATCATATTTACAGTTTCATAACAGTTCCTCAATGTGTTAACGCTGAGAATATCATGCCAGGGTCCGTTATTGTTTTTTTCTATCTGCATTAAGCATAGCTTGACTGTTTGGAATGGAAAATAGAATAACATTTTTTATTTTTTGCACAATTATTCAGTCAGTAAAATCATTTTCGAAAGCATGTATTCCAGTGTAAAAGCCATAATTACTGTGACTGCATTTAAGGACAAATGCCATTAGCTTTTGGAAAATTCTGCCCTCATGCTCTGTAAATGACAACATAAAATAAGTTTTTTGACTGACTTTGTATCGGTCTCCTCTGCGTACTGAAAAGCTAGACATTACAGCATCATTTAACTGCATAATGTAACTAGAAAGAACATTTAAGGTCCATGAGGCGACAGTTTTATGTTGTCAGTACCTTAATATGCTCAAACTCCAAGTTTGAAAGGATAGCTGTAGTATCAGAAAATGATAGAAATCAATTATACTGAAAGAGGCCATTTAGAGTTTCTGTCCGTGCCAGCTGAAAAAGCATTATCACATCTTTCACAATTTCTAACATTCAGTCCATTGCCCTTGAAAGCTAAATTGAATAGAGACGACTCAGTCCAACAGCCAGAATAGCAATAGCAAATCCTGCAGTGATCACTCTTGGATGACTCAGTGGAATTAAAAGAGTCCAAGAGGGGGGTGTAGGTAGTTAGAGACCACTGAAAAACAGACTGGGAGGGATGTGAGACAAACAGGTATCAGTGTAAAGCAGGGAGAGAGGCGTGTGAGGCAGATAGGGACCACTGTGAAACAGAGAGAGAGAGGAGTGAGGCAGATGAGGATCACTGTGAAACAGGGAGAGAGGGGTGTGAGGCAGATAGGGATAACTGTGAAACAGGGAGAGAGGGGTGTGAGGCAAACAGGGACCACTGTGAAATAGGGAGAGAGGGGTGTGAGGCAGATAGGGATAACTGTGAAACAGGGAGAGAGGGGTGTGAGGCAAACAGGGACCACTGTGAAATAGGGAGAGAGGGGTGTGAGGCAGATAGGGATCATAGTGGAACAGGGAAAGAGGGGTGTGAGATAAATAGGGATCACAGTGAAACAGGGAAAGAGGGGTGTGAGACAGATAGGGATCATGGTGAAACAGGGAGGGAGGGGTGTAGATAGATAGGGATCACTGTGAAAGAGGGAGAGAGAGGAGTGAGGCAGATAGGGATCACTGTGAAACAGGAAGATAAGGATGTGAGGCAGATAGGGATCAATGTGAAACAGGGAGAGAGGGGTGTGAGGCAAATAGGGATCAGCGTGAAACAGGGAGAGAGGGATGTGAGGTAGATAGGGATCACTGTGAGACAGGGAGAGAGGCGTGAGATAAATTGGGATCACTGTGAAACAGGGAGAGAGGGGTGTGAGGCAGATAGGGGTCACTGTGAAACAGGGAGAGAGATGTGAGATAGATAGGGATCATGGTGAAACAGAGAGAGAGGGGTGTGA
Organism: Hemiscyllium ocellatum; assembly: GCF_020745735.1. Taxonomy (NCBI): domain Eukaryota; kingdom Metazoa; phylum Chordata; class Chondrichthyes; order Orectolobiformes; family Hemiscylliidae; genus Hemiscyllium; species Hemiscyllium ocellatum. The sequence goes on along the minus strand of NC_083409.1, from coordinate 75,049,559 downwards.
GGCAGATAGGGATCATGGTGAAACAGGGAGAGAGAGGTGAGAGACAGATAGGGGTCACTGTGAAACAGGGAGAGAGGGATGTGAGACAGATAGGGATCACTGTGTAACAGGGAGAGAGGGATGTGAGACAGATAGGGATCACTGTGTAACAGGGAGAGAGGGATGTGAGACAGATAGGGATCATGGTGAAACAGGGAGAGAGAGGTGAGAGACAGATAGGGGTCACTGTGTAACAGGGAGAGAGGGGTGTGAGGCAGATAAGGATCACTGTGAAACAGGGAGAGAGGGGTGTGAGACAGAAGGGATCATGGTGAAACAGGAAGAGAGAGGTGAGAGACAGATAGGGGTCACTGTGAAACAGGGAGAGAGGGGTGTGAGGCAGATAGAGATCACTGTGAAACAGGGAGAGAGAGGTGAGAGAGAGAGAGAGAGGGGTCCCTGTGAAACAGGGAGAGAGGGGTGTGAGGCAGATAGGGATCACTGTGTAACAGGGAGAGAGGGGTGTGAGGCAGATAGGGATCACTGTGTAACAGGAAGAGTGGGATGTGAGACTGATAGGGATCACTGTTAAAAGGGAGAGAGAGGTGTGGGGCAGATAGGGATCATTGTGAAACAGGGAGAGAGGGATGTGAGACAGATAGGGATCACTGTGTAACAGGGAGAGAGGGGTGTGAGACAGATAGGGATCACTGTGTAACAGGGAGAGAGGGGTGTGAGGCAGATAGGGATCACTGTGAAACAGGGAGAGAGTGGTGTGAGATAGAAGGGATCATGGTGAAACAGGGAGAGAGAGGTGAGAGACAGATAGGGGTCACTGTGAAACAGGGAGAGAGGGGTGTGAGACGGATAACTGTGAAACAGGGAGGGAGGGGTGTGAAGCAGATAGGGGTCACTGTGATACAGAAAGCAAGGAGGGGTGAGACAGGGATAAGTTTGAAACAGGGAGAAAGGGGTATGAGGCAGCTAGGGAGCACTGTGAAACAGGGAGCGATGGATGTGAGACAGGGATCACTGTGAAACTGGGAGAGAGATTAGATTAGACTTACAGTGTGGAAACAGGCCCTTCGGCCCAACAAGTCCACACCGACCCGCCGAAGCGCAACCCACCCATACCCCTACATTTACCCCTTACCTAACACTACGGGCAATTTTAGCTTGGCCAATTCACCTGACCCGCACATCTTTGTGAGTGTGGGAGGAAACCGGAGCACCCGGAGGAAACCCACGGAGACACGGGGAGAACGTGCAAACTCCACACAGTCAGTCGCCTGAGTCGGGAATTGAACCCGGGTCTACAGGCGCTGTGAGGCAGCAGTGCTAACCACTGTGCCACCGTGCCGCCCCTAAATGTGTGAGGCAGAAAGGGATCACTGTGAAACAGGGAGCGATGGATGTGAGACAGGGATCACTGTGAAACAGGGATAGAGGGGTGTGAGGCAGATCGGGATCACAGTGAAACAGGGAGAGAGGGGTGTGAGACAGATAGGGATCACTCTGTAACAGGAAGAGAGGGATGTGAGGCAGATAGGGATTGCTGTGAAACAGAGAGAGGTGTGTGAGGCAATTAGGGATCACTGTGAAACAGAAAGCGAGGGGTGTGAGACAGGGATAACTGTGAAACAGGGAGGGAGGGGTGTGAGATAGATAGGAATCATTGTAAATACGGAGAGAGGGATTTGAGACAGATAGGGATCATAGTGAAACAGGAAGAGAATGGTATGAGGCAGATAGGGATCACTGTGAAACAGGGAGAGGTGTGCACGGCAATTACGGATCACTGTGAAACAGAAAGCAAGGGGGGGTGAGACAGGGATCAATGTGAAACAGGGAGAGAGGGGTCTGAGGCAGATAGGGATCACTGTGAAACAGGAGATAGGGGTGTGAGATAGATAGGGATCACTGTGAAACAAGGAGAGAGGGGTGTGAGACAGATAGGGATCACAGTGACACAGGGAGACAGGGGTGTGAGATAGATAGGGATCATGGTGAAACAGAGAGAGAGGGGTGTGAGACAGATTGGGATCATGGTGAAACAGGAAGAGAGGGGTGTGAGACATATACGGATCACAGTGAAACAGGGAGAGAGGGGTGTGAGACAAAATAGGGATCACTGTGAAATAGGGAGAGAGGGGTGTGAGGCAGATAGGGATCTCTGTCAAACAGGAAGTGAGGGGTGTGAGACAGGGTCACTGTGAAACAGGGAGAGAGGGATGTGAGATAGATTTGGATCATTGTGAAACAGGGAGAGAGGTGTGAGGCAGATAGGGATCATGGTGAAATAGGGAGAGAGGAATGTGAAGCAGATAGGGGTCACTGTGAAACAGGGAGAGAGGGGTGTGAAGCAGATGGAGATCACTGTGAAACAGGGAGAGAGATGTGTGAGACAGATAGGGATCACTGTGAAACAGGGAGAGAGAGGTGTGAGACAGTTAGGGATCACTGTGACACAGGGAGAGAGAGGTGTGAGACAGTTAGGGATCACTGTGACACAGGGAGAGAGAGGTGTGAGACAGTTAGGGATCACTGTGACACAGGGAGAGAGGGGTGTGAGACAGATAGGGATCATGGTGAAACAGGGAGAGAGGGGTGTGAGACAGATGGGGATTACTGTGTAACAGGGAGAGAGGGGTGTGAGACAGATAGGGATCACTGTGAAACAGGAAGAGAATGGTGTGAGGCAGCTAGGGATCATTGTGAAACAGGGAGAGGCCTGTGAGGCAGATAGGGATTGCTGTGAAACAGAGAGAGGTGTGTGAGGCAATTAGGTATCACTGTGAAACAGAAAGCGAGTGGTGTGAGACAGATAGGGATAACTGTGAAACAGGGAGAGAGGGGACTGAGGCAGATAGGGATCACTGCGAAACAGGGAGAGAGGGGTGTGAGGCAGATAGGGATCTCTGTCAAACAGGAAGTGAGGGGTGTGAGACAGGGTCACTGTGAAACAGGGATAGAGGGATGTGAGATAGATTTGGATCATTGTGAAACAGGGAGAGAGGTGTGAGGCAGATAGGGATCACTGTGAAATAGGGAGAGAGGAATGTGAAGCAGAGAGGGGTCACTGTGAAACAGGGAGAGAGGGGTGTGAGACAGATTGGGATAACCATGAAACAGGGTGAGAGGGGTGTGAGACAGATAGGGATCACTGTGAAACAGGGAGAGAGAGGTGTGAAGCAGATAGGGATCACTGTGAAACAGGGAGACAGGGGTGTGAGATAGATAGGGATCATGGTGAAACAGAGAGAGAGGGGTGTGAGACAGGTAGGGATCACTGTGTAACAGGAGATACGGGTGTGAGACAGATAGGGATCATGGTGAAACAGGGAGAGAGGGGTGTGAGGCAGGTAGGGATCACTGTGCAAAAGGGAGAGAAGGATGTGAGACAGATAGGGATCACTGTGAAACAGGAAGAGAAAGGTGTGAGGCAGCTGGCGATCACTGTGAAACAGGGAGAGGAGTGTGAGACAAATAGGGATCACTGTGTAACAGGGAGAGAGGGATGTGAGACAGATAGGGATCACTGTGTAACAGGGAGAGAGGGGTATGAGGCAATTAGGGATCACTGTGAAACAGAAAGCGAATGGTGTGAGACAGGGATAACTGTGAAACAGGGAGAGAGGGGACTGAGGCAGATAGGGATCTCTGTCAAACAGGAAGTGAGGGGTGTGAGACAGGGTCACTGTGAAACAGGGAGAGAGGGATGTGAGATAGATTTGGATCATTGTGAAACAGGGAGAGGGGTGTGAGGCAGATAGGGATCTCTGTCAAACAGGAACGTGAGGGGTGTGAGACAGGGTCACTGTGAAACAGGGAGAGAGGGATGTGAGATAGATTTGAATCATTGTGAAACAGGGAGAGAGGTGTGAGGCAGATAGGGATCACTGTGAAACAGGAAAGTGAGGGGTGTGAGACAGGGTCACTGTGAAACAGGGAGAGAGGAATGTGAAGCAGATAGGGGTCACTGTGAAACAGGGAGAGAGTGTTGTGAGGCAATTAGGGATCACTGTGAAACAGAAAGCGAGGGGTGTGAGACAGGGATAACTGTGAAACAGGGAGGGAGGGGTGTGAGATAGATAGGGATCACTGTGAAACAGGGAGAGAGGGGTGTGAAGCAGATAGGGATCATGGTGAAACAGGGTGAGAGGGGTGTGAAGCAGATAGGGATCACTGTGAAATAGGGAGAGAGGGGTGTGAAGCAGATAGAGATCACTGTGAAACAGGGAGAGAGATGTGTGAGGCAGAAAGAGATCACTGTGAAACAGGGATAGAGGGGTGTGAGGCAGATCGGGATCACAGTGAAACAGGGAGAAAGGGGTATGAGGCAGACAAGGGTCACTGTGAAACAGGGAGAGAGGGGTGTGAGGCAGATAGGGGTCACTGTGAAACAGGGAGAGTGGGATGTGAGGCAAATATGGGTGACTGTGAAACAGGAAGCGAGCGGTGTGAGACAGGGATCACTGTGAAACAGGGAGAGAGAGGTGTGAGGCAGATAGGGATCACTGTGAAACAGGGAGAGAAGGGTGTGAGATAGATAGGGATCATGGTGAAACAGGAAAAGAGGGGTGTGAGGCAGCTAGGGATCACTTAAAAGGGAGAGAGGTGTGTGAGATAGATATGGATCATGGTGAAACTGGAAGTGAGTGGGGTGAGACAGATAGGGATTATGGTGAAACAGGGAGAGAGGGATAGGAGGCAGTTAGGGATCACTAAAGGAAGATGGAAAAATAAAAATATTCAATGACATCAAAGGCAGATTATATGTTTGTTGGCCAGTGTGCAGTGCATCTTTGTTTCCCTTTATCTAAGTTTAGGAAGATAATTGAACGAACTGGAAAATTTTAAAATGCATCTTTGAAAAAAGGGTTACCTAAAGCATTTCAATTCAAACCCCCATATTGAATTGACACTAGAGGTAAGATGATACTAGCTGGTAGGTTTTTATTTTTCTTAGGTCATTGTGTAATTCATAGAGGAATTGCAGAATATCTCCCATCCCAGGAGTATTCTTCCTGTTCCATGTCAGAATTCCAGGATGTTGCATGTATCTTGAAAAACCGTATATGCATGAATAGCCATCAGATTCTCTAGCTTGAGAATGTGAACATCAGCTGGTATCACAGCAGCAAACAAGCTTTATGGTATCATTTCAGATGAGGCCACCCAGCAGCATAAGAATATGCAAGGTAAGACAAGATGGGTAACCACCTGGCAGCCAAGAAGAAATAGGCAGTGCAACAGACATTTCCTGAGCACATCTCACTGTCCAATCAATATTAATTCCTGGTTCACCTCGGAAGTGTAACCAGATCCAAGTTCTTGTCATCATGATTGCCTCACCTGTAATGAGGGCAAGAAAGGAGCTGAAACATCAATAGAAATTGCAGATTTAATAATTAGTGGAACTGCAGACACTTAGCCACAAATGTGAATATCCAGAATTGGATGTGACCTCTCAGCGACAGGACAAAGGGATATGGCGATAGAATGCAAGCAACTAATGGTCATATTCTAGGAAAAAGTGAGGACTGTAGATGCTGGAGATCAGTGGTCAGGTGGTCAGGCAGCATCCGAGGAGCAGAAGAATCTGCCTGATCAGCTGTGCTTTTCCAGCACCACACTCTCAACAATGGTCATGTTCCATATTGGTACTCACAATGTTACTAGAAAAAGGATACAATCATACAGTCAGAATTTAGAGAGTGAGGTATGAAGTAAGGTGCCAAATGTAGAAATCTCCTGACCACCCCCAGTATCACTCGGTGAGTCTGGAAATATTGAGATAGAGCAACAGTGTGAATGCTGCAGAGATGGTACAAAATGGAGGGCTTTAGATTCTTGGATCTTTGAGATCAGTTCTGGAGGAGTTGGGACATATAAAATGTTGAATGGGTTTCATCTAAACAGAGCTGAGGACTAATTTCCTTGTGAGATTTGCTTTTGATTTTGGAGAGCATTTAAATAAACCTGGAAAGAGTAATACAAAAGTGCAAAGAAAAAGAGACAGATAGTACTTGAGTAGAAAATAGTAAGCATGAGGCCAGAACAGCATTAGAGAGAAAATAATATTGTTTAAATTTGAGAATTGTCAAAAAGAAGAAATGCTGGCAAATCTTTGAACATGGATTCCATAGTTCCTCTGTTTTCCTTATGGATATTCTCTTGCCTTGTTTCTCTCCCCAGATAGATTACTGGGTACTACTCTGGGCTGAATTCCATTTGTTATCATAGAATCATACAACATAGAAGAGGCCCTTCAGCCCAGTGTCAAAACAACATAAAGTCTACAACAAAATCAGAAATTACTGGAAAAACTCAGCAGTCTGGCAGCATCTGTAGACAGAAAGCAGTCTTAACATTTCTTCAGAACTAATAGTATGTGGGAAAGGGTTGGTGTACGAATGCTAGAGAAGATTGGAGGGAGGAGAAAGTGTAAACAATAGGTGGGGATGGAGACCAGAGAGAGAACAGTAGTTGCACAGACAAAAGATTGGGAGCCTGGGAGAATGAACAGCAGCTAATGGGGATTGTTAATGGCTGACAATGGATTGTTAAAAGCTCATGTGATGGCAAGGCCTGGTGTGTAGAGGTTGGGGTAAGGACATGGAAGAACGTGCTCAAGGCCTACAATAGTTGAACTCAAAATGGAGTCCAGAGGTTGTAGACTTCCCAGGCGGAAAATGAGGTGCTGTTCTTCCAGCTTGCACTGAGCTTCACTAGAGTACTGCAGCAAGCCTGAGACAGAGATGTTAGCCAGGGAACAGAGTGCTGTTTTGAAGTGGCAGGAAACCAGAAGCTATGGGCCTTTTTTGCAGATAGAATGTAGGTGTTCTGCAAAGCTGTCAGCCAGCCTGTAGAGGAGACCACATTGTGAGCAGTGAATACAGTAATCTAGATCGAATGAAGTGCAGGTAAAGCACTCGAAGGTGAGTCTGTGGCCTTGATAGGAGGAGGGAGGAAGTTAAAAGGCAAGTGTTGGACCTTGTGATTGCAACGGAAGGTGCCATTGGAATGTGGGGGAGTGTTAAGAGTGGAGGATGAGTGGATCAGGCTGTCAGCCACTCACGGTCCCCATCGTCAGTTATTCATCCTCCCAGACTAACCCATACCCATTTTTTTGTCTACCCAACTGTTTTTTTCTCGCTCTCTGGGCCCCACCTCTACCCATCATTTACTTTTTCACCCTCCCCCACCCCTTCTCGAGCATATATTCCAACGCTTTCCATGCCACTATCAGTTTTGAAGAAGGGTCACTGGACCTAAAATGTTAACTCTGTTTTCTCTCTACAGATGCTGAGTTTTCCAGCAATATCTGATTCCGATTTGTTTCTGATTTCTAGCATCCGCAGTTCTTTGGTTGTTTTTGTTTAAAACTATATCTACGCTAGACTCACTTTCCAGAACTAGGCCCACAGCCTTGAATGCTATAACATTTCAAAAATTCACCCAAGTAGTTTTTAAAGTTTGCAATATTAGCTGCCTCAATTACCCTCCCAGACAGTGAATTCCAGAGTCCCATGACCCTCTAGGTGAGAAACCTAGTGTGCTCTCTCATTACTGACCCATTAACTAAGAGGAATAGTTGTTTTCTATCCTTGTCCATGTCTCCTTGTACTTTTATACACCTCTAACAGATTCCCCCTCAAACTTCCGCGTTCCAAAGTAAACAATTTATCCAGCCTCTCTTCATGTCTGAAATGCTCCATCCCAGGCAACATACTGGTGAATCTCCTCTGCACTTTAAGCAGTGCAATAACATCCTTCATGAAACGTGGTCGCCAGAATTGTACGCAGTACTCCAGCTGTGCCTAACCAAAATATTGTCGAGCTTCAACAGCCCTTAAACCTAGAATAATAAAGACAAGGGTCCTGCGTGCCGTCTTAACTACCCCATTAACCTGCCCTTGTCACCTTCAGGGTTTTGTGGACAAGCACCCCAAGGTCCCTCTGTTCCTCTGAGCTTCCTAAAGTCACACCATTTCCTTGCCTTGTTACTTTTTCTGAATTGCATTGCCTCACGCTTATTTGGGTTAAATTCCATCCGTCATTGATCTGCCTACCTGACCAGTCCTCCTGTTAGCATATTTCTAAATGACAGCATTTTTCCCCTCAATATCAACAATACATCCAAATGTTGTATCAGACAACACAGCTTATATTGATTGAAAACCAGCTGATCCAAGTATGATCTACAACTGATTATCTCCTTGGCAACAGTTGCAGTCAAAATATATTCTGTATTGTGGATTCTCAAGATCCATTTATACAAAATGTTCATGGAAACTTTCATAAGTGTGGTTCAAAATAATTCACTGATTCCAGAAAATGCTTGGGAGATAAAAACAAGTCAGCAACAGAAAAAGATAAATTAACTTTTCAGGCAATACCTTTCAACTACTATAAAAGCTTCCAGTACAAGTTTAATCCATTTTTCTTATTCAAAGACTAACCATTCTGCTGTACTTTTACAGCATATTGAGTTAATATTTCAAATTTGTGGCAGTGATAGTTTCTCTTATCTGTATTGATAATATTGTGACAAACTTGATGTTGAACATTGATTGGAATTAAAATATATCAAATACATAACCCTTCCTTCTAATTGTCACTGACTCCATAATAAGATAAAATAACTTTTAATCTGTCATTTTAAAATCTTCTGCATTTAATTTCTTTTAATTGCAAACAAAAAGTTTTTTTGTGAAATTTCTTTACGTTCCATTTTAATGCCATCAGTTGAATTAGTTAACAGTTCAAATAGATAAACAACATGTTTGTAAATTTCAAAACTAAATATGCAGCACAGTGGCTCAATAGTTAGCACTCATGCCTCACAGCGTTAGGAATCTGAGTTTGATTCTACCCTTGGGTGACTATGCGAGGAGTTTGCACATTCCCCTCAGGTCTGTGTAACTTTCCTTCTACAGTCCAAAGATATGCAGTTTAGATAGATTAGACATGGAGAAAGTGAGGACTGCAGATGCTGGAGATCAGAGCTGAAAATGTGTTGCTGGAAAAGCACAGCAGGTCAGGCAGCATCCAAAGAGCAGGAAAATCGACATTTCAGGCATGAGCCTGAAGAAGGGCTCATGCCCGAAACATCGATTTTCCTGCTCTTTGGATGCTGCTTGACCGGCTGCACTTTTCCAGCAACACATTTTCAGCATAGATTAGACATGCTAAGTTTCCCATGCTGTCCAGGGATGGGCAGGTTAGGTGGATTAGCCTTGGGAAATGCTGGATTAGATGGGTTTGGCTCTGCGTGGGATGCCCTTTGGAGAATTGGTGTGGGCTGTATGGACCGATTGGCTTGCTTCTACACTGTAGGGATTCTATGGATGTCATATGATTATCTCCCTGGAAACTCTTGTAGTCAAAATGCAGTCTGCACTATACAAACACAATAATCAGGAGTAGGTCACTCACCGCTTTAAGCTGGCTCTGTCATTCAATAAGATCACGATTGATCTGGCTGTAATCTGAGCTCTACATTCCCATCAACCCACAATAACCTTTCACCTTCTTGTTTATCAAGGATTTATCTACATCTTCCTTAAAAATATTCAAAGATGTTCTTTTGAGGAAGTGAGTTCCAAAACCCATGACTCCACATGGAAAAAAAATCTCTCTTCACATCTTTGTCTTAAATGGGTGACTCCTTATTTAAACAGTGCCCCTGAGATCTAGATCACATAAGAAACATATTTTTCACATCCATCCTGCTGAGATCCTTTGGAATCTTAAATGTTTCAATGAAGTCACTAATCTTTCTAAACGCCAACCGGTACAAACCGAGTCTGTCCAACCTTTCCTCAAAGACGGCTCATCCATTCCAGGTATTAGTGCAGTAAATGTTCTCTCAATTGTTTTCAATGGCTTTATATCCTTCCTGAAATAAGGAGTTGGGAGGTCATGTTGCAGCTGTACAGGACATTGGTTAGGCCACTGTTGCAATATTGCGTGCAATTCTGGTCTCCTTTCTATCAGAAAGATGTTGTGGAACTTGAAAGGGTTCAGAAATGATTTACAAGGATGTTGCCAGGGTTGGAGGATCTGAGCTACAGGGAGAGGCTGAACAGGCTGGGGCTGTTTTCCCTGGAGCATTGGAGGCTGAGGGTGTGACCTTATAGAGGTTTACAAAATTATGAGGGGAATGGATAGGATAAATAGGCAAAGTCTTTTCCTTGGGGTTGGAGAGTCTAGCACTAGAGGGCATAGGTTTAGGGTGAGAGGGGAATGATATAAAAGAGACCTAAGGGGCAACGTTTTAACTCAGGGGGTGGTACGTGTATGGAATGAGCTGCCAGAGGAAGTGGTGGAGGCTGGTACAATTGCAACATTTAAGAGGCATTTGGATGGATATATGAATAGGAAGGGTTTGGAGGGATATGGGCCGGGTGCTGGCAGGTGGGACCAGATTGGGTTGGGAAATCTGGTGGGCATGGACGGGTTGGTCCGAAGGGTCTGTTTCCATGCTGTACATCTCTATGACTCTATGACTCTAAGATGACGAATACAGTACACAGTACTCTAATTGTACCACCAATGCCTTGTATAACTAAAGCATAATCCCTGCACAATTCTTTTCAATTCCCCTTGTAATATATGATAATATTTTAATAGCTTTTCTAATTATCTTCTGCATCTGCATATTAATCTTTTGTAATACAATGAAAAAGAACACAGAAAAAAATCTGCCAACCAGATGAAGACTCGTTTATTCTTATTCTCTGTTTCCGATTAGCTAGCCCATTTTCTATCATGCCAATAATTTATCCCAACACAATGAGATCTTATTTGCAGTAATAGACTCTGATGCGCACAGTACATCAGGCCCGCTTTACGTGCATTGTATGTTATTTCTTTAAAAGAATTCCAATAAATTGGTTAAACATGATTTCCCTTCCACAGAATCATTAAGATTCTGTCTAATTGCTTTGATTTTTTTTCTAATTGCCTTCAGCAACATTCTAACATGTTCCCCATGACAGGTTCTAAGCTAACTAGCCTGTAGTTTCCTATTTTTGGTCTCCCTTTTTGAATAAGTAATACAAGAAGGGGAGGTGACAGGATAGCCTATCAATCCAGGTTCTGGAGTCTGAGTCATGGGTTCAACTCCCAAATTTCACCAAATGATGAAATATGAACGCAACAAAAATCATGGAATAAAAAGCTATTCTAACCACTGTTGATAGGTTTTTAAAACCTATCTGGTTTACTAATGCCCTTTAGGAAAGAATATCACCACCTTGTCTGGTCTAGCCTATATGTGACCTCAGACCCATAGCAATGTGACCAATTCTGAACTGCCCTCTGGACAATTAGGAACTTGCAATAAATGCTGGCCTAATCAGTGTTGCTCACATCCAGTGAACAAATAAAAAGCAAAGGAAAGGTGGAAACATGTAGGGAGGCTATCTAAAGCTTAAAGCCTATGAAGGTACAGCCTCCAATGGGTGGAACAGTTATAATAAGGAAGGCTCAAAAAGCCAGAATTACGAAGCACCGATATCTCGGAGGATATATGATTTAGGAGAATATTAGAGTGATGAGAAGGTTATGGAGAGACTTTTTAAAGCAATAATGAGAATCTTAACATTAAGGTGTTACTTCAGTGCAAACCATGTGGGTCAGCAAACATGAATATGATAGGGGAATGGGGCTTGTAGCAACTTAAGACTAAAGAGCTGAATGTAATTGTTTTCTCATTGGGATTACCCTGAAAGCAGAAACAATTTCAAGGAATTACCTCTTCCACTGCTGATGGTTTTGGTTTTATTTCAAAGGATGATTCTCAAGGAAACTGATTCAGGCTGCTTACTGAGTTTAACAGTGTGAAGGAACTGAATGAAAAGACACTGTTTAACTAACAAGGTCACTGAAACAGGGAGAATGACAGCATTGCTTCAAATTTAAATTCAGTTCCCGTGTATAAAAGGCCCAGTAATTCCTCTGAGCCACTTGCCCTGATGGTGTCACCTGCATTTAGTCAAAATTCAATACAAATGGACAGGGAAGGAATGAAAGGCTGTAACATTAATCAGAATCTCTTACATATGTACTTGCTTGTTTAAAGGTGTTATTGAGGTTGGGAGTCCCTGCTTAAGTCAAATTGCTTTCGAATACAAAATGACTGGTTATTTTTAAATAACGCATAATAGAAAGATGAACAGTTAGCTAAGCCCACTTGTGACATCTGAGTAGTGTTAATGCTGCACAAGGAATTGAATATGTTCATTTCTCAATGTCAGGAATGTACTCTTAATCAAGACTCAAAGCAGATTGGAACCAGGCAACATTTCGGTTTGCCATTTATATTTTGAGTTGCTTCAGTTAGGACTAATGGGAGGCCTCTCCCAGCATTGAGAAAGAAATAGTGCATTTCAAGTTGGAGATGCCTTTTTTCTCACTTATAATACTTGCTCAATAATAAAAAAGGCCACAGTTGCCAGGATCTTCAAAAGCCCCTTGACCAGGCTTTGACCAGAGAGAGATGCACATCTGCCACTTGGAAAGATCTAATCAGCAGCATCAGAGGTCTTGAAATAGGTTACTACCATGCCCTATTGGCTGCCTACTGCTTGGGAATGTGTTGACTTTGCCAGCCAAACCAGCATGTTCTTAAATAGACCAGAGGCACCAGCAAAACATCCCATCAGTCAGGGTGAGGACATCACAGTCCTGCTCACCCCACAGCCTACCTCTTCCGGAGTATCTGGGCTGCAGAAACAATAGAGTTTGACTGCAGCAGTTCGAAAAGACTGCTCACCATAACATTCTCATCAACAAGAAATGATGGGAAGAAAATGTAAGCTTTGCAGGTCTACATAAAAAATTAATAAAATAAAATATTTACACAGTCAAATCTATGAGTGTAAGACTCCTGAATTGGAGAGGATGAGAACTTGGAGTCAAAGTAAATCAGCTCAGAATGAGGTAATATGAGTTGAGACAGAAACACAAGGGATGGACGATGAAATTGGGGACATTGAATAAAATAGACAAAACATTGAATCATATGTTTTAACTAAATATCAGTTTTGTCAAGATTCATGGAGGGTTCCTCTCTGTGAGGTGCCTCATCTTTCCAAACTTGGTTGATTAACTATCTATCCCCACCCCACCAACACCTCCCATGGTGCCGCTCTCGCTCAATTCCAGCCCATCTTACCAAATGCCATACCCAGAAGAGCATTCTACTCACTCAAGATCCATGGCAGATCAGCATCTCTGATGCCCATGCCATCTTTAGAAGGCACCAGTGTACCTGACCAAGCACTGACATTCTAGTGCTACCATGCTTGTTGAAGAACAGCCTTTCTGAAGGTGTCTGAGAGGACAAAATGGCACAACAGTTCTTTGACAGACACCTGGTGGTCCTGGTGAATGAGATAGTCTGAGGAGAGATGTCCCCTTCCCCAGTGACCAGCAGAGGAGGCCATGCCATCTGACCCTGAAAGTCTGATCCAAGATTGCCAACAGGGTCAGTGCTGCAGTGCTGTCAGTGCAGTATCTAAAGTCCAGAGGAATGGCCAGCATTGTTACAGGAAGGTTAATGACCTTTCCCACTCTGTGAGAAGAAATACTACATTCTTCTCTTTGTTAGCTTACATTTGGTCTATCTCTGTTACTGCATTCTTCTTCCACCAAGGTGCATGCTCTGCACCTTTCACTATTGCATGCGCCTACAACATCTTCCCTCACTCATTCATGTTTTCCAATCCGCAACATTACTAACCCTCCATGGCCTCTGTGCTGCCTACTCACTTGCCTGGCAATACACACCACCTTTTGACAACCTCCATTAACACAAATAGTCGTGCCAAGCACTTTTATCTCACTCATTCACTCTATCTCTCCCGTTGAAGGAGAATATAGCCCGTAACAGGGCAGAAAGGTACTCACTTTACTTCTATATCAAGAACTCATGATGTCTAGCTTGTTTGGCGCATTTATTAAGATAGAAAGGTGCATATTAATGAGGTAAAATATTCCATTAATAGAATGGTTCACAAACAATAACCCTTCTTAATGGTCACTCACTATTGCCTCGCGAGACCCATCTTGTCTTCCAGCAGTTGTATAAAAGATGCAGCAAGTTGCTCCTAATGTCAAGATTGGGCTGACATCTCAAAATTACCACAAATCTCATCATTACTCATATCATTCAGGACCCTGAGATTCCATCAATGGAAAAGAATGAAACTTCCTCAAAGCTTAAGTACCTGATACAACATTATTTTTAAACAAAACTTGAAACTAAAGCAAAAACTAGAAATTGCTAGTGAAACTCAGCAGGTCTGGCAGCATCCATGGGAAGAAAGAGCGTTAATGTTTCCAGTCCAGTGACTCTTCATCAGAAATAAGTTTGCCGGCAGTTTCTGTTCTCATTTCAGATTTTCAGCATCTGCGGTTCTTTCTTTTTAAAATAAAGCACCTGTCATTGTAATTGGCAAAATATGCATGAACTCAATCATCGGCTACACTGAAAAAAAGTCACTGAATTAATTACTAGGCAATTTTCATACCGAAGCACAATGCCTGTCAGAAAGGAGGCAGTGCCTCACTGAAATAATAAATCCAGTCTTTTGCAATTCTTTTAAGTGTTTAATTTATTTTATAGACATTGGTTTAAGAGATACAACTATCGTAGAAAAAGTAGAAAAGAAATTTGTGCATGGAGGTTTTATTCTCTTGAATGCTTTGTATGTTGATCAGTTATTGGAATTGAGTTTAATTATACCATGCTTCTTGAAAAATGATTTGATGCATTGATGATTTATTGTTTGATGAAGAACCTGTGGATATTTGGTCCTAAATTTACCATTTGTTCCATTATCCTAGCATACACGACAATATATTTTAGTAAATGAATTGAAATGTCTGCAAGCAAAATATAAATATGTTACACCTTATTGTCTTATTGACACAACTGGCCTGACCTTTGATACTCTAGATTGTTTTGACTCAGATGGTGACCATGTATTCGCTGTCTCAACACTATACTTGTTCATGACTGGTATTGTTACAGTATTAGGTTACAGTGGAAGGAAGAAAGTCTGAACATTTTCTCCTTTGGTTTGTATTATTCTTTGCATTTTAATAGGGTTCTGAATAGCATTAACCATCTGATCGCTTCTTAAACCACAGGGACAGATTGGAAAGTGATTTGGAGCCTCCTGTTGGTGAAAGAGTCATCATCAGGAGGGAGGTGGTTGCACACATCAAATCAATGGTTACACAGTATCAAACTCCCACTTCTGGATTCTATCCCAGTGATTTTCCTGTGGGGTTTTATATAAATCATTTACTAATAATCTAACTATAAAGGTAGTTAACATGTGAATATATCATATCATTAAGTGACAAGTGTCTGCTTAGAATAAGAAAGTTTTAAACTTTATGCTCAACCTAACCCTTAATGCCAGCTTGGTAATGAAAAATGTTCCATTCTCCGACATGAAAAACTTCAATTTCTAAAAGACAATTGCATTAAAATGTAAAAATATGAGACATGACAGAGGTTTTCAACAAACAACAATATTCCTCACACTGTGTTTGAGTAAAGCTATCCTTTCATGTTGCTCGCAATCGTATTTTCTCATGTGTGGAGTTTGCACATTCTCCACGTGTCTGTGTGGGTTTCCTCTGGGTGCTCCGGTTTCCTCCCACAATCCAAAGATGTGCAGGTTAGGTGAATTGGCCATGCTAAATTGCCCATAGTGTTAGGTGAAGGGGTAAATGTAAGGGAATGGCTCTGGGTGGGTTGTTCTCCAGAGAGGAGGTGGACTTGTTGGGCCGAAGGGCCTGTTTCCACACTGTAAGTAATCTAATCTAAGAACAATGTCAGCATTCCGCAAATACCTAAAAAAGGAAAATGTGAAAAAAATGGGTGATAACAGGGATGGGAGAAAGAGACTAACTGGATAGGCCTTCTCAAGTATTAGAATAAGGGCTGCATGCTCTTTTCCTGCATTGCAAAACTCTATTGCTCCACTCATTTTGTCTTTTTTTTTCTGAAGTGGTCTCATTGAATGATTTAAAAAGAGGAGAACGAATGGCACAAAAACCAAGAGGTGCACAGTCACTGCCGAGGATGAAACGCTGTCTCTCCCCATGGTATACATTGCTTCTCATTGGTGAAATTTCTGAGACTGCAATAATATTGTAATTGTAGTATTGCTTAAAGGTTTTAATTTTCAAATTAAACTTGTTCTTAAATCTTAACTGAATGTACCATAATAAGACATTATCATAGGCTTGTGAATGCAGCATTATTCCTTTAATGTAAATAATAAACCATTATACGATAGCGCAGCTGCAGCGTGCAACCGAGTGCCAGAGTCACAGCTGCCCCTGTATTTGTGTCAGCAATATCCTGCACTACTTAGTTCATGATCTCCAGATGCATTCATGCAACTGGCGTTTCGACGCACAGTAATTTTGGATGGCACTGACAGTAACAGTGTACGCCTCAAAATTTGACTCTGTAGTTCTTGGTACTACCTGACACTAAAATAGCACCTGTATGGCACATGGAAATTTCTGGCAAGGTCCGCACTGCACTTTAACGAATGCATTAGTGTTAGCATTAAGAGTGGATACAGGAAGCATATAAAGTAGGCAGATTGTGAGATCAGTCAGGACATAATTTGGCTCCAGTGCTGCTATTTTTGACTTTGCCACATCAACTACTATTCGTTTCTGAACCTCGCATAACAGGCAGTACCTCCCCACCCAGCACTGCTTAAAGGGATCATACTTCCTTTCATTTTAGCTGCTTATTAATGTATACTGGGTCAGGCTGAGTTTGAGGTAGTGATTTTAATTTTTTAGGGTTATTTAAAGTTGGTGAAGTTGACCAGAGACTCGTATTTTGAATGCTTGGTTAAATCTTCAGGTGTTCTGACTAGACTATTTGTTCGCAGTCATGGGTGCTAATCCACTCCCTTGGTCTGTAGTAAGACAGAGGGTTTGAGCAGAAGAGACACAAAGGCACATAGCTAGCTTATCATAGAAAAATGTAGAGGGCTCTGAACAGAAGATCTTCTCCACCCATGGTCTTCTGGGAGCTCTTCTCGCAGTACAACATACACAGGAGCAATGTGTGGAACTTCCCAGGTTTAAAATGGACATGCTCACTTAGTCTGCCATTTTTTCTATAGTCTTACAGCAGGGCAAAGGCAGTGTTGCCAGTAGATGTGAAGGTGGCCAACAGCATGAATTTCTTCACACTGCAATCCTGCCTAGCTTCTTTATCTTTGCTCTACATATCTGTATTAAGATGTTGACTAACACTGTGTGTTCTTAGAGAGCAATAGACAGTAGACAATAGACAATAGACAATAGACAATAGGTGCAGGAGTAGGCCATTCTGCCCATCGAGCCAGCACCACCATTCATTATGATCATGGCTGATCATCCTCAATCTGTATCCTATTCCTGTCTTATCCTCATAACCCTTGATTCCACTATCCTCAAGAGCTCTATCCAACTCTTTCTTGAAAATAGATTGTACAGATTTTTAAAACTTCATTCACAGGATGAAGATAATGCTAACACAACCAGCATTAATTGCACATCCCTAATTGCCCAGAGAGTGGTTAAGAGTCAACTACATTATTATAGGTCTGAAGTCACATGCAGGCCAGACCAGGTGAAGACAGCACTAAAGAACATTAGTGAAAAAGATGAGTTTTTTACCCAATAATTAGCAATGGATTCATAATCATTATTAGTTCCAGATTTTTTACATTGAATTCAAATTCTACCATCTGCCATGATGGGCATCAAACCCAGGTCACCAGGTCTCTGGATCAACAGACCAGTCATAATATCACTGGGCTGTCAACTCCTCTCTCTCTGATCAGAGAGAAGTAAGTAGAGTGTGCTCATGGCTTCACCAGGATAGTGGGATACCATTAATTGCACCAAATAACTTGACAGGTGGAGATATGCCAAACAGTTAAGGGTTCTATTCTCAGGACATTTGGCTGGTAAGTACGTCAAGTAGGTATCTGGGTCATAATCATGTTACCTTTATTCTGTGCCAGTGTCAATCCACTGCTGAATCAGTATTTGAGCTACCTCATCTGGGTGATAAGGACCATTCACTGACTCCCGATTTATGAATCAAATAACAACTGTGGCCAACATCTATAAAATCAGATCCATGCTGCTCCATGAAACATCATTGAGCAGAGGATTGGGATGCTCCCATAGTACTCCTGCTGGCTAAATAATTTTAGAAGAGCTTTATTGGTAGTCATCAGATTTATTATTGTCTGTGACATGCTGCACAACCTCGCCAGCAAATGAGCATTGCCCTTAACACTAGGTTTTTGGCAAGGCAGCTAAGGAAGGGGGATGAAGGGAAAAACAACATTTCTCCATTCCTGCAGGGAGATCCAGACTCACCTCATTTAGCTGCAGTGCCGTTGAACATAACTCCAATTCCTTATTGTGCAACATCCCTCCCCTGACCTTCTACCTGTGCATAATGGCAGCTGCTTGACCTTGTGTGACTCCTATAAGACCACTTTCTGAGCTTCCAGGGCAGCAATCAGACATTGAGATGCCTTCTGCTTGTGCTACAATGGATGATGGGAAATTGGCTATCAGTTGCTCCATGACACTTGGGACTACAAACATTCTCATGGAGGTGGCCACATTTCCACAAAGTACGGGCATTAATCTAAGCACAAAGTACTGTATAAAGTTGGTGCAGGATCCCTCACTCATCCTTAATAGTAACAGCAGATTTTCTGGCAGGCCCTGCTAATATTCCAAACATTTCATGCTGCGTGCTTGCAGCCATTTTGTCTGCAACATCTCATCAACCTCTGTGCAGCACACTCAAGTTAGACCTTGCCCTTTGGCAAGCTGGCACTAGTACCACCCTTGCCCCCTGCTCTAGCTGCAAGCCATACTGTCCTATCACATGGAGAGCCCAGCTCTACACTGCCCTCTAAAGTACATACATCATTCCAGTTTCTGAGCCATTAGATGTGCATGTGAGATTTGACTTTTCTTTATGCATCTTGGACTTCATGGTCTGGTGCCATTGCCAGGCATCATTGGGCATCTGAACGTAGAAAAGGTCAAAAAGAGGCTTCAATGGATGGAATTGGGAAAGCAAAAGGTGCACCTTGCACAATCTGTGACCTGGAGATCAGGAGGGATTGTGGGTTGAGGAGGTAATAGGAGTTGAGAGGGTGAATCGGGTAAAAACAAAGCATCATTCCCTATATTTGACCAAAGCCCAGCAGTAACTGCTACAAGTGATGGTGAGTACTGTGTCCTCCAATTGGGTCTAAGACTTATCGCAGTGTTAACTACTGTAAAAGAAAATGAGAGGAGGCTTTAAATGTGAAGTTGGATATATAATGTTGATGGGGTGGTTGAGAATGGAACAGTATGTGAGACTTAACGGATGCTTTATAAAGAAATGGCTTTTGATATTGTATTCACTCATCTTGACCATGTGTGTGAGATCTTGAAACCTCTTGCATATCACATCCAGATTTTCGTGGAATGAGTGTTGCTATTGATTATGATAACTGTCTGATCCCACTGGCTTCACTTGAGAGGAAACGGAGCCCATCTACTCCTGTCTACCTTCTGTATCAAGATCTCAGGTACTGAGTCAAGAAACTTGTAACAAGCACTCTGCCTGTTGTATTATAGTCTTTCCTACAGCTGCTGATGCATACAGCCACTCAGTAATATGTTTAGTGTCAGGCTGCAGGCTGATAGTATTTAAATTGTGTGCTTTCAGCATTGTAAAGCAAAGGGCACAGGCCATTGTGCACTGAGCAGTGAAATCAACGTTTCAGGCTAAAGCAGTTTCGGGATAGGCAGGTAGGACAAGTCTGGACAAGTCATGGGGACAGTGCTGAGCTGGAACTAGGGTGAGGTGGGGGAAGGGGAAATGAGGAAACTGTTGAAGTCCACATTGATGCCCTGGGGTTGAAGTGTTCCGAGGCGGAAGATGAGGTGTTCTTCCTCCAGGCGTCGGGTGGTGAGGGAGCGGCGGTGAAGGAGGCCCAGGACTTCCACATCCCACACCTCCACCCTCAGACCCCACCCCTCCAACCGTAACAAGGACAGAACGCCCCTGGTGCTCACCTTCCACCCTACCAACCTTCGCATAAACCAAATCATCCGCCGACATTTCCGCCACCTCCAAAAAGACCCCACCACCAGGGATATATTTCCCTCCCCCCTTTCCACCTTCCGCAAAGACCGTTCCCTCCATGACTACCTGGTCAGGTCCTCCTAGCAGAGCGCTTTAGGGAATATCTCCGGGACACCCGCACCAATCAACCACACCGCCCCATGGCCCAACATTTCAACTCCCTCTGCCACTCTGCCGAGGACATGGAGGTCCTGGGCGTCCTTCACCACTGCTCCCTCACCACCAGACGCCTGGAGGAAGGACGCCTCATCTTCCGCCTCGGAACACTTCAACCCCAGGGCATCAACGTGGACTTCAACTGTTTCCTCATTTCCCCTTCCCCCACCTCACCTTAGTTCCAAACTTCCAGCTCAGCACTGTCCCCATGACTTTTCTGGACTTGTCCTACCTGCCTATCTCCTTTTCCACCTATCCACTCCACCCTCTCCTCCCTGACCTATCACCTTCATCCCCTCCCCCACTCACCTATTGTACTCTATGCTACTTTCTCCCCATCCCCACCCTCCTCTAGCTTATCTCTCCACGCTTCAGGCTCATTGCCTTTATTCCTGATGAAGGGCTTTTGCCCGAAACGTCGATTTCGCTGCTCCTCAGATGCTGCCTGAACTGCTGTGCCCTTCTAGCACCACTAATCCAGAATCTGGTTTCCAGCATCTGCAGTCATTGTTTTTACCTCAATGCAGAGTAGGAAGGGCTAAAATGCTGGTCATCAGGCTAAGAATGTTACTGTGAGGGCTGAGGTGTTGCTGTATTCCTCAGTCAGGGGCTTAGGTTACAGCAGAGTAGGGAAGAGCCTACTCTGGGAAGGTGAAGTTGAATGCTGATTATTTTTGCAGCTGGGAACGAACAGTATTCCTACTTAATGATGGAGGATGAATGTCTGTTTAGTTGATGCAGAAAAGGGTTAAAGTATTTCTCATTTGGGGAGGGAGTTGGAGATCTCAGTAACAAGTGATTTAAATAATAGAACTGTATCAAACCTGGCTGGCCGGGTGAGAAGACAGTCAACAGTGAGACAGAGAAACAGACCTGTTTCTGTGTCAGTAACAAAGGGAGCTTCAAGGGCTGGCTGCAAAAGGAAGATCAAAGGAACAAAGGCATCACTGAAGGTGCTGCTGTTGGGATGAATTGAGAGGAATGCTGAGCTGGCTATGAGGTTTAAGCTTATTTTAGACTTTGATACTCTGTGATCACAGTTACCGAATAAGTGAATGAAGGCTCTAAATCTCAAAACTGTTCCACGACAATACATACTGCATACAGATCCAAACCTGTTTGTAATTCTACGTTAACTCTCAATATGCCTTTTCAGTGCAATAGCATTGGCAACTGTCATAACAGTAACGTTGAAATTTAGCGCCCTTAACAGGTGTAACAGGTACTGCAGTCAAACACCAAAACTTTTGTCATGCACGTTTGACAGGGTTTCCAATTTGAAACTCACTTGTAGGCTGATAAAGGGTACGAATCAATTTCTAAAAGCTGAAGTACAACCTCACATTGGCAGTTGGATCTTTCACTCAGGATTGATGGGCTTTCATAATCTACAGTTTGGAGTCGTCAAAGGAGAAAAGTAATGGCTCATTCTTAACAGGAAATTAGTCCATTTGAAATGAATGGGAAAATCTGTGCTTGGAGCAAACTTGGTTTGTAATAAAATATGCCATTATTGGTCCTGCTCTTAAGTGGCAATCGAATCAGTGCCTGGAGCACACCATTAGTTGTGAAATATTCTGATTGCTTTTAATCCTGGAAGAATGGCAATATTTTATCAAATCCATTTTAAGTAGGCTATATGCTGCTGCTAACATTTGAATGATACAACTAATTCCACATATGTGAATAACTGATAAGAGGATTATTCTGTCCACTGATAAGAGGATATTTCCACCAAGTGGAAATGTCTCTGTGTAATTATAAAATACTATAAAACCTAACATATTAATCACATCACTTTACAATTTGATTATAGCCATGAAATAAGGAGGATAGATCTATAAACTAGAGCACCTTATGATCTAGGTTATAAATATTACTGCTTTCTTGGCAAGAGATATATATTTCCATAATGAATAAATTGAAAATTATTCACTTTACAGGTATGAACTAGAAACTGATTGTTCTGAATTGGCATAGTTGCTATTTTCCCTCAGGTGTGGATTATCTACCCTGACAATATGAATTGAAAAATATGTCTATGGGTTATAATATTTTGATTTTATCTGAGGTCAGGCACTAGAACAGCAAACACTGCAAAATATTATCAGAGATACTTACCTCCTGACTATATTTGGAGTTTCCCCACTGAACACTGTGGGAGATTGGCTAGCAGGTGGGAGTGCATAGTGCTAGGTGTCACAAAAGAATAGGTTCCTAGTACATAGGTTAATGTTTGAGAGGTGGCTCGGGAGGGCACAGTTGTCAGGGGAGGGGAAGGAAAGCATTTTTCCAAATCATGTAACTCTCTGCACATGTTATCCACGCCTGCTCATTTGTGAACTCACATAAAAACAATACAAAAATATAGAGTTTTAGTCACAGCTTCTGATCCAGTTCCCTTTCCTTGTAGAACTGGGTAGGTAGGGAGGCACAATAACTTTCCCATGACAGTGTCTGGTTAAAATTACAGTCAGACACCTTTAGTGTAATTGGAAACACTTCCATAAAGAAAGATCCATATGGCTTCTGGTAGCTTTTCCCCTCACACATTGAGAGGAGCAGACTAAGATCAGACCTAGTGTGATCAAGGCAGTAAAATGTTCAGGGTCCATTCAAGGTTAAAATCATGCCTTCACTTTTTTATTATTAACCTACTAATCTAATCAATCTGTACAGAGATATTGTTACACATCTCTGGAAAAGGGGGGCTTGAACCCAGGCCCCTCAGTGCAGGACTCTATCTTTACGCAACAAGAGGGCCCAGTATTTTGCTTTCTCATACGTGACCTAATGTGATACACCTCCATGAGGTCATACAGCAGAAATTGAACCTAAACAATGTGTCTTTATTTTGTTGTTGAAAGGAACTGATAAGATGGATTAATGGATTACTTTGTCATATGTTAGCAACAGAGAACACTGGGTAATAAATTTAGGCAAAATAGTTTACAATACTAAACTTAACATGAAAAGCAAATTGTTCATAATGAAAAACTGGCTCAAACAATTTGAACCTAGATGACAATATAAGCTGAATGAATTGAATTTCCTTTATCTTATGTTTTATCTTACTGATAATCATATTCCTACCTACTAATAGATGTATTCCTTCCTTGTAGTCAAGCAAGTAGACTTAAATGAATTTCAATTCATCATCAAAAACAATGAAGTTTGGAAAATCCACAGGATAACAGTCTGGCCACCATTAATCTCAGTGTTCCTTTTTGTTTCCATGAGCAAATTAAAACAGTGTTAAAGATATTACACATATAAACCTTGATTATATTTTATTATGAAGGAACATTTCCTGGTGGAGAACCACACTTGATTTGTCTAAGAAAGCAATCAAGATCTTGATTTTAAAAAAATATCAGGAATTCCTTGAGATTTGTGTCAAAACTGCTGCTGAAAGTTCTGGTGAAAGTTCATCTGAAATATACTGGATACCCTGTAGATGTGAAAAATTATAATGGAGTGGGAGTTACTCTGAGGAAGTTCAGGGTCATGACATTGTCTGCATTGTCAATATTATTGAAGTACTATTTGTAATAACATCACTCGTACTCCTGAGGAAGGGTCACTGGACCCGAAACGTTAACTCTGACTTTGTTTCACAAATGCTGGTAGATCTGCTGAGCTTTTCCAGCAACTTCTGGTATTGTTTCTGATTTACAGCACCCACAGTTCTTTTGATTTTCCCACTTACTCCTTTATATCTTTGATGGATCTCCACTCAGAGATCATAGGAACAGATCATAAGGCTCAGTGCTACTCTGACTTTGAAAGTGTGAACTCTACTCATCCAGTCTAGAGTGACATAACCACCAGGCCACTGTCCTCCACAGCAATTCAACAATTCAGAATGTTAATTCAACATTTGTCAAAATTACCATCAGCTCATCATTACCAAAATGAAAGAAAAATTGTGAAAAGTGAAAATCTGAAATTAGCAAAACAAGTCTCACAGCTGGTTAAATATCACTCAAGAATGAAAATTAATTTAATGGCCCAGATTTTCCAATGGTCGGATAATCATTTTTGAAGAATCGATGGGAGTTGAGTATTGGACCTTGTGGAATATCCGACATAATAGTCACCAAAGAAATTTCCCTGGGAAATGAATATTCACAAGGCAATTCTCTCATGTCAGGAACTATCTAAAGGTATCCATTTAGATCAAAAGACTTGGAGGGTTCCAATGGATTTAAGTACACAGCTAATCGGAAATGTTAGATCATGAAATGCCTAGTCCAATTCCTGAGTGACTATTAAATTGACACACAACTTCACCTCCTCAGACTCCTTACAACCTCCAACTCCTGAACTGACACCATCAAAATAAAGTAAATAGATGCAAACATAGACCATTCAGCCAATCTAGCCTGCTCCAACATTCAACATGGCTGACCATCATCAGTACCTTGTTTCAGCTTTCTCCCTATACTTTTTGATCATAACAGCCATATCCTTTTTTTTAATAAAAAAGCATTCAATGTCTTGGCCTCAACCATTTTCTGAGGCAAAACATTCCACAGGCTCATCACTCTTCGGGTGAAGAATTTTCTTCTTATCAAAGTCCTAAATGGCTCTGTTGCATCTTAGAAGTTCTTATGAATCCCCCTCATTTTTCTAAACTCCAGTGAATGTAATCCTAATCAATCCAGTCTCTCATCATCTCAGGTACAATCAATCCTTATATCACAGGAAGCCCAGAATCAATCCTGATAAACAGAACCTCCTTTTCCTGCTCAGTACCCAATGTCTCCTTGCCCTGCTCCAGACATGATCGTCTCAGAACCTCACCTCCCCTCGGTCACCAGACCCAACCCCCTTTGCTCTCACCACATTCTGAAGCTTTGTTCCCACACAGGAAACCCTGTCCCTCCTCTTCATCCTTACCAGAGCCAATATCTCCCACTTACCACACCCACCCTAAACACTGTTAATTACTTGGATTATCATTTACCTGGCTCTCATGCCAGCTAGCAACTTTGAGCTCTGGCACCCACTTATCCTGCACCCTGCACACCTGGCAGCCCTTACGTACTTAGCACCTTACCCTACTGGCACCCTAACCTCACACTTAGCTGACATACTTGCCTTTTGACAGCAGTTATCACAGTGGTTATGTGTGATTCTGAACCTTTAGAATTCAAAACATAGCAATTGACTGCTGTGAGAAGAAGGCATGGTTTGCCTTCCCAACACAGTTCTGTTCCATGAGACAATTATCAGAATGGAAATACGGTTCAGCTTTCCTGAAGGGATCAGAATCTCCTATCAGAAATATGGAGCTCTTTCAGGACATTTAAAAAGAAGGAGAAAGATGGCAATTAGCATGGCATTGCCATTCCTCGGAAGATTCAGCCCAATGTTTTAACTGGGATTCTTCAAGACAACTGTCTGTTTTCTGGTGAAGATTCACACAACACAAATGACCCACTTTCTTTTTCTAATGTGGCTGCTGTAGGTTTCTCGCATTTAGTTTGGTTCACTTTGCAATTTATTCCATTGTGACAAGTCGCTCAGTTCCATAAACTAGGAGATAGTTAGGGTCAATTAAATAAATAACTCCTGGGTGGATCATATATAGCAGCACCCTGGTGATATATTCCATTAGTTTGCCAATGTCATACAAATTTGATACTATTTGAACTAGTTCAGTTCAACTTTTCCATTCAATAATGTTTGCAGATGACATTTCATCAGTCTTTCACACATAGACATTACTACATGTAATTGTAATCAATTATTTTACCTTTAGGAGATTATTCCAAACAACCAATAGGTATGGACCAAGAAATTTTAGCATTGCTAAACAATCTAATTTATGTAAATGGCTACTGAGCAATACTTATATTCTGCAGCAACCTAACAGATATAGCAGCTCATAATCAGAACAAATGAGACAGTACTGATTCCACTGTGAATCTTCAGCCACAAATTTGATGGTATTTGGTGGGCAGCACGGTGGCACAGTGGTTAGCACTGCTGCCTCACAGCGCCAGAGACCCGGGTTCAATTCCCGACTCAGGCGACTGACTGTGTGGAGTTTGCACATTCTCCCCGTGTCTGCGTGGGTTTCCTCCGGCTGCTCCAGTTTCCTCCCACAGTCCAAAGATGTGCGCGTCAGGTGAATTGGCCATACTAAGTTGCCCGTAGTGTTAGGTAAGGGGTAAATATAGGGGTATGGGTGGGTTGCGCTTCGGCGGGTCAGTGTGGACTTGTTGGGCCGAAGGGCCTGTTTCCACACTGTAAGTAATCTAATCTAATCTCACAATGTGGGCCATTTTTCATATACATTTGGCAGAACATGAAATTCTCATTGGAAATCAATAATAGTTGATGTAGACCATTTCACACCATAGCTTCTGTAATTAGTATATATTTTCAACTAAAAAATGACAAGCCAAATCTCTGCTATCAAATAGATGTGTGGATCAATGACATGGGGCAAAATAATTAACTTAACAAGAATTCAGCAACAGCAAAGGTAAAGCATATTCACATATTTTGTTATGTTAGAAAGGACAGCAACTTACATCTTCATTGTTTCGTCATTTTAATATAGTTTAGAAATTGCACAAATCCTGTCCTAAACGATACTGAATTCCTAGGTCTAAACTTATTTGAATAATCATTCACAGTACCAAGATTCAGATGAACTTAGGAATTATATAATTTGTAAGAGAGGAAAGTGGTGTTCAAATGAAACTTAAACAAGTGGGAGTATTCCAATGACAGTGTTATAAAAGCTTGTATTTGTCATTGTAATCTAAATGGCACAATCGGAAACAATTAAATTTTTTAAAAAACAAGAAAAAAATGGTGGAGGCAGAAATTCAGGAAATACTTGTAGGTCTCGGAGAACTTCAAGGGCTATTTCAACCTAACATCAGGATTTCCCATTGCTGAAAGGACTGAGGATTAAGATGGCAGAAATCAAAGGAAAGCTATTCTCAGTTCTGAAGAAGGGTCATTGCACTCAAAATATTAACACTGCATTCGCTCCACAGGTGCAGCAATACCTGTTGAGTTTCTCCAGCAATTTGATTTTGTTTCAGATTTCCAGTACCTGCAATTCTTTGTTTTGATTATGAAAGGAAATGGAACCTAATAGAGGCATGACTTGAGTAGGGAGTAATAGAAAACATTAATGAAAATAGAATGTCAATAGCTAAGCACAGAAATACAGTTATGCTCACCCTCCTTCCTATTGGATTAAGTGAACTATTTGTTATTGTTGGAGAAAGTGAAGACTGCAGATGCTGGAGATCAGAGCTGAAAATGTGTTGCTGGAAAAGCGCAGCAGGTCAGGCAGCATCCAAGGAGCAGGAGAGTCGATGTTTCAGGCATGAGCCCTTCTTCAGGAATGAGGAAAGTATGTACAGCAGGCTACGACAAAAGGTAAGGAGGAGAGAGTTGGGGGAGGGGCATTGGAAATGTGATAGGTGGAAGGAGGTCAAGATGAAGGTAATAGGCCGGAGTGGGGGTGGGGGTGGAGAGGTCAGGAAGAAGATTGCAGGTTAGGAAGGCGGTGCTGAGTTCAAGGGATTAGACTGAGACAAGGTGGGGGGAGGGGAAATGAGGAAACTGGAGAAATCTGAGTTCATCCCTTGTGGTTGGAGGGTTCCTAGGTGGAAGATGAGGCGCTCTTCCTCCAGCTGTCGTGTTGCTATGGTCTGGCGATGGAGGAGTCCAAGGAACTGCATGTCCTTGGTGGAGTGGGAGGGGGAGTTGAAATGTTGAGACATGGGGTGGTTGGGTTGGTTGGCCACATCGGGTGCAGCCTCCTCTAAATTGGGGTGACAGGCCGCTTACTTGCGGAACATTTCTGAGAACACCTCTGGGACACCTGGACCAACCAACCCAACCACCCCGTGGCTCATCACTTCAACTCCCCCTCCCACTCCATCAAGGACATGCAGGTCCTTGGACTCCTCCATTGCCAGACCATAGCAACACGACAGCTGGAGGAAAAGCGCCTCATCTTCCGCCTAGGAACCCTCTAATCACAAGGGCTGAACTTAGATTTCTCCAGTTTTCTCATTTCCCCTCCCCCCACCTTGTCTCAGTCAAATCCCTCAAACTCAGCACCGCCTTCCTAACCTGCAATCTTCTTCCTGACCTCTCCGCCCCCACCCCCACTCCGGCCTATCACCCTCACCTTGACCTCCTTCCACCTATCACATTTCCAACGCCCCTGCCCCAAGTCCCTCTCCCTACCTTTTATCTTAGCCTGCTGGACACACTTTCCTCATTCCTGAAGAAGGGCTCATGCCTGAAACATCGACTCTCCTGCTCCTTGGATGCTGCCTGACCTGCTGCGCTTTTCCAGCAACACATTTTCAGTATTTGTTATTGTTCCAAGGAATAAAATTTATGACATAAAAACAACTGTTTGCTCTGTTGTGTCCGTGCAGGTAAGAAAGGCATTCAAAGATCCCAGGAAGGAATTTTGCTTCTGAACTTTTACTGTTCTGAATGGTGGGCAGCTTCTGTAATGAACAGGAGTCATACTTAACTGTGAGAAGAAGCATTAAGATTGGGTGCAGGAATGATGGGTCTAATGGCCTCATACAGCCTGTAACAGTTCTATGATACTAAGTGTTTCCAATATCATAAAACCCTAAACTGCACTGGATAAGGAAGTTCTCACCTGCTTCTGGCTTGAGGGTTAGTCACCAAAATCACCATCCACCTGAAAATGGCAGAGCGCAGAAATTAGTTGCAATGCTTACAGTTTGGTCAGCAGCTGTGGTTTGGCTGTGCCAGTCTGTGATTAAGTCAGGCTACTTTGCTGGTGAATTGCAGAAACTTCTAAATTTTCTGATAAACTTAAATGGGTTAATAAATACTTTTAGAATTATTTACATTTGTGATTTTTTAAATACGTTTAAGACTCCAGTAATATGGCAGATAAGGGGATTTAGCACAAGTATGTTAAGCAATTGTAAGACTAATGCTGTTTAAAATATCAAATTAAGCATTTCAGTATGAATGCCATCACTGAATTCCCTGCCTTTGGGGTCTAAATGTCAAGGTTCCACTGGTCAAAAACAACAGCATCAGAATAGACCTGGGAATCAATCACCACATCAGTTGACTATTGATGAGGAAATCAAAACAGAATGGGTAAGAGGACGAAGTATTACAATTAGTCTTATTTCTTTTTATGAAGTTTTACCTTTTAATTCACAATCTTTCTCATGTTCTATTCCATACGACAAAGCAACTTCGAGTTATAGAGTCATAGAGATGTACATCATGGAAACAGACCCTTCGGTCCAACCCGTCCATGCCGACCAGATATCCCAACCCAATCTAGTCCCAACAATATCCCTCCAAACCGTTCCTATTCATACCCATCCAAATGCCTATTAAATGTTGCAATTGTACCAGCCTCCACCACATTCTCTGGCAGCTCATTCCATACAAGTACCACCCTCTGCGTGAAAAAGTTGCCCCTTAGGTATCTTTTATAGCTTTCCCCTCTCACCCTAAACCTATGCACTCTAGTTCTGGACTCCCCAATCCCAGGGAAAAGACTTTGTCTATTTATCCTGTCCATGCCCCTCATAATTTTGTAAATCTCTATAAGGTCACCCCTCAGCCTCCGATGTTCCAGGGAAAACAGCCCCAGCCTGTTCAGCTTCTCCCTGTAGCTCAGATCCTCCAACCCTGGCAACATCCTCGTAAATCTTTTCTGAACTCTTTCAAGTTTCACAACATCTTTCCGATAGGAAGGAGACCAGAATTGCACGCAATATTCCAACAGTGGCCTGACCAATGTCCTGTACAGCCGCAACATGACCTCTCAACTCCTGTACTCAATACTGACCAATAAAGGAAAGCATACCAAACACCTTCTTCACTATCCTATCTACCTGTGACTCCTCTTTCAAGGAGCTATGAACCTGCACCCCAAGGTCTCTTTGTTCAGCAACACTCCCGAGGATTTTACTGCTCCTCAGATGCTGCCTGAACTGCTGTGCTCTTCCAGCACCACTAATCCAGAATCCTTACCATTAAATGTATAAGTCCTGCTAAGATTTGCTTTCCCAAAATGCAGAACCTCACATTTATCTGAATTAAACTCCATCTGCCACTTCTCAGCCCATTAGCCCATCTGGTCCAGTTCCTGTTGCAATCTGAGGTAACCCCCTTCACTGTCCACTACACCTCCAATTTTGGTGCCATCTGCAAACTTACGAACTGTACCTCTTATGCTCGCATCCAAATCACTTATGTAAATAACAAAAAGTAGAGGGCCCAGCACCGATCCTTGTGGCACTCCACTGGTCACAGGCCTCCAGTCTGAAAAACAACCCTCCACCACCACCCTCTGTCTTCTACCTTTGAGCCAGTTCTGTATCCAAATGGCTAGTTCTCCCCGTATTCCATGAGATCTAACCTTGCTAATCAATCTCCCATGGGGAACCTTGTCGAACGCCTTACTGAAGACCATATACATCACAAATACTGCTCTGCCCTCATCAATCTTCTTTATTACTTCTTCAAAAAACTCAATCAAGTTTGTGAGACATGATTTCCCATGCACAAAGCCATGTTGACTATTCCGAATCAGTCTTTGCCTTTCCAAATACATGTACATCCTGTCCCTCAGGATTCCCTCCAATAACTTGCCCACCACTGAGGTCAGGTTCACCGATCTATAGTTCCCTGGCTTGTCTTTACTGCCCTTCTTAAACAGTGGCACCACGTTTGCCAACCTCCAGCCGTCCGGCATCTCACCTGTGACTATCGATGATAAAAATATCTCAGCAAGAGGCCCAGCAATCACTTCTCTAGCTTCCCACAGAGTTCTCGGGTACACCTGATCAGATCCTAGGGATTTATCCACTTTTAACCATTTCAAGACATCCAGCACTTCCTCCTCAGTAATCTGGACATTTTGCAAGATGTCACCATCTATTTCCCTACAGTCTATATCTTCCATATCCTTTTCCACAGTAAATACTGATGCAAAATACTCATTTGGTATCTCCCCGATTTTCTGTGGCTCCACACAAAGGCTGCCTTGCTGATCTTTGAGGGGCCCTGTTCTCTCCCTAGTTCCCTTTTGTCCTTAACATATTTGTAAAAATCCTTTGGATTCTCCTTAATTCTATTTGCCAAAGCTAACTCATGTCCCCGTTTTGCCCTCCTGATTTCCCTCTTAAGTATACTCGTACTTCCTTTATACTCTTCTAAGGATTCACTCGATCTATCCTGTCTATACCTGACTTTTGCTTCCTTATTTTTCTCAAACAAACCCTCAATTTCTTTGGTCATCCAGCATTCCCTATACCTACTAGCCTTCCCTTTCACCCTGACAGGAATATACTTTCTCTGGATTCTTGTTATCTCATTTCTGAAGGCTTCCCATTTTCCAGCCATCCCTTTACCTGTGAACATCTGCCTCCAATCAGCGTTCGAAAGTTCATGCCTAATACCATCAAAATTGGCCTTTCTCCAATTTCGAACTTTAACTTTCAGATCAGGTCTATCCTTTTCCATCACTATTTTAAAACAAATAGAACTATGGTCGCTGGTCCCAAAGTGCTCCCCCATTGACACCTCAGTCACCTGCCCTGCCTTATTTCCCAAGAGTAGGTCAAGTTTTGCATCTTCTCTGGTAAGTACATCCACAAACTGAATCAGAAAATTATCTTTTACACACAAGAAATTCCTCTCCATCTGAACCTTTAACACTATGTCACTCCCAGTCAATGATTGGAAAGTTAAAATTCCCTACCATAACTACCCCATTATTCTTACAGATAGCTGAGATCTCCTTATAATTTCCCTCTGACTATTGCATTAAGGAGTACAGCTAAACTACGTTGATAAGGCAAGCCTTTTTTCTCCAGACATTTTTGGTGTTGTAAAATTTGTTGACTAACATAACAAAATCATTTCACTATGCTCAGAAATTTGGATACAACTATCTGCCGTTTTGATTATGAAAGTCAGATTCTCTTTGCTCTGCAAATAATACTTTATGTTGAGCAATTACTGTCTTAAAAGACTTTTTAAAAAATGTCAATGTTTTCACTGATATTATAAACGCTAAGGATGCAGATGAGTTGAACTAACCACTCAGGCATATTCTATTCTCTACAATTCTTACAAGTAATTTCTCCTCCTGTGCAGTTCATTTTGCATTCCAAAACCTTTGAAGGAAAGGCTTTGCAGTCATATTTTGTATGTAGTTCACATACACATTTCAGCACATGAATTTATCAGGTTTCTTTTTTCCAGCTATCATATTACTCAACTGAACAGTTGACAACCGATAACGGGCCAACTGAAGTTTTCACCTTCAAAGAATGCTAACTGGGATTATACTGAGCACAAAGCTGGATATGGTGTTCACAATATCTTTAGCCTTCAATTGTTATTTCACTGAAGTGGCTTCCAAACATTGTTGGATTGCACTGATCAGTCACATTCATACTCAGCAGAAAAGCACTCAACCCACCAAGAGCAGCTAGTTTATCTGAAGAAAACCCTGTTAATGTCAGTTAAATGTGTATGTATTGTGCAGCATAAGACCAGATGAAACAGGAACAACAGTAGGCTGTTCAGCCCCTTTAGTCTGCCCACCCTTCAATAGGATTGGTGCAGATTCAACATTCCTCACGTCCACATTCTAGCATTTTCTCCATAATTCGATTCCCATATTGTGAAGAATCTGTCTCAGCTTTAAACAGTCAAAAGGGGTCTGCCCCCACAGCTCCCTTTGGCAAAGAGTTATAATGATTCACAATTCTCTGAGAATTCTCCTCATCTCAATCTTAACTTGGTGTCCCTTTATTGTGAGATTATGCTCTCAGGTACTAGACTCACCGGTGAGGGGAAAGATCCTTTCAGCATTTACCCTGTTGGGACGGTACTATGGATAAAAAGCACATAAAGCTCAAGACAATTAAAATTCTTGACATTTCTGGAAACAATCATTACTTGTTGCATTCTCCATAAAAGCAATTTTGTGCAGATTCCTTTTGCTTTGATCTGCACAAACTATTTAAATCAGAAAATTAGGCACTCTATGGAAGTGAGTTTTACCAGGGTATGAAGCTTTCATGACAACAATTTTTCACACCTGTGTTATAAACATTCGCTACATCTGGTAGACTGCTGTTTGCACATGAATTATAGAAATGGCAGCTGTGCTTTACAAATAGCATTATAACTTCCTTATTTGGGCTCTTCTGGTGCAATTGTAGCATTCCTCATCTCTGGGCTAGAACAGCCAGGATTGGTGATGAGATACCCAAAATTCAGTCTTCATCCCCTTTGAAGAGAAGATCTTGACCCTTGATGATGAGGACTGGGAACAGTCATGTAGAAGTACTGAAACATCTATGTCTTGATAATTAAGTAAGAAACATTGTCCATTGTTGTGTTACTCTCTAATTAATCATAAAGTGAATATATTCTCAACATCTTAGAACTTCTAACTTTTATTCATAAGGCATTCTCTCGTGTCTCCCACATTAGCACAGTCTCCAAACCAAGACCGTGGCTCTGCAAGACATGACCTTCTCTACCTCTGAGATAAAATGTACAGATGCTTCAGAGGATTCTTTTGCAAAGCTACCTCCTGCATCCCCCAGCTCAGCTACTGGGATTATGGTATCAACATTAGCCAGAATAGAGAAGTGAACCTGCTGGTGAGCACACCACTGCCACCTCTTTGCAGCTAATCCAGGAAGACATGCACCAAATCTCGGCACTTAGAGGACTGCTAGAGACCAGGTGCAAGACCCACAGGACTGGCAACTCCTGACCTCATTGCCATGCACAAGAAGACAAAGGAGCAGCAGGCAGGTTTGCTGGGTTGCCTGGGCAAGCATGACATGACTGCAGCTATGCCACTGGGGCTGCCTTGGTATACAAGTGTCTAGCTGCTTCTATGGACAGGTTGGTGGCTGCTAATGGAAAGCCAGTTCCAGCACTCCCAGTGTTTATTAGCTACCCACAGAGATTTGCACTCCATACTCTACCTATAGCTGTTCAGCAAGGAAACAAGGGAAAATTCACTCCAGGTGCCCGTTCCTAACAAAGAGAAGTACAGTGCCAAGAGGAATCCATTCGAAGGAGGAATCACACTCCGGCTCCCAAGATTATCTGTGCTGCCTTCACTTTTGAATGGGCAACAGCAGTCACATTAGTTAAGAAAGAAACAATGGATAGATGACTATTTGGAGATCAGGAGGACTTACTTCTGGAGTTATCCCGTTGAACCACCAAGCAACAGAATGTGTTTGCTATTGTGCTCATGGCCTTACGTGAGTCTTCCTAACAGTACAGTCATTACCAGCTTAGAGTCACAACATGTACAAGTGGCCTTGAAATAAATCTGCAAAAGTTTCCAGAATATATATTGATGTCTGTCAGCTGAAGGTGGTATACATTTATCCTCTGTAATAAGGTACAAGGGAGTTGACGATGATGCCAATTTAAACAGAACCATTCCTCCTGATAGTTGACATCTGTACTTTTAATGGGTGTGGTTATCTTCCCCCAAGTAGGCCCCAGAGGTATAGGTGGTAGGTATTCTGGCACATGGGCTTGAACAAATGGGCAATCCCACTTCTATAGATCACCAAACCTAAGGCTGAATTTTATGGTAGCAGCCAATTAGATGGCTGCCCCTTGATGTGCCATCCAATTAGGAAAAGCAGTGTTCTGCCAACCTCCAATGAAAGGGCTGACACCAGACCCCAGTGGTGGGGGGAAGGGATAGGTGAGGGTCACAAAAGGCAAGCAACATAGCAACACTGCTACCACTGAGTGACCATTAGTGGGGGCCACATCATGCATGCCCATAACAATGTATCCTCCCACTCCTTGGAGCACACCAGAGATTACTCTCTGGTCTCCTCAAGCAGTTTCCTAATAAAATGTGTGTGACAAAGCTGTTCCTTTAACAAGGTTATGATATCCTTGTTTTTGTTTTCCAGAGAGCCTATAAACAACACAGGTTCCAAAATGTCTGAGTTTGGATGGATGTTAGGGCCAATTTGTTTACAGTTAACAGATACTGCCTCAGGCAGAAGGCTTTCAAGTTTAAAAAAACACTTGTATAAGAAAAGGGGAGTGGCCAGTTCTCACAGCGCAGCTGTTCTGGTTTGAATGCAGCTGAGCATTTGCATGTGCGTGTGCGTGTGTGTGTGTGTGTGTGTGTGTGCGCGCGTGCCCACATGAAAAAAGGCTGCTAGGCCCTACCTCTCTTTGACTTCTTTCCTGTAAGAACTTGTTTGATTTTACCTTTTGTGCAAGACGTGTTTATGGGGATTGTTGTAAATATTTTGGAATAGCATCATAAAGTTGGGATAATCTGTTGGATTTTCAGAGAGGATAATTTTTTCAGAATTCTGTTTTCTTCTCTTTGTGTTTCATTCAGTAATCTTGTAAATAAATTATGCTTTGTTAAAATGAAGTAGTTTGACCATCTGATTCTCTCCTGGAATATCCACTGCACACTTGCTTAAATCAAAGAGCAAAGTTAGGGTCTGGGCTACATTCTTGAAATGTTTTGAAGGGTCTAGCCTGGTCTATAATATGTGGTAGAAGCAAGAAGCCTTTGTGTGGCCATTTAACTGGGCCCTGGGCAGGCTGGCTATTGGTTTACAACCCTGCCATGGCAAAAACAGCATACTGCTGCATGGAGATCAAGTCCATCACACAACAAAAAGCCTTTTTGTTGATATTTCTTCCTCTCATTCCATCTTCAAAGGGTCCTAAACTCCCAACAATTGAATCATTAGCATAAAATGAGTCCAATCAGTCTACCTTCTCTGTACTCATTCTCTGTGAAACAGTCCAGTCAGTTCCATTCCTTTACTCATTTGCACTAACTGTACAGAGAGAGCTAAGTGTCCAAAGGCAAGGATTGGTGAAGGTCAGAATGCAGTCATAGCAAATAATTAGGAACACAAATAGATTGATGTTATTTATTGCAAGGGGAATTGAATACAAAAGCAGGGAGATTATTCTTTAATTGAAAGCAATTCAGAGAATGTCTGCTCAACTAATCTCTGGAATAAGTCGTTGTTTTAAGAGGATAGTTGAGACAAACTAA
The DNA here is from genome assembly GCF_020745735.1 of Hemiscyllium ocellatum. Taxonomy (NCBI): domain Eukaryota; kingdom Metazoa; phylum Chordata; class Chondrichthyes; order Orectolobiformes; family Hemiscylliidae; genus Hemiscyllium; species Hemiscyllium ocellatum. The sequence continues at coordinate 75,013,116 of NC_083409.1, read as the reverse complement.
ACATGTATTTGTTGACACTTTGAAGAGTAAGAAGTAACTTGATGGAAACTATAAGACCTTGAAGGGTCCTATGGAAGAATCTCATACTAGGAGTCACTCTTTCAAAATGATGGGTTGCCCATTTAAGTTAGAAATAAAAGGGATATTTTCCTCACAGAAATTTGTGTGTCACTTGAACTCTATTCCTCAAAAGGTGTTCAAAGTATAGTTATTGAATATTTTCAGGGCAGAGGGAAATAGATTCTTGGTAAGTAATGGGTTGACGTCTCATTGAGGATAGCTAGAAATGTGGAGTAATCAGGTCAGCCATGATCTTATTGAATAGCAGAGCAGGCTTAAGGGGCTATGAGGCCTACTCCTGCTCCTAATTCATTTATCCGTATGTTTGTTTCCTTAATAGAAAGATCAAACTCAATAGAGCCAAGTAAAGTTGACCTATTATTTGCCCCGGGCCACTTAATGTTGCCAAATTTGAATATGAGTGTCTACACACACAGGAGAGTCTAAATACAGAACATTGCAATTAAAAGTTAACATTCCCCATGATTACAGGTTAATAAACAATATTATCGTTGAAGTTATCCTCCTCAAAGATGTCCACAAGGGGGAGTTCTATGCCCTTTCTTATGGTGTGTTTGAGGTGGAGAGGGTATTCAACCACACAGGAGGGCACCCCACCACCTTCCTATCTCCACACAAATTAATTCCATGGGCTGTACTATGGTCTTCTAGTGGTCTCTGAGGGCTGGAGTCCCACATGCATAGTTATTTAGTGTTCAATTGAGAGATGTAGCATCCAGAACTGGTACTGGTGGTGGGGGAGGGGGGAGTGGGGGGAGGAGGGTTGGAGGTATTGATAGCCACTTCCCCCTGCTTGCAGACTCCTCTCCTGTCACATGCCTCCATCTCTGAAACTGCTCTAGCCCCGATATACCTGTAGCCTGGATCACTGTGCATTTCAGCAGCAATCACCACTTCTCCTGGGAAACTACTAAGCATAAGACTCCCATCCTCTGATTGACCAGCAGCGTGCAAGAGATGGGCTTTTGGCTCGAGGATCCTTGATTTTTGGGAAGGCCTACTGGTAATCAGTTAATAGCAATGGGTCCTCTTAGGGAAGGCAATGCTGGTTGCCTGGCAGCGCTATAGTCATGGCATCGTAGAATTATAAAGTCAAACAGAATGGAAACAGACTCTTCAGTGTACCCCATCCATGCTGACCAAGTTCCAAATTGGACTAATCCCACTTCCCCGTATTTGACCCATATTCCTCTAAACTGATCGTATTCATGTACATACCAAAATGTCTGTTAAATGTTGTAAGTGTACCTGCATTTATCACTTCCTCTGACAGTTCATTCCACATATGAACTCTCTCAGGTCCCTTTTCAATCTTTCTCCTCTCACCTTAAAAATATACCTCCCGAAGTCTTGAAATCCCACACCCTAAGGAAAAGACAAGATTAGATTAGATTACTTACAGTGTGGAAACAGGCCCTTCGGCCCAACAAGTCCACACCGACCCGCCGAAGCGCAACCCACCCATACCCCTACATATACCCCTTACCTAACACTACGGGCAATTTAGCATGGCCGATTCACCTGACCCGCACATCTTTGGACTGTGGGAGGAAACCGGAGCACCCGGAGGAAACCCACGCAGACACGGGGAGAATGTGCAAACTCCACACAGTCAGTCGCCTGAGGCGGGAATTGAACCCAGGTCCCTGGCGCTGTGCGGCAGCAGTGCTAACCACTGTGCCACCGTGCTGCCCATAAATATGGACGTTTAATATTCACTTTATCTGTGCCCCTCATGATTTTATAAACCTCTACAAGATCACCCCTCAACCTCCTATGTTTCAGTGAAAAAAGTTCCAGCCTATCCAACCACTCCTCATGACTCAAACCCTCCATTCCCAGCAACATCATAATAAATCTTTTCTGAAGCCTCTCCAATTTAATAAGATCCTTCCTATAGCAGGGCGACCAGAACTGTACACAGTACTCTAAAAGTAGCCTCCCAAATGCCCTGTACAACTTCAACATGATGTTCCAATTCCCATTCTCAATGGTCTCAGCAATGAAGGCAAGTGTACTAAATGCCTTCTTTATCGACCTGTCGACCTGCGACACAACTTTCAAAGAACCATGTGCCTGAACTCGTCAGTCTCTATTCAAAAACATTACATAGAACATAAAACAATACAACACAGAACAGGCCCTTCATTTCGATGTTGAGCTGACCTGTGAACTAATCTAAGCCCTTCCCCCTACACTGTCCTATCATCATCAATGTGCTTATCCAAGGATTGTTTAAATCTCCCTAATGTGGCTGGGTTAACTACATTGGCAGGCAGGGTATTCCATGCCCTTACCACTCTCTGAGTAAAGAACCTGCCTCTGACATCTGTCTTAAATTTATCATCCCTCAGTTTGTAACTATGAAGAAGACTTTCTAGGAAAAAGACTTTCACTGTCTATCCTATCTAATCCTCTGATCATCTTGAATGTCTCTATCAAATTCCCTCTGAGCTTTCTTCTTTCCAATCAGAACAGACCCAAGTCTCTCAGCCTTTCCTCATCAGACATTCCTTCCAAAACAGGCAACATCCTGGTAAATATCCTCAGCACCTTTTCCAATGCTTCTACATCTTTCTTGTAATGGGGCAACCAGAATTGTACACAATATTCCAAGTGAGGCCGCACCAGCATTTTGTATAATTGCAGCATGACATTACGATTCTGAAACTCAAGAGGGTATACATGCGTTAGCTTTTATTGGTAGAGGGATTGAGTTTTGGAGCCATGAGGTCATGCTTCAGCAGTACAGAATTCTAGTGCGGCTGCACTTGGAGTATTGCATACAGTTCTGGTCACCGCATTATCGGAAGAATGTGGAAGCTTTGGAGACCGTTCGGATGAGACTTACTAGGATGTTGCCTGGTATGAAGGGAAGGTCTTACGAGGAAAGGCTTAGGGACTTCAAGCTGTTTTCATTAGAGGGAGAAGAAGGTTGGGGGGTAACGTAATTGAGATATACCAGATAATCAGAGGGTTAGATAGGGTGGACAAAGAGAGCCTTTTTCTTTGGATAGTGATGGCTAGCACGAGGAGACAGTTTTAAATTGAGAGGTGATAAATATAGAACAGATGTCAGAGATAGATTCTTTATTTAGAGAGTAGGGAGGCATGGAACGCACTGCCTGCATCAGGAGTAGACTCGCCAACTTTAAGGGCATTTAAATAGTCATTGGATAGACATATGAATGAAAATGGAATAGAGTAGGTTAGATGGACTTCAGATATGTTCCACATGTCACACAACATTGAGGGTTGAAGGGCCTGTACTGCACTGTAATGTTTTATGTTCTATGTTCTAACTATATAAATCCTGCCCTTGTTTATTTTACTAAAATGCAATACCTCACATTTATCCAAATTGAACTCTATTTGCCACTTTTCAGCCCATCAGCCTAATTGATCAAGATCCCTTTGTCATCTTAGATAGCCTCCTTCACTGATTCTCATCCAAATTGTCTAAATAGAAGACAAATAACAGTGGACGCAGCACCAAACCCTGCAGAACACTGCTGGTCACAGGCCTCCAGTCTGAAAAACAACCTTCAACACACCTTTTAATTTTATATCCAATTGGCAAGCTCACCCATTCAGCATTCCATAAAACCCCCACAAGACCCCATCACATAGTAGAACGGTTCCATTTTTCAAGAACTGATACAAAAATTCACTTTCAAATTAGATGCAAGGGCAAGAAATGAATGAACCTAATGATCAGAACTAAAACATGCATTCCCAAAGAAGTGTCTGCCGTGAGCAAATGGAAAAAAAATTAAAATTCTTCAGCCTTGAGTTAATTTGTGGTTGTGTGCTAGACTGCCTTTGTTCTGTGCCATCAAACGAATTACTGAATAAAATCTATAGGTTTCTCCAGCGGAGATATTTGGAGGGCAAGTGAACCACATCACTTTAAGATATCTGTTTGATCTCAACTAGAGACAAGTTTTGAACAGTGGCTGTGAAGTTAGCTGGCTAGATCCTCTCAACTAGCAAGCAAAGCACACATTGGCATGTTCATGAATGTAAAATAGGTGGTTTAAAAATGTAAGTAAACACCAAAACTCAATTGTTTGTGTTTCTCCTGTGAAATGCACAGGACAGCATAAAACTGATTAAATTACATCAAAATCACAAAAAATAACATCAATTGCAAAATATTACCAATGTAATATTTTCCTGAATATGTTGTCATAAATTGAGTTGAGGTCTTCTACACTAAGGCTGCAAATAATTATTTTGCAAAAAATGCCATGTTGACCCTAACAACTTGCTCATGCAACAGCTGCAGAACATCACAGTGTAATAATAATGAGACTGTATGCAAGCTTGAAATCTAATTAGTAAGTTTCAACTGTCAGTATGAAACAAAAAGTACAGATACAAATAATAAATTAGAGAATCGCATTATCTGTGGAGATTATGTATGGGTGTGATATTGAACAAATTTTCCAAAAATTGGCTTAGTGTGAATTTCAGCAAGTTTAGTGGAGGGTTTCATTCTGTGTGATCTAGTGAGTTGCTTAATGCAATTTTCCACAGCTCAACTCATTAAAGTATGTACCACACTTCCATGGTGCCACCCTCACACTCAACAACGGTGAAATGCTGGAAAGTGCTGAGGGGAGAGTAGAAATTGTAAAGGGCTTGTGTTGTTTATGAATGGCCACTTTGAGTCTTGGACACAGCTATTAAATACTTTATTCAAATGTATGCCAGAAATTCACTTGGTTTAAAAAAAGTCTATCGTCCCATCTCTCAGCAAAAGACAGTCAACGTATCAATTTATGCTGTTAACTTTCACAATTCATTACAATGTTACAATTACAGTTCACTTGCCAATGACTATCTTAGCACTTACATCATATATTCTTGTCAATAAACAAGGCTATACTGCAGATGCCTCTTCAAATTCTCATTAACCCTGCCAAGTATTGCTCTTAATGCGGCTCTACATCCTTCTCCTTTCTCTCCATTATCACATCAAGGATATTACTCAACTTTGTGAATGTCGTTAAGTTTAACGACTTCCATTCTTAGCTAGATTCCCATAAAATTGGCAATATATCTGAATATGTTTATAATATTGACCACATTCATCATCATGCTTAGAGAAAATTCTTGTAGCTAAATTGAGTCTGTTCTATATTATCATTTTGTTTTATTCATTCATCGAATGTGGGTGTCAATGGTTGGCCAGCATTTATTGCCTGACTCTAGCTGCCCTTGAACTCAGTGCCCTTGCTAGGCTATTCAGAGGACTGTTGAGAGTCAACCACATTGCTGTGGGTCTGGAGTCAAATGTAGGCCAGACCAGATAAAAATGGCAGACATTAATGAGCCAGATGGGTTGTTCCTACAATTAGTAATGCTTTTGTGATGATCAGCAAATTCTTAACTCCAGACTAGTTTTATTGGATTCACATTCCACCATCTGCATGGAGGGATTTGAACCTGGATCCCCAGAACATTAGCTGAGTTTCTGGGTTGATCATCCAGTGATAATACCACTAGACCATTGCATCGACATTACATGCACATTGAAATATCAATGTTAACCAATTTTCAAAAATAATCTCTTCGTCCTCCAGTCACATGATATACAATGGTGGAACCAGAAAATTGTATAAAGATAAGTCAATGGTAAGAAATCTTTTAGAATTTAAAATCCAGGACAGTTTTAGCAGTCAGTCAATTAGTCAAACACAGATTAACTCGAGAAAGTGAGCATGTATTTGTTCAAGGTAAATTAGGATTATCTAAACTGAGTGAGTCTTTTGATGATGAAAATAGATGGTTAATATGGTTGATTGGTGTGCATAGACTCCAAAAACATGCTTAATGAAGTATCACATAATAGTCAAGTCAACAAAGCTGAAGTCCATGGGATAGTAGCAATATGTGTATACATTTAACTGAGTGATCAGAAATAGGGAATAGTAGTGAATGGCCAATTTTGTGCTTCTTGGAGGTAAAGAGCAGGGTTCCCTTCTGATCAGAACTCAGACCACAGTTATTATTGATACACATTAATGGCCTAGATTTGGGAGTACATAGTGCAATTTCAAAATCTTCAGAAGACATAAAAATTACAAGTTTCAAGAACTGAGGGAAGGATGGTGACAGGCCTCAGCAAGTTAAAGACAGGCTGGTGGAATAGGCAAGCACATTGCAAATGCAGAGACATGTGAAATGATTAATTATAGAAGGGAGAATAAGGAAAGGGCAGAATAAACTGAAGTATCTGAGGGAGTACAGAAACAAAGACACCTGGTTGGGGGTGGGGATGAGCGGAGGGTGGTAGATGTACTCAGACCTTCGAGGTGGAAAGGGAAAGTTAAGGAAGTGGATCAACAAAAGGCAGATGTATTCTCAGGCTTTAGAAGTGGAGGGCATTGAGTACAAAATCAAAGATTTGCTGAAACTAAATGTTTTTTCCTACAAGTAATGTCTGTGTCCCCACTGCTTAGGTTCAAATCGGCTGTCCTTCCCAGCCATGACACTCTGCAACTATATCCCTGCATTGGGTTTCCTTGTGGGGCAGCAACCATTGTCCAATGCCTGCAGTGGCCTTAGAGGCATCTGTTTTCTGGAAGTTTGACCATGGAGCTAAAGGTGTGACTGAAATGAGCACTGATGAAGCTCCACACATATAGGTTATATATGGGTTTCCCAGCAGAAGATGTTTTTGGCTTTGCTCACTTTTTGCCTGCATGCAGTCATTCAATATGCATTCTCTCGTTCAACAGGGGAGCTGGGATGGTGGCTCAATTCCAGCCATTGTTTGCGGGAGGGAAGATTATGTTGTGTCTGGAAGGTGATCAGGTTAGGTCCAGAGGCAGAGGGCTCAAGTCAGGCCAGATCAAGGCCAGCGGTCAAGCAGGAGGGGAAAGGGAACGTTGAATCAGGTCTGGAGGGAGGCGATTAGATGAGGTATGGTACAGTGCAGCAGTGGGATGAAGTGTCAGTTCCTGAAGTGGCGAAATTTGAATAGTCCTATTTTATTTATTCATAACTTGAATATATGCTAATCATTAAATGCAACCTATTCAGTGTAATAAACACACTTGTCCACAGCTTCCTTTTAATATAAACAACTGCAATTTCAAACCCTGCAAAGAAGTTTTACATCAATTATGAACAGAAATAAAACATCTTTGGAACAAATGTAAATGTTTAATTAGTATGATCATTCTGAAAGTAATGTGATCCCTTTAGTGTAAATTGCTAATAACACATTTTCTGTTAATCTCTTTGTATGACAGTCACCGTCTCAACAGTTAAGGTCTCCTTATATAGTATAACTTATAATGCACATGCTTTCTGTTAATTTTGATCAATTAATCTTTACAGAGTCTAATGAGCCTGTTAAGATTTTATTATAACAACTCTGTTGTTCTGCACTGTACTGTGAAGAACAAAAACAGCAAGTTCTGCTTTGTCGTCATTAGAGATTTGTCCTAAAATGCTGCAGTTATTTATGAGTCCTATAAAACTCAGTTGTAGCTAGCATGAAATATCAATAAACAATTGTATAATTCAATGTAAAATTTAAAGAAGTCCTGCACTGATTAGTTAATCTCTGTGTTTGTATTTTATGTGTTACTCTGAGTGCTTATGGTGCAGTAATTTGATTTGGAGCGTTGCATGGGACAATTGGCATGCTTGGGTGACATCCTAAATCCATGGAGAATGTGCAATACATTCTCAAATGCCCAGGAGCTTCAAAAGTAGCATGCAGCTGCAGTTAGAGGAAGTGTACAAGAGCCTCTGTTAGAATAAATGGTCTGTTTGTTCAGCTAGAGTGGATGTCTGCCATCTGTACAACACAGAGGATTAAGTGTGCTGAGAAAACACACTGAAGTTCTCTAATGCCATGTTTTTCTTAAAGTTAGTTTTACTCTTATAGACTTGTAGATGTTTACAGCACAGGGGAGGATATTTGGCCCATCTGTCTGTGCCTGCCTGACATTTTCTGGCCCGTGGCTCATAGCCCATGGATACGCATACCAAGGATCCTCTGGTTTTTAGCACTTTCTGGGATCCTACCATTAATAGAATAATCTCTTGTTAGCCTACACCTCACATCTTTGAATTCCATTTACCAATATTCTATGCATCTACAGTTTACAGCTCCTCCTTACTATTTATCAGCTTACCATGTTTTATGTCATTCTTTAATCACACCTCTGACATTTAAGTTCATATCATAAATGTAAATCACAAACAGCACTAACTCTTGCAGAACGCCACTTGAAATGGACCCCAATCCTAGAAGTATTTTTCTATCATCATTTCCTGTTTCCTGCCTCTCAGCCAATTTTGGACCCAACGTGCCATATGGCCGTGGATCCCATGGCTTCTTGTTTTCTTGACCAGTCTGTCATAACAGACCTTATCAGAAGCCTTGCTAAAATCCATCCAGATCACATCAAATACAATCAAGTTTGTTAAACACTATGTCCCCATAAAAAACAATCCATGCTGTCTCTTCCTGATTTATCTGTGTCTGTCCAAGTCCAGGAGTCCTCTCCAAAGTCAAGAGCAGCAAATACATAGGAACACCACCATCTGGACATTCCCCTCCAATTCACTCACCATCCTGACTTGGAAATGCAATGCCATACATTCAGTGTCACTGGGTCAAAGGCTTGGAACTCCCTCCCTATGGGCATTGCGGTCTACCAACAAAATATGGACTACAGCAGTGAAAGAAGGCTGTTCACCAGCACCTTCTCAAGTGCAACTAGGGATAGTCAGTAAATGCTGGCCACTCAGTGATGCCCACAGACCATGACTGAATAAAAAAAACATATTCTGACACCCAGAATTCTTCTTAATATCTTCCCAATGCTGAAGTCTATCCCTTGCCACTGTTTTATAATGATGGGTCAATATTAGCAGTCCTCCAGTTCTCTGGCATCTCACCCGTAGCGAGATACGATGTGAAAATTAGTACCAGGGCCCTGGATATGTCCTCCCTTGCCTCCCTCGCCTCCCTCTTCAGCCTTGTACACACCTTATGGAGGCATGCAGAGCTATCCACTTTTAAAGTGGCTAAATCCACCAGTTCTCCACCCTGATGTCTATGCCTAGGTCATCCTTTTCCAATATGAAGACTGATGCAAAGCATTTAATGAGGACAGTGCCCTTGTCTTCTGTGTGCACACACAGATTACCTGTATGGTCCCTAATGGGCCTGCCTCCCCTTAGTTATTCTTTTGCTCTTTATATTTTCAAGAATACTTATTTGGGAGTTTCCTTTAATTCACCCATCAATCAACATACTTAGCTTTTGGAATTTCCTTTTTATGTTCCTTCCTGTTCCTTTTATAGTCATCTATGAGCTCTGCCATATTGACTCCTCAGAATTTACCAAAAGCTTCATTTTTTTCATTGGTTCAATGCTTTATATCCCTTGACATCCAGTGGTTGTCGATCATAGTCCAACCCTTTATCTTTACTGGAACATAATCACTCTGTATTCTCAACATTTCCTCATTGAATGCTTCGAGTCATAGAGTCATAGAGATGTACAGCTTGGAAATAGACCCTTTGGTGCAACCTGTCTATGCCGACCAGTTATCCCAACCCAATCTAGTCCCACCTCCCAGCACCCTGCCCACATCCCTCCAAACCCTTCCTATTCATATACCCATCCAAATGTATCTTAAATGTTGCAATTGTACCAGCCTCCACCATATCCTCTGGCAGCTCATTCCATACACGTACCACCTTCTGAGTGAAAAAGTTGCCCCTTAGGTCTCTTTTATATCTTTCCCCTCTCACCCTAAACCTATGCCCTCTAGTTCTGGACTCCCCAATCCCAGGGAAAAGACTTTGTCTATTTATCCTATCCATGCCCCTCATAATTTTGTAAACCACTATAAGGTCACCCCTCAGCCTCTGACACTCCAGGGAAAACAGCCCCAGCCTGTTCAGCCTCTGTCTCAAATCCTCCAACCCTGGCAACATCCTTGTAAATCTTTTCTGAACCCTTTCAAATTTCACAACATCTTTGGCTAATCTGTATTTTCATAAAATTAACCTTTCCCTCAGTTTAGAATTTTTATTCCACATATATCCTTATCCTTTTCTATAACTACCCTAAACCTTACTGAGTTATGATCACTATCTCCAAAATGCTCAGGACTGATAAGCTTTCCAACTGCCTGGGCTCATTTCTGAATATTATGTGCTGAACTGTCCCCTTTGTGTGCAAGGTGGGAGGGAGCAAAATTATGAAATTGCATCCAGGAGATGTTTTTTAGCCAGTACGTAGAAAATGCAACAAAAATATTCTATTTAATATTTGCGTAGTTAAAATTCCCTTCTGTTTTTTTTTCTTATTTATTTGTGAGATGTGGGTGACGTTGGCTGGCCAGCATTTATTGCCCATCCCTAGTTGCTCTTGAGACGGTAATGGTGAACTGCCTTCTTGAACTGCTGCAGTCCACCTACTGTGGATTGACCCACAATGCCATTGGGAAGACAATTCCAGCATTTTGACCCAGAAACAGTGAAGGAGTGGTGATATATTTCCAAGTCAGGATAGTGAGTGGCTTGGAGGGGAACTTGAAAATGGTGATGTTCCCGTACATCTGTTGCCCTTGTCCTTCTCATTGAAAGTGTTCATGGATTTGGAAGGTGCTGACTGAAGACCTTGGTAGGTAGTACACACTGCTGCTACTGAGTGTAAGTGTGGAGGGAATGGATGCTTGTGGAGATGCTTTTATAGAACATAGAACATTAGAATGCAGTATAGGCCCTTTGGCCCTTGATGTTGCACTGACCTGTCATACCAATCTGAAGCCCATCTAACCTGCACTATTCCATGTACGTCCATATGCTTGTCCAATGACGACTTAAATGTACTTAAAGTTGGCAAATCTACTATCGCTGCAGGCAAAGCATTCCATACCCTTACTATTCTCTAAGTAAAGAAACTACCTCTGACATCTGTCCTATATCTATCACCTCTCAATTTAAAGCTATGTCCCCTCATGCTCGCCGTCACTATACTTGGAAAAAGGCTCTCCCTGTCCACCCTATCTAACCCTCTGATTATCTTATATGTCTCTATTAAGTCACCTCTCAACCTTCTTCTCTCTAATGGAGACAGTCTCAAGTCCCTCAGCTTTCCCTCGTAAGACCTTCCCTCCATACCAGGCAACATCCTCGTAAATCTCCTCTGCACCCTTTCCAAAGCTTCCATATCCTTGTTATAATGCGGTGACCAGAACTGTACACAATACTCCAAGTGCGGCCGCATCAGAGTTTTGTACAGCTGCAGCATAACCTCATGGTTCGGAACTCATTCCCTCTATTAATAAAAACTAAAACACTGTATGCCTTCTTAACAACCCCGTCAACCTGGTGGCAACTTTCAAGAATCTGTGTACATGGACACCGAGATCTCTCTGCTCATCTGCATTACCAAGAATCTTACCATTAGCCCAGTACTTTGCATTCCGGTTACTCCAACCAAAGTGAATCACCTCACACTTGTCCGCATTAAACTCCATTTGCCACCTGTCAACCCAGCTCTGCAGCTTATCTATGTCTCTTTGTAACCTACAACATCCTTCGTCACTATCCACAACTCCACCAATCTTAGTGTCATCTGCAAATTTACTAACCCACCCTTCTACGCCCTCATCCAGGTCGTTTATAAAAATGACAAACAGCAGTGGACCCAAAACCGACCCTTGCGGTACACAGCTAGTAACTGGTCTCCAGGATTAACATTTCCCATCGACCACCACCCTCTGTCTTCTTTTAGCAAGCCAATTACTGATCCAAACTGCTATATCTCCCACAATCCCATTCCTCCGCATTTTGTACAACAGCCTACTGTGGGGAACCTTATCGAATGCCTTGATGAAATCTATATACACCACATCAACCGGTTTACTCTCATCTACCTGTTTGGTCACCTTCTCAAAGAACTCAATAAGGTTTGTGAAGCATGATCTATCCTTCACAAAACAGTGCTGACTATCCCTAATCAAATTATTCTTTTCTAGATGATTATAAATCCTATCTCTTACAACCTTTTCCAACAGTTTACCAACAACTGAAGTAAGGCTCTCTGGTCTGTAATTACCTGGGTTGTCTCTACTCCCCTTCTTGAACAGGGGAACCACATTTGCTATCCTCCAGTCTTCTGGCACTATTCCTGTAGACAATGATGATTTAAAGATCAAGATTTTAAGGCTCGGCAATCTCCTCCCTGGCTTCCCAGAGGATCCTAGGATAAATTCCCACGGGACTTATTTAATCTGTTCCTGCCTTATTTCAGCCAAGTTATATTTGACTGAAATTTGATTATATTTGTGTGCCTTGATGTCTCCCTGACTGTTTGGCTGCCTACACTATGAAACCAACAGTGTGTTTGCTCCTTGTGTTTATTATTTTGACTTGTATGGCTTCATATTTAAGATCCATTCACAATCACATTATTATTCACTGCTATAACTGACTCCTTAATCAGTACTGAGACTCCTCATTTTCTATTCCGCTCTCTGTCCTAATGCCAGAAATGTTGAGCTGTCAGTCCTGCCCATCTTCCAGCCAAATTTTATTCATATCTATTATAGCATATTCCCATGTGTGTATCTGTACCTTCAGTTCATCTGTCTCATTCCTTAGGTTACTTACATTAAAATGTATTCCATTTAGCCTACTTCTTGCACCTAATAACTATGGTAAGTAATTTATTGATAGGTGTATGATAGATTTATTTAATAAAGCACAATATTCACCTGTCAGTGACGGTCACTGCAAGAAAAGTGATGCACCTTTTAAGCTTGGCTGCCTACATTTCTGGCAGTACTGGCTTTAAGGGTTTGGTGAATAAATCCAGTTTTGTGTTGAACGGTATCTTGCAATGACTGGAATATGTGACTTGAATGATGAATGATTTAATTTACAGTCTAAATAAAGAAAGATTGATTGAGTTATGTTCAAGTTTTCTGAAAATAAAAATTCAACTCAGAGTAGCTTCTATCTATTCCTCATAAAAATTAATTTGATACCTGCATTTTAATCTCCCTTTCATACTGAGTCATACACATAATTGCAAATAAAATCTTGAACTGAATAGCAAAAGGTGTGTGTGCACTAGTTAGTAACCTTTTAACCAATATTGAGGGACTATCAAAATGACATAACTAACACAATGAACTTACATGGTCACATTCCTGTTAAAATAACACTTCCTCTGCACAGTACATTGGAAAATCCTCATCATCTACATTTCCTCGGAAAGAGTCTTCATTTAGTTTCAAAATTCAGCTTTTTACCTGTTTCACAGAAGATTCAAATCAAATGAAGCTAAATAGTGCCTGCTTTTATTTCTGTAAACTGGTTTATTTCTCATTTTTGCCACATTTCATATCACAGGCATCAATAATAAGGGCATTTTCACCTTTTCAACTGTCAACAAAACACAGCTAAAATGTTTTGTCCTTTTTTTTCTTGGTTCAACGTGTAACTGATCTTTAAAACATATTTAATGAACATTAAAATTAAGAAAGGATATTCTAGGACTAATCCATTTATTCAAGTTTGGAGAAAATACAGTATATTTTAAAAATCAGCATTAATTTTACTTGATTCAATTTATAACTCACTTTTCTTCAATAATATAAAATTACTGGATAAAATCTGTTGGATAATAAAGAAAAGTATCCATCCATTTCACTGACTGGACAGTACCAGTGCATCCTGTAAAAATTATGAACTGCACTTGACATCCTCGTGACACATAATCTGAATTGACACAGCATTGTGGGCCTGAGCAAAAGTACCAAATTTACAAAACAAATTTACATAACTCAATTTATTGAAATATCATAAACATAGTAATATCTAATAGCACATAAAAATGAGGGCAGAATTTATGACTGCTCTGATCAATTACCTCCCAATCTTTTAATCCAACTCGAAGTTTACATTTTGGCCTTGATCTCCCTGCATAAAAATTCACATAATATGAGATGGCATTGTATTGAAATAAGGATTAAACTTCTGACTTTAAAATGGCATCAGCATTGCAATTATGTGCCATTGTCTAATTGTTAACTACTTTCAAGAATCTCTTATTCACTGGGAGACTGCAATTGCCTTTGATTCCTGGGTTCCAATATTAATTCTATACAAATGTTTAGGTTTTGAATGTTTTAAAATATCACCCATCTACAATGCTGCAGGAACTCAGCAATGAAGTTGGTTCACACTGATAAAGGGAATGAGGGAGATACAATTGTAATAAAACAAATTCTGACTGGTCAGAAAGATGACAGCATAGATTTTTATTCATTCATGGAAGGTCAATGTTGCTAGCTGGGCCAGCATATCACGTCCATTCTAGTTGCCCTTGAGAAGGTGGGGATGTGCTGCCTTCTTGAATTGCTGCAGTCCAAATTGCTCAAGGTAGACTGATAATGCTTTTAATGAATGAATTTCAGGATTTTAGCACAGCAACACTAAAGCAATGATGATGTACTTTCAAGCCAGGATGGTGAGTGCATTGGTGGGGGACTTGCTGGTGGTGACACTTCCATGCATCTGCTGCCCATGTCCTTCTAGATAGAAGTAGTTGTAGGTTTAGAAAGTTTTGTCTAAGGAGCCTTGGAGAATATATTGCTATGCATTTTGTAGATGGAACACACAGCTGGTATGAAATATTGGTCGTGGAGGGAGTGAATGTTTGTGGATGTGGTGCTCATCATGTGACTTGGTTGGTCCTGGACTTTTTGAGTGTTGTTGGAATTGCACTCATCCAGGAAAGTGGGTAGTATTCCATCACAATTCTTACTTGTTCTTTGTACATGGTGAACAAACTTTGGGAAATCAGGTGGTGAATTACTTGCTTCTGAGCCTCTGATCTGTTCTTGTAGCCATTATGTTTATGTGGCAATTCCAGTTCAGTTTCTGGTCAATGGTAAACTCCAAGATGTTGATAGTGGGGGATTCAGTGATAGTTATGTCATTGCATATCAAGGAAAAATAGTTGGGGATTCAGTGATAGTTATGTCATTGCATATCAAGGAACAATAGTTGGGTTCTCTCTTGTTGGCGAAGGTCATTGCCTGGAATTTGTGTGGCACAGATGTTGCTGTCATGGCACTGCACTAGTGATTTGAAGATCCATGTTAATGATTTGGAGACACAAGTTAGTATTTAAATTCTTTCAATAAATATTAAACCAGCCACAAGGCTAGGGCAACTGTCACCACCTGGTTCACTATTCCCTTTAGAAAGGGAAAATGGCCTTTCTTACCTGCTTTGCTCTGCATAGAGTCATCGAGTCATAGCGATGTACAACATGGAAACAACTCGTCCATGCTGACCAGATATCCCAACCCAATCTAATCCCATTTGCCAGCACTTGGCCCACATCCTTCTAAACTGTTCCTATTCATATACCCATCCAGATGTCTTTTAAATGTTGTAATTGTACCAGTCTCCACCACTTCTTCTGGCAACTCAATCTATACAAGCACCATCCTCTGTGTGAAAAAGTTGCCCCTCTGATCTCTTTTTTATCTTTCCCCTCTCACCCTAAATCTATGCCCTCTAGTTCTGGACTCCCTCATCTAAGGGAAAAGACCTTATCTATTTATCCTATCCATGTCCCTCATGACTTTATAAACCTCTATAAGGTCACCCCTCAGTCCCTGACACTCCAGGGAAAACAGCCCCAGCCTGTTCAGCGTCTCCCTATAGCTCAAATCCTCCAACCCTGGCAAAATCCTTGTAAATCTTTTCTGAACCCTTTCAAGTTTCACAACATCCTTCCAATAGGAAGGTCAGAATTGCATGCAATATTCCAAAAGTGACCTCACCAATGTCATGTACAGCCACAACTCCAACTCCAATACTTAATACTCTGACCAATAAAGGAAGGTGTACCAAATGCCTTCTTCACTATCCTATCTTTCAAGGGAGTATGAATCTGCACTTCAAGGTCTCTTTGTTCATCACCACTCCCCAGGACCTTACCATTAAAGTGTATAAGTCCTGATCTGATTTGCTTTTCCAAAATGCAGCACAAAACAAAAATTGCTGGTCTGTTTACCGCTTTCCCCTTCTGAACCTAATAAGCGCAATAATCTGTTGTTTCACAAATATTTGGCGTTGTGGAAAGTCATGAAGCATAAAACATGGGGTTGTGGCAGCTTACAGTTCATGGGTACAACAGCTTTGGTATTATTCATGTCAAATGCTCAAAGCAGAGTTTTAAAAAAAAAGTTAAGTCAGGATATATCTTGCGATGTAGGAAGAGGAAAGTCCTTCTTTACTATAAGAAATGTCAACAGACTTATCATGCGAGCAGTGAAATCACGAACTGCTGTGCTCTTCCAGCACCACTGATCCAGAATCTGGTTTCCAGCATCTGTAGTCATTGTTTTTACCCCAACAGACTTATCATGGCATACCTTATCTTTCCAAATTAAATGATTCCAGAAGTGTATTTTTTTTCCATTTTCTGTTTCAAACTAATCCAATCTTGTGTAAGCTAAGGCTTGAAGTAAACAGATTTAAAACTGAAATCTTTCAAGGTTTTTGTTTTATAAATGTCAATCTAAACTTTCAGTATAATAACTAAACTATTGCACCTTCAGCTACACAACTGGTCAGCAATCTACACTATCATCATAAAGTTTGTGTTCCATTACAGTGCTTCCTCTTTGTGACTCGAGAGACAGTAGTTATTGCAATCCATAAATTACTCAGACTGTAGGAATTCACATTTTTAACAACCCAGCATTTACTAGCTTTAAGCCATCACCAAACGATACCTTGGACAGCATATGTACAAAAGGCTGTTTGTAATCTCTTAAACAGAAGTAACTACAGGCACTCAAGGTTGTTTATATTGAAGGAACATTGACTGAATTGGCACAATCTTCACACTGACTTCCTCAGCTCGTTTCTAAACATAAATACTTGGTTTTTCAAATCTCAATGTAGTTCCTTAAAAGTCTTAAAAACTCTATCTTAAATATATACAAATTCATGCATTTACATTAGGATAACACTCTATAAAGAAACAAAATGGTTTGATTTAAAATTTGGTTTAGCTGTAGAAATAGCGAATATTTTTACACTAAACAGAAATAAATAAAAAATTGCTAACTTTTGATATAAATATTGACAACTGCATTACATAAACTAGTGCAACTTAGGTCTATGGCCTGTTCTTTACAAAACTGTTTAAGTGCAATGCTGCACTCAGCAAAATTCACCACAGAATGAAGGCACCAGATGTGAAATATCAATGGGTAAGCCAAAAGAAAATACTTTTCTTGTAAGAGCATCAAAGAATACATAATTGCACATGGCAACCAAAGCAGTTTTAAAAGAAAAATATAGAGCTGTGCTGACCTTTTAAAATATGTCAAACTTTCTGCTTTATTAGCGATCAAATGCTGCCAGAGGGAAAAATAAGTACGGTTCATCTGTTGATGTAGGCATTGGTCCCTGTGATAATTTGTGGGACCAATATTTTAAACAGGCCATGCAGATGCCTGAAAGAGCAATCAGGTCCTTTGAATATATTGGTGGAGGCCTGTTGAAGGCCTTTTCATAATCAGTTCCAGCTAAGCAGGGCTGTTATTGATCCTAAATCACATTTCTTTAGTCATGGCTACCACAGAAAGATTAATTTGCGAAATGTTATTTAAAAGTAAGACTATCCTGTACTTTTCATCAGCAAAACTTCTTAACCCAGACACAGTCCCAGCTGAAATTGTGACCAGATATCTGAGGTGGAGCAACCACTATCGATAGCTCACTCCAATTATTTTGATGACACTAGGACTGAACGTCTAGTGATTTACAGGCCTGTAGTTCCCTTCACCCAGACTAACACATACCCATCATTGCTCCACTTGCTGTAAAAAAGTACAAGCAGGTAACTATAATTTGACTGTCACTTACTAAATCAGCAGGGTATTGTCAAATTTTTAGAAATAAGTTTTGTAATACTAGACTGAAAGAAAAACCCTTAATTTTTTTGTTTAAAATCAGACTTTAAAAGATATATTATAAAGGAATATAATTTCCTGGGACTTTTTACAATTAATGTTTTTTTGGCCCACGTCAACAACTTTATGCAGAATGCAAATAGTTTGGATTTATGGAGTACCTTCTCCAACCTGAGGATGTTTTAAAGCCCTTCAGAGACATTGATTTATGTTTGGTTTACTTCTTGTCTCTGTTCTAATGTAGTGAGCCAACTTTTGCATAGCAAGGTCCCATACAGAACTGAAATAAATTACTCAAGAAAGTTTCCACTGCAGGGAGCATTCTGAAGAAACTATAAGCCTTGGACAACTATCCCTTTTTAAAGGAGCAGTCTGTAGCTAGAACAATGCAGCACAGGTTGCAGATTAATCACTTTGGAACACTCAGGGTAGGCCATTCATTCCCTCAATGATCCCTGAATGATCATCTACTTCAATCCCATTATCTCACACTACCATCATATCATCCTTGATTTCATTTGAATCTAGAAATCTTCATCTTAAACTTCCCCAGTATATGCAGCCCTCTGGGGTTGAGAATTCCAAAGCTGCACTAAAGTCTGTTTGTAGAAGTGCTTCCACACCTCAGGGCTAAATGGGCTGCTTTTAATTTTGAAGAGTTTGCCTGCTGATTCTCGAACACAGAATCATCTTTTTAGCAGCTATTCTATATGTCCCCTTATGATTTTTTATAACTTCTATCAGATCTTTTTTTTGTTCTCCAGAGAATATAGGCCCAGTCTCCTCAATCTCTCTTCATAGGTCAGGCTAATCTTCCCAGGAACCAGTCCGATAAACCTCTCGCTATGATGAGTACATTTTTCTTTTGACAAGGGGAATGGAATCAGAAACAATACTCCTGCACAATTCCATACAATTGAAGCAAAACTTCTTTGCTCCTACTCTCAAATGCTCTTGCAATAAAAGGTAACATATTTGCCTCCACATTCCTCGCTGCACCTGCACACTACTTTCAAAGACTTATGAACAAGGATGCCTACATCCCATTGGAATTCAACACTTTCCAATCTCTCACCATTTAAGAAATACTCTGCATCTTTACTCCTCCTATCAAAATGGATAACTTCACACTTGGCCACATTAGATTCCATGTGCAATGCACTTGCCAACCATTCAATCTGTCTAAAGCCACTTGAAACCTCTTTGCATCCTCCTCACCATTCCCAAGAGGTTCTGTATCAACTGCAAACTTGGAAACATTATAGTTGGCCCCAGTGCCAAATCATTAATATGAATTATGAACAGATAGAGTCTAAGCCCTGTGTTAACACTGGTCCCAGCCTGGCAATCTGAGAATCATCCATTTATTCCTACTCTCTTATTTTCAGCCTTAGTCCTCAGTCCATGCTAGCACATTACTCCCAGTTGCAGTTGCCTTAATTTTGTTCACTAACCACCTGTTGGACTGTATCAAAATCCTTCTGAAAATGAAGATGTCGCACTATGCCAGGGATAGGTTACCCAGCTTCAGTGATATAGTCCTGCAGGCACTGGCCAGAATGTTGGAGGCCAAGGAAGATACTCTATTTCTGAATGGGGCAATCACAGCATCAGAAATGGGAGCAGGTGATGAGGGCGGTTGCTGGAAAAAGTGTTTTGGCCGTAACATGGCAGCAGTGCTGCAAAAATGGATCACAGTAAACTGAGCTTCAGAAGGGCACCCGTGGAAATGTGTGAGTGCAAGGGGCTGGCAGACAACAGTGTGGGTTACATACTTTAGCATCAAATAGAACCTGTGGTCTGGACGTGTGGGAATACTTCATACTGTGAACATTGCAGGACAGTGTGGGTGTCAAACATGTATGTGGGAGATCTCAGGAGTTGCTATAAGTATGCATGTCATATACTGCTGCTGTACCCATCAAGGTGAGCCTCTATCATTCTCTCTGCTTGCTTGATGAAACCACTCAGAGTTGGTGGAAGCTCACGATGTTTGGAGGGAGTTTACATGACATAAGACTCCTTGCAACTTTGAAGAGGGAGCTGCAGAATTTGCACATGAGGAACAGGATTGAGCAGGCACAATGCAGAGAGTGGAGTCTCACAACAATCCAGCGAAGATGCCTCCAGTCTGTTGTTAACACATGGACATATAAGGCTAACATCTGATCATAGTTGTCAAAAGGGATTGTGCACAACCATTGGCTAATTCTTTTTGTCCTTAGTCCAGGTCTTCACCACTATCACAAAATAAAAAGCACGAGACTATCTTTCACTAATTCTACTTCTATTTTCATCTCTATCTCCACATCCTCTTCCAATACTTCCTCTGAAAATGGACCATAAATACATTCACCCATATTCTCTAACAGCATTGATACATTTGCCCTAGATTAAACTCGGGGTCACAGAAACATGCCTGCAGTGACAGGGATTGAGACACTAAGATTTCTGACACTCGGAGGACTGTTGGAGATAAGGCCCCTGCTGCGCTCTGTGCAAATGATAACTTCCGAAACCAAACCTGATGGAGATACAGAGACAGGAATTGGGACATTTGGCAGAGATGCCAGGGGCCACGTATGGGCTAGAGCAAAAGGTAGAAGAGTCAGTCTGAACTCTTTAATTTCTCATGATCTGACATGTCAGTGTTTTGTTGCCATCATGAAAATGCTGGAGATTGTCTTTGAGAGATTAGTCCAGCACCACATTCAGTAGCTGTCAGAGCTTCATACCATCATACCAGCCAGGGATACAGAGAAGCAATAACTAGGCAAAAGGGTGATGAGACACTTTGAGTGAGTGCACCTTCTCCTTAAGGCATCAGCCATTGTGCACATCCTATGAATTATAGGGGAGAGTCTCCAGCAAGGCAGCCCAGCTGCTTCATCTCAAAGCACTCCAAGAGTGCCCTGTTCTTCCATGCCCCTCTCCCAGTGAATCCATCATCTCCAGCTTGTCAGGCTAAGACAGTACACCTGCACCTCAACCACTTGAAGGCCTCTAGACCTCAGATTACCAGGGGAATGGCTGCCAAAGTGGTCAATAGTCAGCAGGATGTAGCAATTAGCAGCAGCCCCAACACTTCCCTCACCCTGCTGCCCCCAGTCCCTGTAAACCTTATCCAGTCATCAATCATCCTCAGGACTACAATAACACAAAGAACTATGGATGCTAGAAATCTTAAACAAAAACAGAAATTGCTGGAGAATATTAGCAGGTCTGGCAGTATCTACAGAGAGAAACAGTCGACATTCGCAGTCTAATGACCCCTTTTCAGGACCAGCTGCAAGAAATGGTGCCAGTCATTTTTGAAACCACCTTTCACCTTCCGCTGGACTCTCCAACTTTGCCCCTTCACCCTTGACGTACCCAATATGACCTTGCCTCTACCCTCTGTTACTCTTTAATATGGCATCTTTGACCCTATAAACAACACACTTGACATGCCTTTTGCTTCTCTGAGCTTATACTCAGTACCATTCCAATGCCTACCCTGACTCTGATGCTTTCTATTATCTGTGCCAGTTGAATCATATATTTCAGTGAGATTGTCTGACACCAACCACAACTCTGGAACTCTCACCCACCACATTCCTCTTCACTCTCTGAATGTGACTGCTCCCTCTGCTGCCCAATACTTTCAGTTCAGTCTTTAGTATCCCACTATTGACAGCAGTGAAATCCCTTTTTGGACCATCTGTGTCTGATCACACATACCCTATCCAATAACATGATCACCACGATGCTGCCAGGTTGTTCCCTCCTCCACCCCTCACTGCTTCATATTGCTCCCCTGCCTCCCTGCCCAGAGAGCCTTTCCCCAGCACCTATTGGCTGGTGCTGTCCAATCTCCTTGTCATGGATCAATGATCTCAAAACCCTCCAACTCCTGCAAGTATACTGTCCTCCTGTAAAAGCAGACATTTCTGAAGAAATTCAGCAGGCCTGGCAGCAATTGTGGAGAGAGGAACAGTTAACCTTTCAAGTCTGAGGTATGATTCTTCCTCAGACCTCAGACTATCTCCCCCACTTTTCGACATCCATGATTCCAATTGAACTAATTTGAAAAGCCGTCTTAATTCTGCTAGCTGGCCTTTTACTGAGCAGGCATGACAGGCAGGTATGAGAAAGGGCATCCTGGTGTATGTCAAGTGCACCAAATTCTCCCAAGGTGACATTGCAGATGAGTTTGGTTGCAGAGGATTCAGATAAGGGCCTTGGTTGAAGGACTGAGGAAAGCACGAGTGCTAATGCACTTCAAGGTTCTTGGTTCATTGGCAACTCTGCCAGATATTGTACTGTCACTGAATATAGGCATGGAGGAGTCTGTCTCCGACTTGGCACAGGGCATTACACAGCTTTTGGAGCTTATTTCCACTGTAGAATTGTTGGGCAACTCCATGGGATGCAGAGGATGACAAGAAGCACTTCTAACAGGAGCAAAGCAACATACATGCTGCCAGAGTAGCTGGCATTCACTGAAACAAACTTTTTTGTGTGGTTGACGCCAATTATACTTTGATAGAGTGATATAAGCCGCAATTGCAATCTCACTCCTTATTGATGTGTAGATCCCCTACAGAGTCACTGTGTGCAGTGGATGGAACCCTAGACTTTTTAACCTGGTGAATCAACATGCACTTTGATTCCATTGTTCTTTCCTCAGGGAGAGGACCTTGAAGTTGCACTTCTTTCTCTAAAATGACTCTTTGATCTTCCTGATTTTTCAATGCGTGGCAGACTGTGTTATGTTGCTGATCATACCTGTTTGCACTTGTAAGGACTCATTGACATAGAACATAAGGGTGGTCTTCATGACCAGTGGAAGAGTCATACCTTGCTCCAGATCCTCATAAGGCAAAAACTTTCTTTGTGAATTGTAGTCACTTGCAGCATTGCTCTTGACTCCTGGCTAAGAAGCAGTTTTGCTCACTGCAGTTACTTTGCAATTACAGTTAGGAACCATTCCTTCTCCTCACTCCTGTCAGGGCTTCCTCTCTCTCTCTGCCTCCTCCTCTACATGTAATGGTTGTGTTGCAGAACAAATGCTATTGCAATTAGTGTTTTATAATGTTTGTGCAAGCAATTCCAGACTGCTCTGGCAACTCACCATTGCACTGCCACATAGTTTGCTTTGACAAAAGTAATTCGACAGCACATCAGCTGTCATTTGTTGGGTGGCCTTTTAAATAGTCCCAGATAAGAATACATTCCTGCTTCATAAGCCTTGTTATTCATAAGTAATTAACAAAGATAACTCCCAATATATGCATTGACCAAATTTGCATAATTTGTTTTATGCTATTTCACCAGCCTGTTGGGGTCACTGATACTGTGACAGTGTCCATTCAAGTTCTTCAGCATTTCACAGGAAATGCACATCTGTTTGCCATTTCATGACAATAATGCTACGCAGCCCATGTTGGAAATAACCAGTAGTAACTGTGCATTTGACATCAACTATGCTATCAAATACCGCTTGCTTAGCAATAACCTGCTCAATAATGCCCAGTTTTCCCGGGGCCACAGCAATATAGCTACAAATCTGATATCTTACACAAAAAAAGCAGAACAAATCCAACCTGGCAATTTATCCCCCACCCACCAGTCTACTCTCAATCATCAGTAAATTGATGGAAATTGTCATCAACAGTGCTATCAGGTAGCACTGCTGAAAATCACCAAAGCTCTTTCGACAGCACCTTGAAAACCCATGACCACTTCCACCTGGAAAGACAGGGAGTGTGAACTGCAGCAGTTAAAGAAGACAACTCACCATACCTTCTGAAGGACAACTAGGAATAGGGCAATAAATGCGGGCCCTGCCAGTAATGCCAACATCCCACAAACAAATTTAAAAATGCTGTTACAAAGTACCTCCTCGTATGATCTTATTGTCTTAAATTTAGATTAGATTCCTTACAGTAATGGAAACAGGCTATTTGGCCTAACAAGTCCACACCGACCCTCTGAAGAGTAACTTACCCAGATCCATTTCCCTCTGACTAATGCACCTAACTCTATGGGCAATTTAGCATGGTCAATTCACCTGACCTGCACATCTTTGGATTGTGGGAGGAAAGTGGAGCACCCAGAGGAAACCCACACAGACACAGGGAGAATGTGCAAACACCACACAGTCACCTGAGGCGGGAATTGAACCCGGGTCCATGGCGCTGTGAGGCAGCAGTGCTAACCAGTGAGCCACCGTGCCACCCTAAAAATTTAAATATGTTATTATTGATACCTCACTCATTTGATCTCCACATTACCAAACAATGAATAATTATTGAAAAATAAATTCAGTCCTGTATAATGTTATGGAAGTTGCTCAGTCTAAACACCATTTTCCATTTATCCAGAAGCTATGCTAGTGGCTCTGCTATTCAGCACCTTCAGGGATCACCAGCCAGAGAGAACCCACCTTGGGAAATTGGAGACTTATAACCCACTGCTTTCTTTTTATTAAAGCTGGTAGATTCTGAGCACACAATTTCGCAGGATGCAGTCTCTGAAATCGTTGCTTCCTGCTGACTTGCAAAATCATTCTCCACATTTTAAGCTTTTAGTTGATTGGCTACATCAAAATACCAACGCACATTAGAAAAACCATCATTGTTTTGAGATCTGAATAAGCCTATGTTGAATATCTCAACAATTAATTCACGGATTTCAGACATTGGGAAAATCATTATCTCTGAACTGCCATGTCACATTAATTCATGGCTATATTAAAATATTTAAATATATCACCCAAAGACAGAAATGTACAAGACCCAGTGGTAAAGTCTGCTCTTTAGAACATTATTTGGCTGACATTTCCAATTAAGTTTGTCAAAGGTCTGATTTCTATTTTATTTAGATAGACATGTCATAGGTTACTTATTGTAACACTGACAGAAACAAAGTCAGACTCATTTTCAAAGGTCCAAGAGTTCATTACCAGTTGTTAAAGTGTAAAGTTAATATTATTTTGAGGAGCTTGGCACTAAATGAAGGTCTCTCCGTGATGTGGGTCCTTTGTAATCCTAGGCTTTTTCCTGAATGGAATGCTAACATTTGCCACCAATCTCACTGCCTGAAATAGACAGTGGGTGGCCCTTGATTAGCCCAGTTAGGAGCAGTGAACCAGGATCCTTAATCCTGGCTGGAAGGCAGCCAGGCATGATGCTTCCCACCTCAATTAAGTAGCAACTCTATTCCTCTCTCCATGGTTCATGCCACAGACCTGCTGAGAATTTCCACATGTAAGAAAATAAAGATATGTCATATGGTTTGGTGAGTCATATCTGGGAGTTTCCTTTTGTAAAATGGTCTTGTAATCATAGTATAGGAGCAAATTATTGCAGCTGCCAGAAGCTGTACTGAAAACAACTGCTGGAGATCACAGCAGGGCAGACAGCATCCATGGAGAGAAAGCAAGCTAACGTTTCAAGTCTAGATGACTCTTCATCAGAGCTGAAGAGAAGTGTGGAGTGGGGGCAGCATTTATGCTATAGTTCAGGGGCGTGGGGTGGTGGGGATTGTGGATGTAAGGTGCTGATGGAGAAAAGATGTCAGTAGTTTACATTAAGTGGTCAGAATGTGAGAATGGCAGAGAATTATATGTTTTATTGACACCTGTCTCTTGATTAAATTTTTAAAATATCAGTCATAAGTAATAAGTTAGCTTGGAGCAGTGTTTTTTTAAGAGTAATAAGATGGTACTATTTTCTGAGTCTGTAGATTGTGAAGGAACAAAAATGGTCTTTAGTAGAGTGATGTGCTCTTCCTGCTGGATGTGGGAGATTGGGAAGAGTTTCCATGTTACTGATGATTATGTCTACAGGAAGTGTCTTTGGTTACGAATCCTATCAGATCACATGGATCGATTAGAGCGGAAGTTAGAGGCAATAAGAAATTTATAAGAGCTAGGTTGTGTGTTGGATGGCAGTTGTATGAAGGGAGAAAAGCCGCAGATACAGTTAGGTACAGGGGTTAACTCCAGAAAAAATAGGAGGGTTAGGCAGATAGTGCAGGAGTATTCTGTGAATATCTCCAGTTCAAACAAGTATGCTGTTATAGAAAATGTAGGGGGTGATAGACTCTCAGGAGAATGTAGTGTGAATAGCCAAGTTTCTGGTACAGAGACTGGCTTTAATGTAATGAGGGGTTTGTCAGTTTCCAAGCGATCGATTGTGATAGGGGACTGTCTAGTCAGAGGCACAGACAGACGTTTCTGCAGCTAGCAGTAAAAAATCAAAATGGTGCCAGGGTCAAGGATATCTCAGAGAAGGTGCAGAATGTTATCAAGCGGGAGAGGGACCAGCAGGAGGTCACTGTACCCATTGGAACTAACAACATAGGAAGGGAAAAGGATGAGATTCTGAAGGGAGAATATAAAAAGTTGGGCAGGAATTTAAAAAGGAGATCCTCGAGGATTTTAACATCTAGATTACTACTGGTGCTACGAGCTAGTGAGGGTAGGAATAGGAGGAGAGAGGAGATGAATGAATGGCTGAGGAGCTGGTGTATGGGAGAAAGATTCCCATTTTTGGATCATTAGAATCTCTTTTGTGGTAGAAGTGACCTGTACAAGAAGGACGGATTGCACCTGAATTGGAAGGGGACTAATATGCTGGCAGGGAGATTTGTTACGACTGTTCGGGAGGATTTAAACTAGTAATGTGGATGGGGGGACCCAGGGAACTAGTGAGGAAAAAGATCAATCTGAACTGGAACAGTTGGAAAAAGAGCGAGTCAAACAGTCAATAGACAATAGACAATAGGTGCAGGAGTAGGCCATTCAGCCCTTCGAGCCTGCACCGCCATTCAATATGATCATGGCTGATCATTCCTAATCAGTATCCGCTTCCTGCCTTATCTCCATAACCCTTGATTCCACTATCTTTGAGAGCTCTATCCAACTCTTTCTTAAATGAATCCAGGGACTGGGCCTCTACTGCCCTCTGGGGCAGAGCATTCCACACAGCCACCACTCTCTGGGTGAAGAAGTTTCTCCTCATCTCTGTCCTAAATGGTCTACCCCGTATTTTTAAGCTGTGTCCTCTGGTTCGGCACTCACCCATCAGCGGAAACATGTTTCCTGCTGCCAGAGTGTCCAATCCTTTCATAATCTTATATGTCTCAATCATATCCCCTCTCAGTCTTCTAAACTCAAGGGTATAACAGCCCAGTCGCTTCAGTCTTTCAATGTAAGGTAATCCCTCCATTCCAGGAATTGACCTCGTGAACCTACGCTGCACTCCCTCAATAGCCAGAATATCTTTCCTCAAATTTGGAGACCAGAACTGCACACAGTACTCCAGGTGTGGTCTCACCAGGGCCCTGTACAGCTGCAGAAGCACCTCTTTGCTTCTATACTCAATCCATCTTGTTATGAAGGCCAGCATGCTATTAGCCTTCTTCACTACCTGCTGTACCTGCATGCTTGCCTTCATTGACTGGTGTACAAGAACACCCAGATCTCTCTGTACTGCCCTTTGCCTAAATTAATTCCATTGAGGTAGTAATCTGCCTTCCTGTTCTTGCCACCAAAGTGGATAACTATATATTTATCCACATTAAACTGCATCTGCCATGCATCTGCCCACTCACCTAACTTGTCCAGGTCACCCTGTAATCTCCTAACATCCTCATCACATTTCACCCTGCCACCCAGCTTTGTATCATCAGCAAATTTGCTAATGTTATTGCTGATGCCATCTTCTATATCATTAACATATATTGTAAAAAGCTGCTGTCCCAGCACGGACCCTGTGGTACCCCACTGGTCACTGCCTGCCATTCCGAAATGGAGCCGTTTATCACTACCCTTTGTTTCCTATCAGCCAACCAATTTTCATTTCAATCTAGTACTTTGCCCCCAATACTATGCGCCCTAAGTTTACTCACTAACCTCCTATGTGGAATTTTATCAAAAGATTTCTGAAAGTCCAGGTACGCTACATCTACTGGATCTCCCTAATCCCTCTTCAGAGTTACATCCTCAAAAAATTCAAGAAGATTAGTCAAGCACGATTACCCCTTCATAAATCCATGCTGACTCTGTCCTATCCTGCTACTACTATCCAGATGTGCTGTAATCTCATCCTTTATAATAGACTCCAGCATCTTTCCCACCACTGAAGTCAGACTAACTGGTCTATAATTTCCTGCTTTCTCTCTCCCACCTTTCTTAAAAAGTAGTATAACATTAGCCACTCTCCAATCCTTAGGTACCGATCACGAATATATCGAATTCTGGAAAATAATCACCAACGCATCCACGATTTCCCGAGCCACCTCCTTCAGTACCCTGGGATGTAGACCATCAGGCCCCAGAGACTTATCAACCTTCAGACCTAACAGTCTCTCCAACACCAAATCCTGGCAAATACAGATTCCCTTAAGTTCAGGTCCTTCAGTCACTGTTACTTCAGGGAGATTGCTTGTGCCTTCCCCAGTGAACACAGATCCGAAGTACCCATTTAATTCTTCTGCCATTTCTTTTTTCCCCGTAATATATTCCCCTGTTTCTGTCTTCAAGGGCCCAATTTTAGCCCTAACCATTTTTTGGCCTTGCACATACTTGAAAAAGCTTTTACTATCCTCCTTTATATTATTGGCCAGTTTACCTTTGTACCTCATTTTTCCTCTGCGTATTTCCTTCTTAGTTGTTCTTTAAAAGCTTCCCAGTCCTCTGTTTTCCCAGTCAGGGCAGGCAGGAACAAAGCAGAGAACAAGGTAGGACTGATTAATTAAACTACATTTATTTCAATGCAAGTTGCCTAACAGGAAAGGCACATGAACTCAGAACATGGCCAGGAATATGGTAATGAGATACCACAGCAATTACAGAGACATGGCTCAGGGATGGACAGGACTGGCAGCTTAATGTTCCAGATACAAATGCTACAGGAAGGATAGAAAGGTGTTGGGGGGGGGTGCAAGAGAGGAGGGGGAGAAGCATTTTGATAAGAGATAGCATTACAGCTGTACTGAGGGAGGATATTCCTGGGAATACATCGAGGGAAGTTATTTGGGTCGAACTGAGAAATAAGAAAGGGATGATCACCTTATTGGGATTGTATTATAGACCCCCTAATAGTCAGCGGGAAATTGAGAAACAAATTTGTAAGAGGATCTCAGTTATCTGTAAGAATAATTGGGTGGTTATGGTAGGGGATTTTAACTTTCCAAACATACCGTGGCACTGTCATAATGTTAAGGGTTTAGATGGAAAGGAATTTGTTAAGTGCATACAAGAAAATTTTCTGATTCAGTATGTGGATGTACCTACTAGAGAAAGCGCAAAACTTGACCCACTCTTGGGTAATAAGGCAGGGCAGGTGACTGAGGTGTCAGTGGGGGAGCACTTTGGGGTCAGCGACCATGATTTTGTTAGTTTTAATGTGGTGATGAAAAAGAATAGACTGGATCTAAAAGTTGAAGTTCTAAACTGGGACAAGGCTGATTTTGACAGTATTAGGCAAGAACTTTCAAAAGTTGATTGGGGCAAATGTTTGCAGATAAAAGGGATGGCTGAAAATGGGAAGCCTTTAAAAGTAAGATAATGAGAGTTAGAGACAGTATGTTCCCATTAGGATGGAAGATAAGGCTGGTAGATGTTTGGAATGCTGGACGACCAGAGAAATTGAGGTTTTGTTTAAGAAAAAGAAGGAAGCATATGTCAGGTGTAGACAGCAGAGATTCAGTAAACCCTTAGAAGAGTATAAGGGTATACCTAAGAGGGAAATCAGGAGGGCAAAAAAAGGACATGAGATCGCTTTGGTAAATAGGGTTAAGGAGAATCCAAAGGGGTTTTATAAATATATTAAGGACAAAAGGGTAATTGGGAGAGAATAGGGCCCCTCAAAGATCAGGAAAGCAGCCTTTATGTGGAACTACAACAGATGGTGGAGATACTAAACGAGTATTTTGCATCAGTATTTACTGTGAAGAAGGAAATGGAAAGTATGAAATGTGGGGAAATAAATGGTGACATCTTGAAAAATGTCTAAATTATAGTGGCAGAAGTGCTGCATGTTTTAAAACATACAAAAGTGAATAAATCCATAGGACCTGATCAGTGTATCCTAGAACTCTGTGGGTAGCTAGGGAAGTAATTGCTGGGCCTCTTGCCGAGATATTCGTATCATTGATAGTCACAGGTGAGATGCCTGACGATTGGCCAATGTGGTACCACTATTGATGAAAGGTTGTAAGAAAAAGCCAGGCACTATAGACTGGTGAGCCTGACATTGGTGGTGGGCAAGTTGTTGGAGAAAATCCTGAGGGACAGGATTTGGAAAGGTAAGGACTGATATGGGATAGTCAAAATGGCTTTGTGCATGGGAAATCATGTCTCACAGACTTGATTGAGTCTTTTGAAGAAGTAACAAACAGGATTGATGAGGGCAGAGCGGAAAACGTGATCTGTATGGACTTCAATAAGGCGTTTGACAAGGTTCCCATGGGAGACTGGTTAGCAAGGTTAGATCTCACGGAATACAGGGAGAACTAGCCATTAGATACAGAACTGGCTCGAAGGTAGAAGACAAAAGGTGGTGGTGGAGGGTTGCTTTTCAGACGAGAGGCCTGTGACCTGTAGAGTGCCACAAGGATAGGTGCGGAGTCCACTGCTTTGCATCATTTACATAAATGATTTGGATGTGAACATAGGAGGTGCAATTAGTAAGTTTGCAGATGACACCAAAACTGGAGGTATAGTGGACAGTGAAGAAGGTTACCTCAGATTACAATGGGATCTTGATCACATGGGCCACTGGGCTGAGGAGTGGCAGATAGAGTTTAATTTAGATAAATGCAAGATGCTGCATTTTGGAAAAGCAAATCAGAGCAGGACTTACACACTTAATGGTAAGGTCCTGGGGAGTATTACAGAACCAAAACACCTTGGAGTGCAGGTTTAAAGTTCCTTAAAAATGGATTTGCAGATAGATAGGATAGTGAAGAAGGCATCTGGCATGTTTTCCTTAATGGACAATAGACAATAGGTGCAGGAGTAGGCCATTCTGCCCTTCGAGCCAGCACCATTCATTATGATCATGGCTGATCATCCACAATCAGTATCCTGTTCCTGCCTTATCCCCATAACTCTTGATTCCAATATCCTTAAGAGCTCTATCCAACTCTTTCTTGAAAGTATCCAGAGACTTGGCCTCCACTGCCCTCTGGGGCAGAGCTTTCCATACACCCACCACTCTCTGGGTGAAGAAGTTTCTCCTCAATTCTGTTCTAAGTGGCCTACCCCTTATTTTTAAACTGTGTCCTTGGGACTCACCCATCAGTGGAAACATGTTTCCTGCCACCAGAATATCCAATCTTTTAATAATCTTATACGTCTCAATCAGATCCCGTCTCAGTCTTCTAAACTCAAGCGTATACAAGCCCAGTCGTTCCAATCCTTCAGCGTAAGATAGTGCTGCCATTCTGGGAATTGATGTCATGAACCTATGCTGCACTCCCTCAATAGCCAGAATGTCTTTCCTCAAATTTGGAAACCAAAACTGCACACAATATTCCAGGTGCGGTCTCACCAGGGCCCTGTACAGCTGCAGAAGAACCTCTTTGCTTCTATACTCAATTCCTCTTGCTATGAAGGTCAGTATGCCATTAGCTTTCTTCACTGCCTGTTATACCTGCATGCTTGATTTTATTGACTGGTGTACAAGAACACCTAGATCTCTTTGTACTGTCCCTTTACCGAACTTGACTCCATTTAGGTAGTAATCTGCCTTCCTGTTCTTGCCACCAAAGTGAATAACCACACATTTATCCACATTAAACTGCATTTGCCATGCATCTGTCCACTCACCTAGCCTGTTCAGGTCACTCTGTATTCTCCTAACATCCTCCTCACATTTCACCCTGCCACCCAGCTTTGTGTCATCAGCAAACTTGCTAATATTACTTTTAATATCTTCATCTATATCATTAATGTACATTGTAAAAAGCTGCGGTCCCAGCACTGATCCCTGCGGCACACCACTGGTCACTGCCTGCCATTCCGAAAGGGAGCCGTTTGTCACTACTCTTTATTTCCTGTCAGCCAACCAATGTTCAGTCCATGTCAGTATTTTGCCCCGAATACCATGTGCCCTAATTTTGCTCATTAACCTCCTATGTGGGACTTTATCAAAGGTTTTCTGAAAGTCCGGATATACTACATCCACTGGATCTCCCTTGTCCATCTTCAGAGTTACATCCTCAAAAATTCCAGAAGATTAGTCAAGCATGATTTCCCCTTCATAAATCCATGCTGACTCTGACCTATTCTGTTACTGCTATCCAGATATGTCGTAATTTTGTCCTTTATAATTGACTCCAGCATTTTCCCACCACTGAGGTCAGACTAACTGGTCTATAATTCTCTGTTTTCTCTCTCCCTCCTTTCTTAAAAGGTGGGACAACATTAGCCATCTTCTAATCTGCAGGAATTGATCCTGAATCTATAGAACATTGGAAAATGATCACCAATGCATCCACAATTTCTAGAGCCACCTCCTTCAGTACCCTGGGATGCAGACCATCAGGTCCCAGGAATTTATCAGCCTTCAGACCTAACAGTCTCTCCAATACCATTTCCTGCCTAATTTAAATTCCCTTCAGTTCAGGTCCTTCAGCCACTATTATATCTGGGGGATTGCTCGTGTCTTCCCCAGTGAAGACAGATCTAAAGTTCCAATTCAACTCTTCTGCCATTTCTTTGTTTCCCCATAATAAATTCACCCGTTTCTGTCTTCAAGGGCCCAATTTTAGTATTAACCATTTTTTTCTTTTCACATATCTAAAAAATCCTTTACTATCCTCTTTTATATTTTTGGCAAGTTTACCTTCGTACTTTATTTTTCTTTGCGTATTTCCTTTTTAGTTATCCTCTGATGTTCTTTAAAAGCTTCCCAGTCCTCCGATTTCCCACTCATCTTTGCTATGTTATACTTTTTCCTTTTTGTCTTTATATGGTCTTTAACTTCCCTCATCAGCCACAGCCACCTCTGCCTCCCCTTAGGGTCTTTCTTCCTTTTTGGAATGAACTGATCCTGTATCTTCTGCATTATACCCAGAAATACCTGTCATTGTTGTTCCACAGCCATCCCTGCTAGGGTATTGCACCTTTGAACTTTGGCCAGCTCCTCCCTCATAGTTCCATTGTTCCCCTTATTCAACTGAAATATTGTCACTTCCGATTCTATCCTCCCCCTTTCAAACTGCAGATTACAGCTTATTGTATTATGGTCACAACCTCCTAATGGCTCCTTTACTTCGAGGTCCCTAATCAAATCCAGTTCGTTGCACAATACCAGATTCAGAATTGCTTTCTCCCTAGTAGTCTCCAGCACAAGCTGTTCTAAGAATCTATTTCGGAGGCACTCCTTAAACTCCCTTTCATGGGGTCTAGTACCATCCTGATTCTTCCAGTCAACCCGCATGTTGAAATTCCCTGTAATAACTGTAGTGATATCTTTGCGACAGGCCAATTTCAGCTCCTTATTCAACTTACACACTACATCCAGGCTACGGTTTGGGAGCCTTTAGATAACTCCCATTAGGGTCTTTCTACACTTAGAATTTCTCAGCTCTATCCATACTGACTCTACATCCCCTGATTCTTGGTCCCCCCGTGCAAGGGACTGAATATCATTCCTTACCAACAGGGCCACCCCACCCCCTCTGCCAATCAGTCTGTCCTTATGATAGCATGTATAGCCTTGAATATTAATTTCCCAGGCCCTGTCCACCTGAAACCACGTCTCAGTTATCCCCACAACATCGTAACTGCCAATTTCCAAATGAGCCTCAAACTCATCCACTTTATTTCTAATGCTTTGTGCATTCATATATAATATTTTTAATTTGTCACTCCCCTCACCCTTCCTATCAATTCCTATATCACTTGACCTTATGGCATGATCCTTTTTTGAGTTTGCTCCCCCCCCCCCCCCCCCCCCACCCCGCTACTTAGTTTAAACGCAGCTGTGTTGCAGTGGCAAACCTACCTGCCAGAATGCTGGTTCCCCACCTATTAAGGTGCAACCCATCCCTCTTGTATAATTTATCCTTACCGCTAAACATAAATTTTAGTGATACAAAAATTTAAATCCTTGTTTCCTGCACCAGTTCCCCAGCTACACATTCAAGTCCATTATCTCCCTGTTCCTGGCCTCTCCAGCCTGAGAAACTGAAAGCAAACTGGATATAACAACCCTGGATGTTCTGCTTTTCAGCCTTCTTCCGAGTTCTCCGAAGTTCAGCTATAGAATGTCCCTCCTCTTCTTTCCGACGTCATTTGTGCGACATGCACCACCACGTCTGGCACTTCATCTTCGCCCTTGAGGATTTCCTGCACTCTGTCTGTGATGTCCTTAATCCTGGCACCAAGAAGGCAACACACCATCCTCAAATCCCGCCTGTTGCCACAGAAACCCCTTTCAGTCCCTCTCACTATGGAGTCCCCTATTACCACGGCTGTGTGTGATGTCTGACTCCTCGGCTCTGTCTCCACGCCAATTTCTGATTGGCAGACCTGACCGCCTCTCGGACTGGCAGTGACATCTATCTCTACAGTTTTCAACAGATTCAACCTGTTCCTGACAGGTACTTCCCCCGGGGTCTCTTGCACTTGTCTCATCTCTACCTTCCCCATTCTCTTCTCCCTTCTACTCTCTTCTGGTATGCTCGGCGTAATGACCTCGCTGAAGGTCCTGTTCAGAAAGATCTCGTTCTCTCGGACGAGCCTGAGGTCATCTAGTTCTTTCTTCAATGCTACAATGTGCTCTGTCAGAAGCTGAACGGGTACACACATTCCACAGTTATACGAGCCAGCTACACCAGAGTCCCTGACCTCCCACATCATGCATGCAGTACACGAATCAGCTTAGCAGTCATGTCTTCACCTTCTTCAACTGTGGCATAATCACTTCTCTCAACTTCTTTGTCGAAGACTCCTGAGCCAAAGACTCACTCTTTTCTCAACAGAAACTCCTGCAACCCCAGTGTTTTGTTGCGAGTCTGTGGACTTTTAATTTAGGTTAGAGGAGGCCCTACTGTGTGGGACCTGGGGCCTAGAACACACCTACTTAAATAACACTCATCCACCTTCCCAACAGCCTCTGCGCTCCGACTTCACTTCCGCCCAGCTCCCGCCGGTCTTTGCTGCAAAAAGAACAAAACATTGAGTTCAGGAGTTGGAAGGTCATATTGCGGCTGTAAAGGACATTGATTAGACCACTTTTGGAATAGTGTGTGCAATTCTGGTCTCCCTCCTATTGAAAGGATGTTGTGAAACTTGAAAGGGTTCAGAAAAGATTTACAAGGTTGCTGCCAAGGCTGGAGGGTTTGAACTACAAGGAGATGCTGAACAGGCTGGGGCTGTTTTCCCTGGAGCGCGGAGGCTGAAGGGTGACCTTATAGAGGTTTATAAAATCATGTGGGGCATGGATAGGATAAATTGACAAAGTCTTTTCCCTGAGGTCGGGGAGTCCTGAACTAGAGGGAATAGGTTTAGGGTTAGAGAGGACAAATTTAAAAGGGACGTAAGGGGCAACTTTATCACACAGAGGGTGGTGAGTATATGGAATGAGCTGCCAGAGGAAGTGGTGGAGGCTGGTAGACTTAGAACATTTAAAAGGCATCTGGATGGGAGTACGAACAGGAAAGGTTTAGAGGGATATGGGCCAAGTGCTGGCAAATGGGACGAGATTAAGTTAGAATATCTGGTCAGCATGGACGAGTTGGACTGAAGGGTATGTTTCTGTGCTGCACATCTCTATGACTCTGTGACTCCTACCAGACTTCAAAGGACAGTAAATGGGATGGGGAGGGAGGGACTTGGTATAAAGCTCAAACAAGGAAAGAAATGATTCACATAGCCCTTCCCATAGCTGGTCATTTTAACAGTGTTGTGCTTGCATGCCCATGTCTGTCCTCAGCATGCTGCAGTGTCCTAGTGAATCACAGCGTAAACTAGAGGAACAACATCTCATTTTCAGACTCAGCACTTTACAGCCTTCTGGACTTAATAATGAGTTCAACCCCTTCAAATTGTGAACCATTATTTTCATTTATTTTCGGTTGTTATCATGCCCTCTCCTTCCCCCATCCCACTTACTATCCTATCAAGCTGATCATTTAATGTAAACTATGAAAATCTTTTCTCCACCAGCTATCCCCAACACCATTCAGCCCCTTCTCCCCACCCCCAACAGAATTATAACAGAAATGCTGACCCCTTCACACTTCATTTCAGCTCTGATGAAGAGTCATCCAGACTCGAAACGTTAGCTTGCTCTTGCTCTCTCGCCATGGATGCTGCCTGACCTGCTGTGATCTCCAGCATTTGTTGTCGTCGGTCTTGTAATCATATTTCATTTCAACTGATTCAGTGCTGAATCATTGGCAGAGAATTTATTTTCTTTCTTTGTCACCCCTCCTGCCAGGTGGAATGCACAGTTTGGAAAACCGGTTAGGGATTTGTGATCCCACCTGTCCAAGCTGCTCAGAGTTGTGTAAGACAGGCTTGATTTGACCTTTCTTCTGTTCCCTGTTGGGCTAATTAAAGCAGTCCTTTGCTGCCAGAAACTCTGTCGTTGACATTGAGGATGAGTCATGCTGAGTGTCATGGCTATTAGCCATGTCCTGCTAATTACCCTGAGGTAATTTGAAGCTCCTGAGTACTGATCAGTTCCAGGTCAATTCTCTCATCACAAAAGATCTGTGAAGAACTCTACTTCTGTGAGGCAATAAAATGAACAATGTGAGACAACAGTGTATTTTGTCTGGGAAGCAACAGACATTCTGCTGAGTGCTAGAAGCAACACTATTGACAGAAATCTTTCCAGCATTATTAGTAGTGTAATAAAGACTGCTGTGTGGAAAGATATCGCTGCCAGAAATACAAGCAGTATTTGAAGTCAAAGCACACCAGATGTTTTGGAAACAGGATTTAAATCATTGTACCAGATCTGAGGTGTGCCTGTAGGCATTATCTGCAGGGAAACAAGTATTCTTTTTCTTTAGGATTCTGATTTCCTCAATATCGGAACAGTCATTCTCTAACAAGCAATCAGGGAATCAAATCATGCCTTTTCTCCACTGAGAAAGTTGGAAACAGAAGAGCAAAAATTAACCAAGACCATTTCTGTGTGCTTTTGACTATTCAGACTGAGTTTTTCAGACACCAGTTAAGAGTCGAATGGTTACAAGGACACAAGAAGGACTTGCCCAAAATCTGCAACTTCTCAATGCAAAATAAGGATGACTGGAATGGGAAATGGGAGAAAGTGAGGACTGCAGATGCTGGAGAAGTCAGAGTTGAAAAGTGTGGTGCTGGAAAAGCAAAGCAGGTCAGGCAGCATCCGAGGAGCCGGGAATTGACCTTTCAGACATAAGTCCTTCATCCTGATGCTGTGACCTGCTGTGCTTTCCCAGCACCACACTTTTCAACTCTGGAAGGGGAAATGGAGAAATTCACGCAAGAGTTTTAGGAAGTGTTGTTTTGAAGATTAAGTTACAATGGAACAGAATAGAAGAAGCTTGGCTTTGCATCTGGACATGCAATACTTTTCTTGGATGTGCTTATTGTACCTGGTGCCAAAAGTGGAAAAGTAGTTATTGCCCCAGCATAGACACCCTCAAGTTTTGGAGTATGGGTCTGTTGGGATCCAAACCAATGACAAATGATCATCACCAAGCTTGAAAACATCAGATGGAAGGGTCATTTAACACACTTCATGTCGCGTCTGTTTATTAAGTACATGACAGTTGCTAAGAAATCACAAAGAAATCCCCTTGGATCCTATAGATTCCAAGGGAACATAACGAGTCATAGGGTCATAGAGATGTACAGCATGGAAACCGACCCTTCAATCCAATTCATGCATGCTGACCAGACAATGAGACTAATTTAGTCTCATATATCAGCACTTGGCCCACATCCTTCTTTTTTAGATTAGATTACTTGCAGTGTGGAAACAGGCCCTTCGGCCCAACAAGTCCACACCGACCCGCCAAAGTGCAACCCACCCGTACCCCTACATTTACCCCTTACCTAACACTACAGGCAATTTAGCATGGCCAATTCACCTGACCCGCACATTTTTGGATTGTGGGAGGAAACCGGAGCACCCGGAGGAAACCCACGCAGACATGGGGAGAATGTGCAAACTCCACACAGTCAGTCGCCTGAGTCGGGAATTGAACCCAGGTCTCAGGCACTGTGAGACAGCAGTGCTAACCACTGTGCCACCGTGCCGCCCACAATCCTTCTGAACCCTTCCTATTCATATACCCATCCATATGCCTCGTAAATGCTGTAATTGTACCAGCCTCCATCACTTTCTCTGGCAGTTCATTCCATACACACACCACCCTCTGTGTGAAACAGTTGACCCTTAGGTCCCTTCTATATCTTTCTCCTCTCACCCTAAACCAATGGCCTTTGGTTTGGAACTTCCCCATCCCAGAGAAAAGATCTTGTCTATTTATTCTATCCATGCCCCTCATTTTATAAACCTCTATAAGGTCACCCCTCAGCCTCTGACACTCCAGGAAAAACAGCCCCAGTCTGTTCAGCCTCTCCCTATAGCACAAATCCTCCAACCCCGGCAACATCCCTGTAAACCTTTTCTGAACCCTTTCAGGTTTCACGACATCCTTCCAATAGGAAGGAGACCAAAATTGCATGCAATATTCCAAGACTGGCCTAACCAATATCCTGTACAGCCGCAATATGACCTCTCAAATCCTATGCTCAATGCTCACTCCCTCTTTTCTTTAAAAAATGATGTTATGTTTGCTACTTTCCAAAATATCCTGGCAGGCCCAGTGGAGTTTATCAGCATCTTTTTGCACTAGATGTATAATGACTGAAAGTTTGATTTCAAAAGCATTTGATACAAAATTCAACATCATCTGTCAGGATCATATCATAGAATGCATTGCA
Organism: Hemiscyllium ocellatum; assembly: GCF_020745735.1. Lineage (NCBI taxonomy): Eukaryota > Metazoa > Chordata > Chondrichthyes > Orectolobiformes > Hemiscylliidae > Hemiscyllium > Hemiscyllium ocellatum. The sequence goes on along the minus strand of NC_083409.1, from coordinate 74,974,095 downwards.
ATTACTCCACCAAATAGAAAAATTGGCATTAAATGTTTTATTATGCTGTTGTTTTAAGATAATGAACTCTGAAATTTGGAACAGTGTCTGGAGCTGATGAGAGTTTTATTGTGAAGAAAACATGCTTATTTAATGAGAGTCATGCTGTCGTGCTACTGCTTATAAATTAATCATATTAAATTGCCAAGCTAGTGTTGACATCACATTTTATGGCAGATTTCCATCTGTTTGTAAATATTCACCATCTATTTGTGTTTAAAGTAGTCAGCCAAATTTGAAAGCTTCAGCTTCTCCAAGATAGTATTGCCTTCTCAGAGAATAGACAAAGTAATTATCAAATTAAGGCTGGCAGCATCTGTGGGAAGAAAGCAGAGTTAACAACTTGAGTTCAGTGACTCTTCAACAGAACTAAGTTTCACCAACAATTCTGTTTTTGACACTTGTAACTTAGTTTTCTGTTCTCTGAGCTTTCAAGAGCTGCTCACGGGACGTTAGACACGGAACTTCCAACTCTGAATGGAGTAGCATCAATAATCAGATTCTAGTTTCCCCCAAAACACAGTTTAAAACTCAAAATTCAAACTCTAACTACTCCCTAATAGACTGACTGTGTCTCCACAAAGTCACAATTACCATTCAATATCTGCCAACTGTTTGAGCATAAGGCCTATTCCAGACTTGCTGGAACCAATGCCTAAGTACTTACCTCATTAATAGCCAATCTGCTCTCTGTTTAAACATAATGCTCTTCCCTGGTGATGAGGTGTCTTCAGAATCTTGATCAGGAACCAATCTGTAAGTAATTTCTAGGTGTGGCCTCAAAATAAACAAGAACTTGTTTGGCCTGTTTTCCTTTTCATACAAGTTATTACACACTGTCCAAAGTCATCTTTAACTCCCAGCTCCCAGTTCACAGTTCCAAACCAAAATGATGAAAGAATAAAATAAAAATAATGAAAAAAAGTAAGGGCTCTAATAGTTATAATCAAAAAGGCAGCTCAATATCACATTTTCAAAGACAACAAAGAATGGGAATAAATGTTAGGCTAGGCACTAATACCCATAAGGTGATATCTGAGAGTTATTGCTTTACAAATGGTCATCACTATAAATCCTGTTACTTTCTGCCCTGGCAATCTGCCATTGATGCAATGAAGGACTTTTTACCAACAATAGGCTTTTCTAACCAATGAGGTGATACTTAGGTTAGCTCCTATGACAGAGAACCAGGTATAGGTAACATAGTACTGAAAGATTTAATACAACTGGCTGGCTGGCTTTTTGTTTGATGCAAAGAATTTTATTTATTCTCAAATAACAGCAACAATCTAGCTCTAGTAATGCCTAAATTCAAGATAATGATGCTTAGTCAAATTATTCATATAATTTATTTCAGTAAGTACTGTTCCATACTAATATGGTTAAAATATGCCACATCTTTTAAAACAAAACAATTCTACTTATTATCGAACTGAATACGATTATCATTAACTCCATTTCAGATCCTCCTTAGTCTCCAAAGTTGTATCTTTGACAATTTGCAGACAGTGAATCTGTAACTATTTGTTTCTAGCTGACTGGTTGGATTTCTCTTTTAAACAACCTTCTTCTGTGAATTTGTGTTGACTCTCAGTTTTAATCCTTTAACAAAAATAAATGGCACTACGTTTCTTCAGGCGGTTCTACTGTGTGCATGTGAATTTCTTTCGCATAACCTGTCATTTACCTTGCACAAGGTTAAGCCAAGGTGAGAACTGATGTCATAACTAAGGAAATAATTAAAGGAATTACTGAATCTGACAGTGTGACAGAAGTGATGCAAAATTAGTCAAGGTAATGGTCATTTACATAGGATTTCAATGATCATGTCATTTTAGCTGCACATGTACATTCAGTTCTTCATATTATCACTGATTTGTACAACTTTAAAATGACTCACCTATACCAATGACATTCTCACTATTTATCTTCTGGGGAAAGATAACAAAGGGAGAAAAGATTAAATAACAAGACTAATATTATGCTTGTAATTTGTTGTAAATACGATAGGTGGATAAAATGTATTCATTTAGCTAATGTGTTATAATGTTTTTCTTGGTTAAGTTGCTGAAGTAAAGAATAAGTCTCCACTTTTACAAATGTACAAGACACCATTTTTCAGGAGACCTCCAGTAGCCCAAATAATTTGGATTTAACCTAATTGAGTACAATGATGGAAAGGTGCTACCTATACAAACAGCATTGATGATTTTCTCTTGCTCAGATATTTAGTAAACTAGCAAATTTTTCTCATAACTCACAATACACCTTAACACTGTTCAAAATGCAGGGAAGGTTAATTTTTTTTTAACTGAGAGGTTTTCCACAACATGGCATTGCTTTTGGTCAAACAGAAAAGAAAATGACTTAAACCAAAATGGTTCATCGATATAATTTAACCAGCAGATAATACTTCATTTTGTTGAAGGGTTAAGCCTCTTCAAGTATCAAAGTTAAGTCCAAATATAAGTGGCCCTAACTTATCCATTTGGATTAGTTTATGAACCTCTATGAATTCAGAAACCTCTCAAAGGCAACTGTATCACACTGATAAAGTGTCTGCCAGCAGCATCTTCAGAGCAGTTCATGGTTCCTGTCAGCTAAAGGGAGCACCTTCATTGCTGAAAATTATTCTGATAATACCCATGAAATTATAAAGCTAAATTAGCACTGGAGGCCAGATTTCGGAGGATTATATCATTTTATGAATAAATTGTGTGAAACCTGGAATTTATATTGAACCAGTTCTGAAAATAAGCTGAAATAAATTTCATTTACCACCCCTAGCAAGAAAAAATTCAAGAGAGCTAATTTATAATCACAAAAAGCAACTTTTGAACATGAGCTAAGAAATACACCAATGTAAGAAATCTTGGGTACTGCCTGTCTTGCCATTGGAATGTAAGATGCAAAGACACTTTTACCTGCTGTTTGTTTCAGTACAGAGCAAGAATGCTATTAACGTATATTAGACACCAGTTGACTATTTATCACTTCTTTCAGCTGTTGCACAATAAGCGAGATGAATAGTTATTAAAAGAGAGGAACTGTCCCTAAAAATAACTCTCTGCTAATTGCTTCATGGTCAACATGAACCAATACAAATTTGTTGCCCTCTCTATAATGAATAGGATTCTCATTAACAAAAACAGCTATTGTAACTGAAGGCAGAGCGATAGCAAGTTGATCTCACATCACAGCATTAGATTAAGTGGGCTTTATAATGAGTTTGTCTGGTATATTATCCATTAAAAGGTGAAGGACTTAAAGGTTAATTGGACTGCATAGAGTATCGTTGCCTGCAGCATAGAACAAAGTACTGTACAATAATAATTAAATATCTTTCTGGAGAACTTGTTGGAACAAAGAAATGACCTTGCTATAGAACAACATTAGATATTCTGTTAACTCAGTTACAAAGCACATAAACCAATAAATTGCTGCAGTTGTGAATTTCTAGTTAATAAGTTAAGAAAATTATAATGCAATAATATGCCACTGAAATAATTTCATGTAGAATCCTATTAGAATGAAGAAACATTAGGAATAAACCAATACTAACTTTTGCTCCCCAGACTAATGGAAATATGGTTTCAACACATACAGTCAAAAGTGTTTTCAGAATTGAATTGCAGTGACCCTGTTGAGAGTAAAGCAAGCAATGGCATTCTTTAACAAGGTGGCAAGGTCTCATGTGAACTGAATCCATAAGTATTTCAATCTGTTAGCTTATAGGAACTCTACTCTCTAAATAAGTACTGGTCTTAAGAATTCATATATTTAACCAGGTAACTGGCCACATGAGGCTTGTCAGATCAAATTCCTTAGCTATTTGTCAGAACAGAGAAGCAAAAGGTATTTTGAACTCAATACTTCAGCACAAAAACATGATGTAATGTGCCCGTAATTACATTTCAAGGATCAACAGATCATTTACTTGGTTAGTTTGAGATTAAAGAAAATACATAAAATGGGATAAGTGAAAATATATTTGTATGTATCCCAAGTAGATGGTACTAAGCTTGGAAAAATTGTAATCTGTGAGGAGGATAATGTGGAATTGAAAAAGAATGTGACCAACTTGGTGGAGATGGCAAATAGATGGCACACAAGATTCAATGCAGAGAAGTGTGCATGGAAGCATTTTGGTCAGAAGAACATTGATAGACAATAGGTGTACAATTCCAAGGTGGGATGGGGGCAGAAGCAAAGGGATTTGTGTATATATGTGCATAGATAATTGAAAATGACAGGATAGGTTAAGAAAGCAGTTAATAAAGCATATAGTATTCTTAGTTTTATTAAAGGAAATAATTGGGAAAGGCATGATGCGTTGGAGAGAGTGTAGAAATGATTTACAAGAATAATTCTAGGAATAAGAAACTTCAGTTTGGAGAATAAATTGAAGAAGTTGAGATTGCTCTCCTTGGAGAGAAAAGAGCTGAAAGGAGATTTGATAAGGGTTTTCAAAATCATGAATGGGCCAAATGGAGTAGATACAGAGAAAAGGGCATCGATTTTAAGCAACTTGCAAACCAAGCAAGGGTGATGTAAGATGCTGAGCATGGAATGCACTGCCTGGAATGTAATATTGGCAGCTACATTTGAGACATTCAAGGAACATTGGGTTATTATTTGGATAGAAATGGTGTGCAGTGTTATAGGGAAAAGGCAAGAGATAATCACTCGGTAACAGAGCTGGTGCAGGCACAATGGGCTGAATGGCCCCCTTCTGCACTGTAACAATTCTGTGATTTAAGCAAAGTATATTGAGCTGCTTTGATATTGGGTTTTCTATATTTGTTTTATTTGGCTCAGAGGTCAGCCCCACTATGGAATATTATTTCTGTATCGTGCATTGCCTTAATACTTGCGAATACATTTGTTGTGAAATGGCTCATAACAGATACACAATAAAACATGAAGGAACATGTTCATGACATCATCACCATATCATGCATATGACTTAGTCTCCAGTCAGATTCTATCCACAGGACCTGTGAAGTTCATTAGGGCTACCAGAAGAGCTATCAAGAAAAATTACCAAGAGAGCTGTCTGGAGATTAGCAAACTATGAAGACACTTAAATCTCCCACCGTTTTAACCTTGGAAAAAAATATCTGAGAAAAATGTGCATTGTCTGTTGGCATAATCCTAAGCACTATCATTAAAGAATTAATGCTTTTTAACCAATTCCATCTCTTTTCATTTTCACAACGCAGTTTAGTTCATGGCTCCATGGACTGAAGTCAGTTTACAAAACAGATTTTGTTTACATAAGAGAACATAAAATGTAGAATAGTACAGTGTGCAAACAGGCCCTTTGGCCCAGCATGTCTGTGCTGGCCAAGATGCCGTTCTAACTAATTCCATTTGCCTGCTCATGGTTCATATCCCTCTATTCCCTGCCTGTTCATGTGTCTGTCTAAATATCTCTTAATCTTTGCTAACACATGTATTTCTACCACCTCCCCTGGCAGCACATTGCCAGCACCTACCATCCTCTGTGTAAAAAACTTGCCTTACAGATCTCCATTAAACTTTTCCCCTCTCATCTTAAATCTATACCTCCTTGTGTTTGACATTTCTGAAAAACACTCCAACTACCCATCCTAACCATGACTCTTATAATTTAAACACTTTTATCAGGTTGTCTGTCCACCTCCGACACTCTGGCAATAACGATCCAGATGACACTAAAGTCGCTGGAGTAGTGGACAGTTTGGAAGAATGTTATAGGTTGCAGGGGGACTTGGATGAACTGCAGAATTGGGCTGAGAGGTGGCAAATGGAGTTCAATGCAGCTAAATGTGAGGCAATGCACTTTAAGAAGAATAATAGGAAGGCAGAGTACTGGGTCAATGGAAAGATTCTTGGTAGTGTGGATGTGCAGAGGGATCTTGGGAATCCATGTACATAGATCCCTGAAAGTTGCCACCCAGGTTGATAGTGCTGTTAAGAAGACATACAGTGTGTTAAATTTCATTCGTAGAGGGATAGAGTTCCGGAGCCGCAACATTATGCTGCAACTATACAAAACGCTAGCGCAGTCACACTTGGAGTATTGTGTACACTTCTGGTCTCCATATATCGAGAAGGATGTGGAAGCATTGGAAAAGGTGCAGAGGAGATTTACCAGGATGTTGCCTGGTCTGGAGGGAAGGTCTTAAGAGGAAAGGCTGAGTGACTTGGGTCTGTTCTCATTGGAAAGAAGAAGGCTAAGAGGGGATTTGATAGAGACATACAAGATGATCAGAGGATTAGATAGGGTAGACAGTGAAAGTCTTTTTCTTAGGATTATGACATCAGCTTGCACGAGGGGGCATAAGTACAAGTTGAAGGATGATAGATTTAAGACAGGTGTCAGAGACAGGTTCTTTACTCAGAGAGTGGTAAGGGCGTGAAATACCTTACCTGCCAATGTAGTTAACTCAGCCACATTAGGAAGATTTAAACAATCCTTGGATAAGCACATGGATGATGACGGGATAGTGTAGTGGAATAAACTAAGAATAGTTCACATGTCGGTGCAGTATTGAGGACCAAAGAGCCTGTTCTGCGCTGTACTGTTCTATGTTCTATGTTCTAAGTTTGTCCTATCTTTCCTTATGGCTAATACACTCCAATCCAGACAAATTCCTGGTGAACCTCTTTCACACTCTCTCCAAAGTCTCTACATCCTTCCTACAGTGTGGTGTCCAGTACTGCACACAATTATCCAAATGTGACCAAAGTAAAGTCTTATACAGCGGGATCATGTCTTGCCAATGTTTATACTCAACGCTCTAACCGATGAAGGCAAGCTCACCGTATACCTTCTATACCATCTTACTCACTTGTGTTGCCACTTTCAGGGATCCATAGACTTACACCCCAAGATCCCTCTGCATGTCAATGCTCCTGAGAGTCCTGCTATTAACTATATACTTTCCTCTTCCATTTGACCTCTCAAAATGCTTCACTTCACACTTGGCTGGATTAAACTCCATATGCCATTTCTGTGTCCAAAGTTTCAACTTATCTATATCCTGTTATATCCTTTGATAACTTTCTTCACTATTCATAACTCCACCAATTTCAGGTCATGTGCAAATTTGATAATCAGACCACCTATATTTTGATCCAAATCATTTCTATATATTACAAACAATGGAGGTCCTAGCACTGATCCTTGCGGAACGTCACTGGTCACAGACCTCCAGTCAGAAAAACGCCCCTCGACAACAACCCTCTAAGACCAAACCAATTTTGTATCCAATTTGCCAACTTCCCATGGATCTCAAGCAACTTAATCTTCTGCACCAGCGTACCATGAGGTACATTTTTCAAATGTTTTAGTAAAGTTCACATTGACAACATCCACCGTCCTACCCTCATCAATGATATTTGTCACTTCCTTAAAAAAACTTTCAAGTTTGTGAGACAAGACCTCCCCCAAATAAAGCCCTAATAAATCTATTCTTTAAAAATTCAAATAGATCCTGTCCCTAAGAATCTTCTCCAATAATTTCCCTACCACTGATGTAAATCTCACTGACCTATTGTTTCCTGGATTATCTCTGTTGCCCTTCTTAAACAAGGAAACAACTTTGGCTATTCTCCAATCATGTGAGACCTCACCTGTGGCTAAAGAGAATACAAAGATCTCTGTCAAGGCCCTAGCAATCTCCTGCCTTGCCTTTTTCAATTTCCTGGGATAGCTGTCATCCGACCCTGGCAACTTATTTACCTTAATGTTTATCAAGACACCCAATACTTCCTCCTTCTTAATATTAGCATTCCTAGAATATCAACCTGCCCCTCCCTAAACTTATTATCATCCATATTCTTCTCCTTAGCGAACACCAATGCAAAGTACTCAATAAAGGCCTCACTCACTTTCTCTGGCTCCATGCATAAATTCTCTTTTTTGTCTTGAGTGGACCTACTATTTCCCTTGCTACCAGCTTGCTCCTAATATTTGTATAAAATACCTTGGAATTTCCCTTAATCCTACTGGCCAAGAACATTTCATTGCCTCGTTTAGCTTTCCTAAATTCTTATTTAAGTTCTTTTCTGCTTCCTTTATATTCTTCAAAGGATGTGGCTGATGTCAGTTTCCTAAACCTTACATATGCTTCCTTTTTTTTTGACTAAAATGTCAATATCTCTTGCCATCGAACCTTCCCAAATCTCGCTATCATTATCAAACGAGATTAGATATGGTGAATGAATTGTTACCAATGAGTGTATTTTTTGTTGAATTTGTAAATTAATCAAGAGACACTTAAAATCTTTACTTAATTGTGGAAAGTCGTGAATTCATGTGATATGCATAAACACAAAAGGTGGCAGAGGGCAATGGGTTAGCTTGAGTTGGTATCGAGTAAGGATAGGGACTTTAAAGGGCCATGGGGATGGACAGAGAAGAATAAATTGGCAAGGTATCTGGTTATGGAGCATGGACAGGCACAAATGGGGATAGGGACCTGTATGTAGGTGTTAGGGAAAGTTGAAGGATGAAGGCTGATGAGCTTTTTTTCTCTTTTATTTCCTCATTATTTGGGCAACATGCCAGTGTACCAAGGCCAGCCTTTTGCCCAATTTTCAGGTGTCAACAAATTCTTTCCAGAGTTGTCTGCACGTGTGCCACTTACACATACCACAGCTCCTCCCACCGCCAGTCCCTTCACCCTCACTGTGCAAACTGCTCCCCCACCTGATCACTGACCATTCCCCCCAAAATGAAAACCCAAATTTCTGGGATATCTTTCCTCCCCACCCCAAGTTGGGTTTGTGGAGTCGGGATTTGTCTTAATCCAGAACTTTCAACCCAACAGCAAACATTCAGGCCCAAGTGTCAGAAACAGTGTACTTAACATGTCATATCAAATCAATCATAACATATCAGAAGCCCATTCTACATCTTATGCAATTTTTATTCCTTTGAAGTCAATAAAGAAAGCAAAATGTGAAACAAGCTAATGATTTACTATTACCCATTTTACATTTTCTTACCAAGATCTATTCTACATGTACAATGCTATGTATATTGACTAAGTTTAAGTACTAGTATTACCACTATTTGCTGTCTTCACGACAATATCTCTTTAAATATGGGTAAGAAACCATGGAGCAACAAACTGCTTCCAATGAATACCTGATAACTTTTTACTATTCTGTGGTTTAAAAAAGCTAATCTTTGCAGTTATTTGTGAAACAGAAACTGATTTTTTTTAACTTCTTGTTATATCTGAGAGATATAGGCACAGCACCACCATGTGGCACTACAGCAATACAAAAACCATATACTGGAGCAGAGGGAGGGGGACAATTGTAGTACAGTGGTAATGTCCCTACCTAAGGGTTAAAAGGTTTAGGTTCAAGTCTACCCCGCCTTAGAAATGGTCAGTAACACATCTGATCATAACTTAAAAGCAAAATATTGGAACTGCTCAACGATGAAAGGAAATAATTAGCATTTCAAGTTGCTTACCTTTCTATTTCCTCTCGACATATACCACTGGACACATTGAGCTTTTCTGTGTTCATGACAGCACTACTAGTTTTATTGGGAGCATAAGCTGGTTGCCTAGAAAATTTGCATATACTTCGGAATAAAATCAACATTAGCAAATGAATGTATGGCTGAGGAGCTGGTGCATGGGAGAAGCATTCACATTTTTGGATCATTAGAATCTTTTTGTGTGTAGAAGTGACCTGTACAAGAAGGACGGATCGCACCTAAATTGGAAGGGGACTAATATACTGGCAGGGAAATTTGCTAGAACTGCTTGGGAGGATTTAAACTAGTAAGGTGTGGGGTGGGTCCCAGGGAGATAGTGAGGAAAGAGAGCGATCAGAGACGGGTACAGCCGAGAACAGCAATGAGTCAAACAGTCAGGGCAGGTAGGGACAGGGTAGGACTAATAAATTAAATTGCATTTATTTCAATGCAAGGGGCATAACAGGGAAGGCAGATGAACTCAGGACATGGTTAGGAACATGGGACTGGGATATCATAGCAATTAAGGAAACATGGCTCAGGGATGGGCAGGACTGGCAGCTTAATGTACCAGGATACAAATGCTCCAGGAAGGATAGAAAGGGAGGCAAGAGGGGCGGGTAAGTGGCATTTTTGATAAGGGATAGCATTACAGCTGTGCTGAGGGAGTATATTCCCAGAAATACATCCAGGGAAGTTATTTGGGTGGAACTGAGAAATAAGAAAGGGATGATCACCTAACTGGGATTGTATTCTTAACCCCCCAATAGTCAGAGGGAAATTGAGAAACAAACTTGTAAGGAGATCTCAGCTATCTGTAAGAATAATAGGGTAGTTGTGGTAGGGGATTTTAGCTTTCCAAACATCGACTGGGACTGCCATAGTGTTAAAGGTTTAAATGGAGAGGAATTTCTTAAGTGTGTACAAGACAATTTTCTGATTCAGTATGTGGATGTACCTACTAGAGAAGGTGCAAAACTTGACCTACACTTGAGAAATAAGGCAGGGCAGGTGACTGAGGTGTCAGTGGGGAAGCACTTTGGGGCCAGCGACCGTAATTCTATTTGTTTTAAAATAGTGATTGAAAAGGATAGACCAGATCTAAAAGTTGAAGTTCTAAATTGGAGAAAGGTCCATTTTGACAGTATTAGACAAGAACTTTCGAAAGCTGATTGGAGGCAGATGTTCGCAGGTAAAGGGATGGCTGGAAATGGGAAGCCTTCAGAAATGAGATAACAAGAATCCAGAGAAAGTATATTCCTGTCAGGATGAAAGGGAAGGCTGGTAGGTATAGAGAATGCTGGATGACTAAAGAAATTAAAGGTTTGATTAAGAAAAAGAAGAAAGCATATGTCAGGTAAAGACAGGATAGATCAAGTGAATCCTTAGAAGAGTATAAAGAAAGTAGGAGTATACTTAAGAGGCAAATCAGGAGGGCAAAACGGGGACATGAGATAGATTTGGCAAATAGAATTAAGGACAATCCAAAGGGTTTTTACAAATATATTAAGGACAAAAGGGTAACTAGGGAGAGATTAGGGCCCAAAAAATGAGGTCTGCAGATGCTGGAGATCACAGTTGAAAATGTGTTGCTGGTTAAAGCTGCTTTAACCAGCAACACATTTTCAACAGAGAATAGGGCCGCTCAAAGATCAGCAAAGCGTCTTTGTGTGGAGCTACAGAAAATGGGGGAGATACTAAATGAATATTTTGCATCAGTATTTACTGTGGGAAAGGATTTGGAAGATATAGACTGTAGGGAAATAGATGGTGATATGTTGCAAAATATTCAGATTACAGAGGAGGAAGTGCTGGATGTCTTGAAACGGTTAAAGGTGGATAAATCCCCAGGATCTGATCAGGTGTACCCGAGAACTCTGTGGGAAGCTAGAGAAGTGATTGCTGGGTCTCTTGCTGAGATATTTGTATCATCGATAGCCACAGGTGAGGAACCAGAAGACTGGGGGTTGGCAAATGTGGTGCCACTATTTAAGAAGGGCGGTAAAGACAAGCCAGGGAACTATAGACCGGTGAGCCCAACTTCAGTGGTGGCAAGTTGTTGGAGGGCATCCTGAGGAACAGGATGTACATGTATTTGGAAAGGCAAGGACTGATTCGGGATAGTCAACATGGCTTTGTGCGTGGGAAATCATGTCTCACAAATTTGATGAGTTTTTTGAAGAAGTAACAAAGAAGATTGATGAAAGCAGGCCTTCAGTAAGGTGTTCGACAAGGTTCCCCATGGGAGACTGATTAGCAAGGTTAGATCTCATGGAATACAAGGAGTATGAGCCATTTGGATACAGAACTGGCTCAAAGGTAGAAGACAGTGGGTGGTAGTGGAGGGTTGTTTTTCAGACTAGAGGCCTGTGACCAGTGGAGTGCCACAAGGATCGGTGCTGGGTCCTCTACATTTTATCATTTACATAAATGATTTGGATGCACGCATAAGAGGTACAGTTAGTAAGTTTGCAGATGACACCAAAATTGGAGGTGTAGTGGACAGCGAAGAGGGGTACCTCAGATCTGGATCTGGACCAGATGGACCAATGGGCTGAGAAGTGGTAGATGGAGTTTAATTCAGATAAATGCGAGGTGCTGCATTTTGGGAAAGCAAATCTTAGCAGGACTTATACACTTAATGGTAAGGTCCTAAGGAATGTTGCTGAACAAAGAGACCTTGGAGTGCAGGTTCATTGCTCCTTGAAAGTGGAGTCCCAGGTAGATAGGATAGTGAAGAAAGTGTTTGGTATGTTTTCCTTTATTGGTCAGAGTATTGAGTACAGGAGTTGGGAGGTCATGTTGCGGCTGTACAGGACATTGGTTAGGCCACTGTTCGAATATTGCATGCAATTCTGGTCTCCATTCTATTGGAAAGATGTTGTGAAACTTGAAAGGGTTCAAAAAGATTTACAAGGATGTTGCCAGTGTTGTAGGATCTGAGCTACAGGGAGAGGCTGAACAGGCTGGGGCTGGGGCTATTTTCCCTGGAACGTCATAGGCTTATAGAGGTTTACAAAATTATGAGGGGCATAGATAGGATAAATCGACAAAGTCTTTTCCCTGGGGTTGGGGAGTCCCAGAACTAGAGAGCATAGGTTTAGGGTGGGAGGGAAAGATATAAAAGAGACCTCAGGGGCAACTTTTTCACGCAGAGGGTGGTACGTGTATGGAATGAGCTGCCAGAGGATTTGGTGGAGGCTGGTACAATTGCAACATTTTAGAGGCATTTGAATGGGTATATGAATGGGAAGGGTTTGGAGGGATATGGGCCGAGTGCTGGCAGGTGAGACTAAATTGGGTTGGGATATCTGGTCGGTATGGACGGGTTGGACCGAAAGGTCTGTTTTCATGCTGTACATCTCTATGACTCTATATACTACTTGACCCATTGAGCTTTTCTGTGTTTATGAAAGCACTATTAGTTTTATTGGGAGCATAAGCTGGTTGCCTAGGAAATTTGCATATATTTCGGAATAAAATCAACATTGTGAGGTGTGATGCCTGTTCAAACTGAGATAGGTGTGGGGCCTATCTCCTCATTCCAACCTTTAGTAAATGTTAATAATTAGCTGTGGTTCAGCAATCCTCGAATAATCAACGATGCTATTTAGAGTAGAGGTGAAGATTAGAGTGTTATATTTTATTGTGGTAACTTAGAATATTTTTATTCTCTCTATTAACAAGTTCAAACATTTTATGTACTGAAGTACTCATTATTTTAAGAAGATAGTTGACTAAAACAGGTGTTGAATGTGTAGTGCTGGAAAAGTACAGCGGGTCAGGCAGCAGATGAGGAGCAGGAGAATCAACGTTTCAGGCATAAGCCGTTCATTTAAACCATAAGCCATTGCTGGTGATGGGCTTATGCCTGAAATGTCAATTCTTCTGCTCCTTGGATGCTACCTGACCTTCTGTGCATTTCTAGCACCACATTCTCAACTCTAATCTCCAGCATCTGCAGTCCTCACTTTCTACTACTGACTAAAACAGGTGGAATAGGTAATTGATCTCAGCCTCCTCTTAAGGCCTGCAACATTATACTTGCCAGATTTCAGACAATATGATTCACTGCACGATATGAATAAGTGGCTGAGAGTACTAAATATCACCAAGGTTCTGGAAACTTATAACAACTTGTTGGTAGTGCTTATGATGTGTTCTCCAGATCTATCCGTGCCCTAGCCAAATTGTTCCTGTGCAGGTACAGTACCAGAAATTGAAAAAAGAAAAATTGCATAAAATATCTTAATCTCAAAAATCAACCAATTCCTATGTAGCTAATTATGTCCCATCAGCCTACTCTCAATCATCAGCAAGATGATGGAAGAAGTTACTGGTAGTACTATTAAGTAGTGCTTAGGCAATTCTCCTGCTCAATATCACCACCACTTAGCCCCAGAAATCATGACAGCCTTAGTCCAAACATGGACAAATGACCTGAATGCAAGAAGGGAGGTAAGGCTGTAATTGGTGTTGGTGGTTAATGGGCAGAAACAAGCTACCAAAAATTGAAACTGGACTGAAATCAGAACAACCCAGATTTACTGATGTTGCAGGAGAGGTGGTTTGGCAAACAGTAAAGAAGCCAGTAAAAGACTTCAGAAAAGCATAGCTCAGTGGAACAGACAGACATGGAAATGCAACGAATTGTGAATTAATGTGAATGAATATAGTTTGGGATGACACTGAATGGTGTGGATGGACAGTGACACCTAGGGGCTCAAATAAATAACATCCTGAAAGTGAAGTAGCAAATTAGTGGGCGGCACGGTGGCACAGCAGTTAGCACTGCTGCCTCACAGCGCCTGAGACCCGGGTTCAGTTCCCGACTCAGGCGACAGACTGTGTGGAGTTTGCATGTTCTCCCCGTGTCTGTGTGGGTTTCCTCCGGGTGCTCTGGTTTCCTCCCACTGTCCAAAGATGTGCGGGTCAGGTGAATTGGCCATGCTAAATTGCCTGTAGTGTTAGGTAAGGGGTAAATGTAGGGATATGGGTGGGTTGCACTTCGGCAGGTCGGTGTGGACTTGTTGGGCCGAAGGGCCTGTTTCCACACTGTAAGTAATCTAATCTAGTAGGAGGAGATTTTAACCAAGAAAAGAGTAGATTAGGTTGGCGATGAAACGGTATCAGATATCTGACCCAAACCTATTTGCAACCAGCTTTAATTCAGGTGGAGGACAGGACAGGGACAGGGGCATGAACAGCCAACAAACCCTCTTTAAGGGCACTCAAATGTGACAATGAGGCTGCTAGCTTCATTCCTGTTCAGCTTTTCAATTTGAACCCTTTACGGCTCTGTTTCCCAAACCTTAGGACATCTCATATCGATATCCTGGTGGAAATGGAGTAGATCAAGTAGATAAGTGCCACCTACATTCTGCGTTCTCTGCGAAAAGCTGCAAGAGGCATAAAATTGATTAAATAATAACAATCACGTCCAATCAGCGAGGAGTAACTAAAAAAGTGAATGCAATTACATTAAGAAAGCAATGCTTTATCCAACCTCCTCTCTCCTGCCAGGCAGGAGAAATTTACCCCAAAATGCATGGCTCTTCGCACAATGTCTCGCAACTGATCATTTCTTTGTGAAAAATATAGTTATCCTGACAAGATTCTGCTGCCAGAGAGAAGGGAAAGTCACATGAAGCTGCAAGGCTCTGTGTTGGATGCAGGAGATTGGGACCTTCTGAGTTCCAGGGGAGATCACCGCCACAAGATCCTGATTTCATTGGGAGATCAAAGCTAAGAGAATGTTCTAAGTGCAAACTGACCCTCCTTGGATATAGGCATAGACAGAGTGCCATGTTGTTTCAGTATCCCTGCAGTGGATGTGCAGCAGTTTAATTAAACATTGTGACCAGCTGAAACAGATAATGGCAATTACCAAAGGAATGATTATCTCTTTAAGAAAAGGATTGTGGGCTATATAGATCAGTACAAATAGACACGATTGAGAAGTTCATGTAGCGTTTTTGGATCTATTAACAACTACGTCATGAAGATTGCTGATCTGTTAGGACCTTGGAAGCATCATGTTAAGGAAGATAACTACTCGTTGAGACGTGATGTAAGATAGCTTCTGGCATTTCCTTTTTTTTGTAGTTATTGCCAGCAAAGACAATTTATGCCATTGAATGGCAAGCATTCCTGAGTGAGTGGCTCATCTTTAAAATGAGAGAAGGAACAAAGTTAGAAAACTGCTCTAACTGCAGAACATCCGCTAACAAGTGGTAAAAATTGGATCCGTTTACTACTTTAGTGTAGTGAGCTGTCTTCCGCATTCTACTTCAATTAGTAGAAGGAGCATTATGACGAATTCATTCTATTTTTTTTGACATTCATGTATCATGCAAAAGATACACTCGTCTTGACGTTGTAAGCGACTTCATTTGTTACCATCTCAACTGCTCACAAGAGGGCGCAGGCATGAGCACCTGTCCAGCTATCTAAATCAAAGTTAAATTCAGCAGAGGGTTCAACCCACTTGGGGACAATTGGTTGAAATCGATGTCAGTTAAAGCCACTACTTAAATATCCTCCCTTAAATGCATGTAGTTGCCAGGTGAGGTACCTGTTCCCTCTTTCTACAAGGTCAAAGTAGACGTGTTGATTTATATCGCATTTCTGGCTTATCTAGACCGTACCTGAAGTTAAAGGTATGTTTCTCAAATTAAAGAAAATGTATTTTGTGCTTTGATTTTGGCTGTTTCAATCTCTAGTAACTGCGTTAAAGTTTTTAACTCTATTCTATTCTCTATAGAATTTCAGAACTTATGGCATTGTTCCTACACTCAATAGACCAATAGTCCTTTTTTTTGTCTAAACTCTAGCCGCACCTCTTTTCTAGTAACTCCCTTAACTAATCGTTGAATGGCTTTCTGTTCGACGTTTTCTGGAAGCTTTTAGAAAACCACCTGCCCACCTGGATAACGAGTCTAACACAATGCTGGCAAGATTTTTTTTCCCAACAAGTGCTCTCTCCGCACCGATTGGAAGTTCTAATTGTACAGCAAACTAATACATAACTTCATTCTATTTGTAAGACACGTCGATTGTACAGGGCACCAACTGCAGTCATCTGATCTCTTAAAATCAAAGGAGTGGCCTCGGCTAGTCCAGCCAAACTGGCACACAAGGCATTGCTTCACTTGTTTGGATAGGGGTGTAGTGACAGACCTAAGTGCTCCGTTAATCGGAGACGGTACCGTGCCTGTAGTGTTGACTTACTCAATACGCTGTAATGTGAAGTGAGCTACCTCTATCCGCGACAAAGCAACTTCAACCTGCTCTTTCTCTGGAAGCTCTCGCTTGTTTGCCTTAAACCGTTTCCCTCGTGCTAATCGAGTCCGTCAACTAACTGACAACGATCTAACCTAGATTATCTCAAGGTAACTATTTTCTAAGTGGTCAAAAATAGGAGTTCTGGTTGGACAAACTTCTGGAGACTCAAACTATTTAACTTGCTGACTCACTTTAAACAGTTGAGCCCAAGTTCTGATTCAATAGAAGACCAAATCCAGGATCTGATTCCAAGTTGAATCTAATTCAGATGGGTTCCACCACTAAATTTTGGCATGTTCTAAACTGCTAACTACCATTACAGTATGGTGTGCCACAACATTAGAATTTTTCTCAAACATGTAGCACTTACTGCTTTAACTGTACTTAATACACCTGTATAAATTCTCTTTAGTCAATTAAGTTTAGTAATTTAATGAGCTTTACTGTACTCAAATGGGATTAGTCAACCCACTTTTCTCCATTTTTTTAAAAAAATGGGTATATCATAGAAAATACCTCACTAGTTCAGTGTGCCTTGTCAGTCTAGAAGCTCAGATTCTGGTCTGAATAATTGGAGTAAATCTTTAGCTTTTAAAACTAAATGTGCTTTAAGGGAGTTACTTAAAATGAGGGTTGTGATGTTCCCAGGACTGTTCAGAAGTAGTCATGTTTCCTACGATGTCAGTTGTATGTCTAGTCAAGAGAACTGTTGTGCTCTTGGACTTTGTCAAAGGTAAATTAGTAAATATGCTGGTTTTAACTGAATATTGTGCATACCATAACTAGTGGCATGCTGGACCTAATTAAGCTTGGGGGGAGAGGGATGAAAGACTTGTGATCTAACTTCAGTGCTTCAATTTTAATATCACAAATTCCTTTTGCCCCAAGGAAAACAGACCTGGTCTCTTCAACTGACTTTCAATGCCAGGCAGTATCCCTGGTGCAATCGCACTGCAGTTCAGTGAACAGAACTACAATGTTCTGGTCTAACCAATGATTAGTGTTTTGGCAATGCTCGCCTTGCTTAAGGCCAACATTCTATATGCTGGCTTCACCATTCTTGTCTACCTGTCTTGATCTCTCCAGGGATCTATGAACTGGCACACCCAAGGTTCCTTATTGATCTCCAAAATAAATTACCTCAACTTTGGGATTTAAATTCTATCTGCATCAGCTCTACCCAACTTGCCAGCAGACTGAAACCTGAGATCATCTTCCTAACAGCTCCACTGACTTTACTTCTGTAACCTTGCTGATTATGCCTTCTCTAACACTAGTTTGTTTTTGGATTGTTATGTATGCTAACAACTCAGTCGCAATTTTTTTTCTACTTCAGAACTGGCAAAACTCAACTTCTCCAACGCATGTGAAGGAAGTAGGTGTTTGAGTCCAGTAACTCTAACACTGGTCCCATCCTTACAAGAAGGGTTAGTCTTTTTCAAAGAAAAGTAACAAGGATGGTGCTAGGAATTAGGGGGGTGGGGGTGTTTGTGAGGAGAAACTGAGCTTTGTTCAATGCAGCACTGAAGGGTGACCATTTTTAAGAGGCTTAATCATGAATGTATACTGAGTTGCTGAGGTCTTCCCGGGTTGGAATGCAAAATTAGAAGGCTTGATTTAAAAGGGTCCTGAGGGCCAATATTGACCAGAGTGGTGTCTGTGGAGCAAGCTTTCAGGAGAAAGGGGAGTACAGTTACAACTTTCCAAATTTATTTTATTCAGGAACATTAATAGGAAAAGTTTATCAGGACATATCCTGGCAAATGGGGCTTGTTCAGTTTAGGGAGTTAGGACAAAGAGCCCCAACAGACCATATGACTGATTCCACACTAACTGATTTCTTCCCACAAATGCTATCAGACCAGAGTTTCAAAAGCTATGTTTCTCCCTATAACACATCCATGCTGACTTCCCCTGATAAGTCAATGCCTTTCCAAGTATTGACCTCAATCCTATTCAAACTTTTCCAGTAACTTTCCAACCACTCATTAGTTGGCATATCCCTGCTGCCTATCTTGAACAAAAGAATCCTGTTAGCTAACCTCCAGTCATGACACTTGTTGTTTTGTCCCCATCAGAATTGAACTCTACCAGCAGTCTTTTCCCCACCTATAGCCTAGTATGCATTTCATTGAACCTGAGAATTTAGGCTGTTCAAACATCTGATACCACTTCAATGTTTTCAGAACCTGTCCAGCCAACTGAAATCCCTGGCAACAATGCATTCTTTCTGAATGCAGATGAGGATTTTATCAAGACACTACCCATGTCCTCCCTCCCTCTCCACCCAAACTTTTCCTTTTGTTTCTAACTGGTCCTGCTAGTTAAGCATTAACAGTTTTTTATTCTTGAATGCCTTGGTTTTATGTCTGTCTGACAGGGTTTGTCTCTTTTAAACCCTCACTTGCTGATTAAACAATCCTAGCACTTTCTACTTTTTTGAAGGGTCTATTCAGTTTTTAATGTGTATTTTTAACAGTGCTTCTACTTTAACAAGCTGTCCCTTGACATCAGAGTTCCCTGGACCTGCTGCCCTTCCCCCTTCACTGCAGTACTTGACCCTCACCATTTAAAATATTAATTCTCAAGTAGAGTCCCATTCAACTAAGAAATTTGTAGGTGACTAAAGTGTCACTAGGATTGGGTTCCAGGATTGACTGTCTTCCTCAAATACTTCCAAGTCAGAATAGAGAGTGGCTTGGAGGGGAAATTGCAGGTGGTGATCCCATATACCTACTACCCTTGTCCTTCATGGTTTGAATTGTTTGATTTTTGAGATACTGGGGGCAAAGTCTTAAGGCCTCAACCCCAGTATTAGAAGTTAACTGGGATGTATTGATCTTGAAGTGATTTGAAGAGTACAATGGTCCTCTTGATTTCTCCTGACCATACGAGGAAGTTGCACTATGGATGATTCAAAATGTTCTCTATTGTTAAACAAATGAGACTTGGTTTCATTTAAATTCTGTGTAGCATTACCAATTTCAAGTTTGATTTGTCTTTGCAGGTCTTCACTTTGCAAGTGAAAATGGGGTGCTTTACATTCGTGAAAGTTATGATGATCTTGTTCAATCTCTTCATCTTTGTAAGTACACTAATCTTAAGATGCAGTGCAAGCTTTCATCTAACTTGAAAATAATTTGCGAATAGTAATGTTGGCTGAACAGACCTCAAATTGAATTCTGCTTGTCTCCTATTTTTGTCTTTGCCCCAAATCATCTATTATGCACTTTCTAAATACAAAGGTCTGTAACTCCTGTTTCAGCTTCATTACCTGTGGCTAGGAGCTAGAGATCACTTTTTAACTTTGCATTCCTCACTTTATTCCTAACTTTAATTATCATTCTTGGTTTTTGTTTCATATTAATCTCCAACAAAAGGAGTAGAGGTGACTTTTACTAATTTTTTTTTAAAAAATCTCAACACCAGATTACACCTCAGTCCAACATCTCCAAATCACTTCCTATCTGATGTCACTAAAATTTATAATTACTTTATCTCCATCCCATTTTTCTGACTTTTGTTTCCAAAGTAAAATGATCTAACATTGTTTTACTGAGTCACCAAAACGGATGGCCAAATGGCATTGCTTATGGCCCTAAATGGTTGGCTTTTATTTTTTAATTCTAAGATTGGGTAATAAATTGTCATCCCTTTAGCCAGGGGAAGGTTTTTGTCAGCACCTTCCCTCAAATTAATATTGTGTAATAAAGAATGACTCATTGACTAAGAGCATAATTCATAATGAAGACAAAGACTTCACTGAATATCCCATTTTTATTTTTTTGATGTGCTAAAATAGCACAAGGTCTACATAACTCACTCCAACTGCTGCAAGACATTCTTTCGTCCTCACCTTTAAGTCAAGATTTAGTTGTAGCCTTCATAAACAGCCAATATGCAAGTCAAATGCAGGGATGTGGGCATACAGGCCAATCATCCCTGAGTGCCAACTAGTAGATGAGGTGGTAGATGGTATGTCTCCATTAGGGTGTATTGTATCAGTGCACACTCCAATTATGAACCAGGCTGGACATCCCCTCAAGAAGGTAGCCCTGATGCTGAGTTGTTTTAGGCAGATGTAAGCTGGATATTCCAGGTGTGATACAGCTGGTCAAACTACTTTACTTCAAGTAAAACCAAGTTTACTTACACCAAATGAAACACCAGCAAAAAGAATATCACCTAGCTGAAAATCCAACTGACGTGATATCTCCAAGTTGCAGGACTTTGGAACAGCTCCTGTCCCCTTCTAGAAGGGGACTGTATTGAGGCTAAAGGTTGTCAGCTGTTGACCCTTTTGGTGGGCTAAAGGGCCTGTTCATTGCTGGACTGTTCAGTTTCACTTTAACTACAAGTAGATGCAAACTTTGGTTAGTTTTTCAAATTCCAACTAGATTAATTGGGAGCCAGAGAACCATCTGACTCAAGGATCTTTTGCTTTGAAACAATCTCCAATGTTTTAATCTTTGAAACCATTACATTAGATTCAGTGGAAAGGCTGTAATATAACTTTCATATCTTGCCTTTATTATATAAATGTTACTCTTGCATGGTGACATTCATCTGATTTTAATGTCTCTTCAATCCTTCTAGCTTGCTGGAGCAGCTCTTCTTGGTGTTGGAATATGGGTCAGTGTGGATGGCAGTTCTTTTATACGAGTCATTGGACCTGTGTCATCTCAAGCAATGCAATTTGTCAACGTTGGTTACTTTTGCATAGCAATTGGTGCTGTGTTAGTCCTCCTTGGCTTTTTGGGCTGCTGTGGTGCACAGAAGGAAAGCAAGTGTCTGCTAATATTGGTAAGTACAAAATTGCTGTACTCATATCATGCAGTAGTAAGAGATTATCTATCTGGATAACTCTATTCTGTCCCAGTAGGTGAAGTATAAAAATGCATGGGAACAATTTCTCCACTCAATTATTCTGTCCTTTTCTCGAAGGATTAATTCCCTGAATTAGACTATTAAGAAGGATTCAGAAAATGGCTGAGACTAAATGATCTAATTTGGAATAGATTATGGACTAGAAATATAGGGGCAAATTATTAGCTTTTAAAATGAGGGCTGGGTAAGTAAATAACAAGTCCCCTCCCTAAGTTGGCATCTTAAACTAAAGGCATAAGTTCAGGGTGAGAGGGGAATATCAAGAGGGCTAAGGGACCACCTCCTCATGCAGAGGGTGGGGTGTATGGAATGAGCATCAGGAAATGAAGGCTAGTACAATTACTACAATTAACCCAGCTGGATGGGCATATGACCAGGAAGGGTTTAGAGGGAAATGGGGCTAGATAAACTTTGAATATCTGATCAGCATGAATGAATTGGACTGAAGGGTCTGTTTTGTGCTGTATGTATGACTCCATTCATGGTCTAATCTAACTGGCCTACTTTGTTTCCTGCTGAACATTAACTTGGTTATTAGTGTTCCAGCTGCTCAACTCCAGACTTGAGTAGCATTTTTGTTTTGCATTCTAGATTTTCTAGTCTCTATGACCCTTCTATAGTAAGGGCTGACTTAGACCACCTGGCTTGGAGATGAGGTGTGCTACCACTGCAATGAACCCCACCCATTTGATCAATTATTCAGGCATGTATCTGTCCTGCATGGTAGGTGGGATTTGATTATTGGTCTGGTCTAGAGATAAGAACAGTACTGTGCTACATAACCCTTCCCTCTTTCATATTTGAAGGCTTTTAAAATTGACCAATTCCCACCACTAGGGAGTGGAACTGAACCTTGAGGTCAGGAAGCCCAATCCCATAGCCTCTCAAGTAACTTGTTTAGTATTTGCTGTACTGTAATTTCTGAATTCTATTATAGACTTCAAATAGCTGGCCTGAATGCCATGTGCTGTGAGCAGACTAGTAATGTTCCTTTATTTCTTTCTAGTTCTTTGCCATTGTTCTGATCATCTTTATTGCAGAGATTGCTGCTGCAGTTGTTGCTCTGGTGTATTCTTCCTTTGTAAGTAAAACCTCATCGCACTTCTCTATAAATGTGGAAAATAATCAAATATAACTTGTGAACTAAAATGTGTTTAATGTTGATACCACACTACAAGCCACTTGACACATTGCCTAGAATATTCTCTCAATTCTCAGTTCATAGAGGAACTCTTCTCAATGCAACCCCAATTGATTTGATTCAAGTGGGGAATTAATGAGCATGCTTGACACTCCTCCTCAGAAATGAGGATTAATAAAGACTCTACACTCAGGCTTAAATTTACTTCAATTTGTGTATTGCCTTTGTCACAAGCTATTAATTTCATCTTTGAATTTCCCCTTTTTTTATTGATGTAAGCTTTCTACATGATGCCACTTAAACCTGACTCTCCCCTCATTCTATTACCTGGTTTGGTTTTGGATGAACTGCCACCATATTTAAGCTCCAACAGTTTTTTACTTTTAGGCAGAAAGTCTTCTACGTGCATGGGTTGCTCCAGTCCTACAAGATGACTATGGAAGGAAAAATGATGTGACTGGTATCTGGAATACTACAATGAGTGAAGTAATTACTCTTTTTGTAACATTTTCTACTTGGTCCAAATGTTTCACCAGTACCTCCTAAATTGTGCTGTAAATTAGTTGATTTAATTTAAAGCCAACTACTCATTTAACATAAAACAGGTCTAGTCACTATGATACTAGGTTAATAGATGGTTAGTTGTAACTTGTGTTCTGTATTTACCACTTAATCACTTTATCAGAGGTGTGGTTATACCTCTAGCAACTGTTTTTGAGCTATTGCCAAGAAAAGAATAGGGTTTCTCTTCGATCCTTCATTCACACAATGAACACTACTTAAAGACCAATTCAAATTACCACTAGTTTAAGAATTTTGCCTGCAGATCTCCAAGTTAGTGGAATAGAAAAGCACAGCAGGTCACTGATCAAAGGAGCATCAGGCTCCTGATTCCTGAAGGAATATCCTGGGGAAGAAAAGAGGGAGTGAGGAAGATGGACCATTCAAGAGGGTGATGCTGAGTTGGAGGGCTGAATCTAGGATGAGATGGGGGAGGGAAGATTGGGAAACTAAAGTCAACATTCATGCCATGTGGTCAGGATTCTAAGGCAGACGACTTCTTCCTTCTAACATCAGTTGGGTCGGATTTGGCAATGGAGTTGCATCTTCTTGGCAGAAGGGGGAGTGAGGTTGTTCACTCCGTCCTAGCAGTGTTCCTGAAATGTTCAGCAGTTGGTATTTGTCTCGTCCTACATTGGGAGACGGACACCAATGTCAGGAGCAGATGCAGTTGAGGTGCTTGGATGTGCAAGAAAACTTCTGGAGGGTGTGAAAGGATCCTTAGGGCTATAGATGGATGTGTAGGTACAAGTTTTGCATCTGTTGTGGCATGGGAAAGTGGCCTATCACAATCATCTGGCTGCATCTACCTACATCTTTCTGCTACATCATCCCCCTCTACCTTCCTGATACGGGCTTATGCCTGTAACATTGATTCTCCACTGCTTTTCCAGCACCACACTTCTCCATTCTGATCTGCAGTTTCCCCTAGATCTCAATTAGGGTAAAGTCAAAATTAAATGACTTGTTCTAGATCTTAACAGGAACTATCCATTTAGCTTGCCAAACAAGGGAGATATGTAATAACCTGGATGTAAGCAATTGAGGGAAAAATTGCATTGCAACAGCAAATTCAGATACCTGGTATTCCAGGTATGAGGATGCTACTGATCTCTTGAGGGGAAAAACTGTGTTCCAACTTGTGAAAGGTGGTATTGGGGCTTTAGCAAAGATGTGTGGAATTTGTGATAACCTGAACAGAGCTAAAATGTGAACTGTCTTTGCTAATTTGTTATCTTTGCTCATTTGTAACCTTAAAGCTTAATTACTGCCAAAATTTATTACATGTAGAGTTGAATACTTTAGTACTAACTTATTTTACTTTCTATCACTGCAGCTAAAATGCTGTGGCTTCAGCAACTACACAGACTTTAGTGGTTCTTATTACTTCATGCACCATAACCAAACCTTCCCAGCATTCTGTTGCAATTCAACAGTCCTTTGTACGGAGAGTGCAGCTGCTCAAAGTAATGTACAGGTACAATCTTTCTAAAAGTCTCTAGATTCTCATAGCTTTGAGTCTTTCAGTATAATACCCCTAAACAACTGTTCTATATTTAGGGATGTTTTCGTCAACTCTTTGACATATTGAAGGAGAATGCTAACATTGTAGGAGGGGTTGCAGCAGGAATCTGTGCACTGGAGGTAAGATTTTCCTGTTCTGAACTTCAATCAAGAATCTATGTATGAACAGTAAAGGTTTGCACTCATGAATTTACTATTCACACAACATGCTGTTTTAGTTACTAAAGTGCATTTAAGTGAAACTAAAACCTTTTTGGACTTGGTTTACCACCCCCTCAGCCTGGGTTAAATCCATCTGCATGATTACCAACTTAAAGATCAATTAAAGTGTATAACTCTGATACACTTTTATACCAGCACTTTGTTCTTAAATCTTTCCTTCTTGTCAAAAGAACATTGTGTTGCACACTTAGCCCATACAAGGAATGTTGAAGGGCCAAGGAAGGGCTACAGCAGTTTTTGTTCTACACAACTTTAAGCTTTTACAGTTCTAATGGTTTTTCACTATGGTATCTCTTTCAGATTGCAGCAATGGTGGTGTCCATGTACTTGTACTGCAAAATTGATGGCAAAGAATGAAATATGAAGGAAAGCACTTCCATAACTTGAGAATGGAACTTCTGACATGAGGACCAGTGCCAAATAGTGCGTGATTTTGATATGTGAAGTTGAATATTTTCTAATGTTTCTGTATCTTTAACATAAGCAAATTTGCATCACTTCAATTCACTTTGTTTGTGCCTGTGAACTGAATGTTTTCAGGCAACCTACTTGAGCTGATGCTAGATACAAAAGCATGATCACAAGGTGGTTTTTCTATTTTGCCACAAAGTAGGTTTTAGGGTGTGGGGAAGTGAAGCCCTTCAGTGTGAATGAACTGCCTCTTACCCTTGTATCATATGTTCATTTAGTCTGTAGGACGTGAAAATTGAAGAAAGCTAATTACCTAATGTTGCAAATGCAGCAATATCAACTGTCCAGTACCTCCAAATGATTTTATCCTAAGAGCAAAATAACACTGGCCATAACAAATGTTACTGCTTATTTGTGCTGTGATCAGTGGAATGCAATTAGAATACTTCTTAAATTAAGCAAAGATGCCTTGAACATTTTTGTTTGTCAATTATTGAACTGGATAAATATTTAGCATGTACAGCATAAAGCCTGCATTCTTGTAGGCATGTGTATATATGCCATAAGATATCAAACTGCTTAGCTCTAGTTATGAAACCATTTCAAATTAACTTTCTTTTTGTATAGCTTTTACATTGTCACTTTTTTAACTTGTGAAGCCAATAAAGTTTAATACAAGTATGAAAGCTTTGGACTTTGTATCTAGATAACTCCTTGTATCAAAACTTGGCATGTTTTCATTTGGATTTTTTATTCCCAGTTTTACACTACTTGGACCCCAGTATGTTCTCACTTCTGAGACTTTACTCAAGAATATAAAGTTTTTGCTCTTAAGCTGGGTTTTCACTTCGGTGAAATTAACTGACTATTTATGCAAGGACACTTCCCAAATCTTGTCTATCATCACTTGAGCATATTAGTGGTCACCTCCTAGTCACAATGAAAGAAAAATCATGGTAGGAAGTATCAATGTCTATGCAGTATGCGTGGGCATTAACCTCACTTGAGGCTTAAACATGGCTCTAGTAGTAACTTTAGTTGAGAATCCAAAGTTCTTGCTCCAAATGGGATTTAGTGATGCCTTGCTGTAAGCAGCACTAGTTTGGCATGTATAATTTCAATATTGACTGAATAGTTTAATCCAATTCAAGCTCACTGAATACTTGATGTCTACTTCAGTATTCTACCATAATTCCAGCCAAAAATCCTTCAACTACTCCCTCAAATCATCAACCCTTAATTTAATGGCAAAGTGCTGACAATGACTGACTGCTTTTTATTTTCCCCTGTATTTAAATTGCTTGTTTGTCTCAAATACCCATTTTTCAACTTGTTTGAAATCTCCCTGTGACTAAAATCATTCTAATGTTAACTACAAATAATTGGACTGATGTAACCTTTACTAGCATATTTTGATCTCCCAGAAACTTTCAAAAGCATGTTTATTGGCTATTTAAAGTGGTGGCCATATCTGTAAGATCCAACTCCAGATAAGATGAAGCCTTAATTGGTCACTTAAACTTAGCAATTTATGGAACAATATTCCTGGCTTTTATTATGCATCAGGTCCCATTTGCCCTTGGAATAGCTGAATTGCTGGCAGTTTCTTTTTAAGAACCTGCTTATTCTAAGACTTCTGATTTACAGCAGCCTTCAAGAGGCTGAAACATGACACCAGGGTGTTGTGGCTGAATATACAGTTATAAAACTACTGGCTGTACATTCAGCAATCTCTGACTTAAGCTCTGGAGTCAAATTTTCTTCTGAATTTGAGACTAACAAACAGTCAAAGGTAGAAGATGGTAAATGAAACTTTTGGCTCTGCTCCTGTGTAGTGCCTATACTTTTTTGTATTTAGCACATTGCATTTTTAAAAAAAAAATCTTTAACCAACTCTCTTTACCCTCAAGCTATTGGAGACAGGAGCTTCACAATCACTTTACCCCTTTTTAAAGAGGGGCAATGCTTCATCCTGACATGAAGGAAACCCTAAATTGCTCATGGGTACATTGACTGACAGAACTGGATTTTCATATCAATGCAAAAACCAGAGATTTTTTTAAATCCAGTTCTCCTGACTAGGTATGGCATACACAATTTATGCAGGTGTGTAGCAATGGAAGAAATTGCAGTATTTATTTTGCAAACATCACCTATCAATAAGTCCTCAACTGCCTCCAGTCATTTGATTTTTTGGGACTCACTAGTGTGAAATGTATGATGTCCTGGTTAGACTTGGGTGCAGATATGAACTTTGGGCAGTCCTGTGGAAACCCAATAGGATGTGGTCCTAGGATCCTTTTAATCCTTGAGTACTTTTTTAGGATTGTTAAAATTGGACATCAATGTTCAAGCAGCCCATTAACTTAAACTTTCAAGCTCATTACAATTGTCAAAGGAACAGCAAAGTTGACTAATGGAAGTAACCACAAGTGTCAGAGTCAAAAGCAAGTTTCAAAAAGAACTGCCATTAATAGCCTTTAAAACTCCTGCCCTAAAAAAAATTCTGGTATCTTATTAAAGGAATGTTAGGGCACTGCTATTTCACGCTATTTCACTCTTCATGTGAACCATCAATCTATAAGGTTCCTGCCAGTTTATATATTGATCAATATCTGTGTTCATAGACAATTTGAATTGTAACTTTGAATTCCAAGGCTTAAATGTTTGTTCTTATAAGGGATTATGTAGTTGAAGGGATGATTTTTTTTTGTAAATTAGTTTTCCTTAAGTCTGAAATAGGCATTTATTTCATCTGCGTCCTGTGGAAGCTCTGAGCAAGTATAAGGAAAACATGAGGGCATTGCTTGGTACAAAGTTGGCACAAGTGCAATAAAGAATTGATGCAGGGGTATTGATTGGTATGGATGGTATAGGGGATCACAGCATAGGTGTGGTCAAATTAATTAATGCATAGGTGGTCATGGCAAGGTGAGTGGAGGAAATACAGTGGTATGGTTAACCTGGATAAGAGATGTGGAGTGGTTTTGGTGTGAAGATTGAATGGCTGTTCTATATTTTATTTACTTGTTTTAATCCTCAATACAGATCCAACACAACAAGGTAGGCCTTCCACCTCTGCACTCATTCAGGATCATCCTAATCTGTCTTGCAAAGAACCGGCCACCTGTGAATAAAAATCCTAATCTCTTCTTTCTTCTGAAAACTGGTTCCAGAGCTAGAACATATCATAACTGTGCATTCCTGACCGAGCAGTGAAAATCCAGGTCCTAATTTCCAATTTCATTCTCCAGATAATGGAATGTATTGTTCTTTCTATGTCTGTATCCATCTTCCTTGCGTCTCTTTTCTCAAATCAGTCCATGTCATATAAACATTAAAGAATGGGTCAAACTGGGGTCACATGACATCTGCTAATAGTAACTCCCCTTTTCTGTCGTTAACTGTACCTGTGTCTGTTCTGCAGTGGTAATGCTTTGTACTATTGGACCAATATTCATTTCACACCAATTCACTGTCATACATTTGAAATATAATTGCTGTGGTAATGTAGTGAAACATGACTCGCATGTTTAGTGCAACTTTGCACACAGCAATGGGACAACAGTTAATCTGTTGGTGATTTTGATTGAGATGTCCATGATGGCCAAAACAACATTGCACCACTTGACTAAAGCTATAAGAATTTTTACGTACTCTTGGGAGAGCATTCTCTGAAGCCTTTAATTTTGGAGCATGACTGTACTGAAGAGTTAATTCAGATTATGTCCTTTAATTCTGTTATATCTGTAATGTCTTAGTGTTAATGTAGATTTGCAAATGTCTCTGTGATAAGGATTGACTCACAGCTAGCTGACTTAGAAACATAATGCTGCTATTGTACATATGTTGATATCTAGATGCGGTTCATTTTTATTGAATTCTTCCAGTTGCAACATTATTTCAGGGGTTGGGTCCATTAAATCATATAGATCCTGGTCATAATGGCTGTGTCTGGATTAAATCAAATTCTTCCTGAAACAATAGATACTTGTAGAACATGTTCTGGATCAAATTATTTTTGTAATATTTCAATGACTCAGAGTAATGCTGTAGCTAAT
The DNA here is from genome assembly GCF_020745735.1 of Hemiscyllium ocellatum. Taxonomy (NCBI): domain Eukaryota; kingdom Metazoa; phylum Chordata; class Chondrichthyes; order Orectolobiformes; family Hemiscylliidae; genus Hemiscyllium; species Hemiscyllium ocellatum. The sequence continues at coordinate 74,944,481 of NC_083409.1, read as the reverse complement.
GATCACATTACATGGATTTAGTTAATTAAATCAATTTACATGCTAATTTTTTAAGTCTGTGACAAGCTAACAGTGGCAAGTTGCTTGTTTGAATAGCAGTCCACAATATTTCCTCAATGACAGTCGATATCACTGATGACTAAATATACTTCAGGCTATTTTCAAGACAGACCCAATGTCCGTTCTAAGATACGGCCAAACCCTCTTCTCACTGGGACCAGCAATGGAGGCCATGACACCCTTGTTCAAAGTTGTCACTCAGGTTAAAGTAGTCTCAGCATTTGCAGGAACGCCCAACACTAATTGACCAGTGTAAATACCACCACCTGCACTGCACAACTAGAACAAAATAAGAATGGAGGCTAATGATCTGAGAAAATGAGAGCAGCCTTCCACGGAGGAAACTGAGGGTATTGCACATAAGAGGTATCACCATCTGCATGATAGAATACAGCAACACTGGGTACCACAAGCCAGACAGGTCTTAATTAATTCCCAGTTCCGTAGCTAAGAGGTGCAGTAACCATTGCTTGAATGCTAAAATGGCTAGTGCTTGAAAGGCTATCAGTTTTTTTTTTCTGTTCCATGAGACATATGAAGCTTCTATTTGTTTTTTGTTGGCTTTTGCTGTTGGAGAATAAAAGTCACTGGCTTGAAGCATTTGAAGGCTTTCCTGTATTATGGACTAAGCCAGGCCACTCAAAACATTCTTGAGCAAGCAGCTCAGACCATACTTTGCAATTTGTTTCAGTAAGTGGACAGTGAAAGTTACCCTGATTAAGTTAGCTAGGTTGACTACCAGATTTTAAAATAGACAAAAATTTATTCCCAAAAATTACACAATGAAACACAAAGAACAGAATCAAGACCCCCTTCAGAACTCAACCTATCCAACTAGACTTAATTATGCTGTTCCGAATATACGCAACAGTTCCAATGAGGAAACTCCCTTTAAAAATCAGTATAAATGGAACACATGCTAACAGATTGAAGTCAAAGTGCAGAAAGATATATATAGAGAGAGAGAGCTGCCACACAACTCCCTGTTGAATTTCCAAACAGCTCAAGACTGAACTAAAAACTGCTCAGCCCAGCCAAAGAGCTGATCACGCCCCTTTCTTTATACAGGTCACTTCTAAAACATGACCACTTTGGCCTGAACTCTCATCTGTTTACATATAAACAAAGGCTTCTCAAAATCCTTTTCATCTCTGTACCAATCCAGACTGTCGGACCCCTGCCCGGTTTATTGTCCCTCTGAAAAAAGTCAAGGACAGAGTATCCTTGAGCATAGGAACAGCTTTTAGTAAAATAAGCACTAGCTTTGTGACACCTCCCCACTTAAAAAAAAGAACCTTCAATACAAAAAGATGGCTTTATTTTTAACCTTCAAATCCTGGTTAGTAGTCAAAACACACACATACACTATACTAACTGTAAACATGCAAATTCAGGGCACAGCACACCTGCCAACGAATGCCTCCGTATCTCATTAGAGTCTCAATAAGGCAACATGTTTTCACAACTTGCCACATACACAATTGTCAAATTGAATGGTGGCAACAACAGCCTCCATCTAAACAGTCTGGCATTTTTGACCTTAAATGTTTCCACAAATGTCAATGGGTTGTGATTAGTGTATACGATTGTCTCAGATACATTGCTGGTAATGTAAACACTGAAATGTTGTAATGCTAACACCAAGCTTAAAGTCTCTTTTGCCACCGTTGGATATTTCTGTTGATGAACATTCAACTTCCTGGAAAAATATCTGATGAGTTTTTCTATCCCCTCGTCATTCTCCTGCAGGAATACCATGCCGATACTCACGTCACTGGCCTCGATAGCCACCTTCGAAAGGCTTTGTGTAATCTGGTGTGGCTAATACTGGGGCAATAGTTAACACAATGTTAAGGCTGTCAAATGCCTTTTGACAGTCCACTGTCCACTGAAACCTCTTGCCCTTTTTTTAACAATTCAGTGAGTGGAGTAGCCACATTGCTAAAGTTTGGCGAAAACTTTTGGTAAAATCCTCTCAACCTCAGGGACGGTAGTTCTCCTTTTATTGTTGATGGTGTGGGAAGTTCCCCAAATACTTTCATTTTTGCATCCTGTGTGGCCATTTGTCCATGTCCAATAACATGGCCTGGGAAGGTGACTTGGGCTTTGGCAAATTCACTTTTAGCTAGGTTTACCACCAAGCCTACCTTCTGAAGTTGAGCGAACAAGTCTGACAAATGCTGCAAATGTTCCTTCCATGAGTGACTAAAAATCACCAGGTCATCAATATACACCACACAGTTGGGTAATCCAGCAATGGCCTTATTAGTCAGTCTCTGAAATGTGGCTGGAGGAATTTTCATACCAAATAGCATGACATTGAACAGATATAGTCCATTTGGTGTTATGAAAGCCGAAATTGCCTTTACTCTCTCTGACAGAGGAACTTGCCAGTAGCCTCTGAGCAAGATCAACTGAGAAATGTAAGTTGCTTATCTCACTTTTTCAACACAGTCCTCCAACTGTGGAAATGGATATGCATCAGTCTTTGTAAAAGTGCTGACTTTGAGATAGTCCACATGAAACCATTGGGTACCATCTGGCTTTGGCACCATGACTATGGGCAAGCTCCAGTCATTGTAAACTCACTTTGATTATGCCACTTTGATTATGCCATCTCCTATATCTACAATATGCACAATTAGGTTAATACTCCCAGCTTATTTCCATGTATCTCCCATGTGATAGTAATAACTTTTGCAGGTCGTTTCAATTTTCTTGTGGAAGGTAACTCAATAATTTATCCCAATTTTTGACAACTTCCTCATTGTCCAATTTGATTTGAGGAATGCCCAATTCAGAACCCTCTGAACTTGGTTCTTCATTCTGCACTGTAATCATTAACACCTTCTCTTCCTTTCCTTCCCAATCAAAATACCTTTTGAGCATATTCACATGACACACTCGGTGAGATTTCTTCCTGTCTGGAGTCCTTATCAAGTAGTTCACCTCACTCAGTTTCCTGTCAATTTAATATAGTCCACTAATCTTTGCTTTGACAGGCTTCTCTGTCACTGGAAGTAACACAATACCTTATCCCCAATTGCAAAATTGCAATTTTGTGATTTCTTATCTGCTCCCTGTTTCATTGTATGCTGTGAAACTTTTAAATGCTGTCTAGCCAACTCTCCAGGTCTATTTAATTGTTTTCTAAAGTTTGACACCTAGTCTAAATGGTGTCTGAATTCTGACTTATTAATTTCTCCTTAATCAATTTTAATGGTCCTCTTACTTCATGCCCAAAAATAATTGAAATGGACTGAATTTGGTCAATTCATCTGATCGCAAAAAGTACAAACGGAATTTCCTTATCCCAACCATCTAGATAATCCTGACCATAAGCCCTCAACATGGTCTTCAGTGTTTGATGCCATCTCTCTGGCACTCTCTGTGATTCTGGATGGTATACAGTAGATTTGAATTGCTTTATTCCCATGTTATCCATAACCTCCTTAAATAGTTCGGATGTGAAGTTTGATCTTTGATCTTACTGGATCTCTATTGGTAGTAGTATTGAGTAAAAAATTTAAATAGTTCCTTTCCAACACTTTTAGCTATGATGTTGTTTAATGGGATTGCCTCTGGAAATCTAGTCAACACATCAATTATTGTTAATAAATACTTATTCCCACTTTTTGGTAGAGGTAAAGGACCTATGCAATCATTCAAGTCTCTTGTGAAAGGTTCCTCAAATGCTGGAATAGGTATTAAAGATGCAGGTTTCATCACTGCCTGTGATTTTCCGATTAGCTGACACATATGACACGTCTGGCAAAATTCAACTACATTCAGGCCAGTAAAAATGTCTTCGTATTTTAGCCTGTGTTTTCCTCACTCCTAAATGAACTCCAAGTGATAGCTCATGCACCACTCGCAGCGCCTCCTTTCTATACCCAACTGGCAAAACAATTTGATGAATCTCTGCCCATGTCTCATCTGCTTGAATGTGTGGCAGTCTCCATTTCCTCATTCAGGCATCATTTGTACAGTAATAACACATAGGAATGCATTCATTTCCTTCCTCAGTAAATGTCTTTTGATATAACTGTTTTAACTCCTCAGCTTTCTGCTGTAATTCAATCAGCTTAGCAGAGCTAAAGATACTGGCATGTTTACCTATTTGCTCCTGCTCTGTCCCACTTATCTGATCAAAAGAAGTCCCTGATAAAGCTATGTCAGCTTCCTTATTTGTGCCTTTTGATCTCTCCTGCTTCAGCTCATGCCTCCGTGATCATGTGATCACACAATCAGGGAAAATTCCTAGATAATCATCCTTCATTTCTTCAGTTGCCTGCATCTCCAGTGGCTTTTCAACTAGAGTAAGCAACACACCTACCGCTGAATCAGTGATATCATTTCCAAGGGTAAATGGTATTCCTGGAGCTGAGAGTTTGTCCAGTACTCCTGCCACAAATTCTCCACTCTTCTCTGGACTCTCTAGCCTCACTTTACATAATTGAGCACTTTTTGTCTAACCATGAATTCTTGTTACCAGTAGCTTTTCTGGCAATAGTCCTTCAGGAGTGCATATCTCCTCATCCTTCAGCATTAACGACTAAGAGGATCCTGTGTCCCTTAATATTGTAACCTCCTTACCTACTGCTCCTGGCCTTTGTGAATAAACTTTACCCTTGCATGTATAATTTTTCAAGCAGATCTGGCACTTCCTTCTTAATCAACCTCTGATCATCTTGTACACTCTGAGGCAGTTGTCTAACTTCCCTTGTGCTGTTTGTTACTAGTCCAAGAAAACATCCAGGCTTGTCTGGTTTTTCTACATCCAGTTTTCTCCTAGCTCACCAACACTGTGATTTCATGTGGCCCACTTTATTTCAAGGAAAATACTGGAGCATTTTAACTTGTTTGCTCCCCTCAAGGGTTTCTTTTTTACCCTGTGGTAAGTTACCATTATGATCTTCACTGAGGTCTACTTTTCCCTTTCGACATGAGGGTTTCTCTTTGCCCCAGTTTCTATCCCTAATGGACTGAAATTTATTTGGGAAACCAAACCGTGTTTTCTGGACCAGCTCAGAATCATTGGCCACTTCAGCTGCTAACTTTGCTGTTTTAACTCTTCCTTTTTCACATGAGCTCGCATTACTTCAGGTAGTTCCTCCAAAATAGTTACCTCTCTAAGGGCATCATAGGTTTGCCCAATTTTTAAAGCTTTTATCCATCTATTGAAATTACCCTGTTTGATCCTTTAAAACTCAAGACCAGTCATGACCAGGGTTTCTCCTTAGATTTCTGAAACATTGTCTATAGGTTTCTGGTACAAGCTCATACGCACATAAAATGGCTTTTTTCATATCCTCATACTCCCCAAATACCTCCTCTGATAGGAATACGAATACCTCACTAGCCTTACCTACAAGTTTCATTTGGATCAACAAAATCCACATAGCCACTGGCCACTGCATTTGTTTAGCCACCTTTTCAAATGAGATGAAAAAGGCTTCCACATCCTTCTCATCAAATTTAGGCAATGGTTGAACATACTTATACAGTTCCTCACTGGGCTTCTGACTACCAGGGGCTTAGTCATCCTCAGTCCCTTCCTCACTAAGCCTAATTCAGCCTTTATCGCCAGCCTTTTACGCTGACTTTCCTTTTTAAGCGTTTGTTTTTGAAGTTCAAAAGCTCTTTCTTTTTCTCTCTTCTGTTGCTCTCTCTTCTTCTCTCTGTTCAGCTGTTCTCTCTTTTTCCCTTTTGCTTTAAATCGTAACTCCAACTGTTGCATTTCTGCTGCCCTTTCCTTATCTCTTGCCTCTAACTCAAGCTGCTTCATTTACAATTGAATTCTTGTCATCTCTATAGATTCTGATGGTTTCTCCAGCAAGTTTAAATGATGAGCTACTGCTGTATTTATCTCTCCTTTCCTCATAGGAGCAGACAGGTCCAATTGCAGCTTCTCAGTTAATTCTTGCAACTTGGTCTTATTCATGTTTTGCAAAATTTCCAAAGTCACCGCATCCAGATCCAGAAAACGTTTGGTGACTGAAAGAGCCATTACTATCCCAAGCTTTGTCTACCCAACCAAACCAACAACCGGAATAAAGACACTAGCACCTTCCATCCGCTGTTTAAAATCCCGCAAAGAGCCTCCAATCTGTTATGGACTAGGCCAGACCACTCAAAATATTCTCAAGCAGGCAGCTCAGACCATAACTTTGCAATTTGTTTCGATAAGTATACAGTGAAAATTACCCGGAGTAAGTTAGCTAAGTTGACTACTAGATTTTAAAACAGACTAAAATTTATTCACAAAATTACACAACAAAACACAAAGAACAGAATAAAGAACCCCTACAGAACTCAACCTGTCCAACTAGACTTAATTATGCTGTTCTGAATATACACAACAGTCCCAATAAACAAACTCCCTTTAAAAGCCAGTATAAATGGAACACATGCTTACAGGTTGAAGTTGAAGGGCAGAAAGAGAAAGAGAAAGTTTCCACTTAGCTCCCTATTGAACTTCTCACCAGTTCAAGACTGAATCAGAAATGCACAGCTCAGCTAAAGTGCTGACCATTTTCCTTTCATTATACAGGTCGCTTCTAAAACATGGCCATTTTGGCCTGAAGTCTCATCAGTTTACATATAAACAAAAGGGCTCTCAAAATCCTTTTCATCTCTGTACCAAACCGGACTGATAGGAGCCCGGTCCAGTTTATTATCCTTTGAAAAAAATCAAGGGCAGAGTATCCTTGAGCCAAGGAACAGCTTTTAGAAAGAAATGGGACTAGCTTTGTGACACCTGTATGTGATTGTCCCACATTGAACAATGAGGAAATGCTGGGCTACACTGTGTATTCAAGGAAGGATAGTACTTAAAAGATGGTTGTGCTTAACGGGAGGGAAGCTGTATGACTTGGTTCTTAAGTAGCAATAGCTGGAAGACGGTGCACTTGTACATGCAATGGAGTGACAGCCATGTCACCTGTGTACCCTTGGAAATGGTGATTTGTAATTGCTGTCCTACTACCTACATGGTGAAGGGCAACTCCAGGCTGCTAATACTGAACCAGGTGCATGGCTTGGGTTCCAAATTCGAGTCGGCTCCAGGGTTCCTGGGATATCCCGGCTGTGAAGAGAAATTCAACCTCTGGCAAGTAGGGGCACGGGACGAGCAGGGTGCTATAGGTGTGTGGTTAATGGGGTGAGTTTGGAAAATCAGTAGGCATCATGGAGGGAAACTCTCTTTGAAACCTGCCAAAATGACACCTCGCTAAATCCTGGTAAGATTCAGCCTCTAAAGTTTTCACCCAACAAAAATGTGCAATAGATTTGGTTTCTCAATGACATCTAATCACATAACTATGATGACTAGTTGAGTTGCCTTCCTTAGCCATACTGCAAAGACAATAGCTGATTTTCCAGTAGATGGCTGATTTTAAATCTATTTCCCATTGTTGCTTACCAACACTGGAAATAATAGGTTGTCAGGGTTCAAACACTCAACTATTTCAAACAGAGAGATAGAAAATAATTAAAAATTTGTGCGCAATCCAAAAACACCTTTTTATCACTATTTGATTTGCAAGTAGTTTTAAAAATAAGTCTGATGAAGTGATAAAATATGACAGCTCTGATAGATTTGAATAGTCAAGGGAATGTTTATGAATTGGGTATTTCATTAGCTTTCAATTCTTATCAAAGTGACCGAATAAAACTGCTGATTAAATCCGACCTTGTCAATTATTTTCCTCTACAGGCAGTGCAATCAAAGGATGTGGTAACACAATTGCATCAGAAAAAAATTATAGCCTTGTAAATGACCTAGGGAATCAATAAAGTAGCTTTGCTCACTACTGTTTGTAACTACGCAATTTCCATATAGGAAAGTATCTAACGTCTACAATGCAGCTGTTTTGTATAGATTAAGACTAAGTAAAAATATATTATTTTTATATATATTATATATATAATATATACATACATACACACTCACACACACACACACATATATATAATATATATATATGTGAGTGTGTGTGTGTGTGGTACACATATATATATATATATATATATATAGTTATCTAGGCTTCCAGTAAGCACCAAACATCAAAGGCTCAAATTCCTATGTTGAACTGTAGTTGTTGTCTCAAGAGCAAATGGGAAAACAGCTTTAAGTTTTAGAATGACCTGTGTCAATTTCTATAACGGTCTCCCATTGTCATTGTAATTTCGGAGGCTCTTGTAACATTTCTGCCAAAATTCCATTGAAAGAACGACTATGGAAATTGATTAGCATCCTATTGATCATTTTCAGCATTCACTCCCTCCACCACCTACACGCAGTGGCAGCAGTGCATGCTATCTACACAATGCACTGTGACAATTTACTATGGCTCCAACACCAACTCGCAACTTCTGCCACACAGAAGGAAGAGCAGCAGATTCATGGGAACATCACACCATCTACAAGTTCTCTTTCAAACCACATAATGTCCTGACTTAGAACCATATTGTTTTTTCTTAACTGTTGCTGAGTCAAAATCCTGGGAGCTCCCTTCCTAACAGCAATGTAGGTATACCCACCCAGCCTTAAGATGACAGATCACCACCAGCTTCTTATTAGAGATGGGTAATAAATATTGGCCTAGCCAGTGACGCCCATGATAAATAAAAAAACTTCACACTCAAAAAGTTTTTGCTTTATATTTATCCTTCTCCTTTTCTCTCTGTTTATTTCCTGCTCTCTTTCCTTCTCTGCATATCTCAATCTGCCTGCACTCTTCTTCAAATCTGTTGTGTTGCACTGAAGAAAGTAGCAATGGAACAGTTATTAAAAATACAATGGTCTACATACAGTAGGAAATCTAATCTAAAAAAAATTTATTACTTTAAGGAAGTAACAGAGTTTAAAGTGAAGGTAATTGCTCACCTACATGTTGTAGGTAATTGATCTTTGACTTGATCATCTATTTTTTCAATAAAAATGTTTTTGAGTTTGGATGAGGAATTAATTCTTGACTTTCTTCCGCAAATATGTTACATATCAATCATTACTCTCTCAAGTTTCAAAACTTGAACTTCAAACCAAGTAATAAACACATGACGTTTGCGCATATGGCCCAGATTGTGCTGAAGTGAGTTATCTCACAATATGTGCTGTTAGACCTGTTCCTATATCTTTTAACTTATAATGTTTTTGCCCTGTAACTAGTTGGAAGTACAATCTGCCAATGGCATAGCACAGACCACAGGGCATCTAGGACTTTAGTGAACAATAAAGCCAATAGCCATCTCTGTTACTGCCATGTATATCTCCCTGTCACTAGCTCAGATATTTCCACAGTGTATGCTTCAAGGGGTACCTCAAGGGAATCTGCACGGGGTGAGAGAATGAGAAAGACAAGTCAGGGGATGATGTTGCATTTGAGTTGTGCTGGAATGGAGCAACATACTGATAAAGACAGATGGAAGTGCGCACAGAAAGGTTTGGTGCATTGGCAGGTCTACAAGTAAATCTACAATCGCTGTCAAGGAACTTTGAAGGTTCTGGCACTATTCTTGCAAATAGCTCATCCTTTCCAGTGTGGAAGTAGTGGCCAATTCCATGACCACATTTGTGGACCCACTGTCTAATGGAAGCACCATGGGTTTTTGAGTGCAGAGGGCTCAGCCATGCTGACTGTGTCCACGCCAGAGGCAAGTGCAGCCTCTTTGGCTTTAAGTATCACCATGAAGACTGTGACAGGTAGAGTGGAGGTGAAGGGCCTGGCCACATCCAGAGTGTGTTGAGAGCAGATTTCTGAGCGATTTCATATGGTTCCTGCTTTGATTGGTTGCCAACTGACACAGCGTTTTATGTTTTTCAGGGAGGGACGCCTGGAATGAAGTCAAGGTCCCTTACCACCCTGTCACTTTGCCTTTGGTGCTGAGTACCGATGGCGAGAATGATGGAGTGCAGATCTGTGTGGATATCCAGAAGAGTCTGAGAATGCTGGACCCGGAACTCTCCATGGCAGCTATTGACCTGTCCATGGAGGCAGCTATACTTTTGAATTGAATTGAATTGAATTGAATTGAATTGAATTTATTGTCATGTGTACCAAGGCATAGTGAAAAGCTTTGTCTTGTGATCAATACAGGCAGATCATATAGTTAAGTAGTATAGAAAAATAAATGACAGGTAAACATGAGCTAAAACAAAAACACAGGCACAGGCAAATGTTAAGAGTTTGTGAGTCCATTTAGTATTCTAAAAACAGTAGGGTGGAAACTATTTTGAAACCGGCTGGTGTGTGTGTGTGTTCAGGCTTCTGTACCTTCTCCCCAATGGTAGAGGTTGTAGAAAAACATTGTCAGGGTGGGATGGATCTTTGAGAGTGCTGGTAGCCTTTCCTTGACAGCGGGCCTGATAGATAGATTCTATAGATGGGAGGTTGGCCTTTGTGATTGTCCAGGCTGAGTTCACCACTCGCTGTAACCATCTCTAATGTTGAATGGTACAGTTGCCATACCAAGTAGTGATACATCCAGATAGAGTGCTCTCGATGGCGCAACTATATAAGTTAGCAAGGGTATGTCTGACTGTCCCAATTATGTTACTACAGTTGTGTAGTCTCTGTGTCAGGATGCCTGGCACCCAGGACAAACCTGCCTGCTGCTCCTCTGCCAACTTGTACCGTTGTATGAATTCTAAATGCTGATGCTCCCAGTCATGGGCTCAGCAGGTACTTGGTCACTGGCAGTCCTGCAGGTGCCATTGGCCTGAAAAACTTTCTCTTCATCTAGCTATCGAGATGTGGCACTGACGAGCAGGTGCCCCGACTCTAAAGTCAATGAAATATCCCCTGACGTGTCAGTATCTGAAAGCTTCTCCTGAAAGGTGATAGAGGGGATGTGGTGAAGGGCAAACCTCTTTACAACAGCCACAGTGGACTATCTAGCCATCCCTGCCAAATCCAAAAGAAAAAGAAGGTTGTAAGTAAGTGTTATAGAACATAGAACATTACAGTGCTGACCTGTAGAATCCATCTGAAGCTAATTTATCCTACACTATTCCATTTTCATCTATATGTTTATCCTATAACTATTTAAATGCTCTTAAAGTTGGTGAGTTGACTATTGTTACAGACAGGGCGTTCCAAGCTCCTACTACTTTCTGAGTAAAGAAACTACCTCTGACATCTGTCCTAGATCAATCATCCCTCAATTTAAAGCTATGTCTGGGTGGGTTACTCTTCGGAGGTTCAGTGTGGACTTGTTGGGCCGAAAGCCCTGTTTTGACACTGTATGGAATCTAATCTAATCTAAATCCCATCTGGCCCAGGGGACTTATCTATTTTCACACTTTCCAGAATTGCTAACATTGCCTCCTTGTGAACCTCAATCCCATCCAGTCTAATAGCCTTTTTCTAAGTATTCTCCTCGATAACATTGTCTTTTTTCAGTGTGAATACTGACGAAAAATATTCATTTAATGCTTCCCCTATCTCCTCGGATTTCACGCACAACTTCCCACTGCAATCCTTGATTGGCCCTAATCTAGTCATTCTTTTATTCCTGATATACCTATCAAGGCTTTCCTTGATCCTATCTGCCAATGACTTCTCATGTCCCCTCCTGGCTCTTCTTAGTTCTATCTTTAGGTCCTTCCTAGCTAAGTTGTAACTCTCAAGTGTCCTAACCGAGCCTTCACGTCTCATCTTAACATAAGCCTTCTTCTTCCTCTTGACAAGAGATTCAACTTTTTTAGTAAATCACAGCTCTCTCACTTGACCACTTCCTCCCTGCCTGACAGGTACATACTTGTCAAGGACACACATTAACTGTTCCTTGAATAAGCTCCATGTTTCAATTGTGCCCATCCGCTGCAGTTTCCTGCCCCATCCTATGCATCCTAAATCTTGCCTAATCTCATTACAATTGCCTCTCTCCCAGCTATAACTCTTGCCTTGCGGTATACACCTATCTCTTTCTATCGCTAATGTGAACATAACTGAATTGTGGTCACTATCACCAAAGTGCTCACCTACCTCCAAATCTAACACCTGGCCGGATTCATTTCCTAGTACCAAATCCAATGTGGCCTAGCCCCTTGTTGGCCTGTCTACATACTGTGTCAGGAAACCCTCCTGCACATATTGGACAAAAACTGACCCATCTAAAGTACTGAACAATAGTATTTCCAGTCAATATTTGGAAATTTAAAGTCCCCCATAATAACTACCCTGTTCTCACTCCAATCCAGTAATCTTTGCTATTCTTTCCACTACATCTCTGGAACTATTCAAAGGTCTATAGAAAACTCCCAACAGGGTGACCGCTCCTTTCCTGTTTCTCAACTCAGCCCATACTACCTCGATAGATGAGTGCTAAAACATCCTTTCTGCCACTGTAATACTGTCCTTGACTAACAATGCCACACCTCCCCGTCTTTTACCACCTTCTCTGTTCTTACTGAGACATTTAAATCCCAGAACCTGCAACAGCCCTTCCTGTCCCTGCTCCATCCATGTCTCCAAAATGGCAACGACAGCAAAGTCCCAGATACCAACCCAGGCTTCCCGGACACTCTGGCATTGAAGTGAACACACTTTAAATCACCTTCCTGCTTGCCAGTGCCTTCTTGCGACCTTGAAACAATATTTCTGACCTCGCTACCTTCAACCTCCTGGACACTGGAGCTACAATTTAGGTTCCCAATGCCCTGTTGAATTAGTTTAAACCCTCCTGAAGAACATTAGCAAATATTCCCCCCCTTTCCCCCCCCACCCCCCCAACCCCCCCAGCATATTGGTACCCCTCTGGTTCAGGGGTTGACCATCCTTTATGTAGAGGTCCCACATACCCCAGAATGAGCCGCAATTATCCTGGTACCTGAAACCCTCATCCTGCACCGTCCCTGTAGCCACACATTCAACTCTTCTCTCTTCCTATTCCTCACCTCGCTAGCACGTGACACAGGTAACAAAACAGAAACTAAAACTTCTGTTTGTTCTAGCTCTAGGCTTCCACCCTACTCCCTGAATTTCTGCCTTAAATCCCCACTCCTTTTCCCATCTATGTCGTTGGTGCCGATGTGGAACAAGACTTGGGGCTGCTCCCCCTTCCCCTCAAGAGTCCCAAAACCATGATCCAAGACATCACGAACCCCGGCACCTGGGAGGTTATATTCCAACCGTGAGTCTCTCTTGATCCCACAGGAGCTCCTATATGTCCCCCTAACTACGAAGTCCCCAATGATTAATGCTCTCTCCTCTCCCCTCTTCTCTTTTGTGCCAGAGACCTATACCTTATGGCTTACCCCTGGTAAGTCACCCCCCCAACCAACAGTATCCAAAACTATTAATGGGAATGGCCATAGGGGATCCCTGCACTGTGCCTGTTCCCTTTCAATCCCCTGACTGTAACCCATCTGCCTTTTTCTTATAAACTGAGGCAGGTGGGAAATACACTGACTGTGCGCCATCCAGGGTCAAGGGGCTTCACCCCAGCTGCAGAACCAGGGAGTACACAAAAATGTAGTGGGAGCGAGAGAAGGAAGAAAACCTATTAAGGGCACTTTGGTGGCACAGTTGACAATGGTTTGTCAATGATTGTGAACCTTTGCATAACTTTATGCCTTTATCCGTGGATCTATTTGTTAGTCTCTCTGTGTGGGGTCAAATAACATTGTTATACCTTCAATGTCACTTCATGGTCACAGTCAAGGGTATGGTGCTGGAAAAGCACAGCAGGTGCTTTTGGAGGAAGGCCAATTTTGATGGTATTAGGCAAGAACTTTCGAAAGCTGGTTGAAGGCAGATGTTCGCAGGCAAAGCGACGGCTGGAAAATGGGAAGCCTTCAGAAATGAGATAACAAGAATCCAGAGAAAGTATATTCCTGTCCGGGTGAAAGGAAAGGCTGGTAGGTATAGGGAATGCTGGATAACTAGAGAAATTGAGGGTTTGGTTAAGAAAAAGGAAGCATATGTCAAGTACAGACAGGATAGATCAAGTGAATCCTGAGAAGAATATAAAGGCAGTAGGAGTATACTTAAGTGGGAAATCAGGAGAGCAAAATGAGGACACGAGATAGCTTTGGCAAATAGAGTTAAGGAGAATCCAAAGGGTTTTTACAAATACCCAAAGAGTAACAAGGGAGAGAAGATGGGGCAGATAATAAAGGAACATTTTGCATCAGTATTTACTGTGGAAAAGGGCATGCAAGATATAGAATGTAGATAAATAGATGGTGACATATTTTAAAATGTCCACATTTCAGAGGAGGAAGCACTGGATGTCCTGAAATGCATAGAAGCGGATAAATCCCCAGGACCTGATCAGGTGTACCCCAGAACTCTGACGGAAGCTAGACAAGTGATTGCTGGGCCCCTTGCTGAGATATTTATATCATCGATAGTCACAGGTGAGGTGCCGGAAGACTGGAGGTTGGCAAACGTGGTGCCACTGTTTAAGAAGGGCGGTAAAGACAAGCCAGGGAACTATAGACCAGTGAGCCTGACGTTGGTGGTGGGCAAGTTGTTGGAAGGAATCCTGAGGGACAGGATGTACATGTATTTGCAAAGGCAAGGACTAATTAGGAACAGTCAACATAGCTTTATGTGTGGGAAATTATGTCTCACAAACTTGATTGACTTTTTTGAAGAAGTAACAAAGAGGGTTCATGAGGGCAGAGCAGTTGGTGTGATCTATATGGACTTGAGTAAGGCATTCGACAAGGATGCCATGGAAAACTGGTGAGTAAGGTTGGATCTCACGGAATACAGGGAGAAATAGCCATTTGGATACAGAACTGGCTCAAAGGTAGAAGACAGAGGGTGGTGGTGGAGGATTGTTTTTCAGACTGGAGGCCTGTGACCAGTGAGGCCCACAAGAATTGGTGCTGTGTACATTACTTTTCATCATTTATAAAAATGATTTGGATGTGAGCATAAGAGGCATTGTTAGTAAGTTTGCAGATGATACCAAAATTGGAGGTGTAGTGGACAGCGAAGAAGTTTACCTCAGATTACAACAGGATCTTGATCAGATAGGCCAATGGGCTGAGAAGTGGCAGATGGAATTTAATTTAGATAAATGTGAAGTGCTGCATTTTGGGAAAGCAATTCTTAGCAGGACTTATACACTTAATGGTAAGGTGCTAGGGAGTGTTGCTGAACAAAGATACCTTAGAATGCAGGTTTATAGCTCCTTGAAAGTGGAGTCATATGCAGACAGGATAGTGAGGAAGGTGTTTGGTTTGCTTTCCTTTATTGGTCAGAGTATTGAGTACAGGAATTGGGAGGTCATTTTATGGCTGTACAGGACATTGGTTAGGCCACTGTTGGAATATTGTGTGCAATTCTGATCTCCTTCCTGTTGGGAAGATGTTGTGAAACTTGAAAGAGTTCAGAAAAGAGCGGATAGGTGGGAAGGAAGATGGACAGGTAGGACAGGTCATGAGGGTGGTGCTGAGCTGGAAGGTTGGAACTGGGATAAATGGGGGGAGAAGGGGAAATGAGGAAACTGGTGAAGTCCACATTGATGCCATGAGGTTGGAGTGTCCCAAGGCAGAAGATGAGGTGTTCTTTCTCCAGGGGTCAGGTAGTAAGGGAGTGGCTATCGAGTAGGCCCAGGACCTGCATATCCTCGGCAGAGTGGGAAGGGAATTTCACCAGTTTCCTCATTTCCCCTCCCCCCACCTTCACCCGGTTCCAACCTTCCAGGTCAGCACTGCCCTCATGACCTATCCTACCTGTCCATCTTCCTTCCCACCTATTCGCTCCACCCTCCTCTCCAACCTATCACCATTACCCCCGCCTCCATCCATCTATCACACTTTCAGCTACCTTCCCTCCAGCCACACCTTGCTGTCTGTACAGTGTTTTTGCTGACCCTACAGTGTGTCTGCAGTCCATACAGTGTGTTTGCTGACTATACAGTGTGTTTGCTATCTGTACAGTGTGTCTGCTGTCCCTACAGTGTGTTTCCTATGCATACATTGTGTCTGCTGTCCATACAGTGTATTTGCTATCTGTACAGTGTGTTTGCTGTCTGTACAGTGTGTTTGATGCCCGTACAGTATATTTGCTGTCCCTACAGTGTGTTTGTTGTCTGTACAGTGTGCTTGCTGTCCATACAGTGTGTTTGCTGTCTATACAATGTGTTTGCTGTCGGTACAGTGTGTTTTGCTATCCATACAGTGTATTTGCTGTCTGTGTAGTGTGATAATTGTCTGTACAATGTGTTTTCTGTCTGTACAGTGTGCTTACTGTCCGGACAATGTGTTTTTGCCGGTATAGTGTTTTTGCAGTCTGCACAGTATGTCTGCTGTCCATTAGTGTATTTGCTGTCTATACAGTGTGTTTGCTATCTGTACAGTGTTTTTGCTGTCCCTACAGTGTGTTTTTTGTCGTACAGTGTGCTTGCTGTCAATACAGTGTGTTTGCTGTCTGTACGGTGTGTTTGATGCCCGTACAGTGTTTTAGTTGTCCCTACAGTTTGTTTTTTGTCTGTACAATGTGTTTGCTATCCATACAGTGTTTTTGCTGTCCATATAGTGTGTTTTCTGTCTGTACAGTATGTTTGCTGTCTGTACAGTGTGTTTGCTGTCCGTACAATGTGAGTGCTGTGTGTACAATGTGGTTGCTGTCTGTACAGTGTGTTTGCTGCCTGTACAGTGTGTTTTGTGTCCATACAGAATGTTTGCTATAAAATATTGTGTTTGCTGTCCCTACAGTGTGTTTGCTGCCCGTACAACATGTTTGCTGTCCATACAGAATGTTTGCTAGTATGCAGTGTGTTTGCTGTACCTACAGTGTGTTTACTTTCTGTACAGTGTGTTTGCTGTCTCTACAGTGTGTTTGCTGTCTGTACAGTGTGTTTGCTATCCATACAATGTGTTTGCTTTCAGTACAGCGTGTTTGCTGTCTGTACAGTGTTTTTGCTATCTGTGCCGTGTGTTTGCCATCTGTACAATGTATTTGCTTCCTGTACAGTGTGTTTGCTGTCGGCACAGTGTGATTGTTGTCTGTACAGTGTGTTTACTATCTCTACAGTGTGTTTGCTGTCTGTACAGTGTTTTTGCTGTCTGTACAATGTGTTTGCTGTCTGTACAGCGTGTTTTGCTCTCCACACAGTGTTTTTGCTGTCTGTATAGTGTGTTGGCTGTCTGTACAGTGTATTGCTGTCTGTACAGTGTTGTTGCTGTCTATACAGCATGTTTGCTGTCCATACAGTGTGTTTGCTATTCATACAGTGTGTTTGCTGTCTGTACAGTGTGTTTGCTGTCTATACAGTGTTTTTGCTGTTTGTACAGTGTGTTTGCTGTCTGTACAGTGTATTTGCTGTCAGTACAGCGTGTTTGCTGTCCCTACTGTGTGTTTGCTATCCATACAGTGTGCTTGCTCTCTATACAGTGTGTTTGCAGTCTGTAAAGTGTGTTTGCAGTCTGTACAATGTGTTTGCTGTCTGTACAGTGTGTTTTCTGTCTATACAGTGTATTTTCCGCCTGTACAGTGTGTTTGCTATCCCTACAGTGTGTTTTTTATCTGTACAGAGTGTTTGTTGTCCATACAGTGTGTTTGCCATAGGTATCGTATGTTTGCTATCTGTACAGCGTCTATGTTGTCTGTACAGTGTGTTTGACATTTGTACAGTGTTTTTGCTGTCTGTACAGCATTTTTGCTGTCCATACAGTGCACTCTGCAATACAAGGTTGGTCCTTTAGATTGTCTCGCTCATGTATTGAAAGGGTGTCATGATTGTCTTAAGAGATTGCCATGTTGAATGCCAATGTCCATGGACAAGGCGTGCAAGGGTTGGCACCTATGGATCATTTCCTGTGTTGTAGTTTGATCATATGCAATATGAGGCGAAAGTGAGGACTGCAGATGCTGGAGATCAGAGTCGGGAGTGTGGTGCTAGAAAAGCACAGCAGGTCAGGCAGCATCTGAGGAACAGGAGAATTGACATTTTGGGCAAAAGCCCTTCATCTCCCAGACTCTACACAATCCCACCACCTCAGGGGATCTCCCACCTACAGCTTTCAGCTTCATAGTTTAGGAACCCCACACCGCCTGGTTCTGCCTCCTACCCAAGATCCACAAGTCTGACTACATCAGCCAACCCATCGCCTCGGCCTGCTCCTGCCCCACCAATTTCTTCTCCACATATCTCAATACTGTCCTATTCCACCCCCCTCCCATTCCAGGAACTCCCCACATATGTTCAGGACACCACCCACACCCTCTACCTCCTCCAAGACTTCCGTTTCCCAGGAACCCAATGCCTCATCTTCACCATGGACATCCAATCCCCATCCATACACCTTCAACCACCATGACCAGGGCCTCCAAGACCTCCGTTTCTTCCTCGACTGATGTCCCCACCAGTACACTTTCACTGACACTAAGTCGTTTGGCTGAACTGGTCCTCACCCTCAACAATTTCTCCTTCGAATCCTCCCACCTCCTCCAGATGAAAGGGGTTGCCATGGGCACCTGGATGGGCCCCTGCTATGCCTGTCTCTTTGTCGGCTATGTGGAACAATCTGTCTTCCTCAGTTACACTGGCCCCATTCCCCACTTTCTCCTCCGCTACATTGATGACTACATCGGCACCATCTTGTGCTCCCACAATAAGATTGAACAGTTCATCAGTTTCACCAGTTTCCTCATTTCCCCTCCCCCACCCTACCCCAGTTCCAGCCTTCCAGTTTCGCACCACTCTCATGACCTGTCCCACCTGTCAATCTTCCTTCCCACGTATTCGCTCCACCCTCCCCTCTGACCTATTGCCTTCTCCCCCACTTCCATCTACCTATTGCATTCTTAACTATCTTCCCCCTAGTCCCACCTCCCTCCTATTTACCTCTGGAGTAAGTGGTGAGTAGCATTGGACAGGTGACCACACTGATTTCCATATTGAATTTCCTTGATGTCTAGTATGTTTGGTGAGTTTGGTAAGAGAGAAAGCTGAATATTAATGAGACAAAAACATTTAACAAGCAATAATGCCCTTAATTGGCAATATGACACTGCCTAACGAGAACCACCTTGCCATTTGTGAAAAGCAGAAAAAATGAAGCAAGTTGTTCCTATTAGCAAGGTAGCCTCAATGGATTTTTTGTCTGGATTTGCCACACACCTCACTATAACCCACATCACTCAGACCCTTATAAGATTCTGCCAACGTTTTGCTTTAACCTCTTGCTTAGTTGACTGTTTGATGAACTGCTTGGCAACAGTCAAGTTAAACTCAATATCAATAATTAGAATTGCAAATGTCAATCACAATCCAAATAATCACAATGGACTGTGTTACAGTATTCCAAGAGTACAATTTGCGGGTGGGGTGGGGCACGATGGCTTGGTGGTATTAACACTAGACTGTTAATCCAGAAGCCTAGGTAATGTTTTGGGAAAATTCCACAATGGCAGATTGTGGAATATGAAAATGAATTAAAAATCTGGCATTATAAATCTTATGATGACTCTGAAGCCATTGTCAATTGTTGAAAAAACCCATCTGGTTCACTAATGCCCTTTAGTGAAGGAAACTGTCATCCTGACCTGACCTGGACTACATGTGACTCCAGATCCACAACAATGTGGTTGAACTCTTAACTGCCCTCTGGGATGGGCGATAAATACTGACTTAGCCATTGACACCCTCATCCTGAGAGTGAATAAAATAAACCTTTGAATAAAATATTAATTCATAATTCTGATTTCTGATATCTGAAAGATAAAGGGTAATGAAATTTTTACAAGCAACCTAATCGTTTCAAAGGATGAAACATGAGTGAGTATGGGGAAAAGCAATCTTGCAAAATTATGCTGATTATATCTTGACAATGTTTTTTGCAGCTTACCTTCCTTCTGCTTATGGTTCTGACATAAGATAACATTCCACTTGTTCAGTTGCCAAAGGCAAATCCTTTGGACCTAATGACCTGCAATCTAGGTTTCAAAGGAAGTAACTGCACAAATATTGGTTGCTGTACTTTACATCTTCCAGAATTCCTTAGCATCTAGAATAGCTCCCCAGTATCGGAACATAGCAAAGAAAGATAGAAAAGCTCAAATAGGAATGATAGGACAGTTAGCCTTACATGAGTAATAGAGAAAATGTTATAAAATCTATTAAGGATGTGGCAACACAGACACTAAGAAAATCATACATTGATTAACCAGAGTTAACATGTATTTAAGAAAGAGAAACCATGTTTAACAAATCTGTTAAAAGTTTTTTAGGATATAAGTAGGAACATGATAAGAGAGAACCAGCAAATATCGGGTAACTGGAATTTCAAAAAGCACTCAACAAGAGGTATTATATAAAATTAGGATTTATGAGATTAGAAATAAAATGCTAACAAGGAATTGAGGTTTGTGGTCAGTGTACAATGGATCAATATTTGGATCTCAGCTAATTTCAATCTTGTGATAATGGACTTGGATAATGTACCATATAATGTATCCAAATATGCTGCTGGATCACAGGTAGGAAAATAAGTGTAGAGAAAAATGAATAGAAACTTCAAAGGGATGTAGGAAGGATGATTGGGCAAAAACGTGGGAAATAGGATACAATTTAGAAAGATGAGAAGTTTCTACTTTGCAAAAAAAAAAATTTAAAGTGAATTTACAATCATTTACAATGATTGCAATAAGGTCAGCCAGATGGAGCTCATAGAGTATGAGTTCCCTGATTGGGGCTGTTACTCTGGTTGACAGATATAAACAGAAGTGTCAGAGGTTCATTTCACTCTGAGAACTGGCTCTGAGGAAGCCAGACCAGTGTCAGCAACTTCCCATGTGTAAATAAAGGGCGACTTAGTGATGGGATACTGTCCCCTGTTGAATTATTTCATAAGGTCGTAAATAAGCAATCATTTTTCCATAGTTTTGGTTAATAATGGTAAAACACCTAGTATTACTTTACATAACAATTGTTAATAAATTGTAACCCAAATAAGTTGCTGGTTCAATTATATGTTGAGATTTGCCAATATATGGCATATTTTACACTGCTATATACATTCTTATAAAGTCTTGACCATGTAAAATGCCTGCTTATTGATGCTTGTGTTTTTTAGATTCCTGTGTGTTCTGTTGGAAAACTTTCACGTGCTGCCAGTAATATTTCCTTTTGATATGTGGGTTTTATCACTGTCAAATGACCAATCTTCCATTTTTCATCCAATGATCCATGACAATGCCTCTATTTCCTCACCAGAACATCATATTTTGTGTAATAGCACTCTGGAATTCCCATGGACTCAGCTTCAGTGTGAGCTGTCCATGCTAATTTACTCATCTCCCAACATACCTTCTGAGCCTTAATTAGTGAAGAGAAGCCAAATACTTCCTTTGATTTATCCCTTCCTTAAATAAAGTTTCAGCTACTCTAACGGTATAACTTTGACCTCTGGTGATGGACTTTGTTCAGCCATTTCTCTGGTCACCATACAGAATGGAAAATATCTGCAACCATTCTGTCTCATAAAGTTCAGTTACACTTCCCAGATAATGGGTGAAGCAATAACCCCTACTCCAATCAACTACTGACCAGGAGTAAATCAATTCCATTCATGGGTAATTTTTTAACAACTCCTATTACTACTGTTATGAAGTTACATTCTAATTGGACTTTATATGCAACTTGAATATACTGTCATTTATCCCATTTATTATGCTAAGTACCACCATTGTAATAAAGAGGGATACCTTCATTTGGAGTGCCCAAAGGATTAAAGAAAGCCCATTGGACCTATTAAGATTTGTAAGAATGAGTCCAAGAAAGCATCTTCAAAGGAGAATATCCTGGATCAATTTGTAGCTTTGTATTTCCACACTTCCCAATATATTGCCAAGCAAAAATATCCTTCCTTTCTGTTTTTCACAACAAATGCACATGTTCATATCTAGCTACATTATACTGCATCTGTTATGTGTTTGCCCATTTGTTCATCTTGTCTAAATACCTTCCTTGCAGCATTCTCACAACCCTGCCCAGTTTTGTGCCATCTGCAAACCTGGAAATGTTTCATTTGGTTCCCTTATCTATGTAATTTATATATCAAGAATAGCTGGAGCTCCATGCTCCGATCCTTGTGGTGCCCCACTAGTCACTGCCTGCTATTCAGAAAAAGAGCCGTTAATTACCATTCTCTATTTCCTGTCTCTCAATCATTTCTCAATCCATGTCAATGTATTGCCCCATCATCATGTGCTGTAATTTTGCCCAATAACCTTTTCTGAGGATCTTATCAAAAACCTTCTGTAAATCCAAATGTACCATGTACATTGATTCTCCTTTATCTATTCTACTAGTTATATCCTCCCAAAAACTCTTGTAGGTTTATTAAGAATTATTTGATTTGCATAAACTCAATCCCAGTAATGGTTTCCAAAGTTTCTGTTACCACATTTTTTTATAACACACCCAAGGATTTTCCCTACTAAGGTGTATGTGGTATATATGGTATTTATTTCTAATGCTCATATCCAATCAAAATTGCTTTAGTTAATACTTCCAAGTACAACTTAAGTTTTTCCAAGCTATTTCTTTAAATTGTGAAAGTTTTACCTGAATTCTTCAGGCACTAACTCATTTGAGTCCAACAGAACTTGTTTTACGGCATCATCCTTACAATCCTCCTCTGACAGTGAAGCATAAATGTCAGGTGCTCCATCTGAACATTTTCTATGAACAATGTCCATTTTTTTTTGGCCACTTCATTGGATTCTCTACCTTCTCAAATGACATAAAGATCACCTCCACAGCCTTTTCTCAAATTTTGCAAATTTTTTGCAAACTTAAAAGATTATCTTACTGGATTTTAGGTCATGACTAGGTTTTTCCAAATTGGAACCTCAACATTTGATGTCTCTTTTTTTTGTGACAGCATAATTTTAAGCTAGTATTCTCTATCTCCTTCTCCTTTTTCTTTTTCTTTATTCCTTTTTCTCCTGAAATGCTTATCCTTTTTCTTTCTCTTCAAGCTCAAGTCTTTTCCATTCCAGTTCCCCTTTTATCTCCATTTCTACTTTCATTCTTTTCTGTTCCCTTCCTATCTCAAGCAGCTTCAATACCTTTTCACAGTCCAGCTGCTTTAACTATAGCATCAATTTTAACTGACTCCAATGACTCACAGCTTGAAGTATCTGGTCTCTCTTGTATTTCTTCCAAACTCAAATGCTGTGCTAGTACTTCTATTTATCTCTGCCTTCCCATCTCTAGCAGGCAATTCTCTGTGAGAGTGTGGTGCTGGAAAAGCACAGCAGGTCAGGCAGCATCTGAGGAGCTGGAAAATCGACGTTTTGGGCATAAGTCCTTAATCAGGAATTCGCCTTCCAAGTTATTTGCCATTTAATCAACCTGTCTTTTGTGATCTCACATCAGCCCATTAAAGACATCACTTCCACTTGTGGAAAGGCTTTTGCAGTTTCTTGGACTATCATACTTCTGAATGAAGTCATTTTATTCTCATCACTTACATTAAATCCACACCAAATTTTATGTTGTTCTTGTTCCAGAATTTCTCAGAAAAGCCCACAAACTTCATCTTGACCCATTAGCTTCAGAGATTGTCATCACTGAACTACCACCCAGGCCATAATATATTGTGGGAGGCAATTTCTTCATTCATAAAGAAGAACATATAAGATCGTAAAATTGTGAGGGGACTTGACCAGGTGGGTGTTGAAAGCATCTTTCTTCTTGTGTGATAATCCACACCAGGGGTTATAGTTTCAAAATAAGAAGTTATCCATTTAACACAGTGGTGAGGAAACAATTTTTTTTCTCTCTGGGACAGTTTCAAGTCTTTGGAATTCCATCCACAACAGGCAATGGATACAGGATCATTATATATGTTTAAGGCAGAGTTAGATAGATTATTGATTACCAAAGAGATGAAAGATTATCAGGGATATGCAGGACTGTGTAGAGTTGTACTTAAAATCAAATTAAGCATGATCTTATTGAATGACAAAGCAGGCTTTAAGGGCAGAGTGGCCTTTACTTGTCCTGATGGGTGAATGAGAAAACCTTCTAGCAGCATGTCCCTCTTTTCAGCAAGATCCGAATTCTGTACAAGCAGACAAAATGTTCTGCTTAATGAGAAAAGTTAATTGTGAATCTTTTTTAGTTTAAAAACAAGGTAATGATTGAAGTCAATATATTGATACATGAGAAGTAGTATATTTTTGAATTCAAATTCAGCTTGTGCAGCTGTGTAAAATGTAATTTTTCTGATCCTGTGAGAAGCACAAGACATCAGTTGTAAACCAGGCTTTATGCTCTATCAGCATCGACAATAAGACCTGGGCCAGCAATATCTTTTGAGGACCCAAACTTATTATGGCTTCAGATGTACTTTCAAAGTTGATCAGTCAATCGTGAGAACCTCTTCCTCATGGCCAAGCTGTCTCAGAACAGAGTAATAGAGTGAATGGTTTAGAGGAGATCTGAGGCAACGTTTTTTCACCCAGAGGATGGTAGAAATATGGGATGTGCTATCTGAGAGGATGGTGGAAGTAGGTAATCATACATTTCAGAAGCACTTGGATGAATATTTCAAACGCTGGACCAAGCTATGGCCAAGTGCTTGGGATTGATATAGCTTGGTTTTTGTTGGTCAATATAGACATAGTGGGCCAAAGGGGCCTGCTTCTATGCCAGTCATGATTTGGAGGTGCCAATGTTGGACTGGGGTGTACAAAATTAAAAATCACACAACACCAGGTTATAGTCCAACAGGTTTATTTGGAAGCACTAGCATTTGAAGCAATCTGGTGTTGTGTAATTTTTAACTTTCTTTCGATGTTGTATGACTCTATAACTCTACGCCCTATGAGCTGTCTAAACTGAACTTCTTCTGTGTCTGAAAATTGAGTGCAACCAAGTCCACTATCCACTCATTCTGAATTGTATTGAGCATTTGATAATTGTAACTGTGAAACTAAGGGTCATAAACAAACAATCTTTTGTTTACATACTTTTAATTAACAATGGTAAAACACCCAATATTACATTCCTTAGCAATTGATAATAAATTGCAGCCCAATGTCACTGAATGACAATCAAACAATACAGTCTGTCACATGTGCTTGAGCTTTTCAATGTAGTTTTGCGTTAACGTTGTAAAAAACTTGATCCAGATTCTTTATATAAGTGAAACAAAGCTATTGCTCTCCTCTCAAGGGCATTATTTGTTTCAGTATATTAAGACGGACTAACAACTGTTGCATACTAGATTTGCTAGTTTTACTAGATTTTCTTTTAGATATTTCTAAATTACTATTATATTTTTGTTCAAACTTCTTCTGGTATTTTCTTAGTTTCTAGTCAAAAACACCCAGCAAGTTGATTCTCCAAAAACTGATGGGTAATGCTGTATAATGACATCAACACACCGATTTCAACATAATCAGCTGATCGGAATAATAGCCACATGTGATTCATTGATCCAAATACTCTAATCATCCAACCTTGAACAGACAAAGTAGCAATTAGATGACTTCTACTCTGGAAATTCCTGCACAATTTGTTCCTGTTATGCAACACGCAAGATCTACTCAGGTATCCTGACAACCAGCAGGGGAACATCGCTTGACTGGTTTTGTGTCTGACAGGAGTTGGGGTATGGTCAGCTTTGTTGGGGAGGTTTGGGTCAGGTCCAGGGGTGGGTTTCCTGTCCAGCAGAGTGGAGTGGGTCAGGTCTCATGGCAGTGTGGGGTCTGGTTTTGTGGACACAATGTTGGTCAGGTCCTTCGGGACATTAGTGCCAGGTCCCGAGAGGTCTGGTTTCAAGAGAATTCAGGCAAAATGGCAGGCGCTGTCAAATTCAGTGTGATCGGGGTGGGGAGGGGTGGGGGGTGTTGGGAGTGGTGGGGGCAAGGGTGGTTGTGCCAATCTGCATGTTATCAGGTTGGGTTTGATAGGGGCAAAGGGAGCTCAGACCAAGGGAAAAGAGTGGGGGTTGGGGGGCAGGTAATTTGGGAGCTGGGAGTATTGGGTCCTGGGCTATTACGGTTTTTAGGTGTCAGGGCCTTAATGGTCTGTTAAGGTGTCAGTTTAATAGTTACTCAGGAGTAACTATTTCCTGGATAACAATTAAACTTAAGTGAGTTGAAACCCTCCATATTCACTTCAAGGGGGATCTTTCTGGAAGGGTGCAGACACAGGGTATGGTCAAATTCCTGGCCAGTTTCCTCCAAGTGGGCTGTATCAGGATTTCCACATGGTTCCACTGTGCAACTCGTGTCTACCCTATAGAAATCGCGTCTGACATCAGAGTTTCTGAGCCAGTGATTTCTGCAATGTTTCTTGTATCTCTTTAGGAGAGACATTGTTTGATGAATTAGATTATAAACAAATGCATTTCAAACTCTCTAATGAGTGTTGCAACATCAACTCTCTGTGTAATGCCACTCACAAAAAGTGGAGTGAGGACTGAGAATCCTGGCTTGTTTTTACTTTCTCAAGCTGCTCACTAGTAATCACTACCTAAACTGGAAGCTTTGCCGATTTTACAGGGCAAGAAGATAAGCCCAATCACCACACCATGTTCTATTATTAAAAGTATTGTCATGGACTTCCTATCGGAAAGATGTTGTCAAACATGAAAGGGTTCAGAAAAGATTTACAAGGATGTTGTCAGGGTTGGAGGACTTGAGCTATAGCGTCGGGTTGTATAGGCTGGGGCTGTTTTTCCTGGAGCTTTGGAGGCTGAGAGGTGACCTTATAAAGGTTTATAAAATCATGAGGGGCATGGTTAGGAGGAATAAACAAAGTCTTTTGCCTGGGCTGAAGAAGTCCAGAACTAGAGGACATAGGTTTAGGGTGAGAAGGGAAAGCTATAAAAGAGACCTAGGAGGCAACTTTTTCACACAGAGGGTGGTTCGTGTATGGAATGGGCTGCCAGAGGAAGTAGTGGAGGCTGGTACAATTGCAACATTTAAGAGGCATTTGGATGGGTATATGAGTAGGAAGAGTTTGGAGGGAGATGGGCTGGGTGCTGGCAGGTGAAACTAGATTGGGTTGGGATATCTGGTCAGCATGGACGGGTTGGACCGACGGGTCTGTTTCCGTGCTGTACCTCTCTATGACTCTGTGACTCTATGACTGAGGACATAATTGGATTCTAATCTACATATGGCTAATGATTGTACATTTTGCAGTTAGTCAAACTTGACTGCTTGCTATAGCCTGAATCAAAATGTCAGCCAATGGAAGTTAAGTGAAAATTACATACACTCCTGCGCTCATTCCCACCCCCAGCTCCATCTAGCCACAAGCCTCAAGCAATGAATGCAATCTGTTACATAAAGATCTAAACTGGGCCATTATTTGGCTTTAAACCTTTTTAGCAGCATAACTGTTTATTCCAATTTTGCACTCCAAAATTAATAGCCCTTCCCCCCCATCTCCCAAGTTTCATTGTGGTGTTTTAGCTGGCTCTAGTTTATGAGCCTTGAGTTACCCCATTTGCACCAATACCATAAGGGCCAAAGGGGATGCAGCTATGGGTTTGACATTCACAGGGTCCTCAGGGTAACCAGACTGCAGGCTTTCAGGTTCAGCTGTTGTCAGGATCAGCTGGGCTGAGTGGAAAGGAAATGCTTCTGAGCCTCTGAAGAGTTGCTTTGATGATTACTGCCACTGGCAATGATTTTTTACAGCAATGTTTTCCATTTCTGCATCTTGCATGTGGACTTGCTTCATTCCCATACCTTTAAACTGCTCTCTGGCTTGTTACCTGCAGATCATTAACATTACTCTTCAAGAAATTATGGCAGCTCTTTCTTTGCCACTGCATCAAGCCCTGACACTTCTTAGACCCTTGATGTAAGTGAACCATGTTGTGAGATACTCTGCCGCAAAAGTATTCCTGTGACATCAGGTCACACTGGCAGAGAGTGAATTGAATGAAATGAGCATTGTTATAAAGAAGGGTCATTGGACTTGTAACATTAACTCTATCTTCTCTCCACAGATGCTGCCAGAACTGCTGAGTTCCTGCAGCAATTTCTGTTGTTGTTTCAGATTTAAGCTCCATAGTTCTTTGTTTTATACTATTAGAATTACTTACCTGTTACTCTGACCACAGGGCTTGTTGAGGAAATAAGTATCTTATCTACTTTTTTGTTTTGTTCATCATTGTGTTGTTATAGCCAACATGTTAGATTCACCATAAACCAAGCCAGAAATCCTCTGCCATAACCTTTCTGCCTAATGTGAGAATTAGATTATTCTTAGTCACACTCATCACAACACCCCACTTTCACCATCATCCCTACCTTAGTAAATCACAAGATCACAAGAAATAGGAGCAGGTTAGGCCATTTGGCCAATTGAACCAGATCCACTATATAATAAAATTATGGCTTTTCTGATTTGAATATATTCTTTCACTGAATATGAGCATCTCTGGCTTAGCCAGCATTTATTCTTGTGAAGATGGTGTTGAGCTACCCTCTTAAGGCTCTGCAGTCCACTTACTGCAAATATATCTATACTCGGTTTGGAAGACAGTTCCAGGATTTTGCCACTGCAATAATGAAGCAATGACAACTTCGTTATGTGGCTTGGCGGGGAAGCTGCAAGTGGTGGTGTTCCCATGCATCTGCTGCCCCTGGCCTTCCAGGTCTTAGAGGTCACAGATTTGAAAGTTGATATCAAAGGACTCTTGGTGACTTGCTGCAGTGTTTTGTCGATAGTTCACATGGCTGCTATAGTTCATCAGTGGTGGCAGAAGTCTGTTTCAGCCAACAAAATATACAACAACCATTCTCTGGTTCATTTCTCAGGGCTTGACAAGTCAGAGTCAACCTGCCTCATTCAACATAGAGTCATAGAGATGTACAGCACGGAAACAGACCCTTTGGTCCAACCCATCCTTACCCAATCTAGTCCCACCTGCCAGCACTCGGCCCATATCCCTCCAAACCCTTCCTATTCATTTATCCATCCAAATACCTCTTAAATGTTGCAATTGTACCAGCCTCCTCCAGTTCCTCTGGCAGTTCATTCCATACAGTACCACCCTCTGTGTGAAAAAATTGCCTCTTAGGTCTCTTTTATATCCTTCCCCTCTCACCCTAAGCCTATGCCCTCTAGTTCTGGACTCCCCAACCACAGGGAAAAGACTTTGTCTATTTATCCTATCCATGCCCTTCATAATTTTGTAAACCACTATAAGGTCACCCTCAGCCGCCGACGCTCCAGGGAAAACAGCCCCAGCCTGTTCAGCCTCTCGCTGTAGCTCAGATCCTCCAACCCTGGCAACATCCTTGTTAATCTTTTCTGAACTCTTTCAAGTTTCACAACATCTTTCCGATAGGAAGGGGACCAGAATTGCATGCAATATTCCAACAGTGGCCTAACCAATGTCCTGTATTTACTTTCCCAAAATGCAGCACCTCACATTTATCTGAATTAAACTCCATCTGCTACTTCTAAGCCCATTAGCCCATCTGGTCCAGATCCTGTTGTAATCTGAGGTAACCCTCTTCACTGTCCACTACACCTCCAACTTTGGTGTCATCTGCAAACTTACTAACTGTACCTCTTATGCTCACATCCAAATCATTTATGTAAATGATAAAAAGTAGAGGGCCCAGCACCGATCCTTGTGACACTCCACTGGTCACAGGCCTCCAGTCTGAAAAACAATCCTCTACCACCACCCTCTGTCTTCTACCTTTGAGCCAGTTCTGTGTCCAAATGGCGAGTTCTCCCTATATTCCATGAGATCTAACTTTGCTAATCAGTCTCCTATGGGGAACCTTGTTGAACGCCTTACTGAAGTCCATATTTATCACATCTACTTCTCTGCCCTCATCAATCTTCTTTGTTACTTCTTCAAAAAACTCAATCAAGTTTGTGAGACATGATTTCCCACACACAAAGCCATGTTGACTATCCCGAATCAGTCCTTGCCTTTCCAAATACATGTACATTCTGTCCCTCAGGATTCCCTTCAACAACTTATCCACCACCGAGGTCAGGCTCACCGGTCTGTAGTTCCCTGGCTTGTCTTTACCACCCTTCTTAAACAGTATCTTAAGTAGTGGGCAGCACAGTGACACAGTGGTTAGCACTGCTGCCTCACAGCGCTAGAGACCCAGGTTCAATTCCCGACTCAGGCGACTGACTGTGTGGAGTTTGCACTTTCTCCCCGTGTCTGCGTGGGTTTCCTCCGGGTGCTCCGGTTTCCTCCCACACTCCAAAGATGTGCGGGTCAGGTGAATTGGCCATGCTAAATTGCCCGTAGTGTTAGGTAAAGGGTAAATGTAGGGGTATGGGTGGGTTGCGAGTCGGTGTGGACTTGTTGGGCCGAAGGGCCTGTTTCCACACTGTAAGTAATCTAATCTTAACTTAAAATGTATCTTATGTTTGGTAGACTGTCATTATTAGGAGAAAGTGAGGACGACAGATATCGCCTGACCTTTGTGCTTTTCCAGCACCACACTTTTCAACTCAAACTGTCATTATTGTCAGTCATCATTAACTGACGCATTCTCCATGGCAATACTTCTATCGATGAATGTCCATTTACTAACCAATCAGCATTCTCCTCTCTTACAATATAAGTGTTGTTTTTCCTTTATTTTGACGTTTCTTGCAAATTGTTCTGATGAGTGAAAGATGAGAAGCTTCAACAAATTACATTTGTAGTGTAAAAAGTACACTGTAGGCAAGACATCAAAGCCCATAGGGAGGGTGCAGTTGAAATTTACTGCAATGGTACCAGGGATAAGCAACTTTGGTTACATAAATTGACAAGAGAGCTAGTCCTTTGAGCAGATAAGATAAATAAATGGGAGATTTTGTAGAGTTTCCAAAATTGTGAAAGGGTTTTAGTTAAGCAATTAGGGAGAAAACATTCTCAGTAGCAGAGGATACATATTTAAACTAATTAGCAAGAGTACTGAGGGTATATACAACACAAGTGTGAAGTAGTGATTGTTATTGTCCAGAATGCTTTGCCTGAAAAGATTGCAAAAATAGATCCAATAACATTTTCAAAGGGAATTGCATCAATATATTTATTGGGATGAAGAAAAAGCTTGATCAATTGGATAGTCAGTTCAAAGAGCCAGAAAAGACCCAATGGGCCAAACCATTGAATTCTGAATCAGGACAGAGGAGACCATTTGACCCATCATGTCTGTACCTGCTCCCAGCAGAGTTACTCAGCTACTCCCAGTCTCCAGCCCTATCTCCATTTCCCTCTAAATTCATCACTTTCAAATATATATCCAGCACTTTTTTCAAACCTCATACAGAATCAACCTTCATCCCTCTCCCAGGTAACACATTCCAAACCCTAACAACTCCCTGAGTAACAAAGTTTCTCCTTATCTCACTCCTAGCTCTCTTGCTAACAATCATGAAGTTGTGACCCTAGTACTGACATAGCAACTAGTCAAAACTTCTTTCTTCACACTATCAAAATTGTTCATAATTTTGAACACCTCATTAAGGTTACCTCTTAATCATTTCTGCTCCAAGGAAAATAAGCCCAATTTCCCTAATATTTCCTTGTATTGAGAATTCTTCCTTCCTGATATC
Source organism: Hemiscyllium ocellatum (assembly GCF_020745735.1). Classification (NCBI taxonomy): domain Eukaryota; kingdom Metazoa; phylum Chordata; class Chondrichthyes; order Orectolobiformes; family Hemiscylliidae; genus Hemiscyllium; species Hemiscyllium ocellatum. Next base: position 74,912,894 of record NC_083409.1, on the reverse strand, counting down.
ACTTCAGTAAATCTCCTTTGAACCTGTCACCAGGGCTTTTACATCCTCCCTTCAATAAGACCATTAAACATAGGATCAGAAATTAGGCCATTTGGCCCATTGAGTCTGTTCCGCTACTTAATCATGGCTGATATGTTTTTCAACTCCATTTTCCCACAGTCTCCATGTAACTTCTGGTCCTCTTGGCAATCAAGATCTTATCTATCTGTTTTAAATATACGCAATGACCTGGCCTCCACAGCATTCAGTGGCAATGAATTCCATCGATTAACCACTCTCTGGCTAAAGAAGTTTCTCCTTATCTCTGTTCTAAAGGGTCTTTCCTTTACTCTGAGACTTGTTCTTGGGTCCTCATCTCTCCTGCAGATGGAAACATCTTCCCACTGTTCACGCTGTTCAGTATTCTGTAACTTTCAATCGGATCGCGCCCCCTCATCCTTCTAAATTCCATCGAGTATAGTCGCAGAGTCTTCAAATGTAAGGTGCTTAGAAATGAACACAGTGCTCCAAATGTAGCCTGACCAATGATTTGTAAAGATGTAGCATCACTTCGTTTCCTCTATTTAGAAACCCAAGAACCCTGTAAACTTTCTTAGTAACTGTTTCGACTTGCTTGGCCACCTTCAGAAAACTGTGCATGTGAACTCTGAGGACCCTCTGTTCCTTTACTCCCCTCGAAGTTGTATCATTGAGCCTGTATTGTCTCTCCATGTTTTTTTTCCACTAAAGTGCTTTACCACATAATTCCCTGCATTGAAATTCATCTGCCTGGGGTAGGTCCATTTGGCCAACTTGTCAAAATCCCTCTGAAATCACTCAGTATCATCCTCATAATTCACTATTCTCCCTAGTTTAGTATCATCTGCAAATTTAGAGATATTGCGCTGTATACCCATCTCCAAACTATTTATATAAATCAGGAAAAACAAGGGTCCCAACATTGATCCCTAGGGAACACCACTTTCAACTCTCTAATCTGAGAAATGCCTATCTATGCTTATCCTCTCTTTTATACCTTTTAGCCAACTTCTAATCTATGCTAGGAGAAAGTGAGGACTGCAGATGCTGGAGATCAGAGTCAAAAAATGTGGTGCTGGAAAAGCACAGCAGGTCAGGCTACATCCGAGGTGCAGAAGAGTCAATGTTTCAAGCATAAGCTCTTCATCATGTATTAGCTTATGCTTGAAACGTTGACTCTCCTGCTCCTTGGATGCTGCCTGACCGACTGTGCTTAGACAGCCCAACCCTTTTTGATTCTAATCCTTGCAGTTAAGGCTGCATCAACCCCAAATATTTTTAATTTGCTAACCAACCAACATGATATTTTCTCAATGGATTGCCCTTATATGTTGCATAAATTTATAATTATTATATTTTCAATTATTTGCTTAAAATACAGAAAGAAGTTACTTGCCCCATCACATCTGTGCTGACTAATATGTAAAGAACTCAGCTTATTCACACTTTCCAGTATTTTGTCCATAAAATATGGTTATGGCGACATCAGGCACATGTCCAGACACAATTTCAATGCACATTGAGGATTTCTGCCTCTTCCATAGTTTCAGACAGTAAGTTCCAGACTCCTACCATCCTTTGGGCGATAAAAGCTTCTTTTCTCCCCTCTAATTGTTCTACCAGGCACTTTAAATCCAATTCCTTTAGTCACTGGCCTCTTTGCCGAGGTAAATAAGCCCTTTTAACCAATTCTATTCAGGCCGCTCACAATTTTGTAATCCAAAACAAATGTCTCCTCAGCCTCCTCTGTTCCAAGGAGAACAATTCCAGCCTGTCCAATTATGAAATGGACTTACCAACAAAACTTTCTTCCTTAAGGGCTGCATTCTAATTTCTGTACATCCTAGCAGATTTATCTCGTTCTGCTTGGGTTATTTGCAACTGATCCAGGAAATTTTCATGTAATTATCTCTCTTGCCATCAATGGGCACAATCTATTCTTCATTAGTTTAAAAACTAGTGACACTTGCTACTTGTAAACTGTGGGCAAGTATCCTGCTCTTCTCTATCATTGTGTAAATTATGAAAACAGTTCAGTGACTCTGTTTTGCTGTAAATATGCCACTCTTTCTGAGCAAAACAGGTAAATTTGGTACTGAGCAAGCAAGTTTAGGTACTCAGCAATCATACAATGCATTTAGAGTCATAGAGTCATAGAGATGTACAGCACGGAAACAGACCCTTCAGCCCAACCCGTCCACGCCGACCAGATATCCCAACCCAATCTAGTCCCACCTGCCAGCACCCGGCCCATATCCCTCCAATCCCTTCCTATTCATATACCCATCCAAATGCCTCTTAAATGTTGCAATTGTACCAGCCTCCACTACTTCCTTTGGCAGCTCATTCCATACACGCACCACCCTCTGTGTGAAAACGTTGGCCCTTAGGTCTCTTTTATATCTTTCCCCTCTCATCCTAAACCTATGCCCTCTAGTTCTAGACTCCCTGACCCAAGGAAAAGACTTTGCATATTTATCCTGTCCATGCCCCTCATAATTTTGTAAATCTCTGTAAGGTCACCCCTCAGCCTCCGATGCTCCAGGGAAAACAGCCCCAGTCTGTTCAGCCTCTCCCTATAGCTCAAATCCTCCAACCCTGGCAACATTCTTGTAAATCTTTTCTGAACCCTTTCATGTTTCACAACATCTTTCCTTCTCCACTTTCAAGGAGATATGAACCTGCACTCCAAGATCTCCTTATTCAGAAACACTCCCTAGGACCTTTACATTAAGTGTTTAAGTCCTGCTAAGATTTGTTTTCCCAAAATGCAGCACCTCGCATTTATCTGAATTAAATTCCATCTGCCACTTCTCAGCCCATTGGCCCATCTGGTCAAGATCCTGTTGTAATCTAAGAAATCCTTTCATTGCTGTCCATTACACCTCCAATTCTGGTGTCATCTGCAAACTTACTAACTGTACCTCTTATGCTCACATACAAATCATTTATGTAAATGACAAAAAGCAGAAGACCCAGCACCGATCCTTGAAGCACTCCACTGGTCACAGGCCTCCAGTCTGAAAAACAACCCTCCACTACCACTCTCTGTCTTCTACCTTTGAGCCAGTTCTGTATCCAAATGACTAGGTCCTTGTATTCCGTGAGATCTAACCTTGCTAATCAGTCTCCCATTTATACTTTACATCCTTGTACTTGTCAACCTGTCTGCCAATCTAATTTATTGAATCAGAATCCCTGGAGTGTGGAGCAGACCATTCAGCCCATCGAGCATACACGAACCCTTCAAAGATCATCCCACCCAGACCCACCTCTCCTTATCCAATCTTTGTTAAGCTCATAGCAGCTTTGTAAGAACATTATTGGCTGATACACATTTCTATGGGAATACTGTATGGAGTCAAGCATATAAAAACTATTCATGCATTTCAGCGACAACTAGGTATTGAGGCTTGTGCACTATTTTGAGCTAATGTTTAACCTGTACCATCCATCTATGTCATGAATATCAGTCAAATATTTACAGAATTAACTGTGTGTTTATAATGCTAATTTCAGTCCAATCCTAGCAACATCTTATACTATTTGTTGTGTGTTACAAGCTGCATATGATGTTTTGGTTTTAAAATCCTGTGAGATAGAAAGTACATAACAGCAAAATCCAAATTTTGCAAGTAATATTGGCAGTACTCTTTTCCTTTTCCAATAATATTAGTGTGATAGTTCAGTTCAACAAGATTCAAAAGTGTATTTAAACATATGTCTTTTACAATAGACTTGTATAAAAGGGTTCCTTTACACTTGTTCAGCCACAACAGATAAAATCCTCTAGGCTGAAGACCTGCTAGGAGACTGAAAACGAAATGTACTGCTTGTTGGTTGGATCAGGTTCAGATCAGCATTGGGAAGCACAGACTAGAACACAGCCATGCATCATCAAGATACAGGGGACACCTTAGTGAACAACGTGGAGGCTTTATAGATGGTGCCAAACATTTCTCACAATACTGATGAGCTGAGGTCTTTTCAATGTTGCTTGGTGAAAATGTGACTGAACGACAGTGGCCTTGGAAAGCTATTGATTAGAGAGCTAAACTTTTGCCTTAGATATTCTCTCAGGTACAGCAGCACTGGTCTATCCAGACAGTATGTTATTTTTTATTTCAAAATATACTTTATTCATAGAATTAAATCTTTGGTATCTGTACAATTGGTCATGCCATTCATATGTATACATTGCATGTCTTTACATACAGAGGACAGATTGAGTTAATCATATTTACAGTTATCGTATTTACAGTTCTGTATATTAACCATCCAGAGTCTTGGTATTTAGCTGAGGTGTCAGTGGAACCCATCTACCGAGTGGGTCCCTTGGTATACTACAGCAAAAGAACTTTCTTTAACATGCAGTTTATGGGGTTACCATTGTCCATTTGTCGATGGTCTTGTCTCTGGGGCAGCTGTCTGATCCCCATGGCAAATGCAAACTGTTGGACCCTCGCTGAGCTGAGGTAGCTGTCCAGCTCCTCACTGGGGTCATTTCCTCGTTCTGGTGTCATTGAGCCAAGGCAAGGGTCCGCACCGTCCAGTGTGACTGCCAGAGGATCACAGCTCTCAGTTACCTGTAGCTGTAGCTGTAGGGCAGTGTGTACCCCCTGGTTCTCACTGGGCAGAGGGTGGACTTCAAGGGTACATTGTTTCCTGGTTGTGGGGAAATGCTTTCCTCTTCTCCTATGGCACTCTGTCTCTTCTTCTGGTGATGACCCTCCTTGCACCCATCTTCACCATCCAAAGATGGGTGCAAGGAGGGCCTGTACCCTCCTTGTGCAGCTGCCATTTCCCCCTTTGCTGGGAGGCTTTGGGGACCTGGCTGGATTTTTTTTCCTGTTTTAAACAGGAATCCACTCCTCTGCCTCCTTGATTACCTCCTCCTCCATTGCTTCCATCTACCTCACTGGAGGTAGGATCGGCTGCTGTACCTCTCCACTGACTGCTACCTCCTCCACTCCAGCCTGTTCTTCTTTCTGTGTGCCACCAGACTCCGTTTCCCTGCTGTCTGGGTGGACCTTGCTGGTCTTTGGGGGTCCACGGCTCACGATGCCACCTCCAGCCATCTGTGCGTAAGTAATGACCCGCCCCCCTCCACCGTCTTGGGCAGGTCTTGTACATGTGGCCCATCCAGGCAGTGTGTTATGTTTAGAGATTTACCTACACTCTAATGTTAGCTGCATGATAGACAGTGTAACTATGTTTTCAAATATAACATTTAAGTGCAGCTTGTTTTCTAATCCTGTCTGTACAAAAATTATCAAGATGTCTTCAAGTATAACATAAGCTTGTAAACTGCCTTAAATTGCTTTCAATTTGCTTTTTTGAGTATCTGATTGTGAATGATGGGGAAAATGTTATATGTGGTACAGTAGCTGCGGGAGGCTATCAGACCAATACTGATTGTCACAAACTGTGCACAAAGCTGCTTACAGCAGATGTGGAAGTCACATGACTACAGCAAACCAGTCAGTACACTAGGTATAATTGCATTTCTCCAAACAGCTCCACTATCATGAAACAAAACAAAAGAAAATACACGTACTTTCATTTCAAAGTCATTTGCTGTTCCATGTTCCACGTTACCCAATATACATAGTCACCAACAAAATTATCATTCATTATTAGAATATCGTATTAAACTCTAGTCAGTTCTACTTTCATCAGTCTCTGCACATTAATTGCACATTTTAAAAAAAATTTTCCCAAAATCCCACATTTAATGTACATGTGTACATTTTCCTTGGCTGTTCCTCTGGTCTGCTCATCTCTAGGGTAATGTTCCTTCATATGGTAAGTGCTGTTGTTGTGGTTGCTTTTAATCCATTTCTGTTGCTGGAGAACAGGGGATCTCTGAGACTGATAATAATTCTATGCTCTGTGAAGATGATGAGATCATTTCTTCCTGATCCACTGCCTGCAGTGAAGAAACAATTTCCCTAATTGCATGTATATTTCTGCAGTTGCGATCATATATTTGGACATTCTGTAACAGTCTATCTATCAGTAGTCAGAATAATAGTTTAGAGTGACAAGGAGTCTAACTGAAACTTCATCCATGATGAGTATTAAATGTCATCTGTCATGAGCAACTCTTTAATTTGCTTAATTTGATATTCGTTACAAGAACTCCATTGGCTAATGCAATTCTTGCATTGCTCATGTTCAGCCAATAGAGCACTTCTCTTACCTTGTCAGACTAAACTCAGTTCCTTGATGATTTCCATAGAAGTGTTTCAGCTTCCTATTTCTCATCTCTTGAGGACTAAGGACACTATTTCCTTTGTATAAGATGCCAACTTGTATATCTTTTGTATATCCAATACTTTTACTGCTACTACTTTCTGTAGTACTCAGAGAGTTACATATTATTACATCATTTGCTTGATTTGAGCAAGACATTTGTATTTCAAATTCAATTCCTTAAGGAAAGACAATAGCACTTTTTCACTATTTGAACATTGGTCAGCTTACATTAATGCTCCAATCACTTAAAATATTAAAGTGAATGATGCCATTGAGCCCACTATCCTACACTTTCCCCTTAACTTTCCAATTGATTTTCTTTCCAGGATTCCTTTTGAGAGAGGCATTCAACTGCGAGCCAGAGACCATTACTTTGAGTGCTCAGTGGTTGGTCCTTGCTGCCTGGAATTCAGCTCCTGCTGTCATACAACATGCATACAATTAATGTTTTCCACTGGGTTCAGGGACAGTCTGAAATTTCTGATACAGTCGAGACCCTGGTATTACGATCTCCCGCACTGCACACTATAGAGAACAGGCACTTTTGCATCTGCCACAGTAAGACAAATCCCATTGATGGCAAAAACCAACCTTTATAAGATAACTTGCATCACCCATATTTATATTTTGGTCTTCTGTTGTTGTCAAGTTTTCCTTTGACTCATGCTCTGGCTCAACGAGAAGAAACCTGCTTCCACTGGACATGCTTGAACAGTTTTTAGCATGTCTAAAATTATGCCAGCTGCTTCCCTGTCTTCCATTTCACTGAGTTTTAAGAATTCAATGATTCAATGATTGACTAGGCAAATAAATAGACACTCCAAATAACTGGAATATGTCACATGCTGCCAAGACAACACTTCTCCAAAGTACACAGAGACTGAATATTCCAACTGTGATACTCACCAACACAACCACCTGATCGAACTCAATGGAGAACTGTGCTGGAATCAAGTCCCACTACCACGGAGTCATCACAGAGGTTAAAAGATGCTAAAAACTAGACAAGTTCCCCAATTTACATGACCTTCAGACTCAGGTTGATAAAAAGTACAGACTTGGTTTTTGTTTTTAACAAGAATGGCAAGTAATTGGACTCTAGCCTATGGTAAATGATTGGCATAACTACTAATTAAGACTCTAAATCTCTTGCAAATGTCCCCTTACATACAGGGAAAAGGTTCTGGATAGAGTGATAAAGTGAGAAGGTAGTTTATGGTATGCTTCCCAGGTACTGTTGTTGAGCTGATCCTTATGACTCTTCCACATAGCTGAGATGATTCCTTTAAAGAAAAATGAGTCATTTTACCCTTAGGTTAAAAACCCTTCATACCTTTCATAGAGCCATAGAGTCTGATTCTATGACTCATCTATCCTATTTATTTCTTTTATATTCACAGTAACTACTACCAGTCTCTTACTTAAAGCTTGCAGTTAAATCTACAATTTTATCCCAAGACCTTTTCCATCTGAGATTCATTTTCAGACTAATTCTTAGAAACTCCAATAAGTCTCATGGTTTCTTTTTTTAACCTCCAGCATTCTGAGTCAATGTGTTCCATCCTGTCACAATGGAAACACCTAAGTTTCTGATTTTCACTTCCACCCTCAATAGTTTTCTTTCTGATCTATGAAGGAAACCTCAGGCCATTCTCACTTATCCATTCCTTATCTTGGTGACTTGCCTTCATTTCACACATTATCACTGGAAAGATATGTTTGTCTGCAAAGCACAGAGACATCATTCATGAACCAAGGAAAAACTGAACACTTTTCCCTCTCTGTACCTTGTTCCCAGCTCCAAGTCGTTCAGATAGCTGAGAACCAATCATTTAGATGTTTCAGGCAAGAAAGGTCTCTGTCATTGATAACTGACCATTAGTCCATAACCAATCATCTGCTTGTTGCTAGAAGAAGCCACATCTGTACACTGCCTCGGATTCAAATAATCTCCAATCAAAATTCAATTACTGCTTGTTCAAACAGCTACTTATATTGCCAGCCATGAGTGTAAACATATTTGTTTTCTAAACATGCAGCAATCTTTGCAAAATGTAAGTTTTAAAACAGTCCTTTCTCATTTTAGTCCATGGGTTTTAAAAACTCAAAAATAAAAAGACACAGTCCTCACACACGACAAACCCCATCTCAGCGAAATCAAACAAGGTTGCATTAATGCACAACTCCTTTTTCCATTGTTCTTAATACAATACACCATCTCACCTCCAGCCAATTCCCTGTAGACATGTAATTAATCTGCAGAACAGGTAGAAAATGGTTCAATTTACACCACCTGCAATCCAAAATCAAAACCAATTCAACCTCAGTCAATGAGCTTCAGTTAGAAGGTGACACTTGAGTGCGTACTCACTGTGAAACTGAGCTCTAGCTCATTGCTGAATCCTCCTCTGAAGTATGAGTGAATACGGGCCTTTGACTAAAGACCTGTAAAAGTCCCCTTCCAACTAGCTCCAACAACCAAACACTGCTATCCCCTTCTTCGTTTGATTAAGGTTAACAGAGACATCTGAGAAAATGCGAACTTTTTTCCTGAGGTGAACTTCTTTCTCTCAACAAAAGCAAACAATTTCAATGAAATTTATCATTGCCTCTCACCCTTCAATCACTGGAGGAAGAGAGAAATGCGAGTCCATCAGTCAAGGGTTACAATGCAGCTGTGATCTCCATGCTTCTATATGCTTAATATATTTGGACAACCTTTAATGAGGACCATGAAATATTGGAGAAATATCACTAGTGGTGCCTTTGCAAGACCTTCTAGAAACTGGGGAAAATGCAGAATAATAGCAGCAACCTCTCCCAAACCAATTTGCCTAGCATTAGAACATAGAACATAGAGCATAGAACAATACAGAGCAGAACAGGCCCTTCAGCCCTCGATGTTGCATCGACCCATGAACTAACTAAGCCCATCCCCCTCCACTATCTCATCATCCATATGCTTATCCAAGGACTGTTTATAGGCCCCTAATACGGCTAAGTTATCTACATTGGCAGGCAGGGCATTCCATGCCATCACCACCCTCTGAGTAAAGAACCTGCCTCTGACATCTGTCTTAAATCTATCACCCCTCAATTTGCAGCTATGCCTCCTCGGACAACCAGATGCCATCATTCTTACTGTCCACCCTATCTAATCCTCTGATCATCTTATATGTCTCTATTAAATCCCCTCTTAGCCTTCTTCTTTCCAATGAGAACAGGTTCAAGTCTCTCAGCCTTTCCTCATAAGATCTTCACTCCAGACCAGACAACATCCTGGTAAATCTCCTCTGCACCTTTTCCAATGCTTCCCATCCTTCCACATGTAATGGGCGACCAGAACTGTACACAATATTCCAAGTGAGGCCAAACGAGCATTTTGTACAGTTGCTGCATGATATCACGGTTCAGGAAACCCAATCCTTCTACCAATAAAATCTAACACACAGTATGCCTCCTGAACAGTGCTATCTGGGTGGCATCTTCCAGGGATCTACGTACTTGAACATCAAGATCTCTCTGCACATCCACACTACCAAAAATCTTTCCATTGACCCAGTGTTCTGCCTTTCTGTTCTTCTTCCCAAATTGAATCACCTCACATTTATCTGCATTGAACTGCATTTGTCACCTTTCAGCCCAATTCTGAAGTTTATCCAAATCTCCCTGCAATCTGTAACATGCTTCCCCACTGTCCACCACTCTACCGACTTTAGTATCATCTTGCAAACTTACTAACCCATCCACTTATGCCTGTGTCCAAATCGTTTATAAAAATGACAAACAGTACTGGTCCCAAAACAGATCCTTCTGGCACACCACCAATATTTGGACTCCAGGCTGAATATTTTCCATCAACAACCACTCAAAATCTTCTTACAGAAAGCCAGTTTCTAATCCAAACTGCTAAATCACTTTCAATCCCGTGCCTCCACATTTTCCCCAATAGTCTACCATGTGGAACCTTATCAAAGGCTTTACTGAAGTCCATGTACACCACATCAATTGCCCTACCCTCATCCACATATTTGGTCACTTTCTCAAAAAACTCAATGAGTTATGTGAGACATGACCTGCCCTTGACGAATCCATGTTGACTATTTCCAATCAAATTGTTGCTTGCGAGATCATTATAAATCCTATCTCTTATAATTCTTCCCAAAACTTTCCTACAACAGACGTAAGGCTCACTAGTCTATAATTACCTGGGTCATCTCTACCTCCCTTCTTGAACAAAGACACAATATTTGCAATCCTCCAGTGCTCTGGTACTAAGCCTGTAGACAACGACGACTCAAAGATCAAGACCAAAGGCTTGGCCATCTCCTCCCTAGCTTCCCAGAGAATTCTCAGAAAAATCCCATCAGGCCCAGGGGTCTTATCTACTTTCACACCTTCTAGAATTGTTAACACCTCCTCCTTACTAATCTCATTCCTGTCAAAGTCGAATAGCCTGTATCTCAGTCTCCCCCTCTACAATATTCTCCTTTACCTGAGTGAAAGCAGATGAGAAATATTCGTTTCACACCTCTCCGATCTCCACAGGGTCCACACACAACTTCCTACTTCTGTCTTTGACAGGCCCTATTCCTACCTTAGTCATCCTTTTATTCCTCACATATCTATAGAAAGGTTCTCCTTTATTCTACCTGCTAAAGGCTGCTCATGTCCCCTCCTTGCTCTTCTTAATTCTCTCTTTAAATCCTTCCTAGTTACCCTGTAACTGTCCATTGCTTCATCTGAATCATCTCGCCTCAACATCACATAAGCCTCCATCTTCCGCTTAACAAAATGTACAATTTATTTAGTAAACCACGGTCCCCTTACCTTATCACTTTCTCCCTGCAATATCTGTTCCTTAAACTACCTCCATTTTTCGATTGTACCATCCCCTGCATTTTGCTGCCCCATTCTATGCCTCTTAAGTTTTGCGTAATTGCATTATAATTGTCCTTCACCCATCTATAACTCTTGCCCTGTGGCACGTACTTATCCTGTTCCATCGTTAAACTAAATGTAACTGAATTATGGTCACTCTCTCCAAAATGCTCACTGATCAATAAATCAAACACCTAGCCTAGTTTATTACCAAGTACCAGTGTGGCCTCCCCTCTTGTCGGCCCTTCCACATACTGTGTCATGAAACCCTCCTGCACCCATTGGACAAAAACTGATCCATCCAACGTACTCGAGTTATAGAATTTCCAGTCAATGTTGGGGAAGTTAAAGTCCCCCATAATGACCGTCCTGTTCCTTTCACTCCTGCCCAGAATTGATTTGCCAATCCTCTCCTCCACATCGCTGGAACTTTGTAGAGGCCTATAAGATACTCCCAGCAGTGTGGCCTCTCCTCTTCTGTTTCTGACATCAGCCCACACCACCTCAGTAGATGAGTCCTTGTCAAAAGTTCTTTCAGTTACCATTATACCGTCCTTGACTAACAAAGCTGCACCTCCCCCTTAGCATTGAGGTGCTAATCATCAAAATGAGTTTTAGATTAGATTGCTTATAGTGTGGAAACAGGCCCTTCGGCCCAACAAGTCCACACTGACCCTCTGAGGAACAACCCATCCAGACCCATTCCCCTACATTTACACCTTCACCTTACACTACAGGCAATTTAGCACAGTCACCTAACCTACACATTTTTGGACCATGGGAGGAAACCGGAGCATGCCCCCGCAGACACAGGAAGAATATGCAAACTCCACACAGACAGTTGCCTGAGGCAGGAATTGAACCTGGGTCTCTGGTGCTGTGAGGCAGCAGAGCTAACCACTGTGCCACCGTGCCGCCCAGTTCTGCTGAGCAGGACATGTCATTCCCTTGCCTGACACTAAACTCCCAAAACAGCTACAAGCAGTCATAGAGTCATAGATTCACGAAGATGTACAGCACGGAAACAGACCTTTGGTACAAATCGTAACCTAATTAGGTTAGATATCCTAACCTAATTTAGTCCCATTTGGCCCATATCCCTCTAAAGCCTTTTTATTCATATACCCATTCAAATGACTTTTAAATGCTGCAATTGTACCAGCCTCCACCACTTCCTCTGGCAGCTCATTCCTTATGCACACCACCCTCTGTGTGAAAAAAGTTACGCCTAAATCTTTTAAATCTTTCTCCTCGCATCCTGAACCTATGCCCTCTAGTTCTGGACTCCCCCACCCCAGGGAAAAGACCTTGACTATTTACCCTATCCATGCCCCTCATGATTTTATAAACCTCTAATAAGGTCAGCTCGCAGCCTCCCCCACTCCAGGGAATAGTTCCAGCCTATTCAGACTCTCTCTATAGTTCAAATCCTCGAACCCTGGAGGCATCCTTATAAGTCAATTGCAGCAGAAGTCTCCCAGGAGGGCATCTGAAAAACTGTAACAATATTCAGTCATGGTTATCATATCCATTTGAGAGGACCAACAGAACAAATTAGCTTAAAGTCTGGTCAAAACGTTGGCAGCTCAACAGTGCAATACTCTCTCAAATCTGCAGTGGGAGTGTCACCTTACAAATTACTCAAGTCTTTGGAATGAACTGAAGCTGAAGAACTTCTGGCTGAGAGATGAGAGTCCTACCAAGTGAAGCAAGACTATCACCTTGAAACTCATACCTCTTAATTGTATGGGCTTCAAGGTGTCTGCTGTCTGATTGCAATGCAGGGAAGGCAGAGTTCTAAATTTCTTTGCAGGTCCTAGAATAATAGCAATTAAAAACAGTGGAGCTGAACATCAGTGACTAATGGGAGAGTAGTAGTAGATCATGAGTCAGTCTGGGACCCAGCCTTCCACGTCAGCTTTCAGTGGACCTTACTAGGCTGGAGGTTTTGATCAAACCCAAACAAGGTCTTGCATAAGAGGGGCATGGCCAATGAAGAGGTACTGGAATTAACGAGTTCCTCTTTCACAGTCTGAAAATCAATCAACAGGCCTTGCACATTGACTAGACCAGTACACTGAAGGACCACCACACCTAAGGACCAGTACACTGAAGGACAAGTACACTGAAGGACCAGTACAGCGAAGGACCAGTACAGCGAAGGACCAGTACAGCGAAGGACCAGTACACCGAAGGACAAGTACACTGAAGGACAAGTACACTGAAGGACAAGTACACCGAAGGACCAGTACAGCGAAGGACCAGTACAGCGAAGGACCAGTACACCGAAGGACACATTTGAAGTCCATCCATGCTGTTCAGGCTTAACAACATCAACTTGCATTTAAATAGCTCCTTAAGGATAATTGAGCATCTGAAGGCTTAGAGATTTTCTCGGATATCTGAAGTTGAAAAATTCTTGATGAAAAGGGAGACTGCAGATATTTGTTGCTAAGATCTGCAGGTATTTGTTCTCCATTCAAAGATGAAAGCCTCTACCAGGTGCCCAAGATAAAAATCTTGTGGCACAACTACCCACAGAAGCAGCCTCAGTACAATACCATGACTCCATACCCTTTGTCAGGGTCAGTTTCAAATCTCAGAGGCACATCCCAACACTTATACTAGGATAGATGGCCTGTGAATTTTTGGGATTTGAGCTCCCCTTATTTAAAGTAGACACTCAGGATGAAAGTGATGTCTGTCCACACAAGCACTGCTGCCAGACAGACATGTGCCAACAACAGCTCTACAGGATGCTTGTAGTTGAATGGTTCTATCCATTCATCTCTTTCAAACAATTTTAGCCAGTTTTAAAAACTGAAAATGCCAGAAGTATTTAGCAAAACTAACAACATTTTTCAGGTGTTAAATGTTTCACTTTCCTGATGCTGCCAGACATTAGAGCTCTCTAGCATTTTCTGCTTTAATTTCAAATCTCCAGCACCCTCAGTATTTTGCAATTGTACCTTGATCTGTTTAGTCTCGACCTATTCAGGGAACCAGCATCTGTTGCTGTGATTGGCAAGAAAAGAAAATCAATAAATAATCTATCTTTGGCAAAAATGTCTTTGTCCATGGCACATGTAAGAAGAAGACAATGCAGCCATTGTGAGTTCTAAAGCTTTCATTTCCCAGAACAAATGCATTGTCTCGCATCATTGTTTACTGACATCATGAAACTCTTCTACTGAAACAAGCTGAAGTTTTGAATATGTAATATGATCACAGGCTATTATGGAAATCCACTTCCCCCAACATTTAGCTTAAAGCTTTCATCCAATGCTTCAACCTTTATATCTCTTTGCTGACTACCTTGCCAGCTGCTCTCATGAACCTAAAGTAACCTTACCTTACACATACTGTTCACAATAGCAAATAAAAGTTGGAAATACAGAAAATGGTATTTTAGTTCCCTCCTACAAATAAAGCAGATTAATAAGAGTACTTTCTTTTAATCTGTCCCAAGACCAGCCAAGATCTCACTAAATGGCAGAGCAGATTTGATGAGCTGAATGGCCTATTCCTGCTCCTAGTTTTGTGGAATCGAGGAATAAAATGAGCTTTTCACATTTTAGGTAATGTTTTCTTTAGGAGAAAGTCTCCCATATGCTGTCTCTCAATGGAACATAGGGTTCCACTGATCATATATAAAACCCAAATATCCAATGAGCAGGTACAGTTCTCCCCGTTACCATAGTTTGAAAAATTATCTCATTCTATAAATAGAATTATAGATTTCATTCGGTGTGTGATGCCTTGTTTTTCTTTTCCAACCCCACTCATGTCCTCTTTGAGCTCATCTTATCCATTTTATTCTACTTCCACTAAACTTCTGATCAACTAACTTCCCTTTTCAGTTGCTGTTTTCAATTATATTGTTAACTGTTTTCTCTCATGAGACACCGTCCTCTTGCCTACACATTAGCTATTTTGACTATCCTATGTTGACATTCTATCATGCAAACTACTGTTCCCATTTCCAACTTTTCTTTCCAAAGTCCTTAAGTGTGTTGTCACTTCATGAAACTGTTCCCATCTTTCCAAGAACTCTAATTATGAACCTATTAAATTATGTTTCTTCCCACCCCACTGTCGGGAACTGGCTGTCATCAAAGATGAGAGGCTTTAGGGTGAATTGGCCAAAGTAACACATGACGTTGTTCACGACTGCACATCATTCCTCCTCATTCTTCTCAACCTGTCTTCAACGATTGACACAATTCATTGCAATATCTTTCTCCAAAATCTGGATGGGACTGCACTCACTGAATTCCATTCTTACCTTTTTTATTGTAGCCAGAGAATGGCATGCATTAGCTTCTCTTCCTCTCTTGGGAACTAGAAATACACTGAGAAACAGCTTAATGTTTATTTTTTCCGGAAATAAATTAGTGGAATAATTATTCTTGGGCGGGCACAACTGTTGTTAGCTGAAAAAGTGGTCTACTATCAGGAAAGGCCTCTGCAATAATGGCAGAGTGATAGATCTTAATAACGCATTAGATAGCTGGTTTATCTCTTTCAGCCTACCATGCTTAATTAAACTGTTTGCTGAAATGTGGAAATATCTTAGTGAATCAGTCCATGGTGATCTGGTAAGAAATAAAGACTGGCTACACTGAACTCTGATTCAACATATCCACCTTATTTATTGCAATTGATGCTTTTTATATTCATGTTTACTGCACCACTCTACACCATTATCTTTGGTGTCACTCAGAAATCTATCTTTGTCCCACTTCCATTTTTCAACTATATAATGTTCCTTGATGGCATCATTCAAAAACATAGCATCAGTTTCCATGTGCAGGATATGTGGTGTTTATATTGGGGCTGTTAAAACTGGAACTTTGGAGACTGTAGCCTAATATTGGACAGCTAGGAAATGACAATGTAGAAGGATGAAACAGCATGCGTAAAAGTGAATAGCCTATGAATAGCAATCTACCGTTATGGGTATATGGAATCTAGACATGTTATAACCTCAGCTAACATTAATACTAGGGACAAGTCAAATCCCAGACTGAAATCTGTTTTGATAAATTATATTTTGCTTTAGTGATATGTCTCACTGAAACATAAGAACACAATGTTGCACAGTTGATTTCAACTGCAAAAAGTTTATTAATCAAAATAAATGACAACAATATTAAAATAAATATTTGTATATAATGCAAATTTAATAATTTTGAATCACATGGTGAAAACACAACGCCATGATAACCAAAAACACCCCTTTACTATACTCACATCAGAGAGATTCCCATCTCTATCACACAAAGGGATTTGCAACAACAAATCTCAGTCATGGGAATCTATTTGCCTCTTGTTTGATTCATCATATAACTAAGAAAAACTTTTCTTGTTAATATAACCCATTCAGATTTTTGACCAAACACTTCTGATCTCTAAAACTAGGAAACTCATGCACTGAGATAAACTATTGTAATAATTCTCAACTTTCTCAGGAGCAACTGCTTTACACATCCAGTTTCAGCTAAGAAATCTGCAGAAAAAAATTGAAATGAAAAAAAATATTTTCCAAGTTAAGAGTGATTACTGTATCCAAAATTTTAAAACAATCCCTGACCTTCTTGCAGCCCAATGCATAACTGTTTAACTTGCTCACTCGTAAAATTCTCACTGCATCCAGGAATTCTTTCTTGAATACTATGGTTTAAAGAATCACCATGGTTATAGAAATGTCTGCAAGTTACTCATTAAATCCTTCCTGATACACAAAAAACCCTTACGTCAATAGCTCAAAGATTCAAAACTCCAAAGTGAAAAAATGATTGAGATTAAAATATATATAAATCATACATCTTTCACCAAACATATTATACAAAATGTTCCCAGTGTTATCACTTTATCAAAGCATTTGCAGTTTTGTCTATTGTGGCATTACTTCACTATTGTCTTCTTTCTACAAATGGACACAAGTGGATCTTTCCCACTTTACAAGACCCATCTTGACAGAGAGGTAATCTTACTCCTTCTATGTTTGTCACAAGTGGTGTGATGGGATTCTCACTAGACAGCGGCGACTTGCCAAGTGATGGTGATTATTACTTCTTAAACATCTTAATAACAGCCCAACTCACTTTATTAATGTCAGTCTCCCATCTTACAAAATTCTCAAAACAACCTCAAAGTCAGAAAAACTCGACAATGAAACCACGTTGTGTACCTGGTGATTCAGATTACTTCTTGCTCCAAACGACTTCCAATTTTGGAAACCAGGCACAAACATCTCAGACCATACCGATTCTCCGGCTCCTCAGATGTTGCCTGACCGGCTGTGCTTTTCCAGCAACATACTTTCCACTCTGATCTCTAGCATCTGCAGTCCTCACTTTCTCTTCTATGAGCACCAGCCACACACACCCCAAATCTACAGACATTGATATCTAACAGAGTCATAGAGTTATACAGCATGGAAACAGACCTTTCAGTCCAACTAGTCCATGCTGAACATAACCCCAAATTAAACTAGTCCCACCTGCCTGCTCCTGGGCCCATATTCCACCAAACCTTTCCTATTCAAGTGCTTATCCAAATATGTTTGAAATATTATAATTGTATCCACATCCATCACTTCCTCAAGAAATTCATTCCACATGCGAATCACCTCTGTTTCAAAAATTTGCTCCTCATGTCTTTTTTAAATCTCTCTCCTATCATCTTAAAAACGTGCCCCTTAGTCTTGAAATCCCCCAGAAAAGACAAGGATCATTAAGTCTCAGCCTCCTATGCTCCAGTGAAAATAGTCCCAGCCTATCAGCCTTTCTTTCTTACTCAAACCTTCCATACCTGGCAACATCCTGCTGAACTTCTTCTGAACTCTCTTCTTCCTATGACTCAAATAATATCCTTCCTATAACTGGGCGACCAGAACTAGATACAGTGTTCTGAAAGAGGTCTCATCAATGTTCTGTGCAACCTCAACATGAATTGCCAACTCCCAAACACAAAGGAATGAGCAATGAAAGCAAGTATGCCAAACATCTTTTTGACCACCTTGTCCATATGTGACACAAACTTCAAAGAAATATGTACCTTATGTACCTGAACTCCCAGGGCCCTCTGTTCTACAACACTTCCCAAGTTCCAAAGTTGTGGTGCTGGAAAAAGCACAACAGGTCAGGCAGCATCCAAGGAGCAGGAGAGTTGACATTTTGGGCATAAGTTTTTGTTCCTTGGGTGATGCCTGACCTGCTGTGTTTTTCCCAGTGCCACACATTTCAATGCTGACCCAACAGCATCTTCAGTCCTCACATTCTCCTAAACACTACCCAGGGCCCTACCATTAATTGTATAAGCTCTACCCTTGTTGGTCAGACTGCATTGGCAACTTTCCTTGTAATGCTGCAACAAGGATGCTATGCTCAGGGACACACACCCAGCTCATGGAATGGACCAAAAAGAAGTCCCACATTGATACCAACCTGTCCAGCAGGATCTTCAGGGCCCTTGCTGTAAAGTGGGGTGCCAATCCCTGTTGCCATTACACACACTCACTCTGAGCTTACGTGAATGCTCACAACATCCCTGCCTTATATTGTTAAGTTTGCAGATGACACCAAAATTGGAGGTGTAGTGGACAGTAAAGAAGGTTACATCAGATTACAACGGGATCTTGATCAGATGGGCAAATGGGCTGAGAAGTGGCAGATGGAGTTTAATTTAAATAAATGCGAGCTGCTGCATTTGGGGAAAGCAAATCTGGGGTAAGGGGTAAGGTCCTAGGGAATGTTGCTGAACAAAGAGACCTTAGAGTGCATGTTCATAGCTCCTTGAAAGTGGAGTCACAGGTAGATAGGAAAGTAAAGAAGTCGTTTGGTATGCTTTCCTTTATTGGTCAGAGTATTGAGTACAGGAGTTGGGAGGTCATGTTGCGGTTGTACAGGACATTGGTTAGGCCACTGTTGGAATATTGCATGCAATTCTGATCTCCTTCCTATCGGAAGGATGTTGCGAAACTGGAAAGGGTTCAGAAAAGATTCATAAGGATTTTGCCAGGGTTGCAGGATTTGAGCTATAGGGAGAGGTTGAATCAGCTGGGGCTATTTTCCCTGGAGCATCAGAAGCTGAGGAGTGACCTTATAGAGGTCTATAAAATCATGAGGGGCATGGATAAGATAAATAGACAAAGTCTCTTCCCTGAAGTGGGGCAGTCCAGAACTAGAGAGCATAGGTTTAGGGTGAGAGGGGAACGATATATAAGAGACCTAAGGAGCAGCTTTTTGACACTGAGAGTGGTATGTGTATGGAATGAACTGCAGGAGGAAGTGATGAGGCTAGTATAATTAAAACATTTAAAAGGCATTCGGATAGGTATATGAATAGGAAGGGTTTGGAGGGATGTGGGCCGAGTGCTGGCAGGTGGGACTGGATTGGGTTGGGATAGACAAGTTAGACTGAAGGGTCTGTTTCCATGATCTATGACTCTATAACCTGCTAATGTTTTCCAGCAATTTCTGTTTTTGTTTCTGATTTCCTTCTCGAAGTTTTCTGTCGACGACAACTGAGAAAAACATTCCCATTTATGTTGAAGAAGTGGAATTTATAGTTCCTATAAATTCATTCCTGATCACATTTATTAGAAAATCAATCCATGATTATTTGTTCATCACAAATTACAAGAATAACATTTAGATTTTATCCACTTTTCCCTTAAATGGGAATGTCATGTACATCAAGATGAACATTGTTATTATTGGGAATGACTCACTTCCAGATCTGAGGCATCAACCACTGTCAAACCAGATCATCATGGTTCAACAACAAATAAAAGGAAGTTTAGATAAATACGTATCACTGAGGTTGAGGTGAATCAGGGATACTGGATCAACTAACTACAAGAAGATGTCTCAAACTCCAGCGCATCCACCTAGCTTGCCAAGTCTAGTCATCCCACCTTGAACAGTTGCCCTTCTTTATATAATATAATTCCTGGTTCTCAGGAATTACCTTTTCTTATTCTCAATTCATTCATGGGATGAGGGCGGCACTGGCTGGGTCAACATTTATTGCCCATCCCTAATCGCCCAGAGGACAGGTAAGAGTCAACCACATTGCTGTGGATCTGGAGTCACATGTCAACCAGGCAGCTGATTTCCTTCCTGGAAGGTCATTAGTGAATCAGATGGGTTTTCCTGACAATCAACAATGGATACACGGTTGTCATTAGACAACCAGAGACTTCCAGATTTTTATTGAATTTAAATTCTACCCACTGCCTTGGTAGGACTCAAACCCTGGTCCCCCAGAACATTACCAGGGTCGCTGGAATAAGAGTCCAGCTATAATACCACAAGGTCATTTCCTTCTCAACTTAGTCACCTGGAATATTTGATCACATTTACCTAGAATGATTCAGCTCAGCTTAGCCATTAGTAAAAATGTCCTACCAGGCCATAGACTGCTCTCTCATTAGAGAGAGAGAGAGAGAGACAAATGGTGGTGGTTTTGTACCCAAGAATCACAATGCCTCAGGCAAGAGGAGAGATTGGGAAGCACAATCCTCCATGATAGCATTTATTCACTTCGGAGGTAGAAAATTTGTGAGCACTAGTATGACATTATGATCTGACAGCATACCGGTAGGCTGATATTTAAGTGTATGGCTGAGAGATTGCTACATTTAGAAAAGCACCAACCTAAATTCAGGGTAGGGACAAGAGTGTGCAGCCAAACATCCAGAACTCAGCAACCATAGCTCTGAGAGATTTTAACTGCTGGGCCTCAGCTGTGTGTTCTTGCTGAATTTGCCAAAGCCAGCACGAAACAATAGAGGGAGGGAGAACATCTTCCGGCAGAGGAGGTCACCTGTAGGAACCAAAAATAACAATTTCTGGGAGTCACATAGGTCAAGCTGGTTGGAGGAGTGCCCAGAGGTAAGAGAAATCGAAACTTAATAAAATAACAAAGAGCTGCAGATGCATTAACCTGAAATATTGGTCTGAATGTTGCAAGTTTTTTGTCTGAGCCAGTTTCAGTGAGTTTTATGAAGGATTTCCTGCCAATGAGGCCTAATAAAACCTATTACCATGTCTTACCAAACTAACCTCGTTAATTATGTACATAGCATAGGCAGGAAAGTGCCCAGCACACAGGATGGCCAGGGATTAGTGTCCTGGACACTGCCTAGCTCTGTGTGCAATGTTGCTGCCTGCTATGACATTGCTGACAGACCAATGTGTGGAACTGTAAAAATCCCACTGTATACATTGAGCAGTGAAGGTAGAATTGTTGAGACAGTAGTAGAGACCCATTAGCAGATTTTTCACCCAATTTGTCAAAGAAAGGGAGCTTTATATAATTAGGATGTATAACAAATTCCTAAGCGGAGCTGCAGATTCAATTATAGTTATGCAATAATTATATATATATATAAATCACAAGATTATAATGATACCTACATTATCATAGGAAATGCTGTTATATCACAAGTTCTAGATAATTTTTCACAGTAAGTATACAGAAGCAAGAAGATCATCTAAAACAACTCTAGGTTCAACCTCAATGTCAGCCTTTTAAGTGTTTCTCAGTTAGTCCGAAACCCTATAAATGAACACGATAGTAAGAGACTCCTGTTTGTTTTCAGCTGATTTGTCAGGAAATTAAGTCCATTCCCCTTCGGGCACATTGTTCAATCTATACTCTGCAGGTAGGTTGGAGGCTGTCAGTGGGTCATTTTAACATAACATCTATCCAATTTCTGCAAGTCTGGGTGGGGTTGGAGGCAATGGCCTATTGGTTCTATTGTTAGATTATACATCCAGAAACTCAGCTCATGTCTTGTGGAGCCAGGTTCAAATCCCACCACAACAGACTGATTGAATTTGAATTTAGTAAAAAAAAATGTCTGGAATTAAGAAGCTACTGATGATCATGAAGCCATTGTTGATTGTCAGAAAAACCCAGTGGTGTACTGATGCCCTTCAGGGAAGGATATCTGCCATTCTCACCTGGTCTGGCCTACATGTGATTCCAGACCCACAACAATGTGGTTGACTCTCAACTGCCCTCTGAAATGGCTTAGCAAGCCATTCAGTTATATCAATTGCGACAAAGTTTCAACAACGAAATTAAACTGGAAGGACGACCTGGAATCAACATGGGCACCAGAAATGAAAATGACAGAATCAGCCCTGTTGACCTGGAAAGTTCCCCCTTACTAACATCTGGAAGCTATTGCCAAGATTGAAGAGCTATCTCACAGGCAATTCAAGCAAAAGCCCTGACATAGTCATACTCACAGATTTGAAACTGACAGACACTGTCCCGAACACTACCATCAGCATCCCTGGATATGTCCTGTCCCACTGGCAGGACAGACCCAGCAAAGGTGGCAGTACAATGGGATACAATTGGGAGAGAGGTACCCTGAGAGTCATTAACATTGATTCCGAACCTTATGAAGTCTCAGGGCTTCAAGTGAAACATGGGTAAGGAAACCTTCTGCTGGTTATCTGTGCTCCCTTGGCTGATGAATCAGTATTCCTTAATGTTGAAAAACCCTTTGAGGAAGCACCTGGAAGTGGAAAAGGTGTAAAGTGTAACCTGGGTAGGGGATTTCAGTGTCCACCAGCAAGAGTGGCTCAGTAGCATAATTACTGATCAAGCTGGTCGGGTCCTAAAGAACGCAGGTCTGCAGCAGGTGGTGAGGGCACCAACAAGTGGAAAAAAAGTGATGACCTCACCCTTACCAATCTGCCAGCTGCAGATACATCAGTCCATGACAGTATCGGTAAGAGTGACCACCACGCAGTCCTTGTGGAGATAAGGTGCTACCTTCACATTAAGAATAACTTTCATCGTTTTGTGTGGTGCTATCACCATGCTAAACGGGACAGATTTTGATCAGCAACTCAAGTCTGGGCACCCATCAGGTGCTGTGGGCCATCAGCAGCAGCAGAACTGTACTCCAGCACAACCTGCAACCTCTTGTCCAGGCATATTCCCCCACCCAACCATTTGGGCCAGTGGATCAATCATGGTTCAATAGAGAGTGCAGTAGGGCATGCTGGGAGCAACACTAGGTACACCGAAAAATGAGGTGTCTACCTGGTGAAGCCACCAACAGGGCATGCCAAACAGCAAGTGATAGACAGAGCTAAGTAATTTCATACTCGATGGATCAGATCTAAGCTCTGCTGTCCTCACATCCAATCGTAAATGGCCGTGGACAATTAAACGATTTACTAGAGGAGGTGGCTTCATAAAAACCCCATCCTCAATGATGAAAAAGCCCAAATCATACATACAAAAGGTAAGGCTGATATGTTCACAGCAACCCTCAACCAGACGTGTCCAGTGGATGATCCATCTCGGCCTGCTGCAGTGGTCCCCAGCATCACAGATACCAGTCTTCAGACAATTCGATTCACTGCATATGATATCAAGAAGTGATTGGAGGCATCGGATCCTACAAAGGCGATGGACCGTGATGCTATTCCAGTAATAGTAGTGAAGACCTGCGCTCCAAAACTTGCCATTCCCCTAGCTAAGCTGTTTCAGTACAGTTACAAAACCCAACAGTGTGGTAAATTGCCAAGGTATATTCTCTACTCAATAAGGCAGGATAAATCCAGCCCAGCTCTGCAGGAGTTTCCTTAGGATAGTGTCCTAGTCCCAACCATCTTCAGCTGCTTCATCAATGATCTTCCCCCCATCACAAGATCAGAAGTGGGAATGTTCACCAATGATTGCACAATGTTCAGAAACATTCACAATTCCTCAGATACTAAAGGAATACATGTTCAAATGCAACAGGATCTGGACAATATCCAGACTCTGGACAATAAGTGGCAAGTTACATTCATGCCTCACAAGTACCAGGCAATTTGTCCCCAATAAGAAATAACCTAATCACCACCCTTTGGCATTCAATTGTGCTACCATTGGAGTCCACCATCTATTAGGCACAAGTCAGGAATAAGATGGAATACTCTCCACTTTCCTGAATGGATACTGCTCCAACAACACTCAAAAAGTTTAACCCCATCCAGAACTAACTAGACCACTTGATTGACTCTGCATCCACTAATATTCATTTGCTCCACAACCGATGCTCAGTCACAGTCATGTGCATTCTTTACAAGACGCGCTGCAGAATTTCACTGAAGATCCTCAGACAATACCTTCCAAACCTATTGGCCACTTTCTGTTCAGAAGGATAGATGCAGATGGGAACACCACCATCGGCAAATTTTCCTCCAAGCCATTCACCATCCTGACTTGGAAATATATCACAGTCATTTCGCTGTGACTGGGTCAAATTCCTCCAATTTCTTCACTAAGGGCATTATGAGTCAACCATCAACATGTGGATCGCAGCAATCCAAGAGGGTAGATAATCACCAGTTTTTCAAGGGCAACTGGGAATGGGGATTAAACACTGGCTAAAGAGTGATGCCCAAGCCCTAAGATGGAATAAAAAAGTCATTGCAAAAAATCCCAAGTGTTGTAAATTTCAAGATTAAAGGTCCCAAAATTTATTTTAAGACAGGTGGTATTCTAACCAATATTCTTCCATCAACAGATACACTCCAAAACAGAGTAATTGCCTCATTGACGCTAGAGTAAAACTCATATGTAAAGTGGTTTACATGCAACATGAGCATCATGCAAATAGAATTTGAAGAATTAACCTCAGCTGCGATTTCCAAAGTCAGTCCTTACTGATGCACACAGGAAGAATACCGCCTTAATTAAATACAAATGGTGACGCCAACCTGAGAAACTATTTTCTGTCAAGAAGTTAATATTTTCAGAAAGGGCGTGGAGAAATTTGAAACTAAAAAAGAAACAAACTGAACCCATTTGTTTTCTTTACTCCTTTTGACATGTACATTTTGTCCCAGATCAGTTATCAACATTGGTGTGATCCTGAATCATTCACAGTCTGCACTTGGAATTATCACAAGAGCTCTCCTTCTGATTAGACAGCAATTCAGTTACAGTGAGAGACTGGGTGGACAATGTAGTTTCTCTGCCAAGTAGTTAGTTCAGTGCAACAAAGAGTTAATCATTGTTGACATGTTATTCAATTGCTTTGAAATGTTTTATTTTTAAAGTCATATGATTTTCATTTCCTTGTTCTGTAAACTGATAGCACTAATATTTTTACATATACCTCTTCCTCAATTTGAGGTACACACCCACAGCATTATAAAAATACTGGTTTTGCAAGTTCTTAATGATGGCTTAGATCACCATCTCATGAGGATGGTGATCTAATATACTTTAATATACGCAATAGGATCCAACAGGAACTCAGAAAGCAGGAACTGTTTTTTTAAAAATAATTCCTTGCTGGGAAGAGAGAATAGCGCCCTCTATAATGACGAATAATCTTCCAATTGTCTCAACTCAATGCTCTCTCTACATTGAGTTTACTGTTTTGCCATTTTAACCTCTCTTAAACTAACCCTGCATTGAATTCCTACTCCCCAGTCAATATGATCCTTGCCATCTCATAGACACATGGACATTTATAGGACAGAAGAAGGCCATTTATCCAATCAGTCGACAAAGATCTGATTATATTAACCATATTTTCCAGCACTTGGCCTATAGTAGTAGAGCCTATGATTACACAAGTAAATATCTAAATACTGCTTTCAAAAGTTTCTGACTCAACTACCTTTTAAGGCAATTGGTTCCGTTATAATTAGATTAGATTACTTACAGTGTGGAAACAGGCCCTTCGGCCCAACAAGTCCACACCAACCCTCCGAAGAGCAACCCACCCAGACCCATTCCCCTACATTTACCCCTTCACCTAACACTACGGGCAATTTAGCATGGCCAATTCATCTAACCTGCACATCTTTAGACTGTGGGAGGAAACCGGAGCACTCAGAGAAAACCCACGCAGACACGGGGAGAATGTGCAAATTCCACACAGAGTTCTGGACCCCCTCTACACTTTGGGTGAAAATAATTGTGTGCTGTCTGTCTTAACCATCTAACTTCTATCTATATCTATACCCCATGGTTATTGACCCCTCTATTAATGGTAAAAATGTCTTCCTAATCACCCTTTAGTGCCCTTTGTCATCTATACACTTCTATCAGGTCCTCTCTTAACCTTTGTAAGAACTTAAACATAAGAACATAAGAACGATGAGCAGAGGTGGGCCATCTAGCCCTTCGAGCCTCTCAGACATTCAATAAGATCATGGACAATCCTTTCATGGACTCAGCTCCACTTACCTGCCCTCTCACCATAACCCTTAATTCCTTTATTGTTCAAAAAATATCTATCTTAGCTTTAAAAATGTTTCCTGATGTAACATCAATTACTTCACTAGGCAGGATATTCCCCAGATTCACAACCCTCTGGGTGAAGAAGTTCCTTTTCAATTCAGTCCTAAATCTGTTCCCCTAATTTTGAGGCTATGCCCTCTTATCCGAGTTTCACCCGCCAGTGGAAACACCCTCTCTAATTCTATCTTATGTATACCCTTCATAATGTTATAAAATCCCCCATCAATCTTCTAAATTCCAGTGAGTACAATCTCAAGCTATTCAGTCTCTCCTCAGAAACTAAACCTCTCAACTCTGGAAGCAACCTAGTGAACCTCCTCTGTACCCCCTCCAGTTCTAGTACATCCTTCCACAAGTAAAGAGACCAAAACTGCACACAGTACTCCAGGTGTGGCCTCACCAGCACCTTGTACAGCTGCAACAATACCTCCTTGCTTTTAAACTCAATCCCTTTAGCAATAAAGGACAAAATTCCATTTGCCTTCCTAATTACTTGTCGTACTTGCAGAACAAACCTCTGTGATTCATATACAAGGACAGCCAGATCCCTCTGCATAGCAGCATGGTGCAACTTTTTACCATTCAAGTAATAGTCCTTTTTACTGTTACTCCTACCAAAATGGATGACTTCACATTTATCAACATTATATTCCATCTGCCAGACCTTTGCCCCCTCACTTAAAGTATCTATGTTCCTCTGCAAAGTTTCACAGTCCTCTGCACACTTTGTTATGCCACTCACCTTACTGTCATCTGCAAATTTTGACAAACTACATTGGTCCCCAACTTCAAATCATCTATTTAAATTATGAATAATTGCAGTCCCAACACTGATCTCTGAGAAACATCACAAATTACTGATTGCCAACCAGGATAGCACTTATTTATCCCCACTCTTTACTTCCTGTGAGTCAACCAATCCTCTATCCATGCTAATACTTTACCTGTAATGCCATGCATCTTTACCTTATGCAGAAGCCTCTTATGCAGCACAGTGTCAAAGGCCTTTTGGAAATCTAGATACACCACATCCACTGGGTCTCCATTGTCCACCTTACTTGTAACATCTTCACAGAATTCCAAAAGATTAGTTAAGCATGACCTGCCCTTCATGAACCCATGCTGTGTCTGCCCAATGGGACACTTTCTATCTAGATGCCATGCTACTTCTTCCCTGACAATAGACTCAAGCACCTTCACCAGTACACAAGTTAAAATAATCGGTTTATAATTCCCCATCTTTTGTCTACCTCCCTTTTTAAACAGTGGCATCACATTAGCTGTTATCCAAACTGCTGAGACTGCCCCAGAGTCCAGTGAATTTTGGAAAATTACCATCAGCGCACCTTTTATTTCTCCTGCTATCTCTTTTAGTACCCTGGGATGCATGACTTGTCCTACCTGCCTGTCTTCTTTTCCACCTATCCACTGCACCCCCTCCGACCTATCACCTTCATCCCCTCCCCCACTCACCTATTGTACTCTATGCTACTTTCTCCCCATCCCCACCCTCCTCTCACTTATCTCTCCGCTCTTCAGGCTCTCTACCTGTATTCCTGATGAAGGGCTTTTGCCTGAAACATCGATTTTACTGCTCCTCCGATACTGCCTGGCCTGCTGTGCTTTTCCAGCACCACTCTAATCCGGACTCTGGTTTCCAGCATCTGCAGTCATTGTTTTTACTCTGGAGTGCATTCCATCAGGGCCAGGAGACTTATCTATCCTTAGCTCTATTAGCTTGCCCAACACTAGCTCTTCTGTAATAATGATTGCTTCCAGGTCCTCACCTACCTTCGTCTCTTCCTCACTTACTGGCATGTTATTAGTGCCCTCCACTGTGAAGACCGACACAAAATAACCATTCAATGCCTCAGCCATTTCATCATATCCCATAGGTAATTCTTCCTTCTCCTCCTCTAAAATACCAACATTTACTTTGGCCTCTCTTTTTTTGTTTTGTATACTTATAGAAACTTTTGCTATCTGTCTTTATTTTCTGTGCCCTTTTTTTCTCATGGTCTAACTTACTTTGTAGCTCTTTTGGTGGCTTTCTGTTGACCTTGAAAGTTTCCCCAATTTTCTAATTTCTCACTTATCTTGGCCAGTTTATGTGCCTTCTCTTTCAATTTGATAACCTCCCTTAGACACCCATGGCAGATTACCCCTTTTCCTACAGTCCTTTTCACCGGAATATACTTTTACTGAGTACTCTGAAAAATTGCTTTGAAAGTCCTCCACTGCTCGTAAACTTTTCCACCATAAAGTCTTGCTTCCAGTCCATTTTAGCAAAGTCCTCCCTCATCCTATAGTAGTCTGTCTTGTTTAAGACCTGGATCCTGGTATTCAATTTTATCTTCACAATCTCCATCTACATTCTAAATTTAACCATACTGTGATCGGTCCTTCCAAGAGGGTCCCTGGCTTTAATTATTCCTTCCTCATTACAAAGGACCAGATCTAGGATAGCTTGCTCTCTCGTTAGTTCCATTGCATACTGTGCAAGAAAACTATAGCGGTAACACTCAACAAACACTTCCTCAAAGCTACCCTAACCGAACTGGTTTGACCAATTGCCACGTAGATTAAAATCCCCCATGATAATTGCTATACCATTTTTACAGTCATTGTTTGGAAGTGCCGGTGTTGGACTGGGATGTACAAAGTTACAAATCACACAACACCAGGTTATAGTTCAACAGGTTTATTTCGAAGCACTAGCTTTCGGAGCGCTGCTCCTTCATCAGGTGGTTGTGGAATATAACTTAGCGCTCCGAAAGCTAGTGCTTCTAAATAAACCTGTTGAACTATAAACTGGTGTTGTGTGATTTTTAACTTTTTACAGACATTAGTTATTTCTTTGTTTATTGCCCACCCCAATGTGATGATATTATTTGGTGACCTATAGACTAAGCCTATCAGTGTAGTAACTTTTTCTTTTTAGAATTTCTAATTTCCACCCAAATGCATTCAACCTTATTCTACATAGAACTATATCATTTCTCAGCACCGCCCTGATGTCATTCTTGAATATCAGAGCTACACCATCCCCCCCCCTTAACTCCCTGCCTGTCCTTCTGAATAGTATGGGACTCCTGGATATTGAACTCCCAGTTGTGACCATCCAGTAACCATATCTCCATAATGGCTACCAAAGCATACTCATTCACTATGATTTGTGTTGTTAACTTATCGACCTTCTTATGAGCATTCAGATAAATTTCCCTTATGCTAGTTTTCATACCGTCATGATTTCTAACATCTCTAATAATACCTCCTGAGTTACCCTTCCTTTTTGCTTCTCTCATAGTCTGCCTTATATGTAAACCCTCCTGCACACCTGCTAACCTGCTACTTAACTTTTCATTTACCATCATACTTCCTGTTTTCTTCCCTTCCCCTCTCCCCCGACTCACTAGTTTAAAGGCAAAAGTGAGTACTGCAGAGATTAGAGTCAAGGGCGTGGTGCTGACAAAGCACAACAGGTCAGGCAGCATCCTAAATTTCATTCCTCATGCTTGATAATCCCCAAACAGGTAACCCCCTTCCCAGCCTTGCCAATGTTGTTTATCCCAACATGGAGCACACCAACTGGGTCCCCGCCCTCCTTCTCCAGTATCTTTTCAAGCCAGTCAGAGATGTCCTGCTCCCTGGCACCGGGCAGACAACACAGCATGCAAGACTCTTGACCTGGCTTACAAGGGTTACTATCTATCCCCCCTAATTATAGAATCCCCTATTGCTACCACTTGTCTTTTTGCTGACCCCACCCCCCCCCCCTCCCGAATGGCCTTCTGCACCATGGTGCTGTGGTCAGCTGGCTCATTCACCCTGCAGGTCTTTTCTTCATCCACAAAGGGAGCAAGCATCTCATACCTGTTGGATCAGGTCAAGAGCTGAAGCTGCTCCATTCCTGAATTCCTGAACTCCTGGGGTTGACCTCCTTGGAAATCAACAGCTCCAAGGAAGTCAACCCCAGACTATCCATTTTTTCCTTAGATTTCAAACTGTCTAGCACAGGCAGCATCCAGGTAGCTCCTCTCATCACCTGATCCAGAGCAATCACATTCCTTCTACAACTGCCGAAGTGGTTGGTTAGCTCCATTAGTTGGATGGCTGGTTTTCAATGTAGACTAATGTCAACAGTGTGGCTTTAATTCTTTCATTGGCTGGTGTTACCATAAAGGTTCTGCCTTCCCAACCTCACCTGAGATGCAGTGACTCTGATGAATTAAACCACCATCAGTTGCCTCTCTCCAGTGAGAGAGCTGTTCCTGGGGCGATGATGACTTTTTTTACTTTTACTGTGATGCAATGACCAGAACGACATGTAGTATCCAGATGTGGACTAACCAGCACTTTATACAGTTCTAGCATGGCCATCCTGTCTTTGTATTCTTCGTCTCAGTAAATAAAGCATATCCCATATGCTTTCTTTTTTAACCACCTTATCTACCTGCCCTGTTCCCTTCAGGGATCAGTGGATGTGCACACCAAGGTCCGAGTGTAGCCCTTTGCCTTGTTAGCCCTCCCCAAGTGCATTCCTTGGCATCTTTCCATATTGAATCCTATTTCCATTGCTCTGCCCACCACTTCAGTCCGTTGAGACCTTCCTGCAGTTTATGCCTGTATTGCTCACAATTTATGCTACCAATTTTGTGTTGTCTGCAAATTTCTTCATAATAGCCCTCGAAACTTAAGTCCACAATGTACACTATAAACAGTAAGGGTTTCAGCGACAAGCCCTGTGTAACCTTACTTAAAACAAACTTCCAAAGAGACCTTGGAGTGCAGGTTCATAGTTCCTTAAAAGTAGAGTCACAGGTAGATAGGATAGTGAAGAAGGTGTTTGGTATGCTTTCCTTTATTGGTCAGACCATTGAGTATAGGAGTTGGGAGGTCATGTTGTGGCTGTGCAAGACATTATTTAGGCCACTTTTTGAATATTGCGTGCAATTCCGGTCCCCTTACTATCGAAATGATGTTGTGAAACTTGAAGGGGTTCAGAAAAGATTTACAAGGATGTTGCTAGGATTGGAGAATTTGAGCTATAGGGAGAGGCTGAATAGGCTGGGGCTGTTTTCCCTGGAGTGTCGGATGCTGGGGGGTGACATTATGGAGGTTTATAAAATCATGAGTGGCACGGACAAGGTCTTTTCCCTGGGGTGGGAGAGTCCAGAACTAGAAGGCACAGGTTTAGGATGAGAGGGGAAAGATATAAAAGGGACCTAAAGCAACATTTTCACACAGAAGGTGGTGTGTGTGTATGGAATGAGCTGCCAGAGGAAGTGGTGGAGACAAAAAAAAACTGCAGCTGCTAGAATCCAAAGTAGATAGACAGGAAGCTGGGAGAACACAGCAAGCCAGGCAGCATTAGGAGCTGGAGAAGTTGATGGTTCGGGTATAACCCTTCTTCAGGACTGGGGGTGGGTGGAGGGTAGCTACAGATAAAGGGGGTGGTGGGGGCAGGGTGGTGAAGTGGGGATAGGTGAAGACAGGTAGAGGATATGACCTGGTTGGGAAGAATTATTCCAGTTGGTGGCAGGGAGGAGTGAAAGGGAGGGGGAGAGACTGGGAAGGAAGTCAGGGGATGGGAAGGGAGGTTATTTGAA
This sequence comes from Hemiscyllium ocellatum, assembly GCF_020745735.1. Lineage (NCBI taxonomy): Eukaryota > Metazoa > Chordata > Chondrichthyes > Orectolobiformes > Hemiscylliidae > Hemiscyllium > Hemiscyllium ocellatum. The sequence continues at coordinate 74,880,846 of NC_083409.1, read as the reverse complement.
ATTGGAGAAGTCTATGTTGAGTCCTCCAGGCTGTAGGTAGTCCAGGTGGAATATGAGGTGTTGTTCCTCCAATTTGCAGTGTGGTTCGTTGTGACAATGGAGAAGGCCAAGAATGGTCATGTCGGAAAGGGAGTGCAAAGGGGAATTGAAATGGGTGATGACTGGGAGATGGTGGAGGCTGGTACAATTACAGTAAACCTTTTGAAAGGAATCTGAATGGATAAATGAATAAGAAGGGTTTACTGTATAGGGATATGGACCAAGTACTGGCAAATGGGACTAGATTAGGATAGGATATCTAGATGAGTTGGACCGAAGGGTCTGTTTCCACACTATACATCTCTATGACTCTATATATAGATTAGAGTGGTGCTGTAAAAGCACAGCAGATCAGGCAGCATCCAAGGAGCAGGAAAACCGACATTTCGGGCAAATTCCTGATGAAGGGCTTTTGCCTGAAATGTCCATTTCCCTGCTCCTCTGATGCTGCCTGACCTGCTGCGTTTTTCCAGCACCACTCTAATTTCGACTCTGGTTTCCAGCATCTGCAGTCATTGTTTTTATCTCCTTGACTAGTCTGTCACGTGGGGCCTTATCAAAGCATTTTTAAGGTTCATGTAGACTATATCAAACGTATTACTCTAATCAATGCTCTTAGCTGGTTCATCAAAGAATTTGGTCAAATTTGTCAAAGACAACATTCCTATGATGAGTCTGTTCTGCCCCGATTTTGTCCCAATGTCTTTCCAGTGCAGATATATTCTGTCTTGTAGAATTTTTAATAATAATTTCTCCACAAGTGAAGTTAAATTGATTGGCCAGCAATTACTTAGTCTACCTCTATCTCCCTTTTTGATAATAGGACAACATTAGCAGTCCTCCAGTCCTCTGGTATTAATGTGTGGCCAGACAGGATTTGCCACAGCCCCTGATAGCTCCTCTTTTGCCTCCCCCAGCATGAGATGTATGTTTGGACTCTGTCTGAAATACATCTCATTCTGGCCTGCAGATTTATCCATGTTTGAGACAGCTGAACCTGCCAGTATATCCTCTTTCTCTGTTATCTTACTTCTAATATTTCACAGTCCTCCACCCTGATGCCTGTATCTTCTTTGTCCTTTTCCATTATGAAGACTGATACAAAACAGGGAGCTATGTAGTAGATTGAAAAGCAGGACCTCTGTAGTTGTAATCTCTGAATCACTCCCAGTGGCACATCCTAGTGATTATGGAAATAGAAGAATAGGGAAGATGAATGTGTGGCTCAAGAGGTGATGCAGAAAGAGGGATTAACTGGAATCTTTTCTGGAAAAGTGGGACCTCTACAAGTGGGACAGTCTGTACCTGAGCCAGAATGGGACCAGCTTCCTTGTGGGTAAGTTCAATGGTACTCTTGCGAGGAGTTTAAACAGCAGGGAGAAGTGACACTCATCCTTAGTACAGCAGGGGCACCATGTAGTAAAGCAAAGGAATCAAGACAGAGAGCTTTCAGCCAAGTTGAGATTTAAGGGAGTAAAGCGCGCAGGTAAGATACATGTGTAAATGGTGTGGATTGACACATAGAATTATGATATTATTGCAACACAGGGATGTGGTTGAGGGAGGGACAGGATTGGCAACTCAACATTCTGTTGTATAGGACCTTCAGGCATGACAAGGAGAGGGTGTAAAAGAGGAGGAGGCATTGCATTATTAGTTAGAGAGTTAGTTACTGCAATAAAGAGGGAAAATATTTTGGAAGGGTTTTCAAATGAGGGTTTTGTGAGTGGAGCTTGGGAATAAAAAGCGAACAGTAACAGTTCTAGGAATCTGAAGTGGTCCTCAAGCTGTCAGCAGAAATTAAAGGAGCAGGGATGTAGACAATTCCCAGTTTAATAATAATAGGATAATTATAGTAGGGAATTTCTCCTTCCCAACATAAAAGTGGAATAATTATTGGGTTCAGAGGTGGATTTCTGAAGAAGTATTCAAGAAAGCTTTTTTATATCAACATGCAGCAGGTCACTGGACTCAAAACTTTAAATTGTTTCCTCTCTCTGATCGGCTCAGGCTGTTTTCTTTAGAACAGAAAAGGCTGATGGGGGAACCTGACTGAGTGTGCATCACAGATAGGACAGATTGGAAACAACTGTTCCCTTTAGTTGAAGATGTAATAACAAAGAGATGTAATTTTAAGAGATTTAGAGGGGATTTAAGGAAACTGTATTTTACCCAGAGGGCATGGGAATCTGGAATATAGCAGCTGAAATGGCAATGAAAGCAGGAAAGCTAAAAATCTTGAAAAGTCTTAACTTTCAACATTATGAGTCAAGTGCTGGAAAGTGGGAAAATTGTAGATAAATCAGCGCAGACTTGAAGGACAGAAGGGTTTCTGCAATGCAGTACGGCTGTGTGATTCTATAAATCTGTGCATTGAGGACTGTGCCATTTAGTGCTTCCTTTTTTACACCAATTTTTGTATTAAATTGGTCTGATGTTAGAATAAGAAGAATTTCAGCATTTGCATTACCTAACTGAAAGATCACCAGTAAATTTTGCCTCTTTGTTTCCAATTGATTCATTTCAATGTCAGTTTCAGACTTGTTTTAACATTTGCACTCTGCTCAGATTTTTGTGCACTTTGGTCAGAGTTTTGACTCAATTTTTTGTTCTATCTTGAACGTGTAGTCTCAATTTGTGTCGTGGATGAGAAACAGGGGTAAACTAAATTATGTTTACTGTCCTCCGATCTTGTCCGAAACAGGGTTGTTGTTTAAAATTGCTTTTCTTGTTCTTTTCTCCCCATTTCATGTAGAAAATCAGGCAGAATTAACATAGCTTTTTTACATAGAAAATTAAATCTTGTTTTAAAAATTTAAAAGATCTTTTTGAGAATGTGCCAAGTAGGGCAGATAGAAGGAAAATAATGTAGCATATTTAGATTTCTAAAGGCAAATGATATGAAAAAATTATTGCACATGGTAAGTGGTCATGTTGCTGGGATGACATTTTAGCATGGATAGAGGTTTGGCTAGGTAACAGGAAACAGAACCAGAAAAAAAAAAGGGTCATTATCAAGTTGAGAAATTAACTCATGTTATATCATACTGGTCAATGCTGGGGCCTCAGCAATTTATGTTTAATATTGAAAACTTGGATGGACAGACTGTATGGGAACTAAATTTGCTAATGATACAAAGATAAGCTGGAAAGCAAATAATGAGGAGACAACAGGAATCCTCATGGGAATATAGAGAAATTTAGTGAGCGGATAAAAATTTGGCAAATGGAATATAACATGGGCAAAAGTAAGATAGGAAGAATAGAAGGAGAGAACATCATTTGAAAATGTTGCAATATTTGGGATCTGGTTTCCTTTTGCATGAATCATAAAAGGTTTACTCATACATACAGCAGGTGATCAGGAAGGAAAACTGAATATTGACATTCGGCAAGAGGATGAAGAATATTGACATTGGGCAAAATGTGCTACTTTACTCCCCAGCATTTTGAAGATGAACCACACCTGGAATAGTGTGCGCAGTTTTGGTCTCCTTACTTAAGAAGGGACATACATCAAAGCAATTCAGACAAGGTTCACTTGGCTAATTACTGAGGAAAGATTGGATGGGTGGATCTCTTTCTGGAGAATGGGAGATGTGGAATTCTTAGAGGGTTTATCAGATGTCCATGTTTCCTCCTCTTGGCAGGGGTGGGGGGGTGGGGGGGGGGAGGGGGGCGTTGGTTTTGACCTAGAGGACTCAATTTAAAAATAAAGAGAAAGATTTCTCTTCTCAGAGGAACAACATTGTCCTCCACAGAAAGCAATGGAGATTGGGTCGTTGAATATACTCAAAGATGACTTCAACAGATTTTGATCTACAGAGAAGCCAACGATTTTAGGAAGCAAACACAATCAGATCAAACCATGCTCTTTATGAATTTGTCAATGGGCTGAATGGCCTTTTTTTTGTTCTATTCCTATTTCTTATCATGTTATTTGTGAGTAAAAGCAAAGGTAGGAATTGTTTGCCTAATATTTAAGATTTTAATCTGGTTCAGGATGTTCAGTAGGAACATGATAAAGTATAAGGACTTGCCCTGGAAACAATGAGTAAGAAATTCAGGGAGTGAGTCTCGTAGTTGCTAAACAATGTTGACAATTTAGATTAAGTAGTGTTTGTGGAGAGTAACAGAACTAATGCCTCAGGCTGTGATGACCTTGAATCACAACAATTTGTGACCAATTGTACTGGTTTGGATGAAAGAACCAGCTATGTTGAGTTCTGTTGAAATGTCATCATAATTTGAAACATTAATTCTGTCTCATTCCATAGATGCTGCCAGACCTGCTGAATGTTTATTGCATTTTTTTTGTTTTTAATACAGATACCCAGCAACCACAGTATTTTACTTTGGTATTTATATTTTAGTACTGGGAGTATGTTATAGTCCCTGTAACTACACAAACCACTGTGAGAAAGGGCTGATTATATTGTCAGTCATGATTTTGTTTTATTCTTCTTCATTTGTGACATAGCTGACTGGCCAGCATTTAATGCCAGTCCCTAGTTGCCCTTGAGAAGGTGGTGGTGAGATGCTATCTTGAACCGCTGCAGTCTACTTGCTGTAGGAGGATTCACAAGATTAGGGAAAAATTTCATTTGTATCAACTGGAGAGACTCCAACACTGTCCATACCCAGGAGAAAAAGGAGTGGAACAGAGGAAAAGTGAAATTCAGTTAGGAAGTAACCGACAAGAGAAACAACTATTAAAATAAAACAAGTGCTGCTGGTAGTTATCACGAACAGGTAGTGATAGAAATCTATATTGCCTTCCTTCTTGACACCGATACATACACAGCTCCACCATGTTCTCATGATTCACTGCACAGGTAAGCTGGTTTATTCAACATGTGTAAACCACAAGTAAAATCAGACACAACAGATATATTTTTGGTACAGGAACCAAGAAAATACGAGAGACAACCTGCCCACCCCCTTTCTCTGAACCCTGGGTTGTCCCCCATAACAGTGCTGGCATCAAAAGCCTGCCCAATATATTCAAAAACAAAAGGTCAACTGAGCTTGTTAACAAGCTATTGTGCAATGATATGATTGGCACGGGCAGGCGGCAAGGTTGCGCAGTATGTTTTTGTTTAATGCAGGTTGGAAAAGGATGGGAAGGAAAGGATTAAAGGTGTGTGCTGTGTGCACATAAAAGGAAGTGGAACTCCCTCTCCTGGATGTCAGCCGTCCTCCATATTCCTTGCCTTCTATTCTCCAAAACATGACTGCCCATTTCCTTTCACCCATCCTAGGCCCTTGGCTCTCTGCATTGTAGTTTCTTTCCAGTGTGTTGGATGCCAACCATAGATCTTTATTCCTATTTTCCATGGTCTTTTGGGCTTACTCTGGATATCAATAACCCAAGGCAGTTCTCAGCATGGCATGTAACCAATGTTCTTTATTAAAGCAAACTACAATACACAAGTAGTACAAAAATCTTACCCAATCGATGTATACGATCACGAACAACCCAATTTACGTGGAGTTGGCTGAAAATCAGAGAGAAACGGGTGATCATCCTGATCTGTTACATCCGCCAACCACTGATCAGACAACCACTCCTGAGCTAGCTATGTTCTGAGGCAAACTTTCTGATACCTTTCCATCCAAACAAACAAGGCTGTGTATTGAAACATTTGCATTGTCCAGTCTCCATCTATAACACAAATGTATTGTCAAACATGGCTAGCTTGATTAATTGCTTATTAAGACTTGCTCATTTCTCCTTGGAAACAAGCATATCTCTTGGGCCTTTTCAATGAACTTTGACCTCAACTGGCTTGCTTGCACAGTTGCTACCTTTATGTCATCAGGTGAACTGTATGATATTTATATAGCACGATTCTGTGACAATCAGATTTGGCTGATAACTATATTGTCTCATTGATTCATTATGTCTGTTTTTCAACAAAGCTCCAGACTTTCTTTGTCAGATCTGGTCATTACTCCTGAGCTATAACATTTAAATACACAGGCATTCCTTCAGCAAAACACAGAAACATATTAAAACCCTTTCTAATCATTGGGTCATCATCAGGTTTCAAAGATTATTATTCTCATGTAATTTCATTTCAGCTAACCCAGCAAACTTTAGGTTAATATCCACACAACTGATTTTCTGTTGGGTGTGGAGGGATGTAGGATAGTCCACCAGCCCCATAACATTAAGCTTGAGACCAGAAAGGATAGCAGTAAGTTAAATGTCTGACTAATGGATTTGTAAACTCTTTTAGCTGATCCATGGATTAACAAGAATGACGCAACCACCATTATGGCAGAGCTCCAAATTACTACTCAACTCCAAACTGAGTGAATGGAAAGTCGTGGTATGGGTGAAGCACAGAAATTCTTTTCAAGTGGAGCTCTTAATTGTTTGAGGAATTGAGGATTCAATTAAATTCAACAGCAAATGTTGGAGTTATCTAACTGGAAATAGCCTAAGGAGGGATGCATCCAACCTCTGACTGACTCTTGCAGATCATTTGACAGTCATTAATCAAATCCATTTAGATAATAATGAAATGGTTTGCTTGTTTTATTATTATTAGAGAGTATCAGTTTGTTGCTTTTAAGCCATTAGGCAGAGTTTTACACTCAGCTGGTGATTTGCAGGCAAGGGTCCTATAAAGTTCCCTGGCGGGTCTTCCCAGATTCTGATAGCCCACCCTGATCAGTACCCAATTTTACATGGGATAGGTGAGCCCTCAGGTGGGCCACCCTCACTTGCCCAAATTGAGGTTCTCAGATGCCCAATTGTTGGCTAATTGATAGCTGGAGACATTCAAGAACCGAGATTTGGAAGCCTGACTTGCCATTCCTGCTTGCCTGAATACATATTAGTTGAATTCAGTTGGAAAATCAACTGGCCTTATGGGGTTGCTGTTTAAATTAATATATAAATTATGTTTTAATTGGTTACAACCAGAATAGCCAGAAATTGGAACTTGAAACTAGATCGTGCACCCACAACAAACTACCCTTTCCCCAGCCTTCCACCACTCCACAAGTTGGTTTTAATTGTGACCATTTATGTCATACTGGAACCAATCACCCTGTTCTATTGGGATCTGTTGGCAGACAAAGTGCAACAACTGGTTAACCGAGACCAGTTCAACTAAGCTAGTATCAATATTACAACTCGTCTGGATTCATGGACAATGTATGCTCCCTGGAGGTGCCTCTTTTCCCAAACTTTCCCAATCTCCATCCTTACGTCTCTGAAATCCTGACAGAATTATCTGTGACGTTTCATGGAGTACTTCCATGGAAACATGAAAGAACTGTTTTATTTCCTCCAACCCACACTTGTACAAGCCTTATCCAGTGAGACAGTGATAATCATGAGTAAATTAGACTGAATTTTCGAGGAACAAGTGCTATACCTGTTCAGTAAAATAAACACAACTCTCTACTTGGCAACTCAGGAATTGAATAATAAACAAAACAGCAAAAACAAACGTATCAAAGTTAAAATCTGGAACAGTACGGAGCTAGATATTGTGGCAGATGATCATGGGTGACGCTAATCTATATGTAAACTAGAAACATCTGATTGACAATACCATCTTAGAATAGGAATTCATAGAATACTTTTCATATAGGTTCTTAGAACTGCCTATTTTGGAACCAACTAGAAAGCAGATTTATAATAAATTTGGTATTGTATAATTTAACAGGATTAATTGATGACTTCAGAGTTAAGGCAGCAGTAACCACAATATGATTGAATTTCACATTCAGTTTGATAAGACAAGAGTCATTCCAAGACTTGTGTTTTGAATAAAACAAAGACAAATACTTGACATGAAAGGCGAGCTGAAATTCCAGGCTAGGGACTGACAAACAGAAAAGCAGCAGTGAACATTTAAGTGGATATTTCAGAATAATCAAAACATTTATAATCTTGATACTTCAAGGAAAAATTCGAAGAGGTGGACCCACCCTTCATATTTAACTAAAGATGTTCAGGAAAGCATCAAACTTATGAAACAAAATATTTGCACAGAGATGACTGGTAGTTCAGATGATTGGACACAATATAAAGAATGTCAGAGAATGGCTAAAATATTAATCAATAAAAGAAATTAGATTATACAAGGAAGCTAGCTAGAAATGTGAAAAAGATAGCAAGGGTTTCTATATATACCAAAAAAAGGAAAAGAGTAAGTGAAATGACTGTTAGTTCTCTAAAGGGTGAAAAGGGGAAGACATGTGTAGATTATAAGGAAATGGCAAATGAAATGAAGAAATACTTTGCTTCTGCCTTCACTCCAGAGGATACAAAAAGTATAACCCAATAGTTGTTGTAAATCAGGAAGTGGGAGAGAGAGAGGAAATTGGAGAAATTACAATCACTAGGGAAGCATTACTGAGCAAAATGATGACTGTCAAGTACTCGGGTCCTGATGGACTTCATTCCACAACCTTTAAAATAGTGGCTAATGAGATAGCAGATGTTAATTAACTAGATTGGTGTTAATTTTTCAAAATTTCCTAGATCTTAAAAGGTTCCACAGGACTGGAAAGTAATTAATATAAAGTATTTATTTAAGAAGAGAGATAAGTAGAAAACAGGAAACTATTAGCTGGTTAGCTTGGCATCTGTCATACAGTAAATGTTAGAATCTATCATTAACATGATTATAGCTCACCCCTTCAGAAAAACTGAAATTGGGAGAAGTTCGTACAATTTTGTGAAAGGAAAATCTTGTTTAACCAGTTAATTGGAGTTCTTTGATAAAGTAACATATAGATAACATATTGAACTTCGATTTCCAGAAAGTATTTGACAAGGTGCCACGTAAAACGATATTACACACAATAGGAGTTCATGGATTAGGGGTAATATTTTAGAATGATAGAAGATTGACAATGGGCAGAAAACAGAATATGCATAAATGGGTCTTTTTTTCTGATCAATAGGAGATGATGAATGGAACTGCACAGAAATGTTAAAGCCTGAGCTTTTTACAATTTTTATAAGTAGTTTTGATGAAATTAGTGCTGACAAAGTAACTAAATTTGAAGATGAGACACAAATAGTTTTTTTTTAAATATGTTGCGAAGAGGAGATAAAGAGTATCCATATGTGAGATGGATACTGTTACAAAGACACTTTATATTTTATGTTGCTTGGAGGTATTAATTTTGAGAGATTTGTGAAAAAATGGATTGATATTGAGTGAAACACTTTAGAATGCATTGCCTGAAATAACATTAAGCAACGTAGAAAAGTACAAGATTATTTTTTCCTGTGTACTAAATTGGACATCCCAAATTACATGGTGATAGATATACTACTATTCAACTTCTTGTATCTAGATTAAGGTGCACTAAGTTCCCCCTCTAGCTTGCAATTCAGAGATCTCTGCTGAAATGCATGTGTACTTACACTTGGACAAAGATAGGACTGTTGTTAGCTCTCATTAGCATCCCCTGTCTCAGTTCACACATTGAGATGAATCATTTGGGAATGTTGGAACCTTTAGAAGTATGTGGGTAACTTCTGCAATTTCCATCAGAAAACAAAGCTCAAAGGGAATACAAGTTGGAAAATTGGCATATCACAGGGAATTTCACAATCCATAGCCTCAACCATAGTTCAATGCTAAACATAGTTCAATGGAAGTATCTGGCTATGAGGGAATGGAATTGGGTTTCCAAGGATAGAGTTCTGGTAAAGTTTGGCATCTTGTAGTCACCCAGGAAATAATCCATTGACCTTAACAACCATTTATAAAACTGGGGATTTCCTGTTATACATTGCTCAACCACCTGCTGTGATCAAATCGACCTGACACTAGCCTGTTATTGTTTTCATGTAACAGGAACATTTATTGTGGAACTGGATTAGTCATCCTGTAATTTTGTGCTTATCTAGAGTTAATGTCCACATCACAATGCACAAATTTGTTTTCTTTCTATCAGGCTTTTCTTAATCATTTGAAACCACATTAATTATCAGCATGATCAAACTAAGTACTGAGCATGTAACAAGACAAATAGGGAGCTTGTTACCAAGGGTTTCAAGTGTTGCCCCAGCTTTACTATTTCCAGTTACATGATCTTCATTGTGGGTTTCAAAGCCTCTGAATCAGTAGCACTATCTTACATCACTACTACAGGGTTCTGCAACATATTCCCACAGATAGAAAACAAGATGTTTTCCGATAAACTAAGAGTCCACTGTTCCTAACAAAATAACTTCTAAAACAAAATGTTGAGTGTTTTCATTTCCTCTGATGATTAAAGGGTTAAATTAATAGAGGTTTAATCTGCAGCAAATTATCAGATCACGAATTATTACATCATTTTATTCATGTGACAAACAGCTTAATTGATTTAATCATGTTGTCTTCTGGTGCTATTTAAGACCATCTTCGTAAAACTGGGTGTGATTATATAGTTTGATACAGCTCTGTTTATTGAACTGATTAAAACATCTTCAAATAAAAAGAACATAAGACTTTATAACTTTGGATAGCAATTGAATTGGATGTGGAACAATAAGCACTTGCTTCTGTGCACAACATAAGCAAGACAGTAATATGATATTGCAGGCTTATACATTTACCAGCGCAGGTGGTTACCTCCCATTTACATACAGGTACAATGACCCCTGCTGGAAGGTGAGCACAAGAACACCATGGAACAAACAGCTACAATTGACTTAAATATTAATATCAATTGCTACCATAGTGTACACATGAACTACTTTCTAAGAGGAATGTATAAATCTTAATATTAGAAGAACTTACTTATTTATAGGTTATGATTAGATTCCCTACAGTGCGGAAACAGGCCATTCGGCCCCACCAGTCCCCTCCAAAGAGTAATCCACCCAACCCATTTCCCTCTGACTAATGCACCGAGCACTATGGGCAATTTATTGCCACAGAAAATAATTGTGGCTCTAACATTGAATGTTTTCAAGAAGGAGATAGATTTTGTTCTTAGCACTAAAGGGATTAAAGGCCGTGGGCTGAAAGTGGGAATAGGGTAGAGGGAGTGGAATGATTGACCAGGATCATTATGAATATTGGAGCAGGCTCAATGGGCTGAATGGTCTCCTCCTGTTCCTTGTTCCTATGTTTCGATCCAAATACAAAAACACAATTAGGAACTGGAAGAAGACACTGGTCCCCATGAGCCCACTTTGAAATTCTTTTCCTCACATGTCTAATCTGAGCCCACCTTTTCCCTCTAAGAACCACAACAGAGTTGCACCTTCCAACAACTATCACAGTCAAAAAATCATTTTCTGTCACCTCCACCACAATGTCATTAACCCCTCCCCCTTTCACCAGGCCAAATAGATTGTGCCCTCTACGATTAAGGATAGAATCTACTTCTTGGTTACTCCTGACTTGCAGGGGTGCTGTATTGGTAATGTCTCTGGGTTAATAACACCATGCTCACACTCTGGGTGGGAGTGGGGAGGGGTGGGGGGGGGCGGGGTGCGCGGTATATCTTCAGAACCCACCATGGCAGAAGGTAAAAGTCGAATCAAAGGCTGGAGATTCAGATAGAATTTGAGGAAAATCTTCTTCACCAGGAGGGTGGTAATGATCTTGAGTGTACTGTCTGGGAGGGTAGTTGTAGCAGGTAACTTCACAACCTTCGACAAGTAGTTGGTTGAACAATTGAGGTCTCATAACATTCAAGGCTCTGGGGCTAGCATAGGTAGTAGTATATTTTTTGGCAATACCAACGCAATGGGCCAAAGATGTCTATGATTCTCTCATCTTCACACTGCATCTTTTCATGCAACTGCAGAACAAGCAACAGTCTTTTATCTTCTTTCCTTCTCAAAAACCAAAGTCCTAAACAGTCCTTTCAGGTGAAACACCCATCTACTTCTTTTAAAGTAGTACTCTACAGTGTATTTAGTGCTCATGATGCAATCTCCACTGCATTAGTGAGACCAAAAACATAACCTATGACCAACTCTATTCGTCTGCAAGTGAGATGCCAGCCACCTGTCACACCACTCCAACCTCTCTGGCCTGAACCCCCAACAGTGTTCCAACAAAGTTCAGTTTCATTTGAGAAATAGGGACTTTTCTTTCAACAGGATTTTTACAGACTTCTGGATTTCGCACAAAATTCACAGATTTCAGATTATAAACACTGCGCATTTTGTTTTCTTTGCTTTTTGTGTAATGTCTGTTGATGATTATTCAATTTCCCCTTTTACACCTCTTTTAGATGTATCTTTTCTTCCTTTAGTTGTGACATTACCATTTCCTTTGGCTTGCACAATCATCACTTTTGTTGTTTAATGTCCCTTGCCTTTGATCCGACCCAATCAGCCATAATTGTAGCAAAATATAGACTATCAATTGATTCTTGGAGGGAGAGGGTGGGATTTGTGATATTTTTGGTACTGGACATTATCCTCTTTTAAGCTTTGTGCCTACACTTATGTGTGCTGGATGTTCCATTTCCATTACTTCCCTCACTATTAGGGGTAGGTAATGACCTAGTGATATTATCACTAGATGATTGATCCAGAAACTCAACTAATATCTTGGATTTAAACCCCACCATGGGATTTAAATTCAATTAAAACTTATCTGAGAAGGAAAAGAAATGCTGACTGCAATTATTACCTCAGAACAAGTTGAGCTAAACATCATGTAACCATTAATAAATAAAAGCACAAACTGAACATTATCAAAGCGACTGAAACCAGTCCACGACATTTAGATTTCCTGTTTAATTTACACCTTATGGAAGACTGTTACATTAGTGGCAAAAATAGACTATTAATTTTCAGCGCTGAAAATGTGTTTTTGGAAAAGCACAGCAGGTCAGGCAGCATCCAAAGAGCAGGAGAATCGACGTTTGGGGCATGACCCCTTCTTCAGGAATGAGGAAAGTATGCCAAGCAGGCTAAGATAAAAGGTAGGGAGGAGGGACTTGGGGGAGGGGCATTGGGAATGCGATAGATGGAAGGAGGTTAAGGTGAGGGTGATAGGCCGGAGTGGGGTGGGGGCGGAGAGGTCAGGAAGAAGATTGCAGGTTAGGAAGGTGGTGCTGAGTTCGAGGGTTGGGACTGAGACAAGATAGGGGGAGGGGAAATGAGGAAACTGGAGAAATCTGAGTTCATCCCTTGTGGTTGGAGGGTTCCTAGGCTCTTCCTCCAACCGTCGTGTCATTATGGTCTGGCGATGGAGGAGTCCAAGGACCTGCATGTTCTTGGTGGGGTGGGAGGGGAGTTGAAGTGTTGAGCCACGGGGTGGTTGGGTTGGTTGGTCCGGGTGTCCCAAAGGTGTTCTCTGAAAAGTTCCGCAAGTAGGCGGCCTGTCTCCCCAATATAGAGGAGGCCACATCGGGTGCAGCGGATGCAGTAAATGATGTGTGTGGAGGTGCAGGTTGAAGCGATTAATGTCGCGGCGACAGTTGGCTGTGAAGAGATCGAGGTAAGAGGCCAGCACTGGGTGTCCAGGTGGATGAGGTGTGTTGGAGGCGGGAGAAGGGGTCATCAGAGGATGGGGGAGAATCCTGGTTGAAGAAGTATGTGCAGAGGCAAAGGCAGCGGAAGAATTGCTCGATGTCTTGCCGCATGTTGAACTCGTTAATCCGAGAGCATAGAGGAATGAAGGTGAGGCCTCTGCCGAGGACTGATCTTTCATCCTCAGAGAGGGGTATATAGGGATATAGAGGGACTACAATTCCTCCCCCCCTGCCCTCTGTAAAATGCCATCCTATATTCCTAATCCCTTCGTCTCCGTAGCATCTGCTCCCAGGAGGACCAGTTCCAATACCGAACAACCCAGATGGCCTCCTTCTTCAAAGACCGCAATTTCCCCCCTCGACAATGCTCTCCACCGCATCTCCTCCATTTCCCGTTCCTCTGCCCTTGAGCCCCCGCCCCTCCAATCGCCACCAGGACAGAACCTCACTGGTCCTCACCTACCACCCCACCAACCTTCATATACATCCCATCATCAGTCGTCATTTCCACCACCAGGGATATATTTCCCTCCCCTCCCCTATCAGCGTTCCGAAAAGACCACTCCCTCCGTGACTCCCTCGTCAGGTCCACACCCCCCACCAACCCAACCTCCACTCCCGGCACCTTCCCCTGTAACTGCAAGAAATGCAAAACTTTGCGCCCATACCTCCCCCCTTACTTCCCTCCAAGGCCCCAAGGGATCCTTCCATATCCGCCACAAATTCACCTGCACCTCCACACACATCATTTACTGCATCCACTGCACCCAATGTGGTCTCCTCTATGTTGGGGAGACAGGCCGCCTACTTGTGGAACATTTCAGAGAACACCTCTGGGACACCCGGACCAACCAACCCAACCACCCCGTGGCTCAACACTTCAACTCCCCCTTCCACTCCATCAAGGACATGAGGTCCTTGGACTCCTCCATCGCCAGACCATAGCAACACGACGGTTGGAGGAAGAGCGCCTCATCTTCCGCCTAGGAACCCTCCAACCACAAGGGATAAACTCAGATTTCTCCAGTTTCCTCATTTCCCCTCCCCCCACCTTGTCTCAGTCCCAACCCTCGAACTCAGCACCACCTTCCTAACTTGCAATCTTCTTCCTGACCTCTCCTCCCCACCCCCACTCCGGCCTATCACCCTCACCTTAACCTCCTTTCACCTATCGCATTTCCAAAGCCCCTCCCCCAAGTCCCTCCTCCCTCCCTTTTCTCTTAGCCTGCTTGGCAGACTCTCCTCATTCCTGAAGAAGGGCTCATGCCCAAAACATCGATTCTCCTGCTCTTTGGATGCTGCCTGACCTGCTGCGCTTTTCCAGCAACACATTTTTCAGCTCTTGATCTCCAGCATTTGCAGTCCTCACTTTCTCCTATTAATTTTCAGCTTCTATCACATGAATTTAATACCTGGGACCTTCCAGGGACTAAAATAGTTTTTAGAAAGGAAGAACCACTGACTTAGGAGGGCAGTAGTAGTCACCTGATCAGACGGAAATCAAAAAACCATCAATAAATAAAACTCCATCTGAACCGAAATTAATGTATCACTGAAACCTACTACTCAGATCTGTATTGCCTGTTTGATGTATACTTTTCTGGAAGTTTCATATATTGGGATAAAAGTTTCTGAACCAGCAAATTGTATTTTAATTGAAGTGCAACGTAGCTGCAGGCCCAAAAAAATTATAAATCTTTGACCAATCTAGAAGGTTAAAGGAGTTAATTTATCCCTCGTCAGTGGGTCACAGAATTTATACATTGAAAGAAGAAGTGCCATCTACAATTATCCAGTTTTGAGACAATAAACCCAGGTGTGGGAATATATAAATGTGCTGTATTTCAAGCAACTGCCTTAGCAAAGCTTGGGTGCAACTGGAACTGAAGAATGTCTCCCTACCTCTGCTTTCTCTTAACTTCTTGAAGGACTAAGTAGTCGATAATAATGCAAAATACAGAGAACCATCTAATCAGCAAGAACTCTGAAATTATCTGCAATTTTGTAGCTGCCATCGATCCAGGACATTGACTCTGAAACAACCATGTTCTTAGGTTAAAGTATAATAGTTAAACAACACCATCAAGACTTCTAATTGCATATTATTTTGTGATTTTTTGGTACCAGACATTATTCCCTTTTAAGCTTTGTGCCTACACTTGTGTGTGCTTGACGTTCCATTTCCATTACTTTACTCAGCTTTACGGGTAAGTGATGACCTAATTGTATTATCACTAGACTATTAATCCAGAAACTCAGCCAATGTCCTGGGTTCAAATCCCACCATGGTAGATGATGGAATTTGAATTCAATTCTAAGAAACTCTGGAATTAAGAATCTACTGATGACAATGACATAATTGTCAGGAAAAACTCATTTGGTTCACTAATGTCCTTCAGGGAAAGAAATCTGCCATCCTCCAGCCTAGACATGACTCCAGACCCACAACAATGTGGTTGACTCTCAAGTGCCCTCCAAAATGGCCAAGAAAGCCATTCAATTTTACCAGTCACTACAACGTCTCAAAGAAATGAAACCAGATAGATCACCTGGCATCGACCTAGGTTCCAGAAAAGACAATGGCAGAAAGAGCCCTAATGCCCTGCAGGGTCCTCCTCACTAACATCTAATCAATTGTACCCCCAACAATGTTAATATTGGGAGATTCAGTGATGGTCACACCATTGAATGCCAAGGGGCAGTGATTAGATTCCTTTACTGGTGATGGCCATGACCTGGCATTTGTGCGTTATGAATGTTAGCCACTGGCCAGCCGAAGCCTGATATTGTCCAGAACTTTTGCATTTTGAACATGAACTGCTTTAGTAAATGGTACTGAACATTGTACAATCATTGGCAAACATCCCTACTTCTGACCTCACAATGAAGGGAAGATCATTGATAAAGCTACTGAAGATGGCTAAACCAAGGACACATGCAGATGCATGTGGCTGAAAACAGTGATGATAGAGATTCCAATTTTCTTTTCCAGCATGTGGCTGACCAAAGATCTCTCCCACTCTTACCTCCTGTCATTAGCATGTGTTGGATAAAATTGTGGATTGATACTCTTCCTGTTTGGCTGCATTTTGAATGCACTTTACCTAATCGTCAAATCCTGGGTGGGATTCAAAGCTGCAGCTTCTGCCGCAGAGGCAGGGATGCTATCCATTGAGTCTATTGTGTGTTCCTATAGATTAAACAGCATTTCCCTGCACTGCATAAGTAACGCCTTAGAGCATAGGAGGCAATTCATCCTCTAGTGTCTGCGCCAGCTATACAATTTTAATGCGTAAGTACAGCAAGAGCATAACAGCTTGGGCAAGTGGGTCAGGCATCAGTTTGTAAATGAGGGCAGTAGCAGACATAATTCGAAGGTCAAATGCAGGCATCCTTATGAAGGTAAATAATGTAAAATCTATCTCACAGATAAATTGAGGTGGTTGCTATATTCCCTGTATAACTGTTCAGAGTAAAGACAAATATTCCAGCCAAGCATAAGGAATTCATTTTCATTTGTACATTTTCGGCAAGGACAAAGATTTGAGTTTATAACGCTATCCTTTATCAAGCTTGTGGGTATTGCTTTTATGTGAAGTAACAAAAAAATAAATTCACAGCAACAATACAAATCATATAATAATCAACATTCAATGCGACAATGCACTGGAGTTTGCCACGATGGCCCATTAAACTTTGCAGCACTGAGAATTATCTACTACCTGATTCAACTTTTCATCTGCCTTTACTAACTGTCTTTCAATAAAACTGAAAAGGACTGGCTCAGCCAATTTGTTGACAGCAATTATTTACCAAGTACAGCCAAAACATGTGACATTTCATTACATTGTAATTGCCTTGAGAGAAAGTTGAAAAGGTCAGTGTGAGTATAAATGAATTTAAAACAGAGATTGCTAGAAATTCTCAATAGTTCCAAGTACCATCATTGGCGACAGAAACAGCATTAAGATTTCGGGCTGGTGGCCTGACACAGCAGTTTTTAAGTTGACAGGGATAAACAAGCAGGGAAGAGACAGCAAATAGGAAGGTTTGTTATGGGGTGGAAGGCGGCAGAGGTTAAAAGACATAAGAGATGATGCTGAAAGGCAAACCAAAAGTGAGTAAAGAACCACCATCTCAGTCAGAATTAATCTATAGTTGGGACATATGATCCCAGTTGATGGTAATACTGGGCAGATCCTAATGTGAAATTAGGCTCGGGAGATCATAAGTTTTAATTTTTACAGCTGTTTACTGTGGAGGTTAGTCACAAACATATTCACACAAGCCCATGTGTGAATTTAACAGAAGAACACAAGCTCATTATACAAAAGATATTAAGTAAGCAAGCTATTTTTTAAAAATTATATGACAGTGTAGAAAGATCTGAATAGAAAATGTATTTTTCTGGTTCTCCCAGTGTTTGAGACCAGGATAAGATCAGCCATGATCATGTTATATGACAGACCACGCTTGAGGGGCTGAATGACCTACTCTCACTCTTAATTCCTATGTTCCTAACCTGTTTCCCAACAATACCAATAACAGGTACTACAATGCCAGAGAAATATCATTTACCAAAATACTTTAATTTCTTAATAAAAACCCCAGAAAAACTGTGGGTGTTGTAAATCAGAAACAAAAACAGAGGTTGCTGGAAAAGCTCAGCAGGTCTGGCACCATCTGTGAAAAGAAATCAGAGTTAACGCTTTGGGTCCAGTGACCATTCCTCAGAATTGTGGAAGTCCCGAGGAAGGGTCACTGGACCCAAAGCGTTAACTCTGATTTCTCTTCACAGATGTTGTCAGACCGGCTGAGCTTTTCCAGCAACTTGTGTTTTTGTTTCTTTAATTTCTCATTTCTCTGACTCTGTCCAGTTCTCCTTCTTGGACTGCTGGCATAAACTTTGTTTCAGTTCAGACAATTTAAACTTCCACAAACTCCCACAGTTTGGTGACTTCACAGACTCAAAACACTTTTATGAGGATGGCTGTTCTCCTGGATTGAAAACTGTATTCTCCCACAAGGAGATCACTGCTCTGCTGAAATGAACTCCTGATTCTGAGCTTAAGTCAAAACAGAACCTAACAGCTCTTGGTCTGTTTTCACTTTTGGCCAATAAATTCAACTGTGTAAACTTTGCATCAATTAACATCACAGGTATCCTTTGAGATACTTGACTGAAACATGTTTGCTTGGAAATTATGTATTTAGGTCACCACTCCAAATGACAGACATTAAAAAAAATTAACAGAACAGAATGATAAGCCATCGCCCCTTAAAATGTTACATTTCAAAAATGACAATACGCATTTATCATTGGCTTTACAAATCAAAAACAGCTACACCCCAACCTGAACAGGACCGAGTGATTGCATAAAGGTGAGCTTGCTGTTGGAGCACACCTTACAGGGAAGACTAGTCTAAACACAGATCAACGCAAATATTTCCAAACCCTCCCTGCTTTGACACTCAAAGTAGTTTTTGAAGAATGAGAGAAATTATTGCAGCAGAGGTCATTCATTCCTGTGCTTCTGTTGTCACTCTCTTCTCTTGTAGCCCCAATCTCCTGAGATGTTTTAATACCTGTCTTTTCAAATACTTACCTCATTTCCTTTTTAAGAACATTCTAATCTACAATTGTCATTTTCTCACCAGTGGAAACATTGTCTCATTGTTATCCTACAGTAAAGTCCCCATATTTTATATCTCTTTGGTGGTCACGCCTGTTTTCATGCAGCCTCATTCATCATATTGCTGTTGTTCTGTCAAAATTGCTGGTGTCTAGGCCCACCCCATTTACCAGTATCTCTTTCATTCTCCCAAGCTTCATATACTTCCCTCACCCTTGATACCATACTCCAGTGTCCCTAAATACCAGTCCCCACCCAACAAAATGCAAATCCCCACAACACTGTCCCCCTTTCTGTCCCCTTTCAGCAACCATCTGACTGCTAATCATCCATTTCACCATCCTTGCTCCAACACCAATGCCTGAAGAAATAGTGCAAACTATTAATCAGCTACTCGTTTCATTTTCAATACTTCTGTTACAAAGTTAATTTTTCTTCATTATCAGCAGATGCATAAAAATCCAAAAAACACGAGAAAAAGTGTTAATGGACTTCGGTGATAAGCTCCACCAGCAATTCACAGTTGAATTTATCATGAAAATTCACACCTTAATAACATTTATTTTTGTTTTGCTGAACTTTGTGATTACAATTAGTTAGTAAAACTGCATGTTAAGAACTCCATATGATGGCCATCGTTGATGACCATCTAAGAATATTAAATACAAACATGAAGCAAAATATTTATATTCCAGCTATTTCTCAGAGTTCCCAAGTGGAATTTGATTATTAGCATGATTAAATATTTCTATGTTAATCTATAAAATTGGAGTTTTCTTATATAGTCACATCCTTATAGGAATTTCAATCTGCTCTAATACAGTATTTATAGAAACTGTCTAATTCCTGGTTTGTTAATTTTTATCCAAGAATGAATTGATATAGTTGCATCTCACTTTATTCTGTACTTCACAAGTGCAAAACTATAAACATGATCACTATAGTACTGTATTGTATGATAGATATAATGCATATGATTTGACTATTTAAGTAGATTCTGTCAAAATCAGTTTAATTATTAATTCAGCATCTGGTTTGAAGGCCTACACTGAATGTCATTTTCTGCTGCAGATTTTATGTGCTGATTTTACACTGAGAACAGAAGGGCTTAAAATGTCTTCATTACATTTGTAACTTCTAATTCCACAAAGCTGAATCTACACACACAGCAAACCTGCTGACTTTAAGATAGGGTTAATGTCTCTGCCAATACTTGCAAATCACCCTCATACATGGTTATATCAATACCTGTTTGCTTTTCAGCCATCACACCTCACTTAAGGGCGCATTGCCGAAGGTGACCTTATATAAGTTTATAAAACCATGAGGGGCATAGATAGGGTGTTTAGCCAAGGTCTTTTCCCCAGGGTAGGGGAGTCCAAATATAGAGGGCATAGGTTTAAGGTGACAGGGGAAAAGATTTAAAAGTGACCTGAGGGGCAACTTTTTCATGCAGAGAACGGTGCATGTAAGGAAAGAACTGCCAGTAGTAGCAGTGGAAGTGACCACAATTACAACATTTAAAATACATCTGGGTGGATATATGAATTGGAAGGATTATGAGGGATTTGGGCCAAATGCTGGCAAATGGGGCTAGATTAATTTAGGATATCTGCTCAGCATGGACAAGTTGGACCGAAGGGTCTGATCCCATACTGTACATCTCCATGTCTTTAAGTTAAATATATTTGCCAGGATTTATTCAAATATGGAAGCATTTATAAAGTAGAATCCCTACGGTGTGGAAACAGGCCCTTCGACTCAACGAGTCCAACCCTGCCCTCTGAAGAATAACTCACGCAGACCCATTCCCCTACATTTACCCTGACTGATGCACCTAATCTACACATCTCTGAACACTATGGGTAATTTAGCATGACCAATTCAGCTAACCTGCACATCTTTGGGATTGTGGGAGGAAACAAAGAAAACCTCACAGACTAGGGGAAAATGTGCAAACTCCACACAGACATTCACCCAATGTTAGAACTGAACCCAGGTCCCTGGCGCTGAGGCAGCAGTGCTAACCACTGAGCCACTGTGCCACCCAAGTACTGGATAGTTACTTTGAAATAGAATCAATGATCTACATGAACCATATCGTCATCGATTTTTAAAATTCTTGCACATACTATTTATGTTACATCTATGATTAAAAATATTAAAAAGAAAATTCAAAGTCTCTGGCAAAATTTCCTTAATCTCAGAATAAGGTATCAATTTTAACTCAGACCAGATTTTGTGTGCACATTGAAAACTTAAAAGAGTGCTAGTTTAAAATGCATTTATGGCAGCCAATAACAGGATTAGGATTATTTTAATTCTCTGGACTCAAGGAAATGTCATGGGCAGGTTTTCACCAATTCATTGGCCTGCTGGGAAAACCATTCTAATGTGCATCATAATTTCTAGGTAGTAAGGCAGAAACCTACATAAGAATGGGAAAGAAATGCTTAAAGCAAGGCTGAAAAAGCTTTTGTAAGGCTTTCTTAA
The DNA here is from genome assembly GCF_020745735.1 of Hemiscyllium ocellatum. Classification (NCBI taxonomy): domain Eukaryota; kingdom Metazoa; phylum Chordata; class Chondrichthyes; order Orectolobiformes; family Hemiscylliidae; genus Hemiscyllium; species Hemiscyllium ocellatum. Next base: position 74,859,214 of record NC_083409.1, on the reverse strand, counting down.
CGAAGTGAGCTAGAACATAACTGTGGTGATAGCCATCAAAAGCAGGCACCTTTTTTTTTAATGAGACCTGCAGGTAAGTGCCACTTTAGATTGAACTTTGAGTCATCTTGTTTAGTTTTGTAAAGCCAATGCCATTATTGTTTTACACGGGCAGAAAAGTGGGCAGCCTCCACATTTAAAATGGTACAGAGCAACATATTATTTCAGCAGAAATATCTGTGCCTGCCTCTTTCTGGGCAGAATAAGGGTAACCCTTAATAAACTTCACAATTAGATCCACAAAGTAGTATTTAACCAGCAGTGTGTTCAAGATGCAACTGACTTGCTACAGAAAAAACATATTTTCTCATGTCACTGTTGTTTATTTTGTCATTCATCATTCACTGGCCTCTGCTCTTAACCCTCCTATCAATGAGGAGTTTCTCCCTACCCAGTTTGCCCAGACCCGTTATGATTTTGAACAATGCCATTTGATCTACTTTCAATTGCTTCTTTCCGAAGGACGACAGACCTAGCTTCTCCAATTCATCTGACTTTAGTAACAGAATTACCTTAATCCAAGAGCCATTCTCATAGACCTTTTCTCAGCCCTTTATACTTTTACAATCTTTTTAGGGTACCTAGAATTGATTTCAATACTTCAGTTGATGTTGGATCAGTTATTAATCTCTTTTTATAATCATAATTTCCTTGATCTTTAGTAATCTCTACCTCTAGTTTAAAGCATAAAGTACCTTTTCAGCTGCTTTTTCAATCTGCCCGGTCAATGATTTGCGTATTATTTCCTCAGTTCTCCCTGTTCCTACACCCCAACAGATCTGCAGTTTATACTATCAAACACAGGTCTACAACTAAATTGTATCTGCCACCTGTACTCCAACAGCCTATATCCTCCTGAACGTCATCACCATTTTCCTCATTGTTCTGCAAAATTTGAAATTTAGCCCATTGCACCCAAGTGTAGGTCATTAATATAATTCTTGGAAAACAATGGTCCTGATAGGGATTCCCAAGGAGCCCTTTTGTATTCATTCTTCCGATTCAAGAACAACTACTGTTCCCTTTTACTAACCAGCTTCAGATCCAAGTTGCTAGTGACCCTTTTATTCCACAAGCCTCAACTTTGCCGGCAGTTAGATGGTGTTTGGAAAATTTGTGTACAACACTGTATCATCCTTACCAACTCTCTCCATAATCTTGGGAAAAAAAAACTTAGTCAAGTTAAACAAGATTTACCATTAACAAACCCATGCTGGTTTACCATAATTAATGCAAACTTTGTCATGATTATTACTTCTAAAAGCATTCCCACCAGAGTTAAACTGACTGCTCTGCACTTGCTCAGTTTACCCATACACCTTTGTTGAGCAAGTATAGAGCATTTATAACTCTCTCAGCTGAACATGAATAGATATTTTTTGCCTCTGCCTCCACAATATTCTAGGTAAAAACAATGACTGCAGATACTGGAAACCAGATTCTGGATCAGTGGTGCTGGAAAAGCACAGCAGTTCAGGCAGCATCCAAGGAGCAGTAAAATCGACGTTTCAGGCAAAAGCTCTTCATCAGGAATACAGGCAGAGTGCCTGAAGGCTGGAGAGATAAATGAGAGGAGGTTGGGGGTGGGGAGAAAGTAGCATAGAGTACAATAGGTGAGTGGGGGAGGGGATGAAGGTGATAGGTCAGGGAGGAGGGTGAAGTGGATAGTGGGAAAAGAAGATAGGCAGGTAAGACAAGTCATGGGGACAGTGCTGAGCTGGAAGTTTGGAACTGGGGTGAGGTGGGGGAAGGGGAAATGAGGAAACTGTTGAAGTCCACACTGATGCCCTGGGGTTGAAGTGTTCCGAGGCGGAAGATGAGGCGTTCTTCCTCCAGGCGTCGGGTGGTGAGGGAGCGGCAGTGGAGGGCCAGGATCTCCATGTCCTCGGCAGAGTGGGAGGGGGAGTTGAAATGTTGGGCCACAGGACGGTGTGGTTGATTGGTGCGGGTGTCCCAGAGATGTCCCCTAAAGCGCTCTGCTAGGTGTCCAGTCTCCCCAAAGTAGAGGAGACTTCATCGGAAGCAACGGATACAATAAATGATATTGGTGGATGTGCAGGTAAAACTTTGATGGATGTGGAAGGTTCCTTTGGGGCCTTGAATGGAGGTGAGGGAGGTGGTGTGGGCACAGGTTTTGCAATTCCTGCAGTGGCAGGGAAAGGTGCCAGGACTGGAGGGTGGGTTGTAGGGGGGCATGGACCTGACCAGGTAGTCACGGAGGGAACGGTCTTTGCAGAAGACAGAAAGGGGTGGGGAGGGAAATATATCCCTGGTGGTGGGGTCCGTTTGGAGGTGGCAGAAATGTCGGCTGATGATTTGGTTTATGCGAAGATTGGTAGGGTGGAAGGTGAGCACCAGGGGCGTTCTGTCCTTGTTACGGTTGGAGGGATGGGATCTGAGTTCGGAGGTGCAAGATGTGGACAAGATGCGTTGGAGGGCATCCTTAACCACGTGGGAAGGGAAATTGTGGTCTCTAAAGAAGGAGGCCATCTGTTGTGTTCTGTGACGGAACTGGTCCTCCTGGAAGCAGATACCCCACCCTCCTCTCATTTATCTTCCCACCCTTCAGGCTCTCTGCTTGTATTCCTGATGAAGGGCTTTTGTCCAAAACATCGATTTTACTGCTCCTCGGATGCTGCCTGAACTGCTGTGCTTTTCCAGCACCACTAATCCAGAATCCACAATATCCTCCCTTACTGCCATTCATACCCATAGATACATTTCACTGGGTAGTTGCCATTGAGGTGGCAGTACACTCTTGGGGAAATAAACTTCATTTTGAAACTGTTTTACTAATGGGTTTTTCCTGACAATTAGCAATGGATTTGAGGTCATCGTTAGATTCTTAATTCCAGATATTTAGTGAATTCAAATTCCATCATCTGCCATGGCAGGATTTGAACCTGGGTTCCCAGAACATTATCTGGGTTTCTGGATTAACAGTCCAGTGATACTACCACTAGGCCATCACCTCTCTCTATAGACCTTTACAAAGGCCTATATATAATTATTTAACATCTAGTAGACACTAGCATTATGCAAAAGCACAAACTAAAAAACAGTCAATTCCCTTTCAGAATTTGTGTAACATCCGCAGAGGTACAATACATTCAAAACCAGCAATTTTCAGGTTCCTTTAATTACGATGATTGATAGTAGGTGAGTGTTTTGTTTGGAAAGGGCTCAATTGGCAGAGAAGGTAATACAATCAAGTTCAATCTGAGCTATGCAGGTGCACATACTTTCCAGAAGGGGCTATGTATGGCAGTGAAGGCCCTCTTGTGGTGAAGTGGTAGTGTCCCTACCTGTAAAGATCCAGGGGCAAGTCCCACCTGCCCTAGAGGTGTGTAATAACTATGAACATGTTGATTAGAAAAGTAGGTTAAAAAAAATGGAATGGCAGTCTGAAATAGGTTCACTCAACTGAACACAAATCTAGACGCTTCAGTCTATTAGGGATTAATGCTACACTGTACAGAACCTTACATTCCAAAAAGATAGCATTTGTAGCATTGGGCTAGTTAGCTGCAAGATAGCTTCACTCACTATGACATTGAGTGGCAAAAAAACTGACCACAATGCAAGTTCAACTTCAATGTCCCAGTTTTATATCAAAAGTTACATAAACATACAGTATATTTGTAGTGGTTTATTTATGTCCAGAATTCTATAATCGCAACATGATTACACGTTGAAACTCATAGCATCATTCAATTAAACAGTACAAATTTCCAAATATGTGCGAGAGAGTTACTGTATAAAAACAAAAGAAAATAAAACAGCAGTTTGAAGGAGTCTCATTTTGTCAATGCTCCACAGTAGTGATATTTAACAATGAAGAATTAGAGCTTGAGTAAATTTCTGGAGTCCATTGGCTTAACTTTCTAACATGATGTTGTCAGTATTTCAAAAAAAAGCACATATTTCCAACAAAATAAATATTTGAAACCATAAGTTATAAACTATATATAGTAGTTTTACACATTATCAAGTATTAGCTGCAGGTACAAATTTGCTTTCTTTAGTTTAAGCAGACAGTTATAAACCAACATGTAAACACCATGATAAACTGTACATTAAATATAGTGGTTTAAAATTGCCATGCTCGCCACAGTGGCTTTCTTGTTTTGTTCACCCTCAATTCAATTCCACATCTTCCTTTGGAGGTGGTTCAAGGTAGATAGGGGTTACAGAAGCAGGTTTCTTTGACCTATCAAAAAGCAAATTTAAAAAATTCAATATTTTCAACAGAACATTTGCTAATTATGTTGCTAGCATTTATTATGCTACAAGCTTGAACTGCATCATATTAAAAGGAAAACGTAATGTGCCGTCTTCCACAACATTTACCATTCCCGAATAATACAAAATTGTTACATTTAGTTCTTAAAGGTCACTGACTAATCCATTTAGCATTAAAAAGAATATTCCACTTGATCAAACTACTAAACAAACAAAATGCCAAAAGAATGAACTGCAAAATATATCCTCGTCATGAGTAACTAACTAACGGATAAACAATACTTACGAATAAGGAGAGAAAGGTGTCCCCACAACAAGCAAGTGGTTCTTCTTTCTGAATAGCCGCCACATGCCTTTGTGATTACCTCGAACATCAAGATCCCAAATGTGCAGACACTTGAAAATATAATGAGAATTTTTTTAAAAATTGAAGATAAGGCCTTAAGATTCACTAGTCTCACAAAACATTAAATATTTAATCTAATAGTTGATGTCAATTTTGATGAAAAATAATTATTCGCAATTTTTCTCCTACTCCGTTCTCTGCAAGAAAGAAAACATTGGAGCTGCTTTCCAACCTTCACCTTACAAAATTTACAAAGTATCAAAGTGGATCCAATTTGTTGTTTTTTTCAAAAAACAGGCCTCTACATGTGACCACATCACTGCATTGCCCTTACAACCTGACTTGTAATTCAAATCAAGTTTGTCAGACATGATCCTCCCTCATGTTGACTCACCTGGGTTAATTTTCTAAAATGAAGATTTATATTGTGCCTCTGAATTGATTCCAATAACTTGACTTTTGTTGCCTGCAAATTAAGGGCCTCTTCAAAAAAAAACTGGCATAACATTTGTCATCCTCAAATCTAGGTGTGGTCTGTAGACAAATCTTTAAAAATAGCAACTGAAGATGAGAAGTCATAAGAAATCCTGCAAGGTATTGTTAATCATTAAATCGAACACTAAAGCAAGGAAATTCACGAAAGCTTTGATTTGGAGATGCTGGTGTTAGACTGGGATATACAAAGTTTAAAAAATCACAACACCAGGTTATAGCTAAAGCTTTAATAAGAGGATGGTTGACCTCAGCTAGAGTACTGTTTTTAATTCTGAGTACCATTGAAAAGGACATCAAAGTCTTCGATAAGGTCTAGGAAAGATTTACTAGTATGACAACAAGAACATGGGATTTCAGTAAAGCTGAGAACTAGTAAAGCTGAGAACTAGTAAAGCTGAGAACTAGTAAAGCTGGGGTTGTCATTCCTAGAAAAATGCTAAGATGACTTGATAGAAATGTTCAACATCACGAATAAAGGGAAAAAACTAGAGGATAGAAATTTATTAAGTAATAACAAGAGCATAGTGGAAGCTGACTTAAGTGTCTTACAAGAGTGACTGAATAAACACTTGGAACGGAAATTACACAGCCACAGGGAGCAGCAGAGAAGAGAGACAAATTGGATTGTTTTTTTCAAAAGGTTAGCAGAGGTATGACGGCCTGCTTCTGTGCTTTCTCACCCAAAATTTTTAAAAATTTTAAATCTCAAAGGAGATGCTTCCATTCATTGCCAAAATTTAAAAGCCAGACTTATGGTTAGTTTTATTCAAAAGTGCAGTGGACAGTGAAGAAATGTGTCTCAGAATACAATGGGACCATGATCAGATGGGCCAAATGGGCCAAGGAGTAGCAGATCAGAGCAGGACTTATACATTTAATGGTAGAGCTCTCAGGAGTGTAGCTGAACAAACAGACCTAGAGATGCAGGTGCACTGTTCCTTAAAGTGGAATCACAGGTAATCAGAGTGATGAGGAAGGCATTTGGCATGCTTGCCTTTATTGGTCAGCTCACTGAATACAAGAGTTAGGATGTCATGTCGCTGTTATACAGAACATTGGTGAGGCCACTTTTGGAATACTGCATACAATTCTGGTAGCCCTTCTTTCCGAAGGATGTTGTCAAACTTGAAATGGCGCAGAAATGATATGCAAGTGTCTTGTTGGGACTGAAGGGAGAGGTTGAATAGGTTGGGCTTGCTTTCTTGCAGCAGAGACTGCGGGGTCACCTTACAGAATTCTATAAAACCATGACGGGCATAGATAGAGTGAATAGCCAAAGTCTTTTTCCTAGGACAGGGGAGTCAAAAACTAGAGGACATAAGTTTAAGGTGAGAAGGGAGAGATTTAAAAAGGACCACAGAAGATGCTGCATATCTGGAATGAGCTGCCTGAGGAAGTTGTGGAGGTGAGTACAATTACATTTAAAAGGCATGTGGATGGGTAAATGAATAGGAAGGGTTTATAAGGATATGGGCCAAATACTGGCAAGTGGGACTGGCCAGATTTGGATGTCTGGTTGACACGGATGAGTTGGACTGAAAGGTCTGTTTCCATGCTGTATGACTCTATGACTCTAAATCAAGCATGAGCACTGAGCCATTATAAGATTATCCCATAAATTAATAGTATTTACAACTGGCAACTTAATATAGGAATGTTAGTCAAGGCTGTGAGTTTGGCATCAGTAAATTTAAAGTATTTGATTGTCATTGTTACCAATCAACAGATATCAACTGTACAGCAGAAGAATCTGCCAAAATTTGGGGGAGCTTGCTTAATTTCTTGCAATGAAATTGTGGAGTTTTACTGACAAGCATCTGTACACAACTTCTAAATTTGGATTATCCCTCAAACTTCTCCTTTACCTACTTTACAAAACCACTCTGCTACTTGTGCTGGAACACTACCCTGATGAAGAATACCCAACCTAGGGGCACCTATCAAAATTAACATTTCATGCTTACCTTGGCTAATTGAGTCCATGTTGTAAAATCAGCCTCCTGTTCCATTTTAATATACATAATATAGACTTTTCCTTCAGTGTCTGGAATAAAACTATCTTCACAGGGGTTTTTGCTGTGCTCTAGAACCTTGGCTTCACTGTAGGAATAACAACTAATTAGCAGCAGTAACCTGGATGGTCTACAGAAATAAAGCAACATTGTGTGTAAGGGCAAATCAACTTTCAGGTGGCTTTTCCAGGACAGATTTACTAATACCAGCTTCTGGAGTTAGAAATCTTTTAGGCAAGATGTATTAAATTTGAGTTCTGCTTAATAATATTGTTATACCTAGTGACAATAATACTTTTCTAGCACAAATTCTTTCTAAAATGTCTGAAATAAATAAAAACAAAATACATTATTAAAACAGTAGAAGTCTAGAAGATGCACTAATTGCCCACAAAGACAGCATAAAACATGAACAAAAACAAGAGGAAATATAGCTTTGCATTAAAGTGAGACAACGGACTTACCTTATCAGTTTGTGAATTTCAATTTCATAGGCATCCTTTTTCAGACTGTAAGGTGTTAAAATTCGAACCCATTAGCATTTGGCACAAAATTTAAGCATGTTTACAGACTGAAAGATTACAAGTTTAGAAAAAAAGTTAAACTCAGAAGCTTGCTAGCAAGATCCATTAAAACATGCAGAATTGTATCCAGCATACATGGGAGAGAAGGAAGCAAAGGAAGAGGGAGCTGGATCAAAGTATCATCCGTACCTGTCCACATTTTTGAGCTGCACATTCGGAACAGTGTTGAATTTATGCTTCTTAAAATATGCTTCCTTCAACAAAAAGTTAGAAATGATTTTTAAATCAGTATAGTCTGCTTACTATGTCATTTCAGAGTTGCACAAATTTTGTTTCCTGTATATTTGAACTGTATCCAGCAGGGCTACTGGTTCAAATACACACTAGACCAAGAATTATTCTTTTAGTCCTTACCCACTCCCAATTCCATCAAGGAATAGTTAATTATTCACATAAATTGTCCCTTAAAATTATATAAAGCTTACTTCAACCCTGATCAATGAATAAAGTAACAACTGATTTTAAATTCTATACTGTTAAGAGCATTGACACGTGCAAAAAGCTACACTGCAGGAAAAGCAAAGCTTTTATCAGCTGATACATGATTCGAAACAAAATAACTGGTTTGATTTTTCCTCAAGTGTTCAGTCAAAGCATTTATACATTAATGCAATCAAAAATTAAAACTATTCTTTTACTCACATGGAAATAGCCATTCATATTAAGTCCAACAATGCCAAAATGATAGGATCTTGAAACATCAGGGATAATACACTCACGACCTTTTCTTTGCTCAGGCATTCTCACCCACATGTCCCAGTCCCAGAGCTGTAAAGAAGTCATTCATTAATTTAAGTCTGTGATTGAATTTAAGTAGCAATGGTTTTATTCGATCCTCATTTCCATAATAACAGTTAACCCAACTAAATCTCTGGTCAATGAAGAATCACCAAGATATTGATAGAGGGAGGCTCGGTGATGGCAGTCAGAGTAATGGAAGATTTAGGGCTTTTACATAGACGCATTGAAAACAGGAAAAGGAGTAGGTCAATCACCCGTTCAAGCCAGCTGCTCCATTCAATCTGATCATAGCTGATTGTCCAACTGTTCTCATTTTGCCTCATACAGTTTGATCCCTTTAACCCCAAGAACTATATACACCTCCTTGAATATATTCAATGTTTTTAATGGAACAGAATTCGACACGCTCATCACTCACTGGGTGAAAAAAAAACCTCATCTCAGTCCAAAATGGCTTACTCTGTTTCCTGACATTGTGACTCCTTATTCTGGACTCCCATCATTGGGAACATCCGTCCTTTGTTTACTGTCTACTCCTGTTAGAATTTCATAGGTTTCATTTTCTAAACTCCAGTGAAACTAGTCCTAACTGATTCAGTCTCTCTTCATACATCAGTCCTGCCATCCCATGAATCAGTCTAATAAACCTTCATTGCACTCTGTCTATAGCTAGAGCATCCATGTTTTTCTAGCTACCATCAGTTCTGAAGGGTCAGAGGACTCGAAATGTTAATCAGCCCCATAGGTGCTGCCAAACTTGCTGAGATTCTCCAGCAATTGCTGTTTTTGTTTCACGAGTATAATAGTTTGAAATCTAGGAGGATGTCAAATATAGGGAGTAGTGAGGTCATGGCATGGTTGGAACACAGAATGCAAAATCTGAAACACAACTATTGATAGAAAACATTCACAGTTTATAGACTTTCAAATATTAAGTTGTACTTAATCACTCTACCTTCTCTGGTGTTGGCCATTTTGGCTCCAGCTCATCTTTATAAAGGCTTTTCTTTAAAACCCAGCCAAGACCTGGCATGCTCTCCACTCGATAGAGCAGACTAATATCTTCAGCTGTGTGCTCATAACCCTAAGGTTTACAAGAAAAAGGAACAAAGTTATATGATACAGCCATGGAGAGATGAGAGCTGTAAACAGTAAACTATATTTCTCTCAGACAATGATATATGTATAACCTACATAGCAGTGAACAAAACAATTTTTGGTATACAATAAGGGAATGAGTTCCTTTGCATGTCAATACAGATCAAAATTTAGATTGCTGAAACTTTTCATTTCCTTTCCCAAAGCTTCTAAAATATCATATTAAAACTTTAAAAATCACACAACACCAGGTTATAGTCCAACAGGTTTAATTGGAAGCACACTAGCTTTCAGAGCGACGCTCCTTCACCAGGTGATCACCGGCATCTCCAAATCTTAAAACTTAGTTTGAAGAGATGTCTTCATCAATAGCATGGACAGAGACCAAATATGGCATCAAGGAGCATTAGTACAATTACAGTCCATGTAAAATTGGGGAAAACTGGAAATTGTAGTTATATCTAGCAGAAAGAAGGATGATTGTAGATATTGGAGACCAATTATTTCAAAACCAGACCTCTCTGCAAGAGTTCCTCATGAAAGATTTTTTCTAAATCAACTTGTTAAGAGATTTTATTGCTTGTCTCTGCGGCAGGTGGGACTGAATTCAGGTCCCCTAGCTCAGGGGTAAGGACACAACCACGGCACCACAGCACCCCTGAGTTCCCCAGAATAAAGTCTTAGCCTAACCATCTTCAGTTGCTTTACTAGTGACCTTCCCTCCGCCAGAAGGTCAGATTGCTGTTTGCTGAGGATTGTACCTGTGTTCAGTACTAATCACAATTCTGCAGATACTGAAGCAGTCCACACCGAAATGCAGCAAGGTCTGGAAAATATCCCGATCATCGACAACGATTATCATGATTCTCGGAGACTCTAATCATCCCTAATATCCAATGGAATTGCCATCATTGAATCCCCCACTATCTATATTCTGAGGATCACTACTGACCAGAAACCGAACTGAATCATGCCAATAAACACAAAGGCAACAACAGCAAGTGAGAATCAGAATTCTGTAATATGTAACTCACCTCCTGACCACCCCGCTAACCACCACCCCCCTCCCCCACCTTCTGATTCCCCCGACTGCTACCATGTAGAATGATAAGAGCTGTACACACACAATTTAGGAGATTGGCGAGCTCAGATGGCTGGAAGGCTAGTTTGTGATAGAGAATGAAGCCAACCATGCAGGTTTAATTCCTGCAGTGACCAAGGTTATTATGAAGGATTCTCCTTCTCAACCTCTACACTCACGTAAGGCACAGTTACGTTCAGGTTAAACCACCACCATCATGTCTCACTAATGACAAAGCAACCCCTTGGTCTGATAAAACTACGGTGACTTTAGCTTTACTATCTGCAAGTTCCCCTTCAAACCATCCACTATCCTGACTTGGAAATACACTCACTCAGTGACAATGTGAAAAAAAAAGCAAAGTCTTGAAAATCCCATCCTAAAAGGGTATCTGCAGTTCAGGAACTGAAGCAATTCAATGAGGCAGTTCACCACCAGATTCTCAAGCACAATTAAGGAGAGGTAATAAATGCTGACCCATGTCCCGTAAAGGAATCTTATTTTAAAAAACGCTGCTCTCATGATTTGGTATATCTTAATAGTGAAACATTTTCCAATCTGCCATTGATTATTTTCACCTCTTGCTTCAAGCAATCATGTGGAAGAAACAAAGAACTTAAACACGCTGGCAAAATAGCTATTTTGAGCAGGTCATTTTGAAAAAAGTGTAACTGGTTAAGTAACACATAGAAGAGCTTATAAGAGTTATGGATTTTTAACTAAAATCCCAATTAAACCTTTGTTTTCAGAACATTCAGCTGGCCCACTTCGATAAAAAGCAACCGTTTATTAAAATGTTGGAATAACATACTAAATCAGAAAAGTGCTGAATCACAGTGAACAGAAGGGAAGTTACATGATCTTGATCCTCCACATGCTAAGTTCTAATCTTAGGCAAAAGACCATCAACTATCTTGTGACCAGTTCATGACAAAACTGTGTGAAACAGGGTGTAAACAGGAATGTTTAACAGAACAAAGTGAACATTTACCAAGAACAGGCAATTGAGGTATTTAAATATGCTGCCAAAAGAATCCATGCATGGAATAAATAAAACATTAATCAGATATGGATTTCAAAAGGGTCTTAAAAAGAGAGGAGGAGAAAGAGAGCTTTGCAACAAATGGGAGGGTGGAATTCCAACATGTGGGGTAGACATCTAAAGCTATATTCCTGATGAAGGGCTTTTGCCCGAAACGTCGATTTTACTGCTCCTCAGATGCTGCCTGAGGATGGGATGAGGCAGTTGAGATGGCAGTAAGAGGATAATTTGTGATGGATATCAAAGATGAAAGTTTTGCTTTCCCAAATCTAGCTAGTGGACATGATTCACCCAAGAACAAAATGCGCTTTCTACAGATGCTGCCAGAGCTGCTGAATTTCTCCAACAATTTGTTTGTGTTTCAGATTTCCAACATCTGAATTTTAATTTTACAAATGTAGGGAGGCTTTGCTAAAATTACACAAGTCCCTAGCCAGACCACAGCTGGAATACCGTGAACAGTATGAAATTAAATTCTAAGGAAAATTATACTGACTTTGGAAGCAATACAGGGAAGGTTCACTCGGCTGACACCAGGAGGAACTGTTTCATGAGGAGAGGTGACCTTATTGATATAGACAAGGTTTTTAACAGGACTTAACAAAGTTGATGCAGTTGTTTCCCCTTGAGGGAAAGTGGGCTTTAGAGATTAGGTCATTCAATATATTCAAGGCTGAGTTGACGGCTTTTCGAATAACAAGGGAAGTCAAGGGTTATAGGGAAAAGTCTGGAAAGTGAAATAGTGGATTGTCAAATTAACCATCAACTCATTGAGTAACAGGGCAAACTAAATGGCTGAATGGCTTACTTCTGCTCCTATACCTTAAGGTCAGTTAGTAATGACGAATTAAAGAGCCCAAGATGCTGGTCTTCGATTTCTTTTACAAATGATGGATTGTCAGTTTTATCTTCTAGAAATTTTATGTAATTTATACTCTCCTTTCCTTCTGGTACCTCACTTAAAAGCCTATTTTTCAATGGAACTCACCAAAAATCCAGACTAGTTATGTCTTCATGGCCATGTCTTCACCCAGCAATTTGACTTTTCATTGGATAATGATAACATAATGGTAGCCGCTCTTGCATTCCAACAGCGGCTACCCATCAAAAATATTTCACTGGTTATAAAGCACTTTGGAGATGTCCGGCAGTGGTGAAAAGTTATCCAAATCTCTTTTTCTCCTCCCCATTAAGAGGTCAAAGTGCAATTCCCCCACCATGGAGATCACCCATCACTGAATCCCAAGGACCCATTTTGGTTTGTATGGCTCAATACCAGAATAGATATGAGCCACTTTGTATGAAAGCATGTTTGGGAATACTTTTTTTTAAAATGACAACTTTCAAACCAGATAAAACAAAAGCAAAATTTTCACTTTTTAAAAAACAATTGCAGTTAGCTTTAAAAATTTTAATGTCAAGTACACAAGTCAACCAAAAGTCCCTCTGTATTCCCCGAAAATGATAGGAATCCAATTCAACCTATCCAAATATAATTTAACAATGTCCTACCTGATCATTCCAAGCAGATATGCAATATAGACTTTCATCCTCTTCAAGTAAATGGATTGTTTGGCTGAGAAAACTAGCAAAAGAATGAAACAGATACAATAAGTGAATATTGTCTCTAGTTATCAAGAGAGGCAAGAATTTGGCTAATTCATGCAACAAATGTACAAAATCAGTTACAATTTTGTCCAACTATTTTTGCTGCACAAATATTGGCTGGTGTTATGATCAGTTAAGCTCTGGGGAATTAAAGAACGAGAATTTGAAGAAGAATATATTGAAAAAAATAAAATTCAAAAGAAATCCCATTATTCTACTGTATTGGAGATTTTAATTAAATAACCATAATTAAGGCAATGATTTTCAACACTAAGGCCTTTCTTTCGCTGAAATAAGGAAGCAATTGGCACTTTATACTTACCTGAAAAAGTCCACAGATATATCCAGGTCTTCCTCCAGTACCACAGCAAACTTTGCATCCTAGACATCAATTATTCCCAAAATAAGAATGTTAATTTATGGAATGAAAAACTGATTATAAAAATACAAAAAAAAATTTAAAAGATGGAACGTTAAAGTTTATTTTATAATTGTTCATTAAAAAGTCACATCTCATTCAGCATCCAGTACCGAAAAGGATAACCTGTTTTGGCATTGTTCAGGGATAGATGCAGGCTAAGACATTAGAAGCATACCTTCAGATAATTTATGTACATTTGTGAAGAACAGGCTTGATTTATTTAAGTTCAGAAATTGAAAGGGTGTTGATGCAAATAAATTTGATGAGAATCTAGGAGGCATGTTTAATACGTTTGCAGATGACATGACACCAAAATCGCTGTCAAAATTAGAATGGTGCTGGAAAAGGCACCATCCAAGGAGCAGGAAAATAGACGTTTCAGGCAAAAGCTCTTCATCAGGAAGGGGGCTGGGAGCCTTGTGGGTGGAGAGATAAATGGGACCGGGGTGGGGCTGGTAAGAAGGTTGCTTAAGTGCAATAAGTGGATGGAGGTGAGACTAAAGGGAATAGGTCGGAGAGGAGGGTGGAGCGGTCAGGTGGGAAGGAAAATTGACAGGTGGAACAGGTCATGAGGATGGCGCTGAGCTGGAAGGTTGGTACTGTGGAGGGGGGAGGGGAAACTGGTGAAATCCACATCGATGCCATGGGGTTGAGGGCCACGAGGCGGAAGATAAGGCATTCTTCCTCCAGGCGTCGGGTGGTGAGGGAGTCGCGGTGGAGGTGGCCCAGGACATGCATGCCCTTGGCAGAGTGGGAGGGGCAAGTGAAATGTTCGGCCACTGAGTGGTGGAGTTGATTGTTGCAGGTGTCCCGGAGATGTTCTCTGAAGTGCTCTGCGAGTAAGCATCCAGTCTCCCCAATGTAGGGGAGACCGCATCAGGAGCAAAGGATACAATAAATGACATAGCGTGTTTTGAGAAGATTTGTAGCTCAGGTTGAGGTTCTGGATGTAGGTTTGCTCGCTGAGCTGCAAGGTTCATTTACAGGCATTTCGTCACCCTACTAGGTAACATCTTCAGTGTGCCTCCAAGTGAAGCACTGTTGATGATTCCTGCTTTCTATTTATATGTTTGGGTTTCTTTGGGTTGGTGATATCATTTCCTGTGGTGTTGTCATTTCCTGTGGCAATGTCATTTCCTGTTCTTTTTCTCAGGGGTGGTAGATGACGTCTAACTCTGTGTGTTTGTTGATAGAGTTCCGGTTGGAATGCATGCTTCTAGGAATTCTCGTGCATGTCTTTTTTTTGCCTTGTCCTAGGATGGATGTGTTGTCCCAGTCAAAGCGGTGTCCTTCCTTATCTGTATCTAAGGATACAAGTGAGAGCGGGCAATGTCACTTCGTGGCTAGTTGATGTTCATGTATCCTGGTGGCCTAATTTTCTGCCTGTCTGTCCAATGTAGTGTTTGTTACAGTTCTTGCATGGAGGCCCACTGAAGATGTTACCTCATATGGTGATGAAATATCTGGAAGTGAACCTTGCAGCTCAGCAAGCAAACCTACATCCAGAATAAATAACATGTGTGAAAGTGCTGGTGAAACTTTGATGGATGTGGAAGGCTCCTTTGGGCCTTGAATGGAGGTGAGGGAGGAGGTGTGGGCACAGGTTTTGCAAATCCTGCAGTGGCAGGAGAAGGTACCGGGGGGAGGGTGGGTTGTTAGGGGGCGTGGACCTGACCAGGTAGACACGGAGGGAATGGTCTTTACAGAAAGTGGATAGGAGTGGGGAGGGAAATATATTCCTGATGGTGGGGTCCATTTGTAGATTGTGGAAATGTCGACAGATGATGTGTTGTTTCCATAGGTTAGTGGGGTGGAAGGTGAGGAGCAGGGGGGTTCTATCCTTGTTACGGTTGGAGGAGTGGGGTTTGAGGGCAGAGGTGCAGGACGTGGATGAGATGTTTTGGAGGGCATCTTCAAACATGTGGGAGGGGAAAATACAGTCTTTAAAGGAGGTCACCTGGTGTGTTCTGTGGTGGAACTGGTCCTCCTGGGAACAGATGCAGCGGAGGCGGAGGAATTGGGAATAAAGGTTAGCATTTTTGCAGGAGGCAGGGTGGGAGGTGGTGTAATCCAGGTAGCTGTGTATGTGGAAAATGTCAGTGTTGAGTTGGTCACTGTTGATGGAGATGGAGAGGTCTAGGAAGGGGGGGGGGGGGGGGGGAAAGAGGTGTCAGAAATGGTCCAGGTGAATTTAAGTCAGAGTGGAATGTCATGATTTGGAGATGCTGGTGTTGGACTGGGGTGGACAAAGTTAAAAATCACACAACACAAGGTTATAGTTCAACAGGTTTAATTGGAAGCACTAGCTTTCAGAGCAACAACCACCTAATGAAGGAGCGTCGCTCCAAAAGCTAGTGCTTCCAATTAAATCTGTTGGACTATAACCTGGTGTTGTGAGATTTTTAACGGAGTGGAACGTGTTGGTGAAGCTGATGAACTGTTCAACCTTCTCCTGGGAGAACAAGATGGCACCCATGCAGTCACCAGTGTAGTGGAGGAAAAGGTGGGGAGCGGTGCCGGTGTAACTGTTCTACATAGTTGACAAAGAGACAGGCATAGCTGGGGCCCATGGCTACCCCTTTCGTCTGGAGGAAATGGGAGTATTCGAAGGAGAAATTGTTGAGAGGTGGACCGGTTCAGCCATGAGAATAAGAGTGTCATTGGAAGGGTACTGGTGGGGACATTGGAAGAGGAAGAAACTGAGGGCTTGGAGGCCCTGGTCATGGCAGATGGAGGTGACTATGGTGAAGATGAGGCATTGGGGGGCAATTGGTGGTGTCCCAAACATACGTGGGGAGTTCCTAGACCAGGGAGATAAGACAGTACTGAGGTATGTGGAGATGAATTCGGTGGGGCAGAAGCAGGCTGAGACAATGGGTCGGCTGGGGTGGTCAGGCTTGTGGATCTTGGGAAGGAGGTAGAATTGGGCGGTGTGGGGTTCCTGGACTAAGAGATTGGAAGCTGTGGGTGGGAGATGTCCTGAGATGATGAGGTTCTGTATGGTCTGGGAGGTGATGGTTTGGTGACTGTGGGGGAGGGGAGGTGAATGGAGGAGGAGAGGTGAGATCATGGTCAAGGCAGCGGTAGATGGAGATGACTTCGAGTTGGTGCCTGGCTACAGTGGCGTAGAGGTCAGTGCGCCAAACTACCACTGCGGACAAGTGGGGTGCCAGATCTTGATCATCTAGGCTAACAGGCAAAGGAGTGGCAGATGGTCTCATTCAGCAAATCTGTCGCAGATCCAAACAGTTTCCATATGCTGCCTCCCAGAAAGGGAGGTCAGAAGAGATTAAATGCTTACCAGATCAGGATTTATACATTTAATGGTAGCCCTGAGGAATATTATGAAACAGTGAGACCTAAGGGTGCAGGTGCATAGTTCCTTCAAAGTGGAGTCGCAGATAGACAAGGTGTTGAAGAGGGCATTTGGCACGCTTGCCTTTATCGGTCAGAGTACTGAGTATGAGGTGGAACATCATGTTTCGTCTGAACAAGATATTGTAAAGCCACTTTTAGAATATTGCATACAACTCTAGTTGCCCTGGTATAGGAAGGAAGTTGTGAAACTGAAAAGGGTGCATAAAAATTTACAAGAGTATTGCTGGGACCGGAGGGTCTGAGTTATAAGGAGAGGCTGGATAGAAGAGGATCTATTTCCTCTGGAGTGGGCTGACCTTACAGAGCTTTGTAAAATCACAAGGTCTTCCCACCTCACCACTTTTCCCTCCACCCCGGAGTGGGGGAAGTTCAGAAGTAGAAGGCATAGGTTTGAGTTGAAAGACTTAAAAGGGACCTGAGGAGGAACTTCTTCACACAGAGGGTGGTGTGTGTATGGAACAAGCTGCCAGAGGAACTGGTAGAGGTGAGATTTAAAAGACATTTGGATGGGTACATGAACAGGAAGGATTTAGGAGGGAAATGGGCTAAACACAGGCAAATGAAACTATTTCAGTTTAGGATATCTCGTCAGCATGGATGAGTTACACGGAAGGGTCTGTTTCCGTGCTCTGTGATGCAATTGTTACTAGACACTGTAGGGCACAACACAGTGGAGAGTAGATAATGCAGAACAGGCAAATTAGGCAAAAACGGTACAAAATTACTTGGACAAGTGTAAGGTGATATGGAAAAACAAAGAATAGGAGTATGTTTTGAATAAGTATAATTATCTAATGGCTTAAAAATATGGTTCACTGAAAGTTCTCTTGCAGGTTCATGAAACTACCCAACTCTGGTTATGCCACAGAGGAGAGTGTAGAAATTTGGGCCATTACTATAGAAATGCACATGCACACAGACCATACAGCACAAACGAACCATTGCAATGAGGGGATTTAATTTGGTTGGACTATATCCATGGTACACACAAGGCCAAGAAGATATACAGATTTGAAAATGATCCCTCCCTGGAAAGTGGTAAGAATAGCAATAATTGGATGAGTTGGCCCTGGAAAGTTATTTGTCCTCTTCTCACTAGCTCAGGAATTACATGTAGAGTGAGAAGGTCCATTGGAGACCATTGACTTGTCACCAATTTGACCTTTAAGGGTCTAAAAGTGGTCAATCAACATCCTTTAAGGATTTAAAACTGTCACTAACCTGATTACCCACCTTCCCAGAGTTTCTTGCTTCAATTATAAATGGGGTTTGATGAGATCATAAACCCAAAATCCAGTGGACAGTTTTGGTCTTGCTATTTCAAGGAGGACACAAATGGGCTGTTGGTGCTTTAAATGAGATTTACTGGATTGATAACTAGAAATGATTGAGATGTCTCATGAGGACACACTGGATGGGCTGGATTTGCTCCTACTGAAGTGTAGAAGAATGAGGGGTGACTTGAATGAAGTGTAGATCCTGAATGGTCTTGACAAACTGGACATGGAAATAGTGAGTCCTGAACTTCAGGGGCATAGTTTTAAAATTAGGGGCTTCAAAACAGAACTGACAAGAAAATGATCAAGTGACTTTGGAACTCTCTGCCTCAGAAAGCGGTGAAGCTGGAGACATTGAATGTGTTCAAGAATGATGCACACCAATTTTTGTTAGGCAAGGAAATTGAGGGTTATTAAGATTGATGGAAATGTGAAACTTGAAAACTGAAACAGATAAACACTGAGCTTATTGAATAGCAGAGCAACTTCAAAAGGGCTGAAAGGTCTATTTCATATATTTCTTACAGGAGGCAGCCGGCCTGCCAGGTTGGGGTCACCGCATTTATCTGCGACACCCCAATTCACTGAGGTGCAAAGGAAAACTACCTTCCTTCTCACCACTGGATTCCCTCGCACTTGTGCCTCCAGCAACAATCTCTAGGAGCCTGAAGCTGCCAGCAACTCTTTGGTGAGGCAGAGCTTCACTGTAAAGGCTTGTGATTTGCCAAGAAACACACCGTCTGCTCTTAAGTAGCTGCTTGCAGTGAGATCCAGCAAGCTCCCTCATCGTGGGCTGAGGATTCAGCCTCTGAATCAGCCCATCACTTAGTGTCCAGAGCACCAAATCTCAGCCTCAGTGTTTTAATTAATTTTTTTTTAAATCTCAGAATTCGGTAATGAGAGATCATCAATTTAAAAGTACTGAGAGAGTGAGGATTTTATTCTTAATGTAGTAAGGCGATGGAGCATAGAGTCCATTGAACAGAAGAGAAGAGTTTGCCTAGATATGGTGCACACTTCTATGGTTTTGTCCTATATTAAAGACCAACAGTTGATGAAAACTAACTCATTAAATACAAATGCAATGTTAAACAGCACTGCTGAAATATTAATAGAAGGGAAATACACCATTTCTCATTTCTAAAAAGAAAACAAACTCACACGTATTCCATTGCTTACCGGGTGTAGATTGAATGTAGCAGTCAAACTGGCTTTGTAGTGCTGTATATCCAAAAAGAGATAATAATACCGAAGTGATACAAATTCAAAAAACATTTATTAATTGTAATATTTCAAATCACTGATGGTTTAATTGATGCAGGTAGTGGATACGGAAACCCTGGCTGGACAGAAGTAATATCAAAGAAAATCAAGAGCAACATTTTTTAAAATAAGCTTCCTAAGGCGAAGAATGTTGATTGTCTGATCAGCCAGCAGCACAGTAGTCCCACTGCTGGGACTACAACCAGACTACTGAGCCAAAGAATCCAATTCTATAGGGCCAGGCTGTTGCAGTAGGTACTGAAGGGAAGGGGGACTCATGATGTTAACATCATGTGAAGGGTGAAGTAGCTCCAGATCGCGACAAGAGGCCGGTGTTGGAGGCATCCCCTCCTACTTTCCTGCTCGAGTCGGGTACCCCCATTTGGGCAGCAACACCCCACTCTGTCCCTGAACATGGACCATCGGCTGAGTCATCAGAGCACTACTGGTTAATGTAAAAAATATACACGCAGAGATTTTGGGGGAGATTGAGTGCAAAGAGTTAATGCCAAAATTGTAAATAGTCTGTTGCGGTTCTATTCGCCGAGCTGGGAATTTGTGTTGCAGACGTTTCGTCCCCTTTATAGTGGTATAAATGCCGGAGGAAAGATCACAGAAGCGCTTCACAGGAGGCTCCCAAGCATTTAGGATGTCACCTAGACAGGGGATGAAATGTCTGCAACACAAATTCCCAGCTCGGTGAACAGAACCACAACAATGAGCACCCGAGCTACAAATCTTCTCACAAACTTTGTAAATAGTCTATATTGCGATACAGTATTTATTTTAATTTTGGGTTCATGACAAAGAACAAAAAGAAGAAAAAGAAAAATACAGCCCTTCAGCCCTAAGCCTACACCACCACGTTTTGCCCTTCTATACTAAAACTGTCTTCATTTATACAAGCTGTATCTCTCTATTCCCTTCCTATTCATGTATTTATCCAGGTCTTCTTGAATTGCCTGCATTCATCACCTCCTCTGGCAACGTGTTCCAGGCGCTCACCATTCTGTGAAAAACTTGCCTCGCACATCCCTTTTAAACGTTTCCCCCCCCTCCTCACACCTTGAAACTGTGTCCCCTAGTAATTGACCTTTCCACCCTGGGAAAAAGCCTAATACTTTCCACTCTATCCATGCCATCCACAATCTTATGGACTTCTAGGAGGTCGCCTCTCAACCTCCTGTGTTCCAGTGAAAACAAGCCCAGTCTATCCAACCCTTTGTCATAGCTAAAATCCCCCATACCAGGGAATATTCTGGTAAACTTCTCTGTAACTTCTCCAAAGCATCCACATCCTTCTGGTAATGTGGTGACCAGAACTGTACACAACATTCGAAGTGTGGCCTAACAAAAGTTCCATAAAGCTGCAGCATAACTTGTCTATCCTTACACTGAATGCAGGGTTGAAAAGGGTAGCGCTGGAAAAGCACATCAGGTCAGGCAGCATCCAAGGTGTAGAAGAATTGACATTTCAGGCATAAGCCCTTCATCAGATTCCTGATGAATGCTTATGCCCAAAACATCGATTCTCCTGCTCCTCGGATACTGCCTGATTTCCAGCACCATGCGTTTTGACTCCGATCTCCAGCATTTGCAGTCCTCACCTTCTCCTTATACCCAATGCCCCTTCCAATGAAGGCAAGCAAGCCACTGCCCTTTTTCTTTACTACCTTACCTAATTGCTGAAAATGTGTTGCTGGAAAAGCGCAGGTCAGGCAGCATCCAAGGAGCAGGAGAATCGACATTTTGGGCATGAGCCCTTCTTCAGGAAATGAATTCAGGAATTCCTGAAGAAGGGCTCATGCCCGAAACGTCGATTCTCCTGCTCCTTGGATGCTGCCTGACCTGCTGCGCTTTTCCAGCAACACATTTTCAGCTCTGATCTCCAGCATCTGCAGTCCTCACTTTCTCCTACCTTACCTAATTGCCCACCACTTTCAGTGCTCTGTGGACCTGCACACCCAGATCTCTCTGTATATCAATTCTCCTATACTTGACTTCTACTTGTACATGACATTCCAAAACGCATCACTCATATTTGTCCAGACTAAACTCCATCTGCCATTTTCCTGCTAATGCCTCCAACTGATCTATACCTTGCTGTATCCTCTGACAATCATCCTCACGATCCACAACTCCACCAATCTTTGTATCATCTGCAAACTTACCAATGAGACCATCTATGTTTTCCTCCAAACCATTTATGAGGATCATGATAAGCAGAAGTCCCAGCACTGATCCCTTTGGAACAGCACTAATCACATCCCTCCATTCCAAAAAGCATTCTTCCACTGCTACCCTCTATCTCCTATGACTAAGCCAGTTCTGTATTCATCTTGCCAGCTTACCCTTGATACCGTGTGATTTCCCCTTTTGTACAGGTTTGCTATGAGGGACCTTGGCAAACTGAAGGCTTTACTGAAGTCCATGTAGACAACACCAATTGCTTTTCCCTCAATCATCTTCGTCACCTTCTCAAAAAACTCAATTGAGATCATGAGGCATGATCTTGTCTCAAAACCGTGCTGTCTATTTCTAATAAGTCCATTACTTCTAAATGTTTTTAGGTCTTGTCCCGGAAAATCTTTTCCAATACTTAATCTACTACCACCATGAAACTCACATGCCTATAACTTCCAGGATTATCTCTGCTACCCTTCTTAAACAATGGGACAACATTGGCTATTCTCTAGTCTTCTGGGACCTCACCTGTGGCCAAAGAGGATACAAAGATGTCTGTCAATGCTCCAGCAATCTGTTCTCTTGCCTCCCTAAATATTCTGGGATAGATCCCATCAGGACCCAGGAACTAATCTACCTTAGTACTTTTTAAGACACACAACACCCCTTCCTTTTCAACAGTAACTTGGCTTAGAAACTTGACATTCCCCTCCCAGAGATCAGCCTGCACCAATTCCTTCTCTTTGGTGAATACCGACAAAAAGGATTCATTTAGGACTTCACCTATCTCTTCTGGCTCCACGCATGGATTCCCTCCTTGGTCCTTAAGTGGGCCAAGCCTTTCATTGGCTACTCTCTTGCTTTTTTTTTTAAATGTATAAAAAAACCTTGGGATTCTCCTTAATCCTGTTTGGTAACAACATTTCATGATCTCTTTTAACTCTAATTCCTTATTTAGGCTCTTTCCTACTTTCCTTATATAGTTCAAGGACATAATCAGTTCCCATCCTCCTAGACCCAATGTACATTTACTTTTTTTTTCTGATCAAATGTCATAATATCCCTGGTCATGCAAGATTCGCATAACATGCCCTACCTATCCTATGACATATTGGTTTTGTGTGCAACTGAATAGTTAAAGTATTTCTGTAGCCACAGTGATTTCATTACAGTAGTTTGAGACAGAGTTTTGCAGCATTAACAGGCTTTTGTTCACCTTGGGATATTTTACATCTGGCAAGGTAAACCATTTAGCTTTAAGATCTGTCAGAAACTTCTAGACTTTGATTTTGTTTTAAAAAGGAAGAGACTTATATTTTAATTTTGTTTTGGGCAGTTTGTAGAGATCCATGGATGGCGGCAGTCATATAGAGTAGTACTCCTGAGATTGGAATATTATAGAAAAACTAGGTTATTATAAAGTAAGAAATTAGAGATGGCCCCAAAACAGAAGTGTTAGGATAAAACCCTATAGATGTTACTTGATGCCAAGTGCGCTTGTGCTCAGGTATATGACAGCTCCAAGAAGAAGCTATCAGCGGTTCCAGTCAAGAAATTAAAGTCATAATTTCCTAATACCACCATTGTCTTAAGATAAGTGTCTCAGTACTACGTGAAGGTTGTTTGAGTATTGTGGCAAGAATTTTTCCTTTTGGGAATTTGTTTTAGAAATAATAGAATTATATTTTTTTGGTATATTTAGAAGTCTTCAAAATTTGTGTTCCAAGTTAAAAAAAACTTGGTTTTATTCTATTTGATGTCCATTACTTTTGGTTAATAAACTTCTGTTTTATTGTTAAAAGAAAATCTGCAAATAGCACACTTGTATTTCAGTGACAGACCATTTTGTGGAAACCAAAGCAAAACACGTCAAATGGGGCCAGAACAGGTAGGTTCTGTAAACCTCTTCCACCAACATCCAGTAACATTGGAAATGGATCAAATTAGGTTCAAGCAGGCAGGAAACCTACCAAGAATTCAAAGACCCTTTGCCTTCAAATAAGTTGTTAGGGGGCCATAACCACTCTGTCTTATGTCAGTCTCGGGATATAAAGTAGGCCAATTTGGACTGAAATGAGGACAATTGCTTTCACTTGAAGCTTAGGGAACCTGTGGAATTCGATACCACAGGAGGCCAAGGCACTGAATACATTCAAGAAAGGTGATAGATAATTTTTTTAGACATGAAAAGGCATGAATGGGTCTGGGGAGAAATCAGGAATCTGGCAATGAGATAGAGGATCAGACATGGTCATACTGAATTGCTGTGCAGACTCATCAGCCCAAATGGCCTATCCCTGCTTAGATTCTATGTTATTCAGAATTCAAAAGGCATTTTGTTTGAAAATCACAGTGACCACTTCATCCATGAAAAATTATTCTATTCCAAATGCAATTTAAATGCTCATTTAAAACTTTTGTTCAAATTCATCAAATGGACCTTAGTTACTGATATAAACCAACTTTTATATTTGTAACTTCTAGATAAGTCTTTTGACCTTTAAGCTATCAATCAGACAACAGTATTACAGAGAAAAAGAATTCTAGGCATGTGTTGCTCGCACGTGTGGTAAAGATAATGTGGTAAAACCCAGAAGCCAGCCAGATTATAGAAACATGAAATTCATACCTGCGAGACTCGAGCATTCTTAATACTAATGGGTGTGTGTTGAATGCCTTTAAGGCCAAAGAGCTCCACCACATCCATTGGCTCCTGATCAAGAAAAGTATTCAGTAAAACGGGGAAACAGATTTGAATATGCACAAAAGTAGCAAATCAGTTTAAGAACATTTTTTTAAGGCTTGAACATGGTCTTCAGAATTATAGAATCATAGAACAGTTGGAGAATTGGAGGCCATTCGGCCCAACCTGTTTGTACCCACTGTCCAAATGCAACATTTCCCTGCCTTCTTGACATAATCCTGCACAATCTTGTTTTGCTGAGAACAATTCAAGTCCCTCTTGAATGCATCATCTGAGCCTGCCTTCACCACAGTGAGGTATTACATTCCAGATTTCAATCACCGGTAGTCTCCAATATCTCTCATTTGTCTATACAAATCCCCCCATTGCTTCACCATTCTAAATTTTCTCAACCCTCAAATATCTGTGCTCTTCCACCTCTGGCTGTTGGCATTTCCCACTCCTTGGTTTTCTTTATTGATTTGTTTCATAATACTCTCTCTCCTACTTCTGTCTACCCTCCCTACCCTGTGTGTGGTCAAGATTTCTTGCTGTTCTTTCAGCAGTCTCACTCTCTACCATTCCTTTAGATTCCAAGACAGAAGAATTTTCAAGAGTTTTCTTTTCCCTTTCTTAGTTTATTTGTCTCTCTCTCTAGATGTCACATGCCTGTGGTGATGTTGGGTGTGAAGTTCCTCAGTATGAGGCCATCATAATATAGCAGACTTGACAGAATAGCTTTCTTTTCTCTCCTGCCCCCTTGTATGCTTGAATAGCCCAACAGTCCAGAAACAAATGTGATTTGAAAGAACGCTGATCTTGGTCTCTCTCTCCTGTTAGCTGTTGGCCAGGACATCAACATCCAAGCACTTTCCAAAGAACAGGAAAGCAAGTAGAAATGTTTGTAGGTGTATCATAAGTTATTCTCTTAAATAGAGTCACAGAGATGTACAGCATGGAAACAGACCATTCAGTCCAACCCGTCCGACTAGTTACCCAACCCAATCCAGTCCCACCTGCCAGCACCCGGCCCATATCCCTCCAAACCCTTCCTATTCATATACCCATCCAAATGCCTCATAAATGTTGCCTCCACCACTTCCTCTGGCAACTCATTCCATACATGTACCAAACAAAAAAAGGTACAAAAACATGAATAATATCTGTGGAGACTCTATGAACTACACATTGAGGAAATAGCTATGGATTAGAGGAGATACAAATACCTGCTTGCCAAACAGGAACAAACAAATATTCAATTTTTAACCCATGGGTTAATCCTTTCAAATAGGATTCAAATTATATAGTTTCATTGATGTGACAAACTATATGATGATTTTGTTTTTTTGTATTTTCACCTGACAGATTAAGTGTAATAATAGTTAACTTCTAAAATGTCACCCAAATCACCATTACAGATAATTTAACCCAGTTATAACAGTTATTACACGGTTAGTAATAGGATTTGCTTTTTGTACAGATAAGTTTTAAAAATCTAATAACATCTCACCTCATAGTAACCATCTATGAAGACAACAATCATTTCTGGGTTCACACCCTGAGCAGACAGCAGTGAACGCAACATTCTGCAGAAAAAAACGTTGGATTCCAGACTGGTTATTAATGCTTATGAGCTCTTTATTAGGTCAGTAAATAAATTTATAGGCATATAAAGAGATCAATAAATGGAAAATTATTTCTTACCATTTACTTAGACCCATTGAAGTTTACAGCACAAAAGGCTTTGCTTTCCACCAAAACAATGCATAAAAATCCTATTTTCCTGAATCTTCCTTCTAATGCAAATTATTTTCCCTTAAAGAGTAATAATCTCTGCCTCAACTTCCCATGCCAAAGCATTCAGAGCTGCAAACAGAAAATTATCACAGCAACTTTAACATGATGACCCCTGATATTTGAATCCAAAAGTGGGGAAAGTTGTTCTTCCCAATCCACCCCCATTAAAATATTCAGTATAAAATCTTACTAAATTGCCTTTTTGCCTCCTATTGGAGGCAATTATTTCCAGATTACTTATTCAGATACCATTTTGATGAATAGATCTTGTAGTTTTCTGAGAATAATGATGAAAGCAGAGCTTTAATAAACATTGTTTACACAAGTCTTTGCTCAGGCACCCTTGCAGAATTCCAGGCAATATCCACAAGTACTCTGGGTACAAAGGATTCTAATTATATTAGTGATGTGACAAATAAGACGATGGCTTTATTTCCATTCGCTTTTGCACATAACAATCTAGGTGGACAATTTGTGTACGCTTTAGACAGTCTCAGTCGTTTTGGAATTTTTCAATTGCACAAATGATTTTTTACTCCTTTATCAGATCCTATGTTTACTATTGTGCTTGATTTCAAAACAAAGAGAACACTTTTCTTACAATATACAGCCAACGTCATATCCATGTTCCAGTGACTATGCCAACTAAGCTCACAATGCTGTTTGGAAGTTGTAATGCATCTTATGTTCAGAGCTGATCAACGTAATCTCTTGCCAGGAAACTATTTCGGTAAAGATCAATTTTTACTATTGCAGTGTGAAAAATAAGTCAAATGATTCTACAAAAATAGATACAAACGTTTGTTTCCCCAGGATATTAGCTTTACTTTACAAAAAGCAATTACCAACTTTGACCTTGAATGGAATATGAAAGAACGGTACAACAAAACACCATTCATTCAATAAGCATACAAAAAAGGTGTAATACCTCACATTGCAGACTTGCTGTATATCCAAAAGTAACATTGTTATCCATATGTTGAACCTCACATCTCACCTGTAAAGGTAGTTAGGTCTGTTACCAGCTATCACCGCCACCGGAACATCATAAACTTTGTTATCTTTTAACTGTGAAAATAAAGCATAACATTCAAATTTACTTCAAGTACTGAGACTCCCATTGCAACGGGAATTCAAATTTCACCAGATGGTAATCTGCAACAGTTGTGATATTTTAGCTTATATTAAAATTATCAATTCCCCTCTTGATTTCCAAATGCTCATGTCTTACCTGAATAAATCAATCTTACATCACTTTCTTATTGTTTATGTGCGTCTCAGTAACAGAAAGCATGGATTAGTCACCCGATCTCTTGCCACAAACACACCCTGTAGCTGACCTGCTGTTAGGTCAGTCTCAATGCCATTCTGACATTGCCAGAGAAATAACTTAGTCTGGCAAGGCTCTCTTTTAGCATTTACCTTCTTTTATGCTGCCACATGAAGCATGATTAAAACTTGATATTTTAGCAACATATAAATTACACTCTTTTTGCTAATGCTACAACACACTGCTGAAATATTTCATGAAGTCTTGGAACTAGTATAGTGTAGCAATTCAAAGTCCAAGGCTGTAAATTGCAGCAGCAGAGTTGGCCATCAGTGGAGCTCAATTTGTCTTCAGAAAGTTCACTTGATGGGAACAAGAGAAAAATAACTGAGGAACTGTACTTGCTGCAAGATTATCACAGGCTGGCCAGACATCATGAAACTGATCTGAAGATAGGCATCTAGTAAAAACAATGGAAAAGTTCTCAAGAACTATGTTTAAACCAACTGTAAACATCAGGGTGGAGGGTTCAGGGTCATGCTGACAAATTTCCCCTGGATTCCCAGAATTGCTAGATTATGGATATGTTTCCTTTAAAACATAGAAAGGCAAGAGAAAGAGATAGAACATAGAAAAATACAGCACAGTACAGGCCCTTCGGCCCTCGATGTTGTGCCGACCAAAGCCTACCTAACCTACACTAGCCCAATAACCTCCATATGCTTATCCAATGCCCGCTTAAATGACCATAAAGAGGGAGAGTCCACCACTGCTACTGGCAGGGCATTCCATGAACTCTCAACCCGCTGAGTAAAGAATCTACCCCTAACATCTGTCCTATACCTACCACCCCTTAATTTAAAGCTGTGTCCCCTAGTAACAGCTGACTCCATCAGCGGAAAAAGGTTCTCACTGTCAACCCTATCTAAACCCCTAATCATCTTGTACACCTCTATCAAAGCTCCCCTAAACCTTCTTTTCTCCAATGAGAACAGCCCCAAGTGCCTCAGCCTTTCCTCATGCGATCTTCCTACCATGCCAGGCAACATCCTGGTAAACCTCCTCTGCACTCGTTCCAATGCCTCCACGTCCTTCCTATAGTATGGCGACTAAAACTGCACACAATACTCCAGATGAGGCCGCACCAGAGTCTTATACAACTGCAACATGACCTCAGGACTCCGGAACTCAATTCCTCTACCAATAAAGCCCAGTACACCATATGCCTTCTTCACAGCACTATTTATCTGGGTGGCAACTTTCAGAGATCTGTGTACATGGACACCAAAATCTCTCTGCTCATTCACACTACCAAGTAGCCTATCATTAGCCTAGTAATCCATCATCTTGTTACTCCTACCAAAGTGAATGACTTCACACTTAGCTACATTGAACTCCATTTGTCACCTTTCTGCCCAGCTCTGCAACTTATCTATATCCCGCTGTAACCTGCCACATCCTTCTTCGCTGTCCACAACTCCACTGACTTTCTTGTCATCCGCAAACTTGCTCACCCAGCTTTCAAACCCCTCCTCTAGGTCATTTATAAAAATGACAAACAGCAATGGTCCCAAAACAGATCCTTGTGGAACACCGCTGGTAACTGCACTCCAAGATGAACCTATACCATCAACTACTACCCTCTGTCTCCTTCCAGCCAGCCAATTCCTAATCCAAACCTCTAATGCACCCTCAATGCCATACCTCCGTAGTTTTTGCATTAGCCTACCATGGGGTACCTTATCGAACGCCTTGCTAAAATCCACATACACCACATCTACTGCTTTACCCTCGTCCACTTCCTTGGTCACCTTCTCAAAGACCTCAATAAGGTTTGTGAGGCACGACCTGCCCTTCACAAAACCATGCTGACTATCCTTGATCACATTATTCCTATCCAGATGTTCATAAATCCTATCCCTTACAATTCTCTCTAAGACTTTGCCCACAACAGAAGTGAGACTCACTGGCCTATAGTTACTCGGGCTATCCCTACTCCCCTTCTTGAACAAGGGGACCACATTCGCTATCCTCCAGTCTTCTGGCACTATTCCCGTAGACAATGACGACATAAAAATCAAGGCCAATGGCTCTGCTATCTCCTCCCTAGCTTCCCAGAGGATCCTAGGATAAATGCCATCAGGCCCAGGGGACTTATCTATTTTCATCCTTTCCAGTATTCCCCAGACCTCTTCCCTACATACCTCAAGGTCATCCATTCTAATCACTTGTGACTCAATATTCACATCAGCAACAGTGTCCTGTTCCTGAGTGAATACTGACGAAAAGTATTGATTTAGTGTCTCTCCAATCTCTTCCGCCTCCACGCACAACTTCCCACTACTATCCTTGACTGGACCGATACCTACCCTAGTCATCCTTTTATTCCTGACATACCTATAGAAAGCCTTTGGGTTTTCCCTAATCCTACCAACTAAGGACTTTTCATGTCCCCTTCTCGCTGCTGATAGATGATAGAAAAAAAAGAGAGAAAGCGTGAAAGACAAAATTGCTCCAAGTTAGATGAAATGTGCCTGACGACAGGAACAGCTCATGTGTTGATGGCAGTTCTGTTTTCAGTTAAGTCCCTGTTTTAATCCACTGTCACACCTACCTATTCAAACAATGACTATCTGATGACATATATTACAGGGAATTTCTCAAGAGTTTTGACTGAAAGTATTTGCTAAGACAACCACTGATGCTGATCAGGAAATCCAACAAGTCAAGATTACCAGCAACTCACTGAAAAAAAATCTGACCAATCCCATACAGACCAGCAGTAATTGAGGTAGTCATCGAAGAAAGTCCATTTCATGCTTAACAATTGCATGAAACCAACTAAAAATAGTGAAAACATCAGGGAATAAAGCAGTTAAAGAGAAGCAAACTTACAGGCTCAGGGTTAAATTCAATCGGTGCTGGATCCTTACAACTGCAGATACTCCCATAGCCTTCCACTTTGCTGCAGAAGGTCTTCCTCCTCCGATTGGCAACCGTGTCTGCCCAGTGACACTCAGCATCTTCAAAACAAAAACACACAAATCTTTAAGAGATACATGTTAATCTTCAGTGATGCCCCTTACCAAATAACCAATTCAGAATATATTCTCACCTATTTCCTTCAAAGCCTGCTAATTGATATTCTAATAAAAGCTACCCTAGAGTCAGAGCTACCCTAGCATGGAAACAGACTCTTTGGTTCAACTAGTCCATACCAACCATGTTCCTAAACTAAATTAGCCACCCTTGCCTACATTTGGCCTATATCCCTCCAAATCCTTCCTATTCATGCACAGATCCAAATGCCTTTTAAATGTTATAATTGTACCTGTATCCGTCACTTCCTCAAGCAGTTCATTCCACATATAGAACATAGAACAGTACAGCACAGAACAGGCCCTTCAGCCCACGATGTTGTGCCGACCACTGATCCTCATGTATGTACCCTCAAATTTCTGTGACCACGTGCATGCCCAGCAGTCTCTTAAATTTCCCCAATGAGCTTGCTTCCACAACTGCTGCCGGCAACGCATTCCATGCTCTCACAACTCTCTGTGTAAAGAACCCGCCTCTGACATCCCCTCTATACTTTCGTCCAACCAGCTTAAAACTATGACCCCTCATGTTAGCCATTTCTGTCCTGGGAAATAGAGTCGATAGCCAGAGACTATCTATGCCTCTCATTATCTTGTATACCTCAATTAGGTCCCCTCTCCTCCTCCTTTTCTCCAATGAAAAAAGTCCGAGCTCAGTCAACCTCTCTTTGTAAGATAAGCCCTCCAGTCCGGGCAGCACCCTGGTAAACCTCCTCTGAACCCTCTCCAAAGCATCCACATCTTTCCTATAATAGGGCAACCAGAACTGGACACAGTATTCCAAGTGCGGTCTAACCAATGTTTTATAGAGCTGTAACAAGATTTCACGACTCTTAAACGCAATCTCCCTGTTAATGAAAGTCAAAACACCAAAAGCTTTCTTAACAACCCTGTCCACTTGGGTGGCCATTTTAAGGGATCTATGTATATGCACACCAAGATCCCTCTGTTCCTCCACACTGCCAAGAATCCTATCTTTAATCCTGTACTCAGCTTTCAAATTTGACCTTCCAAAATGCATCACCTCGCATTTATCCAGGTTGAACTCCATCTGCCACCTCTCAGCCCATCTCTGCATCCTGTCAATGTCCCGCTGCAGCCTACAACAGCCCTCTATACTGTCAACAATACCTCCAACCTTTGTGTCATCTGCAAACTTGCTGACCCATCCTTCAATCCCCTCATCTAAGTCATTAATAAAAATTACAAACAGTAGAGGCCCAAGGACAGAGCCCTGTGGAACACCACTCACCACTGACTTCCAGGCAGAATATTTTCCTTCTATTACGACTTGCTGTCTTTTGTTGGCCAGCCAATTCTGTATCCAGGCAGCTAAGTTCCCCTGTATCCCATTTCTCCTGACCTTCTGAATGAGCTTACCATGGGACACCTTATCAAATGCCTTGCTGAAGTCCACATACACCACATCCACAGCTCGACCCTCATCAACTTTTCTAGTCACATCCTCAAAGAACTCGATAAGGTTTGTGAGGCATGACCTGCCCCTCAAAGCCGTGTTGACTGTATTTAATCAAGCCATGCTCTTCCAGATGGTCATAAATCCTATCCCTCAGAATCCTTTTTAACACCTTGCAGACGACAGATGTGAGACTTACTGGTCTGTAATTGCCGGGGATTTCCCTATTTCCTTTCTTGAAGGGAGGAATTACATTTGCCTCTCTCCAGTCCTCAGGTACGACTCCAGTGGAGAGCGAGGATGCAAAGATCTTCGCAAGTGGCGAAGCAATTGCATTTTCTCGTTTCCCAAAGCAGCCGAGGACAAATCTGGTCTGGGCCTGGCAACTTGTCAATCTTAATGTTTGACAAAATTTTCAGCACATCAGCTTCCTCTAACTCTATCCATTCCAGCATGCACACCTGCTCTTCAAAGGTTTAATTCACTACAAAATTCGTTTCTTTCATACAGACAGAAGCAAAAAACTCATTTAGGGCTTCCCCTACCTCCTCAGACTCCACACACAAGTTCCTTATGCTATCCTTGATCGGCCCTACTCTTTCTTTGACCATTCTCTTATTCCTCACATAAGTGTAAAATGCCTTTGCGTTCTCCCTAATCCCTTCTGCCCCCTCCTGGCTCTCCTCAGACCATTTTTGAGCTACTTCCTTGCCTGCCTGTAATCCTCCAGAGCTGAGCTTGACCCTAGCTTCCTCCACCTTATGTAAGCTACCTTTTTCTTTTTGACGAGAAGCTCCACCGTTCTCGTCATCCAAGGTTCCTTTATCTTACCACTTCTTGCCTGTCTCAGAGGAACATATTTATTCATCACTCGCAACAACTGTTCCTTAAAAAGTCTCAACAATTGCTCCCAGTTCATGCTTCCTAACTCATGTCTAATCGCATCATAGTTTCCTCTTCCCCAATTAAATATCCTCCCATTTTGCCTAATCCTCTCCTTCTCCATAGCTATGTAGAATGTGAGGCATTTGTGGTCGCTATCACCAAAATGCTCTCCCACCACAAGATCTGATACCTGCCCTGGCTTGTTTCCGAGCACTAAGTCTAGAATGGCCTCTCCCCTTGTCGGCCTGTCAACATACTGTGTTAGGAACCCCTCCTGAACACACCTTACAAAAACAGCTCCATTCAAATCTTCTGCTCGAAGGAGGTTCCAATCAATATTGGGAAAGTTAAAGTCACCCATTACAACAACCCTACTACGTCCACACTTTTCCAAAATCTGCTGACCTATGCTTTCTTCCAGCTCCCTGCTGCTATTGGGGGGGCCAGTAGTAAACACCTAAACGAGGTGACTGCTCCCTTGCTGTTCCTAATTTCCACCCATACTGACTCAGTAGGCAGATCTTCCTTGACAATGGAAGTTTCTGTAGCTGTAATTAGTAGTGCTACACCCCCACCTCTTTTTCCCCTCTCCCTATTCTTTTTAAATGCTCTAAACCCTGGAACATCCAGCAACCATTCCTGCCCCTGAGAAACCCATGTCTCAGTTATGGCCACAACATCATAGCATAAGGTACTGATTCATGCTCAAAGTTCATCACTTTTATTCCTGATACTCCTTGCGTTAAAGCAAACACACTAACTGATTCCTTGGTTCCTTCTCAGGAAAATCCTTCCCACTAGCTGGTCTACCTCTTGCTATTGCCTCATCTGCATCAACTCTCACCTCCGGTATACAGCTCAGGTTCCCACCCCCCTGCCACACTAGTTTAAACCCTCTCAAACTACTCGAGCAAACCTTCCACCCAGGACATTGGTTCCCTTCCAGTTCAGATGCAACCTGTCCTTCTTGTACAGGTCCCACCTTCCCCAGAAGGCATCCCAATTATCTACATATCTGAAGCCCTCCCTCCTACACCAGCTGCACAGCCACGTGTTAAGCTGCGCCCGCTCCCTGTTCTTCGCCTCACTATCTCATGGCACCTGTAGTAAACTCGAGAACACTACTCTGTTCGTCCTGCTTTGCAGCTTCCATCCTAACTCCCTGAAATCACTTTTTATATCCTCGATTCTTTTCCTGGCTATATCATTAGTGCCAATATGTAACACGACTTCTGGTTGTTCGCCCTCTCCTTTTAGAACCTTATACACCTAATCAGAGACATCCTGGACCCTGGCACCAGGGAGGCAACATGCCTTCCAGGAATCCCAATCCTGAACACTAAATCTCCTGTCGATTCCCCTAACTATCAAGTCCCCTACCACGAGTATTTTTCTATTCTGCCCCCTTCCTTTCTTTGCCACAGTGTCTGGCTCAGTGCCAGAGAACTGACTGCTATGGCTTTCCTCTGGTAGGTCATCCCCCCAGCAGTATCCAAAACAGTATACTTATTGCTGAGGGGAATGTCCACAGGGGATCTCTGCACTGTCTGACTGTCCCCTTTCCTCCCCCTAACTGTAACCCATCTATCCTTGTCCTGAGCCTTAGGAGTGACCAACTCTCGATAACTCCTCTCAATTATCCCCTCAGCCTCCCGAATGGTCCGTAGTTCATCCAGCTCCAGCTCCAATTCCCTAACACAGTTTTCAAGGAGTTGGGGTTGGGTGCACTTCCCACAGATGTAGCCAGCGGAGACGTGTGCCATGTCTTCCACATATGAAACACTGTAAAAAAAAAGCCCCTCAAGTCCTTTTTTAAAACTTTCTCCCCTCACCTTAAAAATATGACCCCTAGTTTTAAATCCCCCACCCTAGGGGGAAGACCCTTGCTATTCATCTTATCTATGCTATTCATAATTTTATAAACCACTATAAAGGTCACCCTCAATCTCCTACACAGTGAAAAAATTCCCAGCCTACCCAGCCTCTCCTTATAACTCAAACCCCCTATTCCCAGCAAACTTCCTGGTAAATCTCTTCTGAACCTCTCTAATTCAATAATATCCTTCCCATAGCAGGGCAACCAGAAATGCACACAGTACTCCAGAAAAGGCCTCACCAATGTCCTGTACAACCTCAACATGGCATCCCAACTCCTATACTCAAAAGGTCTGAGCAACGAAGGCAAACACCTTAACCACCCTGTCTACCTGTGTCATACATTTCAAAGAATTACATTCTCGAACCCCCAGGTCTCTCTGTTCTACAATACTATCAATTGTGCGAGTCCCATCCTTGCCTGTTTTACCAAAATACAACATATTTATCCAAATTAAACACCATCTGCTACTCTTCAGCCCATTGACCCAATTGATCAAGATCTCTATGTACTCTTAGATAACATTCTTCACTGTCCACTATACCACCAATTTTGGTGTCATCCACAAGCTTACTAACCATGCCATCTATATTCTCATCCAAATCGCTCATGTAAATGGCAAATAATGGTGGACCCACTACCGATCCATGTGGCATACAAGCCTCCAGACCAAAAAACAACCCTCCATCACCACCTGAGTTTTACCTTCAAGCCAATTCTGTATCCAATTGGCAAGTTCTCCCTGAATCCCATGTGATCTAACTTGACTAACTAGTGGAACTTTGTCAAAGGGTTTACTAATGTCCATATAAATGTCTACTTCTCTGTCCTCAATCTTTTTGATTACTTCCTCAAAAACCTCAATCAAGTTTGTGAGACACTAATTCCCTTGCACAAAACCATGCTGATTATCTCTAATCAGTCCTTACCCCCTCTGAATGCACGTACACCCTACCTTTCCAGATTATTTCCATAACTTACCCACTACTGATGTCAGGCTCACAGGTTTCCACTTCCCAGACTTCTCCTTCCAGCCTTTCTTAAATAAAAGGCACAACACTAGCCACCCTCCAATACCTCACTCCTGCATATAAATAATACAAATATCTTTGCTAGGGGCCCCACAAATTTTCCCCAATTTCACACAATGTCCTGGGATACTCTTAATTAGGTCCTAGAGATTTATACCCATCTTTAAATTTTCTAAGACGTCCAGCACTGCCACTTCTGTACTGCAAACAGGTTTTGAAAACATCAATATTTATTTCCCAGAGTTCTCTAACCTCCATTTCTTTCGCCACAGTAAAAACTGATGCAAAATATTCATTTAGTATCCCTCCCACTTCCTAATGTTCAACACATCTTTAAGGGCCCTATTCTCTCTCTGGCTGTTCTTTTGCTCTGAAATACTTGTAGAATCTCTTTGGATTATCCTCAACCTTATCTGCCAAGGCTATCTCATATCCCCTCTTTACCGTCCTGATTTCCCTTTTAAAAATGCCCCTAACAGTCAATACTCAAGAAATTCATTTGATCCCAGTTATCTATATTATTATTGCTTATTTTTAAATAAAACCTCAATATCTTTAGTCATGTTTTCCCTATCGTCTCTTGCCTCCCTTTCTATCCTTCCTATAGCGTCTAAAACCTGGAACATTGAGCTGCCAGTCCTGTCCTTCCCTCAGACAAGTTTCTGTAATAGCTATGACATCCAGTCCTATGTTCCCATGCACGCCCTGAGGTTATCAGCCTTATCTGTAAGACCTCTTGCATTGAAATAAATGCAGTTTAATTCTTCAGAGTTCTCATTCTAGGATTTGCTCATCCGCCTTTTCTAATTAAATTACTCTTGTTTGATTCAGAACCATCTTTATTTGTCTTTCTATTTTTACTGCTACTTAGGATTCCCACTTGCACCAGCCCCCTCGACTAATTTAAAGGCTCCCAAACGAGAACTAGCAAATCTCCCTGCAGGATATTAGCCCCTTTATGGTTCATGTGAAATCCACCTGTTTTAAATAGGTCTTTTCTGCCCCAGAAGAATCCCAATAATCTAAAGATCTGAATCTTTGTACACTGGACCATTTCTTCAGCCACTGATTTAGCTGCATTATCTTTTTATTCCTAATCTCATCAGAACCAGCCTATGAGAGGGACACCTCAGCATTCCTGATAGAATTCTAAGTCCTTTAAAAGTAAGTGACAATATTTAATACAAATCTGGTTGACAAAAAATTGTCAGCAATGTAATCCCATTTAACAACACTGGAGATTTGAAAAACTTATATTGTTAGATCCCAGTTTTAAAATGAAAAAAGGCAGGGTTCTTTTAAAATTTTGCTTTCCAATAATCTTTGCTAGGAAGAGATTGCTTGTCACTGGGCCTGGATTGTGTGTGGGGTGGGGTGGGGTGGGGTGGGGTTAAGGAGGAAATGAGTGAGAAAGTGGCAGAATAGTGAAGACTGTGATCAGCCTGTCATATGCTTCATGTAGAGTATAATGTACACTGCTTTGGCCCTTCAGTTAGGTTTCTCATTTTTTAAAAATATAATAATAAATCATTATAATGGTTTCACTAAACATGTTTTTAAATTTGCCATAGGTTGTAATCAAAGTCTTTAAAAAAAAACAGTAATGAACAAGGTTACGGAACCTACAGAATGAAGATTATAACGTGAGCCTTAGATCACATACTTGTGTATATTAAAAATAATGAAATGCAAAGCTCACCTTCAGCAGAGGTTAGCTGAACTTCAGTCTTCAATAAAACAGGATCTCCCCAAGTGGCCAATGCTGGAGACTTTGAGTGTTTTTCACCGTAGACTTGGCCTAACAATAAAAATGTTGAACAATGTGTAAAATTAGATATCAAATAAATCTCAACTGGACATTTACTGCTGCTAGATTGTCACTATTGGGATCTTAAAAATTCTTTTCCACAATCCATGGTTCAATGTTACAATATTATGAATTTGCATTATTTTCTTCTTGATACAAAGTTTTTTTTAAATATTTGCATACAGCAGTATATCAAAGTTTGCCTCCATCAGATTTTCAGAAATGTACCCATACTGCACCTCCTTTCTTTACCACAAAAGTCCACATGTCTCGCCAACTGAGTGATGAGGCAATCTGACTACCCAATCCTTTAAGTAGACTTTTGGCAGTTTCTTTTAGATGGAAAGATCCTTCATCCTGAATCATTAAAAGGAAGGATAAAAAGGTTAGTTATTTCCTACAGCACATCTATTGGTTACTACATAAATAATGAAATATTAAATAGAACAATATAAATGATGTTCGAATTTTGTATCTCAATTTTTCCCTTTATGCTTCTATGCACCGTCATTTTCCTATGGACACACTAAGTACCTATTCCAAGAGACTGAGTTTTCCTGAAACTGTGGGAGCATTTCAACTCAGGGGCCACATTAGGAAAAAAATTCAACCAAATTTGTACAGCTTGAATCCTTGAGAAAGTAGCAAGCAGGTTAGACCAAGTAAGCCAATTTGAGAAGGTGCTGCACAGGAGGCCGAGTATAATAACGGCCCATGGTGTCAGTAGCAAGATGCTAGAAGCTTGGCTCTCTGGCAGAATGCAGAGAGCGAGGATAAAGGGTCCTTCGCAGGATGGCAGCTGGTGACAAGTGGTGTTACGCAAAGCCCAGCTTTGGGACCACAACTTTTCACTTTATACATTAATAATCTAGTTACAGGAATTGAGGGCATTCTGGCTAAGTTTGTAGACGATACAAAAATAGGGAGAGCATAACGTAGCAAAGAGGCTGCAGAAGGATTTGGACAGGTTAGGAGAGTGGGCAAAGTAGTGGCAGATGGAGTACAATGTGGGAAAACTGAGGTTGTGTACTTTGGTAGGAAGAATAAAGGCATGGATTATTTTCTAAATGGGGAGGAAATTCAGAAATCTGAAGTGCAAAGAGACTTGGGAGTTCTAGTCCAGGATTTTCTCAAGGTAAACTTGCAGGGTGAGTCAGTAATTAGGAAGGCAAATGCAATGATGGCATTTACGTTGAGAGTACTTGAACATAAAAGCAGGGATGTATTTCTGACGCTCTAAAAGGCTCTGGTCAGACCATATTTGGAGTATTTTGCGCAGATGTGGGCCCCATATCTCTGGAAAGATTTACTGGCCCTGGAGCATGTTCAGAGGAGGTTCATGAGAATGGTCGCAGCAATGAAAAGCTTAGCACATGAGGGAATGCTGGCTTGATACTTGATGGATTTTAAAAGGATGAGGGGGATCTAATTGAAATGTACAGAATACCGAATGGCCTGGACAAAGTAGATATTGGGAACATGTTTCCATTGGTAGAGAGACTAGAATCAGAGGACACAGCCTGAGTGTAACTGGAAAACCTTCAGAACGGAAAGAAGGAGAAACTTCTTCAGCCAGAGAATGGTGAATGTATGAAATTCACTGTCACAGAAGTCTGAGGAAGCCAGGTAATTGAGTGTATTTAAGACACAGATAGATAGGTTTGTGATTATCAAGGAAAGCAAGGGTTGTGGAGAGAAAGCAAGAGAATGGGATTGAGAAATGTATCAGCCATAACTGAATGGCAGAGCAGACTTGACGGGTTTAATGGCCTAATACCTGCTCCTCTATCTTATGGTCTAAGCCATTCTTGATAAAATTAGAACTTGAAAACAGTAAGTTGCTAGAGGCTGTAAAGAATGAAGTACAAGGTGTAAAATGACATTTTACCTGGCAAAATTGCTGTGGAAGGGTCAGAGTATAAATAGATTACACTAGTAGGTTACTCTGATTTTAATGGTAGACTTCAATTTCAACCAAGCTGAAGAAAGCGCAACAGGTCAGGCAGCATCAAAGGAGCAGGAGAATCGACCTTTCGGGCATAAGCCCTTCTTCAGGAATGCCCGAAACATCGATTCCCCTGTTCCTTTGATGCTGCCTGACCTGTTGCGCTTTTCCGGCAACACATTTTTCAGTTCTGATCTCCAGCATCTGCAGTCCTCACTTTTTCAATTTCAACCAAAGCAATTTAAAGCCAAGCTTGGGAAAACACAGGATCAATCAAGACAGATATCAAGCCCTTACAGTGGGGGCATTTTCTATCTTTTGCTAGTACAGAGTTAGGACAGTTTAGATTGTCTGCACCTCAACTGGTGCCTTTTGTGCATTTAGACCAGAACGTAGTCAAACTCAGTGTCTAGCACAGAACCTTTTACTCAAACTTGAATATTTGAAGAATGAACAAAAAGCATCAACTGCTCCCTATTTCAAACCATGACATTTGAAAGAATTCATTCATGAGAATGTGGGCATCACTAGCTGGCCAGCATTTATCACCCATCCCCAGTTACCCTCAAGAAGGTGGTGATGAGCTGCCTTCTTGAATCGCTGCAGTTCATGTGCTTTAGGAAGACAAGAATTCCCTTAGGAAAAGAATTCCAGTACTTTGACCCAGTCACACTGAAGGAACAATGCTATAATTCCAAGTCAGGCTGGTGAACGGCTTGGGTGAGAATTTGCAAGTGATGCCATACTTGACACGAAGGATAATGAAGGTCAGAGGTATTCTTCAATAAACTTTGGCCGATGGATTTTCCCAGTTTTTATCTTTTCCTTTTTCTAGTTCTCCCCAGTGCCATTCTGAACTATCAGGATATACTCATGAATAAATGTAATGAAAAACAAAGAATAAGGGAAATATTAAGTTAGAGAAACAAGTTTGGATACAACTTTGTTACATCTATGACAAGATTAAAGTTCACATTTTAAGGATAATGGTACCCTGCTTTACTGGCACTCCTTACAACAGGGTACACAGGGATCATATCTTGAGATCATAGTGTGAGTGATGGTGTTATTTTTGTTTCCAATCGGATCACTTCCCATCTGCTCCTTTAGGGAAGAAATCTGCCATCCTTACCTGATATGGTCTACATGTGATTCCAAATCAACAGAGATGTGACTGTCTCAAGTAACCCATGAAACGGTTTAGAAAGAGACAGGTTCCATGAATGAACAAAGACAGAAAAAAAAAATTACAATTCACAGCTTTTTGAGAAATGGGTGGCTGCATTTGTAGTTGGGGGGAGGTTTATGGTTGCATTTGCAGAAGCCAGGAAAGTAGAAAATGTACTGGCATAGTTGAGGCGAGCTGCGGAGTTTGTGGGGCATTTTGAAAGTACAAACTAGGTTCATAACATTCAGTAAAAATTAAAGTTGACCTGGTCCAGGCAATGACTGTAACCTTGTCAAGCACATGCAGCAATGTATCTGACTCTATTACCAACTTTATAGAATGTTTTAAACAGATTTAATAAATGGCTAATCATCAGCAGGAGAAATTGGACGGCCAGCAGCTAAATGATTTGGACGTGGTTAAGGTCAAATGTCATACCCTTTATTGCTACCACACTGGATTAAGCTTATTTAACACGAATACTTGGATGCTCACGACTGATCTGCACTACCCCATACTATAGAAGACATCAGTACACAGAGGAATCTAGATTATCCAAAGGCCACAGACAGGGAATATTTCACTCGGTTAATCGAATGCCAGATAACATAATTTAGCTATGCATTTGGGACCTTACAATCTTGTTTGGATAATCCGAAATTCAGAGAATCGAATGTTGGATAATCGATGTTCCTCTGTAGTGGGATTCCATTATAGGTTCAAATTAACCTTGGCTTAGGTATATAGCACCCTCTGCTGGATAATTTAACCTGTGTAACTATGATTTGGAGGAGCCGGTGTCGAACTGGGGAGGACAAAGTTAAAAATCACACACCAGGCTATAGTCTAACAGGTTTAATTGGAGGCACTAGCTTTCAAAGCACTATTTCATCAGGTGGCTGTAAAGCAGGATCTTAAGACACAGAATTTTTAGCAAAAGGTTACAGTGTCATGCAGCTGAAATGATATATTGAACAAATCTAAATTAAATCTTTCATCTTATAGAATGGGTTTGCTGGTTTCGGTTCTTTAATATGTAAATCCAATAACTTTTTTTAAGACATATTCTCAAGATAACTTGAGGTTTTATAACAAAAGATGCCATCTCAGTTCAGACAGTGCATTAAAGATGTGAGGTTAAAGTCTGTCTGTATCCCAATCTTGTGAGTGTGCCCAGAACCAGGGGTCACAGTCTGAGGATTCAGAGTGGACCACTTAAGACAGAAATGAGGAGACATTTCTTCACCCAAACAGTGGTAAGCCTGTGGAATTCATTACCACAGGAAGTAGTTAATGCCAAAAAAGCACTGAACGTATTTAAGAGACAATTAGATGTAGCATTTGGGGCGAATGGGACCAAAGGTTATGGGAAGAAAGCAAGACTACACTAATTGAGTTTGACGGTCAGCCATGTTAGTGATGAGTGGCGGAGCAGACTCGCAGGGCCAAATGGCCTCCTCCTGTTCCTATGTTTCTATATTTCAAGTTTCACAACATTCATAAACATTCAGTCATCCCACCATTGACACTCGGTAGCAGCAGTGTGCGCGCGCACTCTATCTACAAGATGCGCTGCAGAAATTTTTAGACATCCTTTGGACTGCACCTTGCAAGCCCAGAACTATAGCCATCTAGAAGGACTAGGACAGCATATACATGAGAATACCACCACCTGCAATTTTCTCTCAAGCCATTCACCAACCTGACCTGAAAATACAACATCCCTTCATTGTCATCGCTTCAAAATCCTCAAATTCCCCAGAGGCATTGTGGATCTACACACAATAGTTCAGGGTAGGAAGTTCTCCACCATCTTCTCAACGGCAGCTAGGAACGGACAATAAATGTAGCCCCATCCAGTGACGGCATGTCCCACAATACAACAAAGACAGAACAGGAGCACAGTTCATACACCAAACAACACTCATCGTTTGTTAAAAGCTCAAATTTTAG
Organism: Hemiscyllium ocellatum; assembly: GCF_020745735.1. NCBI lineage: Eukaryota > Metazoa > Chordata > Chondrichthyes > Orectolobiformes > Hemiscylliidae > Hemiscyllium > Hemiscyllium ocellatum. The sequence continues at coordinate 74,816,473 of NC_083409.1, read as the reverse complement.
GATCACATACAAATGAATCCTAGCAATTTCTGAAAATTATAGAAAAGATCCATTAGTGAAAAACCATCGACACTGCAAGTCAAATTGGAACGGTTTAATTTATGGTTTCAAACCACTTTATGTCTGAATTACTTTAGGGCTGGTTATAAGAAAAGAATTTAAATGACAAAGTAAAATAGAAACTACCATAACCAGGTGTGGCAAGGAAGATGGTGGAGCAGCAGTGGTCAGCATTTTGGGGAGTAATTCGGCAGACACAGCAGAAATTCATCCCAAGGAGAAACACCCTGGAGAGCGCGAGGCAAACATGGCTGACAAGAGAAGTCAGAGACAGCATAAAAACAAAAGAAAAAGCATTCAATGTGGTGAAGATTAGTGGGAAGCCAGAGAATTGGGAAGCATTTAGAAGCTTTAGGACAATTTAAAAATGCTATGGGGGTAATGAAATGAGGGTAAGCTAGCTCGTAATATAAAAGAAGATTGTAAGTGATTCTTAGATATAATGAAAGGATGAAAGAAGCAAGAGTGGAAATTGAGGCTGGAGAAGTAGCAATAGGGAATAAAGAAATAGCAGAAGAACTGAACAGGTATTTTGCACTAGTCTTCACGTTGGAAGATACCGGCAGCATACTGGAACTTCGAAACAGACAAGGGTCAGAGGTGAGTGTAGAGGCTATTAGTAAGGAGAAGGTGCTGGGGAAACTGAAAAGGTCTGAAAGTGGATAAATCATCTAGACCAGATGGACTGCATCCCAGGATTCTGAAGGAGATGGCTGAGGAGATTTGTGAAGGCATTGGTAGTGATACTTCACAAATCACTTAGTCAGGGAGGGTCATACAGGACTGGTAAATGGTTAATGTAACACCCCTGTTTAAAGAGGGAAGAAGGCCCCAGACAACAAACGAGAGACCAGTTAGCCTAACCGGAGCCATTGATAAGATTTTAGAGTCCATTATTAGAGATGAGATTACAGAGTACATGGAAGTACATGGCAGAACACGGCTGAGTCAGCACGTCAAGGAGCAGTCTTTGGACAAATCTATTAGAATTCTTTGAGGTGGTAATGAGCAAGTTAGACAAGGGAGAGCCAGTGGACGCGCTTTATTCGGATTTCTAAAAGGTCTTTGACAAGGTGCCGCAAAGGATGCTGCTAAATAAGAGCCCATGGTGTTCGGGGTGAGGTACTGGCATGGATAGAGGTTTGGCTGACTGGCAGAAGGCAGAGAGTACAAATAAAAAAGGCTTTTTCCAGATGACAGTCGGTGACTACTAGAGTTCCACGGGGGCAAGTATTGGGACCCCAACAATTCATGTTATACAATAATGGCTTCGACAAGGGAACTGGAACAGGGTTTCTAAGTTTCTAGATATAACACATAGCTGGAGGAGAAGGTAGTATTTGGGAAGCAGGGAGGCTGCATAAGGCTAGGAAAATGGGCAAACAAGTGGCAGATGGAATACAATTAGGGAAAATGTGCATGGCATAGATTATTTTCAAATCAGGAAAATACTTCAAAAATCTGAAACATAAAGGGACTTTGGAATCCTCGTCCAAGATTCTCTTAAGGTTAACATGCAAGTTTTGTTGGCCATTTGGAAAGCAAATAGGAAATTAGCATTCATCTCAAGATGACTAAGATACACGAGGACAGATGTAATGCTGAGGTTGCAAGGCTCTGGTCAGGCATTTGGAACACTGCGAGCGGTTTTGGGCCTCGTATCTAAGGAATGATGTGCTGATGTTAGAGGGAGTCCAGAGGAAGCTTAGGAGGAGGATCCTGGGGACGAAGAGTTGTCATAAGAGGAGTATTTGAGAACTTTGGGTCTACACTCAATGGAGTTTGGAAGGATGACAGCGATCTGATTGAAACTTGCAGAATACTGAGAGGCCTAGATGGAGTGGATATGGAAAAGATCTTTCCACTAAGAGCAGAGACTGATCTGTGTGCACAGCTTCAGAGTGAAGGGACGATCCTATAAAATTCAAATGAGAAATAATTTCTTCAGCCATAGGGTGGCTAATCTGTGGAACCCACTGCTGCAGGGGGCTGTGGAGGCCAAGTCATTAAGTGTATTTCATACAGAGAAAGATAGGTTCTTGATTAATAAGACAATCAAGGGTTATGGGTAGAAGGCAGAAGCCTGGGGGTGGGGAACATATCAGTCATGATCAAAAGGCAGAGCAGACTCAATGGGCTGAATGGCCTAATTCCACTCCTAAATCTACACTTATAGTGCATGTTGTTATAGATGGGAAAGATTTACAACAGTTCTGCTTATTGCGAAGAATAAAGCCTTTAAGTTTCAGTTTTAACTCTCCTTTACCCAAAATACAAGAAATGAAAGACATCATTCACATTCATGGCTTTTCTTTGCAGCAGTCTCAGCCACAAATGGCTTATCATGTTTGTATGAGAGAAGAGAGCAACAATTAAAAAAAACTCCACCGTATAAACTCCTAAGTCAGGCAAAATGAAGGGAAGTGAAGCTAGACAAGATTAGGTCTTGCTCAATATCTACATAAAAGGCCAAGTGACCAAATGATGAGTCGTAGCATTCGGTGATTCCATTACTGGTACATCAGAAGTTAAAGATGAAAAAAATAAGAAGCAAAGACAGTGTCACTGTTAGAAGACATCTGAAGGCGGCCAAATGACAGATTCAGATTCATCATGTTGACATTTTGGAGACAGACCCAAACCTAGAAAAGCCAGACCCAGAGTTAGAAATCACACAACACCAGGTTATAGTTCAACAGGCTTATTTGGAAGCACTAGTGATTATGCAATGAAGGAGCAGCGCTCCAAAAGCTATTGCATCCAAATAAACCTGTTGACTATAGCCTGGTGTTGTGTGATTTTTAACTTTGTACACCCCAGTCCAACACCGGCATCTCCAAATCTGACCCAGAGGGAAGTCAAATCATCCACATGAATTGGAATTTTAACTGTACAATTTCCAGAAACCTTTGCCATTGTTAATCAGGAACCAATCCCATTGAATATATTTTCCAATGTTGAATATTCACTTGTTTTAATTTATGGCACTTTCTTCAGGTGTTCCTACACTTGCAAATCTTAGGAAATGGTTCTACTTTGCTCACTTGCAAGTTTAAAGTGGCCACTCTTCAACCAAAATAAAGTTTAAAAAAACTTTTACTCTGCCATATGTATATTTGTATGATGTTGAATTATACTGACCTTGATAGTAAATAGAAGTATTCTTCCACGAGAGACCATATTTAAGAATAAGATCATTGCTTCGTCTTCATGGGGTGAATACGTATCAAATACACGTTTAGCCATCACATGACCCTGCTCAGAGAGAAAAAAAATAATTTGCTATCGTTTGCACCACTAGTACTACAGAAAGGTATTCAATAAGATTTCAAAACCACTTACATCTTAAATATTTAAAATTATCAGTCCTGAATATACATTGGAACATAACAGTTTTCATCACTCTCTTAATCAACTATAGACTGACTACACATCAAATGCACTTGCTAAAAAGGCAAAAAAACATGAAAATGAAGAGATTTCAGGAAGTTTTCCACTGCACATGGAGAAGACGTTTATTTACATTAAGGGAGACAGTCTCCAATTGAGCCCATACAGTATAATATGCACGGCAACCACTTAATTCACAACTGACACATTTTCAGCAAAATCATACACAAATGTAGATAGGGTTTTTTTAAAAAAAGACTTTTTAGAAGATTTTCTTCCTAAAATGTAACTCAAGAATTAGAATAATGGGATCTGCACCTGCGAAGATGAGTTTGATTGAGTTAAGCAGGGGTGAGTGGTAATGCTACTGCACTGGTAATTCAGAGGCCCAGGCTAATGCTTTGGGGACATTAGGAAATTCCATGATAGTAGCTGAATTTAAAATCCACCAGGCACTAAGTTTGGAATATATAGCTAGTCTCAGTTACACAGTGATCATAACAATTATCATCTTTTTGTTTGGAGAAATCGTCTGATTCTATTCTCTAAGAAATGACATCCTCCATCCTTACCCAGTCTGGTCTACATGAAACTTCAGACACATAACAATGCAGTTGACTCTTCAGTGCCTTCTAAGATGGCTCAGAAAGCCATTTATTCAGACTGGCAACAAATATAAACAATTCCAGCAACATGAAAGAATAAAAATGTTAACAATTTACACCAATCAGGGTTTTAGATTCAGTACAAGTATATTAAGGATACAAATAACCATAGTACAGGTTGTCAATCTGATCCTTGATTACAGAGACCTTCTTTTGAATGTTTCTACATTTGCAGTTAATGACCGAGCTGAATAGATTCAGTCAGTCAATGATACTAAGTAAGGTTACTACACTAAATCACAGTGATTTACTTGGGGAAATTAGAAATCTAAAGATAAGAGTCATACTGTCAGAGGTATACACCACAGAAACAGACCCTTCAGTCCAACTCATCCATGCCAACCAGATTTCCTATCTAAATCCACTCCCATTTACCAGCATTTGGCCCATATCCCTCTGAACACTTCCTATTCATACACCCATCCAGGTGCCTTTTAAATGAAGTATTGGGACCAGGTTCCCCACTTCTTCTGGCAGCTCATTCCATGCATGCACACCCTCTGTATGAAAAGGTTGCCCCTTAGCTCTCTTTTGTATCTTTTCCACCCTCGCCTTAAACTTATGCCCTCTCATTTTGAACTCCCCCACCCCAGGGAAAATTTACCCTATCCAGGCCCCTCAAGATTTTATAAACTTCTTCAAGGTCACCCCTCAGCCTCCAACACTCCAGGGAAAATAGCCCCAGTCAATTCAGCCTCTCCTTATAGCTCAAACCCTCCAACCCTGGCAACATTCTTGTAAATCTTTTCTTAACCTTTCCAAGTTTCACAACATCCTTCCTATAGGAGGGAGACTAGAATTGCACGCAATACTCCAAATGTGGCTGAATCAATGGCCTGTACAGCCACAACATGACCTCCCAACACCTACATTCAATGCACCGACCAATAAAGCAAGTATACCAAATGCCTTCTTCACTATCATATCTACCTATGACTCCACTTTCAAGGAACTGCACTCCAAGGACTCCTTGTTCAGCAATACTCCCTCGGACTTGTATAAGTCCTGCTCTGATTTCCCTTTCCAAAATGCAGCACCTCATAATTAGATAAATTAAACTCCATCTGCCACTCCTACGCCCATTGCCCCATCTGATCAAGATCCTGTTGTATTCTGAGGTAACCTTCTTCACTGTCCACTACATCTCCAATAGCAAAAGCTCACTAATAAAAGGCCCATACTAATATTTTTCAATAGTGTCACAACTTTGACTGGGACAACACATCCATTCTAGGAAAAGCCAAACAGAGAATTCCTAGAAGCATGGCATTCCAACTGGAACTCTCTCAACAAACACATCGGGTTAAACCCCATCTTCCACTACCTGAGAAAAAAAACAGGAAATGGCATCACATTAAATGATGTCACCACAGGAAATGACATCACCAACCCAAAGAAACCCAAACGTATAAATAGAAAGCAGGAATTATCAATAGTGCTTTGCCCGGAGGCCCACCGAAGATGTTAGCTACTAGGGTGACGAAATGTCTGGAACCTTCCAGCTCAGTGAGCAAACTTATATTCAGAACCTCAACCTGAGCTACAAATCTTCTCAAAACTCGCTAAGTGCCACAACAAATTAGGACGAATAGAAATATATAGCTTGCAGATTTATATCTACAACTTTAAAACACAAAAATAGATGCAGGAAAGATTACAGTAAATTATTTTCCTTGCACTGGGTTCCATCCCATTTTATTTTCTCCTTACTCCATAAACACTTTTACATCCCACTTCAATTCAGATAATAATGATTCTTTCTGCAGACTCCACTGATTAAATCAGATACATTGCCACTCAGTTTATATTCCAATTGTATTCTTGAAACCTCTCTCCATGAAATTTGTGGCAAAACAATGTCACATACAGAAGGATTTGCCTTGGACTTACTTTAGCATCAAAAGTTGGTCTCTCTGAAGACACAGTGACAACCATGCACAAAGAGAGATTATTATCCCTTTTTTCGTAGCAAGTTTGCATGTACTGGTAATACAAAGTAATACAAATTTTACAAACTCTGTCTCTCTCATTGATACTATTTATAGAGTTTGAACAGAATTTTATTTATTGAGCATACCTCTTCTAAACTGAAGACGGTTTCTAGTGAATGGAAACATGGTGATTCAAGCACAGAACTTCCCTCACGGTAAGTGTTGGCCGTGAAGCATTTTGGGAACATCCTGACGATGTGAAGGGCACTATATGAAAATTGAAGTTCTGCTTTAACAAAGGCCTTACTATCTTTTTTATTTCACAGATAAAAAGTGCTTAATGATATTACTATCTTTGACTCTGAAAGAAGTTTGGGTATCACAAACCGTCTGTGATAATGTGTACATATAAACCAGAATACACAACATGGAAACAGGTTCAACCAGTCCATCTGCATTCATCCTTCAGATGAACAAAAGAAATTCTAATGAAGTTTACTCACCTGGACCTGTAATCCTCTTTCTTTCAAAACCTTTCAAACCTGATCCTAAAATGTTGACATTTTCTACTTCAACCACAAAACCTTGAAGTGGATTCTAAAGCCTCATGACTTTCTCCTGCCCTCTATTCTGAATCTTAGCTTTAACCTTGTATCTAAGGTCCCTCTTTCAAATCACTCTGTTTCCTATCTACTCTGTCTGCTGGTATCCATTCTTTCATAATTCGACAAACCTTGACATACTGTCATGTAATTTGCAATCAGTCAAAAAATCCTAGAAAGTCTTTATATTTACATTTTCTTTATATTCTCTTGACCTTGTTGTATGTATTGCTGATGAACCAAAAAGATTCAGCGGAGGGCATAGAAATCACGAGTGGCTCAATACAGCATGGAAAATTGTTTTCAGTATCAGTAACTGGAGAAGGTGGATTTAAGCTGACAGACCCAGTGATAGCACTGGGAAACTATTTCTTTTATATAAACAAGGCAAGTTATCATAAGCGAGAATGTGCTGCATAGAGAAATGATGGAACTAGATTGAATAGAAATATTCAGAAAAGAATTGGATAGACATTTGAAAAGAGAAACATGATTGGCCTGGAGGGAGTAGGTTAATTTGATTCAGCTACCAAACTGTCAACACAGGAACGACGGCCCAAATGGCCTCCCTCCTGGATGGTGTCATACCCTGATAGCATGTGAAACTAGACACAAAATATTTGTGTTATGTGGATGGATGAAGTTTCAGCTTTCCTTGTGCAGTTTACTTACCGTAGCTTGATTCAAAACAATAACGTGTATTCCTCGACCTTGCTCTTTGACTTCATCCTCAAGGACCTACAACGTTAAAATATGAAAGGGCATCTACTGGATCAACAAGGAATACAGCATGATGGCATCTTCCTCCCAAGCAAAATAAGAATGCTATTTCATGATACTTGAAACCTGATACAAAGCGAAAACGAAATTAAAGTTTCAATATGTTTATTAACTATTTCATTATCTTAAACTGACAAAAGAGCTCAGCTTCCCATAATTATTCTCTTACGTACAATTAGGAATAATATTACAGTTGTGAAGGAGTGTGGTCATAAGATTAAATGAAGCATTGAAATGGCACTTACTGTTGTTCCATCAACAGCAACATAGACTTTTGATCTGCTGGAATAGACTTCAATGTCCAGGACCTTCCGGCCATGTGATGGTCTGCGAGCAGTTTCCATATTAGGTATGACATTATCTGACATAAAAATAAGACAATAAGTCGTTTAAACCAAATCCATAATATACCACCTGTAAATAAGTAGAATTGAGATTTACACAATAGCTACCTCTGGAATAGTAAACTGCACAATATCCATTTTTAGGACATTGCTGGATATCCCAAAATCCCTGAGAAGGTCATGGTAGTTAGAGACTTTTTAAAGCTGTTTGATTCGATTGAAGCACTTCTAAGTCACTTCAGAAGGCAGCTAGAACTCAACCACTTCAGTGAAAGACTGTGAGACATATAGGCTAGACTGCTGACGGATGATGGTTCCTTGGTTTTTAATAAACAATAATCTTACAGCTTCACTGTCACTTTTACTGAGGTCAGTTTTTTTCTTCCTTAAAGAATTCTGAGTTTAAATCTCACACTGGTGGGTTTTGACCTCTCAATCTCCCAAGCAATGATCAGTAACAAAACCAAAGATCTGAGAGATGTCAAAAAACAGTTATTTGGCATGGAAAAGGTTATAGTAAGTAATTCAAATTCAGATAATGTTTTTACTGCAGATTTACTATACAAAAGTAAACTGTCTTCCTGCCATCAAGTTGTAGATGATTAAAGTCCAAAGATGTGCAGGTTATGTGGATTGGTTACATAGTAAGTTGCGACATGGTGTCCAGGGATGTGCAAGGATTAATCATGGTAAGTGCAGGATTACAAGGATAGGTGGGTCTCAGTGGGATGTTTTTCTGAGGGTCAGAGAAATCTCAATGGGCCAAGTGGCCTCTTTCTGCTGTAGGGATTCTATGAAATCTTGTATGATGCTTGTATCACAGTTAATGTTTGATTGTGAGCATCCTCACACACTAACTGGACGGCATAGCTACCATGGCACTCACCAACATGTCAACACAAACAGTACAAAAATAGTGGAAGGCATAATAATGATTATAGGACTACAATTAATGAACAAATTGAAATTGGATTCTACATCACATGAAACGCAGCGTTCAAGAATATTATAAATTGGAACTGATGTAGGCCATATGGTTACCAAGCCAAATCTCTGGGGTATAGAATTTCTAACATTCATAACTGTATGTGTTGAAAAATGTCTTATCTCAGTCCTAAATGGTTGATCTCTTATCCTAATATTAGACCAGAAGACCATAAGACATAGGAGTGGAAGTAAGGCCATTCGACCCATCGAGTCCACTCTGCCATTCAATCATGGCTGATGGGCATTTCAATGCCACTTACCCGCACTCTCCCCGTATCCTAAATTCCTTGCGAGATTAAGAATTTATCAATCTCTGCCTTAAAAGACATTTAACATCTCGGCCTCCAATGCGCTCCACGGCAATGAATTCCACAGGCCCACCACTCTCCGGCTGAAGAAATGCCTTCTCATTTCCGTTCTAAATTGACCCCCTCTAATTCTAAGGCTGTGCTCACTGGTCCTACATCCCCGCCTGACGGAAACAAATTCCCAGCATCCACCCTTTCTAATCCATGCATCATCTTGTAAACTTCTATTAGATCTCCCCTCAACCTTCTAACTTGAATGAATGCAATCCCAGGATTGTCAGCCATTCATCGTATGTTAGGCCTACCATCCTAGGGATCACCCTTGCGAATTTCCACTGGACACGCTCCAGTGCCAGTATTCTGGATCAGTGGTGCTGGAAGAGCACAGCAGTTCAGGCAGCATCCAACGAGCAGCGAAATCGACATTTCGGGCAAAAGCCCTTCATCTTTTATTCCTGATGAAGGGCTTTTGCACTAAACGTCGATTTCGCTGCTTGTTGGATGCTGCCTGAACTGTTGTGCTCTTCTAGCACCACTGATCCAGAATCTGGTTTCCAGCATCTGCAGTCATTGTTTTTACTCCAGTGCCAGTATGTCCTTCCTGAGGTGTGAGGTCCAAAACGGGACACAGTATTCTAAATGGGGCCTAACCAGAGCTTTATAAAATCTCAGTAGCACATTGCTGCTTTTATATTCAAATCCTCTAGAGATAAATGACAACATTACATTTGCTTTCTTAACCATGGACTCAACCTACAAATCAAACTTGAGAGAATCCTGGGCCAGCACTCCCAGATCCCTTTGTACTTTGACTTTATGAATTTTCTCACTGTTTAGAAAATAGTCCATGCCTATATTCTTTTTTCCAAAGTGCAAGACCTCACATTTGTTCACATTGAATTTCATCAGCCATTTCTTGGACTACTCTCCTAAACTGTCTAAATCTTTTTGCAGCCTCCCCACCTCCTCAGAACTATCTACCTGTCTGCCTGACTTCATATCATCTGCAAACTCCAACAAAATGCCCCCAGTCCCTTCATCTAGATCATTAATATATAAAGTGAACTGATGCGGCCCCAACACAACACTGCGGAACACCACATGTCACCGGCTGCCATTCCAAAAAAGAACCTTTTTATCCCAACTCTCTGCCTTCTGTCAGACAGCCAATCTCCAATCCATGCCAGTAGCTCACCTCGAATGCCATAGGCCCTCATCTTATTCAGCAACCTCCCGTAAAGCAACTTATCAAAGGCCTTTGGAAGTCTAGATAGATAAAATCCACTGGGTTTCCCTGGTCTAACCTACTTGTTACCTCTTCAAAGAATTCGAACAGGTTTGTCAGGAAAAACCTCCCCTTACTAAATCCATTTTGACTTGTTCTAATCCGACCCTGCACTTTCAAAAATTTAGAAATCTCATCCTTAAATGATAGATTCTACAATTTTGCCTAAAACCGAGGTTAGGTTAATCGACCTATAAGTTTTCCATCTTTTATCTTGATCCTTCCTTGAAGAAGGGGGTTACAACAGCAATTTTCCAACCAGCTGGGACTTTCCCCGACTCCAGTGATTTAAGGATTACAACCAACGCTTCCGCTATTTTTTCAGCCACCTCCCTCAAAACTCTAGGATGTAGCCCATCGGAGCCAGGAGATTTATCAATTTTTAAACCTTTTAGCTTTTCTAGTACTTTCTCTTTTGTAATATTAGCATACTCAACTCTGCCCCTTGACCTCTCCTTAATTGTTGGGATATTATTCATTTCTTCCACTTGAAGACTGACAGAAAGTACTTATTGAGTTCTTCAGCTATTTCCTTATGTCTCACCACTAGCCTTCCTGCATCAATTTGGAGCGGCCCAATTTTTACTTTTGCCTCTCGTATGTTTCCTATGTATTGAAAGAAACTTTTACTATCATTTCTAATATTACTGGCTAGCTTACCTTCAGGTTTGATCCTCTCCTTCCATATTTCTATCTTTGTTATCCTGTTTGTTTTTGTAGTCTTCCCAATCTTCTGATTTCCCAGTGCTCTTGACCACTTTATAGGCTCTCTCTTTTTCTATGATACATTTCCTGACTTCCTTTATCAGCCATGGCTGTCTAATTCCCCCCCACCCCGATAATCTTTCTTTTCTTTGAGATGAACCTCTGTACTGTGTCCTCAATTACACCCAGATACTTCTGCCATTGTTGCTGTACTGTCTTCCCCGCTATGCTCTGCTTCCAGTCGATTTTCATCAGTTCCTCTCTCATGGCCCTGTAATTACCTTTATTTAACTGTAACACCATTACACCTGATTTTGCCTTCTCTCTTTCAAACTACAGACTGAACTCTACCATATTATAATCGCTGTCTCTTAAGCGTACCCTTACTTTAAGATCTTTTATCAAGTCTGGCTCATTACATAGCACTAAGTCCAGAATAGTCTGCTCCTTTGTGGGCTCCATCACAAGCTGTTCCAAAAAGCCATCTTGTAAGCATTCCATGAATTCCTTTTCTTTGGATTCATTAGCAACATTATTCACCCAGTCTATTTGCATACTGCAGCCCCCCCATGATCACTGTGACCTTGCCTTTCTGACATGCCCTATTGCTTTCCTGGTACACCTTGCACCCCTGGTCCTGCCCACGGCTGGAAAGTCTGCACATTTCTTCCATTATGGGTTTTTTTGCCTTTGTGGTTCCTCAATTCCACCCATACAGACTCCACATCATCCGACCCTATGACATTCAGTGCCACAGATTTAATTTCAATCTTAGCAATCATGGCAACCCTGCCCGCACTAACCTCCTCCCTCTTTTCGGTAAGTTGTAAATCCTTGGATGTTTAACTGCCAGTCCTGAACCCCCTGCAACCATGCCTCTGTGATGCCTACCACATCATCATCATTCAGATGATTTATGCTGTCAATTCATCTACTTTGTTTTGAATACTACAAGCATTCAGGTAAAGCACCTTAATGCTAATTTTCTTATCCTCATGATTTCCATCACTTCCAGTAGTATGTCTTAACATTTCCTTCCTTTTTACTTCACTCCTAGTCGGCCTCGCACTTAAAGCCTGCACACATACTATCCTGCTGGTTATCTTTCGACTTGACTCCATACTCCCTGTTGTTTTCCCTTTTCTCTGACTCACAAGTTTAAAGTCCTAGTGACCACCCTATTTATCCTTTTGGTTCCAGATCGGTTCAGGTGGAGACCGTTTCTTCGGTACAAGTTCCCCCGGTTCCAAAACTGATGCCAATGTCCCATGGAATGGAATCCCTCTTTCCCACACCAATCTCTTAGCCACGTGTTTACTTCCCTAATGTTCTTATACCTATGCCAATTAGCACGTGGCTCAGACAGTAATCCAGAGATTATGACACTTGAGGGGGGGTCCAGTGGCAGGGAGATGAGTAGCCAGAGGAGGCAGATTTAAGGTGATTGGTATAATATCTAGTGATAGCATGAGGAAACTATTTCTCTTATATAAACAAGGCAAATTGCCATGAACTGAATGCACTGCTTGAAAAATATGAAGGATATGGATTGAACAGAAATATTCAAAAGATAATTGGATAAACATTTGAAGGGGAAAACATTCAAGGACTGCAGAGATAGAGGAGGGGAGTGGGTTAATTTGATGCTACTATCAAACAGTCAGCACTGGAACAAGGGGCCAAATGACCTCTTTCTGTTTTAACATACCAATACCATGTTCTTTAGTTAAAATTAGAAATTCTAATCTTAAGAACACAATGTAATATCACAAAGCAGATTCTACTAATTTCCTTCAACTTACAAAGATTATAACACATTCTTGATGAAGAGCTTATGGTTGAAACATCGATTCTCCTGCTCCTCAGATATTGTCTGACCAGCTGTGCTCTTTCAGAGTCACACCTTTTGACAAAAATTATATGTGTGTTGGAGTTTTAAGAGATGGTATGCCTAGCCATGCAGTTAGATGATTACCTGCACTGAGGTGTGCACAGGCCACTCCTAATGAATTACAAATTACATTAAAAAGACCAGCAAAGCTGCAATGTTACTAATAAACCCTATAATCAAACTTTCACCCCATTAATATTTAACATTGACTGTACTGTAAAGATAGAAAAAGAGCTGGTTCTAGATTCAAAACGCTACACTGACCTGTACTACTAAATAAAAATGGTTCCAATTTGGTTGAAAGATCAAACAATTTTCCAGAGGAAAACATTATCTTTACCGTGTATTATTACATCAGGAGCCAAAACCACATTACTGACCTCGCTTCATATTGCACATAAACTTCAATTCAATAGAGAACTGAACACATTCTGCTCTCTCTCTCATGTTGCATCTCACATGAACTGTTTGTATTTATATACAGTAGTACATTAACATAGGAAATACATTATAAAGCACCTTACAGAATCTTACCATAATCTTCTATTAATTCCTCCTCGGCTGCAGCTCTCCTTGTATCTAAAATAAGTTTGATGTTGACGATAACAGTTACAAGTAGAAACAGCAGTGCGACCGTCTGGAAAATAAATAGTGCCTGTTCAAGCCTGTGCTCAACATCTGAAGGAGCAAACAGTTCAGTTGGAGAGATTTCAGCTACAAGAATAAATAACAGTGAACCACTAAAACAAATGTATTCTATGGATTACTCAGCCATTTAAATAATAAAATAATTAAAGTAAATAATTAAATAAACTGGGGCATTGGTCCGACTCTCAAGGGTAAGAAACACATCAGTTATAAAATTAGACCTCAGCTGTTTCATCAATGACTTTCCCTCCACTATAAGAATGAATTGGAGAGTTTCAATGTTAGTTGCATAATGCTCAGCATCATTCATTACTCCTCAGATACTGAAGCAGTCCATATCCAAATGCACCAAGAACTGAACAATATCTATGCTTGTGCTGACAAGTGGCAAGTAAGTTTCATGCTATACAAATGCCAAGCAATGATCACCTCCAACATGAGAAAATCTAATGATCACTGCTTGACATTATATGATGTTATCATCATAAATCAAGGGTTACCACTGACTAGAAACAGAACTGGATTAGCCATGTAAATGCAGTGGCTACAACTGCAGGTCAGAAGCTAAGAATCCCGCAGTGAGTAACTCAACTCCTACTGCAAAACACCTGTCCACTAAGTACAAGGTTCTAGTCAAGGGTATATTGAAATACTGTTGAAAATGTGTTGCTGGTTAAAGCACAGCAGGTCAGGCAGCATCCAAGGAATAGGAAATTCGACGTTTCGGGCATAAGCCCTATATTGAAATACTCCCCACTTGCCTGGATGAGTGCAGCTTCAACAACACTCAAGAAGGTTGATACATCCCAGACAAAGCAGTGTGCTACATCTACAAACATCCACTTCCACTAAGCTCAGCAGAATCATTGTGTACCTTCTACAAGATGCATGTCAGAAATTGACAAAGGACCCTTACACAGACTTTCCAAACACACAACCGCTTCGATCTAGAAGGTTAAGGGCAGCAAATACATGCGTACACTGCATCTGCAAGTTCCCCTTGAAGCCACTCAGCATCCTGACTTGGAAATATATTGTCATTCCTTCAGAATCGCTGGTCAAAATCCTGGAATTTTACCTACAAGCACATGGACTGAAGCAGTTCAAGGCTGCAGCTCACTATCACCTACTTAAAGGCAGGAAGAAATCAGCAATAAATGCTGACATAACCAGTGATGCTCACATCCTCATGATTTATTTTTTAAAAATCAAACAACGAATGAGCAGTGTTCTCAGCTTGAGGGAACTGATGCATTCTCAGCTGAGATAACTACAGAGTGCAGCACTGCTTGGTGAACTAATAACTATGACAGATTTAAGTTTGATGTCAGATGTCAAGATGATTTGGAAAATGCAACCTCAAATGCAAACTGTCTCCTTATCTTGCCAGGAAGAATTCACAGTAAGAGTGGCAGACTTTACCAAGCCAGAAGCCAGAAGCAATCCTCCAAAGCAGAACTGAGGAAGGGAACATGGTGGCTTCACTACTACTACAATCTGGCTATAGGAGAGGATCCAGCCTAATCAACAAGGTAAAATAAAGAATCTATCCAATATAGCACAGATTTAATAGCAGATTGGGAATAATAGATTGAAGGTGTGGTGAGGTGGTCCATACAATGCTATGGAAGCCATCACTAAAAACAGGCAACCAGTGTTCAGTGATCCAGGACACTACATCAGGTAAGGGCAGTGAACATCCTCTGTGAAGGAAACAGATTAGATTAGTCAAAGTCATACAGCATAGAAACAGGCCCTTCAGCCCATCATGTTTATGCTAATCAACCAATACTAAACTATACTAATCCCATTTACCATAGCTTATTATGTCCTGGCATTTTAAGTCTTCAATTACAAAGCCTGTTTTAGCAGGAAAGACATAAATAAATCCAAGACAATAAAGTTCCTCTGGTTTCAAGGAACCTTCGGACCTCACTTGTCAAGAACAGAAACGATATCAACAATTTGCAACCCAGAGAACCAACAATCTTCGCAATCCAAAGAGAACATAGAGTCATAGAGATGTACAGCTCGGAAACAGACCCTTCAGTCCAACCCGTCCATGCCGACCAGACATCCCAACCCAATCCAGTCCCACCTGCCAGCACCCAGCCCATATCCTTCCAAACCCTTCCTATTCATATACCCATCCAAATACTTCTTAAAATGTTGCAATTGTACCAGCCTCCACAACTTCCTCTAGCAGCTCATTCCTTGCACCACCAGTCTTAAGCTACTTGGTCCACAAAGCCCTAAATTTCTTCTCCCTTCCTTCAAAATCAGTGAAGCTCAGTTCTCATTCCCTAACAGTATGGTACAGAGGTACAGGAGAAAAGGCAACTCTTATTGATTCAGATCCAGCAGCTCTCACTACATCTGCACCGTTAGATGGGGTGAGGAATGGTATAGGCTGAGTATAGATTATAAATTTTAAACACGTATCTGAAAGTAAGAAAGCAAGATTAGCTAATAAAGTGATGTTTAAATATATCAACGCCACCTCATGCTCCCATGAGGAGGTTGAACAGTTCATCAATATCACAAACACCTTCCACTCCGATCTCAAGTTCTCCTGGACCATCTTTTGAATTAGATAGATTATTTAGATTACTTACAGTGTGGAAACAGGCCCTTCAGCCCAACAAGTCCACACCTACCCTCCGAAGAGCAACCCACCCAGACACATTCTCCTACATTTACCCTTTTTCCTAACACTAAGGGCAATTTAGCATGGCCAATTCACCTAACCTGCACATTTTTGGACTGTGGGAGGAAACTGGAGCACCCGGAGGAAACCCACGCAGACACGGGGAGGATGTGCAAACTCCACACAGTTTCCTGAGGTGAGAATTGAATCCGAGTCTCTGGTGCTGTGAGGCAACAGTGCTAATCACTGTGCCACCCAACATCTCCCTCCCCTTCCTGGATCTTCATCTCCATTTCTGGCGACCAACTCAACACGGACATCTACTTCAAACTCACTGACTCCCACAGCTACCCACACTTCATCTCCTCCCATCACCCCTTTCTGTAAAAACACTATCCTTTACTCCTAATTCCTCCACCTCATCTGCTCCCAGGAAGAGCAATTCCATTCCAGAACATCTTAAATGGCCTCTAACTTCAAGGACTGCAATTTCCCCTCCCACATGGTCAACAACACCCTCCAGCGCATCTCCTCCACTTCCTACACCTCCGCCCTTGAGTCCACCCTCCAACGCAACTAGGATAGAGCCCCCGATCCTCACTGTCCACCCCACCAATCTCCAGATACAATGCATCAGCCTCCACCATTCCTGCCACCGACAGTCAGACCCCACCACCTGAGATATATTTCCCTCCCTACCCCTTTTAGCATTCCACAGAGACCATTCCCTCTGCGACTCCCTGGTTAGGCCCATGCCCGTCACCAACCCACCCTCCATTCCCAGCCCCTTCCTTGCCACGGCAAAAAGTGTAAAACCTGCACCCAAACCTCCCGCCTCACCTCCATCCAAAGTCCCAAAGGATCCTTCCATATACAGTAGAGATTTTCCTGCACATCCAAACACCTCATCCACTGTGTCCATTGCACTCTCTAAGAGAATGCTGAAACCTCCAGACTACTTGAATTTGAGAAGTCAGAGACTTGGGTGGATGTTGTAGTGGTTAATGTAATTTGTGTCCTGATAAAAGTTTTTAAAAAAGGTTGTGAGAGATATCATATAAAGATGCAAGGTCTGAAATGGGCAACTTAAGCACTCATAGTCTCTGTAATATTTTAATTATTACCTCAATGTAATCTCTACTTAGTTGCTAATATGTCTTAATGAAGATGTTGCTAATTGCAAGAGCCTCTTCTCATTAAACTAGCAAGTGGTTTTGTTTGACTATACCAAACTAAACTGAACCTGTATATCCCTGCCTTGGAAGAGGATGGTGGCAGCAAACCTACCAAAAAGTGAGTAGGCAGCATCATGTAATGTGGTGGCTTGCTCATAGAAAATTTGTATTTTGTGATCTTGAGAAACACAATAATGGCCAGAATACCAGAGACACTCCTCTGTACTTCTTCATAATAGCACTATCGACTCTCTTACACCAACTAGTAAGGCATGTGGGACCTAAGCTTAATGTTTCATCTAAAAGACGGAACCTCCAACAGTGCAGTACTCTTTCAATACTGTGCCGGTGTGTCTGCAGTTAACTTATGCTTAAGTCCTGGAATCAGAGGCGACAATATTACCAAGCAAGTCACAGCTGACATGTAGCACAAGTTGCAAATATAGTATAAACTTTCATAAGCTATAGTGTTAAATTAATCATGCTTCCCTGATCAGCTGATTTTTTAAAAGATAATAAAGTTTATTTTGTTTTGAAATATGAAATTTTGTAACTTAGTTGAACAGCTAACTACCACATAACTGGATTTTTTCCTTCAAACATGAATGGTCTCCAACAGGATTGTAACACAAAAACTAACTCTGTGCATGGATCTACAGCATGTACATACATGAAGACACAAACAAGGAGACGGAGTCATTCATTTTGCCCTTTTAGATTACTCCATCATTAAGCTAATCTGATTTTAACTCAAATCCTCATTCCTGGCTACCCGATAACCTTTCACCCTTGATCTATCCACCTCTTCCTTAAAAATATTCAAAGACTTTATTTCCATCACTTCGCAAGAAGAGAGTTCTAAGACTTCTGATGTTCTGTGACCAAAAAAATTCAGTCTCATCAGTGTTAAATGCTAAAGGCATTATTTTTAAAAGTGATCCCTTGTTCTAAATTCTTCCACAACAGGAAACATCAATTCTGTCCAAACCCAAGATTTATAAGGATGTCGCCAGGGTGGGAGGGTTTGGGTTATAAGAGGAGGCTGAATAGCCTGGGGCTGTTTTCCCCGGAGTGTCGGGGGCTGAGGAGTGACGATATAGACGTTTGTAAAATGATGAGGGGCTTGGATAGGGTAAGTAAACAAGGTCTTTTCCCTGGGGTGGGGAAGTCCAGAACTGGAAGGCATAGGTTTAGGGTGAGAGAGGAAAAATTTAAGAGAGACGTAAGGGGCAACTCTTTCACGCAGAGGGTGGTACGTGTATGGAATGATCTGCCAGAGGAAGTGGTGGAGGCTGGTATGATTGCAACATTTAAAAGGCACCTGAATGGGTATATGGATAGGAACGGATTAGAAGGATATGGGCCAAGTGCTGGCAAATGGGACTAGATTAGTTTAGATATCTGGTTGGCACGGACGGAAAGGTCTGTTTCTGTTCTTTATGATTCTACGACTTACAGGATTTTGTATATTTTTAAGAGGGAAAGTGAAAAGGGCCAAGGAAAAGTCCTAGGGGGCACCAGATGAAAGGACACGAGAATACAGATGGAATGATTCTCTGGAAGTGGTAGACAGATCAGAACAGAACAAGCTGACAGCAATCCAAAACCAATTAGCAATGCAATAGTGTGGAAGAGTCTATGGCAAAAATGTTGTGATAAACCACGGTAAAGGTCAAAGAGAAAGAGGAAGTACTTGCATGTACAGGAGGCAGTGACAATTTATTGGATTAGTAATCCAGAATGCCAATTTAATGTTCTGAGGACATGAAATCCAAACCAAAGCAGACAGTGAAATCTGAAATCAGCAGGTGATGGTAACATAATGCTAATGTCACTGGACGCTAGGTGTAAGTGCCTTACTAGTGCTTTAGAAGTACGAGTTTAAATCCCACCATAACATGAGGAATTTATACATTAGACAGATAAATCTTTGTATGTTAGATGCCTACACCTGCTTCTATTTTGTATGTTCCACGTAAGTGATAGATTAAATTATATGGGATTGACACACACTACACTGACCATCTCTCATATCATCTCAGCCTCAACTCTACTTTCCTGCCTGCTCCCCATAACCCACTAGTAATTTAAAAAAATCAGACTAACTCCTCCTTTAAGTTTACTCAATGACCCAGCATCCACCACACTCTATAGTAAGAAATTCCAGAGATTCTTGCCCTTGAGAGAAGTAACTTCTCCTTGTATTTTAAATCCGATACCCCTTAAAACTGACATCTCAATCCAGACTGTCCCACAAGAGGGAACATTCTCCCCATGTGTACTCTGTCAATCCCTTTAGCATCTTATTTTACTCAACTCCAGAGAGATTTGGTTTAAACTACTCAATATATCTTCCTAAGACAAACCTCTCACGTTTGGAATCAATCTAGTGAACTTTCTCTGAACTGCCTCCGATGCAACTCCATCCTTCCTCAAGTAAAGGGGACCTGAACCGTGCTGTAATGTACTACCCCAGATGCAGTCTCACTAATGACTCGTACAGTTGCAGCAAAAAAACTTTCCCACCTTTTATACTGTTTGGCAGTAAATGCGGTAAACACCGACCTCCCCTCCCCCCGCCCACTCAGCTCCCAGGGCCACCTGAGGCCTCCTCACCTGGCACAGCCTCCTCACTGACCGCTGTCCCGTTAACCTGTACTTCCAAGCGATGAACCAGCTCCTGTGCCGCCGCGGGACGAAGGGTTTGGCCCGCGGGTTCGGCTTCCACTCGTCCATCACCGGCACCGGGGGGGGGGCTCTCAGCCTCGGCCGCAGCCCCGCGATCACCGCCGTTTATTGTCGATTATGCTCCTTAGATCATCACCCCCCTCCCCTGGGCCTGGGCCTGGCTCTGACTGCAGCCCTGAATGGGTACCCCTCCCCCCACCGACCACCAGCTTTCACCCCCCGCCCCCCGTAACCCAGATTTCACTTCCGGGTCCCGTCACCAGATAGACCGTATTCACAAGCGCCATCTTGAATTCTGCGCCCTCTGACGTCTGAGTGACTGGACTCACTTGTTTATTATTGCAAAGTTTATTTTGATCTGTCCCTTTCTGTTATTCTTTGATTTAGCTTTCCCATATTTGTATTTTTCTGTCTTATTTCAACTCTTTGATATATCATACCTTACCACATTTGATTTCTTGCTTCCACTATTTAGTTTAAAACCCTCTTTACCTTTTTAGCTATGTGGTCACTGCACAGTTCAGGTTTATATTGACTCAACTGTACGATCACCATAAAACTGAACTAACTGGTTTCCTTATTGCAATCAATAATTCAGAAGAAAAAAAAACTGGGACAACATGTCGATGGTTTGTTAAATTAACGTTATGACTAAATCTTACTTTTCTCCATGTATTTTCTTCATTTTGCCCTTCTGTTTCCCCACAAGTCCAGTTCTTTTATCTGACCTCCTCTGGTATTATTCTGTTGTGATTTGTTTTAGCAAGACCTGTCATTGAGATCCATAGTATTACAATTCTAAATTCTACAATTACATTACAAGCAGATTAGTAGCTTTTTAAAACAAAAATATTTTTGATGGCTTTAAATATGTAGTAGGCTAGACAATGCCTTCTCCCAGTTGAAATTTGCCTGTAGCCTAACTTTGCTTCACGAACTGTCGTCGATGGGGTAAGGTTCAGATGCTATCTTTTATTTAGAATTGAGTAAGTCCAAACCAGAATTTGCAGAGGGTACCAAACTAGAGGAATACAGCTAACAGTGAGGAAGACAACAATGTAAGGCAAGAAGAAATTATAAAGCCTATACTGAGCAGTTGAGGAAGTTAACATTTACACACAGACAAATGTGAATTATTGCACTTCAGAAGGAAAAATAAATCTTTAGAAGAAACAGAATGAGGTTAAAGGCCAAAGGGATCTGGGGGTAGAGGTGAACAAATTGTAAAAATGTTCTGGTCCCCATATCTATGGAACAATAAGAACATAAGACATAAGAGCAGAAATTAGGCCATTCAGCCCATCAAGTCAGCTCTGCCATTCAATTATGGCTGATAGGTTTCTCAACCCTATTCTTCTACTTTCTCCCCATATCCCATTGACAATCAAGAACTTATCTATTTCAATCTTAAATACACTCAATGACCTGGCCTCCACAGCTTTCCGTGGCAATGAATTCCATAGATTCACCCACTCTCTGGCTGAATAAGTTCCTCCTTATCTATATTCTAAAAGATCGTCCCTTTACTCCAAGACTGCGCCATCTGGTCCTAGTGCCTCCTACTAATGGAAACATCTTCTCAACATCAGTTCTGTCCAGGCCATTCAGTATTCTGTAAGTTTCAATTACATCCCCCTCATCCTTCTAAACTCCATCAAGTATAGACCCAGAAGGCTCAAACATTCCTCATATGTTAAACTTTTCATTCCCAGGACCATTCTCATGAATCTCCTCTGAACTCGCTCCAGGGCCATTATATCTTTCTTGAGATATGGGGCGCACAACTGTGCACAATTCTCCAAATATGGTCCGACTAGAATCTTACAGAGCCTCAGAAGTACATCTCTACTTTTATGTTCAAATCCTCTCGAAATAAATGCTATCATTGCATTTGCCTTGCTAACTATTGACTTAACCTACAAATTTACCTTGAGAGAATCCCAAAATAGAACTCACAAGTCTCTTTGCACTTCAGATTTCTGAATTTTCTCCTCTTTCATAAAATAGTTCTTGCCTCTATTCTTCCTACTAAAGTGCATGACCTCACAATTTCCCACATTGTACACTATCTGCCACTTCTTTGCCCACTCTCCTAAGGCTTTATAAACCCTTCTGCAGCCTCCTCAATTCCACCTGTCACTCTACCTATCTTTGTATCATTTGCAAGCTTAGCCAGAATGCCCTCAGTTCTTATAACTGGATTGTTAATGTATAAAATGAGAAGTTATTGTCCTAACACCGAGCCTTGTGGAACACCATTTGACACCAGCTGCAATAACAAGACCCTTTCATCCCCACTCTGCTTTCTGCCAGACAGCTAAGCTTCTATTCATGCTAACACCTTGTCTCTACCACCTATATCTTGCTCAGTCACCTCCTGTGCAGCACCTTGTCAAAGGCCTTCTTGAAGTCCAGATAGATAACATCCATTGGCTCTCTTTAGCTAATAAGCTCATTACTTCCTCAAAGAATTCTAGCAGATTTGTCAAGCATGACCTCCCCTTGATGAAACCATGCTGACTTTGCCTTATTTTACCATAAACTTCCAAGTATTCAGAAATCTCATCCTTCACAATGGATTCCAGTATCTTACCTACAACTGAGGTTTGGCTAATCTGTCCTTAATTTTTCTGTCTGTGTTTGCCTTAGTCCCTTTTAAAACAGGGGTGTCATGTTAGCGATTTTCCAGTCCTCTGGGATCCTCCCTGACTCTGGTGATTCCTGAAAAGTCTTCACTAATGTCTCCACTATTGCTTCAGCTATCTCCCTTAGAACTTTGGGGTGTAGTCCATCTGGTCCAGGTGATTTATCCATCTTCAGGCCATTCCGTTTTTCTTGCATCTTCTCCCTGGTGATTGCCACCATACTCAGCCGTGCCCCCTCACTCTCTTGAAGTTTTGGGATATTACTCGTGTCTTCCACCATGAAAGCTGAGCATGAAGTAATTATTCAGTTCCTCAGCCATTTCCTTATTTCCACTACTATCTCTCTAGCATCATTTTCCAGTGGTCCAATGTCCACTTTTGCCTCTCTTTTGCTTTTTTGTATATCAAAAGCAACTCTTACAGTCTTCCTTTATGTTACTGGTTAGTGTACCCTCATATTTAATCTTCTCCCTCCTTATTTCTTTTTATTGTTGGTCTTTGCCCAATCCTCTAGTTTCCCACTGCCCTTTGCCATATTATATGCTTTCTCTTTTGTTTTTATGCTGTCCCTGACTTCACTTGTCAGCCATGGTTGCCTCATCCTCTATATACCGTGTTTCTTTTTCCTCAGGGTGAATCTGTGCTGTGTCTCCTGAATTACTTCCAGAAACTCCTGCCATTGCTGTTCCATTGTCTTGCCTGATAGGCTCCTCTCCTAGTCAATTCCTCCCAGCTCCTCCCTTATGCCTCTATAGTTGACTTTATTCAGCTATAATACCATTACCTCTGATTCTATTTTCTTCCTCTCAAATTACAGAGTAAATTCAATCATATTATGATCACTGCCTTCTCAGGGTTCCTTCACCTCAAGCTCCCTTATCAAGCCTGACTCATTACACAACACTAAAGCCAGTATTGCTTGTTCGCTAGTGGGCACCACCACAAGCTGCTCCATAAAACCATCTTGTAGACACTCCACAAATTGATGCCTTGGTCCAGAGGAGGTTTACAAGAATCGTCCAGGAATGAAGGGCTTATCATGAGGAACAGTTGAGGACTCTGTGCCTGTACTCGATGGAATTTAGAAGGATGAGGGGGGATCTGATTAACACTTCGATAATACTGAGAGGGCTTGACACAGTGGACACAGAGAAGATGTTTCCACTAATAAGAGTGGCTAGGACCCATGGGCAGAGCCCCGTCACAGTGAGGGGAATGTTCTTTAAGAACTGAGATGAGAAGGAATTTCTTCAGCCAGAGAGTGGTGAATCTGTGGAACTCATTGCCACAGAAGGCTGTGGAGACAAAGTCTTTGAATGTATTTAAGACTGAGGTAGATAGGAGATCAGGACTTATGAGGAGAAGGCAGGGGAATGGTGTTTAGAAACATAACAGCTATGAACAAATAGTAAGCAGACTCAACAGGCCAAATGGCCTAATTCTGCTCCAATATCTTACGGTCTTATGGAAAAGCAATGTAATCATAAAAATGCAAAAAAAGGCCCAGAGTTATTTTCAGGTGTTCAAAACTTACATAGTTATGTTGAACTTATAAAGAACTTTGGTAACACAGCACTTGTAATTTGCTAACTACATTATATAATAAGACATAAAAGCAGTGGAGAAAGGGAAAAACATTATATATTATTGTACTAGAATTAAGAGATTATAGTATAGGAAAGATTGACATATTGCATGCAAGTTGCAAGTTTCAAAATATTCCATTGGCTTTAAATAGCTTTGAGACATCCTAAGATTGTGGAAGGCAGTATTTATGTGCATATATGCCTTTTTTCAAAGAAAACCTGTCTTTCTATGCAAATGAAGTGAAGTTAATATCTCAGGAGATTAATTAACAGGAGAGTAAGTCATTGGGCCTGCCTACAATACATAGTGTTTAGATTAGAGTGGTGCTCGAAAAGCACAGCAGGTCAGGTAGCATCCGAGAATCAGGAAAATCGACGTTTCGGGCAAAAGCCCTTCATCAGAAATGGTGAATACAACTCTATTTTCCCGCTCCTCAGATGCTGCCTGACCTGCTGTGCTTTTCCAGCATCACTTTAATCTAAACTCTGGTTTCCAGCATCCGCAGTCCTCACTTTTGCCTATAATAAATAGCAATGACCCACCCCATCCTTGTAATCTCATGGGAGACATGAAAAATACCAAAGGAAACCAATGCCTAATTGATGACAAAATTGGAAATTCCTAAGGCAGTATAGTCTGCAGCTTTATAGGATCACATTTACTTGGGGTGGCATGGTGGCTCAGTAGTTAACACTGCTACCTCACAGTACCAGGGTCCCAGCTTCCATTCCAGCCTTGGGTGACTGTGCGGATTTTGCACATTCTCCCTGTGTCTGCATGGGTTTGCTCCGGTTTCCTCCCACACTCCAAAGATGTGCAGGTCAGGTGAATTAGCCATGCTAAATTGGCCATAATGTTAGGTCAATTAGTCAGAGGGAAATGGGTCTGGGTGGGTTACTCTTCGGACGGTTGGTGTGGACTGGTTGGACCGAAGGCCTGTTTCCACACTGTGGGGAATCTAATCTAAATAAGTTACCCTCCTCCTCTCACTAATTTGTCAAGTACATTTTGTGTAGGGCACTTGTAAGATGACGATGCTGTAGGGCAGAAAACGTTTTGTGCCTGAATACTCGATTAAGCATTAAAGCAGCTGCTGAAGATGTGGAAGGGTTGGTAGAATCGATAGACACAACAAAAATGGAGAAACCACCATTGTCATGGCAATTGATTGATGACCACCATGTGATACTATATTTTCTCCTCCCACTAAGCTGCACTTTGAAGGAGTGTGGAGGCAGTAAATAAATGATGCAAATTGGATACTATTGTTTCTGGATGTCATTGTGGAAAATTTGTTACCAGGATGTAAGTGATAGAAGAAACTGTCTTGAAATATATGATTATGAACTGCTGAATATGGAGAATATATGGATACAAGGATTGGGATAGTAATGGAAGATCAACATGTTGGCAATTGCAGTGTAAGAACTAACAAAGGATTTTACAGCAGGAGATGTAGAGCCATCTATGTCTGGATGTATTGCAAAAGTCATGTCTCTTTACTTTGTTAGTGGAATACTCTTCTTTACAGTAAGAAGTCTCTAGTCTTTTAATTAGCAACAAGAGGTATGATTGTGAGGAGTAGATAACTTGCTCTCCAGCAGTTGGAGAGTTATCTTGATGTTTTGGATACTTATTTTTCCTTTCGATCTGCTTCACTGTCACAGTGTCTTGTCCTTTTTATTGTTCCTGGTAACCTTGTCCATGTCATCTCTGGTTAATCACTCTCTTATTTATTTGGTCTTTCTGGCTCATCAGTTTTTATTGTGTAACATTAGAACTAGTTTTGTTAACTGCAAGCTCCTGATTTCCAATCAACCGTCTCTTACACATATTAGATCTGACAACATTGCCTAATATGAAAACAAATAAATGTTCTCCAGGGTGTGTTCAAGAGCAAATGACCACTAGATGGCAGCAAGCTAATATTGTTGGGAATAGCAATTTTTTTTGTAGTTTAATTTACAGTAAAATTGCATAGTTTGCATTTTGTCACAAATCTGATCAAATGATGCATATGTAAATTAAAGTTAGGCTTAGTATGGATTTTGTAATAATACTTTTTTTTAAAAAATTTCTCAAAGAATTGTGATTCAAATATGTTAACTGCACAATCCAGTTTCGGGGTGCTTTGTTTTTCAGGGCGTTGAGTATGTTTTTTGCCTCTCAAAATGATTTCTGAGATAGGACAGCATTGTTATCATCTAAAATCTGAAGAGATGCCTGAGACCTAATGAAACAAGTGTTGGACATTAATTAAAGGTTAAGTTGGTGAAAATGAGTTCTATGAATATGGGAGCTAGTAATCAGTGGAATGTGAGTTTTATGGATTGTAGTTAACGGAAATAAATCCCTCATTTAAAATGTAGACATGGATACTTTAAAATAGTTATCTTCTAGTGTACACCACTAGTAGTAGAGGATGGTTGATTCAAAAGAGAGAATTCCAGGGTATAATTACAAACCGATGTTTTCTGAAAATAAGTTTTATGACCAGCGAAAGAATGAAGTTGCAATATAGACTTCAGTTACTTTACCAAACAGGAGATGAGGTATGGCCTTTGTGCATTTGTTACCTAACAGAAATAAGATAAAAACAAAATTTCTAGAAGTTGAAGCCCGATGACTTGAACATGGCTGAAGGTTTGAATAGATTGTAATCTTTCATAGATTAAAATTTATCAAAGATGATTTGTTGACTCTTACGAGGCCTGGTCAAATTTCAACAAACTTAGATTTACATAATACATGGAAATGGAATTAATGGAATTCAGTAGATTGAATGCAAGGCCTGCAGAAATTCTATTTGAAAATTCTCCACTCTGTGTTGGCATGTCACTTATTAGACAGTAACAAAGTATTAAACATGGACAGATTTATGGTTTTGGCAGAAGTTAAATTTGGGGATAAATGTATACTGCACAATCACTGATATGACAGAAAATGGAGGATATAATATCAGGAAACTGGTGAATGTGTTTCAGTACAGATTTAGACAACAATATGAAAGGAGAACTATAACTAATAGAAGATATGGATTCTGGGTAATCTAAGATGGAGGATGGGAAAAATGTCTGGCTGTAACAGCTGCTCCTTTTTTGAGGTATTTTAGGTGCTGGAGGTGGTTTCCTCAAATTTCAATAGCAGCAATTAGTGGTTTTATATGCTGTTGCATTGTTTTGGAACTTGGGGGAAAAAAAAGTCAAAACAACAGCAGTTTTAAAAGGAAGAACAACAGACAAAGGAAGCACATGGTGAGGCCAGTGCAGGAGAGAGAGAAAGAAAGAAAGAAACTGACACTGACACTGACACTGACACTGCCTTTGCTGTTTGAATTCATGTATCACTGGACATCGGAGTGCATCTGGGAACATTAACAAACAGTGAAATTCACAACTGATCTTGGGTGAAGTTCACAGCACAGAAGCAGATAAGTGTATTGTTGTTTTAAGTGTGATCGACAGAAAGTCTGCAGTAGTGAGTTGAGTAGAGTGGGTTCTTTCTTGATTATATATTTTTTGGAGCCAAGTCTCTTGATTAAACTTAAAATATAAGTCTTAACTATTAATTTAACCTGGGGCAGTGTTTGTAGCGGAATGAGGCAGTGTTATTTCCTGGGTCTGTAAATTGTGTAGGAGCAAAAATGGCCTTTAGTAGAGTGATATGCGCTTCTTGTCAGATGTGGGAGTTTAAAGAGAGTTAAAAGGGTTACTGTGGATTATATCTGCCGTAAATGCTGTTGGTTACGAATCTTATCAGATCAAATGGATCAGTTGGAGAGACAGTTAGAAGCAATGAGGAATTTGCAACAGCAACAGTATGTGATGGATGGTAGTTATAGGAAGGGAGGAAGTCTCAGATACAGTCACATGAATGGGTTAACTCTAGGAAAGGTAAGAGAAGTAGGCAGCAAGTGCAGGAGTCCTATGTGGATATACCCATTTCAAACAAGTATGCTGTTTTGGAAAATGTAGGGGGGAATGAATTCTCAGGGGAACTTAGCACGAACAGCCAAATTCCTGGTATTGAGACTGGCTGTATTGCAACGAGGGCTACGTTGGGTTCCAAGAGATCAATTGTGTTAGGGAATTCTCTACTCCAAGGTACAGACAGACATTTCTGTGCCCAGCAGCAAAAATCAGAATAGTGTGTTGCTTCCCTGGTGCCAGGATCAAGGATGTCTCAGAGAGGGTGCAGAATATTCTCACGGGGGAGAGGGGCCAGCAAAAGGTCATTGTACACATTGGAACCAACAGTATAGGAAGGACAAAGATTGAGAGTCTGAAGGGAGATTACAGAGAGTTAGTCAGGAATTTAAAAAGATGGTCCTCGAGATTAGTAATATCTGGATTACTCCCGCAGCAATGAGCTAGTGAGGGCAGAACTAGGAGGATAGAGCAGATGAATGCATGGCTGAGGAGCTGGTGTATGGGAGAAGGATTCACATTTTTAATCATTGGGATCTCTTTTGGGGTAAAAGGGACCTGTACAAGAAGGACAGATTGCACCTAAATTGGAAGGGGACTAATATACGGGCAGGGAAATTTGCGAGAACTGCTTGGGAGGATTTAAACTAGTAAGGTGGGGAGGTGGGACCCAGGGAGATAGTGAGGAAAGAGATCGATCTGAGATGGGTACAGCTGAGAACGGAAGTGAGTCAAACAGTCAGGGCAGGCAGGGACAAGGTAGGACTAATAAATTAAACTGCATTTATTTCAATGCAAAGGGCCTAACAGGGAAGGAAGATGAACTCAGGGCATGGTTAGGAACATGGGACTAGGATATCATAGCAATTATAGAAACATGGCTCAAGGATGGGCAGGACTGGCAGCTTAATATTCCAGGATACAAATACTACAGGAAGGATAGAAAGGGAGGCAAGATGAAAGGGGGTGGCATTTTTGATAAGGGATTGCATTACAGCTGTGCTGAAGGAGGATATTCCTGGAAATACACCCAAAGAAGTTATTTGGATGGAGCTGAGAAATAAGAAAGGGATGATCACCTTATTGGGATTGTATTATAGACCCCCTAATAGTCACAAGGAAATTGATAAACAAATTTGTAAGGGGATTTCAGCTATCTGTAAGAATAAGAGGGTAGTTATGGTAGGGGATTTTAACTTTCCAAACATAGACTGGGACTGCCATAGTGTTAAGGGTTTAGATGGAGAGGAATTTGTTAAACGTGTACAAGAACATTTTCTGATTCAGTATGTGGATGTACCTACCAGAGAAGATGCAAAACTTGACCTATTCTTGGGAAATAAGGCAGGGCAGGTGACTGAGGTGTCAGTGGGGGAGCACTTTGGGGCCAGCGACCATAATTCTATTAGATTTAAAATAGTGATGGAAAGGATAGACCAGAGCTAAAAGTTGAAGTTCTAAATTGGAGAAAGGCCAATTTTGACGGTATTAGGCAAGAACTTTCAAAACCCGAATGAAGGCAAATGTTCGCAGGTAAAGGGACGGCTGGAAAATGGGAAGCGGCACGGTGGCACAGTGGTTAGCACTGCTGCCTCACAGCGCCTGAGACCCGGGTTCATTTCCCGACTCAGGCGACTGACTGTGTGGAGTTTGCACGTTCTCCCCGTGTCTGCGTGGGTTTCCTCCGGGTGCTCCGGTTTCCTCCCACAATCCAAAGATGTGCAGGTCAGGTCAACTGGCCATGCTAAATTGTCAGTAGTGTTAGGTAAGGGGTAAATGTAGGGATATGGGTGGGTTACGCTTCGGCGGGTCGGTGTGGACTTGTTGGGCCGAAGGGCCTGTTTCCACACTGTAAAGTAATCTAATCTAAAAAAGCCTTCAGAAATGAAGAATCAGAATCCAGAGGAAAGTATATTCATGTCAGGGTGAAAGGAAAGGCTGGTAGGTATAGGGAATGTTGGATAACTAAAGAAATTGAGGATTTGGTTAAGAAAAGGAAGGAAGCATATGTAAGGTACAGACAGGATAGATTGAGTGAATCCTTAGAGTATAAAGGCAGTAGGAGTATACTTAAGAGGGAAATCAGGAGAGCAAAAAGGGGACATGGGATAGCTTTGGCAAACAGAATTAAGGAGAATCCAAAGGGTTTTTACAAATACGGTAAGGACAAAAAGGTAACGAGGGAGAAAACACGGCCCGTCAAAGATCAGCAAGGCAGCCTTTGTATGGAGCCACAGAAAATATGGGAGATACTAAATGAGTATTTTGCATCAGTATTTACTGTGGAAAAGGATGTGGAAGATATAGATTGTAGGGAAATAGATGGTGACACGGTGTAAAATGTCCAAATTGCAGAGGAGGAAGTGCTGAATGTCTTGAAACGGTTAAAGGTGGATAAATCCCCAAGACCTGATCAGGTGTATCCTAGAACTCTGTGGGAAGCTAGAGAAGTGATTGCTAGGCCTCTTGCTGAGATATTTGTATCATCAGTAGCCACAGGTGAGGTGCTGGAAGACTGGAGGCTGGCTAATGTGATACCACTGTTTAAGAAGGGTGAAAAGGACAAGCCAGGGAACTATAGACCAGTGAGCCTGATGTCAGCGGTGGGCAAGTTGTTGGAGGGAATCCTGAGGGACAGGATGTACATGTATTTGGAAAGGCAAGGACTGCTTAGGGATAGTCAACATGGCTTTGTGCGTGGGAAATCATGTCTCTTAACAGAGTTTTTTGAGGAAGTAACAAAGAGGATTGATGAGGGCAGATGGAAGATGTGATCTATATGGACTTCAGTAAGGCATTCGACTAGGTTCCTCATGGGAGACTGATTTAGCAAGGTTAGATCTCATGGAATACAGGGAGAACTAGCCATTTGGATACAGAACTGGCTCAAAGGTAGAAGACAGAGGGTGTTGGTGGAGGGTTGATTTTCAGACTGGAAGCCAGTGACCAGTGGAGTGCCACAAGGATCATCTACTTTTTGTCATTTACATAAATGATTTGGATGCGAGCATAAGAGGTACAGTTAGTAAGTTTGCAGATGACACCAAAATTGGAGGTGTAGTGGACAGCGAAGAGGGTTACCTCTGATTACAACAGGATTTTGATCAGATGGGCCAATGGGCTGAGAAGTGGCAAATGGAGTTTAATTAAGATAAATGAGAGGTGCTGCATTTTGGGAAAGCAAATCTTAGCAGGACATACGCACATAATGGTAAGGTCCTAGGGAGTGTTGCTGAACAAAGAGACCTTGGAGTGCAGGTTCATAGCTCCTTGAAAGTGGATTCGCAGGTAGATAGGATAGTGAAGAGGGCGTTTGGTATGCTTTCCTTTATTGGTCAGAGTATTGAATACAGGAGTTGGGAGATCATGTTGTGGCTGTACAGGACATTGGTTTGGCCACTGTTGGAATATTGTGTGCAATTCTGGTCTCCTGCCTATCGGAAAGATGTTGTGAGACTTGAAAGGGTTCAGAAAAGGTTTACAAGGATGTTGCCAGGATTGGATGATCTGAGCTAAAGGGAGAGGCTGAACAGGCTGGGGCTGTTTTCCCTAGAGCGTCGGAGGTTGGCGGTGACCTTATAGAAGTTTACAAAATTATGAGGGGCATGGATAGGACAATTAGACAAAATCCTTTCCCTGGAGATGGGGAGTCCAGAACTAGACAGCATAGGTTTAGGGTGAGAGGGCAAAGATATAAAAGGGACCTAAGGGGCAACCTTTTCACATAGAGGGTGGTACGTGTATGGAATGAGCTGCCAGAGGAAGTGGTGGAAGCTGGTACAATTACAACATTTAAGAGGCATTTGGATGGGTTTATGAATAGGAAGAGTTTGGAGGGATATGGGCCAGGTGCTGGCAGGTGGGACTAGATTGGGTTGGGATATCTGGTTGGCATGGACAGGTGGGACTGAAGGGTCTGTTTGTGTGCTGTACATCTCTATGACTCTGTCTACAGTGAGTGGAATATACAGTCTAGAAATCTGAAAGTCAAAGTCAAATGTGCTAAAATTACACAAACCATTTGCAGATCCATCTCTAACATCAGAACATTTCATAAAATTTGCAGGAATAAATGTTTAGAAGTACAAACAACTCAAAGAACAAAAATGTGGTAGATGTGAGCTTTGTAAGAAATATTGAAGGTCATCAACATGGCCAACGATGCAGTCTCCTATACTTTGGGGAGACTGGACATCCATCGCAGAGTGCTTCAGAGAACATCTCTGGGACACCCACACCAACCAATTCCACTGCTCCATGGCCGAACACTTCAACTCTCCCTCCAACTCCACCGAGGACATGCAGGTCCTGGGTCTCCTCCGACTCCCATCCCAAACCACCTGATGCTTAGAGGAAAAACACCTCATCTTCCGCCTCAGGACCCACCAACCTCATGGTATCAATGTGGATTTTACCAGTTTCCTCATTTCCTCTCCCCCCACTTTATCCCAAGCTTCTGATTCGGCACTGTTCTACCAGTTAATCTTCCTTCCCATCGATTCGGTCCACTATCCTCTCCAACCTATCATCATTATCACTACCTCCATCTACCTATCATACTCTCAACTACCTCCCCACCCCCCTCAGCTCACAGCCTCATTCCCGCTGAAGGGCTTATGCCCAAGACGTCAATTCTCCTGCTCCTCAGATGCTGCCTGAACTGCTATGCTTTTCCAGTACTACACTCTTCACCCATGGCCAATGGTAAGTCTGCCCTTAGCAAGAGATTTCAATGAGATAATTTAAAGGTATGGAATGAAGTAAACACCATTTCAATTTTGTGTTGTTGATTTGATGAGTAATTTTCTTCAGTCTAACCATAACCCTAGCCCAATAATACACAGTAAAGAAGATAATTGGGAATAAGGGGGCAGAAAAGTGGGTAAGTATGGACTTGGATCATCAACAAAATGTCTCATTTTGGGGGGGGGGGGTGTGGGGAAGTATTCTATCAATGAATTTAAAGGTTTGTGTGTACATATGAACAGTAGTTATTATTACAGCAGCGAGAAGCCCCTTTAGGAATGGAATATGAGAAACCATGCTCTTTTAAAATGAGATGATTCACAATTTTGGCAAATCAGCCAAACTGTAAATTCTCATCTGCATCAGTGTGGGTTGTACCTAAGAATTTTTGTGGCAGCTAGTTGAAGGTTAAAGACTATGTCATTAGTTTTTGGTAGGAAGCCTAAAGTTCCATTAGTAATAAGTGATCAGTCCCCAGCTTGGGTAGGAACTGCCAGAGGCCAGTGTTAAAGTATTAGATTTAAGTACAACCATGAACAATCCCAAGATGGAAGATATTATTCAGGCTAACAAAATGTTTGAAACAGTTTAAAAGGGAGTATTATGTTTTGAAGTTTTCATCAATGGGAGATGCCAGGAATATGAAACATAATTGTTCTTAGTGATGCTGCTTCTGCAAAGCTCTGTGTTCTCAAGTGCAGAAGATTATATTTTTTTTCTGGGAAAGGAACTTAAATTAGGTAGTAATCAGTTAGCTTTGCATGATCAGGAAGGAGAGATCACATGCAGAGTGAGGCACAGCCTGGATGAGTATATATTTCAGGAATTTTAGAGCAACATGGGAAGTTGGTGCAGACGGGAAGAGGTGTTTTTTTTTGTTTCATAGTTTGTAAGTGAATTAACTTGACGGGGCTGGTATCCTATTGCCAAGTAATCCTTTATTAACATATGAAAGATCCTTGTCACTGGTTTAGCTCCCTCAGAGCCAGCTCACAATGTCAGAATGGCTGAAATTCCTATTTAACCTGTCAGCCAAGGCTTACTGATTGGGGTATTGATCTGGTCCAATCAGGGAACTCATTCTGAGATCCACCTGGCTGACCTTGTTACAATTCCTCAACGTCTTTCAACAGGATACATTGAAGTGCAGAGTCAGGGGTTCAGCACAGAGTGACAACACGGAAAAGCTGTCAGTTCATTAGTATTATCTGCTAATTGGAACATCTGTAATTTACTTTCAGACTTAAGGTAAGTAGAATAAATATTTACAGATTTAAAAACCAAAATGAGTAGAATTTTTAAAAAAGAATTAAATAAATCAAATGAAGTTGTAGGGTCAGGCAACGTGTTGTACCTGCATAATATGGGAGCTGGTGGACCCCATTATGGTTCATAGTAACTCATCTGTAGCAAATATTAGTTGTTCTTTGCACATTAAATTTCCAAGGGTTGTTTGTTCAACAGTTTCTTAGAACTTGCTGCTTTTGTAAAATGATCAGATAGTTGACTGCTGCTATCCACCCAATTTAGTTTGGAGATTTCTCAATTTTCCGGCTTCTGTTTTAAGCCTGCAATATTGATCCTCAGTCTTTTTACATTCACACACTTCATTGGGTGTACATTATCCCATTGTCTCTTGCTAATGATATAGCTCTTAATGGCTATTACCGTTCAATCTGTTTTCTAAATTTCTTCCAATATTTTTACATGGGAAGATGCCAAATCTATCATCTTACCAAGGGCAAGCGTTTCTGCCACTATGGTAATTTTTCACAAATCCACCAATGTTTTTAAGTTCCATGAGAAAAAGGAAATGGAGTAGACCACTCGGCCCCACCACCCTACTCTACCATTCAATAGGATCATGGCTGATCCAACTTTCCTCACACCCAATTTTCCCCGTAACCATGGTTCCCCGACTGATCAAGAATCCATCTATCTCAGTCTTAAATATACAGAAAGACTTTTTCCAAAGGCTCAGAACCCTCTGAAGTATACTTCCTCATCTCATTCTTAAATTCTTTACTCTGAGACTATGCCCTCTGGTCCTAGGCTCTCTCATCAGGGGAACCATCCTCCCAATCTTTATCTGTCAAGCCCCTTAAGGATCCTATATATTTCAATGAGATCACTTCTCATTCTTCTAGACTTCAGTGAGTAGTGTCCTAAACTGTTTAGTTGGTGCTCATAAGATAATCCCTTCATACCAGAGATCAATTTAAGTGAACCTTTTCTGAACGGTCTCCAAGTAAATGATACCCTTTTGTAAATAAGGGACCAGAACTGCTCTCGTACTCCTGATGTGCTCTCATTAACATCTTGTTCAGTTGCAGTAAGACTTTCCTATTCTTTCATTCAAACCCCCTTGAAATAAGAGCCAACTTTTCATTAGCCTTCCTGATGACCTGCTGTAACTATGTGCTAGCTTTGTGTTTTGTGCACAAGTACCCCAGTGTTTTTGTTCACAATTTATTGCATGTTCGCAGCTAGCTGCAGGTCACACTGACATGATGGATATTGTTATGGATACTTTTGGGGAGGATCAAATATTCGGTGTCTCTGTCCTTCAGGATCCTAAGTTGCCCTGCCCACAAGTCCATAAGGCATTATTATTGAGTGATGCTTATGGCATCCTCTATATTAACACTTTCAGACCCACA
The DNA here is from genome assembly GCF_020745735.1 of Hemiscyllium ocellatum. Lineage (NCBI taxonomy): Eukaryota > Metazoa > Chordata > Chondrichthyes > Orectolobiformes > Hemiscylliidae > Hemiscyllium > Hemiscyllium ocellatum. Next base: position 74,780,803 of record NC_083409.1, on the reverse strand, counting down.
AACACTTTGTCTCGATCTATTTTTCTGTCATTATTAATATTATATGCTTGCATGTAAAATTACACTTACTACAATGCTATCTCCCTCCTAAGTCTTTGGTTTTACTATTGTCCTGGAATGCATTCTCTTTATACATGGAAGTCTGGTAGATTAGATTAGATTAGATTAGATTAGATTAGATCCTCTACAGTGTGGAAACAGGCCCTTCGGCCCAACAAGTCCACACTGCCCTCTGAAGAGAAACCCACCCAAATCCATTCCCCTGCCCTATATTTACCCCTGACTATTGCACCTAACACTGTCGGCAATTTAGCATGGCCAATTCACCTGACGATAGTTTGCTGGATAGAAGATGGTTGTCTTTGATTCTCTTCTTGATAGTTTTTATTTAGGTCAAAATATCCCTTTTAAACTGGACGACCTATATTTGATTGAATATCCCTGACAGGACATCTTCCCTGCTGATACAGACAATTGCTTCTTTGAATTTTCTTGAATCTCTGACAAAGGCTTCCTGACAGTATCTTGAATCATTGCACATTGGTTATTCTTTCTTAGTGGTGGTTTCCATCCTCCATCGAGTTTGTGTATCACCTCTTTGATCTCTGTAAAAAGATTCCGAATCTGCCCGTAGGTTTATGCTGAAGCATGTAAACATTTCCCTTAAATATATTGAATGACTTGGAATCTCTCTTCCACTGTCAGTAATTATACTTGTGGCTTAGCATGATATCTGATTTAGTTACTGAGAATTCTTTCTGGGAAGAGAAGAAAGTTAAGTCATTGTCTTGAATTTATCAATTCTGAATAGATAAGGTACGGGGTTTCTGTGGTTAGCACTACTGCCTCACAGCACCAGCAACCCAGGTTCATTACCAGCATCAGACCACTGCTTGCCTGTGTGGAGTTTACACATTTTCGCCATGTCTTCATGGGTTTCTACCAGGTGCTTCAGTTTCCTCCCACAGTCCAAAGATGTGCAGTTTGGGTGGATTGGCCATACTAAATTGCCCGTAATGTCCAGGGTTGTGTAGGTTAGGTGGATTAGCCATGGGAAATTTTCATTGGAAAGAAGGCGATTGAGGGGGGACCTGATTTCCAGCCTCCAAAATTGAGGTTTAAACAGGGTGGATAGCAAGAAACTTTTTTTCCCAGAATGGAGGACTCAATTACTAGGGGTTATGAGTTCAAAATGAGAGGGGAAAAAATTAGGGAAATATACATGGAAAGTTCTTTATGCAGAGGGTGGTGGGTGCCTGGAATATGTTGCCAATAGAGGTGGTAGACGGGGGAACGGCAGTGTCATTTAAGATTTATCTAGCTAGGTACATGAATGGGTAGTGTTGGGATCCATTATTAAGGTTAGGTAGTGTAAGAAACTTTATTGTTAGGTAGTGCTCACATAAGGTAGTATTAGCAAGTCTGGAACTTGTTAGCTTCACTAGACAACGGTAAGCCATTATGTTACACTAAGAACAGACTGAAAAGCTGATGGCATAGCCTGAAGAGGCCCCAGGGAGGGTGAGAGATAACAGGACATTGGAGCCGTGTCTAAATGCACGTAGCTCAAACTGAGGTAATAGAATGTTATCAGGTGAGAACCAATGACATACCAAAATTCTGCATTTTACCAAATAAGGATGTAACTCTGGAATGTGAGAGAACAAAAGGATAGACAAATTAAAAATATAGTCAGAACGCGCCTTCTCCAGTGAGCTAGACACCTCACTGTACTGTGTACGATTCTCTCTCATTAAACCTGTTTATACTTTTAACCAGACCCGGTGTCTCTCTCCTCCAAACGAACACGGGGACAGAAGTCCTGTCCCAACAGTAGGGAGCAAAGGGATATAGATCCTTAGAAAACAGATGGCAGATTTAGATAGAGGATATGGATTGGTGCAGGCTTGGAGGGCCTGTTCCTGTGCTGTCATGTTCTTTGTTCTTTCTTTGTCCCTGTAACCCTGTACTTCGAAAGAACAGAGTGTGGGGGGTAACCCTGGGTGGGATGCTCTTTGGAGATTTGGTGTGGACTTATTGGGCCAAATGGCCTGTCTCTACACTGTAAAGATTCAGAGTCACCTCCACATCTAACATAGTTTTGAAGCTGTTGTGGCTATTATGACACTCCTCATTCTGCACAAGCCACTTGCTTCTAGACTTGGGTGCCAGTATTTGCATTCACTCAAACAACAATGTAGAACACGTTGCTGAGAAAGGGAAGAGGAAGTGTCTCAATTAGAGGCAAAATTCTCCAACCAAAGCTTATCAAGGAACAGTGTCAAATTCTTACTGAAATCTTCTGCAGCTTGAGCACAGGGTAAACAGCTTTGCCAATTACTTTGAAGGTGACCGTGTCTGTGAATATTTATGCATTAGTTTCCTTCCAGACTGGAGCAGGTGATATTTGAAATATTTCCCAGTCTGCCATCTGTCCTTACATAAGGAAGGTCAATGAAGCTCTGTACTCCAAGAGAGCTGAACATATGTCATTATCTCTTGTTGGAGACAAACAAATAGTGAAAGGACATTGCTTTGTGGGGATTGTAGGCTCCCTAGTGATACAGGGTTCCACTGACTAAACACATTTCTTTGTCAACTCTGTGAAGTCCATTAACTGTAAAGGCTTCTTTTCCTCCCATAACTGGTTGTTGACCTTCCTTTGATAATTAATCATGTATCTGAATGCTGTTACACTGACCAATCAGAACCCTAAAATTCTACAGGTGTTTTTACCTCTTAATTCTATATTTTTCAGAGGACTAGTAAAAAGACAATAACTGTAGGTGTTAAACAGTTAATGTGGGACAAACGGGATATAACACCAAAAGGTGTCAAAGATGCTTCAAATAGACTGGACTGTGATTTCTTGTGACTACAAAGACAACCAAGGTCTGATGTTTTGGACCAGATCAAACCCCCTCAAAATATGTTAAAAGGATAGTCAAGACCTTGACCTTTTTCTTACCTTTTTAAAGGTTAAGGTGTTGTGTTCTGGATGCAAATCAATTGGTCAAACTACCAAACTTGAAACAAAACACACTGTATTCATGCACTATAATTAAAATAGAGACAAAATTAAAAAGAGAAGAATTGGTTTAACTATAAGTCTATCAAAATGCTTAACAAAATAATGTATGATGATCCCCTACTAATTAACTGTTCCAGTATATTAACATCCCATAAACACCCTTGATAAAGGAAATTTTAGTAAAATAGATTCTCATGTAAAATTCTAGTAGCAGGAAAAAAAACCCAGCTTTTAACTATAACAGAGGAATAAGGGTTTCCACATGCAACTTCAAGACCCCAGCAAATATCACTGAAAGCTAAAACTAAAAGAAATCAATCTTTCATCGGAGCTTGACCCCACCCACTCAGGATGCTTCTATTGTTTCAACTTTAAGAAAAAAACCATGGCCTTTCAAGCTGTTTACTAACTTTGGAGCAGGCTGCTCAACACCTCTGTCTCAACCTTTCTTAATTTTCCTTTTTTTAAAAAAGGACAAAATACACTTCCTTAAAACAATAGAATCATTACACTGAGAATTCCCTGCTCCACATTGTGTATTATGCCCTAAACTGCAAATACATCCTGTGTTTTTCCCTTTGAAAGTACTTAAGGATGGGTTGTAAACTGAATCATGTTGTGTGAACCAGCCTACATTCAAACGTTAATATGCTCTGAAGGTCACAATTGAAGATCTATCCACGAGTGATTGTTGTGTCGCAGATAAAAACTTTCCCCGAGTACTAGAATTCAGCTGGCTAGTGGAACAACAAAAGGCAGCCCCTCTCTCACTGCTGCAAATCAGTGAACGAAACAAGTCATGTCAAAAAAACTTCAATCAGCCTACAAAACCAAAAATGTCAAAGCTGATTGTTCAAGTATCAGTCCTGATGAAGGGCTTTTGCCCGAAACATCGATTTTCCTGCTCCTTGGATGCTGCCTGACTGGCTGTGCTTTTCCAGCACCACTCTAATCTGTTCAAGTATCACTAGCAACGTACTTCAGAGCTCTTGTAAGTACCCAGGAAGTAGAACCATTTCAATACCCGGGTTATCTGCTCAATTTCAGTTCATGTGGATTTCTAAAAGAATGCTGCCTACTGGTGTGAGAGTTGTACAGACTTTGCCATAAATGTGCCAGGCTGGCTTCAATGCAGATTGAACAAAGAACTGCTGCAGAACTAAGATTTTGAACCAGATTTTCATGGAACCAGAAGAAGCCTAGAGCCATTTAAAAATGGCAGGTGGGATCCTATTCTGGGATTCTCATGCCCTTCCTAGCAGTCCCAATTTTCACTAGCACAGCACAAGTATGAAAATCCTGCCAGTCATACTGACTGCCAGGATACTGGTTATTATGATCCAAATGCATGGTTCCCCAATTTTAGTTGATGCGAATACCCCAAATTGCTAAGCCTCTGCATGGAGGGGTGAGCTTCAGTCACCTCACTGCAAGAGCTACAACATTCAACAATTGATATTTTGAACTATTCACTCATCTCTCTATCTGTTTTTAAAACTTTCATATTTTGGACCTTCCTCCTATTTCTAATGGGTGTGTTGGTTTAGTACTAGTGTGTAGTAATTAATAATCTCTTAGTTTAACCGGGCTTTCATGAATAAACAAAGTGTTTTTAAAACATGAGGTTATTTGATCTTGTGGGGGGTGGGAAATGTATCTGCTAGCGGAGGGGTCTTGTTACACACAGTTGAGGGGTTGATGAATAAAGGAGAGCTATTTCATTTCTTCTCATGTAGCAGCTTAAGTTTGCTCAGCAGCAATACTATTTTGGCATGTTTCTGACTTTTAGGCAATGAGAATTGACTAGTTAGCTTTCAGATTTGCACCTAGGTCTCCCCAATTTGCTAATGGTAACCAGTGTTGCCACATGGGTTAATTCCAACTCTGTGGAACACTGCTCCTGAGCTTAAATGCAGACTTTCTAGCAGCCCAGGTTATGTACCATCATTTCCTTATACCCATCAGTACTTTTGCATTGCCCACTCTTATGAAATATTCATTTGACCATCTGCAACAGAACTCATATTTTCCTCTAGCTAAATGGTGGAAGCATTATCTTTCCTGTTGAAGAGTTAATGCTTGAAATGTTTATTCTCCTGCTCCTCTGATGCTGCCTGACCGGCTGTCTTCCACCACACTCTTCGACTCTGATCTCCAGCATCTGCAGTCCTCACTTTCTCCCAGTTGATTAGGCATTAACTTTATCTTCTGTACTTGTTGCAGGTCATTCAGCGTCCAGTGTCTCATGTACAGATCCTGACTGTAATATGTTATCATCTCAACTAGTGCAAGGGTGAAAGAAAATGAAATTTCTTCTTCATCATTAATTACTTTCCATCTTCTGCTCTTCCATCGATGCCTGGCCAGTGTGAGAAGGAGGATTTGTTACAATGATGACACTGTTTAATGTTTACAATACCAACTAGCAACCGCCTGAATCATGGCTAGTCTAATAATGGTGACCACACCCACTCCTTCAGTTGGTCAGAGCATTGAGTATCAGAGTTGGGAGGTCATTTGCAGCTGTACAGGATTCTGCAATTCTGGTCTCCCTCCTATCAGAAGGATGCTGTGAAATTTGAAAGGGTTCAACAAAGATTTAGAAGGATGTAGCCAGGTTTGGAGGGTTTGAGCTATAGGGAGAGGTTGAATAGGCTGGAACTATTTTCCCTGGAGTATCGGAGGCTGAGGGGTGTCCCTTGAGGTTTATGAAATCATGAGGGGCATGGATAGGGTAAATAGACAAAGTCTTTTCCCTGGGGTTGGAGAGTCCAGAGCTAGAGGGCTCAGGCTTAGGGTGAGAGGGAAAAAATGTAAAGGTCTTAAGAGGTAACTTTTTCATGCAGAGGGTAATACATGCGTAGAATGAACTGCCAGAGGGAGTGGTGGAGGCTGATACAATTGCAGCAGTTAAAATGCATCTGGATGGTAGGTGAATGGGAAGGATTTAGAGGGATATGAGCCAAGTGTTGGCAAATGGGACTAGATTATGTTTGGATATCTGGTCAGAATGGATGAGTTGGACCGAAGAATCTGTTTCCATGCTGTCCATCTCAATTACTCTATGACTATGACAAACATCCTGGTCTACCACCCCAGTGCCACTGCCTCAGGCCATTCACCAAATTCAGAATCCATGAGGATTGCCTCAGCTAGGACCTTGGATTCATGTGACACTACACGTGAACCACTATACTATACACTCAAACACGTGTTCTTACATACTCACACACTCAGACAGATCCTCTCTCATGCACCTACAGCCCCACCCACAATCACACCCTCTCACAGGCTTATACTCCATCACACTCTCACACACTTTACCAAACATACACACATGCAAGCACTATCTCTATCTCTCTCACATGCACACACACACACACACACACACACACACACACACACACACACACGTCAATGGGGTGAATTTGCATTTGCAGATAGCTTCTATTTCGCTCAAAAGCACACAACCTGCAGGTAATCAATCCATGTAATATTTTATGAATATCTACTTTGGAAATAGAACCAGTTGGACTCAAGGTTGGGATACAGACAGACTCTAATCTCACACCTTTAATGCACTTTCTGAGCTGAGATGTCACTTTTTTAAAAGCTTAAGTTATCTGAAGAATGTGACTTAAAAGTAGTCCTGGGATTTACATATTAATGAACTGAAACCTGCAACCCCATTCTAAAAGATGAAAGACTTAACAGCTGGTTTTGTTCAATATAATTTCAATTGCATGACACTAATCTTTTGCTATAAATTGTCTAATGATCCAGTTCCACAGCTACCTGATGAAGGAGCAGCACTCTACAAGCTAGTACTTCCAAATAAACATGTTGGACTATAACCTATTGTTGTGTGATTTTTAACATTTGCCATGTTGTCCTACAAGTAAGAAAGCGTATCAAAGCAAGTAGCACAATGTGTTTGGATGATGTGGTTGACACGACTGAATATCTGGCAGCTATAGATGTGAGACTTACAGCAGTGTTAAAGAGTGTGGGATGGCAGTGATGAGTAGTGATTGGTAGAAATTATACGTGAGTTATTTCTGAAGCTAGTGTTTCAATGAGTGATGTGATATGCTATTTGAAGATGTATTCATTGACCTTGGTTATTTGTGACCTCCACAACTTTCTTTTCCCACTGCTTTTGTCAAATTTATGAAGAACCTTCTCTTCCACCAAGATTTCCAATGCAGTGTCAGTAAACTTTGGAGTGTGCCGTCTGAGTTGTCATTGTTGATATTTCACACTCCTAATTAATGACCTACAGAGATGGTGCAATGACGCATTTGGATGGGTATATGAATAGAAAGGTTTGGAGGGATATGGGCCGGGTGCTGGCAGGTGGGACTAGATTGGGTTGGGATATCTGGTCAGCATGGACGGGTTGGACCGAAGGGTCTGTTTCTGTGCTGTACATCTCTATGACTATGCTTCTTCATTTTATGAGGTGCAGATATTCTTTTGAGACTTAACAAACAACCAAAGTCTTTTTCAATATATAATTTCAGTTACATCACACTGTAAATTTTTTGTTATAAATTGTGTCCTACAATCTTGTACTCCACAACCACACTCCAAATAGCACCACCAAATGAGAGATTCTTTGTGTACTGCAGGCTGTCTTTAACACTTGCTTGTCTCCCATAATTTTGTGCTGTCAGCTCAGTTTTATAGTCCCTAAACACTGTTTCTTATGGTCTGCACGCTGTAGTCAATTAAAATAGAGAGCATGAGAAGAGGTGAACTCTGTAATATCTGTTCTCATTATTAGCTATACAACTCCTTTTACAGGAGTCAAAAGTTCCAAGACACTGCACAGTCACACTACAAAACTGAAATGAAGCCACAGAAGGATATATGGCCAAAAGCTATATCACAGATGCTGTAACCAACAGTTTAACTTCCATTCCTTGCACATATCTTGTTACCACTACAGAAGAAAAATTGCAATAATCAGAATACAAAGCAGGTTCTCAAAGAGTCCCTTCTGCCCATCAGTGAAAATCTGTCTCATTGAGTTCAGAAAATCTTCACTCCCTTATTCCCTTCTGATTAACAACTAAAATTCTCAAACCTCAGAATACCAACCCCACCCCCCCCCCCCCACCCCCCCCACCCCCCCCCCCCCCCCCCACAACTTTTTTAAATGTAAATGTCAGAATCTAGGAAACCAACAGCGTTTTTAAAAAATCAGGACTTGGTCATGGACACTGTGGATTAACTGCCCAGCCTCAATGCACCATGGCTAATAGGGGTCAACGTCAAGTTCTTCTTCTTTTTGCCAAAACCCTGCTTTCTAAAAGAAGATAAAGAGTAGCCCAGTGTGTTACTGTGAAAATCATAGGATGTGAATCTTTAACATGATAGGTTTTAGCTTACTCCATCTTGCTATAGACCTAGAGGGGGTGACAAATATGATCAACAACATTTTAATGTTAAATTGAAAGCTTTCTTATAAGCCAAAGAAAGAGTGAGATTTTGCTCATATTTTAAATTTGAATACAGTCAGAAATTCAGATCAGATGAACAATGAGGAGTATCACAGTAACTTACAAGTTCTGCAACATTTGGGCGGCACGGTGGCACAGTGGTTAGCACTGCTGCCTCAGAGCGCCAGAGACCCGGGTTCAATTCCCGCCTCAGGTGACTGACTGTGTGGAGTTTGCACGTTCTCCCCGTGTCTGCATGGGTTTCCTCAGGGTGCTATGGTTTCCTCCCACAGTCCAAAGATGTGCGGATCAGGTGAATTGTCCATGCTAAATTGCCCATAGTGTTAGGTAAGAGGTAAATGTTGGGGTATGGGTCGGTGTGGACTTGTTGGGCCGAAGGGCCTGTTTCCACACTGTAAGTAATCTAATCTAAAAAAAATTATTTCAATATAGTGCATTTTTGACACAGAATCCTGTTGAGGTGTCATTCAGAATTCCCAGATGCCACTTTAACAAGTTTTACATCTTGTGCAAAAATGTTAATTCTGTAAAATTTAGCAATTGGGGTTATGCTGCAGCTCTACAAAGCCCTGGTTAAATTACACATAGAATATTGTGTTCAGTCCTGGTCTCCTAATTATACGAAGGATCTGGAAGCTTTTCGAGGAGATTTATCAGGATGCTGCCTGGGCTGGAGGGCATGTTCCATGAAGAAAGGTTGAGGGAGCTGGAACTTTTCTCCATTAGATTGAAGAAGGATGAGAGGTGACTTGATAGAGTGGATATCCAGAGACCTTTTCCCGTTGCATAAATATCTAATACGGCGGGGAGGGGGTGGGGGTACATGATTTTAAGCCGATTGGAGGAAGGTTTAGGAGACATCTCAGAGGTAGGTTCTTTACAGAGTGGTGGGTGCATGGATTGCATTGCCAGCAGTGCTAGTTGAGTCAGATGCATTAGGGATATTTAAGCAACTCTTGAATAGGCACATGAATTATAGTCAAATTTAGGATATGTAGTTTAGTTTGATATTTAGAGTAGGATAAAAGGTCAGCACAACATCAAGGGCTGAAGGGACTGTACTGTTCTATGAACTAAGGGTACATCATCTGGCTTCCACTGGAAGTAAAGCAGCTTAACATAATCAGCTACAAGAAAAAGTCAAAATCACATTCATTTTTTTAAAAGAATATTTTACTGTTATTCTTGTATTTATGCCATTCATAGCTCTGCTTGGAGACCTTTTTGAGTCATTGGGTTATATTTTGGAGAGAGTGGGTTGAGAGCAAATTTTTTTTTCTGGTAGTCAGAAGAAACACATTGCTGCCTTTGGAATGTATTGCTTATGACCTTTGTGAATTCAATTTTAGCAGATAAAGAAAACTTCCCAGTTGGGGGTAGTAGCTAGAATCTAATCACTGGAGCAAGCTAACGGATGTATCAATCTGTTCCTTCAGTGATCATTTTCAAAAGCCAGTGGTAATCAGATCAACTGGAAGTATGCCATTTTTATACTTCAGCGGAAGTAATTTTCTTTTTTCTTGAAGAAAGACACATTGCATCTCCTCTTTGATGCAATTGGATCCCATTTTATGACTCATGCCATGTGTTGAAATGGTCTTAGGGAGGTTCCAGGTTCAGTGTTTAATCTGTATGGTGTGGCTTACAACCAAGGTAGAAGTCAAACCTCTAAAATTTGGTCTCTTAGTCGCTGTCTAGAAGTGGTTGAAATCAGATTGGGTTTGTGGTACTACATATTAACCAACTACTCCTTCTAGGATTGCAACTTTCAAGATGTTGAGGCATTTACTTCTGACTATTGTAACATGTATATTTTAAGAAGTAGGTGTCATTAGAACCAAATTCAGTTGGAATGCAACTGCTGAAATATTGCTCATGGTCACGAGTTTTGGAAGACCTCTATTTAAGTTCCAAAACTCCAATCCGTAGACGTCATTGACTGCAGTGTTTTTTTTAGATATTTTTAATCAATCTGTTTAGACATGTTACAACACATGCCTCAAGCAAGTGAGACCTTCTGACCCAGAGGAAAGATGCTCCTGCTTCACAAGAGCCTCAACACAGTAAATTTTACTTTGTGCAATGGCCCCTTTTCCTTCATGAATCAGTGTTCCACTCCATTAATGTACAATTAGTGTGTGATCATGAGCCTTGTTCCTTAAAGTGTACCTGGTTGATACCTGTGTACTGCCCAGATTTTCATTCTTCCAGTAAGTCATATGCCAAGAAAATTTATTCAAACAAGTTGATGTTGCTTTGGAGCAATAATAATAACAGAAGTGATTGCAATATTGTCCCCTGTGTACATTTGCAGATTCTACAAAGGGTCATTTGGTAAGCTTTTGAAAGACTATACCTAGTTTGGCCGGCTATAGACTGGCAGTGGACCAGTATCCTGACTTAGTGTGGAAAGCATCCAAACATTGGAAATTAAAACATATAAAATTAAAAAGATCTGGATGAGAGGAGAATTGCTTCTTTTTGGTGCTATCCACTAACTGTTATGACAGCTTTTACAGTGAAAACAGATCTCTCTATTTAGGGGCAACAAAGTGTCAATATGTTTTGCAAATCTTGAGATTTTTCCTGACTGATGCTAAGAGGCTGTGATCTTTGTCAGCTTTTTTTTTGTCCTCTCAATATCCGGCAACATCGGGGTAAAGAAAGCACAAGCTAAAACTCATGCCACTGAAAGCACAATGAAAATAAAGAAGTTTTTCTTAACCAGCTGGGCTTCTTCAGCTCTTGGTAAAGACAATTTTCAGTGGGCACAACTGCTTTTACTGAATTTATCAGTCAAAAATACCTTTCTGTTCGTTTGATAGTTCATTTATGCAGCTACAACTTATTCAAAGAATGTAGCTCATTTCTAGCAGCAGCCAAGACACACACCCCTCAAAGTAAATACTTAATGCAGTCCAGAGGTGCTGGAAGCAGCATAGAAAAGAAAAACAAAACTGAAAGATAAACTTATCTATTTGAACTTGGCATCACATGTTGCAGCAGAGCTACAGAAATATTTTATATTTTCATATCCTTTATTTTTCAGGCTTTTATTTTGCCCCATTCTTTTATTAGGAGAAAGTGAGGACTGCAGATGCTGCATTACCAGAGTTGAAAAATGTGGTGCTGGAAAAACACAGCAGGCCAGGCAGCAATCAAGAAGCAGGAGAATCGACGTTTCGGGCATAAGCCCTTCTTCAGCAAATTCCTGAAGAAGGGCTTATGCCGAAACGTCGATTCTCCTGCTTCTTGATTGCTGCCTGGCCTGCTGTGTTTTTCCAGCACCACATTTTTCAACCCCCATTCTTTTATTAGTCTGCCTCAACATGTCAATAGGCAGATGCCCTTCCCACTTGATGTGAGTCAGCCATTGTCACATGATTCCAGATATCCTGCTGGTAATCCACTCCAACTTGCCATCACCCCTCTCCCCATAACACCCCCCACCCCACTCTCATCCTGCCAGATCTCTCTCTCTCTCTCTCTCTCTCTCCCCCCAAGGTGGGGGAACAGGAAATGGGGAAAAGATCTATCATGAAGGAATCTTTACTTACTTTAGGATCTTGTTCTGTTTGTGCCATACCTTTGAGTGACTGAGAATTTCCTGCTTAATGTTTGGCAGAACATGGGTGTCAAAAAAAATTGGCATAGTATACATTCTGATTAATCCACATCTGTACTATATATCTTTCATATAAAATGAGTCCCAGGGTTACTGGGCATAGGATGAAGAGGGGCAAGATCATGTTTAGGGTCAGGTTTAGTCCACTCTGATTTCTGATTCCCTGAAGGCAATTGCTTTACCATCAGCTTAAATGCTGTTCTTTTGAAATGCAATTCCCTGTCTTCCCTGACAGGTCAAAATGATATCCCCTTGCAAGTTCCCTCCTGGTCTTGCCTGAAGGAAGACAAAGAGTTAGCTCTTTGAGAGATGGCAAGCTGATGAGACTGATTTCTGGAGATACACAGTGCCCAGCTCCCAGAGCCCCAATACCAGGGGACACACTTACCTGCATTTAACCAGGAGCAGAAACTATGGTTTCCAAAGCAAACTGTCACTAAACAATACTACATACTGTGAATTGACTTACAGCATGTCTCCATTACTGCCTTGTGAGTTTATGGTAGCCTTAGTGGGCGGCACGGTGGCACAGTGGTTAGCACTGCTGCCTCACAGCGCCTGTCGACCCGGGTTCAATTCCCGACTCAGGCGACTGACTGTGTGGAGTTTGCACGTTCTCCCCGTGTCTGCGTGGGTTTCCTCCGGGTGCTCCGGTTTCCTCCCACAGTCCAAAGATGTGCGGGTCAGGTGAATTGGCCAAGCTAAATTGCCCGTAGTGTTAGGTAAGGGGTAAATGTAGGGGTATGGGTGGGTTGCGCTTCGGCGGGTCGGTGTGGACTTGTTGGGCCGAAGGGCCTGTTTCCACACTGTAAGTCTAATCTAATCTAATTTAGTATGTCTGCCATATGGTCATTCCTGGCTCTTACTGAGGACATGTACAGCATTGAACAGCTGTGCACAGATGACTTCAAAAAAGTCACTGATTTATTTTTCTCTATAGTTAGTAATTCATCTTGCCCCCATCCCCAAGGAAGCCAGTAACACAGCCCAGGTAATGCAATTTTACAGAGTGGCAGGATTTCATAAGCTCCAAGGATTCAGTGATTGCACTCATGTGGCCATAAGTACTCCCTTTCTTCATCAGAATAGATCAATCCAAATACCAGAAGCATCAACAGGGAAGGATTTCACTCTCTAAATGTTCAGGTCACATCATCAAGAAAATGAATGGTTACTTCCCTGGGAGCAAGCACAATGCCTTCACAGAGCCAATTTACACATCAACTATCTGCATGTTGATTGAGTGACGTTACCAGGTAATACTGCCAAATCATTAACAGATTTGCTATATATTTCTTCGGAACCAAGTTGAGGGTAGTTAAATGTATTTTACAGCTGTAACATTTACGACCAAGTTCAGCTGGTAATATACTGAAGACTTTCAAGGTCAAATCTTTGCAGCCATTTTAACTCGCTGTTCACAGCTGTACATTTAGGTTGGAGAAAGAAAGAAAATGTGCCTTCTCATCCCTTCAGGATATTCTAAAATTCTTCAAACAATTAATTACTTTCAAGTACAGGTTTATAGTAAATGTGAGAACAAATTTGTATTCACAACTGGAGAATAAATATCTATTGTTGGTGGTGCTGGTTGAGAGAGATATGTTAACCAAAAGCATAATGAGTCATTATTCAATTTGTGCTCCCAGCAACTCCAATAATAGCATTAAAATACCAAACCGAAAGCTTTATACACTGATACGCCAGCCAGCGATTTTCATATTCTGGGCTGGTTTAAAGCCTTGAGATGCAAAGACCTCTTCGACCTCTTCCTACCTAATGCTTTCTGTCTGTGTGTCTGTGTGTGTGTGTCACACACACACACACACACACACACACACCTCTCTCAAACTTTCTGTCCCCAACACCCCCATTCCCATGATCTATTCTCCTGTCATCGCATCATTGTCTCTTCCCGTATCAGTTGCATGCTCTCTCTCCCACCTGAATGAGTTCATTTACGCCCTTTTTGCACTCTTGCTTTATTTGAACTGTGCACTTAGTTTTGAGTCCCCGAGAGCAGCATTGTAGCACCTCAATTGCAGTTTTAGAAATGATGGTTGCCCCACCATAACAAAAAATTCGCCAAGGTGCACAGTCAATCAGTATGCAGTATATACAAACAATGAATTAGGAGCACGATTAAGCCATTCAGCCCCTCTAGCCTGCTCTGCCTTTCATAAAATCATGTTCCTTCCTACATAAATAAAAATGGAAAGAACTATGAATGCTGTAAATCAGCAACAAAAACAGAAGTTGCTGGAAGAGCTCAGCAAGTCTGGCAGTATCTGTGGAGACCAATCAGAGTTAACATTCTGTGTTGAGTGACCCTTTCTCAGAATTTCAAGGATCCTGCTCTCGCCACCTTTTCAGGGAGAGTTACAAAGACTCATGATCCTCAGAAATTTTTATTTAGGGTGAGGGGAGAAAGATATAAAAGGGACTTAAGGGGCAATTTTTTCATGCAGAGGGTGGTGCATGTATGGAATGAGCTACCAGAGGAAGTGGTGGAGGCTGATGCAATTACAACATTTAAAAGATTTAAAATATTCATAGAGCCATCTAGATGGGTATACGTATAGGAAAGGTTTAGAGGGATATGGGCCAAGTGCTGGAAAATAGGACTAGAATAGGTTAGGATATCTGGTTGGCATGGACAAGTTGGACAGCAGGGTTTGATTCCATGCTGTACATCTTTATGACTGTGTTTAAAATTAGGAGTTTCCCATTTAAAACACTGATGTTGATTCTAGATTCTCCCATAAGAGGGACTAGACACTCCTTATATAATGTGTCAGGATTTTGTATGTTTCAATCAAGTCATCTCTAACTCTCTTCTAAATTTCAGCAAACACAAAGCTAGCCTGTCCAATCTTGCCTCATAAGACGACATGCCCATTCCAGGTATTAATCTAGTAAACTTTCTGAGCTGTTTCCATCACATTTACATCCTTCCTTTTAGATAGTTGTGCAGGTGAGGAGTTTTCCCAAGTGAATAAGCAAGGGATGTACAGGATTGGTGGTGTTGCAGTTTGGTGTGAATAAAGGTTAATGGGGGAAATGTTGCATACATTAGAGTGGCAGAGTGTGAACCTTTGTAGAAGTTAGGTACAGTAGCTGAGGTGTGGGAGAGAAATGGGGGCTCTAACATTAGCAGAGTAAAGAAGGACATCGGATTTCTTTCTACAGTGCTGAGCATTCTTTTTTTCTTTATTTACTTACAGTATGCATGCCTATCTGGCTGGGCCAGCATTTATTGCCTAACCATAATTGCCCAAAGAGCAGTTAGGAGTCAATCACATTGCTGTGAATCTGGAGTCACATGTAGCTCAGTCAAGGTGAGGATGGCAGTTTCCTTCACTAAAGGATATTAATGAACCAGAGAGAATATTCCTGACAATTGACAACTGTTTCATGGTGACCATTAGCCTCCCAATTTTAGATTAGATTAGATTCCCGACAGTGTGGAAACAGGCCCTTCGGCCCAATCAGTCCACACCAGCCCTCCAAAGAGTAACCCACCCAGACCCATTTCCCCCTGACTAATGCACCTCACACTATGGGCAATTTAGCATGGCCAATTCACCTGACTTGCACAATTTTGGACTGTGGGAGGAATCCGCAGCACCCAGAGGAAACCCACGCAGACACTGGAGAATGTGCAAACTCCACACAGACATCGCCCGAGGCTGGAATCAAACCTGGGAACCTGGTGCTGTGGGCGGCAGCGCTAACCACTGAACCACCGTGCCGCCCTTATTCTTTATTGAATTAAAATTGCACCATCTGCAGTGGTGGGATTTGAACCTGGGTCCCCACAACATTAGCTGAGTTTCTGGATTAATATCTAGCAATAATACCACTAGGCCATTCCCATCCTCCAGAGACAAATGACTACTTCGATCTGGATCATAAATTCAGAGCAGGCTAGCATGGTCTGGTATTGTGGCCTCCACTGGTGATCCTGGGGGAAGTGGAAGTCATGCCTATACACCAACGTGTCCAGTGGGATCTCCAAGACTATGCCAGCAATTCTGATTTCTCCCAACTGTCATACCTGCGGCAAATGTCAATACGGAGAAGCTCCAGACTAACAGGCAAGAGTGTGGTGCTGGAAAAGCACAGCAGATCAGGCACATCCAAGGAGCAGGAAAATCGATGTTTCTAGCAAATGCCCTTCATCAGGAATTCCTGAAGGGCTTTTGCCCGAAATGTCAATTTTCCTGCTTCTCGGATGCTGCTTGACCTGCTGTGCTTTTCAAGCACCACCCTCTCTTGACTCTAATCTCCAGCATCTGTAGTCCTCACATTTGTCCAGACTAACAGTGCTTGTCTGGGTGCACAACAGAATATTAAAGGTAGTGATGGAGGATGCTGGTCAATTCCAGGATCACCAATAAGCAGTGAGCTCTCCAAGATCAAGAACCTGCCTGGGTAAGATGGGACAGAAATTGGATATGATACTCGTCATGAAATCTGATATGCCAATTAAAGCAGCAAGTTGGGTAAAACGTGGTGGGGTGAGGTTACAACCTCACACCAAGAATCACTCCACCAAATACAACATATTTCGCATTTTAATAAAGTATGATTTCAGTCTCAATTGAGATTTCACAATAGTTTTAAGTCTCAACTATTTACATCCTATGACTATCATGGTAAAGTCACCAGAATCTCAGTCTCTCATTAGAGGCAACTGATGGCAGTTTAACTTGATGGTCACTATGCCTCAGGCAAGGGGTGAGATTGAGAAGGTGGGACCTTCATGGTGACCTCTGCCAGTCTGGATCTGAAACCATGCTGTTGGCATCACTAACCTGCTGTCCAGTCACCTGAGCTAACTGACATCTATGACTATAACTAAAACGTATAAACAGGTTTTTTTCTCTGTTTTAAACGGTAACTCAATAAGATTTATTGTACAGAACAAACAATATCTAAAAATAATTTTAAAAAGCAGTCCAACTCTCTCAAATGCATTGCATTCACAAGTGATCACATAGAAGTAGGCTACAAAGTAGAAGGAAAGTGAATTTATTTTTAGTCTAAAACTGTCAGTTCCATATGGACCCTGTAGATTTATGACTTGAGAGTATCAAACTGGGCTTGATGATCATTCCAGAATCTATATCATGACAATTTAATGTTAATTAATAATTTATGTACAAGCATTCAAATTAAGAGCAGAAGTGAGCCATTTGGCCTCCCAGTGGATGATCTGATTACTCTACATTCCTAATTACCCCCAAGAGCCTTTCAACTCCAATTTCTATCCCTTCTTCTCGAATCAGTAGCTGCTGGGTTGTCTATGGCATGTGGCAGGTGAAACAACAGACAATACATACTTCTGCCGTGTGACTGGGGGACAAAAAAAAGTGCCTATTCAGTGTCTTTACTTTTTCATTTGATTTTCTTTTGATTAAACAGTTTCTTAAAGTACAAACACACAAGTTCTTACTTCACAAATAACCAATTACCCAAATATGGTCCTAACAAGCTGATTCTAGGTCTACTGTTCAGCAATGAAGATTATTATTCCAGGAGGAATTTTCTTTTCAATCAGGATGTTGTCCAAAGGGATTGACTTTGACTCTGACTCTGGTTTCTTCGACAGGTGAGGTCCCGGAAGATTGGAGGTTGGCAAACGTGGAGCCACTGTTTAAGAAGGCCGGTACACACAAGCCAGGGAACTATAGACCAGTGAGTCTGACCTTGGTGGTGGGCAAGTTGTTGGAGGGAATCCTGAGGGACAGGATATACATGTATTTGGAAAGGCAAGGACTGATTCGGGATAGTCAACATGGCTTTGTGTGTGGGAAATCATGTCTCACAAATTTGATTGAGGTTTTTAAGGAAGTAACAAAGAACATTGATGAGGGCAGAGCAGTTGATGTGATCTACATGGACTTCAGTAAGGCGCTCGACAAGGTTCCCCATGGGAGACTGATTATCAAGGTTAGAACTCACGGAATACAGGGAGAACTAGCCATTTGGATACAGAATTGGATCAAAGGTAGAAGACAGAGGGTGGTGGTGGTGGAGGATTGTTTTTCAGACTGGAGGCCTGTGACCAGTAGAGTGCCACAAGAATCAGTGCTGGGGCCTCTACTTTTTGTCATTTCCATAAATGATTTGGATACGAGCATAAGAGGTACAGTTAGTAAGTTTGCAGATGACTCACAGTGAGTCTGGTGGAATCTTGTGCTTCTTACCAGGTTGGCAGGAAATCCGAGGAGTTCAACAGAGACTTGAGGAACGCCTTTCTACTCCAAACAAAAATTACATAATTTTACCCGGTGAGTGCAAAATCAGTGAGCTTCCTGTTTTATGGTGAGTGTCTGTAAAGTCACTGCAATTAAGGAAGAAATATATTTCCATGGGTTTACTCCCAGATAATCAGAGAAGCATGTCAGCAGCTTGGAGTTCTCCAGCAAGTAACTCACATTCACCTGGAAGAATGCAGCTTCACAACACAAGAAACTCCAAACCAGTCAAGACAAAACACTTCACTAAATTAGCACCCATCCACCACCTTAGACACCTAGGTCAGTTTGCCACACAACTAGTTTGTGATGGAGACTGATGCCAGCAGTTTCAGTTAAGTTCCAATCCCAGCTGAGGTCTTAATGAAGACCTACCTTTTTCGCTTAACCGTTTGTCTGAGGCACAGTGACCTTTAGGTTAAATTAATTGCTGATGTTGCCTCTAATTTTCTTTCTGGCTGCACTGGACTCCGATGTCTGTACACTGTAGTGACGTTTAGAACTTAAGTGCCGCTTAAAAAGAACATTGCTCGCCACCAGTTGTGTCTCTCTAACGAGAAAGCATCCTATGATACCCAGGGGCTTTGGTGACCTTCACTTTTTCCCTCAATCATCATTGCACTGTAGTAGCCGTAGGCACCAGATAATTGGGCCAATGGGCTGAGAAATAGCAGATGGTGTTCAATTTGGATAAATGTAGCATACTGCATTTTAGTTAAAATGAAAGGCTGAGGCACTTAGGGCTTTTCTCATTGGAGAAAAGAAGGTTTAGGGGAGATTTGATAGAGGTGTACAAGATGATTAGGGGTTTAGATAGGGTTGACAGTGAGAACCTTTTTCCACTAATGGAGTCAGCTGTTAATAGGGGACACAGCTTTAAATTAAGGGGTGGTAGGTATAGGACAGATGTTAGGGGTAGATTTTTTACTCAGCCGGTTGTGAGTTCATGGAATGCCCTGCCAGTAGCAGTGGTGGACTCTCCCTCTTTATGGTCATTTAAACGGGCATTGGACAAGCATATGGAGGTTATTGGGCTAGTGTAGGTTAGGTAGGCTTCGGTCGGCGCAACATCGAGGGCCGAAGGGCCTGTACTGCGCTGTATTGTTCTATGTTCTATGACACCAAAGTTGGAGGTGTAGTGGACAGCGAAGAGGGTTACCTCAGATTACAACAGAATCTGGACCAGATGTGCTGAGAAGTGGCAGATGGAGTTTAATTCAGATAAATGCAAGGTGCTGCACTTTGGGAAAGCAAATCTTAGCAGGACTTATACACTTAATGGTAACACTCCTAGGGAGTGTTGCTGAACAAAGAGACCTTGGAGTGCAGATTCATAGCTCCTTGAAAGTGGAGTTGCAGGTAGATAGGATAGTGAAGAAGGCATTTGGTATGTTTTCCTTTATTGGTCAGAGTATTGAGTACAGGAGTTGGGAGGTCAAGTTGTGGCTGTACAGGACATTGGTTAGGCCACTGTTGGAATATTGCGTGCAATTCTCCCTCCTATTGGAAAGATGTTGTGAAACTTGAAAAGGTTCTGAAAGGATTTACAAGGATGTTGCCAGGATTGGAGGATCTGAGCTACAGAGACAGGCTGAACAGGCTGGGGCTGTTTTCCTTGGAGCGTTGGAGGCTGAGGAGTGACCTTATAGAGATTTACAAAATTTTGAGGGGCATGCATTGGATAAATTGACAAAGTCTTTTCCCTGGGGTTAGGGAGTCCAGAACTAGAGGGCATAGGTTTAGGGTGAGAGAGGAAAGATATGAAAGAGACCTAAGAGGCAACTTTTTCACGCAGAGGGTGGTACGTGTATGGAATGAGCTGCCAGAGGATGTGGTGGAGGCTGGTACAATTGCAACATTTAAGAGGCAATTGGATGGGTATATGAATAGGAAGGGTTTGGAGGGATATGGGCTGGGTGCTGGCAGGTGGGATTAGATTGGGTTGGGCTATCTGGTCGGCATGGACCGAAGGATCTGTTTCCATGCTGTACATCTCTATGAATCTATGACCCAGCCCAATACATAGGTACTGTTTGGATATTTTGTGAATGGTTTATAAAATTCAGAGGTATAAACAGATAAATGTTGAGGGCCTTTTCCTAAGGTGGTGGAGTTCAAAACTAAGGAGGATATTTTTAGGTGAGAAGAGATGAGGGGCACCTTTTTTTTATATCAAGAGTAGCTCATGTGGGGAATGAACTACAAAAGAGAGTGGTGATTGCAGGTACAGTCACAGCATTTGAAAGATATAGATAAATATATGATCAGTGAGGGTTTAGAGGGATTAATTTAATTTGGAAACATGGCTGACAAGGAGTGGTCAGATCAAAGGGTCTGTTTTCATGCTGTGTAATTCAATGACTCTTTAACTTGATCGTTGCTGGTGGATTACTTAAATAGACTGATTCCATTGTAATGGCTTTGAAATTTGTAGGTTAACTATGCAGAAGTTCAGCCATTGTTGATGCTGTTGTCCAGTCTTTTCCTTTTTTATTCTGGTGTCATCAAAGAGTCATTTCTGATATAAACATGGTTTTGATAAACACTACAGCCAAGAAATGGATTCTAAAGCTGGTAATGAAGAGCAGTTGTTAGGTTTAGCTGTGAAGAAAACCCTTTAACTCTGGGTTTCTTAAACACTAAACTACGCTTTCCATACCCCCACCTGCCCACCCTTCCCATCATCACCACTACTGCTACCAGGGCTTTCTTAGAAATATCACATTTCAAAGTAACTGACACTGTAACATCTGCCTCAGATCATTGAAAAATAAATACATGTGAAATATCATCAGTGAATTCTGGAATGCCTTTGTGCACATTTGGAGAGACTTTCCCCAGACAGGTGAAATATCTCCAGATTTATTGCATTTGCTTCAATCATCTTAACTGAGGTATTTTTTATATATTTGCACCCCAAAAATATGAAAAGCAGCTTTTTCTTTTTGGAATAATCTTAAGTGCTGGACCATCAATTCAGCATACTCTTAGCCAGCTGCTGTTTATTTTCAGTGAGTAGGAACAGACTGCACTGACTAATGTGAGGGTGTAACATGAGGTTGGATGCATCAGAGGTGAAATCTATGGGTCACTAAGGAGTTCACATTACAGAAAAGCTGAACCAATTACAGTTCACAGCATGCGTTGAAATTTTCAAACTTGAATTCAACTAATTTTTATGCATCAGTATGCAAAGTTGTTTTTGCAAATATGGGAGAACAACTGTTTGGAACAATTAGGAATCTAGCATTATTGTACAGAAGAACTGTGCTCCAAAAACTTGCCATACCCTTAGCTGAACAGTTCCACGTGACCAATTAGATGCTCGTGCTGTAATTAGATGCTCGCATCTAATTGCTCATGTGGAAAATACGCCCAGTATACCAAAAGCAGGGCAAATCCAATTCAGCCAATTATTAATCTCTGCTGTGAAGCAGCACTTGCTTAGCAGTAACCTGCTCATTGAACCTTGCTTTGGGTTCTGCCAGGATCACTCAGCTCCTGATCTCATTACAGCCTCGATCCAAACATGGACAAAAGAGCTGAACTGCAGAGGTGAGATGAGAGTGACTGCCTTTGACATCAAGGTGACTTTCGACAATGACATCAAGGTGCTCAGGGCAAAAAAAAACTGAGTCAACAGGAATCACAGGAAAATTCTCCACTGGTTAGAGTCATACCTGGCAAAAAGGACAATGGTTGTGTTTGTTAGAGGTCAGTCATGTCAGCTCCAGGGTATCTTTGCATGAATACCTCCAGGTAATTCCGAGACCCACCATTTTCAACTGCTTCATAAATAACATTCCCTCTATCATAAGGTCGAACATGGGGATGTTTGCTAATGATTGATGCTGAACGTTGAACCATTACCGCTCCTCCAACACTGAAGCTGTTTATGTCAAAATACAAAATGAAGCGGACAATATCCATGTGTGTGTGATAGGTTACAAGAAACGTTCATACCATGCAAGTGCCAGGCATTCACCATCTTCCAAAGAAAGCATCCTACCATCACACCTTGTCATGCAGAGGCATTATTGTAGTTAATGTAACAAGGTCAGCCATCTAGACCTCATGGAATATGAATTACCTGATGGGGCTGTTAATCTGGTCCAATCAGGTAGCATTGGCTGACAGAGAAGAACAAAAGTGTTCACTGCTTTTTATGTAACTGGATTGGCTTTTTATGTACAAATATCATTGTCGCTGTCTTGTCATATGTGAAACTGGGATTTGAGGTTTGTCCTCATCTCTCTGTAAACTGGTTGAGTGGTAGGGTTTGGGGCCTGGCTTTGCTGCTCCTCTCCCTTGTAAAATTGCTGTTGTATATAGCTGTAAATGTTAACTGTTTTTTGTAAACTGTTTCGTAATTGTTTAATAAAATTTAAAAAAAGAACAGAATTATTGTTCTGTGGTGCTGTGGAGTCCGTGGACCTTGTGTATATTGGGTGTGGTGTTTGCACTCCCTTTTTGATTTTCTTAAAAACCTCCTCCTCTGCTTTTGTTTGCACTTCAGTCCCACGCTCCTGATCTTCAGGCACCCGGTATGAAGGAGGGAGGGCAGGTCTGAAGACCTCCTTGTGGGTCTGCTTCTGGGCCTAGAAAAACTGACCATTAACAAAAAAACAAAAAAAATTAACAAATAAACAGTGGTGTCAGATATTCGGAAAGAAATAAAAAGGACAGAAGTGTTGGCGAAAAAAATAAGCACTACTGCAGTTAGATTAGATTCCCTACAGTGTGGAAACAGGCTATTCAGCCCAACCAGCCCACACTGACCCTCTGAAGAGTAACCCACCCAGACCCATTTCCCTTCAACTAATGCACCTCACACTACGGGCAATTTAGCATGGCCAATTCACCTGACCTGCACATCTTTGAACTGTGGGATGAACCTGGAGGAAACCCATGCAGACACAGGGAGAATATGCAAAATCCACATAGACAATTGCCTGAGGCTGGAATCAAACCTGGGACCCTAGTGCTGTGAGGCAGCAGTGCTAACTACTGAGCCACTGTGCGACACAAATAAGCACTACTGCAGTTGGCGGTAGTGTGGGGTAAAATAAAGGAAAATAAAAGAAAAAAGGAAAAAAAGAACAGGTGTTTGCCCTTTGAGAAGGGCACTGCTTGTCACTGGCAACTTATGTATTTTCCTTTCTTCCTGGTGGTGGAAATTGAATAAAGATTTGTATACCTGTTGTCTTTCGCTGTGTCTCAACTGCACACACACACACATCATGGGTGCTCGAGAGAATATAAGCACTCTCGCAGTTAGGTGGTAGTGTAGGGGGTAAAGGAAAAAAAAAGAAGGAAAGAAAAAAAAATTAAGAGAAACAAATCATAACCAGGAGATTTAGCATCCTCTCAGTTCAGGAGACTTACTCTGTGCTGGAAGGAAAAAAGAACAGAAGTGTTTGCCCTTTGAGAAGGGCACAGCTTGTCACGGGTCACTTGGGTGTTTCCTTTCTTTCTGGTGGTGGAATATAAATAAAGATTAACACACTTATTGATTTCACTGTGTCTGACACCTGCACACGCACATCGGTGCTGGAGAAAAATAAGCCCTACCGCTGTCAGGCAGTAATGTAAGGGGATGGGGAAAAAAGAAATAAGAAGGTAAAAAAGAACAGAAGTGTTAGACATCCTGCCACTCTGTGAGCTGGCTCTGAGGGAGCTGGCTAGTATCAAGGACATTCCACATGCAAATAAAGGATGACTAGGTGATGGGATACCGACCTTTGGAGTTATTTCAATTAGCACTGTGGAATCCCCTACTAGCAACATCCAATGGATGGGCATTGACCAAAAACTGAACTGGACTAGATATATAAATACTGTGGCTACAAGGGCAAGTCAGATGCTAGGAATCCCGCAGCAAGAAATTCACTTTTTGATTCTTCAAACCCTGTCCATCTTCTATAAAGTCACTCGACTCCAGTCACAATGTTATGGAATACTCCGCAATTGCCTGAATAAAGGCAGTTCCAAAAATAGCCAAGATGCTTGACACCTTCCAGGACAAAACAGCTTGCTTGACTGGCACAGCATTCACCGTTTACACCACCAATGCAAAGTGGCAGAACTACAGAAATCCACAAAAGCCCTTTTGACAGAACTTTCAAATCTTCAACCATTAGCACATAGATGGGTAAGGATCACTGAGGTGTGGAAACATTACAGCCTCTAAATTTCCCTTAAAACCCTCACACCATGGTAATTTACAAGTGTATTGCTGTTCCTTCACTGTCACTCAATCAAAATCCTGGAATTTCTTCCTTACTAACACTGTGGGATACCTACACCTCAAAGACTGCAGAGTTCAAGTGGGCACCTCACCAGCACCTTGTGAAAGACACCCTGCCAGCAAATGCTGACCTGGCCAGCAACACTCACATCCTGTAATTATTATTTTTATAAGTGCTGTACACAGTACACCATACTTCTCCCAAATAAGATTAATTAGTTCCAATATAAACGAACGTATAAAGAGCTTCGGAGTAATCGTAACGAATCTCAAATAAAAATTAATTTGCATTCCTATAATGTCTGATTGCATAATCAGGACAGTCACAACCAGTAAATTATTTTTGAAGTGCACTTATGCACTCACTGCTGAACTGTAGTATGGCTCATCAGAACATTGACCACAGTGGGATCCCATAAATAACAAATGAAATGATGGTACTTCGTTTAGGAAGCCACTCAGGATGTAGGGAGAGGAAAACTGGTCAGAGCCTTGGGAAATCTTTGATGTCTTCTTAAACCAAATAGACAGGCAAACCAGCCCACTTTTCACAATGTCTAGAATCCTTAAAATTGCAATAATGTCCTGGCCTAAATTCCTGTCTCTAGGAAAATTTCCAATTTACATAATTGCCCTTTACATAATCTTATCCCTCGATTCTGTCAGTTATTCTGATTGCTGTCATCCAAATCTTTGCAATAGCTTTATTAACGTTTTTGTACTTTGGTTAGAAGGACTGTACAGCATCCTAAGGTAGGGACGCAAAATATGTGATCTTAAATTAGTGTAACTTTTAACCCAAATACAATGTTAACAATTCAAAGGCTGCAGTTACTTGGGAACCTCACCACCTGTATGTTCCTCTGCAACCACTTGTTATCCTGATTTGGAAATATATCACCATTCCTTCAGTGTCACTGGATCCAATCCCTGGAACTTCCTCCCTAACAGCATTGAGGGTGAACCTACACCAGGTAAGTTTAAAGAGTGACAAATAGAAAGATAAACAAAGAGTCCATGCTTGAGAGATAGATCAATAGTGTGACTATTTGTAGCAGATTGATGCTGAAAAGTATTCAGTAAATAGGGCGGCATGGTGGCATAGGGCGGCATGGTGGCACAGTGGTTAGCACTGCTGCCTCACAGCACCAGAGACCCGGGTTCAATTCCCGACTCAGGCGACTGACTGTGTGGAGTTTGCATGTTCTCCCCGTGTCTGCGTGGGTTTCCTCCGGGTGCTCCGGTTTCCTCCCACAGTCCAAAGATGTGCGGGTCAGGTGAATTGGCAATGCTAAATTGCCCGTAGTGTTAGGTAAGGGGTAAATGTAGGGGTATGGGTGGGTTGCGCTTCGGCGGGTCGGTGTGGACTTGTTGGGCCGAAGGGCCTGTTTCCACACTGTAAGTAATCTAATCTAATCTAATTCTCATGCACAAAACACCAGTGCTGGGAAAATGTGATATCCTTCAAGTATCTGATATTAGCAGCAAAAAATAAAGAACGGTAGAGCACAGGAACAGGCACATCGGTCCCCTAAGACTGGACTGACCCATAGTGCCTCTCTAAATTAAAAAATTTTTGACTTTTGCAAAGTTTGTATCCCTCTATTCCCTCAAAGTGTGGTGCTGGAAAAGCACAGCCGGTCAGGCAGCATCCACAGAGCAGGAGAGTCGGTGTTTCGCACATGAGCTTTTCTTCAGGAATGAGGGAGGAGGGTGGGGCTGGAGGGGAAAGTAGCTGGGAATGTGATAGCTGGATGAAGGTGGGGGGTGATGGTGATAGGTCAGAGAAAAGGGTGGAGCGGTTGGATGGAAAGGAAGATGGACAAGTAGGACAGTTCAAGATAATGGTGCCGAGTTGCAAGGTTGGATCTAGGGTAAGGTGGGGGAGGGGAAATGATGGAACTAATGAAATCCTGTGTGGTTGGAGGGTCCCAAGGCAGACGATGAGACTTTCTTCCTCCAGGCATTGGGTGGCTAGAGTTTGGCGGTAGAAGAGGCCCAGGACTTGATGTTCTTGGCGGAAGGGGAGGGGGTTTTAAAGTGTTTTCTCCAACCACACAGGATCAATGTGGATTTCACCAGTTTAGTCATTTCCCCTCCGTCCACTCTTTCCCAAATCCAACCTTCCAACTCAACACCGCTCTCTTGCTGTATCCTACCTGTGCATCTTCTTTCCCACCTATCTGCTCCACCCTCCTCTCTGACCTATCACCATCACCCCTCCTCTTCATCTACCTATCGTACTCTGAGCTGCCTTCGCCCCAGCACACCCTCCTCTATTTATCTCTCAGCCTCCTTGGGCCACTCCCTCATTTCTGATTAAGAGCTTATGCTTGAAACATGAACTCTCCTGCTCCTCGGATGCTGCCTGACTGGCTGTGCTTTTGCAGTGCCACATTTTTCGATTCTGATCTCCAGCATCTGCAGTCCTCACTTTCTCCCTCTATTCCCTGCCTAGTCATATATCTGTCAATACACCTCTTAAACATTGTTATTGCATCTGCTTATACCACCACCTCTGACGCCACATTCCAGGCACTTACCACCCTCTATGTTAAAACAGACTTGACACTCAGATTTTCTTTAAACTTTCCCCCAATTACCTTATTTATATACCCCAGTAATTGACACTTCTACCCTGGGAAAAAGACTCCCACTATCCATTCCATACATGCCTAACGTTATAACCTCTATTCAAGTGAAAACAAACAAAGATTGTCTAATCTCTCCTCATAGTTACTATCTTCCAAACCAGGCACATCCTAGCAAACCTATTCTATTACCGCTCCAAAGCCTCCACGTCCTTCTGGTAGTGTGGTAACCAGAACTGAATGCAATATTCCACATTTTGCCAAACTAAAATTCCAAACAGCTGCAAGATGACTTCCAATTTTCATACTCTATGCCTGAATCATGCATACTGCAGCATGCCATAGACTTTCTAGGCCACATTATCCACTTGTGTTGCCACTTCCAGGGAACTGTGGACTTGTGTGCCTAGATCCCTCTATGTATTAATTCTTCTAAAGTACTCATACTGTATATAATGATATGGCATAGATACAAATACTTTATTATTTTGGGATAATCTGCGTTAACCTTCATTAAGCAGTATTTCGTCAACTGTGATATTGTTACAATTCTATTGTTCTCATGAGAGATCTTTTCAGTTTTCTGTGAGAGATTGTCTGTCCATTGGCACTAATTGACAATAAAATGGTGAACTGTACACTCCTGTCTCATAAGATCTTGTTTGAAGCAGCCTACAGCCACCCCATACTTGTCTGAGCAGGATTTGAAACCATTTTTTGAGATGAAATTGTGATGTTCTAATCTACTCCATGGGCACCACCCAGTCTAAATAATTAATCTTTTTGTCTATGTGTCTTTATGATGAAATGAAATGTTGGTAAATTTGCCATTTTTCTCATTCCCCAATTAATAACACATCAGTAAAATGTGACAGGAGTGCAATGTTTAGCTGCAGAGAATAAGTTCTTTTGTTATATGTAAGAAAGTATAATCAACCAGCAGAACTTGCTTTACAAGAGTGATAATGAAAGACCTTTTTGTTCCTCACTAGTTTGTCTTGCCTGCAAAGGTGAACAAAAATAATCTTTTTATAAATTTCAAATTTGACAGCACTGTAAAAGCTAAAGTGCAAATGAAATGGGGAAGTAATCCTAAAATCACAAACTGGCTGACAGTTGTGCGAATGGACAATGAAAGTGGCATAATTTCCAAATGTCTCAATAGCTATTTTTAACCATGTGTGGTTGCTTCACATTGTATCAGAGGTAGAATAAGAATTTCAGTCATTTACCAGGATTGCTAGTAATGGGAATAGTCTGAAAATTCCATTTGTTTCCTGTTTCCCTAGACTTTACTTGCATGACCCAAACAGAGTTCAGCATATGTTGTAAAGTGATAACACTTTAATCGTTCTGGGAGGTGCCTTACTCTTGGGTGTAATGTTTATCAATGTCAGCTGAATCCTATAAGTCAACCAGGGCCATCACCCTGAGGAGATCTGGCTCTGATGTCCTGGAACTGCAATGACCAGTCTCTGACAATTATGACCAGCTTCTGTATGTTGAGCATAACCCAGGCCATTGGAAGGTAATGCCATTGGCTTCAATTTTGTGAATGTTCCTTGATAACACAATCACTCAAATGTTGCCTTGATGCTGCTGACTCACCCTCTTTTCTGGAATTCTGCTTTTGTGGCCAACTCTTCTACAGACTAATCAGTGACAGATTATTGTACACCAAGCTCGACCTCCGTGAAATCCTTTGTCATAAATCCATGGTTGAGTACCATGATTGGGCTGGTTGGGTATGGTCAGTGTTCTGCCAATTGCAAACAGCCAAAGGGACATCCTGAAAACAACAAATGCTGGAGATCACAATGGGTAGGGCAGCATCAATGGTGAGAGAGCAAGCAAACATTTTGAGCCGAGATGACTCTTCATCAGACATTCTGTTTGATATGAACCACAGTCTGTGATTGTAAAACATAGCAATTCGTGTTCAACATTAGATGTGCTTCCATGTTTGGACAGTACTTATTGAAAGATCCTGAGTCTGCTAAAATCATTTAACCTTATCAGTTGGGCTTGTAATATGGCTCAGTTAAGTTTACCTGAAGTTAGATATTCATGCTTAGGGCCTTGCCTTCTGCAAACAGAGAACATATTTAGGCCTTGCACCATTTTAAATTAACCTGAGGCATGTGGGAGCAACTGTTCCCAGTTATATTCCCAAGTGCAGTGCCTCAACCAATCAGAGTCAACTTGCCTTTTTTTGGATTTAAAGAAACATTGCCAGGGCATCTGTTTGCTGGTGCAATCTCTCTGGCAATGCCTCAACCAATCACAGGCTTCTTGCCAAACCAATCAGCAACTTTTTTTCCTGGCAATATAAATTGTTGTTCCCTTTGAAATTTGGTATTCTTCTGTTAGTCATGATGAGTGCAAGACAAAAACATAAGCAGTATGTCTCTTTTTTCAGAACGATTCAAAGCTCTTTACTACCGATCGACCAAATGCAGTGTGCATAAAAGTACATATATTGACTTCCCACTTAGTATAGTAATACGCTTTCTAATTTGAAAGATTTATGCCTTCAGCTTTTTCCTTAGATACGGTGACCTTATATATCAACGAACTACTATCAGAAACTAATACAGAAACCCGGGCCAATGAACCTTACTTCAGTAATTACCAACCTTCAACTGAGCTTTCAGCTCTGTATTTGACAAAACAGCTAACTATTTCTCCACAAAGAAGAGTGAGGTATAATAGAAAAATCATCTCTTGTCTCTTGGTGCAACTCCATACAATCCGTTAAAAACCCACAGCTGGGGGCTTTTAATCAGCCTGCTTGTCTGCTCTCTTGTCTGGCTGTTCTCACACCTCATTGGCGGAGATTGAACTTTAATATTGAAAGAGTAGAAACAGAAACAGCTGAAGGCTTAATTACTGTAAATTTTTTTTATTGCACAGATACTTTCTGACTTCACCATCTTTCATTAAAAGCTACTTATAATTAATTGCTTACTTTCATAATCTTTTAAGACTGTTAATAAAACACTCTGGGTAAGGGTTAAGTAATCAGCTTTGCTGACAACCTGCATTAATGGAGTGATGTATAATTGGATGGCTGGTCCATCATGATGTCCTCCACTTATCCTGATTAAGAATCTGACCTCTAGGCTTGAATTTGTCTTAAGAGCCATATCGATTACTGTTCATTTTAGCTAATCAAATTATAAACCAGAGCTTTAGAATTTGTGAGCAATAATAAGATATTGCACAATATTTTCAGGATTTCTGTTGCATACTGATATTTTTCAGAAATGCTTGTGTTTTATAAACAGCATATTAAGATATCTTATTTTATTTTCAAAGTTATGATTCTTAACTTTTAACCGTGGGTGGCACGGTGGCACAGTGATTAGCACTGCTGCCTTACAGCGCCAGAGACCCGTGTTCAATTCCTGCCTCAGGCGACTGACTGTGTGGAGTCTGCACGTTCTCCCCGTGTCTGCGTGGGTTTCCCCCGGGTGTTCCGGTTTCCTCACACAATCCAAAGATGTGCGGGTCAGGTGATTTGGCCATACTAAATTGCCCGTAGTGTTAGGTAAGGGGTAAATATAGGAGTATGGGTGGGTTGCGCATCGGCGGGTCGGTTTGGACTTGTTGGGCCAAAGGGCCTGTTTCCATACTGTAAGTAATCTAATCTTAACTGCTTCAAACATCATATACAAAGAGATCACCTTAAATCTGAGTTGACAAAAGAAAACCAAATAACTACATCATTGATGCAAGTTATTCTAAATCATGTTCTGTATGACATCTAGAAATGTAATCAAAGCATGCTTAACAAAAGTTAATATTTGTCGATTTAGGAAAGTAACTTGTATTGCTGTATAAAGTAAGTAATAACTATTTACCAACAAATGACTTTTTTTTAACTTCAATTTGTGAAATAACTGATCAAAGCCAAACTTGTCCCAATATTGCTTTGAAGATGCCTTTGGTAGGTGTATGAGTGGGATACTACATCTAACACTTTCTATGGAGGCTGGGAAGTGACTGTGTTCATAAGTCAATCAAAGTGAACATGGAGCAACAGCAACATTTAAGAAGACAAACGGTATGCTGATCTTTATTACAAAAGAATTTTGGGGTATCAATAAATTAAAGAGAAAGTGAGGACTGCAGATGCTGGAGATCAGAGCTGAAAATGTGTTGCTGGAAAAGCACAGCAGGTCAGGCAGCATCCAAGGAGCAGGAGAATCGACGTTTCGGGCATGAGCCCTTCTTCAGGAAGAAGATTTCCTGAAGAAGGGCTCATGTCCGAAACGTTGACTCTCCTGCTCCTTGCATGCTGCCTGACCTGCTGCACTTTTCCAGCAACACATTTTCAGCTCTCAGTAACTTTATGCAGTTCATTTTATTCATTCATAGGATGTAGGCATTGCTGACGAGGCCAGCATTTATTGCCCATCCCTAATTGCCCAGATGGCAGTTAAGAGTTAATCACATTACTGTGGATCTGGAGTCACATATTGGCCAACCAAGTAAGGATGGCAGATTTTCTTCCCTAAAAAATATTACCAGAAGTCACACAACGACAGGTTATAGTCCAACACATTTATTTGAAATCACAAGATTTCTGACCACTGCTCTTTCATCAGGTGAAGTGAAGCAAAGCACACATGCACAGAATTTATAAGCAGAGAGATCAAAAGATCATACGAATGATGTGTGGAGTGTCGACAAGTCGCATAATAAATCTCTGCAGATGACCAAACGTGTCAGACAGTGTGAGTAAAGTATCAACAGCTGAATAGCAAGTGAAGGGATGACCTAAAATCTGATTAATTGAGGCAGAGAGATATTTACAAAAAAAATTAAAAATAAGATTGTGCTGGAGACAAACCAAATGACTTGAATAGCATGATACATATAAGAGTCACATGGTGAGCATCTAACCAAGGTAACAAGCAATCCAAAACTGTACAAAGTAATTAAGGTAGAGAGAGCATAACAAGTTACTAAGATGATGGTGTCAAAGCAGAACAGTAAGGAATATCTTATATATTCTCATCCAATGTACCTCTCCCATCAGAGACTTTTACTGCCTTCCAAAGATACACAAAGCCAACCCAGCTTGATGCCCCATCGTATCACGTAATGGGACCCTTTATGAGAACCTTTCCGGCTATGTCGAGAGCAGACAATCATAAAGGTGTACAGCACAGAAACAGACCCTTAGGTTCAACTCGTCCAGGCTGACCAGATATCCTAACCCAATTTAGTCCCACTTGCCAGTACTTGGCCCATATCCCTCTAAAACCTTCCTATTCATAAACCTGTCTAGATGCTTTTAAATGCTGTAATTGTACCAGCCTCTACCACTTCCTCTGGCAGCTCATTCCATGCACACACCAGCCTTTGCATTAAAAAGTTGCCCTTCAGGTCCTTTTTAAGTCTTTCCCTCTCACCCTAAACCTATGCCCTCTAATTTTGGACTCCACTACCCCATGGAAAAGACGTTGTCTATTTACCCTATCCATGCCCTTCATTATTTTATGAACCTCTATAAGGTCACCCCTCAGCCTCTGACACTCCAGGGAAAACAGCCCCAGCCCATTCACCCTCTCCCTCTCGCTCAAAGCCTCCAACCCTGACATCATCCTTGGAAATCTTTTCTGAACCCTTTCAAGTTTCACAACATCTTTTCTATGGTAGGGAGACCAGAATTGTGCACAATATTCCAAAAGTAACCTAACCAATGTCCTGTACAGCCGCAACATAACCTCCCAACTCCTGTATTCAGTACTCCAACCAATAAAGGAAAGCACACCAAATGCCTTCTTCACTATCTTATCTACCTGCGACTCCACTTGCATGGAATTATGAACTTGCATTCCAAGGTCAGCAACACTCCGCAGGACCTTATCATTAAGTGTATAGTCATGCCCTGATTTGCCTTTCCAAATGCAACATCTTGCATTTTCTAAATTAAACTCAATCTGCCACTTCTCGGCTCATTGGCCAATCTGAGCAAGATTGTACTCTGAGATAACCTTCTTTCCTGTCCACTACACCTCAAATTTTGGTGTCAGCTGCCAGCTTACTAAATATACCCCATATGTTCACATCCAAATCATTTATATACATGATGAAAAGCAGTGGACCCCACACTGATCCTTGTGGCACACTGCTGGTCACAGGCCTTCCATCTGAAAGCAACCCTCCACTACTACCCTCTGTCTTCTACTTTTAAGCCAGTTCTGTATCCAAATAGTTAGTTCTCTCTGCATTTCATGTGACCTAACCTTGCAGAAAGGTGCCCTCATATGATTGGGACATGATACTCAACTCATTGATGGCCAGTTCTGACGTGCCACAGCAAAACATTGCAACATCACCCACAAAAGACAGACACAGGGTACAACTGATAGAATACCCTTCGCCCAGTACTCCCCCAGAGCGGAGAAACTACATCATGTTCTTTGCAGCCTTCAACATGTCATTGATTTCACCAAGATCATCTCTACGCCTCCACTTCTTGTGTTCAAACAACCACCAACCATTTAACAGACTATCATTCGGTGCAAACTACCCAACTTTCAACACCACAACACCACACAACCCTACCATGGCAATTTCTGCAAGACATGTCAGATCATCAACATGGATTCTACCATCACACATGGGAACACCATCCACCAGGTACACAGCAGATACTCATGACTCGACCGATGTCATCTACCTCGTACACTGCAGGCAATGGTGTCCTGAGGCAAGGTATATTGGCAGACCATGCAGACACTACAGCAACAGATGAATGGACACCACGCAACAATTGCCAGCGAGGGGTGCTCATTCCCAATTGGGTAACACTCCAGAAGTCAAGGACATTCAGCCTCCGATCTTTGGGTAAGTGTTCTCTAAGGCAGACTTCGAGATACACAACAACACAGAATTGCTGAGCAGAATATGATAGCCAAGTTCCATACCTATGAGGATGGCCTCAAACATGATCTTGGGTTCATGTCGCACTACAATTAACCCCACCGTACTGTTATGTATCTGTAAAATCTTGCTTCCTGTCCTGTTTTGACACAATCCAGCCATTTGGTTTGTTTCCAGCGTGATCTTATTTTTAATTTTTTGTTATTATCTCTTTGCCTCAATTAATCAGATTATAGATCAACCTTTCACTTACTATTCAGCTGTTGACACTTTACTCACACTGATTGACACTGTTGATCACCTGCAGAGATTTATTATTCTATCTGTTGACACTCCACTCACACTACCTGTATGATCTGTTGACCTCTCTGCCTTTAAATTCCGTGCCTATGTTTTCCTTTCTCACTTTGCCTGACAAAGGAACAGTACTCCAAAAATTTGTGATTTCAAATAAACTTGTTGGATCATAACCTGGTATCATGTGACTTCTGACCTTGTCCACCACAGTCCAACACTGGCACTTTCACATCATAAAATACATTACTCAACTAGATGGATTTTTATAACAGTCAACACTAAGAGAGCTTTATCTCCAGATTTTTATTATATTCAAATTTCACCATTTGTCAATTATTGATTTAAATAGCTGTTAGTTACTTCTTGAAAATACACTAACAGTCTGGTTAATACATTTGGACAGAAGTCTTTATCGTCTGGGTTATAGAGTTTGCTAAATAATCAATATAAGGGCAGCATAGTGGCTCAATAGTTAGCACTGCTGTCTCACAGTACCAGGGATCTGGGTTCCATTCCCGCCTGAGGCAACTGTGTGGAGTTTGCACATTCTCCCATGTCTGCATGGATTTCCTCCCACAGTCCACGATATGCAGGTTAGGTGAATTGGCCATGTTAAATTGCCCATAGTGTTCCAGGTTGTGTAGGTTAGGGGCATCAGTCAGGGGAAACGTAAAGTAATAGGGTAGGGAAGCTAACCTATCCTCAGCTAGCTAAGGAGACAGAATTTTCCATTTGAGGTCTGGAAAGCTGCATAGAAATGTTAACATGGATGTACAGCACCCAAGTTCTTGGAGGATTTATGTCTCATCTATTTCACACCTCAAGCCTTTGCAAAGAAGATGGTAATAGATCTGAGTAGTCATCCAATCTCAATACAGTGTACTAATCTCATTCAATCAATGAAATAGTGTCCCCAGAACAGTTTAATATATCTTTGTATAGAAATATACTCCATGGACGTGTTGGACCAAAGGTTCTGTTTCCATTGTTGCATATCTCTATGACCTGATAGAACTATCAAGTTGACTTCATTTGTAAATGGGGCATATTGTCAAAATATATTTGTGATATTTACTGTTGGAACAATTAAAACAATCCAATAAAACCTATAATACCAAATTCTGAATCAAATAGCTTAGCAAAAGAAAGTTTAGTTCTTGACTTTGAATAATGAGTTTGAACTTCCTTCTATTGAAGGAAATACAGTAATGAAAAAAATGTAAATCATTCTTCATGTAAAGGGATATTAGAACTTAGCTTTGTGCTTCAATTGGTAGCCGTCTTCACATCTATCATAATTTCTACATTCATTGGTTTTAATGAAGTTTGATGAATATCCCTTATAACTGGAACAAAGAGGTGTCCGGGATTTTTATTGCTGAACTTAAAGCTAATCTATCCAATTTTTGCTGCTTAGATTTCTTAATAGTATCAGAGTTGCATTACTGTATTGTTTCCATTTATGCTGCTAATTGTTTTGTTTGCCATTGTGTAATTCACGGTTTCCTTGAGATATTAAGCGTGTCCTATAAAAACATCATACAATATCTAGATTACAAAAACTACCATTACATCATGATTTGGAGATGTCGGTATTGGACTGGAGTGTACAAAGTTAAAAATCACACAACGCCAGATTACAGTCCAACAGGTTTAATTGGAAGCACTAGCTTTCAGAATGCTGCTGCTTCATCAGCTGGTTGTGCACCACCTGATGAAGGAGCGGCGCTCCAAAAGCTAGTGCTTCCAATTAAACCTGTTGGACTATAACCTGGTGTTGTGTGATTTTTAATTTTACTATTACATTAATATTCAGATACTCTCTGATCACAGGGATGGAGTATATCTGGTGACAGTGAGGTTGGTGGACTAATACAGGATTACCAGGCCCTGGTCCAGCTATTCATTTAACAATCTACATGTTAATTCTCATCAAAATTCTTATTTGTTAGTTGAGGTGACAGAGGTTAGGTGATGTACTGATGTGCATCTGTCTCTTGTAGAATAGAGCAAGTGCTTTCAACATTAGAAGTAAGGTGCAGCTTGAGGTCTCCACTCCACTCAGTGTAAAAGACATTTAGAGTATGCAAGTAATAGAACATAGAAATAAACATGACAGCACAGTACAGACACTTCAGCCCTCGATGGTTTCACAGGTCTGCGCAATAAACTGAAGTCCTACATTATTTCATTCTCGTCCATATGCCTATGCAATGACCATTTAAATGCCCTTAAAGTTGGCAAGTTTACTACTGGTCCAGGCAGTGCATTCCATGCCCCAATTACTCTCTGAGTAAAGGAACTACCTCTGGGATCTGTCTATATTTATTATCCCTCAATTTAAAGCTATGTCCCCTCGTGCTAGCCATCACCATCCGAGGAAAAAGGATCTCACTTCCTGATGAAGGGCTATTGTCCAAAACAC
The DNA here is from genome assembly GCF_020745735.1 of Hemiscyllium ocellatum. Classification (NCBI taxonomy): domain Eukaryota; kingdom Metazoa; phylum Chordata; class Chondrichthyes; order Orectolobiformes; family Hemiscylliidae; genus Hemiscyllium; species Hemiscyllium ocellatum. The sequence continues at coordinate 74,743,962 of NC_083409.1, read as the reverse complement.
GATTTTCCTGCTCCTCGGATGTTGCCTGACCTGCTCGACTTTTCCAGCACCACTCTAATCTTGACTCTCACTATCCAACCTATCTAACCCTCTAATTATCTTAAATGTCTCAATCAAATCACCTCTCAACCTTCTTCTCTCCAACAAAAACAGCCTTATGTCCCTCAGCCTTTTCTCATAAAACCTTCCCTCCATATCAGGCAACATCCTAGTAAATCTCCTGTGCACCCTTTCCAAAGCCTCCACATCCTTCCTATAATGCGGTGACCAGAACCGCACACAATACTCCAAGTGTGGCCACACCAGAATTTTGTACAGCTGCAGCATGACCTTGTGGTTCTGAAACTCGATCCCGCTATCAAAAAAGCTAACACATCATATGCCTTCTTAACAACCCTATCAACCTGGGTTGCAACTTTCAAGGATCTACGTACCTGGATACTGAGATCTCTCTGCTCATCTATACTACCAAGAAGTTGAAAATGTGTTGCTGGTTAAAGCACAGCAGGTCAGGCAGCATCCAAGGAACAGGAAATTCGACGTTTCGGGCATAAGCCCTTCATCAGGAATGAGGAGAGGGTGCCAGGCAGGCTAAGATAAAAGGTAGGGAGGAGGGACTTGGGGGAGGGGCGATGGAGATGTGATAGGTGGAAGGAGGTCAAGGTGAGGGTGATAGGCCGGAGTGGGGTGGGGGCGGAGAGGTCAGGAAGAAGATTGCAGGTTAGGAGGGCGGTGCTGAGTTCAAGGGAATCGACTGAGACAAGGTAGGGGGAGGGGAAATGAAGAAACTGGAGAAATCTGAGTTCATCCCTTGTGGTTGGAGGGTTCCCAGGCGGAAGATGAGGCGCTCTTCCTCCAACCGTCATGTTGTTATGTTTTGCCGGTGGAGGAGTCCAAGGACCTGCATGTCCTCGGTGGGGTGGGAGGGAGAGTTAAAGTGTTGAGCCACGGGGTGGTTGGGTTGGTTGGTCCGGGCGTCCCTGAGGTGTTCTCTGAAGCGTTCCGCAAGTAAGCGGCCCGTCTCCCCAATGTAGAAGAGGCCACATCGGGTGCAGCGGATGCAATAGATGATGTCTGTGGAGATACAGCTCCGGCTGGCTCTCTGGCTCGTTGGTCTAGGCGTATGATTCTCGCTTTGGGTGCTTTACTGTGATGAGTTGCGAGAGGTCCCAGGTTCAAATCCCGGACGAGCCCAAGTTCTTTAAAAACCTGTACCTCCACACACATCATCTATTGCATCCGCTGCACCCGATGTGGCCTCCTCTACATTGGGGAGACGGGCCGCTTACTTGCGGAACGCTTCAGAGAACACCTCTGGGACGCCCGAACCAACCAACCCAACCACCCCGTGGCTCAACACTTTAACTCTCCCTCCCACTCCACTGAGGACATGCAGGTCCTTGGACTCGTCCACCGGCAAAACATAACAACACGACGGTTGGAGAAGAACGCCTCATCTTCCGCCTGGGAACCCTCCAACCACAAGGGATGAACTCAGATTTCTCCAGTTTCCTCATTTCCCCTCCCCCCACCTTGTCTCAGTCGGTTCCCTCAACTCAGCACCGCCCTCCTAACCTGCAATCTTCTTCCTAACCTCTCCGCCCCCACCCCACTCCGGCCTATCACCCTCACCTTGACCTCCTTCCACCTATCACATCTCCATCGCCCCTCCCCCAAGTCCCTCCTCCCTACCTTTTATCTTAGCCTGCCTGGCACCCTCTCCTCATTCCTGATGAAGGACTTATGCCCGAAACATCGAATTTCCTATTCCTTGGATGCTGCCTAACCTGCTGTGCTTTAACCAGCAACACATTTTCAACTGTGATCTCCAGCATCTGCAGACCTCACTTTTTACCCCTATACTACCAAGAATCTTACCATTACCACAGTACTCCGCATGCCTGTTACTCCTTCCAAAGTGAATCACCTCACACTTTCCCACATTAAACTCCATTTAGATTAGATTAGACTTACAGTGTGGAAACAGGCCCTTCGGCCCAACAAGTCCGACCCGCCGAAGCGCAACCCACCCATACCCCTACATTTACCCCTTACCTAACACTACGGGCAATTTAGCTTGGCCAATTCACCTGACCCGCACATCTTTGGACTGTGGGAGGAAACCGGAGCACCCGGAGGAAACCCACGCAGACACGGGGAGAATGTGCAAACTCCACACAGTCAGTCGCCTGAGTCGGGAATTGAACCCGGGTCTACAGGCGCTGTGAGGCAGCAGTGCTAACCACTGTGCCCAGCTCTGCAGCTTATCTAGGTCCCTCTGTAACCTACATCCTTCGTCACTCTCCAAAACCTACCGACCTTTATGTCATCTGCGAATGCCCTCATCCTGTAATTTATAAAAATGACAAACTAGACAGATCCTTGTGGTACACCACTAATAATTGAACTCCAGGATGAATATTTCCCATCAGCCACCATCCTCTGTACTTTTTCAGATAGCCAATCTTTGATCCAAACCACTAAATCACTCTCATTCCATGCCTCCATATTTTGTGCAGTAGCCTACCATGGAGAACTTCACCAAATGCCTTACTGAAATCTATATACACCACATCAACCACTTTACCCTCATCCACCTGTTTGGTCACCTTCTTAAAGAACTCAATAAGATTTGTGAGACACGACCTACCCTTCACAAAACCATGTTGACTATCCCTAATCAACTTATTCCTTTCTAGATTATTATAAATCCTATCTCTTATAACCCTTTCCAATACTTGTATTCCAATACAATATTTGTTATCGTCCACTCTTCTGGCACTATTCCTGTAATCTCAGAAGCATTGGAATTTCAAGGACACCTTTCAGGAACTGAATGGGCAGGTTGAGTCGAAGGACCTGTTTCCATGTTGTAGACCTTTTTGACCCAGAAGGCAAAGCCCAAAATCTCCCAAATCTATACAATAATGGATCTGTGCCATGGACGTGCATAAACTTCATTTGACCTCATCGCAGCTTCAGTTATAAACTGTGCTAACTCATGGACAAACTTTCCAAATATCTGCCATGCTCTGTGCCAGGTACATATCTGTGACACCAGCATACAGCATACTAAACATTTGTTCACAGATATCACTGACAGTAACTCATAGTTTACAATGTCTAGCTGCAATAAAGAGCGATTCTGGTCAATATCACAGTAGGGAAGATGTTGAACAGGCTCACAGAGATGACTAAAAACAGCAGACTGGATAAAGTCAGGCAGTTTTGGCAGGAACCATAGAGAATGGCCCTGTCCCGACAAGGGAACAAACAGAGCAGGTTTGCTGAGGATTAGATTACAACACATAAAACTACAACAGGGCAAAAAACGTCTTTTAAAGTAAAATAGGCAGGCAAATTATGTACAGGGAGAGAAATATTTTATTTTAATTTTCAACTGGCTCACCTCAAATTTTGACTGGAGCCTTCGGTTGCCTTGGGCTAAGGTTGACCTGGAAAGTCTCTGGCTCAGCCCTTCTCTGTCAATTTATGTGTCTGAAATTAACAGCAATAAAATATGTTCATTTTTATTGGTGGAACAATACTGGTAAGCAAAAATTTAAAGTAGCCATATGTTATGTAACTACTTTTGTCTTTTTTTTAATCGAAGAAACAGTCCAACATTCTCAACATTATGGAGACTTTAAGATAAATGATCTACAGACAGAAAACATGCATTCTGAAAAAAATTGCCAAACAGCACATCACGTTTTGATATCTGGAGGAATTACCAACTAATGGTTTGAGAAGGCAGTTCTTAAAATGTGTCTTACTGCTGATGACAAACCCATTTTTCAGCTAGCAAAACATTTTAAAATATAATTTCCTTGTGCTGGAATTAAAATAGCAACAAGGTTCCATGCTGTCAAAAAGTCAATCAAGTTTTTTGTTTGTTAATTATTTATAAAATGATCAGTGTTTATTGAAGGAGGAATAATGATAATTGCTATTTAAATCGATGCCAGATGTTTTATAGACACAGATGCTCATTAGCAATATGCCAGTGCCAAAAGTCTATTATTAACATTTGCATCAGCAAACACCAAAATAGAACAAACAAAAAGCCATCACAGCACAGACGGCTTACACTGTAACTACTTATGTGTTGACATTTTGGTGCTGAATACCATAGCTTAGATTTCATGTAACACATCGCTGTTCTTTTTATTAACTAAGCATGTTGTAAATGTGAAGTTGAGGATAGAAAGGATACTTCCAGTATAAAATGTCTCATCACTTTAATGTTGATATTACGTTACAGCTTTCAACTAGTTCTTACGCACTTTATCTTTTATCAGTAGAGAGATTTGGGGCTGAATCTTCCCATATTTTGGCAAAGTGTCATTTTCATTACATTTAATGGAGGGTTTCTCTCTGTGATGCTTAACATATTTTATTGTGTGTTAATCCTGGGCTTGCTTATTTAGCTACCTACCACAAAGCACTCCTCTCATCCATGGTTATCTCAATGCTTCCACTGGCTGTGGCTGCAAATACTCACCACTGCCGGGATATCCCAGAATTAAATGTTATGTCTGACATCCTCATCAGCTTTGAGTCCTGGCACCATGAACCCAGTCAAGAGTTGACAGTTCAGAATTGTCCTGTATTTCTCATGGCATGGAAGTGGCACTGCTGACATATGCATGCACGTGCAACAATACACTCCTACACCTGTGGCTGTTAAAGTGGCAGGCCACAAAACTCATGGCTCCTTAGCCATCTGACTTTTCAGCTCCCTCTAAGTTGGTGGCACTCTTCCCCCAGTGCCCAATGTAGCCCAGCATTATTTCATTGTTCATTGTGGAACCATCACACACAGAAGCTTCAACTATTTCTACAGTAAGCAACAAGGTGCAACAGAAGTACTGTGTGCCTTTAAATTCTGAATGAGGAGCCAACTGTAAAGCAAGTCAAGGCAGGGGTGCTGGGAACAATCAGGTAGGCCCTTCATGTATGTGTGCTAAGGAAGCAAGCAAGCAGCTAGGCAAAGCAGCCTTCCAATCCATGAATTTGGTGCCTCTGCCTGCTCACAAGCTGACCTTCCAATGAGAAATGCCGGTGGGCTTCAAAATGTAGCACTGAGGTGCAGTGGCGTACCGTAAGTGGATTGGAGATGCTGTTGTGATGTTGGGCACGCGTTGAATGTCCAGGTCTGTCCACATGGAGTGTATGCGTCAGGTTCCCTAGGAGTGTATTCTGAGACTTTGATGTCTGATGTCCTTGATAGAGTCCAGGGGCAGCAAGTGGCAAGCTGGAGTCACCAGGTACCCACTCTGAATTTCATGTCAGGAATTCTCGGTGTCTAGTTTTTATCCTGGAGGTGATACAATACGAACTTGCAGACTAATGATGTGAGATTAAGGAATAATAAGGGTGGCAATATGCAATAATCCCTGTTAATAGGTTTATCTCTAACAAGACTCTTATCTTGTCATCTGGAACTCCGTTGGGAAATCTGGCTTGTTACCCCCAATATTAAGAAAAGCTTTGTTCAACTTCTCACAAGATTCCCCCAGATTTCACACCAGAACCCATGTTGTTCAGGCCCTGGGAAGATTCCAGCTTGGTTTTGAGTTTGCCTGCCAGTGCTTTCCACCACTCTTTCCAACATCAGAACTTTCAATTTCAGCTTTTCCCATAAGAGTCTGCACTACGTTAAAAAGGCCATGTTCAAAGAATCATAGAATAATAATCCAGAAAGAAGCCATTAAGCTTTCATGTCTGTGCTTGGTGGAAGTATTCTAATTATGCACCCCAGCTCTTTCTCCATGCATGTGTTTTTATGTAAGACTAATTATCAAATTACCTCAACAAAATTACTTTTAAGTCTGTCTCCACCACCATTTCACATAGTGGATTCCAGATCACAATAACTTGCTATGTAAAAAGAAAATTTCCTCTTGTTGCTTCTGGTTCTTTTACCAATCATCTCAAATCTGTATCCCCTATTATTGTCCATTCTGTCACTGGAAACAGTTTCTACTTATTTAATTATTCTATCAAAATCCTTCAAGACTTCAAACACTTCTATTAAATTTCTGCTTACTTACCCTGCTCTGAAGTGGTCACTTTATCCTATCCAACATTCTGATGAATCTCCTATGCTGCTGTTTCAGAGATTTGATGTCCTAAGATTCTAAAATATAATGGCTTTGATTATTCCCATATTGTGACCAACACCCTGGTTTTGAGTGCATTCTTCTTGGTGATAACAGCAATAGGTCAGTGAGATTTTTTTCCACAATCAATAATACTGCAGTATAAAATAATTATGAGAAGTTTGGAATAGGCACTGTTCAACAGAATTCATGATTTTCTCTCAAATTTCCACCTTCTTAACATGAACTATGAGACTATCTAGCCTCTGCATGATGTATATGATGCAAAGGAAGACCAAAAAAATAAATAAATGGAAAATAGAACATGAGAATAATTAGTGAGAAACATAAAATCGAACAGCAAAAACTTCTATAGCTGTGTAAACAAAACAGCAAAACCAAACGTGTGTCCCTCACAAGTGACATCAGGAGAATTAATAATGGGAAAGAGGAAAGGATAGAGAAATGAAACCAACACTTTGGGCAAATCCTTCCCAACCCCTGAGATTTCAAGAAGATAAGTTATCTGGGCATGATGATCTATAACCCAGAATGTTGAAAGAGGTAACTTGGGAGATAATGCTGGTAACATATGAGAGCACTGCTCGAAAGGTCCAAGTAGATTGAAAAGTGGCAAATGTAACACAACTATTTAAGGGAAGAAGGAGAGAGAACTGTTAACCTGCCAGTTGTAGTGAAAATGCCTAAGATTATAATAGCGGGTGTGACAACAAGACAGTTAGAAAATAATTGCAGGATTGGACAGAATCAGCACAGATATATGAAAGGGAGGTCATGTTTCATAAACCTGTTCAAGATTTATGAGGATATAACTAGCAGAATAGATGAGGTGAAATGAGTGGATGAGATACATTTAAATTTTAAGAAAACTTCCAATATGGTCCAAATCAACTGGCTAGTAAACAAAACTAGGGCAAAATTTGGGGGAACGTACTGGCATGGATTGAGAATTGGTTAGACATAGAATACAGAGAATAGGAATAATCGGGTCATTTTCAGGTTATGACGGGTCGGGTACCACAAGGATCAGTGTAAGGGCTCCTGTTACTCACAAGCCAAATCAAAGATTTGGATGTGTGGTTTATATTTAGTATTTTCAAGATTTCAGATTGCAGTATGTTAGTTGGAGGACGTAAAGATGCTTCATGGGAGTTGGAGGGGTGAAATGAATGAGCAAAATAAAAAGAAGATAAAAAATAATGTGGAGAAGTGTGAAGTTATCCACTTTGGAAGGGAAAACATATATATGAGGTATTTCATCACCAGTGAGAGGCTTAAAATTTCAGAGGGAATTAGGTGCCCTTCTTCATGAGTCACAATGACAATATGCAGGTACAGCAAAGATAAGGCTGATGGTGTGTTGATCTTTATTCCATGAGGATGTAAGCAGAGGAGTAAATATGCCCTACTGCAATTATACAGGTCGTTGGTGAGACCACATCAGGAATATTATCATAATTTTGATCTTCTTACCTGAGGAAGGGAAAACTAGCCACTGAGGAAGTGAAACAGAGGTTCATGAAACTAATTCCTGTGATGCAGACATTGTCCTATGAGGACAGATTGAATAGATTGGGCACATATTTTCTGAGGTTTAGAAAAATGCGACGATCTCAAGCAAGTATACTCTGTTGACCCCTGTAGGAATTGTAGAAATGCAGAAAGGATGATTTCCCTGCCTTAGGGGAGGGGTGGGCCATTAAGAAATAGGGAACAGAGTCTCAGAACAGTGGCTGAGATGAGGAGGAATATCCTCACTCAGATCGTGATGAATCTTTGGAATTTTCTGACCAACAGGGCTGCAGATGTTCAGTCATTGATTATGTTCAAACAGAGATCAATAAGTTTCCGCATATTAAAAACATCAAGGGATGTTGAGGCAGAAGATCGAAGAGTTGAATATTTCTATTTCTAATGTGTTCATATAAATTATATCAGAATAACTTCAATCCTTTTTGATGAGACTGAGTACATAACAATCAAGCACTTGGATGATATTTTGAAGGGCAGATATTCAAGAAAAATATGAATATTATGAATTTATAATATTCAGAAAAATGACAAGTGTAGAAAATCACCATAAAAACAGAAAATGCTTGGTATGTACTAGAGATCATTCAGCATCTATGATGAGTTTTGATGAATGATACACATCTGAAAGATTCAAAATATGCTTTCTCTTCACTGCTGACTGACTTGAGATGCATTTTTAGGACTTTAATTTATTTCGAAACCAAGTGTACTTCCTGTGAAAAGAAAAGAATTGATTGCCCATAATGAGAAAATGGGGTTCACTTGCTCTGATGACTATGTTCACCTTGAGATGTTGCATATATTTACCCTGATCATCTCTTGTGATGAGACTCCATCCTTCCTTCCTATTTTCAGTGGAGAGTTCTGACTATTGTACACTTGTTTCATTGAATTACATCAAATTTACAGCACAGAGACTTGCCATTCAACCCAACTTATCAATGTCAGCATATCCTTCTATTCCTTTCCTCTCGTGCACTTATAGATTCATTTAAGGGAATTTTGATGACTGGGTCATGTGGCAACAAGTTCTATATACTCTGTGTAGCTTCTCTTGAATTTCTTTGTGAGTTTATCAAGAACTTTTATCTTTATGACCGCCAATATTGGACTCCCACAAGTGAAAATATCTTACCCATAGCTAATCTCCTGGGATCGAAGTGAATTTTGAGATATCAGTTTTGACACCTCTCGCTCTTCTTTCATCTGGAGGTAGGAGCGTCAGCCCATTCAATCTTTCTGAATGTCTCTTTTTGTTATCACCTCTCATCGCCCAAAACATCGAATCTCCTGGTCATCGGATGCTACCTCACCTGCTGTGCTTTTTCAGAGCCACACTTTTCGACTCTGATCTCCAGCATCTGTAGTCCTCACTTCCTCCATATAAATGACTCCAGATCCGCAGCAATGTCTGTAAGCAGGTTCCTATTTTCCAGGTGCTGGCGAGAAACAGCACTGATTCCCAAGTTTAAAGTGAGAGTGGTTACCTTGTTGGCACCTCCTCAGAGTCCTGAAGAAAGATTAGACCCGAAACATCGATTTCTCCACCTCCTGATGCTGCTTGTCTTGCTCTGTTCTCACAGCCTCAGGTTCTCTATCTGGCATCTCCTCTGAAGCTCATGATGGCCAGCAGTGGCCAACATCTCAGGGTACATATCTGTGACTACCTGTACCTTCTGTCAGCACCAGCCTCACTGCATTGTCTGGGACTGACTTACAACATTGATTCAATACTGTTCAATACTTGTATACTACGCTTTGGAATTCACTGACACCTTACATTGCAAAGCTACTGCCAGGCCACATTGTACGTTGGGATGGATACCCATCTCATTGGAACAAGGTGCATCTGTGGACCTCTCAATTTGCTGTCATAGTTCCCATTCATTTTGCGCTCAATTCAATGTTCACAGCGTCACTGCATTGCCTCACCTTTAAAAGCCTCTTCATTCATACCTTACAGGCTCACAGTAGTTCTGTCTTGCCTTGTTTCTTAGCAGCAGGCCGTTTGCCATATTTGCCATCAGCGTTCAGTCAAGGGACAGGACATGTTACTCTATGGCACTGAGCTAGGTCAATTTCATGTGTACATCATGTACCAGCAACTTATGCAGAAAACACAGTACAAGTGCTTCAAGAAAATAGCCCAGTCTTAAAGTCTAAGAGGTGTACTCCTTTATCCAGTGAAGCAAGATCATGGTCAATCAGGGGTGCCAGCACCAACAGCCAAGGGCCTGTCCAATCCGAGTCCAAGGTTTTGACCATTGTTGGTCAAATACTTGATGCACTCAAGTGCCAAAGTTCTGTGTCCTTACTGTTCAGGGATAGGGCCACAATCAGCCTGAAGGTCAACTTCAATCAGGTCGGAGATTAGCGCTAAGTCAGTCAAGGAACTGCACAGAGTTAGTCAGGGGCTGGGCCATCCTCATTCAGGGCTGTCCTCCCAAGTTAATCTGGGAGTTCAGGCCTGAGGTTGGGCAGTCAACATCACGGGAGGCTATTCAGAGATGGTGCATTGGAGAAAGTGGGATCTCCAATATGGAGTTTGGATCCATCTTCTTCTCATACAGAATGAGGAGATAAATGTCAACCACCTCATTACCTGTCTGGCCCTCTCAGCCCTGCACTGAGACAAAGAACGACGAGGCATTGAGTGGGATAGAAATGACTGGAAAAGCTGTTAATGGTGACATGGGGCAGGGAAAGTGGTGGCATGTCCTGTGTAAGTGAGGGGGAAGCACAGAGGACAGGAAGGGTTTGGAGGGTGAAGGGTAGGGTACATGAGACCATTTGTGGGAAGGTGCTGTACGTATGAATGCAAGTGGTAGCTTATGAGCTGGGATATGGGTGTAGTCGCAGGGTTAGAGTTCATGTGAGGTGGCACAGAGAAGATGGTGACACTTACCCTCACAGAATGCACATGGTCATCAACTTGCATGCAGTCCTGCTGCACATTCCTCCATCACACTGATCTAGGTGGCAACCTCAGTCCAGGCTGGCAGTGTCAGGTGCTGTGGTCTCCCCTGGCATTAAGTGAATAGCCCTCCTTTCCACTACCCCCAACCCCACCCATCAGGATGTCCAGGTCCTTGAGGGTGAAGCAGGGTGCCAATGTGCTTCTCTTGCCATGTTGTTTGGAATTGTGTGGCAAAACACAAAGGGCAGCTCCAGGTCTGCAGCATATCAACTGGTATGCAACTGAGGTTTACATCTGACACCGGTAACATGAGTGCCGCAGGACAAGCTCGTCCGCTGACTGCAAGATGGCACAAAAGGGATACCATGGAGACCACATGCATACTTAATGACGTGAGGAAGATGGAGAGTTGTGTGAGGAAAGTCACCAAAGCTCACAGAGGGAAACCAGTATGAAGGTTAACAAAAGTGAGAAGCCGAAATATGGCAAGATTTAGCCCCATGTGCTTGGTCAAAGAGGCAGGTTTTAATGAGCATCTTTAAATGAAGAAGGAGACATACAGAAGGGGAGAAATTCAGGAGGGAAATCCAGAAAGTATAACAGAGACATTTGAAAACACAGATATCCAGGGTGGAACAATTCAAATGCGGGATTTGCAAAGATCAGTTTTGGAACAAAGCAGATATCTCAAAGGGCTGAGGGGTTTGAGGTGGTTACAGAGATAGGGAGAGACGAGGCCATGAAGGTATGTGAAAAAAACAGGGTGAACATTGTTAAACTGACGCAGTTATGCACTTCAGACTGATGTGCTATGATGTACTATGCACCCTTGGGCTGTTTTGCAAGGATCCAGTAGCTTGAGAAATTCATCATGTTAGCCTTTAGTTTCACAGAGAGAAAAAATATTTTTGACAGATGTTGCCTGAAGGTCAGCTTGCAACAAATGATACATCCAGATGGCAGACTTCTGAGGTGGAGGCAGGTCTACTGACATGTTAAGGTATTTGTTGAAGTGTTCTATAGACATCAGTTCCAGATGGTAACAGAATATTTCAGTTGTCGTTACTTTTCCTTTCAATGGGATCACATGACTTCTCTTCTTGTGCCATGATTAAAACATCCAGAAAGAAAGACTGCATTTAGTATTTTGCAATGAGTTGCTTCAATATCTTTAGGAACCACGAGTATGAAAGGATACCGAAACAAAAACAACAGACTTCTCAGCAAAATCAACTCATGCAAGGCTGACATGAAAATGTGAAAAAAAATAACTTTAAGTGAATACAGTCAGTCTTTTTCGGCAGGCCAAGTTGAAGGATAACTAATTCTATTTTTTATTCACTCATGGGATGTAGATGTCACTGACTGGCCAGCATTTTAATGCCTGTCCCTGGTTGCCATACAGAGAGTGGTGGTGATCTGCCTTCTTGAACTGCTGCAGTCTGTGTACTATGGATAGCCCCACAATGCCGTTAAGGAGGAAGTCTCAGCTTTTTGACCCAGTGGCACTAAAGGGACAGCGATGTCTTTCTGAGTTAAGCGGATGGGTGATTTGAAGGTGAACTTGCAGGTGGTGGTATTTTCATGCACCTGCTGCCCGTCTCCTTCTAGATAGAAGTCATTGTGAGTTTGGAAGGTGCTATCTCAGGATCTTTGGTGAGTATCTGCAGTGCATCTTGCAGACAGTACACACTGCTGCTACTGAGAGTCGGTTTTAGCTGGACTGAATGTTTGTGTATATGATGCCAAACAAGTGAGCTGCTTTGTCCTGAATGATGTTAAGTTTCTTGGGTGTTGTTGGACCTGCAATCATCCAGGCAAGAGGGAGCATTCCATCACACCCCTGACTTGTGTCTTGCAGACTATTGGCAAGCTTTGATCGGGGTCGTGAGGTGAGATACTCACTACAGGATTCCTAGCCTCTAATCTGCCTTAGTTTCTGGTTAGTGGTAACCTTAGGATGTTGATAGTATGGGATTCGGCATTGGGAATACCAATTCTGCACTTGCAATGATGAATAAAAGAAAAGATTTCACTTAAAGTAAGATTAAATATGGATAAAATACAGTTATGCTGATAGTGTAATCTAATGATTTATGAACATGTAAATTAGGAGTAGTAGTAAGGCCATGTTGGCTCTCGAGCCTCCTCCACCATTCAACCAGATCACTATTGATCAGAATCAAAAACAGAAATTTCTGGAGAAATTCAGCAGGCCTGGCAGCATCTGAGGGGAGAAAGCAAAGCGAGTGCTTCGAGTCTAGTGACCCTTTTTCTGGGGGGTTCAAGATCATGATCGGGCAGGTTGGAGCAGTTAGAGAGAAGCTTTTCCATCTCATAAAAGAAGCAAGAACAAGAGACATAGATTTAAAATGATCTGCATCAACAAGCTCAAACAAAACTAAAGTTGTAGGATTTGAGGAAAGCTCTGCATTGGTTGGAAACTTACCTAGAAAAATAGAAAATGGTTGTGACTTCTGGAAGTCAGGCATCACAGTTCCAGATATCTCTAGAAGTGTTCCTCAGGGTAGTGTCATCAATGAACCTCCCTCCATCAGGAGGTCAGAAATGGGGATGTTTGCTGATGATTGTATAATATTCAGCACTATTCAATGCTCCTCAGATGCTGAAGCAGTCTATGTTCAAATGCAGCAAGTTTTGGACAATATCTAGGTTTGTGCTGAAAGATGAGGCAAGTAGCACTTGTCCTACACAAGAGCAAGGCAAAACACAGCTCCAACAAAAGAACTTCTAACTATCACCCACTCACAATCAATGATATTCCCCATGCTGAATCCCACACTATTAACATCCTGGGGTTACCACTAACCAGAAACCAGAGCACGTCAGAGGCTAGGAATCCTGTAGTGAGTAACTCACCTCACCACCCCAATCAAAGCCTGACCACCGTCTGCAAGACACAAGTCAGGGGTGTGGTGCATTGCTCCCACTTGCCTGGATGAGTGCAGCTCCAACAACATTCAAGAAACTTGACATCATTCAGGACAAAGCAGCTCACTTGTTTGGCACCACATTCACAAACATTCAGACCAGCTAAAACTGACTCTCAGTAGCAGCAGTGTGTACTAACCGCAAGATGCACTGCAGAAATTCACCAAAGATCCTTAGACAGCACTTTTCAAACCCACAATGACTTCCATCTAGAAGAAGATGGGCAGCAGGTACATGAAAATACACAACCTGCAAGTTCGCCTTCAAATCACTTACCAACTTGACTCAGAAAGACATTGTTGTCCCTTTAGTGCCACTGAGTCAAAAAAACTGAGACTTCCTCCTTAACAGCATTGTGAGTCTAGTACACAGACTGCAGCAGTTCAAGAAGGCAGCTCACCACCACCTTCTGTATGGCAACTCGGGATGGGCAATAAATGCATGCTCAACCAGTGAAGCCCACATCTAAAGACATATAGATTTCTCATTACCATGTGTCAGGTGAATGTGATTTTTCTGAGTTCCTTTTAAACAGGCTCTCATTATTTTTTCCTTTATGTTCCATCCCACAGGTGGTTGCTGGGGGGGTGGGGGGGGGGGGGCGGTGGGGGGTGGGCGCTGCACACCACTCCCACAGGTAACTTCTGGTCTTTATGTTTATAATTTTTATCCAAATGTTTCCTTGTTTTAGTTTTCTAAAATTAGAAAAAGACAGTCCTCTCTATTGGCCTAATATGATCATTAACTAACAGAGCCACCCCTCCACATTTTTCTAGTTTCTTGTCCTTCCTGTATATCACGTACCCTTCAAAATTCAGGTCCAAACACATGTCATCCTGTAGCAATGTCTCTGTAATGGTTGTAGCCGTTTGGCTAAAAGCTAAACTTCTATAAAACATGATGGGAAAAGGAGCATAACAATTGATGAAATTAAGTCTAACAGAATTACAACAAGGAATAATGGACAGAGACAGGAATGTAGTTCAACTGAGGCCTGATGAAAAAAATGATGAGGTTAAGTCTCAACTGGACAATAGAATTTGGGCAGTTGTACATGTGTATCATGACTCAGTGCCAACAGAACCTGCATAAAAGAAGGAATATCATCCTTGTCAGCAATAAACTAAAGAAAGACAGAGTCGACTTGCAGGAACAGCCAACACACAAAAGAAGAAAAAAAGCTAGGATTTGAGTTCAAGCCATGAGTTATGTGTTTTGTTGCGATAAATAATCAGCATAGCAAAATGGCCATACAAGTGTGTTTTGATTGGTTTAAGGATACTCGGCATTTCTGTAAGTTGAAGGAACTTACAATTCATGTCCATTGAGTTTCTTTAACCGTTAATAAAGATTTAATTATACTAAATATTCTGTTAAAAATCACACAACACCAGCTTATAGTCCAACAGGTTTATTTGAAAGCACTAGCTTTCGGAGCACTGCTCCTTCATCAAGTGATTGCAGAGTATAAGATGGTAGGACACAGAATTTATAGCAAAAATCTACAGTGTGATGTAACTGAAATTATATATTGAAAAAGACAGTTAAAGTTACACACTCCTGCAGACCCATGCACTTATGCAGACCCTCTCTCATACACAAGCTCTCTCTCATACACTCACATGTACACTCCCATACTCATACAAGCACCCTCGCACAGACTTATACTCCTTTACACTCACACTCACACACATACACATAGACACACACTCTCACAGACACTCATTACCTCTGCACACACACCCACACCACATACATATGTTTGTGGGTGAATTTGTACTTGCAGAATTTCATTTTATTTTGCTCAAAACCTGCATGAATCCACGAGAGATTCTGTAAATCTCTTTCTTAGATTAGAATCTGTCTGAACACTAGGTCACAGATAGCCTCACACAGGGCACCTTACACTTTCAGTGCGTAATCTGGGCCAACATGGCACCAATTGTTAAAGTTTTCTTGAGAATGTAACTTTTAGAAAGTTCTGGAATTTACATATGAAAGAATTGAAACCAACATGCCCATTCTAAAAGCTGAGAGACTTAAACAATCCAGGTCTTTTTCAATATATAATTTCAGTTAGATCGTACTGTAGACTTTTGATATAAATTCTGTGTCCTATGATTTTACACTCCACAACCACCTGATGAAGGAGCAGCGCTCCGAAAGCTAGGGCTTCCAAATAAACCTGTTGGACTGTAATCTGGTGCTGTGTGATTTTTAATTTTGGATTAGTGGTGCTGGAAGAGCACAGCAGTTCAGGCAGCTCCGCGGATGCTACCTGAACTGCTGTGCTCTTCCAGCACCACTAATCCAGAATCTGGTTTCCAGCATCTGCAGTCATTGTTTTTACCTAGTTGATTTTTAATTTTGTATACCCCAGTTCAATGTTGAAAATGTGTTGCTGAAAAAGCGCAGCAGGTCAGGCAGCATCCAGGAAACAGGAGGTTCGACGTTTCAGGCATAAGTCCTTCTTCAGGAAGCCCTTCTTTCCTGAAGAAGGGCTTATGCCCGAAACGTCGAATCTCCTGTTCCCTGGATGCTTCCTGACCTGCTGCGCTTTTTCAGCAACACATTTTCAACTCTGATCGCCAGCATCTGCAGACCTCACTTACCCCAGTCCAATACCGGCATATCCAAATCATAAATATTCCGTGAAAGTGCCATTTGTTGTCACTTTAGATGCTACCCCATTCTGAGTGTTAACATAATTGTTTTATTGTACTTATTCACTTCTATCTGTGTTCACTTTCTGAATAAAATGATTGGTTGGGATATAGATCTGCAATACTGATTCCATGACGGGCTATGATGGACCAATGGATCTTGGTAGGAGTGAGCTGATCAGCACGAACTATATCACTCAACTATATGACAGCTCCCACTTGTAACATGTAATCATGCCTTCCAGACATAATCAGTTCCTTGGATAAGCCTAGCAACACAAATAACCTATTTAACGTGCCAATTCATTGCAATTTGCTTTAAAAAAATAGCTTCCCTGAAGATCTCCACCCAAGACAGCAACATTCTATGGTGATGAATCTCACCATGGCAACGCCTCCCCACATTGCCTAAGTTCAGAGAGTAGTGTCACAGTGAATTACTTCACCTTCTGCAGAAGTCAGTTCAGCCTCAATGCAATTTTTATTGGAAGGTAACAAACCAGAATATTGCTGACAGATGGGTTAAACACCCTGTGTGACTCATACCAATTTCTGACAGTATTTGTACCATGCACGACTCTGACCATTACCGACTTGTGATTTTGTTGATAACTAACAATGCTTCATCTTCGCTTACAAGGCCAGAGACACACCTCTTATTTATTGTCTCTAAAATATCATGAGTGAGGAGACTAAATTGAGGAGATAAACCCAACGGTACAAAAATATTTTTTAAAATTAAAAATAACCATTTTGTTGATTCACTGGAGAATTGCAATTCAGGATATTATTTTCACGTGTTGTCTAGAACTAATCAAGATGTTGAAATCCTTGCTACACGGTTCTAAAGAAAATGGTTTTGGTCAGTCTCTCGTTCCTAGGGATTCAGCACTATAAAGTTGACTGTAATCCAGCTATCTCATTAACCATAATTATAACTTAGGTGAGAAATGGTACAACGGTGTTCTCTCAGGATGGGCTGTAGTTTTGGTTCAGAATTGTTTTCTCTTGCCTATATCATTACCAAAATGACAAATATTTGATACTGTAGATATATAAAATAAGAAGGATGTGTGGTGATCTAATCAAGGTAGTTAGCATGTTATATAGATTTCATAGAACAGAGGCGGGTAAATTATTTCCACTTTAGGGGTGAAATAATGAAGTACACAAGGGACGATCAAAATCTGGAATTATTCACTTGGAAAAGCTGTAAATGCTGAATCTATCAAAAACTTTTCAGACTGGGGTTCAAATGTTCTGATCCGATGACAGAATCAAGCCACATGGCGCAACGAGGACAGAACGCCTCTGGTCCTCACCTTCCACCCACCAACCTCCACATACATCGTATCATCCTCTGCAATTTCTGCCACGTACAAATGGACTTCACCACCAAAGATATATTTCCCTCCCCTCTCCATCCGCTTTCCATAAAGACCATTCCCTCTGCAACTCTCTTGTCAGGTCCACACCCCCCACCAACTCACCATCCCCTCCCAGCACCTTTCCCTGCCACCACAGGAATTAGAACATAGAACATAAAACATAGAACATAGAATATAGAACAGTACAGCACAGAACAGGCCCTTCAGCCCACGATGTTGTGCCGACCACTGATCCTCATGTATGCACTTCAAATTTCTGTGACCATATGCATGTCCAGGAGTCTCTTAAATGCCCCCAATGAACCTGCCTCCACAACTGCTGCTGGCAACGCATTCCATGCTCTCATAACTCTCTGTGTAAAGAACCCGCCTCTATACTTTCCTCCAACCAGCTTAAAACTATGACCCCTCGTGTTTGTCATTTCTGCCCTGGGAAATAGTCTCTGGCTATCGACTTTATCTATGCCTCTCATTATCTTGTATACCTCAATTAGATCCCCTCTTCTCCTCCTTTTCTCCAATGAAAAAAGTCCGAGCTCAGTCAACCTCTCCTCATAAGATAAGCCCTCCAGTCCAGGCAGCATCCAAGTAAACCTCCTCTGAACCCTCTCCAAAGCATCCACATCTTTCTTATAATAGGGCGACCAGAACTGGACGCAGTATTCCAAGTGCGGTCTAACCAAAGTTTTATAGAGCTGTAACAAGATCTCACGACTCTAAAACTCAATCCCCCTGTTAATGAAAGCCAAAACACCATATGTTTTCTTAACAACCCTGTCCACTTGGGTGGCCATTTTAAGGGATGTATGTACTTGCAATCCTAGATCCCTCTGTTCCTCCACACTGCCAAGAATCCTATCCTTAATCATGTACTCAGCTTTCAAATTTGACCTTCCAAAATGCATCACCTCGCATTTATCCAGGTTGAACTCCATTTGCCACCTCTCAGCCCATCTCTGCATCCTGTCAATGTCCTGCTGCAGCCTACAACAGCCCTCTATACTGTCAACGACTCCTCCAATCTTTGTGTCATCTGCAAACTTGCTGACCCATCCTTCAATTCCCTCATCTAAGTCATTAATAAAAATTACAAACAATAGAGGCCCAAGGACAGAGCCCTGTGAACACCACTCACCACTGACTTCCAGGCAGAATATTTTCCTTCTACTACCACTCGCTGTCTTCTATTGGCCAGCCAATTCTGTATCCAGACAGCTATGTTCCCCTGAATCCCATTCCTCCTGACCTTCTGAAAGAGCCTACCATGGGGAACCTTATCAAATGCCTTGCTGAAGTCCATATACACCACATCCACAGATCGACCCTCATCAACTTTTCTAGTCACATCCTCAAAGAACTCGATAAGGTTTGTGAGGCATGACCTGCCCCTCATAAAGCCGTGTTGACTTCATTTAATCAAGCCATGCTCTTCCAGATGGTCATAAATCCTATCCCTCAGAATCCTTTCTAACACCTTGCAGACGACAGACGTGAGACTTACTGGTCTGTAATTGCCGGGGATTTCCCTATTTCCTTTCTTGAAGAGAGGAATTACATTTGCCTCTCTCCAGTCCTCAGGTACGACTCCAGTGGAGAGCGAGGATGCAAAGATCTTCGCAAGTGACGAAGCAATTACATTTCTCGTTTCCCAAAGCAGCTGAGGACAAATCCGGTCTGGGCCTGGCGACTTGTCAATCTTTATGTTTGACAAAATCTTCAGCACATCAGCTTCCTCTAACTCTATCAGCATGCATACCTGCTCTTCAAAGGTTTTATTCACTACAAAGTTTGTTTCTTTCATAAAGACAGAAGCAATAAACTCATTTAGGACTTCCCCTACCTCCTTAGACTCCCCAAATTCCCTATGCTATCCCTGATCGGCCCTCCTCTTTTTTTGACCATTCTCTTATTCCTCACATAAGTGTAAAATGCCTTTGTGTTCTCCTTAATCCGTTCTGCCAAGCCTTTCTCGTGCCCCCTCCTGGCTCTCCTCAGCCCATTTTTAAGCTGTTTCCTCACCTGCCTGTAATCCTGTAGAGCTGAGCTTGACCCTAGCTTCCTCCACCTTATGTAAGCTACCTTCTTCCTTTTGACGAGAAGCTCCACCGCTCTCGTCATCCAAGGTTCCTTTATCTTACCCCTTCTTGCCTGTCTCAGAGGGACATATTTATTCATCACTTGCAACAACTGTTCCTTAAACAGTCTCCACATATCTATAGTGCCTTTACCATGGAATAATTGCTCCCAATCCATGCTTCCTAACTCATGTCTAATCGCATCATAGTTTCCTCTTCCCCAATTAAATATCCTCCCATTTTGCCTAATCCTCTCCTTCTCCATAGTTATGTAGAATGTGAGGCATTTATGGTCGCTATCATCAAAATGCTCTCCCACCACAAGATCTGATACCTGCCCCGGCTTGTTTCCGAGCACTAAGTCTAGAATGGCCTCTCCCCTCGTCGGCCTGTCAACATACTAAGTTAGGAAACCCTCCTGAACACACCTTACAAAAACTGCTCCATTCAAATCTTCTGCTCGAAGGAGGTTCCAATCAATATTGGGAAAGTTAAAGTCACCCATTACAACAACCCTACTACGTCAATACTTTTCCAAAATCTGCCGACCTATGCTTACTTCCATCTCCCTGCTGCTATTGGTGGGGGGGCCTGTAGTAAACTCCTAACGAGGTGACTGCTCCCTTGCTGTTCCTAATTTCCACCCATACTGACTCGGTAGGCAGATCCTCCTCGACAATGGAAGCTTCTGTAGCTGTGATACCCTCTCTGATTAGTAGTGCTACACACCCTCCTCTTTTTCCCCTCTCCCTATTCTTTTTAAATGCTCTAAACCCTGGAACATCCAGCAACCATTCCTGCCCCTGAGAAACTCATGTCTCAGTTATGGCCACAACATCATAGTACCAGGTACTGATCCATGCTCAAAGTTCATCACTTTTATTCCTGATACTCCTTGCGTTAAAGCAAACACACTTTAACTGATTCCTTGGTTCCTTCCCAGGAAAATCCTTCCCACTAGCTGGTCTACCTCTTGCTATTGCCTCATCTGCATCAACTCTCACCTCCTGTATACAGCTCAGGTTCCCACCCCCCTGCTACACTAGTTTAAACCCTCTCGAATGACTCGAGCAAACCTTTCACACAGGACATTGGTCCCCTTCCAGTTCAGATGCAACCCGTCCTCCTTGTACAGGTCCCACCTTCCCCGGAAGGCATCCCAATTATCTACATATCTGAAGCCCTCTCTCCTACACCAGCTGCACAGCCACGTGTTAAGCTGCGCCCGCTCCCTGTTCCTCGCCTCGCTATCTCGTGGCACCTGTAGTAAACTAGAGAACACTACTCTGTTCGTCCTGCTTTGTAGCTTCCATCCTAACTCCCTGAAATCACTTTTTATTTCTTCGATCCTTTTCCTGGCTATATCATTAGTGCCAACATGTAACAAGATTTCTGGCTGTTTGCCCTCCCCTTTTAGAACCTTATACACACGATCGGAGACGTCCCGGACCCTGGCACCAGGGAGGCAACATACCTTCCGGGAATCCCGATTCTGACCACAAAATCTCCTGTCAATTCCCCTAATTATCAAGTCCCCTACCATGAGTACTTTTCTATTCTGCCCCCTTCCTTTCTTTGCCACAGTGTCAGGTTCAGTGCCAGAGAACTGACTGCTATGGTGTTCCTCTGGTAGGTCATCCCCCCCAGCAGTATCCAAAATGATATACCTATTGCTGAGGGGAATGTCCACAGGGGATCTCTGCACTATCTGACTGTCCCCTTTCCTCCCCCCTAACTGTAACCCATCTATCCTTGTCCTGAGCCTTAGGAGTGACCAACTCCCGGTAACTCCTCTCAATTACCCCCTCAGCCTTCCGAATGATCCGTAGTTCATCCAACTCCAGCTCCAATTCCCTAACACGGTTTTCAAAGAGCTCGAATAGGGTGCACTTCCCGCAGATGTAGCTATCGGAGACGTGTGCCATGCCTCCCACTTGCCACATTCTGCAGAAGGAGCATGCAACTGCCCTAGCCTCCATACCCGACTTATCTGAACACGCACTCAGTACTAAAGTTCAAGCTTAGTTCAAGTTACTGTAAAATCAATAACAAACTTATATTCAATAGAGGATGTTTAGAATGAACCTTACCTAATTAACTAGGTTAGAGGAGGAGGGCGGGTGGGAGACACTACAATTGTTTAGCCACCTTGCTGACATATATGGTCACTGCTTTCCTTCCCTGCTGCCCCTCTGGTCCTCATCACCTCCCCCGCTGCTCCCGCTCCTTCTGTGAAAGGGAAAACACCGCTGTCCGCTACCTGTAAGTAATTTTTTTTTAAAAACTGCCTTACCTTAGCTGCAGTCTTCCGGGTTCATCTTACCTCCGCTGCTGCTCGCACTCAAAATGGCCGTTGGCGTCGAAGGGCGAGTATTTATGTTCACTGCTTTCCTCCCCGGCTGCCCCTCTGGTCCTCGTCACTTCCCCCGCTGCTCCTGCTCCTTCTGTCCACGACCGCTAAGTAATTTTAAAAAAAATTGCAAAACCTGCACCCGCACCTCCTCCCTCACTTCCATCCAAGGTCCCAAAGGAGCGTTGCATATCTGTCAGAGTTTGATCTGTATTTCTACACACTATCTACTGTATCCGTTGCTCCTGATGCGGTCATTTCTACATTGGGGAGACAGGACGCCTACTTGCAGAGCGATTCAGAGAACATCTCTGGGACACCTGCACCAACCTACCCCACCACCCCGTGGACAAACACTTTGACTCCCCCTTCCACTCCACCAAGAACATGCCAGTCCTGGGCCTTCTCCATCGCCACTCTCTTACCACCCATCGACTGGAGGAAGAACACCTCATCTTGTGCCTCAGAACCCTCCAACCCCATAGCATCAATGTGGATTTCACCAGTTTCCTCATTTCCTCTCCCTCCACTTTATCCCAGTTCCAATCTTCCAACTCGGCACCACCTTCATGAACTGTCCTACCTGTCCATCTTCCTTGCCAACTATCCTGTCCACCCTCCTCTCTGACCTCTCCGGTTTCCTCCCACAGTCCAAAGATGTGCGGGTCAGGTGAATTGGCCATGCTAAATTGCCCGTAGTGTTAGGTAAGGGGTAATGTAGGGGTATGGGTGGGTTTCGCTTCGGCGGGTCGGTGTGGACTTGTTGGGCCGAAGGGCCTGTTTCCACACTGTAAGTCTAATCTAAGTCTAATCTAATCTACCTGTTGAACACTCAGCAACCTTCCCTCCACACCCACCCCTCTCCTATTTACCTCTCCACCCCCTCAGCTCACAACCCTCATTCCTGATGAAAGCTGATGGGAAGGTGTGTGGGAAGGCAATAGGTAGATGCAGGTGAGGGGTACTTGTGATAGGTCAGTGGAAAGGATGGAGCAGATAGGTGGGAAGGAGGATGGACAGGTCAAGTGGGCAGTGCCAATTTGGAGGGTTGGATCTGGGATGAGGTGGGGGGAGGGGAGATCTGGATACTTGTGAAATCTAACTATCCTTACTGGCATAAAATTCACAAAAGGGGAAGAAATAACAACAAACTACCAGTCCTAGATGTTGCAGTAGAGCGAACAGTCAGCGTGGAACTTCAAACCAGCGTCTACAGGAAAACAACACACATATGGACCAAGCACTCAACTACAGAAGCAATCATCCCAACACTCACAAATGAAGCTGTATCAGGACATTATTTCAATGAGCCACCACACACTGCAGCACAGAGGAACTATGAAGGGCCGAAGAAAATCACCTATACAGCATTTTCAAGAAGAATGGGTACCCAATGAACACAGTCTGCCGATTTCTCAGCAACTAACACAAACAAGCAGACAAAACGTGCCCAGAAACCCTAGCCACTTTAGTCTACATCAAAAACATATCTGAAATGACTGCCAGACTACTCAGACCTCTTGGTAGCCCACAAACCCACCAACACACTAAAACAGCAGCTAATGAACTTAAAAGATCCTATACAGATAACAAGCAAAATGAATGTAATTTACAAAATACCTGGAAAGGACTGTAACAAATGCTACTTTGGACAAACTGGCAGAAAACTAGCCACTAGTATACATGAACATCAACTAGGCACAAAAAGGCATGGCCCACTATCACTCGTGTCCTTACAGATGAGGAAAGGGCACCACTTTGACTGGGACAACACATCTATCCTAGGACAAGTCAAACAGAGACACGCCAGAGAATTCCTAGAAGCATTGGTATTCTAACTGGAACTCTATCAACAAACACATCGATTTGGACCCCATCTATCATCCTCTGAGAATAAGAACTGGAAATGACATCACCAAACACCCAAAGAAACTTAAACACATAAATAGAAAACAGGACATAACGCCAGTGCTTCACTGGAGGCTCACTGATGATGTTACCTAATAGGGTGATGAAACGTCTGAAACCAAACCTTCCAACTCAGCGAGTAAACTCACATCCAGAACCAGTGAAGTCGATCATGATATGTGTGAGTGCTAGTGCCTCACAAAACTCAGGCTTTCACAACAGGACTGCTACTAATATCTGCAACCACTCAGACAGCAAGACAGACCTCCTAGGGGAACAAGTATGAGTGCAATCATATTCTGTCAATGGAAGGTCAGTGTCCACTACTCTAACATGATCCTGTCCTTCTGCCTGGGTGAAGCTAGTAACGTGCACCTTTGGTGTCTGTGTTGTTACCTAGAATCATAGATTACATCAAAATAATTCACATTTTCCTCCAACTTATCCCTGGGATTCAGATTAGTAGTCTGCTCATAATTCCGGGGATCAAGAATGTCATTACAAGAATGAGGGGAGATCAAATTGAAGTATTCAAGATGATAAAAGGTATGGATAAAATAGATGTGGAGTGGATGCATCCTCTTGTGAGGCAGTCTAGGACAAGACGTCATAGTCTTAGGATAAGGGTTGGCAAATTTAAAGCAGAGTTGAGGAGAAACTACTTCTCCCAAAGTGTTGTGAATCTGTGGAATTTGCTACCCTAGAGTGTGGTGGATGCTGAGATGGTGAGTAAATTTAAGGAGGAATTAGACAGAATTTTAAATTGGTAATGGGTTGAAAGGGATGTGGAGAGAAGGCAGGAAGACGGGAGCAAGGGGTATATCAACCATGATCGAATAATGGAGTAGACTCAGTGGGGCAAATGGCCTAATTCTGTTCTTAAATCTTATAAATTTATGAATTTATGAACTTAGCAGTCCATCAGCTTGCAAGTTGCTTGGATATCATTTCCATCTCTAAATTCTCGATACCTATGAATACAATTTGAAAAGAGAAAATCTGAGGATACAATATTTTATATAGCATTTGTCATCAAGATAAAGCGCAAAGTAGTAATCTTTAAAATATCGTGAACTTGGTTTAAAATGGATACCAAAGTCACCTGACCTGAAAGTAGCCAAATTCACAGGAATATACAAAGAAATGTCTAAGGATTTGGCCTACCACACAGAGAAAAAGCTATCAAAGAGATAAATTACCACGGCATTCAAATGCATTGTCTGAAATGTATAGGTCACATAGACTCATAGAGTCATAGAGATGTACAGCATAGAAACAGACCCTTTGGTCCACCTCATCCATGCCGACCAGATATCCCAACGCAAACTAGTCCCACCTGCCAGCGCCCGGCCCATATCCCTCCAAACCCTTCCACTTCAGATGCCTTTTAAATGTTGCAATTGTACTGACCTCCCCCATGTCCTCTGGCAGTTCATTCCATGCACATTCCACCCTCTGCATGTAAACATTGACCCTTAGGTCTCTTTATATCTTTCCCCTTTCACCCTAAACCTATGTCACTAGTTCTGGACACCCCACCACAGGGAAAATACCTTGTCTATTTATCCTATCCATACCCCTCATGATTTTATAAACCTCTATAAGGTTACTACTCAGCCTCCAACGCTCCAGGGAAAACAGCCCCAGCCTATTCAACCTCACCCTATTACAATTGTCTCTGGAACCAAGAATTCTTAACTAAAAGCTTTGCTGGAACAAAGACTCAAATCTGAAACTCATGAGGGAAAGTGGAGGGTTGAAACTGCCCTCTCTCTACCAAAGGCTAACAAGGGAAGTCTGATAATTGGTCATCAGAACATTTTGTAAATATGGATTTATTAGAAGATAGAGCAGGACGGTACAGGATCAGGCCCTTCTGCCCACCATGCCTGTGTTGACCCTGATGCTATTCTGAACTAATCACATCTGCCTGCACAGGGTCCATATCCCTCTATTCTCTACCTGTTCACTTTGTCTGTCAAAATGCCTTTAACTTTTTACTGTCATTATTGTTGGACAATAGCCAGGTTTTCACACATAGGAGCCACCTCCTGTGAGCAGCCATGATATAAGCTGTTGTTTTTTGCTACAGAAGATAAGGGCATCCAGAAATTTGGAGTATCATCCAGGAATTTGCGATAATATGAAGAATAAGAACCTTCCATCTGTCTCTTGCGCTCTCTCTCTTTGTTATTGATATCTAGTTCTGCAAAAGCTGAGAGAAACTAAATCTTTTCAAAAATCTGGAGATCTACCAAGTAACCATCTCTCGAAGATCACAAATTTATCACATAATTCCTTCATCAAAGAATTGTAAATGTGTTTTTATTAGTTCCACCTCCCTCTACTCTGTGCATCATTCAGTTTGTTTACGTTCACATTGTGTATGCCAGTGTGTGTATTCATGTTATAGAATTTAGGATGGATTTTTAGCTTTTAAATAAAGTTTATTCATCACTTAAGTAAGTTCAAAAAAACTAAATATTGTAATTCTGATTAACTGAAGGAGATCTCTTAACAGCTTTATGGTATGTTCAGGTGTAAATGGAATTGAGAAAAATGCTTCACTTTTTAAAAAAGATTCAATACACTATCATATCAACCTCAGGACTGAGGAGAGAGGAGTTTACTCATTGCTCCAGAACCGGTCAATACAAATTCTCCCTTCATGGCATCATGAATTCTCTTCTGGTGACATCATGAACTACTGATAGGAAATGGTTGGAAGGTTGTCCAGTTCTTTTCAAACTTTAAAACAAAAGAGTCTTTGCAAATTCACGTAAAATGCTGATTAAAAAGTAAATCTTTGTGAATGGATCGACCTTGTCATTGTCCAGAGGGATTCTTCCTGTCACCTTTATGTGCTGCACAGAGTTATACTCTGCCGTATCAGAACACAGTACGAGCAGGGAGTATAACTGCACAATGTTTACATGCACTGCTATGAAACCAATGCTGCTACTCTATCACTATGTTCCAAGGTGAGCCAGTTAATAGGTAAGCTTTCTGTCACAATTCTTTCTTGTGCAATCTCTGTGTTTTTTTATTCTTACAAAAGCAAATGAATGGTGGTAATGAGAAGCAATCCATCAGCTGCAGAAAGAAAAGAAATATCACTCTGAGACTAATCAAACGACTCTAGATTTGATGATAAATTGCTAAATTAAGTTATTAAAAATTCTGATTCCTCCTTTCAGATATTGTTTCTAAGCTCTGAGGCCTGTATTGTTTCCAAAATTACAGGAGATAAATAGCTGCTCATATTCAGGCCAGCTTGCAAGATCTAATATTGAAACCAATATTTTTTCATACTAAGTACAAAAGCATATTTCTGTCTAGTTTCTGTCTGGATTTTCTTCATGTTCCTTTCATCTAAATATACAACTCCCACAAGTTTATTATCATCACTCTTTATATGTCACCTGAAAATGCCAAGTTTTTAAGTGAAGCAAAGCAATAATTTTCTTCTGAGTAAGAAATGAAAAGGCAGGTGGATACAATTGCAGCATGACAAATTTACCTAACAAGTTAGCATTGTAAATATGGGCATTAGAATTTATAATGGAAATACAAGAATAAGGACAGAATTAATTTTATTCAAGTATGATTTCCAGTAATTGTGCTAGTTAACTACGCTTCAGTGGCTAGGACTCTCACCACTAAATCAGAAAGTTGTGGATTCAATAAAATGGAACACATGAGCAGAACAGTTAGATTTACCTTTCAGTCCATCACTGAGGGGATGCTGCATTGTCAGAGACCTGACTATTTAGAGAAGGTACTAACTGGGAAACTTAAATCAATGCCACAGTATGTACATTTTTACATATTCATATCTGAATACATCCAAAACATTATCCAAGCATATCCGTTACAGGGTATCAAGTATTGACGAGCAAGATATGCTGCATGTGGTCTCCACAAATTGCAGATTAGGAATCCCTTTTGGCTGTGGGTTATCTCAGAGTTGACAGCTATGTCCACTAAATAAACTGTATGATGTCAATTGCATGCTGTATGGTGGGGAAGCATGCAGTGTTCACAAAGATATATATTCATTTTACTCATTTCTGTCTGATAATGGAGATTAACAATATTCAGTTCTTAGAGAATACAGAATGTCAATCATATTCCCGATACAGCACTTAATGGCAAACTGGAATAAATTAACAAATATTGCCAACTCCTGCCTGGATGGAGTCAGCAGATAGAAATTCAGTTACCCTTTCAGACACTGGCATTGCCACCTTTGCCCTGTTGTGAGGGTATAACTGTGACTGCAAAAGGTGTCAGATTTCAATGATAATATCTTTAGTAAAGCAGGAATGTTTACTGAGTTGCTGTTGCTGAGGTTTAAGTCGGTGAATTGCAATATGAACACACAGGATGGATATGCTGTCCTATTGAGGGCCCCTTACCCAGTCATCTTTTTGCCATTTCCAAAGGATTGGCCTATTGTGTGCCATTTCTGCCTGCCATGTGCTATACAAGGAAAATGCAGGTTACTACACTCTGTCTGGGAACAGGTGATTTGTGCAGAATCCTTCCCCACCAACCAGATTATTCTCTGTAGTCTTCAGGAACCTTAAACTCTGCTAGAGACAGCCAAACACTTCAAGCATCAATAAAACATGCACCAACTAACATGAAACTAGTGGGTCATTAATCTGAATGATGGAAGGTCCATCCTGCAGCAGCACATATATTCAGCTGTGCACATGGAATAAGACAGAATATTAACTAGAATGTTGAACTCCAAAATAGCATCACTGGCCTTCAACACATCAGCTTCTAGCTATTCTTATCCCGAGCACACACTCCCTCTGTCCACACCCTAACACTTTCAGCTAAACGACATCTGGTGTAGCTTGTTCCATTTGTACCCACACATTGTAGACACCATTTGGAGTCAAAATAGCGATCATAGCCCTGAGAAACCAAACACTTCAGATCCAGATTTTGAGGCTTATCTGTTCCATGAAGATTGTTCAATCTGATTGGTTAACACTGTTCCTCCTGGAGAAAGTGAGGACTGCAGATGCTGAGATCAGAGCTGAAAAATGTGTTGCTGGAAAAGCGCAGCAGGTCAGGCAGCATCCAAGGAGCAGGAGAATTGACATTTCGGGCATAAGCCCTTCTTCAGAAATGAGGAGGGTGTGCCAAGCAGGCTAAGATAAAAGGTAGGGAGGAGGGACTTGGGGGAGGGACATTGGGAATGCGATAGGTAGAAGGAGGTTAAGGTGAGGGTGTTCCTCATCCTGTTCCCACAATTCCTCGACCTCCTGCAGAGAATGCCGTGCTGTATTGACTTTAAGATCTGTAAGGCACACTGTGTGCAAATGAATGGAATATCATTCATTCATTACCAACAGCAAAATCAAATTAGCTTTATAATAGGAAATGCTTCATGCTCATCTACAATCACTGAGTCAGGAGGCCTCACTAAGGCTCCATCAAAAATTGAGAAAATGGTGAAAAAAAGGCATAAATACAGACGTCGAATATTGTCAGTATTGAAGTGTTTCCTTAAATGCTCTACAGAAACACAAATGTTAAAGCTCACTAACTCTTGCCATTAGACTTAAAATGTATACTTTATTCCATCAAAAAATGATTGTTGAACACCTCCTTACGTTCTGAGCTTTTTGTCGATCACATGGCAGCTTAATCCTCCATTCTGTTTCCATTCTATCCACAGCTGCTGACACAGCTATAGAAACAGAAACTCACAGCTCAGAACCTTAAGAATAGGCACATTCCAGCCTACCAGACGTAACACAGAATTCAATCGCTTTAGTTCATTTTCCATTATGGTATTTGTAAGTAACAGTTCTGAAGTCAACATTTTCCCCTTCTTTAGGTTCATCTTATTATTGTCTCCTTTCGGCCTTGTGACATTATTGTAACATTAACATTTGCCCTTCACTCGATCATAGACCTTCCATTTTGTTCTTTCCATTACTCTTCCACTTTTTCCTCAGTCTAATTTGCTTAGCTATTGTTACTTTTTCGACCTCCAATTTCTTCCAGTTCTGATGAAAGGTCATTGACCTGAAAAGTTAATTCTGTTTCGTTCTGCACATATGCTACCTGACCTGCTGAGAGTTTCCAGTATTTTTTGTTTGTATTTAATAAATCATAGATTACTTAGCAGCAGTATTTGACATTTCCGTGATTAATGTGTATGTCACAAAGATGACTTCTTAATAAGAGCAGACACTTGTTTATTTAAATTTTAGTTTTCAGCGGGAGTGCACCTGAATGAGCTTTATCTGTGGATCACTGCCAGGTTTGTGCTGGGGCAGGTTAACATTCCTATAAACTATCATAAGTTGTGCAGTCAGATCACCTTGACACCCACCACTGCCATCAGTAATCGGTTTCCTGCCAGCCTGGAGTTTGAGATTTTGCAGCATGCAGCCTGAAGCAGAACTTGAGGAAAGACTGAAAGTCTTAAATTTATATAATGCTTTTTGTGATCTCAGATGGCCCCAAAATGCTTTTTAGCCGATGAATTACTTTGTGAAGTGCAGTCATCATCTAATATAGGAAATCAACAGCAGTTTGCACACAGCGAGCTTCCACTAAAAGCAATGTAACATTGATCAGATAATCTGCCTTCATGATGTCGGTTGACCTGAACAGCAGGGATAACTACCTTTCTCTTCTTTGCAACAGAATCTTTCATGCTTACTGGAGAAAGTTGACAGGGCCTCAGTTTAAGATAGCACCTGTGAGGTTGCAATATTCTCACTATGTGAACAGTTGACCTAGATTTTTGTGCTCTGCTCTCAGGTGTTCACACATTGACCATTGTTCTTGTATAATTTGTTGGTTTTATACATTTGGCATGGTGGGTAGGTGAAAATGAAAGGACAATGGAGGACATGAAAGGGGCAGGGAATTGGCATTAGTAAGACAATTTAGAGCTTTTCTTGAATCTTGACTATGATTCGGAAGTCATGGAGAAGCTGGTACATTGTCTAAGAAATACAGAAATGTGATGCCTAACTCCACAATGGAACCATCCAGATCACGAATGGAGGGAGCATTCAAAACACCTAATGGCAGAAATGGGACTTGAGTCCTGGAATTGGGTCCTGACTGCTATAAAATCACCCTGACTCTTTTCTGACACAGCCACAGGTGTGAAGATATGGGCATTGGATTCCAAAACAGCAATGCAAGGCATAAGCTAACGAGACAGCCACTCACAGTGAAACACTATGGTCATGTTTAGCTGGGACTGGCAGAAAGTAACCTGTGGACTGTTCATTGTCAGATTAAATAATGTCAGCATTTCAACATAGATCTAAAAGTTGAAGTTCTAAATTGGAGAAAGGCCAATTTTGACGGTATTAGGCAAGAACTTTCAAAAGCTGTTTGGAGGCAGATGTTCGCAGGAAAATGTATGGCTGGAAAATGGGAAGACCTCAGAAATGAGATAATAAGAATCCAGAGAAGGTATGTGCATGTCAGGGTGAAAAGAAAGGCTGGTAGGGAGAAGGAGTGCTGGATGACTAAAGAAATTGAGGGAATGGTTAAGAAAAAAGAAGGAAGCATGTGTCAGGTATAGAAGAAAGTGAGGACTGCAGATGCTGGAGACCAGAGTTGAAAGTGTGGTGCTGGAAAAGCGCAGCAGACCAAGCAGCATCCAAGGAGCAGGGGAATCGACATTTTGGACATAAGCCCTTCTTCAGGAATGAGGCTGGTGTGCCAAGCGTGCTGAGACAA
Source organism: Hemiscyllium ocellatum (assembly GCF_020745735.1). Lineage (NCBI taxonomy): Eukaryota > Metazoa > Chordata > Chondrichthyes > Orectolobiformes > Hemiscylliidae > Hemiscyllium > Hemiscyllium ocellatum. The sequence continues at coordinate 74,712,317 of NC_083409.1, read as the reverse complement.
AAGGTGGGGGGGGGTGGGAATTTAGGGGAGGTGCACTGGGAATACGATAGAAGGAAGGAGGTGAGGGTGAGGGTGATAGGCCGGAGAGGGGTTGGGGGCGGAGAGGTCGGGAAGAAGATTGCAGGCAAGAGGGCGGTGCTGAAACCGGGGGTTAGGACTGAGATAAGGTGGGGGGAGGGGAAATGAGGAAGCTGGAGAAATTTACATTCATCCCGTGTGGTTGGAGGGTTCCTAGGCGGACGATGAGACGCTCTTCCTCCAGGTGTCTTGTGGCCAGGGTCTGCATGTCCTTGGCAGAGTGGGAGGGGGTTAAAGTGTTCAGCCACAGAGCGGTTGGGTTGGCCTGTCTCCCCAGTGTAGAGGAGACCACATCGGGTGCAGCGGATACAGTAAATGATGTGTGTGGAGGTGCAAGTGAATTTGCGATGGATATGGAAGGATCCATTGGGGCCTTGGAGGGAGGTGAGGGGAAGGTGTGGACGCAAGTTTTGCACTTCTTGCGGTTGCAAGGGAAGGTGCCGGGAGTGGAGGTTGGGTTGGTGGGGGGTGTGGACCTGACGAGGGAGTCGCGGAGGAGTGGTCTCTCCGGAACTCTGGGGTGGGGAGGGAAATATATCCCTGGTGGCGCGGTCTGTTTGGAGTGGCGAAAATGATGATGGATGATACGATGTATCCGGAGGTTGGTGGGATGGAAGGTGAGGACCAGTGGGGTTCTGTCCTGGTGGTGATTGGAGAGGCGGGGTTCAAGGGCAGAAGTGGAAGTGGAGGAGATGTGGTGGATAGCATCATTGACCACGTCGGAGGGGAAATTGCGGTCTTTGAAGAGGGAGTCCATTTGGGCTGTGCGGTAGTGGAATTGGTCCTCCTGGGAGCAGATGTGGTGGAGGCAAAGGAATTGGGAATATGGGATGGCGTTTTTACAGGAGGCAGGGTGGGAGGAGGTGTAATCTAGGTAGCTGTGGGAGTCGGTCGGTTTGTAGTAAATGTCTGTGTTGAGTCGATTGCCCGAGATAGAAATGGAGAGGTCTAGGAAGGGGAGGGAGGAGTCTGAGACAGTCCAGGTAAATTTGAGGTCTGGGTGGAAGGTGTTAGTAAAGTGGATGAATTGTTCAACCTCCTTGTGGGAGCACAAGGTAGCGCCAATACAATCATCGATGTAGCAGAGGAAAAGGTGGGGGGTGGTGCCAGTGTAGCTGCGGAAGATGGACTGTTCCACATATCCGACGAAGAGGCAAGTATAACTTGGGGCCACACTTTATCCCCCTCCCACTCCGGCAATGACATGCAGTTCCTTGGCCTCCTCCATCGCCAGACCCTGGCCACACAACGCCTGGAGGAAGAGCGCCTCATTTTCTGCCTAGGAACCTCCAACCACAAGGGATGAATGTAGATTTCTCCAACTTCCTCATTTCCCCTGGCCCCACCTTATCTCAGTTCCAACCCCCGGATTCAGCACTGCCCTCTTGACCTGCAATTTTCTTCCCGACCTCTCCGCCCCCAACCCCTCTCCGGCCTATCACCCTCATCCTCACCTCCTTCTACCTATCGTATTCCAAGCACCCCTCCCCCAAATTCCCCACCCCCACTCACCTTTTATCTCAGCCCGCTTGGCACACTAGCCTCATTCCTGAAGAAGGGCTTATGCCCGAAACGTCAATTCTCCTGCTCTTCAGATGCAGCCTGGCCTACAGCACTTTTCTAGCACCACACTTTTCAACATATGTCAGGTATAATCAGGATAGATGGAGTGATTCCTTAGAAGAGTAGAAAGGAAGTTGGAGTAAACTTAAGAGGGAAATCAGGAGAGCAAAAAGGAACATGAGATTGCTTTGGCAAAAAGAATTAAGGGGAATCCAAAGGGTTTTTACAAATACAGGCAAAAGGGTAACTAGGGAGAGAATAGGGCCTCTCAAAGATCAGCAAGGTGGCCTTTGTGTGGAGCCACAGAAAATGGGGGAGATACTAAATGAATATTTTGCATCAGTATTTACGGTGGAAAAGGATATGGAAGATATAGACTGTAGGGAAGTAGATGGTGACAAGTGCTGGAAGTCTTGAAACGGGTAAAGGTGGATAACTCCCCAGGACCTGATCAGGTGTACCCGAGAACTGTGGGGAAATTAGTGAAGTGATTGCTGGGCCTCTTGCTGAGATATTTGTATCATCGATAGTCACAGGTGAGGTGTCGGAAGACTGGAGGTTGGCAAATGTGGTGCCATTGTTTAAGAAGGATGGTAAAGACAAACCAAGGAACTGTAGACCTGTGAGCCTGACCTCGGTGGTAGGCAAGTTGTTGGAGGGAATCCTGAGGGACAGGATATGCATGTATTTAGAAAGGCAAGGCCTGATTAGGGATAGTCAACATGGCTTTGTGAGTGGGAAATCATGTCTCACAAACTTGATTGAGTTTTTTGAAGAAGTAACAAAGAAGATTGATGAGGGCACAGCAGTGGATATGATCCATATGGACTTCAGTAAGTCAACAAGGTTCCCCATGGGAGACTGATTATCAAGGATAGATCTCATGGAATACAGGGAGAACGAGTAAAAAGTGAGGTCTGCAGATGCTGGAAATCAGAACTGAAAATGTGTTGCTGGTTAAAGTGCAGCAGGTCAGGCAGCATCCAAGGAACAGGAAATTCGACGTTTCGGGCACAAGCCCTTCATCAGGAATGAGGAGAGTGTGTCCAGCAGGCTAAGATAAAAGGTAGGGAGGAGGGACTTGGGGGAGGAGCGATGGGGATGTGATAGGTGGAAGGAGGTCAAGGTGAGGGTGATAGGCCAGAGTTGGGTTAGGGCGGAGAGGTCAGGAAGAAAATTGCACGTTAGGAGGGCGCCCTCCTAACCTGCAATTTTCTTCCTGACCTCTCCACCCCCACCCCACTCCGGCCTATCACCCTCACCTTGACCTCCTTCCACCTATCACATCTCCATCGCCCCTCCCCCAAGTCCCTCCTCCCTACCTTTTATCTTAGCCTGCCTGGCACACTCTCCTCATTCCTGATGAAGGGCTTGTGCCCGAAACGTCAAATTTCCTGTTCCTTGGATGCTGCCTGACCTGCTGCGTTTTAACCAGCAACACATTTTCAGCTACAGGGAGAACTAGCCATTTTGATACAGAACTGGCTCAAAGGTAGAAGACAGAGGGTGGGCGTGGAGGGTTGTTATTCAGATTGGAGGCCTGTGACCAGTGGAGTGCCACAAAGATCGGTGCTGGGTCCTCTACTTTTTGTCATTTACATAAATGATTTGGATGCGAGCATAAGAGGTACAGTTAGTAAGTTTGCAGATGACACCAAAATTGGAGGTGTAGTGGACAGTGAAGAGGGTTACTTCAGATTACAATAGGATCTGGACCAGATGGGCCAATGGGCTGAGAAGTGGCAGATGGAGTTTAATTCAGATAAATGCGAGGTGCTGTATTTTGGGAAATCAAATCTTAGCAGTACTTATACACTTAATGCTAAGGTCCTAGGGAGTGTTGTTGAACAAAGAGACCATGGAGTGCAGGTTCATAGCTCCTTGAAAGTGGAGTCACAGGTAGATAGGATAGTGAAGAAGGTGTTTGGTATGCTTTCCATTATTGCTCAGAGTATTGAGTACAGGAGTTGGGAGGTCATGTTGGAGCTGTACAGGACATTGGTTAGACCACTGTTGGAATATTGTGTGCAATTCTGGTCTCCTTCCTATCGAAAAGATGTTGTGAAACTTGAAAGGGTTCAGAAAAGATTTACAAGGATGTTGCCAGGGTTGGAGGATTTGAGCTACAGGGAGAGGCTGAACAGGCTGGGGCTGTTTTCCCTGGAGTGTTGGAGGCTGAGGGGTGACCTTATATTATGAGGGTAAAAAATGAGGTCTGCAGATGCTGGAGATCAGAGCTGAAAATGTGTTGCTGGTTAAAGCACAGCAGGTCAGGCAGCATCCAAGGAATAGGAAATTCGACGTTTCGGGCATAAGCCCTTCATCAGGACTGAGGAGAGTGTGCCAAGCAGACTAAGATAAAAGGTAGGGAGGAGGGACTTGGGGGAGGGGCGATGGAGATGTGATAGGTGGAAGGAGGTCAAGGTGAGGGTGATAGGCCGGAGTGGGGTGGGGGCGGAGAGGTCAGGAAGAAGATTGCAGGTTAGGAGGGCGGTGCTGAGTTGAGGGAACCGACTGAGACAAGGTGGGGGGAGGGGAAATGAGGAAACTGGAGAAATCTGAGTTCATTCCTTGTGGTTGGAGGGTTCCCAGGCGGAAGATGAGGCACTCCTCCTCCAGCCGTCGTGTTGTTATGTTCTGCTGGTGGAGGAGTCCAAGGACCTGCATGTCCTCGGTGGAGTGGGAGGGAGAGTTAAAGTGTTGAGCCACGGCGTGGTTGGGTTGGTTGGTCCGGGCGTCCCAGAGGTGTTCTCTGAAGCGTTTCGCAAGTAAGCGGCCCGTCTCCCCAATATAGAGGAGGCCACATCGGGTGCAGCGGATGCAATAGATGATGTGTGTGGAGGTACAGGTGAACTTGTGGCGGATATGGAAGGATGCCTTGGGGCCTTGGAGGGAAGTGAGGGAGGAGGTGTGTGCGCAAGTTTTACATTTCCTGCGGTTGCAGGGGAAGGTGCCGGGAGTGGAGGTTGGGTTGGTGGGGGGTGTGGACCTGACGAGGGAGTCACGAAGGGAGTGGTCTTTGCGGAACGCTGATAGGGGAGGGGAGGGAAATATATCCCTGGTGGTGGGGTCCGTTTGGAGATGGCGGAAATGACGGCGGATGATACGTTGTATACGGAGGTTGGTGGGGTGGTAGGTGAGAACCAGTGGGGTTCTGTCTTGGTGGCGGTTGGAGGAGCGGGGCTCAAGGGCTGAGGAGCGGGAAGTGGAGGAGATGCGGTGGAGGGCATCGTCGATCACGTCTGGGGGGAATCTGCGGTCCTTGAAGAAGGAGGCCATCTGGGCTGTGCGGTGTTGGAACTGGTCCTCCTGGGAGCAGATGCGGCGGAGACGAAGGAATTAGGAATATGGGATGGAGTTTTTACAGGGGGCAGGGTGGGAGGAGGTGTAGTCCAGGTAGCTGTGGGAGTCAGTCGGTTTATAGTAGATGTCTGTGTTGAGTCGGTCGCCCGAGATAGAAATGGAAAGGTCTAGGAAGGGGAGGGAGGAGTCTGAGACAGTCCAGGTGAATTTCAGGTCGGGATGGAAGGTGTTAGTAAAGTTGATGAACTGTTCAACCTCCTCGTGGGAGCACGAGGCAGCGCCGATACCGTCATCGATGTAGCGGAGGAAAAGGTGGGGGGTGGTGCCAGTGTAGTTGCGGAAGATGGACTGTTCTACATATCCTACGAAGAGACAGGAATAGCTGGGGCCCATGCGGGTGCCCATGGCAACTCCTTTAGTTTGGAGGAAGTGGGAGGATTGAAAAGAGAAGTTATTCAGGGTGAGGACCAGTTCAGTCAGTCGAAGGAGGGTGTCAGTGGAAGGGTACTGGTTGGTGCGGCGGGAAAGGAAGAAGCGGAGGGCTTTGAGTCCTTCGTGATGGGGGATGGAGGTGTACAGAGACTGGATGTCCATCGTGAAAATAAGGCGTTGGGGACCGGGGAAGCGAAAATCCTGGAGGAGGTGGAGGGCGTGGGTGGTGTCCCGAACGTAGGTGGGGAGTTCTTGGACTAAAGGGGACAGAACCGTGTCTAGGTATTGGGAGATGAGTTCGGTGGGGCAGGAGCAGGCTGAGACAATGGGTCGGCCGGGGCAGGCAGGTTTGTGGATTTTGGGCAGGAGGTAGAAACGGCGGTGCGGGGTTGTGGGACTATGAGGTTGGAGGTGGTGGATGGGAGATCCCCTGAGGTGATGAGGTTATGGATGGTCTGGGAGATGATGGTTTGGTGGTGGGAGGTGGGGTCGTGGTCAAGGGGGCGATAAGAGGAGGCGTCCGCGAGCTGGCGTTTGGCCTCAGCGGTATAAAGGTTGGTGCGCCAAACTACTACCGCGCCTCCCTTGTCTGCCGGTTTGATGGTGAGGTTGGGATTGGAGCGGAGGGAGTGGAGGGCTGCACATTCTGAGGGTGAGTGGTTGGAGTGGGTGAGAGGGGTGGTCAGGTTGAGTCGGTTAATGTCGCGGCGGCAGTTGGCTATAAATAGATCAAGGGCGGGTAAGATGCCAGCACGGGGTGTCCAGGTGGATGGGGTGCGTTGGAGGCAGGAAAAGGGGTCGTCAGAGGGTGGGCGGGAGTCTTGGTTGTGAAAGTAGGCGCGGAGGCGAAGGCGGTGGAAGAATTGTTCAATATCTCGCCGCGTGTTGAACTCATTGATCAGAGGGCGTAGGGGAATGAAGGTGAGGCCCCTGCTGAGGACTGATCTTTCATCCTCAGAGAGGGGGAGGTCTGGAGGGATGGTGAAGATCCGTCATGGCTGGGAGCTAGGACCTGGTGTGTGACTGGAGCTGGGGGTGGGGGCGGGGTTAGGGGTGGGGATAGTGATCGACGTAGGGGTGGGGTTAGACGTGGTGACGTTGCTCGGTGTGGGGGCGGGGTCAAGCGTGGGGGGCGGGGTCATGTGCCGTGACGGAAATAAGCGTGGGGGCAGGGTCATGCGTCGTGACGGAAATATTATGAGGGGCATGGATAGGGTAAATAGACAAAGTCTTTTCCCCGGGGTCAGGGAGGCCAGAACTAGAGGGCATAGGTTTAGGGTGAGAGGGGAAAGATATAAAAGAGACCTCAGGGGCAACTTTTTCACACAGAGGGTGGTACGTGTATGGAATGAGCTGCCAGAGGAAGTGATGAAGGTTGGTACAATTGCAACATTTAAGAGGCATTTGGATGGGTATATGAATAGGAAGGGTTTGGAGGGATATCGGCCAGGTGCTGGCAGGTGGGACTAGATTGGGTTGGGATATCTGGTCGGCATGGACGGGTTGGACCGAAGGGTCTGTTTCCATGCTGTACATCTCTATGACTCTAATTATTTTCTTCAATGCCTTTGGCTGGAGGAAAGAGATAGTTGAGAGGAATCTCCAGAATGTTTTTTGTTTGGGAACATTAGTTTGCTTGGGGGTTACCTCAGTTCGGTCATGTCCAACAAGCACAGGACTCAGTGGTTGTTATTCCATTCTACTAAAGTTGCAAGGCTCACATTATCAAAATCATGTTTCAAACCCATCAACAAGGATCTTAAATTCATTGTCATCATTCGTCAGGCCAAAGAAATGCTCACAGTAAGTGGATCAATGTAATGTAAAGAAGTTTGAAGCAACCATCTTTTAGCACTTACCACTCGATAAAGGTTAGTGGGAAATAAGCTGTGCTTCAAATTGTTGTGGGGGGGGGGGTGGCGGCGGATAGGTTTTTAAGGGGTCTCAGGGGAAACAAAAAGATCGCAAAGTCCTTAACTATCACTGTCCTCAATATCCTCAAGCTGTTGTGCACCACTTTAGACCAAATGAAAACACCGTACCTACTGATATTCGGATGAAGTGTCCACACAATATTATCCTGGATCAATTTATTTGCATATCCATTGGAGTAGAGTTTGCAATAAAACTTGTGTAAAACAGAAGCAATCTTCTAGGATATGAGAAGATTAGAATTCAGCTTTTGAAAGGCCAGTTTCAGCTAATCATTAAGCAGAGCGAAGGAGCAGAAGGTATGTAAGGGTCAGTACACTGTACACTTCACTGTCAGCTAACTTGATTGGACACCTCAGGAATGCTTGGCTGCCAGAGTATCCCAGAATCCTGGAGCAGCTGTCATCAACAGACAAGCAAGGACAGCCACAAATGTGAGAAACAGATTTTACAATTTGTGTCACAGTGGCTCAGTGGTTAGCACTGTTACCTCACAGTATCAGGGTCCCAGGTTCAATTCCAGCCTTGGGTGACTGTCTATGTGGAGTTTGCACATTCTCCCAGTGTCTGTATGGGTTTCCTCTGTGTGCTCCAGTTTCCTCCCACAGTCACAAAGATGTGCAGGTCAGGTGAATTGGGCAAAAGTGAGGACTGCAGATGCTGGAATCCAGAATTTAGATCAAAGTGGCGCTGGAAAAGCACAGCAGGTCAGGCAGCATCCAAGGAGCAGGAAAATCGATGCTTTGGGCAAAAGCCCTTCATCAGGAATTAGCCATGACAAATTGTCCATTGTGTTAGGTGCATTAGTCAGAGGGGGATGGGTTACTATTCAGAGGATCGGTGTGAACTTGTTGGGCTGAAAAGCCTGTTTCCACACTGTATGGAATCTATTCTAATTTCACAGATTCTGACACTCGAATATCCTCCACCCTATTGAAGGTAAAATACCATTGGAGGTCTGAAATAAAAAAACACAAAGTGCTGAAGAAACTCAGTAAGTCGAGCAGCATCTATGGAGAGTGAAGCAGTATGAAAATTTTGAGTATTCATGAATCTTCTTTGGAATGTAAAGAAGTGCCATATTTCTAGAGAAGCAACAAATTGGACTTGAATGGTCAACTATGGCTTGGAGCTACTGATAAGAACATAGAGGTTGTTAAACCATGCAGCTATGTATTGGGACCACGTGAAAGCCTTGATGCAGCTATCTCCAAAGGAATTTGAATTTTCCAATGGGCAATTACCCAGCATCTGTAAACCTCCAAAACAGTCCCCAACTCTAGGTTAGAGTGTGAAACTTGATAGTATTCTTACTTAATGTAGTATTTAGCCAGGGAAAGTTAAAAGTATTAAAACCTGCTCTGAATTTTGGCCACCTATAAACTGACCACTCCCTCCCTGCCAACCACCCCCCCCCCCAAATAACCCCTGACCTTCCTCCTTACTACCTCAGAGCCCACAGCCACCAAATCCTTATCTGCCAACCCACCACCCTCATATAGACCTCAGACTTCTCTCCCCCACCCAACCCAGAAATGATATCCACTCTGACTTGAATGCCTACTTGATGCCCCAGTGCACATCTGGCCCTGACTATAGATAACTGTGTCAAAATCCCTCCCTGAAATAATGTCCACCATACAGTTGGAGGAGATCATCAACCACAGAACTGCAAACCAATATTGCAAAAGTTTCAATGACCCGAGCAAAGTTGATAAAGTAACACATCGAAACACTATTAATTTGCAGCTACCAGCACAGTGTGCAAGGGGACTAATATGGTAGGATCTGAAAGTATGGGCAGTACAGTGGCTCAGTGGTTAGCACTGCTGCCTCACAGCACCAAGGGCCCAGGTCAATTCTAGCCTCGGTGACTGTCTGTGTGGAGTTTGCACGTTCTCCTTGTGTCTGCATGAGTTTTCTCTGGGTGCTCTGACTTCCTCACACAGTCCAAAGGTGTATAGGTTAGGTGGACTGGCAGTGCTAAATTACCCATGGTGTCCAGGAATGAGTAGGCTACGTGGATTAGCCATAAGAAAACTGAGTCATAGGGTAAGGGCTGTGGGTCTAGAGGGATGCTCTTTGGAGGATCAGTGTGGACTTGATGGGCTGAATGGCCTGCTTCCACACTGTAGGGATTCAATGATTCTAGTACAAACACAATAATATGAATATAGCAATTATTTTATGGAAAACCCAGAAACCCTATCTTCCACGCCAAAAGGTTTAAACCCCAAATCTCTGACTTGAATACACTTGACGCACAATCTTAAATGATTATCCTCATCACATTTATTCAGGTTCACATTCAGACTATCAAAGGTTGTATTTCTAACTCAAGCAACTAAAAGCATGTGAGGAGTGGGCAATGTAACTTGTGACTCAGCTTCGAGACAGTCAGCGACGGGGAAGTTATTTTCTGCTGAACTAATTGAGGGGTTTTAGTGTAGCAACCCACAAAACTACTTAAGTGTTATCAAATGTGCACTGACCTTTGGCAAGGCAACAATCTGGGAAAAGTAGCCAACTTATTTCATTGCTGTATTACTGTGATGGTCAAATTCTCAGCCAACTTGTAAAGAGTGTCAATCATCTGCCAATCCTAAAACACAAACTAAGTTGCTTCGCTCTTCAAAGTAAATCCATTAACTATAGATTTCCAGGTTCTTCAGCTCAGAAGTTTAATTTGCAATGAGCACCAATGTCTTTCTCGTTGTGTGTTGCCACTCATTACTTATATGTCCCTCTGTCTCTTTTTCTTACAATCAAATCCACAAAGCACATACCCTCTCCTCCTATCCCCCAAAATCCATTTTGGGCAGTTTTGTGAAAGATGAAGTGTGTGAACATGGAGAGCTGAAATCGCTGAGGTGTCTTGGTATTGCGGATCCATTGCATCCTTATACAGGGAGCTGTGAAGAGAGCAAGCAGATTTAAATAACAGGTTTAAGAAAAGGTTTGACACGTGCATATGGATGAAGGGATATGACAGTCTGGGTGCAAAATGGGAAAACATTAGAATGAGAACAGTTTCATGTGCATTGAAGTCACTGGCACAGATCATGTCGGTCAGATAGCCAACCCCAGTGATGCTGATTTTATGCTATTCTGTAATCTAAAAGGGAAAACAGGAGAGAGGCTATAAGCAGTTTGGCAGGGACCAGAGCTCACATTCATTTGCTGCAAGAGTTTTGTTGAGGTCCTATCATAGTTTATTGACATTAACAAAGAGAAAAAAATAAGGACATTACAAAGAACTCACATGTGGCAAATAACCTCCTACTTCAGTAAGTCTAACCCCCTCTTTTTCTGCCCATGACATGCATGAGTACCTACTTCAGGGTGGAATGAGTCAGTGGGATTGTCAGGAAACATTTGGGGATTGAATGATGTCAGGTTTGAGGACTTGGGACCTATCATTGATCTCTCCTATTACAGTGACCACTTTAAAAAATGCATCATTTGTTTGTAAAATGCTTTGGGATGTCCTGCAGTCATGAAAGAATTATAAAATTCACACCTTATTGATTTCTTGAAGAAGGTGAGCAACCAGATGGATGAGGGTAAAGTGGTTGATGTGGTGTGTATGGATTTTAGTAAGGTGTTTGATAAGTTTCCCCACAGTAGGCTATTACACAAAATACAGAGGCATGGGAATGAGGGCAGTTTAGCGGATTGGATCAGAAATTGTCCAGCTGAAAGAAGATAGATCGTGGTGGTTGATGGGAAATGTTCATCCTGGATTTCAGTTACTAGTTGTGTACTGTAAGGATCTGTTTTGTGTCCACTGCTGTTTGTAATTTTTATAAACGACCTGGATGAAGGCAAAGAAGGATGGATTAGTACATTTGCGGATGACACTAAGGTCAGTACAGCTGTAGATAGTGCCAAAGGATTTTATAGGTTACAGAGGGACATAGATAAGCTGCAGAGCTGGGTTGAGAGGTGGCCAATGGAGTTTAATGCAGAGAGGTGATCCACTCTGGAAGGAGTAACAGGAACGCAGAGTACTGGGTGAATGGTAAGATTCTTGGTAGTGTAGATGAGCAGAGAGATCTCAGTGTCAGTGTACATAGATCCCTGACAGTTGCCACCCAGGTTGATAGAGCTGTTAAGAAGGCATTCGGTGTGTTGGCTTTAATTAACAGAGATCAGGTTTCAGAACCATGAGGTCATGCTGCAGCTGTACAAAACTCTGGTGCGGCTGCACTTGGAGTATTGCGTACAGTTTTCATCACCATATTATTGGAAGGATGTGGAAGATTTGGAAAGGGTTCAGAGGAAATTTACGAGGATGTTGCCTGGTATGAAGGGAAGGTGTTATGAAGAAAGGTTGAGGGACTTAAGGCTATTTTCGTTAGAGAGAAGAAGGTTGAGAGGTGACTTAATTGAGACATATAAGATAACCAGGGGGTTAGATAGGGTGGACAGGGAGAGCCTTTTTCCTAAGATGGTGATGGCTGGCACGAGGGGACATAGCTTCAAATTGAGGGGTGATAGATATAGGACAGATATCAGAGGTAATTTCCTTACTCAGAGAATAGTTGGTGTGTGGAACACACTGCCTGCAACAGTTGTAGACTCGCCAACTTTATGGGCATTTAAATGGTCATTAGATAGGCATATGGATGAGAATGGAATAATTAGGTTAGATGGGCTTCAGATTGGTTTCACAGGGCGGCACAACACTGAGGGCCGAAGGGCCTGTACTGTGCTGTAATGTTCTATGTTCTAAAATTGAAAACCTCATTCTTCTTGACTCCAGGGTGTTTAGTGCTGTCCCATTCGAGACCAGGTAAAGCAGAAAGGACAAATTAGCTTTGGTAACTCCAAGGATGTTAATAGAAAATGTCATGGGATGGTGGTTAGCTTCTGTCTTATTGGAGGTAGTCATTACCTGGCATTTGCATGGCATGAATGTTATTTGACACTTGTCAGCCCAAGCTAGGAGATTGTCAGCTCTTGCTGCATTTGGGCATGGACTGCTTTAGTATCTGAGGAGTCGCAAGTATTACAGAACATTGTGCACTCATCAGTGAACATCCCCACCTCTGACCTTATGAAAAAGCAGTTGAAGATAGTTGGCCCTATGACTACCCTGAGGAAGTCCTTGAGCTGAGATGACTGGCATCCAAAAGCCTCAATCATCTTCCTATGTGCCAAGTATGACTCCAACCAGCAGAGAGTTTGCCCCAAAACCCATTGATTCCAGTTTTGCTCAGTCTCCTTGAAAGCACACTTAGTTTAATGCAGCCGTGATGTCAAGGACTGTCACTCTCACCTCATCTCTGGAATTTGGATCTTTTGTCCATTTTTGAACCAAGACTGTGATGAGGTCAGAAGCTAAGTGACCCTGGGGAATTCCAAAGTGGACATCGCTGAGCAGGTTATTGCTGAGTAGGTGCTGCATGATAGCATTGTTGATGACAGCATCCATCACTTTACTGATGATCAAGAGTAGACCAATGGGGTAGTAATTGACTGGGTTTTATTTGTCCTGCTTTTGTGGACAAGATATACCTGGGCACCCTTTCAAATGATTGTATGTCAGGATGGCACATCCACAAACACCCACTCCCTCCCACCACCAATGCTTAGTAGCAGCAGTTTGTACTATCTGCACTACCTGAAGTCAGTGCACTGCAGAAATTCACCTTCTGTACCCATGACCACTTCCATCTAGAACAGCAAGGGCAGCAGAAACATGGGAACACCATCACCTGCAAGCATCCCTCCAAACCACTCACCACTGACCCTCCAACCACTGACTTGAAAATATTCTGTTGTGCGAGTGTAGGTGGGTCAAGGTCCCAGGACTCCCTCCCTATTGATGGCCACCCATCAACACCTTGTGAAGGACAACTGGGGCTATGCCATAAATGCTGTTCCAGCCAGCAACATCCACATTCTGTGAGTGAATAACAAATAACTATGTATGATGTCTTTGAACTTGCATACCCTGGCAACATCCCTGTCTGAATCTGGCCTTCAGGCCCATCTGTCTGCTCCAAATATCTTCTTTCTTGTCTTTCATTTTCTTGCAGAGAACTTCCACAATGGAATTCAAAAGTCTTTGAGGAATGTGGAGTATGTGCCATTCAACAGACTTGGCCAATTTTCTTTCAAAATAATGGATTTTCTCTGATGTTCAAACTAGAATTCTAAATAAAGTGATCCCTGTAAGTTAGATCCTTATGACTTGCAGAGGCACCCTAGCCCCAAAAAGACTAAATTCCTGACAAAAAACAGCTATATATGCTTCAGTATGCTGTTCTGAAGAGGGTCACTGAACCTTCAATGTTAACTATGCTTTCTCTGCACAGATGGTGCCAGACCTGCTGAGTTTTCCCAGCAATTTCTGTTTACTTTGCTTCAAATGTTACTTCCCCTTTATCTGATCAATATGATTTAGAGTCAGTCATTAAGCTTTTTTTTAATTGGCAAGTTATCAATCCATTGGGTGTGGACTTGGGAAACAGAAAACTAAAACAAGCACACGTTTCACCACATATGTAACTATTTTAAAACTCAGACGGCATCCTGCCAAAACCATCCCTAATGTGTTAAAATGCCTAAGAAAAATATGCCTTTTATTTGTTATTTCCTGGTCACACCATGATCCTGAGTTCAAGTAGCCTTGGTGTGAAAATCAAACCCCAAAAAGTGGTTCTGAGCATGGACATTCTTTGGGGGTTGAATTTCCTCAGGATTTCTCTTGTTAAATCACCACAACATCAATAGAATTCACATTAATGCATATATTCAGAGTTCACACATCTGAGGAGGTTTTTTTAATTCACTCATGGAATGTGGGGCATAACTGGCTAGGACTCCATTTATTGCCCATTCCTAGTTGCCCTTGAGAAGGTGGTGATGAGCTGCCTTCTTGAACCATGGCAGTTCATGTGCTGTAGGTTGACCCAGTGTGCCCTCACAGAAAGAATTTCAGGATTTTGACCTAGTGATAGTGAAGGAATGCTGATATATTTCCAAGTCAGGATGGTGAATGGCTTGAGGGGAACTTGGTGGTGGTGTTCCCATTATCTGTTGCCCTTGTCCATCTGGCTGGAAGTGGTTGTGGGTTGAAAGGCACTTATTAAGGATCTTTGATGAATTTCTGCAATGGATCTTGTAGATGGTACAGACTGCTGCTACTGACCATCGGGGTTGTGGAGGGAGTGGATATTGTAGATGTGATGCCAATCAAATTGGCTGTCCTGGATGGTGTCAAGCATCTTGAGATGTCATTGGTGCTGCACCCAGAAGCAGAAGTCGTTGCTACAATCAATGTGCTGACACAGATTGCCATATGTGAAAAATCAGGGTGGCTGCACGCACGTTTCACTGCACAGCTGAAAAGTAACATTACCCATAATGCCATTAGGGAGTAAATTCCACAATTTTGACCGAATAAGGCTGAAGGAGGAATAGAAGTCACAAGGAAATTTACTTGTCATTTTGTGACATTATATTTTCCACATCCTGAATACTGAATTTCTTCCATACAGGCAGTGCAGAAACAGGCTATGCCTCTTACCTGTTGACCTAACGTGTCTAACTCCATTCTCCTTCTGATCTCAAGGTTGCATTAAATCAAGTGTGGCATCAAGCAGCTTGGCAGAGCATGTGAAAGGGGATCAACTCCAGAGAAGGTGAAGGGGATCAAGTCCAGAGGTGAAAGGGGACCAGCTCCAGAGCAGGTGAAAGGAGATCAGGTCTGGAGCAGTTGAAAGGCGATCAGGTCCGGAGGAGGTAAAAGGGGGATCGAGTCCGGAGGAGGTGAAAGGGGGATCAGGTCCGGAGGAGGTGAAAGGGGGATCAGGTCCGGAGGAGGACAAGGGGGATCAGGTCCGGAGGAGGTGAAAGGGGGGATCAGGTCCGGAGGAGGTGAAAGGGGGATCAGGTCCGGGGAAGGTGAAAGGGGGAATCAAGTCCGGAGGAGGACAAGGGGGATCAGGTCCGGAGGAGGTGAAAGGGGGGATCAGGTCCGGAGGAGGTGAAAGGGGGGATCAGGTCCGGAGGAGGTGAAAGGGGGATCAGGTCTGGAGGAGGTGAAAGGGGGATCAGGTCCGGAGGAGGTGAAAGGGGGATCAGGTCCGGGGAAGGTGAAAGGCGGATCAGGTCTGGGGAAGGTGAAAGGGGATTAGGTCCAGAGGAGGTGAAAGGGGGATCAGGTCCGGAGGAGGATAAGGGGGATCAGGTCCGGAGGAGGTGAAAGGGGGATCAGACCCAGAGGAGGTGAAAGGGGGAGTCAGGTCCAGAGGATGTGAAAAGGTGCAGGGTGACGAAGGGTAGTCAGGTTTGGGACAGTAGAAGGAGGGTTGACTCTCCATCAACATCAGCAAAATGAAGGACCTGGTCATTGACTTCAGGAAGTGGAGTGGAGGGCCTGCCCTTTCCCCAGAGGTAGAGATGGTTGAATCCATCAGGTTGTTGGGAATGATGATTGCCAACAATCTGTCCTGGCCCACCCACAGTCAGGATGACACAACAATATTTCCACTTCCTCAGGTGGTGAAGGAAAGTCAGCATGTCCTACTAACGTTTATAGATACACCATAGAAAGCATCCTAAGGGATGACTCACAGTGTGGTAAAGCAACTGATCTTCGCAAGACCTCAAGAAGCTACAAAACCCAGTCCATCACAAAAGCAAGCCCTCTATTCATCAATTCCATCTATACTTCCCCCACTGTTTCAGGTAAGCAACCAACACAATCAAAGATCCCTCCCATCTGATTATACTCTCTCCCACCTTCTCCTATCAGGCAGAAGATACAAAGGTTTGAATACATGTATGATTTGACTCATGAACAGTTTCTTCCCAACAGTTATAAGACTTTTGAACAGAGCTGTCAAATGTTAATCCAGATGTCTCTCTCTGCAGCTGTAACACTGTCTTCTACCATGCATTTTGTAAAATAATCTGCCTGTATAGCACACAGAACAATATTTTTCACTGCATTTCAGTACATATGACAACAATAAATCTATCAATCAATGTATCCACTACCAAGGGGTGAAGTGGGTTGGATCTGGAGTGGGTGAGTAGAAGGTCAGGTCTAGAGAAGGTGAATTGGAGGTGGTGCCAATGGGTGAATGGAGTGAGTGGAGGGTCAGGAGTGGGTGAAGGGGTTACTGACTTGGAACAAGAGAATGGGGATTGGGCCCAGAGCAGGTGAAAGAAAGTCAGGTCTCGAATAGGGGAAGAAAGGTTGAGTACCAAGGAATAAGGTAGGGTTGGTTACTGAGTGGATGGAAGGGAGTTGGAACTGGAATGGGTGAAGGCATTTCAGACCCTGAGGGCAAAGGAGGGTGCAATCCAGAGCAGGCAGAAAGGGGTTCAGGTCTGGAGTAGGGAAAGGGATTTAGGACAAAGATATTCACAAGAGCAGGGATCTATTTCTAAATTAACCTTGTTGCAAGCATTAAAGGGAGTGAGTGAATAAAGATGGGGGGCAATTCATCTCTCCTCAACCAAGAGCTTAAGCATTTAGGCATTATCTCTGGAACCAGAATGATTTGGGCACCTCGTCTGGTTGTAATAGCAGTAGATACCTTTTTGCTACATTTGTGCCACACAGTGAACACTTTCAATATCACCTCCCCTTGATGTTAACTAGCATTACCATTGCCGAAATCCCCACCATCAAAGTCTGAGGGATTACAATTGATTAAGAACTTAACTGGATCAGCCATTGAAATATTGTGGCTACAAATGAAGCTGAGAATTTTGTTGTGGCTAACTTATTTTCTGACTCCCCAAAGCCTGTTCCTCATCTATGAATCATGAATTAGCAGTGTAATTGAATATTATCCAAATGGTTGAATTGGTTACATAAGCAAAAACATTCAGCAATGACAATGACAAAACAGTCTGCCTGATAGGCACCCCATCCACATTGACTCTAGCAACTCTCCAACCTCCCTTTCCAAATCGGTGACCTCTACCACCGAGGACAAGGGCAGCAGATAGATAGAAATATAAACATCTGCAATTTCCCCTTCAAGGTACACACCATCCAGACTTTAAACTATATCATTGGTACTTCAATGGTCACTGGATCAAAACCTGGAATTTTATAATGCCTACATTACATGGATTACAAGAGTTTCAGACTGCAACTCACCCCCATCAACTTGTATGGGGCAAATAAAGATGAGTAATAAACGTTTTCCATGCCAGCAAACCTCACATCTTCTGAACGAATAAAAACAAAAATATGGTATTTAGGTTTGAAGCTTTGCTTGCTGAGTTAAGATTCTGTGTGTACTGGTACCTTTGACATCTTATCCACATGACCATTAGTACAAGTGAACTTGCTAAGGATTTTCAACCAGGGAGAGATCCCCGTGAACCCCGATTACATCAATAAAAGGTCACCCTTGTGGCTATTTGGGGTGACATAATGTAACAAAACGAGAACAGAAGGAATTTCTTGGTTTTGTTTTCCTTGAAAGAATTTGAGTTGAAGGTATTTTATCCAGAAAAATTTGAGAGTGTAAGCCAATAATGAATGAGTTAGCCATCTCAGCATCTATCACACAGCAAGGAGCATATTAGCTACTTACTGCAGAGTTGATGACACTAATGCATCTTTGTCATGTTTGTTTATCTATGTATTTTTACTTAGGAGAGTTAGTAATAACAGAACTCAGAGCAGATGAATCCTCTGCCTTATGTTCAGAAGTGACATTAAGTACTCCCAAAATCAGGCTAAAATGCAGACAAAGTGTTACTCTTTTCTGTTGACAATGCTGTCAATGTCCCTATGTGCCAACTTGTGACAAGTAATACATCTCCTGGGCTCACTAATACATCTCTCCAAGTGACGCTGCTAATACATTGCCAAAGATTGTGGTAGTTGAGCTTTTTTGAAACAGCAAATTTGATGGTTCTAGTCCTGTAGATTATGAAGATGGGAATTGTGGAGAGTATCCAACCACAATTGTGGAGAGTATAGATATGCAATAGATTTCACATGATTATCTTTCAAGGACAGTGAATATTTATTACAAAATATTGCCTTAGGCTTTTTGTGGGTGGATGATTTAAATTCACCATGTTAGAGTGGAAACAATGTGATCTGAATATAGAATAGATAGGGGCGGTCTGGCCATTTCCTCTGTTCCTTATTTTGTCTTACTCATGCTCTAGAGAGCTATTTTGTTCTGAGGAATATAAATTGAAACTGGCCAAACCAACTTCTTTATTGATTCTGCAACTGTTACATCAGACCTCTGATCGTATAAAAGACAAAGAATGTGAGTGACTTATTGTTAAATTTTCTGTAGTCCTTGGTAGATCAGGACAGAGAAATATTGTACCTTAATCAGTAAATGCGCATTACAATAATTTCACAGGAGATTTTGAGTGAGCTGGACAACGTGGAGATTTTGTTGAGCCCAAAAACACAGCACTTTTGAATTTATGCCAACAGAAAAGCCCTTCCTAAAAATGTGTTTTTCTAATTGTAAGAGATTAGAGTGCACTGAGGCTGTGTGAGCTTGCTTGTATTTGTTCATCTGTCATGAATTTGGAAATTACTTAGGCTTCTAACAGATAAAGGAGTTTTGTGAAATTAAGCACTGATTTACAAGCACAAGATTTAAATTCAGGATCTTAACGCAGAAGAGAACACTCTTCATTAAATTAAAAGCAAAATACAGCTGGATGTTGAAAATCCAAACCAATATCATAAACCACTGCAAGTACTCATCACATCAGGCAGCAGCTGTTGAGAGAGAAACAAATTTAATGTTTCAAGTCAACTATGACTCTTCAGACCTAAAAAAAAAAGTCGTGCTGACTTGAAATATTAGCTGTTTTATTTCGTTGGTTCATGAGGTGTGAGCTTCGCTGGCAAGATCAGCATCTGTTGCCTGCCCTGAATTGCTCTTGAGCTGAGAGTTTCTTCTTCAGCCATTTAAGAGAAAAGTAATGAATCAACATCATTGCTGGATACACAAGTAAGGAAAACCAGGTAACAGATTTCCTTCCCTCGAGAATTTTAGTGAACCAGATGGATTTTTTTACAATAATCAATGCTAGTTTCATGGTCACTATTATTGAAACTAGGTTTATATTCCAGAATTACTACTTGGATTTAAATTTCACCAGCTGCCAAGGGGTGGGGGCCAGAACTTGGACACATATCCCCCGAATATTAACTTGTATTTCTGGATGACGAGTTCAGTGCCTTTAATACTGCACCATTC